>NC_086382.1:1835000-4235000 GCF_036588685.1 Mytilus trossulus
TCAAGAAGAATTGAATTTCAATATTGTTCTTACATCTCTTCTGAAAAAAAAATCCACATCCTTCTTATCAGTTATACTCTGAAACTACAAGTCTAATCGACCCCAAAATGTGCAGTCAGCAGGGCATACATGTACTAAAGGTTCATAAAACAACGTGGTGCAGATATCTCTCAAGACTTTTCCTAGAGAAAAGAAATGGCAATGCCGTAAAAATCGCTCCTTACACTGCTACTTTTGCATAGGTACTTTTTCTGTACAAAAAATCTGTGGTACTGGAAAATTACTTTTAAAATATGGTACTTTTTTAGTACTTTAAATTTATTGTAATATTTAGGTACCTGTTTTTTACAGTACTTGATTTGTACCTAATATTTGAGGTACACATTTAGTACTACACAATTAAAGTACAAATTGAGTACTTAAAATTTGAAGTACAAATCAAGTACTGTAAAAAACAAGTACTTAAATATTACAATAAATTTGAAGTACTAAAAAAGTACTATATTTTAAAAGTAATTTTCCAGTACTACAGATTTTTTGTACAGAAAAAGTACCTATGCAAAATTAGCAGTGCAGGGCCGTAAATCTCAGTGAAATCCTAAAATAAAATGTTCGCTCCTAGATTAAAATACTTATCTGTGTTACAAACTGGTGCTGAAAAATGTACATTACAAGAAAATAAGCATGCAACGCGTGTTTTAAAGTTACACCGGATCAATAAAATCCAAATCATGCACTGCTGGTGAACTGTGACCGAAATGTCAATTTCCTACAATGACAAAAGAAATTACATTGTGCACATTCCATCTCTATAGATGTTGTCTGTTCAACGTCTCCACCTGAAAAGAAATAAAAAGACTGACTTTTCGTTATTATCAACCCGCGTCACGTGATGTCTCCTCAATCTGGCGCGCGCGCTGGACCTGAAATAAAATAAAAACTTTCCGAACTAAACATGAAACTTCCCCGGAATAATATAGACCCCTTACAGAAACAAACAGACAAACAAACAAACAGACAGACAAACAAACACACACACACACATAACAATCAATCATGTTTCAAAGGGGGGGGTGGGGCAAGACCGTTTACAATTGCTTTTTAGAAGCAATTGATTTAAATTGTAAAACGACAATTTTAACCATTCTGTTCCGTTTATATAAAAAAAAAATCCCTAGGACCCGCCCCCCCCCCTTTTTTTTTACCCCCACTTACAAATGAATGTGTTTGATCAACCAATCAACGTGTTCAACCAACCAACCAACCAACCAACCAACCAATAAATCAATCAATCAATCAGTGCATGTTTCCGTCTCATGTGTTTAATATGGAGTCCACGATCTCATTTGTTTCTTTCTCGCTTGTTTCAAGAAACACTATCAAACGTGTTGTTTAACCAACCAACCAACCAACCAACCAACCAACCAACGTGTTTAATCAACCAATCAACATGTTTAGCCAACCAACCAATCAATCAATCAACCAATCAGTGCATGTTTCCGTCTCATGTGTTTAATATGGAGTTCACGATCTCATTTGTTTCTTTCTCGCTTGTTTCAAGAAACACTTTCCAACGTGTTTAACCAACCAACCAACGTGTTTAATCAACCAATCAACATGTTTAGCCAACCAACCAACCAACCAACCAATCAATCAATCAACCAATCAGTGCATGTTTCCGTCTCATGTGTTTAATATGGAGTCCACGATCTCATATGTTTCTTTCTCGCTTGTTTCAAGAAACACTATCAAACGTGTTTAACCAACCAACCAACCAACCAACCAACCAACCAACCAACGTGTTCAATCAACCAATCAACATGTTAAGCCAACCAACCAACCAATCAATCAACCAATCGGTGCATGTTTCCGTCTCATGTGTTTAATATGGAGTCCACGATCTCATTAGTTTCTTTCTCGCTTGTTTCGAGAAACACTATCTAACGTGTTTAACCAACCAACCAACGTGTTTAATCAACCAATCAACATGTTTAACCAACCAACCAACCAACCAACCAACCAATCAATCAATCAATCAATAAATCAGTGCATGTTTCCGTCTCGTGTGTTCAATACGGGGTCCAAGATCTCAGTTTTTTCCGGTTGCTTCAAGAGACCCTATCCCAAGTGTTTAAGTAATAAACAAACCAACCAACCAACCAACCAACCAACCAACCAACCAATCAATCAATATGTATGACCGTTTATTTATGACAGTTTCATTAAAACAATATGGAAGGAAAGACCTATGATCAATTATTCAAGAAGAATTGAATTTCAATATTGTTCTTACATCTCTTCTGAAAAAAAAATCCACATCCTTCTTATCAGTTATACTCTGAAACTACAAGTCTAATCGACCCCAAAATGTGCAGTCAGCAGGGCATACATGTACTAAAGGTTCATAAAACAACGTGGTGCAGATATCTCTCAAGACTTTTCCTAGAGAAAAGAAATGGCAATGCCGTAAAAATCGCTCCTTACACTGCTACTTTTGCATAGGTACTTTTTCTGTACAAAAAATCTGTGGTACTGGAAAATTACTTTTAAAATATGGTACTTTTTTAGTACTTTAAATTTATTGTAATATTTAGGTACCTGTTTTTTACAGTACTTGATTTGTACCTAATATTTGAGGTACACATTTAGTACTACACAATTAAAGTACAAATTGAGTACTTAAAATTTGAAGTACAAATCAAGTACTGTAAAAAACAAGTACTTAAATATTACAATAAATTTGAAGTACTAAAAAAGTACTATATTTTAAAAGTAATTTTCCAGTACTACAGATTTTTTGTACAGAAAAAGTACCTATGCAAAATTAGCAGTGCAGGGCCGTAAATCTCAGTGAAATCCTAAAATAAAATGTTCGCTCCTAGATTAAAATACTTATCTGTGTTACAAACTGGTGCTGAAAAATGTACATTACAAGAAAATAAGCATGCAACGCGTGTTTTAAAGTTACACCGGATCAATAAAATCCAAATCATGCACTGCTGGTGAACTGTGACCGAAATGTCAATTTCCTACAATGACAAAAGAAATTACATTGTGCACATTCCATCTCTATAGATGTTGTCTGTTCAACGTCTCCACCTGAAAAGAAATAAAAAGACTGACTTTTCGTTATTATCAACCCGCGTCACGTGATGTCTCCTCAATCTGGCGCGCGCGCTGGACCTGAAATAAAATAAAAACTTTCCGAACTAAACATGAAACTTCCCCGGAATAATATAGACCCCTTACAGAAACAAACAGACAAACAAACAAACAGACAGACAAACAAACACACACACACACATAACAATCAATCATGTTTCAAAGGGGGGGGTGGGGCAAGACCGTTTACAATTGCTTTTTAGAAGCAATTGATTTAAATTGTAAAACGACAATTTTAACCATTCTGTTCCGTTTATATAAAAAAAAAATCCCTAGGACCCGCCCCCCCCCCTTTTTTTTTACCCCCACTTACAAATGAATGTGTTTGATCAACCAATCAACGTGTTCAACCAACCAACCAACCAACCAACCAACCAATAAATCAATCAATCAATCAGTGCATGTTTCCGTCTCATGTGTTTAATATGGAGTCCACGATCTCATTTGTTTCTTTCTCGCTTGTTTCAAGAAACACTATCAAACGTGTTGTTTAACCAACCAACCAACCAACCAACCAACCAACCAACGTGTTTAATCAACCAATCAACATGTTTAGCCAACCAACCAATCAATCAATCAACCAATCAGTGCATGTTTCCGTCTCATGTGTTTAATATGGAGTTCACGATCTCATTTGTTTCTTTCTCGCTTGTTTCAAGAAACACTTTCCAACGTGTTTAACCAACCAACCAACGTGTTTAATCAACCAATCAACATGTTTAGCCAACCAACCAACCAACCAACCAATCAATCAATCAACCAATCAGTGCATGTTTCCGTCTCATGTGTTTAATATGGAGTCCACGATCTCATATGTTTCTTTCTCGCTTGTTTCAAGAAACACTATCAAACGTGTTTAACCAACCAACCAACCAACCAACCAACCAACCAACCAACGTGTTCAATCAACCAATCAACATGTTAAGCCAACCAACCAACCAATCAATCAACCAATCGGTGCATGTTTCCGTCTCATGTGTTTAATATGGAGTCCACGATCTCATTAGTTTCTTTCTCGCTTGTTTCGAGAAACACTATCTAACGTGTTTAACCAACCAACCAACGTGTTTAATCAACCAATCAACATGTTTAACCAACCAACCAACCAACCAACCAACCAATCAATCAATCAATCAATAAATCAGTGCATGTTTCCGTCTCGTGTGTTCAATACGGGGTCCAAGATCTCAGTTTTTTCCGGTTGCTTCAAGAGACCCTATCCCAAGTGTTTAAGTAATAAACAAACCAACCAACCAACCAACCAACCAACCAACCAACCAACCAATCAATCAATATGTATGACCGTTTATTTATGACAGTTTCATTAAAACAATATGGAAGGAAAGACCTATGATCAATTATTCAAGAAGAATTGAATTTCAATATTGTTCTTACATCTCTTCTGAAAAAAAAATCCACATCCTTCTTATCAGTTATACTCTGAAACTACAAGTCTAATCGACCCCAAAATGTGCAGTCAGCAGGGCATACATGTACTAAAGGTTCATAAAACAACGTGGTGCAGATATCTCTCAAGACTTTTCCTAGAGAAAAGAAATGGCAATGCCGTAAAAATCGCTCCTTACACTGCTACTTTTGCATAGGTACTTTTTCTGTACAAAAAATCTGTGGTACTGGAAAATTACTTTTAAAATATGGTACTTTTTTAGTACTTTAAATTTATTGTAATATTTAGGTACCTGTTTTTTACAGTACTTGATTTGTACCTAATATTTGAGGTACACATTTAGTACTACACAATTAAAGTACAAATTGAGTACTTAAAATTTGAAGTACAAATCAAGTACTGTAAAAAACAAGTACTTAAATATTACAATAAATTTGAAGTACTAAAAAAGTACTATATTTTAAAAGTAATTTTCCAGTACTACAGATTTTTTGTACAGAAAAAGTACCTATGCAAAATTAGCAGTGCAGGGCCGTAAATCTCAGTGAAATCCTAAAATAAAATGTTCGCTCCTAGATTAAAATACTTATCTGTGTTACAAACTGGTGCTGAAAAATGTACATTACAAGAAAATAAGCATGCAACGCGTGTTTTAAAGTTACACCGGATCAATAAAATCCAAATCATGCACTGCTGGTGAACTGTGACCGAAATGTCAATTTCCTACAATGACAAAAGAAATTACATTGTGCACATTCCATCTCTATAGATGTTGTCTGTTCAACGTCTCCACCTGAAAAGAAATAAAAAGACTGAGTTTTCGTTATTATCAACCCGCGTCACGTGATGTCTCCTCAATCTGGCGCGCGCGCTGGACCTGAAATAAAATAAAAACTTTCCGAACTAAACATGAAACTTCCCCGGAATAATATAGACCCCTTACAGAAACAAACAGACAAACAAACAAACAGACAGACAAACAAACACACACACACACATAACAATCAATCATGTTTCAAAGGGGGGGGTGGGGCAAGACCGTTTACAATTGCTTTTTAGAAGCAATTGATTTAAATTGTAAAACGACAATTTTAACCATTCTGTTCCGTTTATATAAAAAAAAAATCCCTAGGACCCGCCCCCCCCCTTTTTTTTTTACCCCCACTTACAAATGAATGTGTTTGATCAACCAATCAACGTGTTCAACCAACCAACCAACCAACCAACCAACCAATAAATCAATCAATCAATCAGTGCATGTTTCCGTCTCATGTGTTTAATATGGAGTCCACGATCTCATTTGTTTCTTTCTCGCTTGTTTCAAGAAACACTATCAAACGTGTTGTTTAACCAACCAACCAACCAACCAACCAACCAACCAACCAACGTGTTTAATCAACCAATCAACATGTTTAGCCAACCAACCAATCAATCAATCAACCAATCAGTGCATGTTTCCGTCTCATGTGTTTAATATGGAGTTCACGATCTCATTTGTTTCTTTCTCGCTTGTTTCAAGAAACACTTTCCAACGTGTTTAACCAACCAACCAACGTGTTTAATCAACCAATCAACATGTTTAGCCAACCAACCAACCAACCAACCAATCAATCAATCAACCAATCAGTGCATGTTTCCGTCTCATGTGTTTAATATGGAGTCCACGATCTCATATGTTTCTTTCTCGCTTGTTTCAAGAAACACTATCAAACGTGTTTAACCAACCAACCAACCAACCAACCAACCAACCAACGTGTTCAATCAACCAATCAACATGTTAAGCCAACCAACCAACCAATCAATCAACCAATCGGTGCATGTTTCCGTCTCATGTGTTTAATATGGAGTCCACGATCTCATTAGTTTCTTTCTCGCTTGTTTCGAGAAACACTATCTAACGTGTTTAACCAACCAACCAACGTGTTTAATCAACCAATCAACATGTTTAACCAACCAACCAACCAACCAACCAACCAATCAATCAATCAATCAATAAATCAGTGCATGTTTCCGTCTCGTGTGTTCAATACGGGGTCCAAGATCTCAGTTTTTTCCGGTTGCTTCAAGAGACCCTATCCCAAGTGTTTAAGTAATAAACAAACCAACCAACCAACCAACCAACCAACCAACCAACCAATCAATCAATATGTATGACCGTTTATTTATGACAGTTTCATTAAAACAATATGGAAGGAAAGACCTATGATCAATTATTCAAGAAGAATTGAATTTCAATATTGTTCTTACATCTCTTCTGAAAAAAAAATCCACATCCTTCTTATCAGTTATACTCTGAAACTACAAGTCTAATCGACCCCAAAATGTGCAGTCAGCAGGGCATACATGTACTAAAGGTTCATAAAACAACGTGGTGCAGATATCTCTCAAGACTTTTCCTAGAGAAAAGAAATGGCAATGCCGTAAAAATCGCTCCTTACACTGCTACTTTTGCATAGGTACTTTTTCTGTACAAAAAATTTGTGGTACTGGAAAATTACTTTTAAAATATGGTACTTTTTTAGTACTTTAAATTTATTGTAATATTTAGGTACCTGTTTTTTACAGTACTTGATTTGTACCTAATATTTGAGGTACACATTTAGTACTACACAATTAAAGTACAAATTGAGTACTTAAAATTTGAAGTACAAATCAAGTACTGTAAAAAACAAGTACTTAAATATTACAATAAATTTGAAGTACTAAAAAAGTACTATATTTTAAAAGTAATTTTCCAGTACTACAGATTTTTTGTACAGAAAAAGTACCTATGCAAAATTAGCAGTGCAGGGCCGTAAATCTCAGTGAAATCCTAAAATAAAATGTTCGCTCCTAGATTAAAATACTTATCTGTGTTACAAACTGGTGCTGAAAAATGTACATTACAAGAAAATAAGCATGCAACGCGTGTTTTAAAGTTACACCGGATCAATAAAATCCAAATCATGCACTGCTGGTGAACTGTGACCGAAATGTCAATTTCCTACAATGACAAAAGAAATTACATTGTGCACATTCCATCTCTATAGATGTTGTCTGTTCAACGTCTCCACCTGAAAAGAAATAAAAAGACTGACTTTTCGTTATTATCAACCCGCGTCACGTGATGTCTCCTCAATCTGGCGCGCGCGCTGGACCTGAAATAAAATAAAAACTTTCCGAACTAAACATGAAACTTCCCCGGAATAATATAGACCCCTTACAGAAACAAACAGACAAACAAACAAACAGACAGACAAACAAACACACACACACACATAACAATCAATCATGTTTCAAAGGGGGGGGTGGGGCAAGACCGTTTACAATTGCTTTTTAGAAGCAATTGATTTAAATTGTAAAACGACAATTTTAACCATTCTGTTCCGTTTATATAAAAAAAAAATCCCTAGGACCCGCCCCCCCCCTTTTTTTTTTACCCCCACTTACAAATGAATGTGTTTGATCAACCAATCAACGTGTTCAACCAACCAACCAACCAACCAACCAACCAATAAATCAATCAATCAATCAGTGCATGTTTCCGTCTCATGTGTTTAATATGGAGTCCACGATCTCATTTGTTTCTTTCTCGCTTGTTTCAAGAAACACTATCAAACGTGTTGTTTAACCAACCAACCAACCAACCAACCAACCAACCAACGTGTTTAATCAACCAATCAACATGTTTAGCCAACCAACCAATCAATCAATCAACCAATCAGTGCATGTTTCCGTCTCATGTGTTTAATATGGAGTTCACGATCTCATTTGTTTCTTTCTCGCTTGTTTCAAGAAACACTTTCCAACGTGTTTAACCAACCAACCAACGTGTTTAATCAACCAATCAACATGTTTAGCCAACCAACCAACCAACCAACCAATCAATCAATCAACCAATCAGTGCATGTTTCCGTCTCATGTGTTTAATATGGAGTCCACGATCTCATATGTTTCTTTCTCGCTTGTTTCAAGAAACACTATCAAACGTGTTTAACCAACCAACCAACCAACCAACCAACCAACCAACGTGTTCAATCAACCAATCAACATGTTAAGCCAACCAACCAACCAATCAATCAACCAATCGGTGCATGTTTCCGTCTCATGTGTTTAATATGGAGTCCACGATCTCATTAGTTTCTTTCTCGCTTGTTTCGAGAAACACTATCTAACGTGTTTAACCAACCAACCAACGTGTTTAATCAACCAATCAACATGTTTAACCAACCAACCAACCAACCAACCAACCAATCAATCAATCAATCAATAAATCAGTGCATGTTTCCGTCTCGTGTGTTCAATACGGGGTCCAAGATCTCAGTTTTTTCCGGTTGCTTCAAGAGACCCTATCCCAAGTGTTTAAGTAATAAACAAACCAACCAACCAACCAACCAACCAACCAACCAACCAATCAATCAATATGTATGACCGTTTATTTATGACAGTTTCATTAAAACAATATGGAAGGAAAGACCTATGATCAATTATTCAAGAAGAATTGAATTTCAATATTGTTCTTACATCTCTTCTGAAAAAAAAATCCACATCCTTCTTATCAGTTATACTCTGAAACTACAAGTCTAATCGACCCCAAAATGTGCAGTCAGCAGGGCATACATGTACTAAAGGTTCATAAAACAACGTGGTGCAGATATCTCTCAAGACTTTTCCTAGAGAAAAGAAATGGCAATGCCGTAAAAATCGCTCCTTACACTGCTACTTTTGCATAGGTACTTTTTCTGTACAAAAAATTTGTGGTACTGGAAAATTACTTTTAAAATATGGTACTTTTTTAGTACTTTAAATTTATTGTAATATTTAGGTACCTGTTTTTTACAGTACTTGATTTGTACCTAATATTTGAGGTACACATTTAGTACTACACAATTAAAGTACAAATTGAGTACTTAAAATTTGAAGTACAAATCAAGTACTGTAAAAAACAAGTACTTAAATATTACAATAAATTTGAAGTACTAAAAAAGTACTATATTTTAAAAGTAATTTTCCAGTACTACAGATTTTTTGTACAGAAAAAGTACCTATGCAAAATTAGCAGTGCAGGGCCGTAAATCTCAGTGAAATCCTAAAATAAAATGTTCGCTCCTAGATTAAAATACTTATCTGTGTTACAAACTGGTGCTGAAAAATGTACATTACAAGAAAATAAGCATGCAACGCGTGTTTTAAAGTTACACCGGATCAATAAAATCCAAATCATGCACTGCTGGTGAACTGTGACCGAAATGTCAATTTCCTACAATGACAAAAGAAATTACATTGTGCACATTCCATCTCTATAGATGTTGTCTGTTCAACGTCTCCACCTGAAAAGAAATAAAAAGACTGACTTTTCGTTATTATCAACCCGCGTCACGTGATGTCTCCTCAATCTGGCGCGCGCGCTGGACCTGAAATAAAATAAAAACTTTCCGAACTAAACATGAAACTTCCCCGGAATAATATAGACCCCTTACAGAAACAAACAGACAAACAAACAAACAGACAGACAAACAAACACACACACACACATAACAATCAATCATGTTTCAAAGGGGGGGGTGGGGCAAGACCGTTTACAATTGCTTTTTAGAAGCAATTGATTTAAATTGTAAAACGACAATTTTAACCATTCTGTTCCGTTTATATAAAAAAAAAATCCCTAGGACCCGCCCCCCCCCTTTTTTTTTTACCCCCACTTACAAATGAATGTGTTTGATCAACCAATCAACGTGTTCAACCAACCAACCAACCAACCAACCAACCAATAAATCAATCAATCAATCAGTGCATGTTTCCGTCTCATGTGTTTAATATGGAGTCCACGATCTCATTTGTTTCTTTCTCGCTTGTTTCAAGAAACACTATCAAACGTGTTGTTTAACCAACCAACCAACCAACCAACCAACCAACCAACCAACGTGTTTAATCAACCAATCAACATGTTTAGCCAACCAACCAATCAATCAATCAACCAATCAGTGCATGTTTCCGTCTCATGTGTTTAATATGGAGTTCACGATCTCATTTGTTTCTTTCTCGCTTGTTTCAAGAAACACTTTCCAACGTGTTTAACCAACCAACCAACGTGTTTAATCAACCAATCAACATGTTTAGCCAACCAACCAACCAACCAACCAATCAATCAATCAACCAATCAGTGCATGTTTCCGTCTCATGTGTTTAATATGGAGTCCACGATCTCATATGTTTCTTTCTCGCTTGTTTCAAGAAACACTATCAAACGTGTTTAACCAACCAACCAACCAACCAACCAACCAACCAACGTGTTCAATCAACCAATCAACATGTTAAGCCAACCAACCAACCAATCAATCAACCAATCGGTGCATGTTTCCGTCTCATGTGTTTAATATGGAGTCCACGATCTCATTAGTTTCTTTCTCGCTTGTTTCGAGAAACACTATCTAACGTGTTTAACCAACCAACCAACGTGTTTAATCAACCAATCAACATGTTTAACCAACCAACCAACCAACCAACCAACCAATCAATCAATCAATCAATAAATCAGTGCATGTTTCCGTCTCGTGTGTTCAATACGGGGTCCAAGATCTCAGTTTTTTCCGGTTGCTTCAAGAGACCCTATCCCAAGTGTTTAAGTAATAAACAAACCAACCAACCAACCAACCAACCAACCAACCAACCAATCAATCAATATGTATGACCGTTTATTTATGACAGTTTCATTAAAACAATATGGAAGGAAAGACCTATGATCAATTATTCAAGAAGAATTGAATTTCAATATTGTTCTTACATCTCTTCTGAAAAAAAAATCCACATCCTTCTTATCAGTTATACTCTGAAACTACAAGTCTAATCGACCCCAAAATGTGCAGTCAGCAGGGCATACATGTACTAAAGGTTCATAAAACAACGTGGTGCAGATATCTCTCAAGACTTTTCCTAGAGAAAAGAAATGGCAATGCCGTAAAAATCGCTCCTTACACTGCTACTTTTGCATAGGTACTTTTTCTGTACAAAAAATTTGTGGTACTGGAAAATTACTTTTAAAATATGGTACTTTTTTAGTACTTTAAATTTATTGTAATATTTAGGTACCTGTTTTTTACAGTACTTGATTTGTACCTAATATTTGAGGTACACATTTAGTACTACACAATTAAAGTACAAATTGAGTACTTAAAATTTGAAGTACAAATCAAGTACTGTAAAAAACAAGTACTTAAATATTACAATAAATTTGAAGTACTAAAAAAGTACTATATTTTAAAAGTAATTTTCCAGTACTACAGATTTTTTGTACAGAAAAAGTACCTATGCAAAATTAGCAGTGCAGGGCCGTAAATCTCAGTGAAATCCTAAAATAAAATGTTCGCTCCTAGATTAAAATACTTATCTGTGTTACAAACTGGTGCTGAAAAATGTACATTACAAGAAAATAAGCATGCAACGCGTGTTTTAAAGTTACACCGGATCAATAAAATCCAAATCATGCACTGCTGGTGAACTGTGACCGAAATGTCAATTTCCTACAATGACAAAAGAAATTACATTGTGCACATTCCATCTCTATAGATGTTGTCTGTTCAACGTCTCCACCTGAAAAGAAATAAAAAGACTGACTTTTCGTTATTATCAACCCGCGTCACGTGATGTCTCCTCAATCTGGCGCGCGCGCTGGACCTGAAATAAAATAAAAACTTTCCGAACTAAACATGAAACTTCCCCGGAATAATATAGACCCCTTACAGAAACAAACAGACAAACAAACAAACAGACAGACAAACAAACACACACACACACATAACAATCAATCATGTTTCAAAGGGGGGGGTGGGGCAAGACCGTTTACAATTGCTTTTTAGAAGCAATTGATTTAAATTGTAAAACGACAATTTTAACCATTCTGTTCCGTTTATATAAAAAAAAAATCCCTAGGACCCGCCCCCCCCCCTTTTTTTTTTACCCCCACTTACAAATGAATGTGTTTGATCAACCAATCAACGTGTTCAACCAACCAACCAACCAACCAACCAACCAATAAATCAATCAATCAATCAGTGCATGTTTCCGTCTCATGTGTTTAATATGGAGTCCACGATCTCATTTGTTTCTTTCTCGCTTGTTTCAAGAAACACTATCAAACGTGTTGTTTAACCAACCAACCAACCAACCAACCAACCAACCAACCAACGTGTTTAATCAACCAATCAACATGTTTAGCCAACCAACCAATCAATCAATCAACCAATCAGTGCATGTTTCCGTCTCATGTGTTTAATATGGAGTTCACGATCTCATTTGTTTCTTTCTCGCTTGTTTCAAGAAACACTTTCCAACGTGTTTAACCAACCAACCAACGTGTTTAATCAACCAATCAACATGTTTAGCCAACCAACCAACCAACCAACCAATCAATCAATCAACCAATCAGTGCATGTTTCCGTCTCATGTGTTTAATATGGAGTCCACGATCTCATATGTTTCTTTCTCGCTTGTTTCAAGAAACACTATCAAACGTGTTTAACCAACCAACCAACCAACCAACCAACCAACCAACGTGTTCAATCAACCAATCAACATGTTAAGCCAACCAACCAACCAATCAATCAACCAATCGGTGCATGTTTCCGTCTCATGTGTTTAATATGGAGTCCACGATCTCATTAGTTTCTTTCTCGCTTGTTTCGAGAAACACTATCTAACGTGTTTAACCAACCAACCAACGTGTTTAATCAACCAATCAACATGTTTAACCAACCAACCAACCAACCAACCAACCAATCAATCAATCAATCAATAAATCAGTGCATGTTTCCGTCTCGTGTGTTCAATACGGGGTCCAAGATCTCAGTTTTTTCCGGTTGCTTCAAGAGACCCTATCCCAAGTGTTTAAGTAATAAACAAACCAACCAACCAACCAACCAACCAACCAACCAACCAATCAATCAATATGTATGACCGTTTATTTATGACAGTTTCATTAAAACAATATGGAAGGAAAGACCTATGATCAATTATTCAAGAAGAATTGAATTTCAATATTGTTCTTACATCTCTTCTGAAAAAAAAATCCACATCCTTCTTATCAGTTATACTCTGAAACTACAAGTCTAATCGACCCCAAAATGTGCAGTCAGCAGGGCATACATGTACTAAAGGTTCATAAAACAACGTGGTGCAGATATCTCTCAAGACTTTTCCTAGAGAAAAGAAATGGCAATGCCGTAAAAATCGCTCCTTACACTGCTACTTTTGCATAGGTACTTTTTCTGTACAAAAAATCTGTGGTACTGGAAAATTACTTTTAAAATATGGTACTTTTTTAGTACTTTAAATTTATTGTAATATTTAGGTACCTGTTTTTTACAGTACTTGATTTGTACCTAATATTTGAGGTACACATTTAGTACTACACAATTAAAGTACAAATTGAGTACTTAAAATTTGAAGTACAAATCAAGTACTGTAAAAAACAAGTACTTAAATATTACAATAAATTTGAAGTACTAAAAAAGTACTATATTTTAAAAGTAATTTTCCAGTACTACAGATTTTTTGTACAGAAAAAGTACCTATGCAAAATTAGCAGTGCAGGGCCGTAAATCTCAGTGAAATCCTAAAATAAAATGTTCGCTCCTAGATTAAAATACTTATCTGTGTTACAAACTGGTGCTGAAAAATGTACATTACAAGAAAATAAGCATGCAACGCGTGTTTTAAAGTTACACCGGATCAATAAAATCCAAATCATGCACTGCTGGTGAACTGTGACCGAAATGTCAATTTCCTACAATGACAAAAGAAATTACATTGTGCACATTCCATCTCTATAGATGTTGTCTGTTCAACGTCTCCACCTGAAAAGAAATAAAAAGACTGACTTTTCGTTATTATCAACCCGCGTCACGTGATGTCTCCTCAATCTGGCGCGCGCGCTGGACCTGAAATAAAATAAAAACTTTCCGAACTAAACATGAAACTTCCCCGGAATAATATAGACCCCTTACAGAAACAAACAGACAAACAAACAAACAGACAGACAAACAAACACACACACACACATAACAATCAATCATGTTTCAAAGGGGGGGGTGGGGCAAGACCGTTTACAATTGCTTTTTAGAAGCAATTGATTTAAATTGTAAAACGACAATTTTAACCATTCTGTTCCGTTTATATAAAAAAAAAATCCCTAGGACCCGCCCCCCCCCCCTTTTTTTTTTACCCCCACTTACAAATGAATGTGTTTGATCAACCAATCAACGTGTTCAACCAACCAACCAACCAACCAACCAACCAATAAATCAATCAATCAATCAGTGCATGTTTCCGTCTCATGTGTTTAATATGGAGTCCACGATCTCATTTGTTTCTTTCTCGCTTGTTTCAAGAAACACTATCAAACGTGTTGTTTAACCAACCAACCAACCAACCAACCAACCAACCAACGTGTTTAATCAACCAATCAACATGTTTAGCCAACCAACCAATCAATCAATCAACCAATCAGTGCATGTTTCCGTCTCATGTGTTTAATATGGAGTTCACGATCTCATTTGTTTCTTTCTCGCTTGTTTCAAGAAACACTTTCCAACGTGTTTAACCAACCAACCAACGTGTTTAATCAACCAATCAACATGTTTAGCCAACCAACCAACCAACCAACCAATCAATCAATCAACCAATCAGTGCATGTTTCCGTCTCATGTGTTTAATATGGAGTCCACGATCTCATATGTTTCTTTCTCGCTTGTTTCAAGAAACACTATCAAACGTGTTTAACCAACCAACCAACCAACCAACCAACCAACCAACGTGTTCAATCAACCAATCAACATGTTAAGCCAACCAACCAACCAATCAATCAACCAATCGGTGCATGTTTCCGTCTCATGTGTTTAATATGGAGTCCACGATCTCATTAGTTTCTTTCTCGCTTGTTTCGAGAAACACTATCTAACGTGTTTAACCAACCAACCAACGTGTTTAATCAACCAATCAACATGTTTAACCAACCAACCAACCAACCAACCAACCAATCAATCAATCAATCAATAAATCAGTGCATGTTTCCGTCTCGTGTGTTCAATACGGGGTCCAAGATCTCAGTTTTTTCCGGTTGCTTCAAGAGACCCTATCCCAAGTGTTTAAGTAATAAACAAACCAACCAACCAACCAACCAACCAACCAACCAACCAATCAATCAATATGTATGACCGTTTATTTATGACAGTTTCATTAAAACAATATGGAAGGAAAGACCTATGATCAATTATTCAAGAAGAATTGAATTTCAATATTGTTCTTACATCTCTTCTGAAAAAAAAATCCACATCCTTCTTATCAGTTATACTCTGAAACTACAAGTCTAATCGACCCCAAAATGTGCAGTCAGCAGGGCATACATGTACTAAAGGTTCATAAAACAACGTGGTGCAGATATCTCTCAAGACTTTTCCTAGAGAAAAGAAATGGCAATGCCGTAAAAATCGCTCCTTACACTGCTACTTTTGCATAGGTACTTTTTCTGTACAAAAAATTTGTGGTACTGGAAAATTACTTTTAAAATATGGTACTTTTTTAGTACTTTAAATTTATTGTAATATTTAGGTACCTGTTTTTTACAGTACTTGATTTGTACCTAATATTTGAGGTACACATTTAGTACTACACAATTAAAGTACAAATTGAGTACTTAAAATTTGAAGTACAAATCAAGTACTGTAAAAAACAAGTACTTAAATATTACAATAAATTTGAAGTACTAAAAAAGTACTATATTTTAAAAGTAATTTTCCAGTACTACAGATTTTTTGTACAGAAAAAGTACCTATGCAAAATTAGCAGTGCAGGGCCGTAAATCTCAGTGAAATCCTAAAATAAAATGTTCGCTCCTAGATTAAAATACTTATCTGTGTTACAAACTGGTGCTGAAAAATGTACATTACAAGAAAATAAGCATGCAACGCGTGTTTTAAAGTTACACCGGATCAATAAAATCCAAATCATGCACTGCTGGTGAACTGTGACCGAAATGTCAATTTCCTACAATGACAAAAGAAATTACATTGTGCACATTCCATCTCTATAGATGTTGTCTGTTCAACGTCTCCACCTGAAAAGAAATAAAAAGACTGACTTTTCGTTATTATCAACCCGCGTCACGTGATGTCTCCTCAATCTGGCGCGCGCGCTGGACCTGAAATAAAATAAAAACTTTCCGAACTAAACATGAAACTTCCCCGGAATAATATAGACCCCTTACAGAAACAAACAGACAAACAAACAAACAGACAGACAAACAAACACACACACACACATAACAATCAATCATGTTTCAAAGGGGGGGGGTGGGGCAAGACCGTTTACAATTGCTTTTTAGAAGCAATTGATTTAAATTGTAAAACGACAATTTTAACCATTCTGTTCCGTTTATATAAAAAAAAAATCCCTAGGACCCGCCCCCCCCCCCTTTTTTTTTTACCCCCACTTACAAATGAATGTGTTTGATCAACCAATCAACGTGTTCAACCAACCAACCAACCAACCAACCAACCAATAAATCAATCAATCAATCAGTGCATGTTTCCGTCTCATGTGTTTAATATGGAGTCCACGATCTCATTTGTTTCTTTCTCGCTTGTTTCAAGAAACACTATCAAACGTGTTGTTTAACCAACCAACCAACCAACCAACCAACCAACCAACGTGTTTAATCAACCAATCAACATGTTTAGCCAACCAACCAATCAATCAATCAACCAATCAGTGCATGTTTCCGTCTCATGTGTTTAATATGGAGTTCACGATCTCATTTGTTTCTTTCTCGCTTGTTTCAAGAAACACTTTCCAACGTGTTTAACCAACCAACCAACGTGTTTAATCAACCAATCAACATGTTTAGCCAACCAACCAACCAACCAACCAATCAATCAATCAACCAATCAGTGCATGTTTCCGTCTCATGTGTTTAATATGGAGTCCACGATCTCATATGTTTCTTTCTCGCTTGTTTCAAGAAACACTATCAAACGTGTTTAACCAACCAACCAACCAACCAACCAACCAACCAACGTGTTCAATCAACCAATCAACATGTTAAGCCAACCAACCAACCAATCAATCAACCAATCGGTGCATGTTTCCGTCTCATGTGTTTAATATGGAGTCCACGATCTCATTAGTTTCTTTCTCGCTTGTTTCGAGAAACACTATCTAACGTGTTTAACCAACCAACCAACGTGTTTAATCAACCAATCAACATGTTTAACCAACCAACCAACCAACCAACCAACCAATCAATCAATCAATCAATAAATCAGTGCATGTTTCCGTCTCGTGTGTTCAATACGGGGTCCAAGATCTCAGTTTTTTCCGGTTGCTTCAAGAGACCCTATCCCAAGTGTTTAAGTAATAAACAAACCAACCAACCAACCAACCAACCAACCAACCAACCAATCAATCAATATGTATGACCGTTTATTTATGACAGTTTCATTAAAACAATATGGAAGGAAAGACCTATGATCAATTATTCAAGAAGAATTGAATTTCAATATTGTTCTTACATCTCTTCTGAAAAAAAAATCCACATCCTTCTTATCAGTTATACTCTGAAACTACAAGTCTAATCGACCCCAAAATGTGCAGTCAGCAGGGCATACATGTACTAAAGGTTCATAAAACAACGTGGTGCAGATATCTCTCAAGACTTTTCCTAGAGAAAAGAAATGGCAATGCCGTAAAAATCGCTCCTTACACTGCTACTTTTGCATAGGTACTTTTTCTGTACAAAAAATTTGTGGTACTGGAAAATTACTTTTAAAATATGGTACTTTTTTAGTACTTTAAATTTATTGTAATATTTAGGTACCTGTTTTTTACAGTACTTGATTTGTACCTAATATTTGAGGTACACATTTAGTACTACACAATTAAAGTACAAATTGAGTACTTAAAATTTGAAGTACAAATCAAGTACTGTAAAAAACAAGTACTTAAATATTACAATAAATTTGAAGTACTAAAAAAGTACTATATTTTAAAAGTAATTTTCCAGTACTACAGATTTTTTGTACAGAAAAAGTACCTATGCAAAATTAGCAGTGCAGGGCCGTAAATCTCAGTGAAATCCTAAAATAAAATGTTCGCTCCTAGATTAAAATACTTATCTGTGTTACAAACTGGTGCTGAAAAATGTACATTACAAGAAAATAAGCATGCAACGCGTGTTTTAAAGTTACACCGGATCAATAAAATCCAAATCATGCACTGCTGGTGAACTGTGACCGAAATGTCAATTTCCTACAATGACAAAAGAAATTACATTGTGCACATTCCATCTCTATAGATGTTGTCTGTTCAACGTCTCCACCTGAAAAGAAATAAAAAGACTGACTTTTCGTTATTATCAACCCGCGTCACGTGATGTCTCCTCAATCTGGCGCGCGCGCTGGACCTGAAATAAAATAAAAACTTTCCGAACTAAACATGAAACTTCCCCGGAATAATATAGACCCCTTACAGAAACAAACAGACAAACAAACAAACAGACAGACAAACAAACACACACACACACATAACAATCAATCATGTTTCAAAGGGGGGGGGTGGGGCAAGACCGTTTACAATTGCTTTTTAGAAGCAATTGATTTAAATTGTAAAACGACAATTTTAACCATTCTGTTCCGTTTATATAAAAAAAAAATCCCTAGGACCCGCCCCCCCCCCCTTTTTTTTTACCCCCACTTACAAATGAATGTGTTTGATCAACCAATCAACGTGTTCAACCAACCAACCAACCAACCAACCAACCAATAAATCAATCAATCAATCAGTGCATGTTTCCGTCTCATGTGTTTAATATGGAGTCCACGATCTCATTTGTTTCTTTCTCGCTTGTTTCAAGAAACACTATCAAACGTGTTGTTTAACCAACCAACCAACCAACCAACCAACCAACCAACGTGTTTAATCAACCAATCAACATGTTTAGCCAACCAACCAATCAATCAATCAACCAATCAGTGCATGTTTCCGTCTCATGTGTTTAATATGGAGTTCACGATCTCATTTGTTTCTTTCTCGCTTGTTTCAAGAAACACTTTCCAACGTGTTTAACCAACCAACCAACGTGTTTAATCAACCAATCAACATGTTTAGCCAACCAACCAACCAACCAATCAATCAATCAACCAATCAGTGCATGTTTCCGTCTCATGTGTTTAATATGGAGTCCACGATCTCATATGTTTCTTTCTCGCTTGTTTCAAGAAACACTATCAAACGTGTTTAACCAACCAACCAACCAACCAACCAACCAACCAACGTGTTCAATCAACCAATCAACATGTTAAGCCAACCAACCAACCAATCAATCAACCAATCGGTGCATGTTTCCGTCTCATGTGTTTAATATGGAGTCCACGATCTCATTAGTTTCTTTCTCGCTTGTTTCGAGAAACACTATCTAACGTGTTTAACCAACCAACCAACGTGTTTAATCAACCAATCAACATGTTTAACTAACCAACCAACCAACCAACCAACCAATCAATCAATCAATCAATAAATCAGTGCATGTTTCCGTCTCGTGTGTTCAATACGGGGTCCAAGATCTCAGTTTTTTCCGGTTGCTTCAAGAGACCCTATCCCAAGTGTTTAAGTAATAAACAAACCAACCAACCAACCAACCAACCAACCAACCAACCAACCAACCAATCAATCAATATGTATGACCGTTTATTTATGACAGTTTCATTAAAACAATATGGAAGGAAAGACCTATGATCAATTATTCAAGAAGAATTGAATTTCAATATTGTTCTTACATCTCTTCTGAAAAAAAAATCCACATCCTTCTTATCAGTTATACTCTGAAACTACAAGTCTAATCGACCCCAAAATGTGCAGTCAGCAGGGCATACATGTACTAAAGGTTCATAAAACAACGTGGTGCAGATATCTCTCAAGACTTTTCCTAGAGAAAAGAAATGGCAATGCCGTAAAAATCGCTCCTTACACTGCTACTTTTGCATAGGTACTTTTTCTGTACAAAAAATTTGTGGTACTGGAAAATTACTTTTAAAATATGGTACTTTTTTAGTACTTTAAATTTATTGTAATATTTAGGTACCTGTTTTTTACAGTACTTGATTTGTACCTAATATTTGAGGTACACATTTAGTACTACACAATTAAAGTACAAATTGAGTACTTAAAATTTGAAGTACAAATCAAGTACTGTAAAAAACAAGTACTTAAATATTACAATAAATTTGAAGTACTAAAAAAGTACTATATTTTAAAAGTAATTTTCCAGTACTACAGATTTTTTGTACAGAAAAAGTACCTATGCAAAATTAGCAGTGCAGGGCCGTAAATCTCAGTGAAATCCTAAAATAAAATGTTCGCTCCTAGATTAAAATACTTATCTGTGTTACAAACTGGTGCTGAAAAATGTACATTACAAGAAAATAAGCATGCAACGCGTGTTTTAAAGTTACACCGGATCAATAAAATCCAAATCATGCACTGCTGGTGAACTGTGACCGAAATGTCAATTTCCTACAATGACAAAAGAAATTACATTGTGCACATTCCATCTCTATAGATGTTGTCTGTTCAACGTCTCCACCTGAAAAGAAATAAAAAGACTGACTTTTCGTTATTATCAACCCGCGTCACGTGATGTCTCCTCAATCTGGCGCGCGCGCTGGACCTGAAATAAAATAAAAACTTTCCGAACTAAACATGAAACTTCCCCGGAATAATATAGACCCCTTACAGAAACAAACAGACAAACAAACAAACAGACAGACAAACAAACACACACACACACATAACAATCAATCATGTTTCAAAGGGGGGGGTGGGGCAAGACCGTTTACAATTGCTTTTTAGAAGCAATTGATTTAAATTGTAAAACGACAATTTTAACCATTCTGTTCCGTTTATATAAAAAAAAAATCCCTAGGACCCGCCCCCCCCTTTTTTTTTTACCCCCACTTACAAATGAATGTGTTTGATCAACCAATCAACGTGTTCAACCAACCAACCAACCAATAAATCAATCAATCAATCAGTGCATGTTTCCGTCTCATGTGTTTAATATGGAGTCCACGATCTCATTTGTTTCTTTCTCGCTTGTTTCAAGAAACACTATCAAACGTGTTGTTTAACCAACCAACCAACCAACCAACCAACCAACCAACGTGTTTAATCAACCAATCAACATGTTTAGCCAACCAACCAATCAATCAATCAACCAATCAGTGCATGTTTCCGTCTCATGTGTTTAATATGGAGTTCACGATCTCATTTGTTTCTTTCTCGCTTGTTTCAAGAAACACTTTCCAACGTGTTTAACCAACCAACCAACGTGTTTAATCAACCAATCAACATGTTTAGCCAACCAACCAACCAACCAATCAATCAATCAACCAATCAGTGCATGTTTCCGTCTCATGTGTTTAATATGGAGTCCACGATCTCATATGTTTCTTTCTCGCTTGTTTCAAGAAACACTATCAAACGTGTTTAACCAACCAACCAACCAACCAACCAACCAACCAACGTGTTCAATCAACCAATCAACATGTTAAGCCAACCAACCAACCAATCAATCAACCAATCGGTGCATGTTTCCGTCTCATGTGTTTAATATGGAGTCCACGATCTCATTAGTTTCTTTCTCGCTTGTTTCGAGAAACACTATCTAACGTGTTTAACCAACCAACCAACGTGTTTAATCAACCAATCAACATGTTTAACTAACCAACCAACCAACCAACCAACCAATCAATCAATCAATCAATAAATCAGTGCATGTTTCCGTCTCGTGTGTTCAATACGGGGTCCAAGATCTCAGTTTTTTCCGGTTGCTTCAAGAGACCCTATCCCAAGTGTTTAAGTAATAAACAAACCAACCAACCAACCAACCAACCAACCAACCAACCAATCAATCAATATGTATGACCGTTTATTTATGACAGTTTCATTAAAACAATATGGAAGGAAAGACCTATGATCAATTATTCAAGAAGAATTGAATTTCAATATTGTTCTTACATCTCTTCTGAAAAAAAAATCCACATCCTTCTTATCAGTTATACTCTGAAACTACAAGTCTAATCGACCCCAAAATGTGCAGTCAGCAGGGCATACATGTACTAAAGGTTCATAAAACAACGTGGTGCAGATATCTCTCAAGACTTTTCCTAGAGAAAAGAAATGGCAATGCCGTAAAAATCGCTCCTTACACTGCTACTTTTGCATAGGTACTTTTTCTGTACAAAAAATCTGTGGTACTGGAAAATTACTTTTAAAATATGGTACTTTTTTAGTACTTTAAATTTATTGTAATATTTAGGTACCTGTTTTTTACAGTACTTGATTTGTACCTAATATTTGAGGTACACATTTAGTACTACACAATTAAAGTACAAATTGAGTACTTAAAATTTGAAGTACAAATCAAGTACTGTAAAAAACAAGTACTTAAATATTACAATAAATTTGAAGTACTAAAAAAGTACTATATTTTAAAAGTAATTTTCCAGTACTACAGATTTTTTGTACAGAAAAAGTACCTATGCAAAATTAGCAGTGTAGTGCGTCGGATACAGTTTAGCCGATTTGGTGTCACGATATTTCAGTAGCATGAGTTCGAATTCCGGCGAGGTAAGAACAAAAAAAAATGCGAAATTAAATTTACAGATCTAACATTGTTGGGCTGATGTTTAAACGAGTTGTTTATATATCATATATATAAATATCACTGCACTTCCAAATGTACCATATTAAATGAATCACTAACGAACGGAGTAAACAATGAGAAAAAACTACCGAATTTTAGGGAGAAATCAAAACGAAAAGTCCCTTAGCAATTGGCAAAATCATAAGCCCAAAGAAATCAAATAAATAGAAAACAACTGTCATATTCCTGACTTTTATACAGGTATTTCCATATCTAGGTATGGTGGATATAACCTGGTTTTAAAACTTTATGAGCACAGTGAACGATAGTTAAGCGACATTCAAACTCGCAAGTCGACAATAAATTGACAACGCTATGGCTTAAAGGATGGACAGTACACATAACACAACATAGAAAGCAAAAGAATAAGCCTTACGAGCCCCACGTAAAACATAGCTTAGATGTACATTTGCTTACTGGCAATCTGTATCGGTTTAAAGTTTATACTTGCGGCATTAAAGTCATATACTACCTTGATCTGCTTAACAAACTTTGGCAGGTTCATTGAGTTTGTCTCTTTATGCCTTACCTGCATCACGCAGGAGATAAAACTCGTAATAATAACAAGATCTAAGATAAGTTAGAATATTGATTGAAGCAATATAAAAAAATATCATTCATACCTGAACAAAAATCTGCTGATTCATCAGATTTGTCATCACAGTCTACACTACCATCACACATAGCATATTCAGATATACACTATAAACCGTCTTTACAATTCGCAAGTCCTTTCAAGCACTTCAATATATACTATCACTTCCTCAATCGTTAATGATTTACAATAGGTTAAAGGTACTCAATGTTTTTTTCTTTCTTTCTTTGTTATGAATGTCATCAATAGCATGTGTAAAGGTTATTTGGGAAGTGAAGGGTCGTAAACATACTTTTTTGAAAGCTGGAAACAATAGTTATCCAAAAAAGTGAATATAAAAAAAGAAGATGGGGTATTGTTGGCAATGAGACAGCACTCTACAAGAGACAAAATGACGCAGAAATTAACAACTGTTGGTCACCATAAGGCCTTCAACAATGAGCCATACCGCAGTCAGTTACCAAAGACCCTAAAATGACAAATGTAAAACAATTTAAACTAGAAAACTAACGGCCTTATTTATGTACAAAAATATTAATGAAAAACAAATATGTAACACACCAACAAACGACAAACACTGAATTACAGCCTCCTGACGTGGGACAGGCATATACCTACATAAACCAGGAAGCCTGAATCGTTCTCTAATTTAATAGTTTACACAAAGCTATATATTGTGATATTTGATTTGTTACAATTGTAAATAATTAAGCATTACCATTTGTGTAAATATCAAGTACAAATGACATAGGATGAAAGTGTAAAAGCTATAGGGTTATGACATGAATGCAAGGAACTGAAATTTCAGAAATATGTGTATGCGATAAGGGATTGTTTGACCTCAATAACCCGCACAAACAAATGGTTTTTCATGATGCGACAAATTACAATAATAAATGATTCCAACATCGAAACTCTCCATCATTCATGTCTAACTTTACGACAGGAGCAAAGGATGGAAGACTACAGGCTCTCAAGAGCATGCGTTGCTGATCTATATGTAATGTTTTTTTTTATAAATCATGTAAAATAAGGTTAAAACTTAAATAATTAGTATTAGATACTTTGATTATAAGGTATTCAGATATTAGATATAATTAGATACTATACCAATATTTAAGATAATACCCACTGCAGAATTACAATAAAATTACTTTTTCAAAGGCAGCAACCCAAACAACAGGTTGTCCGAAAATTTCTGGGCAGCTTAATCTAAACCTGATGAATATTTGTTCTTCGAGTTTAAGAGATATAATCCAAAAACTGCATTTTACCCATAAGTTCTATTTTTAGCCATGTCGGCCATATTGGCTGGCAAAATGAGTCATTAAATACATTTTCAAAACTAAATACTACAAGGACGATTTTGATTAAGTTTGGGTAAATTTGTCACAAGTACTTTCAGAAGATTTTGGCAAAAGATAACAAAATTGTTTGATAAATTGTTGATTTACTTGTAGATCTTTCTTTGCTGAACATTTTTGCTCTTTGTAGTTTATTTCTATCTTTCATAATATTCAGGATAATAACCAAACACTGCAAAATGTACTTAAAATTACTAATTCAGGGGCAGCAACCCACCAACAGGTTGTTTGATTCGTCTAAATAAAAATTTCAGGACGGATAAGCCGCAACCTGATAAGCAATTTTATCCCATATCAGATTTGCTCTTAATGCTTTAGTTTTAGAGATATAAGCCAAAAACTGCAATTTACCCGTATGTTCTATTTTTTAACCACGTCGGCCATCTTGGTTGCCGCCCTGGATTATCGGACACATTTTTGAAACTACATTACTGAATGATAATTGTGGCTTAGTTCGATAAAATTTGTTTCATTAGTTTCAGAGGCGAAGACTTTTTGTGAAAGTTAACGATTACGATAGACGACGACGACGACGACGACGATAGACGCTAAGTGATGCAAAACATTCCATTGGGCCGTCGGGTTGGATGAGCTAAAATTGTTACCTTAAGCAACTGCCTAAAATGAATTGCGCATATCTATTACGAAAATTCAAGACACCTTCTATTATGAGTCTTTTAGTGTGTTAGGTTATGTTAGACCTTAGAAGACCTAATCTTAATTCTCAATTCTATAGTTGAAATCCTTTTTTGTTTGCTATACTTTTCAGATGATCGGTATAAATTATATATGGCAATTTCTTCTAGTATCAATACTCGAGAGCAAGAATCTAATATCTTGAGAACTCGAATAATCTATGTGAATAATAAAAGTATCACATGTATCAAGCGGACATATCCCTTTCGGAGCTCATGAGATCACCCCTAGTTGTTGTGGAGTTTGTGTCGCCTATTCTTTAGTTTTTAAGGTTATGTTATGTGTACTACTGTTTCTATGTTTGTCTTTTTGATTTTTAGCATGGCGTTGTCAGTTTATTATCGATTTATGCGTTCGACTGTCCCTCTGTTATCTCTCGTCCCTCTCTTAGTTATGTGTAATTATTAACTTAAAGCAATACAACATTGTTTGCAGTTAACCAGAATTTGAAATTTCTTGTCTTCTGGAAACTATTTCCAGTGTTTCTTCTCAGTTTTATTCAAACATTGCATTTAATGACAATGCTCTTATTTTAGGAGAAATAACAGGCATGAAATAAGTGAGTCAATATGAATTGTTTGTAGGCTAATTCATGTAATTATGCTGTTGCTTGACTGTCTGATTTAGCTTTATAAATGAGATATTTAACCTCTGCAAAATTCTTGATTGGTCCGATCCATCTTTACAACTCCCATATTCTTCTGAGAATCCATTACATATGTATCTTTATGAACACATTGTAACACATCTTGACATTTGACAAAGTCTTCAGGCCACTTATAATCTACGAAAAGTAAAAGCTTTATACTGCTTCAGTTTATTTAAGTTACGGAGAATTCACTGATTGTATTGTTTCAAGTGCGAAAATCAAATCTGTCATTTTTTGATTGTTTAGAAACCAAATTTCATTAAGGAATTTGTGTCAGATGTTTAACCAATACAAGGTATGATATTTTCCCTCATAAACCCTTTTTCCTGTTAATATAAGACTTTAATAGCTCATAAAAGATTAAATTGAAGCAGATTCTTGATTTATTTTCCTTCGATTTTAGACCTTGAAAATACTAATGCAAATATAAGGTAAAAGTCCGAGCCTTTTCCGGCGTTTTAATCTTTGAATCAGATTTTGTCATGCATTGTCATAGTTTTTCTTTTGCTATCTTTTTTCATTATTTGACCAATTAGTTTTTATAGATCATTGTTCCCCTTGGTACTGTTCCTCGCTTTTTGAAAGGTAATGTTTCGTTGTAGATTAATCTAAGAATAACTACAAGGAAACCGCCATCAACATAATTGTTCACAAATGTCTAACAACTCGACTTTTAAACCACCATTCACAACAGCGCGCATAAAAATTACTTTTTATAGGAGTTCTGACTTTTCGTTTTTCATATTCTGTAATGAGTTTATTTTATAGAATTTTAAAGTAAAGAAAGTACAGAATATAAGAAATTATATTTCGGTCTTCACATGCACTACGTTTTGATACTACGCGATTGGCAACATCGTGGGAACATGCGTTATTGAATGAAATAAGAAAGTCCAATAACGTTTTATTTAATACTTTATTTGTCATGTAATTTAATCGGTGTTACATACATAGGGATATCGATGTATCTCATACAGGTAGTAGACCAAAATTATAATGATAATAGAATTTCATTGATTTTTTAACAATTCAATGAAATGTACCTTTACAGAATTCTGGATCTTCATCCGTATTGTCATCACATGTTTGATAGCCGTCACAGATGCCAATGCTAGGGAAACACTGTATTCCATCGTTGCATTTAATATTTACATAGAAACCGAAGTTATGTGCCAATGGTCGAGGACATAGTTGTGCTTTAAAAATACATATAATACATCAATATAGTTATCGTGAGGAACATAATTCTTTATATCACTACAACAAAGATCTACCATTTGAAATATGTATTCGGTGCATTGTTTCATAATACACTTAAGGTGGTACCTAACACTTTCACTAAAATTAATTTGATTCGTTTAATTTTCATAACATTTTGACAAAGTATTTACTTTGACCTATAACAAAAATATAAAAAAATATAAAATTTTGAACCAACCATTTCATCAGAAAAATTACACTGGTTATATAGCAGTTTGACAAACACCAATTTTGATCATTGAGAAGCTAATTTTCCTTTTACAACACAAAGTCATTAAATCGTTTAGCTAAAGGGTTATCTCCTTGTAGTGTTAGGTACCACCTTAAGCGTCATTATCAGTTCAAGCATGTATACATACAATGGAATAGACCTAAGTGTAAGTTATTTGCAGTTGATACATATTTTTCTTTGTATGATGTTATTTATTTTGGAAAATAATACGTACAAACCAGTTCGATATTCAAAATGTATATGTTTCAGTATTGAAATAACACGAGTACGAAGATGTGATATGATTGCCAGTATTCAACACATTTCGTAGATGTAAGCAACTTCAGTTGTTCATTCTACATTATTTAAAAGTGAACAAAAAACACACTGATTGATGAGCAAGTCATTAAAGGTTGCGACATGACAAAGTATAATCAAATCATAGTATATTAAATCTACCCTATTAAAAAAATATGCTTCAATTGACATTTTAAATTTCTCGCCCGTCATTACTCATGTTACTAATGGTAATATTTTTTTATAATGACGAGAAAAAAACCCATAGACAACATGTTTCTGAGCGTTAGGCATAGATCAACCAATCAACTTATAAAGCTACTCTAAAATGTAAAAGTAAGGGATTACATGTTTTAACCAACTGTTTGAAAATACAAAGACGTGTTATAATTTCCAATGAAACAATTTTCCACTAACGTTCAATTGGCGTAGACGTTATCAATTATAGGCCATTGTTCGGTCTCAAGTAATGCGGGAAACAAATAACGCATAGTAAGCTAAACATAATATTTTTCATGGAATTGTTAAACATTGCATTTTTGCGAATATTTTATTTCATAGATTTGAAGAAAAAAAAACCTGTAGAAAAATGTGTTCTCCTTTGAATATTTAAACATGTTAGTTTATTTTGTTTTGTTTACTTTACCCTCGACATTCATGATAATATATCATTTATCAGTTATACAAAACAAAAACATTTCATTTCAATCTTTAATTAAAAAAAAAGTACATTTAACAATAAAGAACGAAAGTTGGTCACTACTGTCATAGATGTTATGCAGAGTTTAAATGTTGAACTGAGATATCTCCATCTAGAAAAGGGCCTATAATCGTTGTATATATAATTGTTTTCCAAGGAAGTTCGTTATAATAATCTTCTGCGGAACATTTAAAAATTGTTAATAATTTCACGAAAATTATCATTATTCTCAGTTCTCTATAATAATCAGATTTAAAAACAAAAATGTCATGTAATGTTTTTTAAACAAATTCTTTAATAAAAGAAAAAGATAACTTATCAGATACGATTAGATGAACATACAGCGGCGTAAAATCAGAGAAGTTCCAAATACCCCATTATTTCCATATAAAACAAAAACACTCATTTGTATATTTCGTATATATATATTGACCTGAAATAACAGTAGGTGAATATTACAAAAATGTAATTATTTCCATAAATTGAAATTGCATTTCATAAAACAAACTTATTACTAATGAAGAACTACAGACAACGAATACACTGATCCTTTTGAGTTAAGTAAGACACGTTTACATCTTTTCTTTTTTTAACACTTGAATATAGATTTATTACACGAAAACTTTAAACAGTGACCATACCGCTACAGCTTTAACTATAAGGTACTTATATCACACTGGAAAGCATATACCATATTTTCTTATTTGTTTGAGTAATCGCATGTTTCATCTACAAAGTACTCATCAGTGATCCTCAAATCAAGATAGTTATAAAGCAAATCGAAGTATAAAATTGAAGAGCATTGATGACCCAAAATTCCAAAATCTTTTGCTAAATCATTTTGTAAATACGGCTAAGGTTATTTATGTCTGGGATAAGAAAAATATTATATTTTCGAATAAAACAGATATTTGCAAGCACTCAATTTATAAAAACGACCATACAATTGATATTTGTGTCATCACTATAGTGCTGACTACTGGACTGTCCGGAACGAAACGTCCACCAGCAGTGACATCGACCCAGTAGGGTAAACAGTCATCAACGGTACTAGGCTTATAATTAAATTCGCCAGACGCGCGTTTCGTCTACATAAGACTGGCGAAGCTCAGATAAAAATAGTTAGAAATAAACAAAGGTACAAATTTGAGCATTGAGGAACAAAAATTCTATACTTTTATGCCAATATGTCTAAGGTAGTCTATGGCTAGGATAAGAGAACCCTTAGACTTTGTGTCCGTCGTAAATTGTCTCTTACTTATTTGTGTCCGTGCCATTATGTTTCGTTTGATCTAATGAGTTTTAACATGACTCGTTATTTATACATCCCGCTCTCGGGATTTTTTATTATGACGATCCTAGTGCAGGTTGGTCTTAACGTGCGATTCGGACATACGCTGTTTTTACAGTGTTATTTCGGTTTTGTTTACCCTTTTACTTTTATTTATATAGTATTTAATTTGTACTGCATCGAGAAAAAACTTTTTTATCGACGTCTCTGTCAATATTCATTTAACTATTGTAACACACAAACCTTTTTTCTGAAGACTATTTTGTAAGTTAGTTGTTTTTTATTCAGTTGTGTAATATGTCTAATTTTCTTTGTGAATAACATTGACTGTACAGAGCATGTTTAATTTATCGATTAACTGATATTTAAAACAAAGCTTATTAGTTACCATAAAACTTATTCTTTCAATAAAATCTACTGATATTTTAGATGATCAGCAGTCTAGGTCATAATAAGAAATGTTTTCACATTTCGCTATTTTGAATTATTCAAAAAAGATTGTTTTAAATACATGTCAGTTCTCACATGACTATTATCCACGTAAGCCTGAATTACATGAGCAAGTCACTTAGAAGAGCGTTTATCAAAGCATATAATATTTAAACAGAAATTCGAGCCAACAAATGTTGGTCTAGAAAGAACCATTCTTCAAATCAACGCAAAAAGTAACATAAAAGTCAAGGCCAGCTGTGCTGCTTGAAAATTGAGTGCGAAAACCTGTTTTTCATATGTTTACGTTATTAAAATAATCTTTCGCACATGCGTAATAAAAGTGAAAGTAGTTAAAACTATTCATTTATATTTATATATATATCATTTTTTTTTAAGTCAAATATATTTAATATAATCACCTGCTTCTATATGACCCTGCTCAGCCACACCTAAATCATCGTACTGTGTCTTAAAGAAATGTGATCCGAATTTATCAGTACGGAAAATTAGTTGGCGGCGTAACAATATGTGAGTAAATATGTATCAAGGAGGGAAGTAGAATATAAATAATGAGATAAACAGATTATCGTGTCTTACACGTAAACATATTAGTAAGTATCAACCACTTGACACAATGAGACTTTTTTTGTTCGAGCGCTCTGTAAATTGCCGCCCTCATTATTTTATATACAAGTTAATTGTTCAACAAAGATAGTTTTCTAGGTAGAGGAGATTGGCTTGAGCTTAAGCTAGCTAAACATCTCACGTGTATGACAGTCGCATATAGTTTCATTATATTTACAACAATGTGTGAACAAGACAAACAGACATAATTGGTAAAAATGTCAACAATAAGGGTACAGCAGTCAACATTGTGGTATATCTTTCTCGGTTTTTGGTGGACTTCATGTTGCTCAGTTCTTTGTTTTGTTTTGTATATACTATTGTTTGTCTTTCTGTCTTTTTCATCATTTTACCTCTTTTTTTATACTAAAACCTTACTAAAATCTTATATCGCATAGTCCTCATATAGGCCATAAAACATTTTCATCATTTCGGTTTCATATTTTAACCGCCCCTCCAGTTTACTTGGTGGTTTTGGATTCTTTGAATTTGATTACTGGAATCTCTCTCTCTCTCTCTCTCTCTCTCTCTCTCTCTCTCTCTCTCTCTCTCGATCTCGATTTCGATCTCGATAAATAAATTTTCGGCAAAGCAGAAAAAATAAGCATGCATAGTAACAGATAAAAATTGTTTTTCTAAAGGCATACCTTGTCTGTTTTATTTTCTTTGAATAAAAAGATATGACCTCGAAAATATTTACAAAATATGTTTACAAAAACGTATATAATATATAATTATAACGTAGAAAACAAACGGAAGATGTATATGTCCATCAGTTTTCGTTGACTTCCTGTTTTGTAGTTAATATGATATCCGCATTGTGTTAATTGTACATCGTCTACCAGTTGGACAACTAAAAAGATTGCAGCAGAAAGTATGTGTTTTCTTGATATTGTATACGTTTTTCAATTTAACTCACTTGTCAAGGAATCACTGTAACATTACTATTTCATCTGGTTAAGGGTTGCGTCACGACAAATGTACACTATAAACACATATCGTTCTTAAGCAGAGAAATAAGAAAACGGAGAAAGAAGATGCAGGAGGGAATAGTCAAAATCATAAGTTAGATATAAACGGACATCACATGGCCACAAATACAAATAATTACTTAAGTTACAACAAAGAACATAGAAAACATGGAAAGATTAGGTAACACGAGCACCACTAATAAGTGGGGTGAAGTCTTGTGTATTAAAGAGTCAGCATTTCCCTGCTTCAATGTTGTTATCCATCGTGGTGCCCCTCTCCAGTAAACATACATTGGTGATTTCAACTCCGATATTTTACAATCGAGAATAGAATATTGGACTGTGGTTTCCTGGTCACTAGGGATAACATAAATGGTACCAATTTGACTGCACCAGATTTGTGTGATGCATACATCACATAACGGTCAATTAGAAGAACAATCATTGGATATTTTAATGTTCATATTTTTTTCTTATTTTTTATGCACGCGCCTTTGCCGAGCGAAAATTAATTCTGTTTTTATGGTAATTTTAAAGTTCTTTTCGGCCAGAATATTCATTTCCTAAATTTTCTCTTGTTGCAATATATAACTGACTTATATGAAAATACTAACAGGTAATGTTAAATTACATGAACAGGAAAAAGAGAAACAACCCAATGACCCAAATAGAAAATGGCGGAATGGATTACAACGATCGTGAACACACATAAAAAAAAGTAACGATCGAGTATCATGAAACCTGTGTACTGTTAAGGGTAGCTATGTGTATATTTCAGTTCCTGTTTCAATAAAAACATTCCAAGTGTAAACTCTTTCCAGTTGAGGCAATTTCGGTGATTCCTTGAAGGTATCACACAATAATGGACTGACCCTGTCGCAAGGGTGTCAGATTCTAGACTTACATGTCAACATACAATGAGCCTGAAACATATATTTCATCTTACACAACATAATATATTGGATTATTCCATATTGGTATCATTTTAGTAGGTTTCTCTATATGGATTGGATTTTGAATAAAAAAGCATATTCACCTGAGAAAGTGTTATTCACCGCGCTAAACGTCACGCGCCTTTACGTGCAACGTTATGGTAAAATGTTTCATGTAAAATTTGTTTCGGTATATGTTTGTCATTAAATACATTTTCTTCTCTCGAAATATGGAATAAAACAATTACTGTCTTTTGTTTCGGTAAATATGGGGTTTTATTGACTTTTGAAAAACTGATATTCACTTCGGCCGTCGGCCTCAGTGAATATCAGTTTTTCAAAAGTCAATTAAACCGCATATTTACCTCATCAAAAGACAGTAATTGTATAATATTTAAGTTATATATAGAAAATAGATCACGCTTTCAGATTCAAATTAAAGTTCATAATATTTTTATTTCCTGTTTCAGAAGAAATTGGTTAAGTTAAGAAGCATTATCAACGATGAAAGCTGTAGCATTTGTTCTTTTGTTAACCTTACTATTTTGTGTGGCTGTAGAAGGTAATGTCTCGTTATTCCCTTTATTAAAAGAATAAATATGCTCTGTGCAAGATAATTTCTACTTCTGTCCATTATGTTGTATACTAAAATAATTTTATTTCTCGGAAACACTGAAATGAGAAAAATAAAAATAAAGCAGGTTTAAATATTCCCTGAAGTTAACTTTACATGAAGGACACTAACAGGCAGTTAGATGAAAGCGGTATTTAAAATGAGTATTTATATTTCCTTTATACTTTTTTAATCATATAATTCAGAAAACACTGTATAATATGTTTATCTTGCATAGCTAATCCTTTTAGTAGATGTTATACAAGTTTCATTTGTTATTTTTTTTTTTTAAATTAAATGATTTTTTTTACTCTATATTTTCAATTAGTTGCTCACACATATTACCCTGGATGCCCATATGACCAACCGAGGTGTAGTGCTCACTGTTTACCTGATAGGTTACTGTGGAGGCCAATATAACCAGATTTGCAAATGTCTACCAGTGGGTTGTTCAGGTAAGTAGAATTGTGTGTAGTAATATTTACACGTATAACTATTCTGTTATTCCTTCTTCTGACTTTTTAGTCTCGTTGAAATCTCGTTCTGGAGTTCAAAACATGAGAAACAAGTGAAAAATATTAATGAATCTAAAACAAATTATAATCAAACTTAACTCTGTGAAAAAATTTATGTATGTACAATTAGTAGTTTTCGAGTAATAATTTCTTTCAAATTTTATTGCCAATCAAGTCAATCTTTTTAGCCAAAACTTTAAGAAAATGGGTGAGGAAAACAAGAAATGATTTTAACAGAAAGATGTACATCCCATATCACTTTTTTTCTTTTCAAATTTCTCAGATATGTATTTTTTTCAATCATTTATAACAAAGTTTAAATACTATGCATTTTGTTCTTAAAACAGAAACAAATCACAAATTAACAATAAAATTGACGGCATGGTAAATTTGACCCCCAAACAAACGCATAAACATAAGATAAAACTTTCTTATATTAACACCTAACTATAGTTTTATTTAAGTTAAATTTATTCAGATTGGTCCACTTCATTTTTATTAAAAGTATGAAAAAAAGTTTAATTGTGGAACTGATTTGTTTCATGATAATAATCCAAAATGGGTAAAATTTGATGAAAAGAATCATCAAAAGTGGGTACTTTCAGAGGTCCATAGCAAACCAAAAGTGCACCACCATATGAATTTTTCTTTATCAATTATTTGTTTACAGTCATATAAACCCCAAAAGTAGGTTAAGAAAAACATGTAATCCTAGAAATTTTTGGCTACCCTTAATATAAATAAAAAATAAATAAAAGATATGGTATGATTGCAAATGAGACAACTATCCACAAAAGACACAAAAAAAAAACACAGACATTAACAACTATAGTTCACCGTACGACCTTAAGTCGGTACTTTGATGTTGATGATGATGACGACGACAATACGACGATGACGATGATTTTCTTTTTTTTCTAATTTGCTAGTTCACAAGGTAACAAATTGCATCAGGGAAAATGTCACCCTACTAGTACAATTGTTCTGAATCCGAGCCAATCAGTGTTTACTCTAACCGAATCATGGACCGTGTTTAGCAGTAAAACACCAACGACAAATGTTAATTGATTCGGCTTGTCCTGTTCGGGGATCGAACCCATGATCTTAAACGACAGAGGCTAGCACGCTTACACGAAACTACAAAGGTGGTCCAGTCTTTTGGGCTATATTATTCCATACATTGTATCGTAATTTGATAATACAAATATTCAATAATTGTGCATTTATATTCGTATCAAGGAGACGTGTGCAGATATTTGCTTTTCACTTCAAGTTTCTTTATGTTTAAGTTTTTAAGAGAAAGGACTTTTCAATGGTGTTTTTATCATGATTTAATCTATCAAACAATTCATTCTTTTGTAGGGTGAATGATGGATTTGACTACAATCGAGCGCTGACCAATGAACAAAACATAAACATTTGTATCTGCTTAGTTCATGTTTTTTTTTAAATACGTTTCAATTGAATGCAAAATTGTAATTTTCTCAATAATTAATTAATTAACTATGCAGAAGAATACGCATTTACATATAACATAGTTACTTACTTGTAATTTTGATTGATTATTATACATTGTTAAATTGAGGATGGAAATGGGGAATGTGTCAAAGAGACAACAACCCAGCCATAGAGCAGACAACAACTATTTGAGTAAAATAAAAGTGGCTATATGATAGCAGGATTTACTTATCCTCCGAGAGAACTTTGACATCTACCTTTTCGGTTTTTGTGCCGATCATTTTTTGATTTTTATGACTGTTTTGTAGAATTGAAATTTCGTCGCCTTGTTTTGTTTTTAAATGGTATTCTTAGTTCTCTTCGATTTACAAGATTTATGAAATTTAAATGTTCGTCTTGTATTTTCAGATCTGGTTTATCAGAAGATTGCCGATTGAACATGCACCATTATAACAACCCTGTTCACACACACAGAGATATATCTTGTCATTATGCAGTGTTTGTGATATGATGTAACCATTATTTAAAATTGTAATACCTGAACTAGCTTACTATGCAACAAATTCAGTTAATGAATCATGACTGAAGATGCAGGGTCATATAACCTTTGTGAAGTAACCCATAAAAAATAATGGGTGGACGATTCCTTCCTCCAAACTCACGTTTCGTCTAAAAAAGACTTATCATACTAATCTTAATATTCGATGTTTTCTGTGTACCTTTTCTCATTATACCGATCGAGTTTATAAACATAATAAAGGATATATATTTTCTTTTGTCATATCGGAAATATCTGTCAGATTTTCTATCATTGTATGCATAAACTGTCTAGATACATATGAAGGGAGAGAATTAAGACATTCTATTTTCTGTTAAAAAAACTTTTTTGGATCGTATTGTTGGACTATGAAGGCTGACATTCTATTTAATTGAATCTGATGTAATTATTACCAGAACAGAACATAAAAATGGACTGTTGTCTGATTCGTGTAAGCAAAAAGTAAAATCACAAAAATACTAAACTCCGAGGAAAATTCAAACGGAAAGTCCCTAATCAAATTGCAAAATTAAAAGACAAAACACATATCTAACGAATGGACAACAACTGTCATATTCCCGAGTTGATACAGGCATTTTCATTTGTAGAAAATAGTGGATTGAACCTGGTTTTATAGCGCTAAACCTCACACTTGTATGACAGTCGCATCCAACTGAATTATATTTACAACGATGCGTAAACAAAATATACATAACATGTAAAATTGTAAATTGTAAAAAAAACAGGGTTGCAGCAGTCATCACTGTGTCACAATCTTAATTAGAACAAAAACAAACAAATTTAACAAAAAAGCACAAAAAGCATCTATCAAATTTAATAAAAAACACATTCATTGCTAAGAGACGCTTGTTCGGCGTCAGAATGTAAACGTCGCAATAAAATAGTGTTGTCGTTCAAAGTATTTTAAAATGTAATTTCACATAGGGAATTGTGGTATACAGGGTTAAAAAATCAAATGTATTGGTAGGACTAATTTCAGAAAAAGACCGAGATTTACAATTATCCAGAAGTTCTTCAGAAATCTTAAGAATCCACATATGGTTTAATACCACTATACAAGTATAATAATTTTGGAGTTCAAAGTATTTTAAAATTTAGAATAGCATTGTGATAGAACAATTAACATAATTGCGGGATCTATAAAAGTACAGAGCCACGTCATATATACCAAAGAAACACACAAAGTCACAGTTACAAAACACACTATCAAAAATGAAAGATAATATACTAGTCAACAAAAGAAACGATACACGACTTTGAAATAAAATTTATCAAAAAGTGTTACATATAAAACAAAATGATATACACTACTTTAAAAAGATTTCATTTGCAATGTATGCACATGTGATAATGAAAATCAAAACTTTTGGGAAAGTATCTAAATTCCGTGTAAACGATCATAGGGTGTAAATTAGTTTTGCGGAAAGTTGATTAAAAAATCGACACATGATTTTCTAAGTACTAAATAAAATTTCAAATTTGTTTAAAAATATTCAATATGCTAATCAAGTTCTGTTCATGTTGTAACTAAAGGGTTGAAATATTGTTTTTAAATTTTTGGGAAAAAAAGTGTTTTTTTAAATCTCAAAAATTGCAAAAAATATATTTTCTATTTTCATCTCAAATCAATGCTTTAGATATGAAAACAATACACAGTAAATTTGGAACCTTTCGGATTAGTTTTAAGATTGTTACCGCATTTTGAATATCACTTTACACATACTGCCTATGGTAAATCAGTTGATAATGTATACATTTTAACGATTTCTCGTGGGGCCGAACTTTGCTTAACTAATAAACGAAGAAACTGTATGATTTTTAAAAACAAATTAATGGCAAACACTGTCTTTACCTTTAAATGAGCGGTTGTCATCATAAGTTGGTACTTCTGTTTTTAAAATTGTCGTTTTATGTAAATTTTGTGAAAAAAAAAAAAAAATCGCGAAAAAACGTCACAAAGGCAAAAACATTTTTTTTTTAACGGATTTATATTTCCATAATGATTAAGTATTACTTCCTTCAATATTAGTCCAATGAAGGGAAAACTTTACCTTTAATTTGAAAAAAAGTCTTGTATCGTTTCTTTTGTTGACTAGTATACAAACAACACATTGATGGGATATATAAGTACCGAGCCACGTCAAATGGATATTACAGAAAATAGACCAACCAGTAAAAGTAATATTAATAATAAAACATAGACATATAAAAGAACAATATAACTCATTGCTATTAACGCCTTTCTATTGCATCAGTCAAAGACCTCTACTTTGTTCATTTGGTTGCTGTTCCATTGGTGTAAACATTTTGTTTTCAAAATTACCATAACCTTAGTATACAGACAATAGGAGAAACAACGAGCATCAAAACAATACGCAGAAAAGTAAAGATTGAGGCCCATTAAATCTAAAACATGCTTTCAAATGTATTATTACCCATTGGTTCTTCAACTTGATAGTTGTGGTTGGCTTCAGTGTTACTACCAAGTTTATATACACAAGATTGCTCATACTAAAATGTCTCACGTGCTTTACTGACCATTGATTTTTTGTTGATAGTTCAAGATATCAAGCTTTACTACAAGTATCACATAAATTTAACAAATTCCAAGAAAATGAGGTCAAGGTCAGATATTAAAACAAACCTAAAATACATGTAACAATCATTATATACACCAACTATAGTTGATCTATTGCTTAAAGTTTCTTGGAAACAAACTTAATGAGGAAACTTAACATTGACCAATGAACTATGAAAATGAGGTCAAGTCAGATGATACTTATTAGACTGACATATGCACCTTACAGTCATTCCTTACACCAAATGTAGTTGATCTGCTGCTTATAGTTTTAAAAAACAGAACACAACATAAAAATTTTACACTGAGCAATGAACCGTAAAAATGAGGTTAAAGTAAAAATAAAACGATTCCAGACTAAAATGTACATCATAAAATATTTCCATACACCAAATTTAGATGACCTATTGCATATAGTATCAGAAGAACAGATCAAAACACAAAAATGTAATGAAGTGAAGATCAGATGAAAACTATCTGACGGACAAGGTGTGCACATTCTTAATATAGTTATCATATTACTCATAATAAAAGGGAAATTAATATTACAAAAACTTTTAACTTTTTTGAAGAAGTCACTAAACTATGAAAATTAGGACATTAACAATGAACATATACCAGACGGAAAATTAATAGCGTAAGGCATCTATATACAAAACATGAAGCACCCAGGTCTTTCATCTACTTAAATATACAGATTTCAAGTATTAAGTTAACACTGCCGCCGTATCATTATCACTATCCCTTTGTTCAGCTTTCTGCTACAGAAGTCACAGACTCGACAAAAATACTTATTTCAAACTAATAGAATAAAATGAAAGAAAGAGGAAAAAACGTCAATAAAGGGCAATAACTTCAATAGGTAGTCAATTGACAATTTCACTTTTTTGGAGTTTCTTTCTACTATTTTACTAAAAACTTTTTTCTAGAAAATAGGAAAGACATCTTTAAAGGGAAATAACTGGATTAAAAAGGTTATTTAATATTCAAGCCATGATAGCTTATTTGTAGAAAATATCTTCCTGATAAGTTTTGCTATATAAAGTTTCTATCACTATTTTTTTTTTTTAATATTAAAAATATCAAAACTTATAAATAAATAGGGATTTTTTAATTGAAGGACCATAACTTCCATTAAAAGTCGTGGACAACTTTGATGTGAATGGACTGCAGGTAATTTTCAACCTTCTCAAACAATTCTGGCTCTACCAGATTTTTTTCTATTTATACCAGTTTTAAAATAAAAGATGAAATTACGAAAACGAAAAAAACCAAAAAAACAACGGAATCTTAAAGATACGGAAGAGTACAATACTTTATACAGAGTAACGGACCGTTTACGTCACAAAAAAATGTTGGAGGCGACTTTCGAATTTCAAATTGGTAATTGGAACTTAAACGGCAGGTACAATGTAAGTTAAAACTACAAAATGACAATGGCAGACTTTTAAGGGAAACTATTTTAACTTCTTTGAATTGTGATGTGTATGGCATATTTGAGACCAATCTAAAAGACAATGAAGCTTTTGGACTAGATGGTCATAAGTAGAAAGGTTGAAATAAGGGAATTATTTCGAACAAAGCGTGGAGGGGTAGTTGTTGAATATGATTTTTTTTTATTAAAAACTGTATAATTGACAATTTTGACGTCGATATTCTTAACAACAGCAGAGATGATATTCTTTGGATTAATTTGAAATGCAAATATGATCCAAACTTTATGCTTTATCTGTGTGTGAATGTGTGTGTGTGTGTGTGTGTGTGTGTGTGTTACTTGTCATGATTTAATCTATCCTATGTAAAGTAAAGTCAACATTGCTCAGGAAATTAAGACCAACTGCTATCGCAAGTGTATTTTTATAGTAGCTATAATCCAGTAGTGATTTCAATAGGCGTATAGGAAACTCACAAGACTTAACTGACTTTATCGGTACTCTACCAGAACGATGCTATATTGATTGTATAAGAAATGTGTTTGTTCTATTTCTTATGGAGTTCTTAAACGACTCAAATTTCTGTCTGTTAAACGGAAGAGTAGACAGTTTAAGGGACAAGTTTACGTACGTGTTGCCTTTCGGCAAATTGTTGTTGACTACACGATTACTCCGCATGCTTCGTTGAAAGCGTTTTACGATTTCGAGGTAAAACTTGTGTCGGACTTGCTGATCGATCACAATACTGAATTACATTCCAACTCAAGACTCCCATATCACTCAGTGTTACAGTGTTCTTTTGATTGTTCGGAATATTGATATTATAACTTAAACGCCAATTTATTAAAACAACTTTGTAAAATCTGTGAGATTTCTGCAATTTGATGGATCACCGAAGCATAAGTCTGGTGTCAACTGTCGCAAAAACATTTAATCAGATTTTGAATGAAAGGTTCATCAGTCATCTTGAAAACAATAACTTTCTAAGTGAGGAACAAAACGGATTTAGGCTGCTTAGATCATGTCTTGACCATACCTTTTCACTGTGTATAATATTGAAGAAAAGAACATTGCAGAACATTGACATTTGTTTGTGTTTGTACTTTGTTGACTCAAGAAAGGCATTCGATTTAGGGAAGTATAACATACTCTGGAATACAATTTTAGCCGTGGGTGTGTATGGAAATATGTACAAAGTAATTTAGTGTCTCTACTCAAAGCTACAAAGTGCAGTACGATTATCGCCTACGACGTTTACTGAACGGTTTTCAATGTTATAACCTCGCGCCCACTCTTTTTGCATTGTTTATTAATGGATTGGTACAACTAAGTAACGAACTTTGTTGTGGCGCATTAGTCGATGACGATATGTTCAGGTGCTTGATATACGATGACGATCTGTTAATGGATTACAAAATCAGCGTAATGCTCTGAACGATTGAACAAAGACACAATTGATGAACGTTAATACAGAAAATACAAAAATTAGGCATTTTTAAAAGACTACAAAGGTCAGATTTCAATTTGCATTTCGAGTAGGGGACAACACAGTAGAACTAAATACCGCTGCTTGGAACTCATATTATCCGAAAATATGGATTATAAAGTCTCTGTCAGTGTTCTTGTTGGTGTAGGTAGTAGATCATTTGGATCATTGACATAAAAAGTCTTTAGTATTGGTACTTTGGACTACGACATATTCTCGATTTTGCATTCGGGGTATTGGAAGCAGAGCAATATGACAATAGCAAACGCTTACATTATAGAGCTATCAAAACTTTTCTTGGAGTAAGCAATAATAGCAGACATGATATTGCATCCAGTTTTTTTTATTCACAACCGGTTTAACGTTATCCGCTTATGGTGTCGTCTTATGGACATGCCTAGTCATAGAATTTGCTGGAAAGTATTTGTTTGGGATTGAGAAATGTCGAGACGTTACCGTTACACGTTGTTTCACAGTGTAAAAACGCCTCTGGACAATGCAATCTTTCACACCTAACTGACAATAACTCTGATATCTCAACAAGATTCATCTTAGACTCTGAAAGATTAACGTGTAGCAACAAAGATCTGCAATTGCTAAAATTCGCTATGGTACAAAAAAATGTACTTTCCAAAAAAAATAGAATGCGGACGCTATAGAAACATTCCAATCGAACAACGAGCATGTAAAATGTGCAATTCTGGGTACATTGAAGATGAGGAAATAAAATCAACGGTACCAATTTTGTTGCACCAGATGCGCATTTCGACAAAACATGTCTCTTCAGTGATGCTCGTGGCCAAAATATTTGAAATCCAAATCTTATATAAAAGATGAAGAGCTATAATCCAAAAGGTCCAAAAAGTATAGTCAAATTCGTGAAAGGAATCAGAGCTTTGCATGAGGGAGATACATTCCTTAATTTACAATAATTTCTAATATTTTGTAACAGCAAATTTTAATAACACAAACAATCCGTATTTTCATGCCAGTACCGAAGTACTGGCTACTGGGCTGGTGATACCCTCGGGGACTAATAGTCCACCAGCAGAGGCATCGACCCAGTGGTAGTAATAAAATCAACGGTACCAATTTTGTTGCACCAGATGCGCATTTCGACAAAACATGTCTCTTCAGTGATGCTCGTGGCCAAAATATTTGAAATCCAAATCTTATATAAAAGATGAAGAGCTATAATCCAAAAGGTCCAAAAAGTATAGTCAAATTCGTGAAAGGAATCAGAGCTTTGCATGAGGGAGATACATTCCTTAATTTATAATAATTTCTAATATTTTGTAACAGCAAATTTTAATAACACAAACAATCCGTATTTTCATGCCAGTACCGAAGTACTGGCTACTGGGCTGGTGATACCCTCGGGGACTAATAGTCCACCAGCAGAGGCATCGACCCAGTGGTCATCTTATACTGTGATCGTTAGTCGGTTTTGAGTACTAAACTATATACTGCAATATAAACAGATCCTGCTTATCCTCTACGCATAAATGAACTTCCTCCAAATGCTGCCTTAATGAACTGTTATATAACAGCCAAAAATGTATAGCGAACTTTATCTTGAACTCTGATCGTATCCAAAGAAAAATTTTCCAACTATTTTATTTTAACTTAGCCATTCGTCCAAAATTATTTGTTATCTTTTTTTTCTATCAAAAACTTGAGTTTCAATTTAGTGTATCGTAAGCCTATCTGGCTGACTGTAATTTAATAGTGTACTAATATGTATTTGTTGTATACAGGTTGCACACATACATCATTTACTAACTAATTCATTCATATATTGTTATTGTTGTCAATATGTGGTCGTTTAGGCTGACTTATAGTCATAAGGGCAACTATATATTATCATCAAGCCAGTACATCGTATATGGTGATTTTGTATTTACATTGTACATTATTGTATCATAACTTAGATGTATTCGTTCAGTTTAGGTTCACTTGTGTCAATATGTCTGTTGATTGAGCTAAGACATTTCAATTGATATTTTATACTGTGTTTTTTTTATGTTGTGATGTTACACTATTGTTTCAGATAAGGTTGAAGGGTTTGAACATTTTTTGTACCATTACAAAAGCCCGCTGCAATTGTTTGCAACTGTCCTAAGTCAGGAATCTGATGTTCAATTGTGGTCGTTTTTTGATGTGGTTCATAAGTGTTTCTCTTTTCTCGTTTTTATATAGATTAGACAGTTGGTTTTACACTAGTAATTTTTTGGTTTCCTGTGCGATGTGTGCCAAGGCTCAATGTTGCAGACCGTACTTTGACCTATAATGGTTTATTTTTATAAATTGTGACTTGGATATGGAGTTGTCTCATTGTCATTCATACCACATCTGCTTATATCTATATAGTAAGTCATTAAAAATAGACAAGCCTTATACCTCTCTCTCATAAAAATGATAAAATGAATTGAGACTGTCGCTCTGTAACACAGATGATGCCGCCGTTCGGATATAATGTTATAACGGAACATAATTCAGTAACGGTAGAAGTGACACAACCCAAATTTTCACTTGATCTGAGTTTTGTGGTAATAATCATTGTGTACAAGTGTCCTAACATTTGGTAGAGACAGACTAAAGTTAGAGAACGGAAACTAATTTCGGAACGTACGGGTGTACAGACGGACATGGGTAATACTAAATCCCCTTCTTCTACGACCGGAGGCATACATATCACATTTGTTTACCTGAACGACCATTTTAATATAGATGAAATAATAATTTTAAACAGCAACACATGTCTTATATTTCTATCGAATTTCCATGTAGTTGTTTTCATAAAATGGCACAAGTGTTGTGTCAGTTTTTTTACAGACTTTTATCTCACAGTTTGCATAAATAGACTTTTGACGGAGCCATGTTTTGCAAAGTATCTGCTAAATACTAGGCAACGGTAAAAACTTGCGTATGACGTCATTGAGTTTAGCGTTTGCGTTTATACCCCCGACAAGATATACAGCATTCCCAAACGTGAAAATACCGAATTATTTACAAACTATATTTGTCTCCGTAGTTCCTTAATCAAATTGCTTTGTGTATTGAATTTTAAGAAATCACATATATAAGAAGCAATTTAAACGTCTTTTCCAACTACACACGTTTTGATTTGTAGGGTTTTCACAGGTATTGTAGCAATTATATTGATGCTTGTTAAATCTGGTTTGAAAAGACAAACCGCAAGTTCGTATTCCTGAAGAGACTCTTGTTGATCGAATGCGGCAAAATGTAAACCGTATTTCCAACAGAAACACATGACAAATTTGTAGTGTGAACATTGAAAGGTTAAGGAAGGAATGCAACTCTTCTCCGTGTATTCTTATTCACATCCGAATCAAAGAATATATTTAACGGTTCATGTCCCTGGTACATTTGAAACGAAAAAAAAGAGATTTATTTGCAAACATGGCAAGGAAACAACTTTCTAGGATAAGTCTCAGAATTCAGATTTAAAACAAATATGAACCAATCGAAGAATCTAACTGATTCTTATTTGCTATTGTATTGAACCAATATTAATTGTTAAGGGACTTTCTGTTTTTAATTGTCCTTTGATTTCTGTATTTTTGTTGTTTTACATTTTTTACAAAAACTGTATTAAAAGTTGAATGTTACTGTGAATTCTGCCAGTACTCAAAACCAATCAATTTCCTTTTCTTTTTTGGCGTTAGTTTATTCTGATCAAAGTAATTGTCCGAATGAGTAAAACAATATGTAGCATTAGAAAGTACCGTAATCTAAAATCGTAAAATTCAAAAACAACACTTTCTATGTGGTCGCATGTGACAAGACACTGATAATAGTAAACAAATTTAAACCTGAAAAAAGTTATTTGGTTCTGAAAAGTCTTTAAAGACTGAACAATAAATTAATGAGTCGTGTTTAGTCTTTCAATCAATCTTCTTGTTTGTGCACTGAGGTACAGTTCAGACAATTCGCTGGCAGACAAGTATGATCTTTCATATAAAAAAAAAGATGTGGTATTATTGCCAATGCGACAACTATCCACAAAAGACCAAAATGACACAGACATTATCAACTATAGGTCACCGTACGGCCTTCAACAATGAGCAGTCTATATTCAACCTGTTCAATAGTTGTTGTTTCCCTGTACATATCCATAACATACTGAATTGACTGCAGGTGAAGTACTGAAATTATCCCAGTAGATAAGTCTGAACATATAAGTGAACTAAAATTTAATTAACAACATACAAGACTTACAAAGGCCAGAGGCTCCCGACTTTGGACAGGGGCACAAATGCAGCGGGGTTAAACATGTTTTGTGAGATCTCAACCCTCCCCCCATACCTCTAGCTAATGCAGAATTAACAAATACGTTGTTACATACATGTATCTTTAAGTTTTTTTGTTTTTTGTTCAAAAAGCATCGATCTGTAATAAATATAAATTAATACAAACGAGATACGGTAACGCATCTGAGGTAATTCAAGCATTTAATTTAGTTCAAACTATGCTCAAATAATCTAAAGTGTAAATCAAATGTTACATTTGTTCCAATCAGAAAATCTAAGAAACTATATTTTTAACAGAGAACGCTATTTAAATCAAAATAAGCAGATTTTGACAATATTACCAATTTGTCAAGCACGCATTAAACTGGAATTTTATTTTGTAACAATTTCAGTTTTTTTAGTAAAATTTTGGACCAAAGATGACTGCTATCATTTTGACAATATCGGAAATCTTGAACACGATTTCACATATCTAGGACAAGTCATATAATACTAGTATATAGATTTCCTATCTTCCATTGTATTACTTCTCTCTGCAAAGTTGAAATATAATATAAATACCGATTGCTTTCTGTAAAAAAATAATGAACGAATTATCATGAAATAATCATAACAATAGCATTTTTTGAATAAATAAATCTCGAAAACGATTATAAGAGGCCGAAAAATCGTTTTCCGGACGTGTGTAATTTAGTTTTTTCAAGTTTTTTCATGTATTATTATTCAATAACTTTCAAAAGTATGGGCTTCCATTTTATTACTGGAAATATTATTTAATCTCCTAATTTTACTCTGTTTCATTTGTCTCAACATTTTTCAAGTTTTGCTTTCAAACGAAAGTTGAGGAACATTGTAAAATTAGCGTTTCACTTTGACGCACTCTCTTTGTTGTTCATATGACAGATAGTAGCAATGAATATTTACTAGTAACTAAAACAAATAGATTTTCCTTTCTGCATAGTAGGATTATCTCACACGTTTGTAAATAGTTATCAAAGGTACCAGGATTATAATGCGATTATATAAAGAAGAAGATGTAATATGAGTGCCAATAAAACAACTATCCATTAAGATCACAGTAAACAGTTAAAGATCAAAGTACAGCCTTCAACATAAAGCCGTTGCTCGCAATGAACATCAAGCTATAAAGGGCCCCAATCAGACTAGTGTAAAACAATTCAAAAAGGAAAACCAACGGTTTAATCTATATAAAAACGAGAATCGAGAAACATTTATGAACAACACCAACAAACGACAACCACTGAACTACAGGTTCCTGACTTAGGACAGTTGAATAAAATTGCAGAGGTTTAAACCTTTTAACAGGCGCCAATCTTCAATCTAAACCATGGGATAGCATTACAGACAAACAATATAATATCAATTGAAATGGCTTAACTCGAATAAAAAGACAATACACAAAAACAACTAAATATACATTGAACGAATAAATTTGATCTATATCACAATATACATAAAAAACGACGTTTCAATGTCAAAAACACAACATTAACCAAGACAAAATGGCGTTAAATAAAGTAACGTCACAGGTTAATTTAAATATAATAATTTTGTTGTTACGAGTACAGAAACATTTTTTACAAAATCGATGTGTTCTTCATATTATGAGTACAGAAGTGAAAAACATGTTTCGTCATACTAAATACTTATCAAAGGTGGTATATATTAAAAAAATAGACGAGATATAACATAAAATAAGTAAACGTTGAATAACAGAAATGCATAAAAAATTGTGTCAACAGGTCAAATTAACACAAAATAGATATAGGAAGATGTGGTATGAGTGCCAATGAGACAACTCTCCATCCAAGTATTAATTTATAAAAGTAAATCATTATAGGTCAAGGTACGGCCTTCAACACGGAACCTTGGCTCACACCGAACAGCAAGCTAAAACGGGCCCCAAGAACTACTAGTTAAGTGTAAAACCATTCAAACGGGAAAACCAAAAACAAACGACAACTACTGTTCATCAGATTCCTGACTTAGGACAGGTTCAAACATTTACAACGGGATTAAATGTTTTAATGGTACCAAACCTTCTGTCTTTTCTGAAACAATAATATAACATCACAACATAAAAAAACATACTATAAAATATCAATTGGAAGGCTTAACTCAATCAAAAAACGCAAATTAACACACAATAAACGATTACATTTGATCTGTGAATGCAAATACATAGTTAATAAAAATCATAAGGAATGAATAATTAAGATCAAAAGTAAATAAACAAGTTTAAACAAAGTTAAAGTATGATATCACTGTGAAATTTTAAACAAATTTTAGAAAATAATCACATAAAAAAGTACGATTTGAGAGTACTCGCAGTTTCTGACAGCTAGTTAAAAGCGAAAAACAAGTTATAATAAACATGTTGTGGAAAATAAAAACTAAATGAATATGCATTCAAAGTCTACATTAAGCCAATGCTGGTCTTTTCATTTCAAGTAATTCTTATTATTTATGTTAGCATCATGCTTTCCAGTAATGCTCTAAATTCACATGATCATTAGATTAATTACAAAGATATCCCAATGTTGTACTGTCCTACACCGCATGTTCTTTATTTAGGATAAAGAAGGGATGACTCATCTTCTTTTGCATTAACGAATAAAAGAAAAATTCAAAAAGACAATATACTTACGATTTGATAAAATTGAAGACTATTGCTTTTTTGAGAGGAGTTCTATTTATGATAAATGCTCTACACCAAAATGTTTGATTGTCAAATATGAAGAACGTTAACAAAAACAAAACCAAAAAAAGTTGTAAAATCCACGTCATTTGAACTCTGTTGAAAAGGTGTCTCATAAACAATCCAACAACAGGTCCTTATTTTACATTAAACGTAACAGCCAAACTTTTCGGAAATACACTTGGTAATCAAAATATTCGAGGCCATCGATCGATTTTTCGAGATTTGTTCTTGTCCAAATAAACACTAGCCTACAACATCACTACGGAAACAACTTAGGAAAAATCTTTTCCATTTTACCAACTTAGAGGAAAAACACTCAACTGAAAAATAACTGAACAACAATATCTTGACGGACATATTTCTTAATTTAACATTTTAAGGGTACTACAAAAGAAGGTGTGTGTAATATCCTTTAATTGCCTGCCAGCTATTTGGAGCATTCATATATTTTTGCAAAATGTGAATACGACATATAGCTGTTTATCTTTTTCATTGTAATATATGTGAAAGGATAACATTTTAGCTCCACTAAGTCTTCAAACTAAAACTAGGTACTAATTATCTGTTGGACAAGTAGACAACCAGTTTACGTCTATAAATAAGTGCCAGATGTTACGTAAAGAGCAGAAACACTTGACTGCTCTGTTCATTTTCGTTTTAACTATGATATTCAAGGTTTGTACGTGTTAATACATTTAAGTTTTCTGTTTAATGTTTCGGAATGGTTGTTCGTTTTTTGTTACTATTGTAAATTTTTTACTTCTACGTTTTATTTCTTCATTTGCAACTTTGAGACCCGGACCCGGATTATTTTCAGTTAAATTGGCAATCAATTTATGACCCGGATTTTTTACAGTTGAACCGATGTATGAATATTGAACAGCGGTATACTACTACTGCCTTTATGTATCATACATCTTTCTACAGGTATATTTAAATTTCATATTCACTTTTTTTCCCGCAAAGTGTGCTTGACTTATCAGATTTGTCATTGCATGTTGACCAGCCATCACATAAACTTCTTTCATGATTGAATTGCAATCCGTCTCGACATTTGACATATATGAGAGGACATTGGTAATCTGAAATCTGAAGAATAGTTGTTGTTTGTCTGGCTTCAACCAGTAAATACTTCATACATTATTCAGAGCGAGAACAACTAAATAAATAATACCATATGAATATTCCGCGAGTTATGTCATATATTATACTCTATATATATATAAGCCAGGTAAAATTTATCGACTGGCATATCATTATAAATAATTGTAATAAAAAAAAATGTATATCGTAAACATAGATTGCCTGGTTAAAAGTTTAAATTTATTGCAAACATTATTCATTGTTATTTATAATAACTTTATTAATTAAACTTTGTGAAACATAATAATTTAGCAATTAAATGCAGAGTGATATTTGATACAGCCAGTCTGTTAATCAAGCACATTCTGATAAGGTTGACCATATGTTCGACAAATTTCAAAGATAGTTGCTATGGTAATTAAGTTTATATCGACTGGGATGAAGGTAAACCGAATTAGTCTGAGGCTGGGAAGTGATGGTAAAATGCATGGATAGGAGCACACATTATGTAACAGCTCAGTAACGGACTCCTTAGACAGTTGTTGAAAAAGTTCTTGTAAGTATATACGTAGCTAGTGCAGCATCTACCCTTCACATGGTATAAGATTTAACATCCTCGTGTCATCTGGACGTGTTGAAAAAAAAGGAAGTTCCAAATAAATTCAATAGATGATAGCATTATGGTACCAGAACAGTAATACGCTAACATATCTAAATAGTCCAGACATTCTAGCTCAAAATTAGCTTAACCCCAAAGTAATTGCAAAAGAAACTATTTTACGCCAACAAGGCGGTATTACCCCATATCTTTGACATATCAAAGATCGACAAGTGTCAGACCATGAGAAAAATGTAATTTTTGGGTAAGTCTTAGCTTTTTGTTGAAAAATCGCTGATAACCGGAAAAAAATATATTTTTCTAATCTGACTTTAATTTGAACATGTGTCGCGTAAAGTTTGCAGAATAGAGTCTTTTACGCTTTATATAAAGAAAAAACATCGATACCGTTCAGAAAATTGTACTTTTGAGGTAACCATGAGGTTTTTTGCTGAAAAATCGCTAAAAACTGGATTTGTTTTTATTCATTTTTAATCTGACATAATTTTTAAACATGCATTTTTTTAAATTTATAGAAAATAATCTTCTAGGGTAAAAAAAGATAAAATAAGGAAACAATAACGAACTTTGATATCAATAATCGTTCTCTTCCTCTTGGTCTTCTTCAAGTATCAACTGTTCTGCTTTAGTACATACATGTTTTTTGCACTCAGTACATGCGATGGTACACTCAAACCATGTTTTCGACATGTACGTCTACAAATGTACGTGTGTCACAATTTGTTCAACAGTAGAATTTTAAAATGTTTAACAATTTATCCGGAGCTGCTGGAAGGGTAATTGTTATAGATGTCAATTTTTCATTTGTGATTAACCAACAGCATTCCAAAGGATTCAGATTTGTTTCATCTTTCCACTCTATGATTTGGTAGAACATTCCTTACTGTTGAGATTATAGTGCAAAAATTAACGTTATGTTTCCCGTATTTACGTCTTATGTTGATGACGTTACTTTGTACCTTTTGTATGGGCGCCTTAGATATAGATTCTGATTATACAAGTAACACAACGCAAAGTATAGAGACTTATTCGTGTATTACAATACATTTTCACAAAAGCAGAAGATCATTAGTGCCTTGAATGAAGACATTCTAAATTTAACAAAGGATGAGGACGTTGAGGATGAACCTAATCAGTCAACGGAAAATACGAATCAGCATAGTTCAGTACAAAATACATATAGCTCTGTTCAACAACAAATGTACCTTTTCCGCCAAACGTTACGAAAATTCACCAACTTCCGAAACTCACCTTACCTACATTTACAGGAGATACACTCATGTGGCAAACTGTTTGGGACTCGTTCGAATCCTCTGTACACTACAATCCCACACTTATCGATATACAGAAATTCACTTATTTTAAATCGCAACTCAGTAATGAAGCCGTACGATGTATTGATGGACTACCGCTCACAAACAATAATTATACGGAAGCTATGAAATTGTTAAAAGAACGTTTTTGTAAGCCACACAAAATCACAAATGCCTACATGCAAGCCCTGTTAGAACTTCCTGCACCGCAATACAACCTTATTATCCTCCGAAATTATAACGACAAACAGGAAGCATATATAAGAGGTATATAGTCCTTAGGTAGATCTGGAGATTCATATGGAGCACTGCTCATCCCTATTATCTTGAATAAGCTACCGGCAGCTGTCAAACAGAACGTAGCCAGGAACAACGGATCAGATAACTGGGAGTTTAAAGATTTGAGACACGGGATATTGATAGCAATCACAATTTTAGGAGCTGGAAAACGCACCAATGTAGTTTTTGAAAATTTACCGTCTACAGAGTCATTTTTAACAAGCGCCAATACAAGAGATTACCCGCGAAAACAAGGTAGATTTGAAAACCGCCAAAATATTAATAATGTTCGTCAGAAACCTTGCATTTATTGTTACGATATGCACATCCCCGCAAAATGCTTAAAAGTTCGAGATTATGAACACCGTATGACAATTAATAAACACAAGAAAGTATGCTTCAATTGCATAGTAACGCACCGCGCAAGTGAATGTAGATCTCAATTTCGCTGTAGCCTCTGTAAGAAGAAGCACCATACTAGTTTATGTATCCAAAATACCGACAGATCGTACTTTAATAAAGCGTCAAATGTGAGTAAATATGAAACGTCAGTAAATGAAAGTATTAACACCGCCACAAGTTTTCATTCGTCCATGATACAATCCCGTTCTAGCGTATTACTGAAAACCACCTTAGCACCCGTTTAGAGTGAACATCAATGAATGAATACGAATATATTGTTCGATGAAGGAGCACAGCGTTCTTTCGTGACCGAGGGACTAGCTTCAAAACTAGACATAAAGACAGTAGGTACAGAAGTGATTCATCTTTCTGCATTTGAAAATACTAGTATTAAATTCCGAAAGCAATTGTATACGTTGAGTCAATAGAAGGAGTAAAAATACCCATTGAAGTTTTAATAGTCCCAACCATAGCAAGTCAGATAACAAATTATAATGTGATGATACCCGAGATTGCGAACTTCTTAAAGGATTACGATTAGCACACTCGATCACAAACGTAAACAGTTTTAGTATATCTTTACTGATAGGAGCAGATTTTTATAGAAGACATCGTTATTAGAGGAAAAGGTCCGACAGCTGTTAAGTCTAAACTTGGTTACCTGTTGTCTGGTCCGATTTCGCCAGATTGGAATCGTAAATCCTGAGCAGTAGAAATGTTCAACATTTTGACAAATCATAAACCGGAAGAGTTTAATTTAGAAGCATTTTGGAAATTGGAGTCATTAGGAGTAGTCGACACAGAACCGGAGGATGAAAATATCGACTTGATGAATATGTACCAGAAAACATCAGTAGAATTTCATGAAAACAGGTACATAGCTAAGTTGCCATGGAAACAAGATGACGAGACCTTACCAACAAATTTTGTAATAACAAAACAGAGAACCGAAAACGTTGTCAAAAGGTTAAGTCGGGACCCTCATATGCTGCAAACACAGGATCAGGATCGACCATTGGCTTATGTATCTACAGACATTAATGACAATGAATTGTTAACGCCGGTCCACCTACTATATGGTCGTCGTATTACATCTGTACCATATACACGAATTGAGATAGACAATATTGATTGACCTTACGTAATAAACACTTCTGATGCTTCAAAGTGTGCACAAAAACCTTCATTTATAATTGAACAATTTTCGAACCGTTGGAAGTCCGAATATTTAACAGCACTTAGAGAGTGTCGTAAAAAGATTGGAGACAACAAAATCAACATTTAGGTCGGAGATATTGTGCAAGTTCATGACGACAAACCAAGAAATCGGTGGAAAATAGCAATTGTTAAAGAATAAGTTGTTGGAAATGATGGTTTTATCAGATCAGCAAATTCTCAGAACTAACAGTGGTCGTACGACTCGCCCTATCGTCAAACTTTATCCGCGAGAAATCCACGAAGAGGAGCCACCAAATAAAGCAGATGGGACGAATGAAGTCGATACTAGAAGAACAGTGCCTATGCGAAAGACAGCTTCGCCTGCAAAGGAGAATATTAAAACTTCTAAGACATTAATTTTGTGTCCTATTTTAAAATCGTTATAGAGACTGTTAATTTTCAATTTTGTAATAGTGATTTCTAGAGACAGTACTTTAAATCCTATGTTTTCGTTTCATATATTGACAATTAAAGAAATATATTTTAATTATACAAAGATATATTTTTGCGGCCCCCAGTATGTTGAAAATATAATGCAAATATTTAACGTTATGTTTCCCGTATTTAAAATACACTTACAGTGTTGTGCTGATGCAGCTGATGTTAGAGGTAGCGTTTGTTCTTGTAAAACGTAACAGAGATAGACAGTACTATGTTCGCCAATTTTCTGTAGCGACTGATGTCTAGATTTTCGTGTTGGACGCCACAATACAAATAAGCAGTTATCTGCACACCAAATTTTGCAATATCTTCTACAGATGAACACCTTCTTATAAATGGTAATGTTAATTTACGAAGATCTTCATTTTCTGACATCTTTTTGAGGACGGGACCGTTTCCAATACCATAGAGTCTCGAGGTAGTGTAACATCCTGTCATTAAATGAATGAACGGGAAAAAAATGCACACTTCTGGTCCCAACAACAGCTAAGTTTTTTGTATATCCAAAACTTTGATCGAACTGAGTTTTCGATTGCTATGATCAGATCTGTAAAAAAAGTTCATGTGAACTAAGTGTACAGTGAAATACAAAACGGAGTAGAAAATCTATGTCTTCTCCGATGACCACAGTAGGGTGTAATATTGATTGTTTGACACCCGTCTTTGCTATAAGAACATCAGCATCAGCGTCTGCATGTTCTGTTTAGAAGTCGTTATGTGATAAGGCATCAGTTCGCATATTTATAAGATTTTGTTTATTTTCATAGTTAGTATTTCTGAAATGGGTAGTTGTTTTAAAAACGATGTTAGCAACTTCTACTCCTTTTAGCGAGCATGTGTACATGATCCTTTGTGCCAGGTCTTGATGTGTAGACATCAAGTACGATAACTGCTTGGTTATATCTACGTTTTATGTAATCTACATACTGTTGACTTATCTCTTCAAAAGTTGTTTTCCTTTATTCCATGTGAGGCGTTAAATCAATGAACCTCCATCAATGACATAATGTAGCTCAAAGTCAAGTTTTCTGCTAACAGCACAGTCTAATGTTGTCTTTTGAGCTTGTCGCATTTGTCCAGACGGTTCAAGAACAACACGTTGAAATGAAACTGGGGGTCAACAACCACTTCTTCACCATCAATCTCTATATTTGTTTTACTGGATAAAGTTACCTCCTGTTTGATCTTCTTGAAAGCAAAATCATTCTGATCTTCCATAGACTTTTAAATGTTTTTTCCTTTTCCATTGATCTGTCAAATTTACTTTTTCATCAGCAATGGTACCAGTCAGTCTCAATGTTCCGTAATCTCTAGTACCAGTCTCAATGTTCCGTAATCTATGCTACCAGTCTCAATGTTCCGTAATCTATGGTACCAGTCTTAATGTTCCGTAATCTATGGTACCAGTCTCAATATTCCGTAATCTATGGTACCAGTCTCAATGTTCCGTTATCTATGGTACCAGTCTCAATGTTCCGTTATCTATGGTACCAGTCTCAATGTTCCGTAATCTATGGTACCAGTCTCAATGTTCCGTAATCTATGGTACCAGTCTCAATGTTCCGTCATCTATGGTACCAGTCTCAATGTTCCGTCATCTATGGTACCAGTCTCAATGTTCCGTAATCTATGGTACCAGTCTCAATGTTCCGTAATCTATAGTACCAGTCTCAATGTTCCGTAATCTATGATACCAGTCTCAATGTTCCGTAATCTAATATCAAAACTGGAGGGATTTCTTTCCACCAGAAAAGACTTTGAAATTGGAACATGCTTTTTTCTCTTGATCGATCCTTCTTTTCCCAAGTTCGTTGTGCTGTTGACTTGTATTATAGTTCACCTCAGTAAGCTTCTGCATTGCTTCATTCTTGTTTCAGTTGATTCTGTTGTCTTTTGACTTCGCGTAAGTAGCAACCCTCTATCAAAGAAGTCATTATTGAATTCGCAAATTTTTGAATATCGTATTAACTGGGAGATATATACTCTATACACAGGCGCTAGCTGGAATGTAGAAACATAAAAATGGAAAGTTCACAATTAAAAATCTGAAATCATCCCTTTTGTCAAGATTTTTTTCTCAACCAACCCTCAGTATCAATTCCTAGATGTAAGTCAGACTGAACTATGTCTGTGGTAATCTTTATTTCAAGTTCGATTGGATAGATGCGTTGAACATAGTCACCAAACTTTACTAGACTCGTACGTTATATTTCATCCGTTTTGCAAGATATGTTAGGACCTAGATTGTTTTGCTTTATTCATAGTTTATAACTCAATATTGTATGTTTAATTATAGTGATATTAAATGTCAATATTAGGTGAGAAGTGTTCTGATCCTTTTTTGAACATACTTTCCATATGTACATTTTTTTATTATCTTCCTTATAAACACAACACATGTTTGCTCGTTTGAGAACTTTGGATCGATTTCTGTCGTATGATTTCTATTTCATATCAATATGTATGTTTTTATTTTGTACCGACAGTTTCATAATGATTTCTGTGTTGATTTAAAGAAATTGCATGAAAAAGCCTTTGGAAACACCTGATTATTTATTGTCGAATATTTTGTCAGTCCTTGTGCATTTTATTCAGTTAAATAAGTTTTATGGAAGTTCAAACCAATGTTTGTGTGTGTTAGTCTGTACCACCCTCTCAAATTTCATTTTTTTTTTGCTTCGTAAAGTGTCTCCATTTTGTTGACATTGTATTCGAAATCGTATTATTGAACGCATTTTTTTTTTGTCATCGTACTTAAGATTTGATCGGAGAACTTTGTGCTTTTTTCAATTAACGTTGAATTCACCCTGTTTTACTAGCTGTCACCTCTGAAATAGGACAGAACAGTCGAACTATTGGGAAAATATTGTTTTCTTTCTATTCATATATAAAATATTTGTAAGTCTCTTCCGCCAATTCATTTCAGATACTTTTGGCAGTGATTACAATTCTTCGTTACAATATCAAAACAAAGAAACAAATTCCATCATAGCATTGCGTGTGCAGATTTATAATAATAAAACTAAATCAAAAAGGCAAATTTACTCTTTATCTAATTAAGGTTTTAAGGAGCAGGAATACTAGTACAATCTTGTTTTTTTTAAAGATAAAACTGCATTTTGAACAACTAAAACAATATTAGATCTTTACCATTTGATGACTCTTGTAATAACGAATTGTGATGAATAGTTTGATTTTTCAACATTAATAATTACGATAAAGACTGAAAGTAGGTGTAACTGCAACATATCAATAACCTGTAATAAAAAAAATACATAAATATATACGATTTCTTTTTTTCGAATAGCCAAACAAAACTCACAATTAAATATGATTTTGGAAAAGATAAATACTGTATTTTGTACAGATTAAAACAATAATTAGATCTTGACCATTTGATTGGTCTTATTATTCCTACGAATCATGATGAATAGTTTGATGTTAAAATTACTATTTACGATAAAGAATTAAATAAGTGTAACTGCAACATATCAATAACCGGTCACTAGATACATTACATATCGTAATATGATTTCTTATATCAAACATTCCAACAAAACTCCCAATTTAAATTTCTTTTGAGTTGTCGAAATTTATCATTTATTAATTACAACAACGCACGGTACAATTAACTATTTTAGAAAACAATTTTTCAAATGCGTATGTGTAGTCAATAAATGGCTTGCAAAATTAAAACAATGAATGTCTATGACAAACAATTGAAACGTCAATTGACAATACAAGCAGGGCAACTGCTTTAAGGGTGCAATTTCAGTAATTCAGTTTGCATTGTCATTAACTGAATGTAAAATAAGTCATCCAAATTCTCTTAATATTGATTTATAATTTCACAATAGACGTGATAATAATTAACTATGAATACAATATTGTCTTAATGAAATTATGATAATACGTATATATAAGAGGTAAATAGTCCTTAGGTAGATCTGGAGATTCATATGGAGCACTGCTCATCCCTATTATCTTGAATAAGCTACCGGCATCTGTCAAACAGAACGTAGCAAGGAACAACGGATCAGATAACTGGGAGTAATCTTCTAGGGTAAAAAAAGATAAAATAAGGAAACAATAACGAACTTTGATATCAATAATCGTTCTCTTCCTTTTGGTCTTCTTCAAGTATCAACTTTTCTGCTTTAGTACATACATGTTCTTTGCACTCAGTACATGCGATGGTACACTCAACCCATGTTTTCGACATGTACGTCTACAAATGTACATGTGTCACAATTTGTTTAACACTAGAATTTTAAAATGTTTAACAATTTGTCCGGAGCTGCTGGAAGGGTAATTGTTATAGATGTCAATCTTTCATTTGTGATCAACCAACAGCATTCCAAAGGATTCAGATTTGTTTCATCTTTCCACTCTATGATTTGGTAGAACATTCCTTACTGTTGAGATTATAGTGCAAAAATTTAACGTTATGTTTCCCGTATTTACGTCTTATGTCGATGACGTTACTTTGTACCTTTGTATGGGCGCCTTAGATATAGATTCTGATTATACAAGTAACACAACGCAAAGTATAGAGACTTATTCGTGTATTACAATACATTTTCACAAAAGCAGAAGATCATTAGTGCCTTGAATGAAGACATTCTAAATTTAACAAAGGATGAGGACGTTGAGGATGAAATGCTACGGACAGATGAGTATAAAATCTTTCTGAATACTAAAATAAGACACATACGTAAAGAAAGCTCAAATTCATCAAGTTCGAATGCTTCCACCTCGCCTAATCAGTCAACGGAAAATACGAATCAGCATAGTTCAGTACAAAATACATATAGCTCTGTTCAACAACAAAGGTACCATGTTCCGCCAAACGTTACGAAAATTCACCAACTTCCGAAACTCACCTTACCTACATTTACAGGAGATACACTCATGTGGCAAACTGTTTGGGACTCGTTCGAATCCTCTGTACACTACAATCCCACACTTATCGACATACAGAAATTCACTTATTTTAAATCGCAACTCAGTAATGAAGCCGTACGATGTATTAATGGACTACCGCTCACAAACAATAATTATACGGAAGCTATGAAATTGTTAAAAGAACGTTTTTATAAGCCACACAAAAATCACAAATGCCTACATGCAAGCCCTGTTAGAACTTCCTGCACCGCAATACAACCTTATTATCCTCCGAAATTATAACGACAAACAGGAAGCATATATAAGAGGTATATAGTCCTTAGGTAGATCTGGAGATTCATATGGAGCACTGCTCATCCCTATTATCTTGAATAAGCTACCGGCAGCTGTCAAACAGAACGTAACAAGGAACAACGGATCAGATAACTGGGAGTTTAAAGATTTGAGACACGGGATATTGATAAAAATCACAATTTTAGAAGCTGGAAAACGCACCAATGTAGTTTTTGAAAATTTACCGTCTACAGCGTCATTTTTAACAAGCGCCAATACAAGCGATTACCCGCGAAAACAAGGTAGATTTGAAAACCGCCAAAATACTAATAATGTTCGTCAGAAACCTTGCATTTATTGTTACGATATGCACATCCCCGCAAAATGCTTAAAAGTTCGAGATTATGAACACCGTATGACAATTATTAAACACAAGAAAGTATGCTTCAATTGCATGGTAACGCACCGCGCAAGTGAATGTAGATCCCAATTTCGCTGTAGCCTCTGTAACGAGAAGCACCATACTAGTTTATGTACCCAAAATACCGACAGATCGTACTTTAATAAAGCGTCAAATGTAAGTAAATATGAAACGTCAGTAAATGAAAGTATTAACACGGCCACAAGTTGTCATTAGTCCATGATACAATCCCTTTCTAGCGTATTACTGAAAACCACCTTAGCACCCGTTTGGAGTGAACATCAATGAATGAATACGAATATATTGTTCGATGAAGGAGCACAGCGTTCTTTCGTGACCGAGGGACTAGCTTCAAAACTAGACATAAAGACAGTAGGTACAGAAGTGATTCATATTTCTGCATTTGAAAATACTAGTATTAAATTCCGAAAGCAATTGTATACGTTGAGTCAATAGAAGGAGTAAAAATACCCATTGAAGTTTTAATAGTCCCAACCATAGCAAGTCAGATAACAAATTATAATGTGATGATACCCGAGATTGCGAACATCTTAAAGGATTACGATTAGCACACTCGGTCACAAACGTAAACAGTTTTAGTATATCTTTACTGATAGGAGCAGATTTTTATAGAAGACATCGTTACATGTATTAGAGGAAAAGGTTCGACAGCTGTTAAGTCTAAACTTGGTAACCTGTGGTCTGGTCCGACTTCGCCAGATTGGAATCGTAAATCCTGAGCAGTAGGAATGTTCAACATTTTGACAAATCATAAACCGGAAGAATTTAATTTAGAAGCATTTTGGAAATTGGAATCATTAGCATGATTAGGAGTAGTCGACACAGAACCGGAGGATGAAAATATCGACTTTATGAATATGTACCAGAAAACATCAGTAGAGTTTCATGAAAACAGGCACATAGCTAAGTTGCCATGGAAACAAGATCACGAGACCTTACCAACAAATTTTGTAATAACAAAACAGAGAACCGAAAACGTTGTCAAAAGGTTAAGTCGGGACCCTCATATGCTGCAAACACAGGATCAGGATCGACCATTGGCTTATGTATCTACAGACATTAATGACAATGAATTGTTAACGCCGGTCCACCTACTATATGGTCGTCGTATTACATCTGTACCATATACACGAATTGAGATAGACAATATTGATTGACCTTACGTAATAAACACTTCTGATGCTTCAAAGTGTGCACAAAAACCTTCATTTATAATTGAACAATTTTCGAACCGTTGGAAGTCCGAATATTTAACAGCACTTAAAGAGTGTCGTAAAAAGATTGGAGACAACAACATCAACATCCGGGTCGGATATATTGTGCAAGTTCATGACGACAAACCAAGAAATCGGTGGAAAATAGCAATTGTTGAAGAATAAGTTGTTGGAAATGATGGTTTTATCAGAACAGCAAATTCTCATAACTAACAGTGGTCGTACGACTCGCCCTATCGTCAAACTTTATCCGCTAGAAATCCACGAAGAGGAGCCACCAAATAAAGCAGATGGAACGAATGAAGTCGATACCAGAAGAACAGTGCCTATGCGAAAGGCAGCTTCGCCTGCAAAAGAGAACATTAAAACTTCTAAGACATTAATTTTGTGTCCTATTTTAAAATCGTTATAGAGACTGTTAATTTTCAATTTTGTAATAGTGATTTCTAGAGACAGTACTTTAAATCCTATGTTTTCGTTTCATATATTGACAGTTAAAGACATATATTTTAATTATACAAAGATATATTTTTGCGGCCCCCAGTATGTTGAAAATATAATGCAAATATTTAACGTTATGTTTCCCGTATTTACGTCTTATGTTTATGACGTTACTCTGTACCTTTGTATATCGATTCTGATTATTAAAGTAACACAAGGCAAAGTATAGAGACTTATTCGTTTATTAAAATACACTTACAGTGTTGTGCTGATGCAGCTGATGTTAGAGGTAGCGTTTGTTCTTGTAAAATGTATCAGAGATAGACAGTACTCTGTTCGCCAATTTTTTGTATCGACTGATGTCTAGAGTTTCGTGTTGGACGCCACAATACAAATAAGCAGTTATCTGCACACCAAATTTTGCAATATCTTCTACAGATGAACACCTTCTTAGAAATGGTAATGTTAATTTACGAAGATTTTCATTTTCTGACATCTTTTTGAGGACGGGACCGTTTCCAATACCATAGAGTCTCGAGGTAGTGTAACATCCTGTTATTAAATGAATGAACGGAAAAAAATTGCACACTTCTGGTCCCAACAACAGCTAAGTTTTTTGTATATCCAAAACTTTGATCGAACTGAGTTTTCGATTGCTATGATCAGATCTGTAAAAAAAGTTCATGTGAACTAAGTGTACAGTGAAATACAAAACGGAGTAGAAAATCTATGTCTTCTCCGATGACCACAGTAGGGTGTAATATTGATTGTTTGACACCCGTCTTTGCTATAAGAACATCAGCATCAGCATCTGCATGTTCTGTTTAGAAGTCGTTATGTGATAAGGCATCAGTTCGCATATTTATAAGATTTTGTTTATTTTCATAGTTAGTATTTCTGAAATGGGTAGTTGTTTTAAAAACGATGTTAGCAACTTCTACTCCTTTCAGCGAGCATGTGTACATGATCCTTTGTGCCAGGTCTTGATGTGTAGACATCAAGTATGATAACTGCTTGGTTATATCTACGTTTTATGTAATCTACATACTGTTGACTTATCTCTTCAAAAGTTGTTTTCCTTTATTCCATGTGAGGCGTTAAATCAATGAACCTCTATCAATGACATAATGTAGCTCAAAGTCAAGTTTTCTGCTAACAGCACAGTCTAATGTTGTCTTTTGAGCTTGTCGCACTTGTCCAGACGGTTCAAATAATGCAGATGGGGTACTCGAAATGTAGAACATTAAAATTTCCGAAAAAACTTGGGAAATGTTGTTTGCCGCAAGAACAACACGTTGAAATGAAACTGGGGGTCAACAACCACTTCTTCACCATCAATCTCTATATTTGTTTTACTGGATAAAGTTACCTCCTGTATTATCTTCTTGAAAGCAAAATCATCTGCATTCTGATCTTCCATAGACTTTTAAATGTTTTTTCCTTTTCCATTGATCTGCAAAATTTACTTTTTCATCAGCAATGGTACCAGTCAGTCTCAATGTTCCGTAATCTCTAGTACCAGTCTCAATGTTCCGTAATCTATGGTACCAGTCTCAATGTTCCGTAATCTATGGTACCAGTCTTCATGTTCCGTAATCTATGGTACCAGTCTCAATGTTCCGTGATCTATGGTACCAGTCTCAATGTTCCGTAATCTATGGTACCAGTCTCAATGTTCCGTAATCTATGGTACCAGTCTCAATGTTCCGTTATCTATGGTACCAGTCTCAATGTTTCGTAATCTATGGTACCAGTCTCAATGTTCCGTAATCTATGGTACCAGTCTCAATGTTCCGTCATCTATGGTACCAGTCTCAATGTTCCGTCATCTATGGTACCAGTCTCAATGTTCCGTAATCTATGGTACCAGTCTCAATGTTCCGTAATCTATAGTACCAGTCTCAATGTTCCGTAATCTATGATACCAGTCTCAATGTTCCGTAATCTAATATCAAAACTGAAGGGATTTCTTTCCACCAGAAAAGACTTTGAAATTGGAACATGCTTTTTCTCTTGATCGATCCTTCTTTTCCCAAGTTCGTTGTGCTGTTGACTTGTATTATAGTTCACCTCAGTAAGCTTCTGCATTGCTTCATTCTTGTTTCAGTTGATTCTGTTGTCTTTTAACTTCGCGTAAGTAGCAACCCTCTATCAAAGAAGTCATTATTGAATTCGCAAATTTTTGAATATCGTATTAACTGGGAGATATATACTCCATACACAGGCGCTAGCTGGAATGTAGAAACATGAAAATGGAAAGTTCACAATCAAAAATCTGAAATCATCCCTTTTGTCAAGATTTTTTTCTCAACCAACCCTCAGTATCAATTCCTAGATGTAAGTCAGACTGAACTATGTCTGTGGTAATCTTTATTTCAAGTTCGATTGGATAGATGCGTTGAACATAGTCACCAAACTTTACTAGACTCGTACGTTATATTTCATCCGTTTTGCAAGATATGTTAGGACCTAGATTATTTTGCTTTATTCATAGTTTATAACTCAATATTGTATGTTTAATTATAGTGATATTAAATGTCAATATTAGGTGAGAAGTGTTCTGACCTTTTTTTGAACATTCTTTCCATATGTACATTTTTTTATTATCTTCCTTATAAACACAACACATGTTTGCTCGTTTGAGAACTTTGGATCGATTTCTGTCGTATGATTTCTATTTCATATCAATATGTATGTTTTTATTTTGTACCGACAGTTTCATAATGATTTCTGTGTTGATTTAAAGAAATTGCATGAAAAAGCCTTTGGAAACACCTGATTATTTATTGTCGAATATTTTGTCAGTCCTTGTGCATTTTATTCAGTTAAATAAGTTTTATGGAAGTTCAAACCAATTTGTGTGTGTTGGTCTGTACCATCCTCTCAAATTTCATTTTGTTTTGCTTCGTAAAGTGTCTCCATTTTGTTGACATTGTATTCGAAATCGTATTATTGAACGCATTTTGTTTTTTGTCATCGTACTTAAGATTTGATCGGAGAACTTTGTGTTTTTTTCAGTTAACGTTGAATTCACCCTGTTTTACTAGCTGTCACCTCTGAAATAGGACAGAACAGTCGAACTATTGGGAAAATATTGTTTTCTTTCTATTCATATATAAAATATTTGTAAGTCTCTTCCGCCAATTCATTTCAGATACTTTTGGCAGTGATTACAATTCTTCGTTACAATATCAAAACAAAGAAACAAATTCCATCATAGCATTGCGTGTGCAGATTTATAATAATAAAACTAAATCAAAAAGGCAAATTTACTCTTTATCTAATTAAGGTTTTAAGGAGCAGGAATACTAGTTCAATCTTGTTTTAAAAAAAAGATAAAACTGCATTTTGAACAACTAAAACAATATTAGATCTTTACCATTTGATGACTCTTGTAATAACGAATTGTGATGAATAGTTTGATTTTTCAACATTAATAATTACGATAAAGACTGAAAGTAGGTGTAACTGCAGCATATCAATAACCTGTAATAAAAAGAATACATAAATATATACGATTTCTTTTTTTCGAATAGCCAAACAAAACTCACAATTAAATATGATTTTGGAAAAGATAAATACTGCATTTTGAACAACTAAAACAATATTAGATCTTTACCATTTGATGACTCTTGTAATAACGAATTGTCATGAATAGTTTGATTTTTCAACATTAATAATTACGATGAAGACTGAAAGTAGGTGTAACTGCAACATATCAATAACCTGTAATAAAAAGAATACATAATTATATACGATTTCTTTTTTTCGAATAGCCAAACAAAACTCACAATTAAATATGATTTTGGAAAAGATAAATACTGTATTTTGTACAGCATAAAACAATAATTAGATCTTGACCATTTAATTGGTCTTATTATTGCTACGAATCATGATGAATAGTTTGATGTTAAAATTACTATTTACGATTAAAACTGAAATAAGCTGTAACTGCAACATATCAATAACCGGTCACTAGATACATTACATATCGTAATATGATTTCTTATATCAAATAGTCCAACAAAACTCTCAATTTAAATTTCCTTTGAGTTGTCGACATTTATCATTTATTAATTACAACAACGCACGGTACAATTAACTATTTTAGAAAACAATTTTTCAAATGCGTATGTGTAGTCAATAAATGGCTTGAAAAATTAAAACAATGAATGTCTATGACAAACAATTGAAACGTCAATTGACAATACAAGCAGGGCAACTGCTTTAATGGTGCAATTTCAGTAATTCAGTATGTACTGTCATTAACTGAATAAGTCATCCAAATTCTCTTAATATTGATTTATAATTTCACAATAGACGTGATAATAATTAACTATGAACACAATATTGTCTTAATGAAATTATGATAATACGTAGTGAAATGTAAAGAAATGTTCTGAAACGCAATTGAAAGAATATATGCTGACTTATAACAAACGACCTTAATAGGTTTCTTTAGAGAAATGTTCTTAGGCGCATTGGAAAGAATATATGCTGACTTATAACAAACCACCTTAATAGGTTCATCTAAAGAAATGAATATATGCTGACCTATAATAAACAACCATAATAGGTTTATCTAAAGAAATGTTCTTAAACGCATTGGAAGGAATAAATACTGACTTATAACAAACAACCTTAATATGTATCTCTAAAGAAATGAATATATGCTGACTTATAACAAACAACCTTAATAGGTTTCTCTAAAGAAATGAATATATGCTGACTTATAACAAACCACCTTAATAGGTTCCTCTAGTTAGCATAGCACACAAAGAAATACATGTTACTATATTTTGAAAAAAACGCACAAATATACATCAATTAATCGGTTACTTGAATTTTAACATATGATAATAAATAAAAATGAGGTTAGGGAATAACTCTTGTTGATTTCGAACTTTTAATATTTTAAAAACACAAACACGTACATTATATTATATATTTTCTAAAGTTTTTGCCTGTCAGGATTTGCTAAAATTGTATCCATATTTACCGATCACATTAAAATGGGAGATTCTGATCTGATACGATAAGACATTACCACGCCCAACAGGCTCTGTTATAAGATGAGGTAAAACATGTTAAAATCACACGATTGTACTCGTCAAACCTAATTTTAACCTATATACCCAACTCATATTATACCAGGATATCTTTCAAGGCAGTGAACGAGCCATTTTTTTTATTACGTTTCATATACAAGACAATCGATCATATTGTACGAAAACAAAAAAATCGACAGCTGAAGAACGATGCAAAGAACCAAATTGATAAATGACACTGATAAAGTTTACTCAACTCCAAAAGAAGTTGGTATACCAATGGTCGTTATTACATTTTGTAGTGTAGTTATTTCCTCTATAGTCTTAGTTGATCTATTGAAGACAAAAAAGGGAAATTTCTTCAAATGGAAAGTCATTGATAGATTTAGTTTATATACGGTTATCTGTGATATCCTGTTTTATTTTTCTCAAACAGCGTATGGAACTCATGATTGGTTAGAAATATTCCTAAACCGTGAAATAAGCAAGTTGGAATGCACAATTTACGGATTATTCATTATGGAGTTTCAACTTTCACAAGTGATTTTAAATGCTACAACAGCCATTTGTGCATTTAATCTTGTGATGAGAAGTCGAAATATGCCGTTAGGGAAGTGGGATGCTTATCTCTTGTGTCCTGCTTTTGGAATCCCTTTGGTTTTACTTACTATAGCAGCAGTCTTTAATCAATTTGAAAGAAACCCAATATCGTAAGTACAGTTATTCTCTGACATTTGACCCATGTTATAATAAAATATATGTCACTCCTATGTAAGATGCTGAATTAATTTATTCCAGATTTAAATGGACAGCATATTTACTTGTCATTGTAAATATTTATGTTGAATGTTGGTTTTTTTTAAACGATTCATTAATGACAATTTTTTGTTGTAATTTAGAGACGAATGACGTATGAAGTAAAAAATAATTTTAAAAGTATTTGTCACAAATAGATTCCAAATTTGGAAATGAAATATAATAAAAATTATAACATCATTGTAAATCTACCAAATAACATCCTACAGGTGTTCATAAGACACGAGTCTGAGATATGTTAGTATTCAGTTTGGAATATTGTCTTACATATTTTTATATAGGCTAAACACTTCTTCAGTTGATTACAAAGCTGAAAAACTGCAAAAAATGGCCTGATTTTGAGGTAATTAATTTTTCGATATGAGCCTAGGCTTTGTCTATTTGTAGATTTAAAATGTGTTTTACAAATGTGTTAATATAATCAATCTATTCAATAAAATCCTTCAGATGTGCAAAAGACATTAATCAGTCAGACATCAGTATTTACATTTTTGAATTCTGTCTAAAATATAAGTATTAAGGCTTTCAATTTCTTATATTCAGTGGTAAACAGCAACACTGTCAAAATAGACTCATTTTGAAATCGTGACATTCATATTAAGATATGAGCAACAGCTTTACTCATAAAAGATATTTTGCCACAAGAAGTATTTTATATACTAAATTTAGTCCTGGTATCTATGATGAGTTTCTTTACAAAGGTGTAAATGTTTTTAACATAATTTTATCTGTTTGTGTAAAAGTCTCGGATCATATATGATTTCACCAAAACATATGCGTGAAAAGGCCATTTTACAAAACAAAAAACTCATTTAATATGCCAGGCTTATAATTGGTATATTTCGACATGCGTAAGACGTCATAGTGACATCAGTCGTCAACTTTATGCACTGAAGTATCAAGTTAAAGTAACCTGTTCATCTATCAATAAAATTGAAACAAATTTGAAAGGTTTGGATAAGTTTACCTATGTTTGCTCTTTTAGGGGCAAAAAAAGGCTCGCATTTTACATCGTCCTTTCTAATGAATTGTTAAATGTTGACACAATGATCTATTTGATTAATAGAAGTTTAAAATTCATTAAGGGACAATTTGGCTTATTTGACTCTGTATAGATTAGAACATTCGTTTGACTGATTTGTTTTAATTTTAATATTTATTTTTTTCAGTTGTTTATTGAAAGAAGAGCGTGGATTTTTGACCTCCCATTTTCTACAAATTGGACTGTTATTCCTTGTTTCACTAGTCTTGATTACGGCTTTGTACATAATTATGTGGATTTATATTAGACGACAAACAACTGCGATGAATGCATCTTTCGGGCAACAATCAGCTGTCAACGCTAGACGTCTTGCTCTAAAGCTGTCTCTTTATGTGTTGATCCACGTAATCCAGTTTGGTGCGGGTGTCGTCGAAGCAGTATGGGTTGCGATTGAGGAACCACCAATTGGTATTCGATATGCAACAGTATTTATTGGTGCAACCGGTGGTATGATGAATGGAGCTGTGTATCTTACAGTGTATAAAAACTAAATTGAAATGACAATTTGATTTCAGACAATGACTCAAAGTCAAATATGTGTTGGTGCGGCTGTTGTCTACAAACATGATTCTGTTTAAATGACTGCATGTTAAACACATTTCTGAATAATACATTTAAGTCGTGTTTGTGACTGAAAAATGCATTGGTCCGTTTATTCGTGACCACAATGTACATCGATGTTGGACACGTGACTGTAGTGTAATACATGTTGTTAATGTGAAGGTAGTGTGCACTGATGTTGAATGGGAAACGACTGTGTAAATTTTTATAGGGCAAGTTGCGAAAAGGGCCATTTGTGGACACATCCGAAAATTTCATTTAATTTGTCATGTTGTAATTCTATACCAAATCTGAAAAATGTGGCATTTTTTGTCTATCTCCTATATTGTTTTGCCTAGCAACGGATTAATGCCGCTGATAAACTCAAGAAATACGCAAATAGTTATCAAAGGTACCAGGATTATAATTTAGTACGCCAGCCGCGCGTTTCGTCTAGATGAGACTCATCAGTGACGCTCATATCAAAATATTTATAAAGCGAAACAAGTACAAAGTTGAAGAGCATTGAGGATCCAAAATTCCAAAAAGTTGTGCCAAATACGGCTAAGATAATCTATGCCTGGAATAAGAAAATCCGTATTTTTTCGAAAATTTCAAAGTTTGGTAAACAGGAAATTTATAAAAATTACCACATTATTAATATTCATGTCAACACCGAAGTGTTGACTACTGGGTTGGTGATACCCTCGGGGACGAAACGTTCAAATTAATATAAATATTTCAAATCCAACATGTTTTATAGGAACTTTATGCATTTATTTGCTGTAAAAATATTAGTTAAATTCACATTTTTTTTAAATAATATCATTGCTATTGCTACCTAGCAACCAAATTTTGTCCAATGGCAATGCCTTTTATATTTTACAAGACATAATTTTAATATTTTGCATTAAAACAGATAAATTTAAGATGCATATCGTAAACTATACCAAAAATGCCAAATTTAAAGGAAAATGTCAAAGATAAAAACCATATATCAATATTATCAACAGACAATACTACACGTAAATAACAGAAACATTCAAGAAAATTTAGTAACGAAATGGGCTTCGTTAGTCCTCTTTGGACATAAATATATTCCTTTGCTCTTATGGTAAAATCACTCGTCATTACATTAGTTTCATGGATTATTTCATGTTCACAATATCATTTATAGTCTGTTAATTATAATCATGATATGGAAGATTTTGTCGCTCGTGCTAGGTGTTGTCCCTTTTAAAATCTTCTCATGCTTGATGTTTATACTCTCATGTTTTGTTCTACTGTTCTTTCTCTCTTTCGACCTTTTAGTTTATCAACAATGTAATCAAACCATTATATAAACAAGTTGTATTAATTTCCATTTCATTATTTCTATCCAGAGTTGACTGAGGTATAGAACTATGATATATCATTGTCTTCTCTCGTCCGGCAGTGAAACCTTGCTAAAGTAGGGCATCATGTTGGTTAAAAATGCAGCCACATAAAATATTAACATATTATATAAATATGCCAATATTGTTGAATATTTTGTCAGTTTTTGTGCATTTAGTAAGTTAAATAAGTTTTATAAAAGTTCAAAACAAGTTTTGTATAAGTATATGGTATGTATCCCTCTCTAAAATTTCAACTTTTTTTCTCTGTTAATTGTTCCCATTTTTAGTAAAAAAAAATTATGGGCACCATTTGTGTCATAAATTTTGGTTAATATGTTTTGACATTGTATTCGAAATCGTATTATTGAACACATTTTTATTCGTTATCGTACGTAAGGTTGTTGTATGTTGTCTTTTGTAGTTTTTACCCTTTGTCATCAAATAAAGATGTGATCGAAGAACAGACTGAGTGTGATTTTTTCAATGCTTGTTCGATTTACAAGGTTTAACTTACTGTCATCCCAAGTATAGGACACACGACTCCAACTTTTGGGAATATAATGTTTTCTTTCTATTCTTACACAAAAGATTTTTGTTAATCTCTTCTGCAAATTCATTTCAGATACTTTTGGCAGTGGTTAAAATTCTTCATTACAGTATCGAAACAAAGAAACAAATTCCATCATAGCATTGTATGTCAGATTTAACTAGAAAACATACATAAGTTAGTGCCATTTCTTTTTTGAAATAGCCAAATAAAACAATTATAATGTATTATTGAGTACGAATTACCTTGAAACTTTATTTTGAGTTAACTTTTCTTCAAAAAAAAAATTAATCTCCTGTCCTTAACATTCATACTAATATACATAAAAATATATTTCATATATTTCTCTACACATTTCTATTAATTAAATAAAGGTGTTAGGATGGTTCTATGAGAATCTTATATAAGACTGTCAGGTAAACTCCGTTAAAGCACAATTTGTGGAGTGCACACTACTAGTATTAGTAAAAACAATTGAAGGCTGAAACAGACAAAAAGAAGAACCATCATATAAAACTATGATATAACAGGACATTTGCATAATTATTAGAAACGAAGAAATAATTTTAAGTGAGTTCATTCGAAGAGTCAAAAAGTACATACGTTGAAATATACGACTGAATATGAGCTCAATAAGGGAACCAAACTTTACAGATTCAGAACAACAGATTCACCTGAATGCAGTAGTGTCATAAACTATAAGTTCCGTCATCCTATCAGTTCCAATTGGAAATATATTTTGTATAATATTATTTCCACTGGAACAAATATAACAGTATTTGTTCCTTATAAAATAAAGAGTATAGAATATTTGTTCCAACAGGAATATATATTGTATATGGCATTGTGTTTTACACAGTATCCAAGGAAACTTCTTTAGATGAAACAAATATACGTTGATAGTGAAACGCACTCTCCATGCAATGTTGCAAACAAAAGTCTTTACGGGGATTTGAGATTCAAATTAACCACCATCAAATGTATCCTAATTTTAGGACTATCTTAAGGATACCATACTATGACACTTAAATTAGGACAATTCATATGATATATTCTAGTATGCGACACGTTTGATTTACTCACATAAAAGAGGGGCGAAAGATACCATAGGGACATTCAAACTCATAGATCGAAAATAAACTGAACGCCATGGCTAAAAAAGAAAAAGACAGACTGACAGACAGACAAACAATCGTACACAAGACACAACATATAAAACTGAAGACTAAGCAACACGAACCCTATATAAGATGTGTCCTAAGATGGTCTTCGGACCTATCATAGTCATAAGAATGCTTCGATAAACAGGCATTAGCGATATAACTTGACTATAAGATGTGTCATAAGATGGTTTTCGGACATATCATAGTCATAAGACTGCTTCGATAAACAGGCATTAGCGATATAACTTGACACTATAATTTATGTTCAAATCAGTGTATAACACAGAAAATTCATAAATCTCACAGCTGCTAAATCAATCCTAAGTTTGCAGTTTTTATTAATGTTTTTTTCATTCAGTGAAAATGGTCTGTTTCTATTGACCATTTGTTTAATGTAAATAACCTATCCGTATATTTGCATTCTTTTTTTTTATACTATTGTATCAAAATTATTTCAGCGTTTTTTTACTCCAAAACATTATTAAACACAAAATTTAATCGAAAGTTTCCACAGAAATATAAGACTGAATCCTTTATGTTTACGAGGGTGAATTATTGGAAAATTCGATAATGTTTTGTTTTTAAAAATGTAAAAGTGCTGCATATAGCCTAGAATTTAATATAAGCTATGAATTTTTATTTTTGTCACTCTTGACTCTTTGACTTGCATCTCATATATCGTTTGACATGACTGGCTGAGATATCATTTTGAAAAAAAAAATACAAATAGATTATCAGTTGGTGTCTCATTTATTTTGGATTTTTTTCTATTTCTTTCCAAAATGTTTTGTATAAATCAACGGTCATACTTCATTATTATTATACTAACAATTTATCAAAATAATACACGCATGCATTATTATTTAATATTTCAACCAGATTGCACGGATTGGATATAGACGTGTATAGCAAACTGCATAACATGAGACGCATTGTATAATCGCCATTGAAACCAGCATCACAGTTTAAATACAACGTTTAAATATGCTATCATTATATTAAATTTTACATGAATTCACTTCGACTAATTGAACTACAATTATACAAACAAGATTATCATGTGGAAAACTCGCGTCATTTTCAGATCTAAAGTGATTGATTGATTAATTACATAGTTGATTGGTTTTTCGTATAGTTCCAGTGGCAACTGATTCATGCATATACAAGATCGGAAAAACATAGAATATATTTTGAAACAGCATTCCGACTATCAGTTTTACACAAACACATACAGGAAAATCGAGTATATAAAGTACAACTAAAACATAATTAGATCTTTGCTGTTTGATAGGTTTTTTATTCTTGCTACGAATTATGATGAATAGTTTGATATGTCTACATTATTAATTACAGGATATTAGAAACATTACATAAAGTAATACGATTTCTTATTGATAATTACAAAACAAAACTCAGAATTAAATGATTTCGGAACAGCTAAGAATGGTATTTTGTACAACTAAACAATAATTATTTTTTACCTCTTTGATAGGTTTTATTCTTGCTACGATATTTCAACATTAGTAAAACATTTACTAAATTTTATCATCGGTACAAGGACATCATTCGTAAATAAAAATCAACATGCAGACATCTTATACGTTTAGGTATTTCACATCCAATCTTTTATTGTAATATATATTACAAAGCACAAATAGGCTGAAAGTCAAGATTTGGCTTTTGTTTGAGAATTATAGTAAATCTTTCATCTTCGGAACTCCCAGTCTGTTTATTTAGATCTTTCCGATCTATGAGTTTGATTCTCCCTCTGGTATCTTTCCGATCTATGAGTTTGAATCTCCCTCTGGTATCTTTCCGATCTATGAGTTTGAATCTCCCTCTGGTATCTTTCCGATCTATGAGTTTGAATTTCCCTCTGGTATTTTTTCGAATTATGAGTTTGAGTCTCCCTCTGGTATCTTTCCGATTTATGAGTTTGAGTCTCCCTCTGGTATCTTTCCGATCTATGAGTTTGAATCTCCCTCTGGTATCTTTCCGATCTATGAGTTTGATACTCCCTCTGGTATCTTTCCGATCTATGAGTTTGAATCTCCCTCTGGTATCTTTCCGATCTATGAGTTTGAATCTCCCTCTGGTATCTTTCCGATCTATGAGTTTGAATCTCCCTTTTGTATCTTTTCGAATTATGAGTTTGATTCTCCCTCTGGTATTTTTCCGATCTATGAGTTTGAATCTCCCTCTGGTATCTTTCCGATCTATGAGTTTGAATCTCCCTCTGGTATCTTTCCGATCTATGAGTTTGAATCTCCCTCTTGTATCTTTCCGAATTCTGAGTTTGATTCTCCCTCTGGTATCTTTCCGATCTATGAGGTTGAATCTCCCTCTGGTATCTTTCCGATCTATGAGTTTGAATCTCCCTCTGGTATCTTTTCGAATTATGAGTTCGAGTCTCCTTCTGGTATATTTCCGATCTATGAGTTTGAATCTCCCTCTGATATCTTTTCGAATTATGAGTTTGAGTCTCCCACTGGTATCTTTCCGATCTATGAGTTTGATACTCCCTCTGGTATCTTTCCGATCTATGAGTTTGATTCTCCCTCTGGTATATTTCCGATCTATGAGTTTGATACTCCCTCTGGTATCTTTTTGAATTATGAGTTTGATTCTCCCTCTGGTATCTTTCCGATCTATGAGTTTGAATCTCCTTCTTGTATCTTTTCGAATTATGAGTTTGATTCTCCTTCTGGTATCTTTCCGATCGATGAGTTTGAATCTCCCTCTTGTATCTTTCCGATCTATGAGTTTGAATCTCCCTCTGGTATCTTTTCGATCTATGAGTTTGAATCTCCTTCTGGTATCTTTCCGATCTATGAGTTTGAATATCCCTCTGGTATCTTTCCGATTTATGAGTTTGAATCTCCCTCTGGTATCTTTCCGATCTATGAGTTTAAATCTCCCTCTGGTATCTTTTCGAATTATGAGTTTGAGTCTCCCACTGGTATCTTTCCGATCTATGAGTTTGATATTCCCTCTGGTATCTTTCCGATCTATGAGTTTGAATCTCCCTCTGGTATCTTTTCGATCTATAAGTTTGAATCTCCCTCTGGTATCTTTCCGATCTATGCGTTTGAATTTCCCTCTGGTATCTTTCCGATCTATGAGTTTGAATCTCCCTCTGGTATCTTTCCGATCTATGAGTTTGAATCTACCTCTTGTATCTTTTCGAATTCTGAGTACGATTCTTCCTCTGGTATCTTTCCGATCTATGAGTTTGAATCTCCCTCTGGTATCTTTCCGATCTATGAGTTTGAATGTCCCTCTGGTATATTTTCGAATTATGAGTTTGAGTCTCCTTCTGGTATCTTTCCGATCTATGAGTTTGAATCTCCCTCTGATATCTTTTCAAATTATGAGTTTGAGTCTCCCACTGGTATCTTTCCGATCTATGAGTTTGATACTCCCTCTGGTATCTTTCCGATCTATGAGTTTGAATCTCCCTCTGGTATCTTTCCGATCTATGAGTTTGAATCTCCCTCTGGTATCTTTCCGATCTATGAATTTGAATCTCCCTCTTGTATCTTTTCGAATTATGAGTTTGATTCTCCCTCTGGTATCTTTCTGATCTATGAGTTTGATTCTCCCTCTGGTATATTTCCGATCTATGAGTTTGATTCTCCCTCTGGTATCTTTCCGATCGATGAGTTTGAATCTCCCTCTGGTATCTTTCCGATCTATGAGTTTGAATCTCCCTCTGGTATCTTTTCGATCTATGAGTTTGAATCTCCTTCTGGTATCTTTCCGATCTATGAGTTTGAATATCCCTCTGGTATCTTTCCGATTTATGAGTTTGAATCTCCCTCTGGTATCTTTCCGATCTATGAGTTTAAATCTCCCTCTGGTATCTTTTCGAATTATGAGTTTGAGTCTCCCACTGGTATCTTTCCGATCTATGAGTTTGATACTCCCTCTGGTATCTTTCCGATCTATGAGTTTGAATCTCCCTCTGTTATCTTTTCGATCTATAAGTTTGAATCTCCCTCTGGTATCTTTCCGATCTATGCGTTTGAATTTCCCTCTGGTATCTTTCCGATCGATGAGTTTGAATCTCCCTCTGGTATCTTTCCGTTCTATGAGTTTGAATCTCCCTCTTGTATCTTTTCGAATTATGAGTTTGATTCTCCCTCTGGTATCTTTCCGATCTATGAGTTTGATTCTCCCTATGGTATCTTTCCGATCTACGAGTTTGATACTCCCTCTGGTATCTTTCTGATCTATGAGTTTGAATCTCCCTCTGGTATCTTTCCGATCTATGAGTTTGAATCTCCCTCTGATATCTTTTTGAATTATGAGTTTGAGTCTCCCACTGGTATCTTTCCGATCTATGAGTTTGATACTCCCTCTGGTATCTTTCCGATCTATGAGTTTGAATCTCCCTCTGGTATCTTTCCGATCTATGAGTTTGAATCTCCCTCTGGTATCTTTCCGATCTATGAGTTTGAATGTCCCTCTGGTATATTTTCGAATTATGAGTTTGAATCTCCCTCTGGTATCTTTCCGATCTATGAGTTTGAATCTCCCTCTTGTATCTTTTCGAATTATGAGTTTGATTCTCCCTCTGGTATCTTTCCGATCTATGAGTTTGATTCTCCCTCTGGTATCTTTCCGATCTACGAGTTTGATACTCCCTCTGGTATCTTTCTGATATATGAGTTTGAATCTCCCTCTGGTATCTTTCCGATCTATGAGTTTGAATCTCCCTCTGATATCTTTTCGAATTATGAGTTTGAGTCTCCCACTGGTATCTTTCAGATCTATGAGTTTGATACTCCCTCTGGTATCTTTCCGATCTATGAGTTTGAATCTCCCTCTGGTATCTTTCCGATCTATGAGTTTGAATCTCCCTCTTGTATCTTTTCGAATTATGAGTTTGAATCTCCCTCTTGTATCTTTTCGAATTATGAATTTGAATCTCCCTCTGGTATCTTTCCGATCTATGAGTTTGATTCTCCCTTTGGTATCTTTCCGATCTATGAGTTTGATACTCCCTCTGGTATCTTTTTGAATTATGAGTTTGATTCTCCCTCTGGTATCTTTCCGATCTATGAGTTTGAATCTCCCTCTTGTATCTTTTCGAATTATGAGTTTGATTCTCCCTCTGGTATCTTTCCGATCGATGAGTTTGAATCTCCCTCTGGTATCTTTCCGATCTATGAGTTTGAATCTCCCTCTGGTATCTTTTCGATCTATGAGTTTGAATCTCCTTCTGGTATCTTTCCGATCTATGAGTTTGAATATCCCTCTGGTATCTTTCCGATTTATGAGTTTGAATCTCCCTCTGGTATCTTTCCGATCTATGAGTTTAAATCTCCCTCTGGTATCTTTTCGAATTATGAGTTTGAGTCTCCCACTGGTATCTTTCCGATCTATGAGTTTGATACTCCCTCTGGTATCTTTCCGATCTATGAGTTTGAATCTCCCTCTGGTATCTTTTCGATCTATAAGGTTGAATCTCCCTCTGGTATCTTTCCGATCTATGCGTTTGAATTTCCCTCTGGTATCTTTCCGATCTATGAGTTTGAATCTCCCTCTGGTATCTTTCCGATCTATGAGTTTGAATCTCCCTCTTGTATCTTTTCGATCTATGAGTTTGAATCTCCCTCTTGTATCTTTTCGAATTATGAGTGTGATTCTCCCTCTGGTATCTTTCCGATCTATGAGTTTGATTCTCCCTCTGGTATATTTCCGATCTATGAGTTTGATACTCCCTCTGGTATCTTTTTGAATTATGAGTTTGATTCTCCCTCTGGTATCTTTCCGATCTATGAGTTTGAATCTCCCTCTTGTATCTTTTCGAATTATGAGTTTGATTCTCCCTCTGGTATCTTTCCGATCGATGAGTTTGAATCTCCCTCTGGTATCTTTCCGATCTATGAGTTTGAATCTCCCTCTGGTATCTTTTCGATCTATGAGTTTGAATCTCCTTCTGGTATCTTTCCGATCTATGAGTTTGAATATCCCTCTGGTATCTTTCCGATTTATGAGTTTGAATCTCCCTCTGGTATCTTTCCGATCTATGAGTTTAAATCTACCTCTGGTATCTTTTCGAATTATGAGTTTGAGTCTCCCACTGGTATCTTTCCGATCTATGAGTTTGATACTCCCTCTGGTATCTTTCCGATCTATGAGTTTGAATCTCCCTCTGGTATCTTTTCGATCTATAAGTTTGAATCTCCCTCTGGTATCTTTCCGATCTATGCGTTTGAATTTCCATCTGGTATCTTTCCGATCTATGAGTTTGAATCTCCCTCTGGTATCTTTCCGATCTATGAATGTGAATCTCCCTCTTGTATCTTTTCGAATTCTGAGTTTGATTCTCCCTCTGGTATCTTTCCGATCTATGAGTTTGAATCTCCCTCTGGTATATTTCCGATCTATGAGTTTGAATGTCCCTCTGGTATCTTTTCGAATTATGAGTTTGAGTCTCCTTCTGGTATCTTTCCGATCTATGAGTTTGAATCTCCCTCTGATATCTTTTCGAATTATGAGTTTGAGTCTCCCACTGATATCTTTCCGATCTATGAGTTTGATACTCCCTCTGGTATCTTTCCGATCTATGAGTTTGAATCTCCCTCTGGTATCTTTCCGATCTATGAGTTTCAATCTCCCTCTGGTATCTTTCCGATCTATGAGTTTGAATCTCCCTCTTGTATCTTTTCGAATTATGAGTTTGATTCTCCCTCTGGTATCTTTCCGATCTATGAGTTTGATTCTCCCTCTGGTATCTTTCCGATCTATGAGTTTGATACTCCCTCTGGTATCTTTTTGAATTATGAGTTTGATTCTCCCACTGTTATCTTTCCGATCTATGAGTTTGATACTCCCTCTGGTATCTTTCCGATCTATGAGTTTGAATCTCCCTCTGGTATCTTTTCGATCTATAAGTTTGAATCTCCCTCTGGTATCTTTCCGATCTATGCGTTTGAATTTCCCTCTGGTATCTTTCTGATCTATGAGTTTGAATCTCCCTCTGGTATCTTTCCGATCTATGAATGTGAATCTCCCTCTTGTATCTTTTCGAATTCTGAGTTTGATTCTCCCTCTGGTATCTTTCCGATGTATGAGTTTGAATCTCCCTCTGGTATCTTTCCGATCTATGAGTTTGAATGTCCCTCTGGTATCTTTTCGAATTATGAGTTTGAGTCTCCTTCTGGTATCTTTCCGATCTATGAGTTTGAATCTCCCTCTGATATCTTTTCGAATTATGAGTTTGAGTCTCCCACTGATATCTTTCCGATCTATGAGTTTGATACTCCCTCTGGTATCTTTCCGATCTATGAGTTTGAATCTCCCTCTGGTATCTTTCCGATCTATGAGTTTCAATCTCCCTCTGGTATCTTTCCGATCTATGAGTTTGAATCTCCCTCTTGTATCTTTTCGAATTATGAGTTTGATTCTCCCTCTGGTATCTTTCCGATCTATGAGTTTGATTCTCCCTCTGGTATCTTTCCGATCTATGAGTTTGATACTCCCTCTGGTATCTTTTTGAATTATGAGTTTGATTCTCCCTCTGGTATCTTTCCGATCTATGAGTTTGAATCTCCCTCTTTTATCTTTTCGAATTATGAGTTTGATTCTCCCTCTGGTATCTTTCCGATCGATGAGTTTGAATCTCCCTCTGGTATCTTTCCGATCTATGAGTTTGAATCTCCCTCTGGTATCTTTTCGATCTATGAGTTTGAATCTCCTTCTGGTATCTTTCCGATCTATGAGTTTGAATATCCCTCTGGTATCTTTCTGATTTATGAGTTTGAATCTCCCTCTGGTATCTTTCCGATCTATGAGTTTAAATCTCCCTCTGGTATCTTTTCGAATTATGAGTTTGAGTCTCCCACTGGTATCTTTCCGATCTATGAGTTTGATACTCCCTCTGGTATCTTTACGATCTATGAGTTTGAATCTCCCTCTGGTATCTTTTCGATCTATAAGTTTGAATCTCCCTCTGGTATCTTTCCGATCTATGCGTTTGAATTTCCCTCTGGTATCTTTCCGATCTATGAGTTTGAATCTCCCTCTTGTATCTTTCCGATCTATGAGTTTGAATCTCCCTCTTGTATCTTTTCGAATTATGAGTTTGATTCTCCCTCTGGTATCTTTCCGATCTATGAGTTTGATTCTCCCTCTGGTATCTTTCCGATCTACGAGTTTGATACTCCCTCTGGTATCTTTCTGATCTTTGAGTTTGAATCTCCCTCTGGTATCTTTCCGATCTATGAGTTTGAATCACCCTCTGGTATCTTTCCGATCTATGAGTTTGAATCTCCCTCTGGTATTTTTCCGATCTATTAGTTTGACTCTCCTTCTGGTATCTTTCGCCTCTGTTGAACATTATCTGATGTAAAATGAGATGCAGAATTATGAATAGTATGACGAGTTGAAAATAAAAGATATTGAAATGACTGCGGATATTCAGAAAGTATGTTTTAATTAGAACAATATTGATATACAATTAAAGACCCAGTTGTTTCATATTTTTGTAAAATTTAAAAACTGAAATACGAACCTCCGAGGAAAATTCTAAACGGAAAGTCCCTTATAGATTCTTTACTGTCAACATTCGACATGTTCATCGTGTTATATTAAAAAAAAACAGTCTAAAATGTAATGAAATCTCTAGTGAATTAATTGTTTAACGATATTTTTTTATTTATGCAGGCAAAGAAAGACAAGCCGTTGCTGCTTTACCCTGAATGAAGAAAAGGAAGTGCAAGAAAGTCATCACATAGTGCTCTTTGTTATCAATCTTATGATAACCTTGAAGCTGTGTTTGACAATGTCATATAAATATTAGTAAAATAAATAAATGCAAGTCTCATAGTTTTTGTATTTGCTCGAAGCTTATTTGAATGACGACTTTTGATATATCTAAGATGGCATTTTGTCATGAAGCTGTTCAGATTGTAATGTATGTTTAAGAAAGATAAGTAAAAAGCAGTCGATTGTTTTTCCATGAATAGATTTTTATCTTACCTCCTATACATTTCTAAGAATGTGATTGATTAAAAGTGCCCTCGGGGAGACCGTGTATATTTCATATTAGGTTAGTAGGGAGGCGGGCCTTATCTCATACACGGTTAGTAGTGGTGTTACGCCCCTTTATATTCCATATAAGGAAGTAGGGAGGCGGGGCTTATTTCATACACGGTAAGTACTGGTGTTACGTCCCTTTATAAAAACAAAACAGTACTGAGAAAACATTCGTAAAGTTTTCAACAGACGAAGACATTGATGATTAAGACTAATTCATAAAACAGATTTAAACCTAACAAGTTGTTATTGTTGGTATTTATTTTTGTAGGACCAATGGAAGTAGTTTCTTAGTGTTAACAGTATTGAAGACTTGCTCATTTTGATAGGTCACTAATCTAAATTTCACACGTTAAGATAGTCGGTACGATAAATTCGTTACATAATGTGCTAGTGACCTAATAAGGTTTGTATGGGGTCTTTAAATTTCATATGAGGATTTGCTCGAATGGAATAGACCACTTTCGAGTTCATCCGTCACCGGAAAAAACTCGTCAATTATGCACGCCTTTATGACGTCATTTACCAGATAGAGGGGCTCGCCTGTATCCCTGCACTAGTTACGTTCATCAAGCGTCTTGGTGATCGTCTTTGTGCAGGATAAACTAGAAATAATGGTTGCTCTGTAGGTACTTACTGACAATTCCCTAATGACAGCAGTGTTGATTGTGAATTTTGAGAATTTAATTTGCCGAATAATTCGTACAATATAGAATTATAGTTTTCCAACCACTCGCTCAACATTGGAAGGAAGTGACGACGCCCCTAAACGCACAAATGACGGTGATAAAGGCGCGTATAATTGACGAGTTTTTTCCGGTGACGGATGAACTCGAAATGTGGTCTATTTACTGACCCGATATATACCGTATTAGGTCACTAGCACACGTTGTAACTAATAGTATTTGTTCATACTGCCATTGATGTGCATGCAAAACCCTCATTTTTTTTTACATTTTCAGATATTTTCATTTGTGTTTTTGTTTTTATTATACCCTCCAAAAAAAAATATGTTGGGTTTGAAAACACTACACAATTTGCAAAATTTAATATTGACAGAATTGTGCTAATTATTAGTATTTAATTCCGATTCCGATAGCGATGTTAGTCATTTGATACTTGACAGATGCCAAGAACAGCTTAGCCTTCGTGGGGGACCTCATATTTCCAGTGATATGTGTTATGCTTGTATTGCGCAGTCTTAAGTTTATTTTTATTTTGGTCGTTTCGTTTTTTGACATGGGATTGTCAGATTGTCATCGATTTGTGAGTGTTAAGATCCGGTCGTATCTTCCACCTCTCTTGTGTAATTATGTTCCAGACCATATGAGTATTTGGACCGTACGCGTACGGTCGGACCGTATGAGTATACGCGTATGGTCCAGTACGAGCTAACCATGTATGTTATTGGATCATATGGGGTAAATTTAAACAAACATTTATCACAATCTTTATTTTTAGTTTTATAAATTGTTATCATTACAATTAGATGGATAAAATGAACAATTGAACAATTGAAATTAGATATTTGTTTAATTGTATATCTGAATCCTATTTTGGTACTCTCGCCCAAGGTGACACTTGCTACCACAAGTAATATAATATTTTTTACATTTACATGTTTGCAGTTCATTCATGTTCCATTGCATTTGCATTTTTTGGTAAAGTTTCTAATATTCTAAAATTGTCGTCCCACATCATGTTTACTTCCGATATCGTAAATTTCTATGATCATAATTCAATTAATGTATATCTGATCGACATGCTTAATACAATATATTAACAGATTTAATTAGCGTGAATTTTTTTATTAGTTAAAAAATAAAGTTTTTATTCCAATTACAATTGAACTTTTCCATATTAATTTGAGAGTTAAGTTATGTTGATCTGTACAGTACATGAACTTTACATGCATTTGTAACTTATAAACTTAAGCAACTTCTTAATGATATTAATCAGACCGTATGAGTATTTCGAAAAAAGTACGCATACGGTCCAGACCGTACGCGTAGGGTCCAAAAACTCATACGGTCCGGAACAATTATACTAGTCTTGTGCTAATAGTTAGTCCAGTTCCAAAATAAACATGTAAAACGTTCAATCCTGCTGCAATGGTTTGCACCTGTTCTAAGTCAGGAATCTGGTGTTCAGTGATTGTCGTCTGTTTATGAAGTTCATAAGTTTTACTCGTTTATCGTTTTTTATATATATTAGACCGTTGGTTTTCCCGTTTGAATAACTTTACACTAGACATTTTTGGGGTTCTTTATAGCTTACTGTTCGGTGTGAGCCTATGCTCTGTGTTGAAGACCTACCTTGACTTATTATAGTTTCTTTTATGAATTGTGACTTGGATGGAGAGTTGTCTCGTTGGCACTCATACCGCATCGTCCTATCTCTATGTATGTATCTGTTTAAATACTAAAAATAAGTGTGCATACATCATTCAATTAAGACAGTTTAAATGAAACATTTGCATTTGTGCTACAATGTTCTCTAATACATAGTGTATATTATTGCCTAATTTTTTGCAACTATACGACTGGTGAGCATTGTCATTCAAGGGCATTAACTCCTGCAAAATATAATAAAATGGTTAAGGCATAATCCTTTCGACGGACTATCATAGTTTCTCAAGACCATACTCGCAAATGATGTCAAGGAAGAACTGAAAATTCAGTCCCTGAAATTTCTCTACGGATAGGGGATCGAACCATGACCTTTTTGTTAGTAGTTCGATACGCTAGTCACTATACCACGGCACTCACACTTTTATAAGCCTATAGTAATTGTAAAATTAATTCCGTAAATTTTTTTGTTTAAATTGTTTTGTTTAAATTGAGGACAATATTGCTCTTTCAAAATTTCAATTTGGGAGCCTCCATGGGGGAAATCCCCCGCAAAAAGTGACAGTTGGCAGGTATGCACTCAAATGAGACAATATTCCACCAAAGTTCAAATTGAGTGAATGTAAGCAGTTATAATAGGAAAACGACCTTCAACAATGTGTAGTCGGCTATACAAGTCCTCAACAAGAAAATATGAAACCGTTCAATTGAGAAAAGTAAAGGCTTAATTAAAACAAAACAATTTACGAGAAACGGCAGACTCAAATCAGTAGCAACCACAAAACTATAACCTCCTGACTTGAGACAGGCACATAAAGAATATGGCGGAACTGATTATGTATGAAAGCGCCAACAAGACGGACCCTAGCAGTATCACACAAATTCTTCAACCAAAAATAATTTAAAAACAGTGATTTCTGGTACTATTTTATCTGGTGTAGAGAAATAAACCTCAATAGCAACAGACAAGACTCTTCATCTTAATTATATTAAATATATGTACAAAGAGTGAATTTCTAACAATCACCATCATTTACTGTGAAAAATCAACAGGAAGTGATAATTTTTTTTGAATCACATGAATCTTACCGCAGTTGCTGTGATACATGTATCTGGTCCTTATAATTCTAAATCAACCATCGGCATGCCTTCCTGTTATAATCTCATGTCTGGTTCAGAATAAACATTATGATTTAACAAGCGTGACCATTGATATATTTACAGGGTTAAATCATCAAATTAACGATTAATTCAACCAACTACCGTATCCCGTCACCGGAAAAAACTCGTCAATTATACGCGCCTTTATCACCGTCATCTGTGAGTTTAGGGGCGTTGTCACTTCCCTGCAATGTTGAGCGAGTGGTTGGAAAATTATTATTCTATATTGTACGAATTATTCGGCAAATTGAATTCTGAAAATAGACAATCAACACTGCTGTCATTAGGGAATTGTCAGTAAGTACCTACAGAGCAACCATTATTTCTAGTTTATCATGCACAAAAACGATCACTAAGACGCTTGATGAACGTAAATAGTGCAGGGATACAGGCGAGCCCCTCTATCTGGTAAATGACGTCATAAAGGCGTGCATAATTGACGAGTTTTTGCCGGTGACGGATGAACTCGAAAGTGGTCTATTATTCTATTAGTAACAACCACTGTGACTGTCACATTATTATTTGTTCCAGCAATCCAGCAACAACAGCAAAACATTTTGATATCCTCTAAAAGGCAACATACATCACATCTTCCTTTATCAATAGAACCTCTCACTCTGCTAGTCTATAACAGTTGAACAGGAACAATATTGTGACAATGAAAGAGGTACTATTGACCTCAATAACAGAAATAATGGGGTCGATACAAATTGAAAGTTGTCTCATTGGCAATCAAATTACATTTAATTTGTTTAATTTAAATGGTAAACATAATTATAATTGTCAAATAATAAAGCATCCGTTTATTCATATCGACGCATCATCTACATACATGTATAACGATTTAGTTTGTTTCATTTAGCTAATTCATATAGATCATGTACCATTCCAAATTCCAAATTCTGCCCATGGTCTCTTTACACTAGAAACGAAGTATAGAATAAACATAATTGATCCATTGGTGGCCTTCGGCTGTTGTCTGCTCTATGGTCGGGTTGTTGTCTCTTTGACACATTCCCCATTTCCATTCTCCATTTTATAGGAAAAGGTCTGGAGCATATATGACAAGATGGAGTTAAACCTTTTAGTTAAAAATAAAGATGTGGTTTAAACATATATGATAATGAGACACCAACCCAATCTAGAGGTGAACATAGTAAGGCTTAAATAGACAAGGCTGTAGGTTAAACCTTTTTGAGTGTATAAAAATGATAGAATATATGAAGAATGTGGCCATGGAACACACATAATACCGCCTTTCGGATATAATGTTATAACGGAATATAATTCAACAACGGTACAAGTGATATACATGTAACCAAAGTTTATACTTGATCTGAGTTTTGTGGTAACAATCATTGAGTACAAGTGTCCTTACATTTGGTAAGGCAAACTAAAGTTAGAGAACGGAAACTAATTTCAAAGCGTATGGGCGTACAGATGGACATGGGTAACAATTAATGTCCCTCTACTACGGCGGGGGCATAAACATCACTTCACAAATATCTTAGAGACTTTTTTAATAGATGAAATTATTAGAAACAGCAACACATGTCTAGTATATCTATCGAATTTCCATGTAGTTGTTTTCATAAAATGGCACAAGTGTTGTGTCTGGTATTTTACAGACTTTTATCTCACAGTTTGCATAAATAGGCATTTGACCAGGCAATGTTTTGCCAAGTACCTGCCAAGTACCAGACAAAGGTGAAAACTTGCGTATGACGTCATTGAGTTTAGCGTTTGTGTTTACACCTCCGACAAGATATACAGCATTCCCACACGTGAACATACCAAATTCTTTACTAACCAGATTTTGTCTCTGTAGTTCCTGAATTAAATTGTGCTGTGTATTGAATTTTAAGAAATCACCATTACTAGAAGCAATGTAAATGTCTTTTCCAAGTACACACGTTCTGATTTGTTGGGTTTTCACTGGTAATGTAGCAATTATATTGATGCTTGGTAAATCTGGATTGAAAAGACAAACCGCAAGTTCATGTTCTTGAAAAAGATCGTGTTGATCGAATGCGGCAAAAATGTAAACTGCATTTCCAACGGAAACACATGACAAATTTGTCGTGTGAACGTTCAAAGGAAAGGACGCAACTATTCTCCATGTATTCTTGTTGACATTGTACTCCTCAATATCCGTGATCCTTTGACCCCGGTAAATCCCACCAATCACAAAACAATTCCCAGCATGTCCCACAAGAGTAAAACTGCATCGATGGCATGTCAAAGGTTTGCACGCTTTGTTTTTATTCATAATTGTATCATATTTGAAAAATGTTTTCCCACAAGTCCAGTATAAGAACGAGGTATCTTCCTTTGAATCGTGCAGGCAACAAGCTTTGAATTCGGCACTTATTTCCTTACCTTGTTCCAGATACCTGTGACATTTTACGTTCTGTTCTGAATCCAAAACAACAACTTGTACTGCCCGTTTCGATATATTCACTGTAAATACTGCATTATATCGATTGTAACTAAAATCGTTTGCAAGGATACAGTTATTTTCTGAAATGTAACTTTCGTTACCGACGACACATTTATGAGATTCTTCACTCACTGTTTTGCAAACAAGGCTTTCGATTATTTTAATGGCGGCATCTTGGAGTGATTGTAATGCATATCGTTCCGCTATTAAAAGCAAGCTACGGCAGTTTGCTGGACACAAAGCGATAATCAGCTTTTCTTCGATGGCATATTTCAACTGACTTGAATGCTTGGAATTCGTTAAAATCTGCACTATATTTTCAACCCCTGACTCATCACTCTCTCCTCTAGCTTCACCAAAGATGATTTCTTTGTTATATAAGTTATCTTTTCGATTTATATTATATGATTTTCCTGAGGAAATCTCGTTTTTGTTTAAGTTCCTTGTTCTATCCGTGCAGCTATTACTGTTATAAGTATTATTGTTTATTCCGACAGTAGATCCGATTTTGTTGTAAATTCTATCCATTTCAATTCCAATTTAATCTCAGTATCTCACCACGTTTATTCCAATGCTGTTCCAATTCCAAACATAACATAATAATTCCACGTTTGTATAAAAACTGAAAATAAATAGATTTGGTGTACAGTTCAACAATGTTTCAGGGAACAAAGCAAAGACGTCTTTCACAGTATAAAGACAACATGGAGTTGTTTACAAGCTGTTCAGATTTAAAAGATAGCGTTTGTTTTTTATTCAGTTATTGACCTACAAACCATGGAAATCCATTGGTGATATCATATCTTAATTTTGAAAATCGACCAGTTATAAATGTTACATGTTTATTTTACCTGTACTTCAGTTAAAACGTAAAATGAAATTACATTTTGCACCACAAATAGGACTATATATTTTGTACTTTAACACAAACATTGTATTTATTCGATTTTATCACTTGTGTAATTTTTCCTTATTTTTTTTTTCTTAAAGATAGATATTCTGTGTAAGAAAATAATATATTTGTAGGAAACTATTGCATGCGGCTTAATTAATTTTTCTCTAAATTTTTAGGTTATTTCTATCTTTGCAGAAATATGAAATTTTACAGTTTTTAAAAGTGAACAATAGAAAATAGCGTTTAACAAAATAACAAACCATTTGTTCTTTGAAACTACAGTTCTGAAGCATGCACGTTTTCTCTCGGAATACATTTTCCAGCCAGTACTATCTTTAATTTTGTAGACCCCAATCTTGACCCTCACCCTTGTTACTATTTAAATGCATTCACAAAAGCAGTAAAATAATCTGTAATGGGTTATAAAGACTCCGTTATAAACCCTATTCCTATATAACCAAATCAACACCAAGTGGAGCAACACTTTTTTCAGAGCTACATTTTAAAATTCTATTTCGACTTTTTGCTATGCAAACTTATTGATTTCGAGGGAGGTTTTATTCCTTAATCATGACAATTGCGATTTCTACGTTAATATCATCCTCTTTGTACGCCGAGGGGTACGATTCAAGAGGGGGCTGGAGCGTTACCCTTTGCTTGCAAAGATGAATATAATTTTATATATATAGTATATCATCATGAATCAAAAGTGGGTTATCAAGAACTTACAGGTAACTTTTATTTCTCCTATTGTAAATGATTTGTTTGGTTGTTGTTAAGTAAACTTGCATGGATATATTTATAAAACAACATCTCATTTGTGTTCGAGTCATGTGGATAATACATTGATAACCTTTCAAATCTAACAAATCTATATTTAGAAAACTATTTTTATATTTTTGCAACTAAAATTTCCGTTTTACCCGTATAACACTGAATACGTTCCACGGAATAATTAGTGTAGATCATAAACATTAATATATCAATATTTAATATAAAAGGACAATAGTGACTGGGTGCGTAGTGTACTGTGTTTCTGTAATATTTTGGGAATTTAAGGATATTTGCTACTCTGTTTCAAAATAATAAGCTGTTTTAAAGACTGTTCTTAAACGATAGTATATATAAATAAAGGAACTAAAAAAATCAGAAAAAAATAAAGGTTCATTGTTCTTGATGCTCAAAGCCAAATTGTTGGAATAAAAAAATACTTAAAGTAAAATTAAAAGCAACAGTAGAAGGGCTTTTCTCATTGTTGAAGGCCGTACGGTGACCTATAATTGCTAATGTTTGTGTCATTTTGGTCTTTTGTGGATATTTGTCTCATTGGCAATCATACCACATCTTCATTTTTATACTAGTAACGAAGGGTTCAAATGTATAATGTAAGTATTTGAAAAAGCATGTTACTAAAAATATACAGCAATAGACTGTTTTTATTGACATTTATATTAAGAAATGAATTCAATTTAGTCACTAAAAAGACCGGTGACAGCTTATTTTATTTTGAATAGTATTACTTAATTTTACGATAAAATGTCAAAAGGGGTTGTCATCTATTTTACAAATTTTAAGGTAAGGTAAAACATTTTCTAAATTTAGTATGTTCTTAACAGTTTGATGTATTGAATACCTTTGTCTAAAATTAAGACATCTGTTTAGTTTGATAAAGAACGCGTGGACAGGATGTTGCACCACTAGAGGAAACATGTTTGTTTATTGTCTCGAGTGAGATTACACAACAATCACCACTTAAAGCCTTAAATAACTGCAGATAATATTTTCGTCTGTCAACGAACGCAAACCACACTCCTTAATTTAAAGGTCGACAACTTGCATATTTGTAACACTCCCAAACGTGTCCTTCCCCCCAAACGTGTCCGATTCCCTTAAACGTGTCTTTTCTCCCTAAACGTGTCCGAAATGTACAATATTCCCCAAACGTGTCCGAATTCATAACCCCCAAACGTGTCCGATAAATGTTATTCGCCAAAACGTGTCCAATATTTAACGCCAGAACGTCTCGTGTCTTTCAGCGTTAATACATGTATCTCCAAAATAAAATCGCTGATAACGTTTACGGCAATTTTATGATGGGGACACGGGTGCCAAAGTTTTCATTTATTAGCTTTTATTAGTTAATTAAATAAAGGTTTTTAATGAATATCATAATTCAAAATTTAGTCTGTAATTGTTAATTAATTTTCGACTGAAATTACTTATTGTTCAGTTGCAAGTATTTCAAACTCATTGAGAGCGAACCTGCACATAATTATAGAGCTGAATTAATCGGTGACTTTGTAAATTATTTTGAACTTATAAACTTCGATGATACTTTTTAAATTTATCCGAATATTGCCTGGCGGGCGTTAAGCAGCGTTTTTTTTTTACTTTTGTTAATATACTAGTCAACAAAAGAAACGAAACGATACACGACTTTGAAATAAAATTTATCAAAAAGTATTAAATATAAAATAAAATGAGATACACTAATTTAAAAAGCTTTCATTTGCAATGAAAATCAAAACCTGTATACATTTTAACGATTTCTCGTGGGGCCGAACTTTGCTTAACAAATAAACAAAGACACTGTATGATTTTTAAAAACAAATAGATGGCAAACACTTTCTGTACCTTTAAATGAGAGGTTGGCATCATTAGTTGGAATTCTGTTTTTAAAATTGTCGTTTTATGTAAATTTTGTAAAAAAAAATAAAAATCGCAAAACAACGTCACGAAAGCAAAAAATATTTCCATAATAATTGAGTATAACTTCCTTCAATATTGGTCCAATGAACGGAAAACTTTATCTTTAATTTGGAAAAAAAAGTCTTGTATCGTTTCTTTTGTTAACTAGTATGTATAGTTCTCCATCTGAATTTGTGTATATTTCAAAAACTCATCAAATCATAAACTGGTTATCCTTTTTTTTTTATATAAATTTTAGGTTTTCAGCATCACTAAAGATACACGATCAAGAGACATAACGTCCAGTGCCAAATATTTCATTCATTGGTTTTATAGATTCTTTTTATAAATATGAATGTTATGTGATCAACGCCGGTTATTAGTGGTTACCGTAATTGCAAATTTAATTTGTACTGTATAAATTCATTTTCTAGACTGTTGATAGCGTATTGTCCAGTTCTAAGTACTCTGTGCATATTTAGAGCGAAATAGTTTTACATTTGCTGTATAAATTAACTTTAGACTGTTGATAGCGTATTTCCAGTTGCAAGTGTTTCATGCATATCTAGAGAACATTATGGTTTAATGATTTTACTGTTCTATACTGTTTAAATTATCTTTAAACTGATGATTGTGTGTTGTCCAGTTGCAAGTATTTCATGCATATTTAGAGAGAACATAGGTTACAAGTTTTTATTTTTTTACATTTGTACTGTATAAATTTATTTTAGACTGTTGATCGTCCAGTTGCCGGTGTTTCACATTATTTAAAGAGAATAAACAAATTTTGATGTGCAGAGAAAGGGGCACTTTCATCCGTTAACTGTACAGTTTAACTAAACATGTTTGCTTACAATTTACATACAACATAGCCGAAATGACGCCCCCACTTTTACCCAGTTTTTTCGGCCGGTTTAAAAAAGTACCTTATCTATATTTTTAATAAATGGTAAAAATAGTATACGTTAAAGGAATAGCAATAACCAAATAAAGCTTGATATGGACACATTTTTGGGATTGGACACGTTTGGGGGTAGGTTGGGAAATGGACACGTTTGGGCGTTTATACAAATCACACGCTTTGGCGATGTTTTTAACTAGACATGTTTTGCAGTTCAGTGACGTCAATGTGGACACGTTTGGGGGATTCGGACACGTTTCTGAGTGTTACATATATTGTGGGAGATGATAAAAATAGTAGTATTTACTATAACTATTATGGAAATTTATTTGAGGTCATGAACAAAATGAGACATGGGATAGGCTAAAAAGACCGCAAAAGATGTCCTACAATTGATATGTCAAACTTTTATTTTTATATATTATAATTGGGTATGTTTTTAACATATATTGAAGGTTACAATTTCCCTGAAGATTTGGCAAAGTTATTGATGACCAATAAAACTTAGATCTCAGAAAAAATCTGAAAGATAACTGTAAAAAAAAGTCCACTTAAGAATTGAATGCTTCTTTTTGTAAATTCATTGGTGGGTAAAAGCGTTGACCGAAGCACATTTTGTATGAAGCGCAGAAGCGCTTCATTCTAAAAATGTGCGCACGGTCAACGCTTTTACAACCCTATGAAGTTACATTTTTAGCTATGATTAAGAAAACACGAATTTTATATTTTTATCTACCTGTGCACTTTATTGTGGGACCATGTGTTATCGTGAATGAAAAGTTGTATTGGGTGATGCAATTGCTTATGGAATAACACGTAATGTGCAGTTAGCCAATCGGAATAAAGTATTATAATGAAACATACATCTAATGTAATTATTCATAAGTAAAATGCGGAAAAAAAATAATATTTTCAAAACTTTGCTCGTGATACTATATTTTGGTTATAAACAAGCTTAATTCTCTCCAAACAACATAAAATTCAATGGAAGTTTGACAAAGTTATTGGTGATTAAAATATACCACATACTGAGCCTAAATGTTGACACCGCTGACACTGGGGTCGACAACAGAAACTAGAATAGTTTTGTCTCCCTTCTGCGACGCTAATCTCTTAGAGGGAGGGGGCGAGATTGACTTTAAACACTTTTTACACCTTTCCCTTCTGTTTCTCGTGAAATCATCGTGTCTTGAACTCTCCATTACACTGTTTACTTTTTTAAATATTGTATATTGGCAGCAAATTGTCATTAATTTATTGGTTTTTATTGTTGTGTTGTTGCCTCGCTAACGTCTGTCGTAGTGTTTTTTCAAAAATGATAACTACATGTATTTGCAGATATAGTTGTAATTCAAACATTATTGCCCGCTAAGTGGGTACTTACCTTTTAAGTTGATTTCTGTTAGAAATAAGTAACAATCCCTGCCCTTCAAATTTAAAATATCACTATATTCGGAAAAAAGAGATCAACATGTTTCAGGATTACTATCATAATGTATGATGAAGCAGAATATTCAAACGAATTAGTCACATCACTTTAGGCATTTTGGTGGCAGCGAATGCAATTTTCATTTAAAATACAAATGCTATCTTTTACAAGCTGTTGAGTTCGGCTGTATACATCATAGATATAGGAAGATGTGGTGTGAGTGCCAATGAGACAACTCTCCATCCAAATAACAATTTAAAAATTAAACCATTATAGGTTAAAGTACGGCCTTCAACACGGAGCCTTGGCTCACACCGAACAACAAGCTATAAAGGGCCCCAAAATTACTATATATTTAATCAATACGGCTTATTTGTCTCTTTTTTACATTTGCGTTAACGAATGACTAAATAATGTTTTATTTTTTCAACTTTATTTTAAATGACAAAAAACATATAAATGGTTAAAGCTGCTGTACAGCAACAAAAAACTCGGAATAATTATTTCTGTATATAAAGAAAGATTTTTTATATAGATATAGGAAGATGTGGTGTGAGTGCCAATGAGACAACTCTCCATCCAAATAACAATTTAAAAAGTAAACCATTATAGGTTAAAGTACGGCCTTCAACACGGAGCCTTGGCTCACACCGAACAACAAGCTATAAAGGGCCCCAAAATTACTAGTGTTAAACCATTCAAACGGGAAAACCAAATGTCTTAAATCTATATAAACAAAACGAGAAACGAGAAACACGTATATATATTACATAAACAAACGACAACTACTGTACATCAGATTCCTGACTTAGGACAGGTGCAAACATTTTAAAGAATTTTTTGTAGTACTTAACTTGATTTTATATCTGAACTTACATGAAATTGACCACTACCGTAGTTCTGTCAGGATCTATTTTCAAGTACCAATCAATATTGGGTGAAGGTAGATTTCGTTTTGACAACAGATACATGCATCAATTTTCTATTATTATTAGTTGCTTCAAAATATTTATTTAAACAAATTTCGCAATACACATCTCTTTTCAAATATAATATAACATTTTAACGTTTATAGCTATAGTGTCGTGTGTCATTTCAATAGCCAGTGACGTCAATACCAATATGACGAGTGTACACAGCCTTGACCAACTTTTATTTGTTATTTATATCATTTAAAATACGCCAGATAAACATGACCTTCAGCCTAAATGTAAAGTTTCTGTAGTGTCAAGTATATTTTTAGATATAAACATACTATTTTTAGAATTAAGTCTTTAGTTTTAGTTATTTTGGTAACTGGATCTTCAATAACCATATTTTGAAATACACAATATCTGATTTCATTTTGCTTCAACGCCCGAATTCTGAAAATAGATCATACACACAGCGTTTCTTTACACTATAAAAGTTATATTTCCACTAAACAAATAAAAAAAGTTGACCATCATGACGGCACCAGGTTAACCAGAAAAGATGCATAGGTATTACAAATTGTTCCAATATACGAAAACCTGAAGTTGATACTCACGACTGCATCAAGTTAACCAGAGAAATTGCATAGGTGCCTAAACTCCCCCTTTCTATTTCGAGGTAAGGGAGCTACCATTTGATTTTTATGGGGGGGGGGGGGGGGGGGGGGCTAGGATGAAATTTAAAAAAAATAGGCAGGACAGGAGTTTGGAGTAAAAAAAAAAGGCAGGATGAGACACTTGCAAAAAAAAAAAGTCAGGGCGACAATTTAGGTAAAAAAAGTCAGGATAAAAAAAAAAAAAAAGGCACGACCGAACAGAGTGAAAAATAAAAAGGCAGGACAGAGATTACAGCTAAAAAAAAAAGGCAGGACAAAAATTTTCATCCTAGCCCCCCCATAAAAATCAAATGGTAGCTCCCTAACTATGATTGAACACATTGCAGAACGTTTAGGTTAAAATAATTCTGTCATTCAATACCAGATGCGGATCCAAATCTTAAAAGAAGGAGCCCAGGACCCCCAAAGTAGGCATCATGTAGATTAGATAATTAAAAAGGTCTATGTGGTAACCATTTATATGCAGGTTAATGAGGAGGACACGGGCATTCTGTCCCATAATGATAAATCAACCTGAGTCCTCCAACCCATTCCTTGAAAGCTGGATGGCTGATTTTGATTTAATATAATTCAAGAGTTATTAATATGCTTGGCCTGTTTTAAAAACACTTGTTTTAATTTCAACATGATACTCTCAAGACCTTATGTTGTCTTTCTGTTTGGTGAATATCTTTTGCTAGCAATTATCTCCAACTTCGTTCCTTATTTGGTTGGAGAGTCAATAATATGCTGGGTCGTTATAAACAAAACAGTCGTCGTGTTAATGCATGTAACTATGATGAGTTTATAATTTACGGTATTTTTCGTGTTTTCCTCGAATGTGAACTACCAATTTAGACTTGTACCTATATTACATGAACAACAAAAGAGTTGCCACATGTGGAGCGGTATACGTAGCTGCACACTATTCTGGAGCACATGAGATCAGCCATGGCCTTGAAGGCATAAAACTTTGCTCAGTGCTCGGAGCACAAAAATCATGCTAAAAACATGAAATCAAGCATTTTGATTGGTTGATTTCGAGTACAGTACAAAAAACTGACTCGGAAGTTTTATGACTGCTAGGCCTGGTTTTTTCAAGGAACGTGTTGCTCTGTCTTTAGTATAGTACATGACGCGTTTTATGTACTATTGCTTTTTGTTGTTGTTGTTTTGTTTTTTTTTCTTGTTTTTTTTTTGCCTTAGCAAATGTCAGTTTAGAGTAAACATAATTTTATTATGAATTATACAAACTACATTTTGTATGTACACATTCTCAATCCTTTTCAATGAGCTTTCTTATGTATATACATTGTAAGATGCATGGTATTCTACATGTAAATGATATTGGTAGAAGAACTGCTGTGGTGACACAGTTGTCGTATTGTCGAGTTAACCAGAGATACGACATGATGACTACAGTTCTAAAATTATGAAAGTTTTTTTTATTCTATTTTTAGATATACATTGACAAAAAAACACCATAAGGTAAACATTACACAATAACAAATCGTAATATAAAAAGTCGGTTATTTAAACATGGAAGCTAAAAATTTATATATTATAAATAGCTCAAGTTATTGCGAAATTTTATATATAAATCTGTGTTGCAAAATTTTAAAAATACATCTTTTCCGATCTCGTACACAAAACCCAATGTTGTGGATGATGTTTAAAAAATCATGTCCAGTGGCAAATAGTTATACATGTTCGGGACGATAGGGACAAGAAGAAGTTGACATAAAAAGACATGATTTCGCTTAAAAGGGGGGACTTTTATAACATAATATGTCTTCCATGAACAAGTGTTTGCAACTGCCATGCAGTACAAGCGAATGATTTTTATGTCCCATTTATGGGCATTATGTTTTCTGGTCTGTGAGTCCGTTCGTCCGTCTGTGCGTTTGTTCGTGCGTATGTCCATATTCAGGTTAAAGTTTTTGATTAAGTTGAAGTTCAATCAACTTAAACCTTAGTACGCATGTTCCCTATGATATGATCTTTTTTTAATTGTTGTGCTAAATTAAAGTTTTGATCCCAATTTCACTGTCCAATAAACATAGAAAATGATAGTGTGATGGGGCATCAGTGTACTATGGACAAATTCTTGTTTTATATGCTTCACAAACAAGAATATATGGTCATATTGTATTATTTTGGCAAGGAACTTTCTTTAATACAGTCTTGGAAAATCAACAGGATTAAGATACGCGGAAATAATCAACATAAAAAAGAGGGTGTTTTATTGCTGTTCTAGGGTAGTCCGTTTTAAAAATCCTTGGCGTAGAGCCAGCCTACATGAATATATGAATTCTGATGCAGACTGGCATGCGCAAAGCGAGTTTCAATAAGAGACGAAACGCATTGCAACACCAAACGGTGCTGGTGTTTTATAACTCTAGTGCATTAAGATGTCTTAAGATACCCGATATAAATACCAATAATCCATCATATTCTTTTTGATAGTACATATACTTTGTTTATTTTGATGTTAATGTGCATGTCACTGAGTTTAAGGTCACATCATGGATGCGGTTAAGTGTTCTACAAATCACATGCTATTTTAGTACAGTGTTTACATCATTACTCAGGTATATATTTTTGTTTATGAATGAATGAAATATATGTACCTATATTTGTGACCGCTGACATCATTTTGAATATTCTCGTATCTTACGTATATTTTAATCCCTAAATATTTCACATTATTTGAAAGGTAAAGTTTGTTAAAGTTAAATGATTCTTAAATCAGTATTTTGTTAAGCTCTAAAAACCGCGACATACATCACGATCTTTATCTTTAAAATTAAAAATAAGCCAGCGTTCCTTGTGTGGCTCTCCAATACTGTTCCAATCCACTCATTGCTACTGCTGTATCAATATTCAATCTAAAACCAAACAGCTAAAATGTATCTGTGAGGCTTTAACTTGCTGCATTTTTGTTTTAATACTCATTTGTGTTTTTATACTCAACGGCTAGTTTGCTTAGGCACTCACCACTTATTGCTTTTGAAAAGGGTAATGTTTTTTTTCTTTTTACAGGGACACACAGTTTTATTCAACTGTATCAAATTCAAGCAATACATTAGAAAATCTCTGATAATAAATATGCAAATAAAATTTAACTACAAAAAGTACATAAAACAAATAAGTAATGATTAGACTCGTTCACCAAGCTTATTTAAAATGTAAAATCTTTTCTGAAAATATACGCATTTTCTACAAATTTTAAAATGACAGTTGATATTTACACATTTCATTATAAAAATAAAATAAATTCTTTCAAAAGGGATGACATACGTCTCGTATTTTAAATGTTATGTGCTTTGCCTGAGTAGATAATCATATTAACTTCTTTTCAAATTATACCAAAAGCGTCTTGTATAAGTATATTAATAAAAAGCTTACATTGAAAGAAAATGACTGTAAATAATAACCAAAATATTATTAAAGTCCCCTAGTGGTAAATCCACATAAATTAAAAAAGTAAATACTAAGTCCTGCACTTAGAGTATTGACCTATTAAAAGCAGTAATAATGGTTTGATAAAAAGTCTATAGGTAGCAACAACATTATGTTTACATCTGATGTGTGAAAGAAAATAAATTTCTATGCATATTGTCTGTTATCAATTTTCACATTCACAAGGTACCAAAGAGAAGATAGAAGATATTTTATTTCCAGTTATGGGCCCCAATGGGCATCAACATTAAAACATTAATAATTTACATAATACACTAAAACAATGAGATAAAAAAAATCAAACTATTTAAGTTCTTAATAAATATGTAGATAAAGAATCTAATATAGTATTTTTTTTTTTTAAATATAATGCATTTTAATGCAAGCGTGGTTTATATATAGATAAACAAACAAGCAGCCCAAAATGAAAGTAAAAATAGACATCCATTATATGTACAATGTATAGTACACAATAAGTTGGATCAATTAAACAATCATATAATAACTAGCCAAAAATAAAGCAGAAGTTTTAAAGCATGTCTATGACTATCGTCTGCGTTTTGTAACCGGAGAGCACGATACTGATTTAAATAACACATTGTCATCTCCGGGAATCAAAACCGGGATCTTTGTGTATTTCGTTGATTGATTGATTGTTGGTTGCTTAACGTCCAGTGGCAAATAGTGGCTGCATGTCCAGGACGATTGTGTGTTTCAAGCCAGCGCCCTTACAGATCGTGAATGAGCTAATTTAAAAAGATTAATTCAGTAGTGTAATATATTAAGTGACTCGGTTATTGATCGCAAAAAGGAAAACATAGACAACAGAAACATCATCCCAGTGGCAAAACATTCATAACATATGTATCGGTACGACGCACTTAAATACCAGTTGTCAGTTTTAAAATTTATGGTGCAGAAAATACATATAATTGTTGACTTTATTGTAGTTTATAATGATGCAAAGATAGACAATGGGTATGATAATATTGTGAAAAACCAGTTGTAATGGAAGGTGTTCTTATTTGATTTAATTTGATTATCACCTAGTAGTCACACTTGCATTGTCTACCCTTGGCTGACTTTTACCATCCTTGAGCTCGGGATGTATGTAGTTACGAATAAATGAGGTTGCGGTTGTGCGTAGTACTAGTGACACACACAAGTCATGATCCTGTTTCAATTTATTATATTTATCCGTGTCACAGAAGATATGTTTTGATTTATAAATTAAATGGAAAAACACAAATGATTAAGATTCATGATTAAACATTCCAACTTGTACCTATATATTAATAATAATAATCTTTATTGTCATGTAAACAAATTAAACAAATGTACTTCTACAACGAAATATATATACTTAATGTGGATCTCAATGAATTTTTCAAGTCAATGATAATAAGTCAAACCCGAAGTCCCGTGTTCTAGCAATGAGAAACACCTCGCCTCTTTCTTGTATTCACTCTATTTGTAGTCGTAGGTGGCTCATTTCAAGGCATACAATGTGCCATGCTTGATGTAAATGTACCATGCTTGATGTAAATGTACCATGCTTGATGTAAAATGTATCATGCTTGATGTACAATGTGCCATGTATGAAGTAAAATGTATCATGCTTGATGTACAATGTATCATGCTTGATGTAAAATATACCATGCTTGATGTACAATGTATCGTGCTTGATGTAAAATATACCATGCTTGCTGTACAATATATCATGCTTGATATACATGTACATATAAATATCAGTCAAATCACGTTTAATTTTGCAATTAAATTAATGTTCTATTTGTTCTTGTCCAGATTATCCATGAACAATTTGACACTGGAATTTAAACAATCAACAATATTCTGTCAATCAGATTTGTTTGCACGAGAGTTTGTCTATTTTTTCCGACTAAAATTTATAGAGAGACAGACATATGTTTTTTCTAATGTTCAATCCATGCTCTTACTGGTCCGAAGAAATCTGGATTTGTCGGTATGTTACGACAAATACCATTAGTGGAACATGATCTGTTTATCCTTTCGAAGCACCTGAGACCAAGACCGTTCTTTGGCTGGGTTGGAGTTGTTCAGCCTTTAGTTTTCTTTATGTATTAATTTCTTTGATTGTCTTTTCTTTTTTTTTACGTTGCCATGGCATTGTCAATAAGTTTTCACTTATCAGTTTGGCGCAAAAAAATCTCCAAAAACTGGAAACAAACTTTTTTTCCAAAAATAACCATAGCCCCCCCCCCCCCCCCCCCCCCCAGAAAATCAAATGGTTGCTGTCTAAGCAATTATAGGCAACCGTACGACCTTCAACAATGAGAAAAAACCCAAACATTATTGAAAGCTTTTTAAGGCACCGATATGAAAAATATGAAAAAAATCAGTTGATAATACTAACGGCTTTATATATGACAAAACAATTTACGAAAAACAAACGTGAAAAAAAAATCACAAAAAAAACTTAACTCCTAGAAAATTCAAAGAATAAACGTAAGTCCCTTATATATAATCAAATGGCAAATTCAAAAGCTCAAACACATTAAACGAATGGATTATAACTGTCATATGCCTAACTTGGTACAGGCATTTTCAAATGTAGTAAATGGTGGATTAAACCTGGTTTTAAAGCTAGCTAATTCAAACCTTTCACTTGTGTGACAGACAAGAACAACGACAACACTGAACTACAGGCTCCTGTTAAGAATGTGGCGGGGTCAAACATGTTTGTTAGAGCTCAACACTCCCTTAACCTGGGACAGTGCTTTCATTGTTCGTTTCTAATAAATTTGATATGACACAATTACTAAAAAAAATAAGTGGTACGTTTGCCAATTAGACAATTGCCAGAGAGAGACAAAATGACACGAAAGTTTGCATTTCAAATATAATCGGCTTGGTGATTGTTCGTTAAACGTGGTGTCTAGTAATGTAATTTGAACCCCTTTCTTTTCTGTATCAGTGTGTTATATTATCTCCTCTATAAATGGCATGTCTTTACCGTGAATACAGATTTAATGACAAATACTGGTTATAATCGGTTGGTTCGGTCAATGTTCGTTAACCTTTTTTCCCCTTGTGTTTATTAAATGGATTTTTTTTTAATATAATAGTGAGATTGGAACATCGGTAAACTACAGTCGCCTCTAATTTAAGATGATCATAATAAGATTTTACAGCGAGGTTTAAGTCTGTATTGAGTACCTATTATAGCATAGTTATAGAGATAATTCTAATATGACGTCCTTATTACACTTTGTAAACAAAGCCGTTTTCTAATGAGCACAAAATATGTTTGACACATGCGCACGAACTTACTGTTTATATTAACGTTATTTCCATCGTTATCCATCGCTAACGCTCAGTGTAAAATATCGACAAATATAATGCCTACCCATGTTAAAATGAGCATAGAGCATGACATGAAGGAATTATTTCTTAAACAAGAAATTCAATTCTAATATACAAAATCTAGTTTCAATGACCTAAAGGTTCAATCAATATCATATCTAAAATACTCAAGTAAAATGTATGTTTGGAATTTAAAACTGAAAGTTTAAACGCATTATCTTGAAGAAAAAAGAACTGATTTACACAAATGATTTACAAACTTTTATTATTCGGTTAAAACTAGTACTGCTTATACTTGTACTAATTGTCAAGTAGAAAACGATCGTCCATACTCTTACTATTGTTGGAAACATGAGGAGTATCTCTTAAGTCAAGTATTTGATATCTATTTCTATCCATTTGTATTTCAATTCAAAAGACGCAAATGAAAGTGTAAAAACCCAAATTATTTTAATATTCACTTATTTCCAAGTGTTCAAGGTCCTGTCAAGGTCATGTTTAACTGATAGTGGTATGTATACAATAAAAGAGGGACGGCAGATACCAAAGGGATAGTCAAACTCATAAATCTAAAACAAACTGACAACGCCATGGCTAAAAAGGAAAAAGACAAACAGAAAAACAATAGTACACATGACACAACATAGAAAACTAAAGAATAAACAACACGAACCCCTCCAAAAACTAGGGGTGATCTCAGGTGCTCCGGAAGGGTAAGCAGATCCTGCTCCACATGTGGCACCCGTCGTGTTGCTTATGTGATTACAAATCCGGTAAATAGTCTAATTCGGTAGGTCACATCCATGAAAGGGAAGGGGATTGTAGTTACGACGTAAGGAACATATCCGATATCATTTGTGAAATGGTTATTCCATAACGGTCAACCAACTCGTCGAATAAACTTTAAGGGCTTTTCGTCTGCATTTAGTAAAACTTTGATTGTCAGTTTCTTGAACACCATTTATATATATAACGCCACAGTTAGTGTAAACTATTGGAAGTTTATCATTAGGTAAACGATAGCAGAAAACAGCAAGGTAAAAGGTGCATGATTACAGCGAGTTCCAAGTCATCGGTTATTTTTCTGTATAGGGTCAAATGGCATAGTTGTTTTTCGGTACAAACAATTATAGCTCAATTTTAATTTACAAACTTCTGTATCAATGACATCAATGTTCAATGAAAATTGTTATTTATGTTCTAAATTCACTGTGCAAAATATTCGTGAAGTATCGACCAAAAAATCATGGAATATCGAATGAACAACTTTGTATATCGTCAATCGTGGAAAATCGACTGAATATATATCGACAATCATGGTTTATTGAAATTACAATCGTGGGATAGCAACCAAGCAATATTGAACTATCAACCAATCAGTGACCGCAAATAATCGAGAAATATCTTTGGATAAGGTAGACATAATCGTGAGATAGGTATGGAACAATCGTGATATAGGGGTGAAACATACGTGGGATACGGGTGAAATAATTGTGATATATATATACATGGGTGTAATGTTGAACACGATATAACACAAGGAGAAACTCGTGTCCAAACGATCCTTGAATAGTAAGCGCTTTCAACCTTGTCCCTTATTTTGAAACTTTCAATTGTGAATTTAGACTAGTTGTAGCAAGGATTTATGATTGAATTTACTTCGTATATATATATGATGACGATGCACAACCATGCATGCATCTTACCTGCCGTCATTTAATTTCATGCATTTCATTATAGATAAGCTGTGTAAAGAATAAAGGAACCCAACAGTTAATGTGTAATGCCAACAAAAAAAGACAGTTAATAAATCTAAAATCTAAAAATCTAATAATGTATTATTAAACCACATAAAGCTTATGTCCTGTTGAATTTGGTATTACAAGCAATAAGGATAGAAAAGCTCCTTAAGTGGGTCGATCTATATTATTTATCATTGGAGCCAGATTTGTGAAAATTTTAAACTGCGGTATTAAACTATGTAAGTTCTGTCATTTTCCTTTTGTTATTATTTTGAATAATTTTGGCATTTTAATACGTTAACTGTGTCTTATGAAAAAAGACGATCGTTCTAACCCAGTAAACATATACAGTCATGTATATAAACTTTTCTTAATTTAAATACCTAAAAAAAATCATTTAATAATTAAAGTCAATAAAACTCAATATTTGCGATGTTATATTAAACATAATAATCCTTGTTGAAATGCCTTCCCCGTTGTTCTTGCGTCAAAAATGATATGTTGTAAAAATAAATAAAATAGAACCGTGATTATTAAATAACCCGATTACAGAGCCATACATAATAGTTTCATAAATGTTTGAAGAAATAATTTAATTAAATATCTGATCAACCCTGGAATGCTCACACGATGACTTGAACACATTTTAATAAAAAAAAAGTATCTTGTTATAAAATTTACTTATTTTTTAACTGAATATTATCTTTTTAAACGGAAAATTTTGTAAATGAACTACATCCGTATTATACTTAAACGTATACATCTTCTCATATAATGAGGTAAGCAAGTCATGTGCGGTTACACATAAGGTCTAATTGTGGTTAAAATGTCATATCTTTTTAAAATACTTGTGACTGTGATAAATGTTTGTTTGCTGTAGGTATTGCTGTAGGTAATGGAAAATTACCCTATGAGTAGGTCTAAATGTTGCCGAAAGAGATACATTCGAGTTCCTCTCCCTTTTTATTGAGTCACTGGGTCAAAATCGGAAAGTTGTTTTACCTACTGGATTTGAATTTATAAAGTCTAAATATTTATATATTTTCAAATACTAAGGCTTTTCTATTTATGAATAGATTACCTTATATATATTAGCCGTATTTGGCAAATCATTTCGGAATTGTTGGTCCTCAATGCTCTGGATACCGGCGTCACACATCAGCGTATAGCTCCGACGTAAATGTATGCCCGGCGTGTTAAAAAATCAGGTACGCTGCCAATAAGCTAGTAATGTTGGATGCATTCGACCTGTCAAACATATCTGTAACGTGTGCACAACGAGCTTTAAGCGTTTATCGGGCGTTCAAGAAACGTATGTTGGCGTATGCCTGACGTTTGTCTAACGTAGATGGAATGCACGCTACGAAGGAAAAACGTTTCTTGAACGTATTTGAGACGCGTCCCGGTCGTATCTGGGACGTTCTATTATGGGGTGTTTGTGGCAAACACACCCGCATACCTTTTAGTTAAAGTCGAACGATCTTGAAGCGTATACAATGTGCCCTTCCTCTGGCGTACAACTAACGTATAACGACTTTGTCAATTTTCTCTGTACGTTTGGTGCACGTAGGTCTATACGCCAATGTGTGACGCCGGCATTACTTTATTTGGCCTTTTTGACTTTTTTTGGATTCGAGCGTCAGTGATGAGTCTTTTGTAGACGAAAATTTTATTTTGGTATCTATGATGAGTTTATTTAAGTATATATATCCATTCATTACAAAAATTAGCGTTATATTTTTCTGCTGAGGAGAATTTTGATGCAACCGGCGTTTAAAATTATTATTTTGTATTTTTTTTTTTCGTTTAAGGACACGCCCTTCCCCCTATGTACCATATAATCAAAAACCTACTTCGAGAATTTTGAGGAATTAGGGACCTATAGTCTGAGCAAAAAACATAGGCACCACCACTGTTTTTTTCTTACAATAAATGGCTATAAAAAAATTAAGGAGATGTGGGACAATTGCAAATGAAACAAATGTCCTCCAAAGTTCAAATGAAGTGGGTGTAAGCCCAATATCGTATGGTCGGTTAAAAAATGCCTCGTCATGAATAGACATTAGACATTAGACATTATTTTATTTTCCAATCATGGGCCCTTTTCAGGCAAGATACAAAAACATCATAATACAATGATTATATAAACATAAAATAAACAATTCAATTGAGAAAAAGACCCTAACTACATGTATACATGTACATGTTATTCATATTAAAATGATTTACGAAAAGTAGATATGAGTTAACATGAATTAACGACAACCACTGAACTTAAGGCTCCTGACCTGTGAAAGACAAATACGAAATACAATTCTCACCTAAACTGACAAAATAAGAACAAGCTATTATTACAATTTTTTTTAAATATGATTGTTATACATGTAAGATATAGGTCAGAAATAAAGGTGTAATGTTAATGACGTCTAGAAAATCAAATGTTGTAATTAAAAAACGAAAGTTGTCTTTGTTTCTGTCGACTGATTTGTAGTTTTACTAGTTGAGGGTTCATGCATATATAAAATATCCAAAGTTAAGCTATCATACTACATTAAGTGATATTTTGAAATGGAAGTAAACATGGTTGAAATTAAAAATGCTCCGTTGTGTTTTATTTGCTTTACTTATACACAACTTAGCAGACTCTATAAAATATCTCTGTCAGATTAATTTCGACAAATAATACATATAATTTGCTTAGTCAGCTTTTATGTTATGCTGTTACATCACTGTGTTAGGTTAGGAGAGGGTTGGGGTCTACAAACATGTTAAACAACTTTTATGTTATGCTGTTACATCACTGTTTTAGGTTAGGAGAGGGTTGGGGTCTACAATCATGTTAAACAACTTTTATGTTATGCTGTTACATCACTGTTTTAGGTTAGGAGAGGGTTGGGGTCTACAATCATGTTAAACAACTTTTATGTTTTGCTGTTACATCACTGTTTTAGGTTAGGAGAGGGTTGGGGTCCACAAACATGTTAAACAACTTTTATGTTATGCTGTTACATCACTGTGTTAGGTTAGGAGAGGGTTGGGGTCCACAAACATGTTAAACAACTTTTATGTTATGCTGTTACATCACTGTTCTATGTTAGGAGAGGGTTGGGGTCCGCAAACATGTTAAACAACTTTTATGTTATGCTGTTACATCACTGTATTAGGTTAGGAGAGGGTTGGGGTCCGCAAACATGTTAAACAACTTTTATGTTATGCTGTTACATCACTGTTTTAGGTTAGGAGAGGGTTTGGGTCCACAAACATGTTAAACAACTTTTATGTTATGCTGTTACATCACTGTTCTATGTTAGGAGAGGGTTGGGGTCCGCAAACTTGTTAAACAACTTTTATGTTATACTGTTACATCACTGTATTAGGTTAGGAAAGGGTTGGGGTCCGCAAACATGTTAAACAACTGTTATGTTATGCTGTTACATCACTGTATTAGGTTAGGAGAGGGTTGGGGTCCGCAAACATGTTAAACAACTTTTATGTTATGCTGTTACATCACAGTTTTAGGTTAGGAGAGGGTTTGGGTCCACAAACATGTTAAACAACTTTTATGTTATGCTGTTACATCACTGTGTTAGGTTAGGAGAGGGTTGGGGTCCACAAACATGTTAAACAACTTTTATGTTATGCTGTTACATCACTGTATTAGGTTAGGAGAGGGTTGGGGTCCACAAACATGTTAAACAACTTTTACGTTATGCTGTTACATCACTGTTTTAGGTTAGGAGAGGGTTGGGGTCCACAAACATTAAACAACGCCTCTTTCTGCATGTGGATGTCCTTAGCAACCTGTAATTTAGCGGTTGTTGTTTGTTGCTGTATACCATATTTATTTTTCGTTTAGTGCTTTTTATCCAGTTAATCAGCGTTACTTTCTCATTTCATTTTTTTTGTGGATTTGTCAATTAGTTCCTTGTTATGGTTTGCTATGCAGTATGGCATTGCTCATTAATGAAGGCCGTAAGGTGACCCACAGTTGCTTACTTCTATGCGTTTGATCGCTTCTTATCTTTATATTCTTTTATTAAAAACTAAAAATATAAATGTTCCAATTTGACGATGAAGTCAACAAAATCGTCATTATATTTATAGAATTGAAACCCCTCAAAAATAACAATACGCTTTTGTCTAACTTTTATATTTGAAAATATTTTCTCTCAGAAACATGCATCAAATATTCTGTCCATTCAGAAATATTTAAAATAACAGAAAATGTCCTATGTGGTCTCGTAAACTGACCATTACTGTTCTGTGGCTTGATACCTACGCTTTATCGACCGGCAGATTTAAGTCTTTGTGGTCTCTGATTGCCACCCATACACGATATCTAATTTGTTTATTCATACTTTCGAACTTATCTTACTTGATGTACAATTGACATAGCTCAGACAAGCTTTTTAATTTTTATTATCTTTATTTGAATCTTTTTGATGAAAAATTTTGTAAATACAAATACATTTATATTGCATTAATAACGTATCCGTACTATGTATCTTCATTCGACACAAAAAGATATATAATAAGTAAGTCATGTGCGGTTACGTGTGAGGTAAATTATGGTTAAAATGTAGTATATTTTTAAGGACACTAAAGATTGTAAAATATTTCTAGTGTATACGCTTTAGAAAATTTGATCATCTTGTTGAATGGAAAATTTCTCAAAATGAATAAATGGAATTTTTTTAAAAAGAGGGAGGGTAATTCTTCTGCCATTTTTTCAATCGCTCGTTTTGAAAATCGGAAAGGTGTTGAAATCTGTAGTTTGAATTCTGAAAAGTCTATAAACCAAACTAGTTTAACAATTTATAACACGTCCAAAGGCATTCAATGCGAAAATTCGTACTACACCGTGATTGCTATACTGTATATATGATAATACACTATACACATGGAAAATGTATATTTTTGTAAAATTTTGCATCGGTTCGAAAACAGTGACAAAATAACATACAAACATTTGACGATTTAATGCGTAACAATTGGGTTGTGTTTTTTTTTTCTCGAGCAAAGGGGTACATACCACCTCTACGCTCCTACACCGGAAGTCACCACTAAATTAATTCATCTTATTTTTGTTGGCTTCAAAGTGTTGTAGCCAAAAGATTAATACATACTGAGTGAGAAAATTAAGAATCATATAATAATATTTCAAGTAAAAAACTTTAAATCATAAATGTCAAAAGCTTAAAGCTACATGTATATGATAACACATTTTTTGTCGAGTTAAAATTGGTATACAATTATTTTTTTTCCTTTATACTAAAATAGATGTGTATATCTTTATTATAAACAAATACATCATAGATACATGTACCAGGATTACATTTTGTATTTACGCCAGCCGCGCGTTTCGTCTATAAAATACTCAGCAGTGACGCTCGAATTCAAAAATGTAAAAAAGGCCAAATAAAGTGCGAAGTTAAAGAGCATTGAGGACCAAAATTCCAAAAAGTGTTGTCAAATGCAGTTAAGGTAATATATTCCTGAGGTAGTAAAGCCTTAGTATTTCGAAAATTCGAAAGTTTTGTAAATTATAAACAGTTAATTTATAAATACGACCATTTCAATGATAATTCATTTCAGCACAGAAGTTCTGACTACTGGGCTGCTGATACCCTCGGGGAATTAAAACTCAACCATCAGTGGCATCGACCCAGTGGTTGTAAATAACGTTTTATAAAAGTTTTTTTTTTTAATGCAAGATGTTCAAAATTAAAGTACAAAACATAAATCATGTTGCTACACTTTTGGCACTCAGTATATATCATTGTATTATAGTCAATACGTATAAGTAAACATGTCACCATCATGACTTATTGCTTTGTTTGTCAAACGACATATCATTTGAATTCTAAACTACTACATGTACATATAAAATGTATTTACAAGTTCTATTCTGTTTTTTAACATTAAAAAGATAGATCATTAGAAACGGGATTTTTTTTTTTTTTTTAAATTTAAAAACTTTGATATTATTACATTTTTTGGAATTGCCTTTGGGGACATACAATTTGCAATGATTAATATTACAACGGAGAAAATCCTCATATAATTATGTGAAATCATAAAATTTAGGAAATGATTGATTGTTGGTTGCTTAATGACCAGTGGCAGATATGTTCAGGACGAGAACAAGTGAACAATAAATACAATAGGTAGGTCTTGTAATAGGCCATCCGAGATGATGTTTGAGGAAATGTGGACTGCCACTGGAAAATTAAGGTATATTGGATAGGAACAGAAACCTTTCGCGAAGCATCGGATTTCACATACCCATTCCGACCGGACATCACTGCAAACTGTATACATCCCGCACAACCAGGGGTCGAAATTAAGCTTTTTAGTGTACTGGCCAGCCGGACCAGTGGACTTAAAATCTACTGGTCCGGCTCAAAATTTACTGGTCCTGCAAAAATGACATTCATTTGATAACCACTAAAATTATGACAGATGTTTAGTTTATTTTTCTCAGCTGCTTTCCTCTTCTTTATTCCAGTTGATGTTTGTGCTGTTCATGAGCAAGTACAAAATCTTACTTAAAATTTGAAGATCCCGTTACAAAAATACATTTTTCATCTAGGTCTGTCACTGCAAATTGTTCACATGCTTTACAATGCATTACGTTACATTACGATCGACTTTACAATTTAACCATTCGAGATTTTTTCCCAGGATATTTTATATTTACGTTTCCTTTTGTCAGTTTGAAAAATCTTCCTTTTGAATGTCGCTTAATTAATTAATTTGTTTTGCCCGGCATTTTAACTCCATTCAAAAATTTCCACATTTTGTGTAGTGCGCTCACCTGGGATATTAATTAAATACTTTTAAAATAGTACCCCCAGTACCCTAAAAATATTTCGCAGGTTTACTTTTTTGTAAACAAACCGAGATAGAGATGCAATCAGTGATTTAAACGAAAAAATTCTACTGGTCCGCCGGACCACCAGCTGATAAAATCTACTGTCCGACACAAATTCTACTGGTCTCAGACCACCGGACCAGCGCCAATTTCGACCCCTGCGCACAACCAAACGGACGTCCCACTTTAGCAAGCGTTTTACTGATGGTCGGGAGAAGACCAAGTGACCATATTTCTATTCTCTAGTTACCCTTTGGGGTATTTAGTAAATGAAAAATTCTTGAACAAAATCATTTTATGAAAACGGCATTATTGTGTGTATTTTTTTCAAATGAATACACTGTCCACAGCATAATCTTGCACGAAGGTTGTATGACCGCAATATCTGAGCAAGCTTCTTGCTGAATTGATATCTGCTACCCTTTTCTCCACCCCAACCCCTCCCCACCCTCTGTGTTTTCCCTAATTATGTGTTATCTGTTATTTATTGTTTAAGTAATTGAGTAGTTAATATCCTATTTAGAAGCTCAGATAAGCTGCATCTTATTGTGGATTTTCTTTTCATGGACACATAGTCTAGATGACAAGACAGGGGAGGGTATGCGCATATAAAACTGGTTTAACTGAACTACATGTTGTACTTTCACATACTAGAAGTCAGTCCATACTGATAAAGAATTGTTCCTTTTTTTGTCTTTACTCGGACGTCTGCAGTGTTCTTGATAAGTTGGATATAATTGTTTTTGAGTCTTATACGTTTTATACTTTTTACGGTGGGGTTGCTGGTCGAGTGTTTCAGATAGTTGAACAACGTGTCAAAACTACGGTTGCGAGTTCAAATTCCGCACGTTACATGTGTGTTCGACTTCAATCTGAACCCCCACGTTACAGGTGTGTTCGACTTCAATCTGAACCCCCAGGTTACAGGTGTGTTCGACTTCAATCTGAACCCCCCACGTTACAGGTGTGTTCGAATTCAATCTGAACCCCCCACGTTACAGGTTTGTTCGACTTCAATTTGAACCCCCACGTTACAGGCGTGTTCGACTTCAATCTGAACTAATTAGGTTTGTCAGTTGTTCTACTGAAGGTTGCTGGTTGTCCACGGACAATCCGGATTCCTTCCTAAACTTACACCCACACAAAAACACAAAAGTTCTGAAAACACCAATCCATCAATAAACATAAGGGAAAACAATTTAAGTGTTATTTCTCCTCCTCGTTTGTTTGACTTGACCTCAGTAATACCGAATAAGTTTGCAATAACAAAAAAACAACCACAAAATAACATCATAATGTTGTTGGTGACTATCCATTAAAAACCAGTTTATTCTGCGCATATCTGCATCTTGATGTACACAATGTAATAAAGTTAGTGAAATGAAACATCCGTTATGCATGTCTTGTTAATAACCTTCTATTTCGTTATAGTCATTTACGACATGATTTGAACTTGTAACCACAAGGTAATCAACTATAGTAGTTCTTACTCTTCCGTGTCTACCAAGGTAATCAACTATAGTAGTTCTTACTCTTCCGTGTCTACCAAAACTTTCCAGCCTGCATTTACCAGTTTCAGTCTGATCCAGTTAATACTTGACATGCATTCTTCAATGAGTTGTTATAATGTGACTCCCTTGTCAACCCCATAAGGGATTGTGCATCAAATGAAAAATAAAAGAGAAAATTAACAATTTTGTTTAATAAAACATTTTAGATCAAATGAATTAAATGTCAATGAATATCCTATAGTACTCGTGGTATTAAGAAATACAAAATTCAACTTTTTTACGTAAAACTTAAGATTACTTGATCGTGCTTTCGGGCTTAGCTTTCATCAGATACGAAAGCAAAGGTTAAAACTTGCCCTGTGTTGCTTTCTATTGTGTTCTCCTATTTATTTGTATTGTAGTCCTGTAATGTGGTGTTGTCATTTTAATGTTATATTAACATGGCCATAAAAGAGGGAGGTTTGGCATGCCACAAAACCAGGATCAACCTACCATTTTTTTCTTTAAAAAATGTCCTGTACCAAGTCAGGAATATGGTTTTTCTTATATTATAGTTCGTTTTTGTGTGTGTTACATTTTAACGTTGTGTTTCTTTTGTGTCGTTTGTTTCCTCTTATATTTGAGTATGAGTTCACATTATTATTAGACGTGTCACGGTACTTTTCTACCCCAAATTCATATATTTAGTTTTGATGTTATATTTGTTATTCTCATCGGATTTTGTATAATGCTTAGATCGTTTCTGTGTGTGTTACATTTTAATGTTGTGTCGTCATTCTCTTATATTTAATGCGTTTCCCTCGGTTTTGGTTTGTGACCCGGATTTGTTTTTTTCTATCGATTTATGAGTTTTGAACATCGGTATACTACTGTTGCCTTTCTTTATCTACGGATACGAAAAAAAAAGTTCTTAAAACAAGTTGGCAATGTATTGGATGATTTATTTACCTTAACTGCAAAAACCATCAAGGGACGGTGCTGCATGGCAAGGTGGGAGATAGACTCCGATGGTATACATAAATGTAAAATATTGTTATGATATTATGAGCAGATGCACAAACCTGGTTTGTCATCCTCAGAAGGGTTGACACATGTTGTTAGATGACTCGACTCCAAGAGGCACAAAGGGACGATGATGAATTACAAATAGAAAGAAGGTTCATTATTGCTATTATCATAGGTGAGACTAGGCAACAATCATGCCATCCTCGTGCCTGGTGCAGATACTCTAGATCTATATAATACCTTTATCATTCAGATCACATCAACATATAATATTATATCAACATTTTCTACATTAAGTAACCAGATTAGTTAGGACTCAGCGAGTTAATCATGGAGTACATGTTGTTTCTTGAAGTTAAAGATGATGTGCATGAAAATAAAGTGTTTTTCGTCATAAAGTGTGAAACCGTTACACTCATCTGACTCACTAAATTACAAAATGATTGTTTCAGATTATATCATGTCAGTACAGATATTTGAAACGAGTTTCTTGTAATTTTTAAATTATCCTAATTTATTCCTGGGATCTTTCTTGCGCTAGATCCTATAATACGTAGACAAACAGGTCTATTTTCTGCTAGTGAGTAATGTTTAAACTCAGAATCAGATATTACATCGAACAGCCTTCAACAATGAGCAAAGCCAATACTGGAAACAAGGTATTAAAGGCTCCAAGTGTTATATACAAAAAATGTAAAACAATTCAAACGAAAGAATCATCGTTCTGACTTACATGTATGCAGAAAACTTTAAACGAAAAATCAATCAGCAACAAACGACAAGTTCTGAAGTGAAGGCTCCGCAGGTGACTCCCCGTGGGCCGGCACATACAGAATGTTATTGAAATAAACATGTTTACGGTCAATAAACGACAAACATTAAAAATATACACAGAAAGCCAAAGACTGAGCAACGAGAACCCTAACCATATCTTAGGTGCTCCAGATGGGCTAGCAGAATTAAAAGTGTTTTTGGCTGTTTTGGTTTATTGCTGGCCACAAAATAAAATATACGAAATGAAATGCACCAAATTTAATTCGGTATGTTGATTTTATTGAGAAACCAGTCGTGGATAAAAAAAAATGGGGGGAGGCTTCCGGGGGTTGGAACCCCCCTGTTTTGACGATCAGTGCTTTAGGACTGGAACATATGGTTGGAAACCTTTTTTAAAAACGGCTGGATACGCCCCTGACAACTCTGCATGGGGAAGACTGCATTTTGTGATGTTTGATTGTGTTTTTTCAATACCAGGCTAACATTTGGAAGCTCTGTTGACTGGACATGTAAATGTGACCGTAAAAATGCTATCAATTTGCGTTATCAGAGATGTAAGATGTGGTATGAATGCCAATGAAACAACTCTCCATCCAAGTTACAATTTGTAAACACCCACTTTCATATTCATAAATTAAAATTTTGTTTATTCTACTTTGTCCTGACAATAACCATAACACAAGACCTGACGCCAATACAATGGTATATTTGGGTGAACTAAACTACGCTGTTGGAGTGTCAACAAATTTGTGGGAGATCCATATACAATTTTATTTTTAGACTGATGACTATCATTAGACCACGACAACGAGTTTATACCTGTTCCGAACATTTGATTTATTTTTAGCAACGGAAAATTACCTGTATAAAAAAGCAACTCCCACATTAAACAGGAACATATAAAACATACAATCGAAGCAACGGTGTTGTGATATTTTAAACAGCAAAGGTTAAGAATATATTTACAAACTTTGTTTTCAACAACGAATTGTTTTCACAAAGGTAAGCCAAGTCAAATATAATGTGTATTGATCGTTTCGTTTGCTTTTCAATGCTTTTTAAATACTCTTGTTTTGATTAAATTTTATTTTTTGTTACAAACACATAATATGTTTGAACTCGGATCGTATATACATGTACAAAAATTTATTATTCCCTGGTTTTTGTTATAATAAAGAATTTAATTTCATATTTTAAAGAGCTACTTCAAATTCAATGTATTGTAAACAAACGAAAAAGGCCACCTAACTGTGGATCCCTTTTTTATTTGAAATTGTATGCTAAACACATAATACATGTAGTGTGTTTCACATGTATAGTGTGTGTTTCCTGTTCAACCCATTAAAAGGTTTAATATGGTCTGAAGGATTGATGAATAAATATTTCTAGATTTTTGAAGGACCAGTTTTCGCACTAAGGATTAAAAATAAAAATCAAGCTAACTGCAATTTTTCTTAAATAATTAAATTTTATTATAACATATATATATATATAATAGACGACACGCTTACAATTTAAGTATTTTGTTTATACGACGAAGCCTTATGTTTCACGGCTGGTCATAACGGAAGAAAACACTAGTGTCTTATTTACATATTGAGTTATATCTATAACTGGTTGGGATATCAAACACTTAACATTGAAACTCGTATGTGACAATTTCCTGCAGATTTATAAGTACTTTGTTGTAAATGATATTTTAAAATCTTCCTTGTCCCTTAGTTGCAGAAAGAAGAAATATGTCAGAAATTATGCATGGTGAAATGAGCTGCGACAGGTGTGAAATGGTGCACTGCTTCCCGGAGCCTATCAGAAAGCAGGTTGTGGAAATTTTGAAAACTGGACAAGTCTGTAAGAAATTACTCCGCAATGAAGACATTTTGTTGTATTTAGAAGTGAGTTGCATGTCTCGTGCTCTGAAGACAGCATGTGAGGAAAAGCTGCTAGAAAGTATAGAAGTAATGAGTTCATTAGATGCTTTACAAATCGCTGAAAAGTACGAACTTTCACTTCTAAAGAGAGAAGCTATCGAGTTGATAACCGAACATTTTCAAAATCTTTGGGATAATGATGCTTTCTTATACCTCCAAGAACAGAGCCTCGAAAGCCTTTGTCAAGTTGAAAACTTAGTTCAACATGAGAATATTTTTCGAGCGTTAGAAAAATGGCTAGATTGGAATCCTGAAGGTCGTATGTCGATATACTGTAAACTTTTGAACGCTGTACAGAAACAGCGATCTCCTCGAAAAGATTCCGTCACTGAAAAGACATACCAACTATATCACGCGATGATTATGTCGTCTGCTAAACCAAAATCGTCCATTGTAGCTGCGGTCTTCAACTGCGATGGCGATCTGGTATGTCACAGAAATTTGTTTAAAAGTAATGACATAAAAGACAAGTTTTCTGTTGCTTGTGCACAAAAAGATGAAACCGAGGCACCTTATGTTTACATTTCATCTGGCAAACACGTGGTTAAGTACGACCCCGTTCTGTTGAAGTACGAAAACTGTCATGATCTTAATGATCAACGGTCAGATTGTTCATTGGTGGTTCTTGGAGATTTCATTTACGCTCTCGGTGGCCATCATAATGGAAACAATGTATTAGGAATAGAAGAACTGGACACAAAACACAATCGAAATAAACTCTCTATCAAAAAGTCCTGGAAAACCATTGCACAGCTTCCGGACAATGTAAAGCTTTCGTTCGCTCCGTGCGTGGCATATAATGATAAAATATATATTGTCGCCGAATTACAAAATGATGAAAATCAAGAGTCTACGTGTGTTTTAACTTTTGACCCAAATGACAAATCCGTGGAATTTGTGACTGATTTCCCAAAGAAATGCTCAGACTGCCGAGCCGTTCTAAATGAATCTAAATTATTCATTGGATCAAGCGAGGGATATTTTCTACAATTTGACATCGAGACCAATATGTTTGCCTTCTGTTCAGATCTACCAACAAAAGGAAATTACTTTGGAATGTATACTGCAAGGAACAAAATTTATGTCGTTGGCGCGTCAGCTTCCGATAATGACATTGAGAGATTTGAAAAGGCCGAATATGATATTCAAACAAACAGTTGGAAACGAGGGCAGGAACTTCCATGTAATCTTCCAATATACGGAAGCTGCGACATAAAAGTCCCTTCCTACACTCGTTTGATCCCGTTCAATGATTCAAGATGACTAGACCGGCATTATTTAAATGTTATGACACGTATTGTTGATTTATTGCGTTTTATATATTTGTTGATTTATTTTATTAAATCTCTAAAATGTAAATGTTGTATTCGATTGTTCCTATAATTTAAACATTGATTTTACCTGAAGGATTGCATCTAATTTATCTAAATATCAAATTAATAAAAATGCATATACCCTCAAGTCAACAAAGTAATGCGTCTGTTATTAGTTTAGTTCGTCGTTATGTGTAGTACGGTCTTCAACACAGAGCTTTGGCTCATACCAAACATCAAGCTATAAAAGTCTCCCAGAAATGAGTAGTGTAAAACCATTCAAACAGGCAAGGAATGTATAGGGTTAGGGAACACCTTATAGTTTTTCACATTTAATTAACAGGAAAATAACAGAAAAAGAACGAATCAATGATATTCCAAAATACCAGAAAAGAACATTTTCAATGATATTCCAAAATACCAGAAAAGAACATTTTCAATGATATTCCAAAATAACAGAAAAGAACATTTTTAATGATATTCCAAAATAACAAAACAAAACACGTATCAATGATATTCCAAAATAACAGAAAAAAAGAACGTATCAATGATATTCCATGCTATCACAGTTAGATGATATCTTCAGGGTTAAAGAGTCCACAAACAAAAGCATTGAAGGACGAAAATGGTTGTTTTTTTGTTTATTATTTTGTTTTTATTGTGATAAAACCTCTTGATTCCAGACGATCGGAACGAAATACCCTATACAATGAACTTATGAAATGAGTGTTGATTGTTTTGGTTTCAAATGGTTCACTTGGTGTAATGGTATACACAAACAAAATACAGAGTTGGCCATTGTAAAAGGTCATTTAAAACATATAAAAAGAAGCCTTGAAATATAACACGATAAAAAAGTTAACATGTTTATTTACCAATCTAATTTCCATTTTCACATGAGTGCATTTTTAAGCTGGTATGGAAATTACAAATTATTTTACTACAAAAAATGTATTTCTTTGTTAATTGTGTACTGTACAATTGTGATCACAAAATGTCTGCATTAATAATTCTGACAACTTTACGTATATTGCGAATGACTATTTCAAATAACGAAAACATAAGGTGACTTTTGTGTTTGCTTTTACATCTTTAATAAAAGTTGAATGTATATTTTTTAATTATCACGATGTGCAAAGCCTTGACACAGACAGCAACCTTTCACACAACAGCATCTATAAGTTAACATACAGTCCGTAACAATACAGACGTCTATACAATCTTATAAACTTTTAATCGTTTTAAAGCTGTAGAGGAGAAAGACAGAGAGACCTACCTAATAAAATATTTCCAATCATCACTAAGGCAGATGTGGAGACAGAAACAAATAACCAAAAAGACATACAACCACTGGTAAGGTTCATGGTTTGAGAAATACACATGCATGCACATGTGGCTGGGTTTGTCAAACTTTATATCTCAGCCCTCCCCTTCTCTAATTTCGACCAGTGTACCACGAGCACATGTTACTTTAAAGATAATCCAATAAAAGTCAAAATTTAATCAGAGCAATAAATTTAAAAAAAAAACCAAACACACAAAAAAATGCAACAGTTATCAAAACACTAACACATTAATTGTAGGGGGTAGGAGGTTTAGGAGGGTCTTAGCTTTTCTTTTAAACCACGATTTGTTGATGGAATAAGCATACTAGACATATATCTGTATGAAGCGGGTTGGAAAGGGATGTTGTCCGCTGTTGTATGTAGATGGGAAAACAGCTTAAAAATTAGTAAAAACATATAAAATTCGTATAAAAGATGACAAAATACTCAAGTGCCAGTATGGTTTTTTATTTGCTAATATAAAGATTAAAGTGATATAATATACATTTTATTGCGTAATGATGATCTATTTAAGTGGTGTATCTTCTTCCTTCTTCCTTGTTACAACTGCGTATTTTTTTTAGGCAAGATTTCCTTTTGACCCCCCCCCCCCCCTTTTTGTTTATCCCTTTTTCGGTACGTATGTCTAATTTGTTTTAAATCTGTTGTGGTCGATGTGTGGTTCTTTTTGTATTTTTTAATCAGATAGATAATAATTCAAAAATACAAAATATTAGTCATTCACATACAATTGTGTACACACATTTCGTTCTAAAGATTCGATCTCCCACCATCGACCCTCTTTATTTACAGCAACATCTATATAGCCGACTTATCAAGGGAAACAAGGATTAAATGAGATATTTTTTTTGTTATAAACAGGAAAACTCTTCAAAGATCACGACCAGTCCGTGAGAGTTAAAGGTCAATCATGAATTATGGTTCAATTTATCTTTTATACTTAAAATGTGTTGAAACGGACAACAAAAGACATCCTGTGACACGAGGGTCTGTACTGGGTTTACAAACGAGAGAAAGGTACAGAATAAAGGGAGAAAAATAAAGAAACTATAGAAAAATCCCCCAGCCAAAAAGAAATACAGTGAATAATTATAACGAGTAAGAATATAAAGAAAAGAGAAGAATGGGACAATCAGAAAAAGAATACATAAATAAAGGACCCCTATCCTTACCCTCTTATATTTCTACATTTTTGTACGATGTAAAATCATACCAGATACCGGGTAAGATATTTCCGATTGAAAGTATCAAGACTTTACCAATATTTAAAGTTTTTGTTTTAAACTGAAATAATATTATTATAGTTTCCAGCACTGTAAAATAAAACACTGTTGAATAGCTCTTCCTGAGCCACAAGGGTTATTGCATGGGAAATAGAAATATGTTCATTCTTGGTATTCTTCTGACCCTCAATAACACACCTGCTAAAGGGGGTTGTTCGTTTGGCTGTGTACCATGCACAAATCCTATAAGAATAGGTGCAAACCAACGCTCCGTGTTGAAGGCCGTACCTTGACCTATAATGGTTTACTTTTATAAATTGTTACTTGAATGGAGAGTTGTCTCATTGGCACTCATACCACATCTTCATACATCTATATATGATACGTGTAGGTAGGAAATGGGGAGGGGGTTAAGCACACACAAAAAAACACACACACACAATTTTCTTTTCTTTTAAAAAGCTATTTCGTGTCTCTCTTTCTTATTCATATTTTCATTGTTGGTCTTCTGTTTGGTCACACAACGGTAGAGGGATGGGGTGGGGGACTAAATCATACTTCCGCGATTTCTATGCCATTGTCATTATGGTGGATGTAGTTACATTTACATTTGCCGCGAACAAACAGTCATTCAAAATAGATAAACATTATGTGACATGATTTTTTGTTGGGTGGTAGACTGAAAAATATTACTAAAACCGAGACCGGGATACGTTGAATTTGCCATTGGGAAGATATAATTGAATTTATGCAAATATGACATGTATCACATGATGCAATTGTAACAGATGGAGATATAGCTAATGTACATGTATGAGGGTGTAAATGGGGATAACAGAAAAGAGCAGAAAGAGCAGAAAAATTAGAAAAATAGAGAAAAAATAGACTTACAAAACAAAAATAGAGAATGAGGTTGCTGACTTACATTATCTCCATCATCTTCGCTAGCCAAGGGTTACGAAGAGAGCGGGAGTGAATCGTAACCCTTGGCTAGCGAAGATGTATTTCCATATCCAACCCTTTATTCTCCTCAGTTTGGCATCCCCTCGATGAAATGGAACCACAACAGACAGACTCATGGACAACTACTGCTTTGTCACAGATTTCGTCTGGGTTTGTCCTTCCTACTTTTCTTTTCGATTATCAAAATAAAAAAGGGAGCAGATATCAATCTACGAAAATCTAGAAATTAAGTGTTGTCTTTGGTTGGTGTCTAACTTCGTTTTTTTTGTTTTATAAAAAAATCAGACCATTGGATTTTGTGTCTTTTATAATAGCTTAACCTACGGCATGGGATTTTGCTCATTGTTGAAGGCCGTATAATGACCTACATATAGATAGCTGTCTCACTGTCAATTATGTTTCATCTTAAATGGATAATAAAAAAGACAGGTTCAAGAAAACAATATCTACAAATATCATAAAGCAAGAAATCGATTTTTTTTGTCATAGGGATTGTCTCCCTTTGAAAGACACGAATGAGGATAGATATATTTGCATTTCGAATAAATGTAGGACAATGTACATGTACAGACGACAACACGAATGACAAAAAAACAAAACTAACATGCATCTACAGAAGTCAACAGATAGTCATACAATTTAACGGATGTCTATTTAATACGTTGCATATAAAATCGCTCAGTTGCTAGATAGACTACATGTGTACTACCATCAACTGAAACTATCGATGCTCTGTAATCAACACATATTTCACCAATTTACAAAAATGGTCAAACGGATTAATAAACCAATGAATTGTTCAAGTACATAATTATAGTACAATATTAGGTCAATGTCAGAAAAATATCAACTTTTTGTATGAGTCTGAGAAACCATGGAAGTGCGAGGTTTTACCGAGCTCTTCCCTAGTTTTGCGCCGAATACAAAAAAAGTTAACTAATTTCAAACTTATTTTCACCTGTTAATGAACACCCCCGGATTGTGGGTAAATAATCTCATCATAGATCCCAGTATAAAAAAATATGTTTACGCCAGACGCGCGTTTCGTCTACAACAGACTCATCAGACACTCGAATAAAAAAATGTTTAAAAGGCCAAATAAAGTACGAAGTTAAAGAGCATTAAGGACCGAAAATTCCTAAAAGTTTTGTCAAATACAGCTGAGGTAATCCATTCCTGAGTCAGAAAAGCGATAGTTTTTCCAAAATTCAAAGTTTTGTAAACAGTCCAATTTATAATTATGAACAAACCAATGATAACTTAAGTCAACACAGGAGTGCTGCATACTGGGCTGGTGATACCCTCGGGTAAAAGCGATCCATGATGAAATTGACATTGCACAAAATATAGCTGTGTTTCTATTTTTAGGAAATAAACACAACTAGTTGCAATATAAATATTTATATCCAATCTATCACATAGTTACATACTATTTACAAGGATTAAACCTGGATAAAGAATGAGAGGTACCTGAAGAAAATCATTTTCGAATTACAAAATGTAAATCGGTTGCTTACAAAAATGTAATGTATGATAAGTCTAGTGAACTACAATCTGTAGTCGGTTCTTAAAATTATCACAATTTCTATACACAAGTACATGTATGAGGCCTCGTTGTGAATCACAGAGTTCCGAAAAATGTGCAAATACAATGTACATAAAGCGTTGAGACTGATCATGACGATAGCTAAAATATTAATGTAAGAAATAATTGGCCAAAAAAAAAGGAATGGAAACAAATGACATTGGAACTAAGGAATCCAGAAATAAAGACTCCATTCGGCAGTCCTGGGTAGATTCCTCTACTCTTCCTCGAGGGTACGAAATCGGTCGACTTGAGACGAATGTAAAGACTCCAAAATACAGACCCCGGCATGTGTGTTTATTAAATAGCTGTTTAATTAAAGAATGTAACTTAAGATTTGAGACCCAAATAATACCAATGCAAATATATTAAGGTAAAAGTCCGAGTCAGTCTTTTCCGCCATATTTCATAAATTAAATATCCCGAAAAGGAGCCCCATGACCTAACACTCTTCCAGCTTAATTAAAGTATCAATTTTTAATTCTTGATTTATTTAAATTTTACCTGAGATCACCTAAATACAAAGTCATCCTTAAACTGTTATTTCTATAACTATTTCAGATATACCTGCATACATGTATGTATACAATGTAGGTATATATTTTTAAAGTCTTAATTACTTCGAGTACTCTACTTGTATATTTAATGTTGGAATGTGTAAGTACCCTGCCACGTTAATTACTCTGTGGTTTTGTTAGAGATGTATTTCTGGGTTGGTGTTCTCGAATGTATCCTAAGATTCGTCCTAAGTCATAGATAAGACCGATTTTAGGATGGACTTAGGATCGACTTAGGACACTCTTAAGTTGTGTCTCGAAGCTCTCTCAGACGAATCTTATGTTAGGACGTCCTAAACATTTCCAAAGTCGAAATTTTAAATCTTTAAAGTAATTGTTTGATAAAACATTTATTAATGACGAAATTATTTAACAAAATTGTTTACGAATTTTATAATAACATGTACAGAATTAAATGCATAATTACCGATGTAATTATATCAAAAAGGATTGTTATTTAAACTTGAAAACAATTTGTTTTGAAATGAGAATTAAATTTGTAGTGTAATCGTATCGTGAAACACGAAGTTCAAAGTTTAAAATCATGCACAATTCCTTTATAAACGAGTTAATGACCGATGGTGCGTTTCATTTCATGTTCAAAATAATGATCAAAAAGCGAAATCCAAACATTATTACACTAGGATGAAGATAGGATGCTCTTAAGAAACCTTGTTGGATGTCCTAAAGTTAGAACGAAAAATGAGATATATCAAAAGTTAAGAGAGCTTCGAGAACACGAGTTAGGACAAAGACTTGTCATAAGATAGACTTAGGACACGTCCTAATCCTAAAATAGCTTCGAGAACACCACCCCTGCTTTCTATCGATAAAATGGGTAAACTTAAAGACCTTTTCAACTGATTACCACGTAACCGAAAGATAGTATAATTAGAAAATGTATTTAAAGCCCGGAAAATATAGATTACGAAAAAAATATTGTGATGTAGGATTTCCGAGGCTTGAAATATATATAAATTATAAGACCAAATGATTATTATTTTTATTATTATCATTTTAACGTACATGTATATGGGAAGACATGTCAGGATAAGAAAGAGTAAACAGTGACGACGTATTAATACCTGTTGATGTCTTTGGGTTGCTGTCTCATCTCGTTTCCTGATTTCTTGCACTTAAATTGATTACGTTAGATGAATTAAATCTATATAAACACAAATCGAAATAGACGGAGATGTTGGAGGTACGTTAAAACGAGATTTAGCAACCCAACGACACATTTACATATTTCAGATAGCTTAAGGATGATTAGCTTTGATGAAATAACCTATAGTTGGGTTCACTTGTCCGAATGTAAAGTACGTAGGTACCGATGTGCATTGTACCTACATGTGTTTTAGGTTTTTTTTCTTTTTTTCTACAAATATAGAGATGTACATTACGTTTTTAAAAAATCAAACGAAAGCCATTCTATATCAAGTAAACCCTTGTAACAATTGAAGTGCAGTGTCGCATTTCTTGTTCGTTAAAAAAATCTTGCAACTCTCTATGAGAGGTAAAAAAGCCCACTATTTCGGGTTGAACAATAAAAAATAATTCTTCCACTATAATGTCCCTGTGACATTCTAATTGATTTAAAGGCAATGTAAATTGTATATCGATTTGATTGTTGATTGACAATAGCGTGACGTCCAGTGGCAACTATTTCTTGCGTTATATCACGAGAACAAAGTAATAACGTCCAGAGAGAGTAGCACTTCAATTATACGTGGTGTCAGAGTGCATATTCAATTTTTATACATACATGTAAATTAAGCCATTATTTTTCTTCTTTGAATTGTTATACATTTGTCATTTTATAGCTGACTACACGTATGAGATATGAACTTTGTTCGTCGTTGAAGGCCGTACGGTGACCTATAGTGATAAATATCTGTGTCATTTGGTCTCTTGTAGAGTGTTGTCTCATTGACAATTATACCACATCTTCTTTTTAATATCTCTTTTCGAACGTTGTTAAATATGTATGCATCACCCTCAGCCGACCACGGAAATCCTATTCTTACAAAGGTTTTATTACCTAATGAACGGAGTCCGGGGATCACATTTCCCTATACATGTACCTCAGTTAACTATTAAGGGGCCGAAATGATAATTTGTGAATATCAAATGAGATTTACCCGATATGTTGATGACATAAATTGGAGAAAAATTAGGAAATTTACAGTTTTAACTAAAATAAAGCGATATGACCTTTGTGTATGATATTTACCTACAGATTAATGTCTAATTCATTCATAACTTTATCATAATCTTTTTCCGACAGTACATTTAGCCTCGGAAATCCCGCATCACGAGTTTGTTTACAGGGATATTTTTTCGTAATCTATATTTTCCGCACTTTAAAAACATTTCGAATTATGCTACCCGGAAGTGATCTCGATGAATGTTTATTCATTATGAATATCTATTATTATGAAAAATATTCGAGTTTAACATAAATTGCATTGCACACACTAATAAATTTTCGATAACAAAATTTGCATAATTAAAAGTTCGTTAATTGAAGCAATTAATTTCTAGGCGAAAACTGATTTGAGGGAAGTGAACATCGTTTAATTTGAATCGCAGAGCGAAGAGGGACTACATTTTTGTTTGGGGAGGGGGTAGGGGGCAGAGGTGTCCTACATTTCTGCATGCTTTTTTTTGTAAGGCCATTATTCTCTTTTCTGCATAATTTTGTCCATTCTTCTCTATTAGCATTCTTTAATAAATTATTAAACTTTTGTCGCATTTTTCTCTTTTCAGCAAACCCATATCACACCCTCAGAAAAGCAGATTGTTCACTAACTAGTACCGTGCATGCGCATTGTGTCAACACTGAAAATAGAAATTGTGTACTTAAATATCTATGGGATTTTTAGAAGAAAGAGCATTTTAATTTCTCGGATGTATAAATAGTTTTAATAAATCAAAACGTCTTTGGACGTCAGATGAATAATCCCGATTTAAAGTAAAATATCTATTAATATGTGTTTCTATTTTTAGGAAATAAACAAAACTAGTTGCAATATAAATATTTATATCCAATCTATCACATAGTTACATACTATTTACAAGGATTAAACCTGGATAAAGAATGAGAGGTACCTGAAGAAAATCATTTTCGAATTACAAAATGTAAATCGGTTGCTTACACAAAATGTAATGTATGATAAGTCTAGTGAACTACAATCTGTAGTCGGTTCCTAAAATTATCACAATTTCTATAAACAAGTACATGTATGAAGCCTCGTTGTGAATCACAGAGTTCCGAAAAATGTGCAAATACAATGTACATAAAGCGTTGAGACTGATCATGACGATAGCTAAAATATTAATATAAGAAATAATTGGCCAAAAAAAAGGAATGGAAACAAATGACATTGGAACTAAGGAATCCAGAAATAAAGACTCCATTCGGCAATCCTCGGTAGATTCCTCTACTCTCCTCGAGGGTACGGAATCGACCTAGTTGAGACGAATGTAAAGACTCCAAAATACAGACCCCGGCATGTGTGTTTATTAAATAGCTGTTTAATAAAAGAATGTAATATGTTGTTGAGTATGTGTCAACTAAAACATGTTTAATTTCATTGACTCCTGTTAAAGGATGTACTTAGGTGAGGTTTTGTAATAAGTGTCAAATGTTCGGACTCCTTGGTGTTTTTCCAACGACACAAGGTAAAATAGTTCGCCCCTTAACACATATTAATCTTTTAACATAAGACTAACTAGCTCATTAAAAACCATTTGACAAAATTTAAGCAGATTGCTGATTTTCTTTTTTTAGATTTGAGACCCAAATAATACCAATGCAAATATATTAAGGTAAAAGTCCGAGTCAGTCTTTTCCCGCCATATTTCATAAATCAAATATCTCGAAAAGGAGCCCCATGACCTAACACTCTTCCAGCTTAAAGTATCAATTTTTAATTCTTGATTTATTTAAATTTTACCTGAGATCACCTAAATACAAAGTCATCCTTAAACTGTTATTTCTATAACTATTTCATATATACCTGCATATGTATACAATGTAGGGTATATATTTTTAAAGTCTTAGTTACTTCGAGTACTCTACTTGTATATTTAATGTTGGAATGTGTAAGTACCCTGCCACGTTAATTACTCTGTGGTTTTGTTAGAGATGTATTTCTGCTTTCTATCGATAAAATGGGTAAACTTAAAGACCTTTTCAACTGATTACCACGTAACCGAAAGATAGTATAATTAGAAAATGTATTTAAAGCCCGGAAAATATAGATTACGAAAAAAATATTGTGATGTGGGATTTCCGAGGCTTGAAATATATATAAATTATAAGACCAAATGATTATTATTTTTATTATTATCATTTTTACGTACATCATGTATATGGGAAGACATGTCAGGATAAGAAAGAGTAAACAGTGACGACCTATTAATACCTGTTGATGTCTTTGGGTTGCTGTCTCATCTCGTTTCCTGATTTCTTGCACTTAAATTGATTACGTTAGATAAATTGTATCTATATAAACACCAAACGAAATAGACGGAGATGTTGGAGGTACGTTAAAACGAGATTTAGCAACCCAACGACACATTTACATATTTCAGATAGCTTTAGGATGATTAGCTTTTCAGAAATAACCTAAAGTTGGGTTCGCTCGCTCGAATATTAAGTGCGTATGTACCGATGTGCATTGTACCTACATGTGTTTTAGGTTTTTTTTCTTTTTTTCTACAAATATAGAGATGTACATTACGTTTTTAAAAAATCAAACGAAAGCCATTCTATATCAAGTAAACCCTTTTAACAATTGAAGTGCAGTGTCGCATTTCCTATTCGTTAAACAAATCTTGCAACTTTCTATGAGAGGTGAAAAAAACCCCACTATTTCGGGTTGTACAATAATAAATAATTCTTCCTCTATAATGTCCCTGTGACAATCTAATTGATGTAAAGGCAATGCAGTATAATTTGTATATCGATTTGATTGTTAATTGACTATACTGTAACGTCCAGTGGCAACTATTTCTTGCACTATATCACGAGAACAAAGTAATAACGTTCAGAGAGCGTAGCACTTCAATTATACGTGGTGTCAGAGTGCATATTCAATTTCGGTGACCTATAGTGGTTAATGTCTGTGTCCTTTGGTCTCTTGTGGAGTGTTCTCTCATTGGCAATTATACCACATCTTCTTTTTTTTTTATCTCTATTCGAATGTGGTTAAGTATTTATGCATCACGCTTAGCCGACCACGGAAACCCTATTCTTACAAAGGTTTTATTACCTAATGAACGGAGTCCGGGGATCATATTTCCCTATACATGTACCTCAGTTAACTATAAAAGGCCCCGAAATGATAATTTGTGAATATCAATGAGATTTACCCGATATGTTAATGACATGAATTGGAGAAAAATTAGGAAATTTACAGTTTTAACTAAAATAAAGCGATATGACCTTTGTGTATGATATTTACCTACAGATTAATGTCTAATTTATTCATAACTTTATCATAATCTTTTTCCGACAATACATTTAGCCTCGGAAATCCCGCATCACGAGTTTGTTTACAGGGATATTTTTTCGTAATCTATATTTTCCGCACTTTAAAAACATTTCGAATTATGCTACCCGGAAGTGATCTCGATGAATGTTCATTCATTATGAATATCTATTATTATGAAAAATATTCGAGTTTAACATAAATTGCATTGCAAACAATAATAAATTTTCGATAACAAAATTTGCATAATTAAAAGTTCGTTAATTGAAGCAATTAATTTCTAGGCGAAAACTGATTTGAGGGAAGTGAACATCGTTTAATTTGAATCGCAGAGCGAAGAGGGACTACATTTTTCTTTGGGGAGGGGGTAGGGGGCAGAGGTGTCCTACATTTCTGCATGCTTTTTTTGTAAGGCCATTATTCTCTTTTCTGCATATTTTTGTCCATTCTTCTCTATTAGCATTCTCTAATAAATTATTAAACTTTTGGCGCATTATTCTCTTTTCAGCATACCCATATCACACCCTCAGCAAAGCAGTTTGTTCACTAACCAGTACCGTGCATGCGCATTGTGTCAACACTGAAAATAGAAATTGTGTATTTAAATATCTATGGGATTTTTAGGTGAAAGAGCATTTTAATTTCTCGGATGTATAAATAGTTTTAATAAATCAAAACGTCTTTGGCAGATGAATAATACCGATTTAAAGTAAAATATCTATTAATATGATAATAGACACTTGTTGTCGAACCTGAGAAATTGATTTGAGAAAGCGAAATCTATCGATCCTTTAGATAACATGGTCGGGGTCGGCGTCGTCTGTATTTTGGTTGTCTTCAGGTTAAAGTTTTTATTAGAAGTCAATAATTTTGTAAAGCCTTTATACGATTTTGGTAAACTATAACAGACGATTGCTTATGACTAAAATTCCTTTTTTTTCTGGCGAAAAATGAAAATTAAAAAAAAATACTATTTTGACTTAAACAAATTGGTGTTCCTTCATATAGGTGATACACACATATATACAGTAGTAGCAAAAATATACATGAATAATCGGTGCTTGCAAATAAGGAGATGTCGCGTCTTCGTGATGTGAGATGGAGGGGTAAAAGTGGTGATGTATGATTAAAGGGGGTATAGGACCTCAGGGAAAAGGGGAAAAGTAGGAAGTTGGACACAATGACATTAATAAAGAAGGAAGTCGTCGTTTAAATTATCCTAAATAAAAATGAGTTATACATTTATATATTTTGGGGTTTAAAAGACGTTCATTTTCACTGAACTAATATGCATTCTATTTAGGGGACAGCTAAGGCCTACCTTTGATTTAGTCAGGTCTATAAATAATTGAAACCAAACAAAGTACTTCAGATAATGTATTGATAAAAAATTGATAGCAAAATAAATAATCTTTAACTATGGCTAATTTAGAAGACCAATAAAGAAAATTAAATAGGATTCAGATAATAAAAAACAACTAAGGATAGGACAGTTTCCGTAATTTTCAAGGGGCACTGCGCATGTATTATTCTACCAAGGTTAAGTTTGATTAGATATCATGGCTATATTACTACCGACTGAAGCTGGATTCTAATTCAAATAATGTAATGGTTCTATGCCTCCCTGCAACTGAAAGTTGATGGGGAAAGGGGTTGTAATATACCCGTGTCTGTCCTCGTCCATCGTTCCGTCCCATAATGGGTATATAGTTATTCCATGTCTGTCCATCCGTCCGTCCAATTATGGGTATATAGTCATACTATTGTTATGCGTTTACTTTTCTACATTGGTTAGAGGTATAGGGGAGGGTTGAGATCTCACAAACATGTTTAACCCCGCCGAATTTTTGCGCCTGTCCCAAGTCAGGAGTCTCTGGCCTTTGTTAGTCTTGTATTATTTTAATTTTAGTTTCTTGTGTACAATTTGGAAATTAGTATGGCGTTCATTATCACTGAACTAGTATATATTTGTTTAGGGGCCAGCTGAAGGACGCCTCCGGGTGCGGGAATTTCTCGCTACATTGAAGACCTGTTGGTGACCTTCTGCTGTTTTTTTTTTTATTTGGTCGGGTTGTTGTCTCTTTGACACATTCCCCATTTCCATTCTCAATTTTATTACATTGTAATGACAGCAATACACACGCTGTTCTTTTGCTTTTCGTGTGTTATTTTTTCTTCCATTTCCGCAGATTGCGTGTGTCATTTGCGTCAATTGTTTGCATAAATTATGCCGAAAATTTCAAGCGAATACTATTTTTGATTATTCACCGCGCATATGGCAAAAATATAAGATTAAAACTTTTTAAAATCGGCGCAAATTTCATACGCACATTGGGAAATGCATTACAAAATATTCCTTTAAACAAATCCTTTCTTGATTCTTGGTGTACAGAAGAGTGCATAGAGATTTTGCTTTGTTTGAATCTTTTCGTCCTATAAAAACTATCATTAAATACTAAGTATTCATTTTATACCCTAATCAAGAATTAGAAAAACACCCAGAAATAACCTGTTACAAAATATGGAAAGTTGGTTTAAAATCATATAATTTTTATATGTTTTCAACTTTTTCCCCTGGTATTCAATCTGATTTTGTAATTTATTATGTATCATACAAAAAGATATGCTAAAATATTTTGGTTTAATTGTATGCACAGCGGCTTTATTAATTCTAAATTAGAAATGATGTAACCGATTAAAATAGGCTTCTGGAATTTTTCTTTTTCTTCACATATTTACCATTAAAATTGATTAAGTCATGCAGATAAAAAATTTCCAATTGCCCCATCGTTGCGTCATTTCTTTTTCAAATTGTTGTGAAATTAAAGTTAACACGTGGAAGATGCGATGTTTTAACCATCAACGTTGTTTAAGATAATTAGTGACCAGTGACTCCTCGCTCGTTTCGATATATCATAATTGATTTAGTGTAAATGACGTCGTAAGTAAGTAAGTAAGTTAGTAATTTTTTTATTATATATATAGTGACATGTGTAATCAAATTTCAGTAAAGAACAATATATTATATACACAATAAAATTGGGTCTATAAGTGTTATTTTTTTATAACATTTATTTTGTTTTTGGCGCAAATGAAATATGGTTTGTGGCGCAAATGAAAGATTTTTTTGGCGCAAATGAAATGCCAATTGGCGCAAATGAAAAGGACCGCTTTAAGTCACTTTCAAAAATTAAACGTAATTCTTTTATCACGGATTTCAAACAAAATAATGAAAATTGAAATTAAGCTAAATTCAAAATCATTAATTAATAATGAAAAATAGTGAGAAAAAAAAATCAAACTTATATAAAAGAAAAGAAAAATAAGTTGTCAGAAGATCGATTAAGTAAATTTCCAGTTGAATGCATAATAAAATATTATTTATAATAAAGAAACTGAAAATATTCAAATTGATCATGAAGTTACCTTAAGTTATTATAATCATCAATAAATTAAAGTTTTAGATAAATATAAGTGTTTGTGCATTGTGACCATAGTACAGTAGCTATTAAACAAAACTTAAATTCGCATTGTACTTCTGGAAATCAAAATTTAGAAAGTTACTTTTAACAAAATGACTTTTCCAAGCAGAGTTCATTATGTATTATTGTTGAATATTTTTTTTGTCGATTCGTTTATATTTAAATGATGTTTTTTTTCCATCATTTGTGGCATACGATAGAAAGATTTCATATCGAATGTACTAAATTTGGGGTCCGTAATTCGTGAACTTCTATTTGGGTACCACGTAAAAGGAAGTTAATATATGAATCTGTTATTTTTCTCTATTGTTGAAGCTATCATATTTTAAAAACATGTCATTTTTCATATCGCATGAATTATCAGCCCTCGGTCAATATCCGCCCTCGAGCCATGCGGCTCCTGGGCTGATATTGGACATAGGGCTGATATTATATGCGATATGAAAAATGCCATGTAATAATCTTATAGAATCATACAAAAAGGTATTCTTTAAAACTAGTTTTGTTTAATTGTATACGGCCTTGCTAAATTAGAATTGATGTAACCGATGAAAATCGGTTTCTGGAATTTTCTTTTTCTTCCCATATTTACCAGTGAAATTGATGAAGTCAAGCAGTTCAATTCAATTCAATTCAATTCAATTCAATTCAATTCATTCAATTCAAAGCTTTATTTATAGTCGGCATGTCATATAACAAATAAACATAAGCTCTCTGAGCTTTTATAACCGACAAACGCATACATTTACATAACAATCATACACAATACAAATATTAAAACATAAAAGACATAGAACATACATTTCATGCACATTTAGGCTGCACTATTAAATAATATATTATACACATGCATTAGCACTAAAAGCAAACATAAAAACTAAAGCAGATAAAAAATTTCCAATTGGTTGCGTCATTTCTTTTTCAAATTGTTGTGAAATTAAAGTTTACACGTGGAAGATATGATAATTTCAGGATTAATTACTGATCACTACCCCATGTTCATATCTCAATATATAATTAGTTAATTTGACTTGAAGTATATTATATGTTGTTTAACATGTTTAATTGACGTCTTTTAAGTTTTGTTTGTGGCCATAGTAGCTTTTAAACAAACATCAAATTCGCATTGTGCTTCTGGAAACCAAGAGTTTTTAATAATCCTCAATGATCTTTTAATACAGGTAAACCAGGTAGGGGAATCCCTATTTACCTGTGTTTACATCTATTTTTAAATATGACAAGAAAAATCATATACCAATATCTATTTTTAAATTTAAAATATTTCCACAATTGAATTTTAAAAAAACCGATATAAAAGCGTCTCTACACAGGTGTTGAATCATACCAAAACAAAGAATCAAACTGAACAAAGTATTGAAAGCGTCACAGATTTATTACAGATTTCATTTTACTTGTAGGACAAACAACATTTTATCTAAAGGTAAGTCATCCATATATTTCAATAATTTATATCATTTGTAGATATGTTTTTATTTTTATCTAAATGATTTTTTTAAAAGAGAAAAAAAAAAACTGGACGTGTTCAAATATTTTTTTTAACAAGTTCGATCTGTTATTCAGATTTGTTGTTCTCTTTGTCTTATCTTTTATGTATATACACAATTATAAAATTTATAATATAAATATGAAAATCAGTAGTGAAGTGCTTAACACATCCGATAGCTTTTGATACCTTTGAATAATATCTCACGCTCAGCTAATCTGTATGATCGGAAATAAACACTTAACACGGCCTTTGTCGTTTCTCCTTCAAACATATTGTACTTACACATTTTCTTTGTTTTATAGGATAACTTTAATGTGAACACTGAAGATGCATGAGGCCACGATCTATGTAGACAAATGCGAAATGGTAGTCAACAGTTACCCAGAACATGTCCGTAAGCACGTTGTGGAGATTCTAAAGACCGGAGTCGTACCAGAAGGTATTCTTGCCACTGACAATATCGTGTATTACTTGGAAGTTGGTTTTATGTCTCCGCCATTGAAAACTGCATGTGAAGACGTCTTACTGAAGCATATCAATGCCATTAATTGTGTAGACGCGCTAGAAATTGCAAGCCGATTTGGATTACTTAGTCTGGTGAAAACTGCAACAGAAATGGTATATGAAAACTTTGACAATCTCTGGAATACTGAATCATTCACACGTCTCAGTGAAGATGATCTAGATACCCTTTGTAATATTGATAATATAACTAGACATAAGGACATTTTTCGTGCGTTACAGAAATGGCATGGCTGCAATCACGAACCCCGAATGTCAACGTACTGCAGACTTCTTGAAGTTGTTCAAAGAAGAAGGACTGAAAATCCCAAACAAGAAATCAAAAGAAAGTGCGCCACATATCACGCGATGCTTATGTCGTCTGCTTCAAAATCAAAAACTGGCGTAGTTACTGCTGTGTTCAACTGCGATGGAGAAGTCGTCTGTCATCGCAGTCTTTTCAAAAGTAATAACATAAAAGGAGATTATTCTGTTACATGTGTTCAGAAGGACGAAACAGACGCGCCATATGTTTATATCGCGTCTGGTAAACATGTCTTCAGGTACGACCCAATTGTCAACAAGCATGAAAGCTGTGAAAATCTAGTTCATAATCGATCTCAAGGTACATTAGTTTCAATGGGAGACTGTGTTTATGCAATAGGCGGACATCACAATTACAAAAATGTGCACGAAATTGAAGAACTCGATACAAAATCGCACAAAGGAAAACTATTCAAGAAAAATGGATGGAAAGTTATAGTAAAAATACCAGACCATATAACACTCCGTTCTGCTCCGTGTTTAGCTTACAAAGATGAAATTTACATAATAGGAGAGTCGATGTCATCACCGGAAAATAAACCGTGCTTAGCCGTTCTTGTTTTCAGTCCAAATGACAGATCCATCCGGGTTATTGCCGAGTTTCCAAAGAAATGCTCAGATTGCAAGGCAATCCTACATGACAAAAACATTTATATTGCTTCTAGTGAAGGATATTTTCTTAAGTTGGATATAGTTTCAAACATTTTCTCTTCGTGTTCCGACTTGATCGCGAAGGAAACGAACATTACAATGTATTCTGATGGAAATATGGTTTATACCGTTGGCAGCTCCTCGTCCGGTCAATTTGAAAGAAATTGCTATGACACTGAAACTAATAGCTGGAAACGAATTCTAAATTACAATTTCAATTTACCAGTACAAGGCCTTTGTGACATTAAAGTGCCCTCTTATACAAATGTAGTCCCATTTTATGATACAGAATTTAAAGAAATTAAGCGCTAATGTCAATGTTGATCTTCAATATATATTTCTATAATTGTTATGCATTTATACATTGTTATTTATATTATGAATTAAAAAATATGAAAAATTAATTCTGTTATGCGTTTCTTAAAAACATAGTCTAAGTAAAAAGTTTTTAAACCAAACAATCAGAAATACGCCGTTAGGGATTTAAAATTTGACCTTTATATTGTAACCTGAGTTACCTCATACACTTATGAAATTCAATATGCTTGTGTTGTTTGAAATTAAATTGATATTAATATCTTATGTATACAATATCATACACAATTTATTATTAAAAATCAGACAGTAACAAGAATTAAATGATTTTTAAGGGAACACTTTAAATTTTTTCTTGATCATTTCGAAACTGAAGGGACCTTGTGCTGTTTTATGCTCTATGGACGGGTTGTTGTCTCGTTAACACATTTCCTATTTCCATTTTCCATTTATTAATATGTAGCTATATATGATAAACTTTCAAATATCCATATCACAATGGAAGAAAACATATATATATACGTACACAGGGAAAATTGCAACGCATGTTCCTTTTTGAAAACGTATGGTAAACATGTGTTTCACCATGTGTTTTGAGTAACAGGTGGTAAACATGTGTTTGAAACCATGCGTTTCCCATACGTTTACATGTGTTGCAATTTTGCCTGTGTACGATGATCATTAATAAAGAGAGATTTGAGGGAGGTGTATGTCAATGAGACAAAAACCTAACAACACAAAAAAAACCAAATAATGTTAAAGGTACACATAAGGTATTCAATAAAAAGCATGTGTCTTTACATTTCAATGTATGATAGTTTCTTTAAATCGAAAACAAATCTACCAAATAACATAAAAAACAACAACATTTAAGTTTGGACAAAAGAATCTTCTAACCGAGGTTCCTGGTTTGGAACAGGCACAAAAACACAGAGCGGCGTTAAACGTGGCATTTTTGTATTATTTCAACTATTCTTATGCTAGTATCAATCTCAATGAGCTGCCTAACAAAAACACTTCACGACTATTAAGGGTGGTTTGACGATATTGACTACCTGCTATTAGGGTCTCACACAATCGGCGACACATAAACGAACAAAAAATAAAGTGATGTCATTGTGTGTTGTACAGAAATAATACTAAACTTTAAAATAATGGTAGAATACCGTACTTACAAAAATCCACGAATACATACTTGTTAAAATTACGAATACAGATTGTTGACTGAAGATCGGAGATTCTGGGCATTCTCTGTTAATAGATAAAGGGAGATGTAGCGTGAGTGCCAATGAGACAACTCTCCATCCAAATAACAATTTAAGAATAAGTAAACCATTATAGGTCAATGTACGGCCTTCAACATGGAGCCTTGGCTCACACCGAACAACAAGCTATAAAGGGCCCCAAAATAGTTCACTCACAACTCGTCCACATTCGGTGAGATTCAGAACTTTAAATGTTTAGACTAGTGCATGTGACAGGGAGGCGAACGATACCAAATAAATATTCAAACTCATAAGTTTATAATGAACCGACAACAAAAAATAGAAACAAAAGACCAACAGACAAAAACAATACACACATCACAACATCCAAAGCTAAAGACTGAACAAAACGGACCACAGCAAAACCAGGGGTTATCTCAGGTGCTCAGGAACGTTAGTATATCATCAAATTGAGAATGGACCTGGGAATGTTTCAAAGAGACAACAACCCAACCATAGAGCAGACCACAACAGAAGGACACCGATGGGTCATCAATCAAGCGATAGACTCTTGAAACCTGATTCGTCCTTCAGCTGGCCCCTAAACAAAATATGTGTAAAAGTTCAGTTATAATGGGCTTCATACTAAACTCCGAATTATACACAAGAAACTACAATTCAAAATCATACAAGACTAACAAAGTACAGAGGATCCTGACTTGAGACAGGCGCAAAAATGCGTCCGGGTTAAACATGTTTTTTGAGAACTCAACCCTCCCCATATATCTCTATAGCAGTGAAGAAAAACAAACGTACAACAATGGGCACAGTAACACTCAGTTTAAGAGAATACTACAAGTTTAATGTCATAATATGAAACAAAAAAAGCAACAAAAAATGACAATAATACACAAATAACAACAGACTACTAGAAGTTACTGACATGCCAGCTCCAAACCTCAATTAAACTGATAGAAAGAGCGTGTCTTCATGTTGCACCCAGTGTGTTTCTCATGAGAGTACACCACTAGTGATAAGTCTAATTTGATATGTTTCATTTGGGGAAAGAGAACGGGATTGTACTTACGATAATTGGAACATTTACCTTGTCATCTGTTAAACAGAATGATGGCGTCCGTAAACTTTTAAAGGTATGATATCAACTTAACCACTTGGAACTTTTATTGTAATATCTTTCTAGTAAGCAGCTACCAATATTAAGAAAATCAGGATAAGAAATACAAGCCCTGTAATATCGTATCAATTGTGAGATATGTACATGTACTTCATTTAAGGTGATATGGGAGTCTAACATGAAAATAATAGAATTTGTTCATACTTTGCCAAAACTTTATATCTATTGATATATGTTGAAAAATATAATGAAAATGATAGGTCACCGTGCATTTTCTCCAGCTACAGGACGTGACAAAATGACAAATTGTGTATTGATTATACATGAAAAAAAACACCATTTTGTGATTAGAAAATAAACAAAATGACAGAATTGTTAAATACTTAAGGAAAAGATAGCTTTCAGACAATGCTTTGAGAATATCAGAAGAAAAGATAGGGTCACCGTACGTCAGGGCATCTCAGCTGTTTTGAAAATTTGTATACATTTTAGGCGCTTTCTCGTATATATAAATTAAGCAAAATATCACATACGCTTTCCTTCGGTGTTTCTTAAATGCCAGTTTCTATAAGTTTCAAAAACATGCGCTTGCTTTTGAGATACTAGAAATATATATATGTATAAATATTCAGAAGACATAAAAAAAAAATTGCATATTAGAAATACATATTAATTGAATATAAATGCTAGGATATACAATGTAAATTAATTATCAACCTCGAATTACGAGGATGAAAATAAAATAATTTGATAAACAAAACGTACAGAGATAAACATACGCAACTGTGTTTATCTAATGGATATTGAAATAGATTGCAGAGGTAAAGTTTGATAATATGTAAGGTCAATATAACATTTACTACGTAAATAATCAAAATCAAGTTGAGATGATAAAGAAAAGAGGAAGAAATAGTTTAAAATAAACACATACTTATCTTTATCTCCTTTTGACTACATCATTTGTTACACATGATCACTGAAAACTATCAGCATAATTGCAGGAGCAGATCATGTCATTTTTAAAAGGGGATACGTACAAGTATGATAAAGAGGTGGTTCAATCATATGCCTGCATTAAAAAACACCTCTTTAAAAAAAGAGGGTGATGGGCTTTCCCAACGCTAGCAGGGAACAAATTTTCGAATTTTACTCTCAGAGCAGTACTTAGTGTCTTTTCGTTGTTGGGATATTCAAGTATCCTGCCACGTCAACTGGTTTTTGTTAGATGTATTTCTATTTGTATCCATCTGATGATTTAAGTACTTTTCAACTGCTTTTTATAGTTCGCTTATAATATGTTGTACTGCTACACAACTGTTCCAAGTTAGGGAATGGTTGGGATCCCGCTAACATGTTTAACTCCGCCATATTCTGTATGTATGTGCCTGTCCCAAGTCTGCAGTAGCCTGTAATTCAGTGGTTGTCGTTTATTGAAGTGTTTTTCGTTAATTCTTTGTACATAAATTAGGCCGTTATTTTTGCTCGTTTAAATTGTTTTACATTTGTCATTTCGGGGCTTTTTAGGGCTAACTATGCGGTATGGGCTTTGCCCATTGTTGAAGGCCGTACGGTGACCTATAGTTGTTAATTTCTGTGTCATTTGGTCTTGTTTGAAGAGTTTTCTCATCAAAAAATCATATCAAATCTTCTTTTATATTCAGACTAACAAACACAGACACATATAAACAAGTGCGCAGATCAACAAACACATACATATATAATCAGGTGTATTGACTAACAAACACAGACACATAGAGACAGGTGTACGGACCATTGAGTCGGACGTAAAAGTTGTACGTACATACAAAAAAAGACACACAGAAGCAAAACAAGACCAACAGACACAGAAGTATACAGACAGGGGAAAAGACCACAGAATACAGACGTATAGAGAAAGGGGTAAAACACAGCGATCACAGACGTATAGAGAAAGGGGTAAAGACCAGCGATCACAGACGTATAGAGACAGTGGGAAAGGCCAGCGATCACAGGCGTATAGAGAAAGAGGTAAAAATCAGCGATCATAAACGTATAAAGAAAGGGGTAAAGACTAGCGGTCACAGACGTATAGAGACAGTGGGAAAGACCAGCGAGGACAGAAGTATACAGACAGGGGTATAGACCAACGAGCACAGACGTATAGATAAAGGGGTAAAACCCAGCGATCACAGACGTATAGAGAAAGGGGTAAAGACTTGCGGTCACAGACGTATAGAGACAGTGGGAAAGACCAGCGAGGACAGAAGTATACAGACAGGGGTATAGACCAACGAGCACAGACGTATAGATAAAGGGGTAAAACCCAGCGATCACAGACGTATAGAGAAAGGGGTAAATACCAGCGATCACAGGCGTATAGAGAGGGGTAAAAACCAGGGATCATAAACGTATAAAGAAAGGGGTAAAGAACAGCGATCACTGACGTGTAGAGACAGTGGAAAAGACCAACTAACACAGACATATAGTGACAGGGGAAATGACCGACCTACACAGACGTATGAAGACATCTAAACATACCAACTTACACAGACGTATAGAGACATCTGAACACACCAACTAAGACAAACGTATATATACAGAGGAAAAGACCCATGAACACAGAAGTATAGAGACATTTAAACATACAAACTTACACAAGCGTTTAGAGACAGGGGGAAGACCAATGCACACAGACGTATGGAGTCATCTGAAAATACCAACTAACACAAACGTATATAGACAGGTGAAAAGACCAGCGATCACAGACGTATGGAGACAGGGGAGAAGACCAACCGACACAGACGTATAGAGACGGGGGGAAAGACCAACATACACAGACGTATAAAGACAGGAGAACATACCAACTTACACAGATGTATAGAGACCAGGGAAAAACCAATGAACACAGACGTATAGAGACATTTGAACATAACAACAAATGTGTACGTAGAAAGAGGGACAAGCAAACATGCATGGATATATAGAAACAGACGAAAGAACCAACACGCACAAGCAAATAGCGACAGGTTCAATTTACAGTCCAAAAAACGCAAATGTGCATAGACACATGTAATGTATATAAATAAACAAATTAAATATAGAGACGAGTGAACGGTTAACTTACCTTGCTTAACTATAAAGCTATCTTATCGGGCTTTATTTACTATTGAGTACCAAACAGTGACCTAACATTGCCGATATTTAGTCTCCACTGGATAATGCTTGATTCATTACTGATTTTTTTTATGCAATGAGCAAACGATGACTGTTTGTGTAGCCTGAATTGCTTATTCACTTAAGTTAGCTATTATTTTGAATAAGATTCATATTGCTAAAAAAAAAATCTTCTGTAAAGTGTATGAAACATGTTTTATGTTATTTTATAAAGGCCATGTTGTTCTTGTCTAATTAATATTCAGTTTATTTCTAATCTGCCATTAAATTTAGTAATATTGTTATAAAATGTGCTATAGATATTTGCATCCATTGAAAAAACTCATTAAGGATGTTGGTTGATGTGATTGTTTCATAAAAACTATACAGATTAGTTAATGTTGCAGTGCTGTAGATATTTGTATGACGTAGATAAAGTTCAAATATTGCCGAACATATCATAAATATGTATCTCTCGTTACTTTGTTCAGACATTACAGATCTTTAATATACTCCATATGTTAAACTTGGCATATCTGGTTTTTTTTTATGCACTTTAATTTGATATTTATTTACTTGATGTCATCACTTACCTCCAGTGCGAATCAGAGAAAGTATGTTTTTCTTTCTTTCCAAATAACAAATTTGATAATATTTTCAAGAAATACCACATACAGACAATGCACCTGAGCTCATATGACATATTGACCTCACAATTGAATAACAAAGAATACTAATAAATAGAGTTGACATTGGAAGCAGTGTAGCAGATGGGAGGCTTTCCACCAATTGCTACTTTAACGACATCAACTTTAAAGCTTTCAACATTGCATGTACAAGTACATTCAAATACATCTGTCAGTAAATTTTCATGAAGAATGTAAAATATGTTTTTTTTAATCATTATACCAGTTTCCATGGAAACCCTGCCATTTATATATTTACTAGGTGTAAGAAATTCCAAAAAAACCTGCAACATCAGGACATACCAGCTAACATTTCTGTGGATTTTTTATAAATTTTATAATTAAATAAAAGTCTCTTATTTGAGAGAAAACAAATATGTGTTACAAACTTAAACCGAGATAAACACATCTACTATAACATGTATAAGAGGAAAACAGCGAAGCAAAAAAAAAACCACTAACGTGTAACAAAAAAAACCCCAATAATTCAACACACACAATAACGAACTATAACATATCATCCTTCATTTTCCTGACTTGGTACAGGCTATTATAAGAAAAAAATGGTGGGTTGACCTGGTTTTGTTGCTACCAAACCTTATGCTCTTATGGCAATTTTGAATATTCCATAAAGGTGGTACCTAACACAACAGGGAGAAAACTCTGTAAAGTCAGCTAAACGTTTTAATTACATTGTGTTGATAAAGAAATATTAAGCTTCTCAATGATCAAAATTGGTGTTTGTTTGTCGAACTGCTCTATAACCAGTGTAATTTTTCTGACAAAACGGTTGGTTCAAAATTTTCAAAATTCTTATATTTTTGTTAAAGGGTCAAAGTTTTAACTTTGACAAAATTTTAGTAAAATTAAACGAGCCAAATTAATTTTAGTGAAAGTGTTGGGTACCACCTTAAAATGACAACATTACATAACAGGAATACAGCAGAAGTAAATGCAAAAATTTCCAGGACATAGAAATACAGGCTAATGCAGACGTTAATATAAGACTTACATAGTAAAGCAAAATATATATCAAACAGATGTACAGACGAGCACACACATACAGGTGTAAGAAAATCAGTCATTAAGGGCATACGATACAGTTACAGGGGAGATAATCACGTTGCTAACGTAATTTGTTATTTTCGCGACGTCAAACTGTGATATATCGGGAAAAGATGCATTTTTCGACTGATTTTTATCATTCAAACTGATTTAATTTGAAAATGAGTTCATGGACCCCTATTTTTCAAAACGGCATTTTGTTTCATTTTGCAGGGAAAATATGTGACCCGAATTTTATAAAACTGTAAATAGAGGATTTTTTTTAATTTTGATAAACATGCAGTAAAAAATGACGTTTTTTCCTCAATTCATGAACATTTGATAAATTTCTGAATAAAAAATTGCAAATTTTTTATAATATTTATAAAATACAGAAATTACCGATTATTTAACAAAAAACAATTTGTGTTTATCTTTTATAACAAAAAAGTTATGTCTTTCTTTCGAAAAAGAAATTACGGCCACAAATCTGAATTTTGAGCAAACATACAAAATTTCGACCTCATTTTACTCAAAAAGTAGCACATGGAGGTATATTTTTTATTACATATTTGATTTCATCAGGTAAAAATTAGCCTATATGCAAATTTTCACGAACTTGTAAATACAGGTTCAAAACTGTATCGTATGCCCTTAAGAGAGAGGTGTACGGACCAAGAAACACAAATGTGGAGATCTATGTTTTTAAACTATTAAAAAAAAAAGATGTACGAACGCTCGGTATTAAGATATTGACAAAAAAGTCGCCTACTCATGTTTAAATAGAATTATAGTATGGCACGAAAGAATTATGTCTTAAAATTAAAAATAAAATCACCAATATTTTGTGATCTATGAAGAGTTAAAAACAATTATCAGATTCGCCACAATACATCAATGATATGGTATATAGGCCACGTACAATTGTATGACAGAAACACAATGATGCCTCTCTTCTAGTTGTTTACACTTTTTACACAAATTTTGTTTTTTCATTAAGATCTGATTGATTTTTTATTTAGTTTTGTCAACTTTAAGTCTACCTTTTCTGGGCTTCATCTACTATTGAATACCGAACGGTAACCTTACCTTGCTTAACTTTAAGGCTACCTTTTCGGGCTTTATTTACTTTTAAATACCGAACAGTGACCTTACCGATATTTAGTCTCCAATGGATAATGCTCGACTCATTACTGAATTTTGAATTGGAATGAGCAAACGATGACTGTTTCTGGACCCTGAATTGATCATCGATATAGGGCACTTTAGTTAGCTATTGTTTTAAATAAGATACATGTTGCTGAATTTTTGTCTTTTTTTGTATAGTGGTATGAAACATGAATATGTTATTGTTGTTTGCCTTATTCGATATATTCTTGTCTAATTAATAATGAGTTTATTTCTAATCGGCCAATATATTTTAGTAATAATTTAAAACGTGCTATAGATATTTGTCTCCTTTAAAAAAAACTCATTAAGGACGCCAGGTTTATGTGATTGTTTCATAAAAACTATAAAGATTAGTTAATGTTGCAGTGCTGTAGATATTTGTATGATGTAGATAAAGTTCATATACTGCCAAACCGATCATAAATACGTATCTCTCGTTAATTTGTTCAGACATTTCAGATCTTTAATATACTCCATATGTTAAACTTGGCATATCTGTTTTGTTTCTTGTCAACATGAATTTGAACTTAATTTGCTTGATTTCATCTCTTACCTCCAGAGTGAATAATTGAAAGTATGTTTTTTTCTCCTTTCAAATTACAAATTTAATAACCTTTTCAAGAATAACACAAACAGACAATGCACCTGCGCTCATTTAACACAATGACCACACAATTGAATAACAAAGAATAATAGTAAATAAATTTGACATTGCGAGCAGTGTAGCAGATGGCAGGCTTGCCACCAATTGCTACATTACTATAAATACACCAACTTTAAAGTTTTCAACATTGCATGCACATGTACATTCAGATTCCTCTGTCTGCAAATGTTCATGAAGAATGGAACATTTGTTTTGTTATCATTATAACAGTTTCTATGGAAGCCCTGTCATTTACCAGGTGTAAGAAACTCCAACAGAAATGCAACATCAGGACATACCCGTTAAAATTTTGTAGATTTTTTTTTAACTTTTAGAATTAAGTAAAAATAGCTTCTTTCCTGTTTCGAGGGTTGCAATGCTCATTCTAAAATGCCAAAAGACAACAGTAGTATACCGTTGTTCAAAAGTCATAAATCATTGAGAGAAAAAAATCTGTTTTACAAACTTAAACCGAAGAAAACACATCTACTATAAGAGGAAAACAAAGAAACAAAAGAAACACTAACGTGTAACAGAAACAAACAACAATTCAACACACACAGGAACGAACTATTATATAACATCTTCCATTTTCCTGTCTTGGTACAGGACATTTGGATTGACCTGGTTTTGTGGCTAGTTAAACCTTGTGCTTTTATGGCAATGTTGAATATACTATTAAAAGGACAACATTTCATGACAGGAATACAGTACAAAAAAAAATGCAAAACTATTCAGAACATAGAAATATACAAATAAACAATACAATAATTTACAGTTACATTGACTCATTTTATAAAATTACTTATATACTATCCATTTCACTTGTTTAATTTCATGTTAGTTTTATTTGGTTTTAATGAATCTTTTATGCGTTTTTCCACAAGATTAATATTAAACTTTCCCTATGTTCACAACAATGGTGGCCATTTTAGAATTTCTCTTTACTGCACATTTAAGCATACCAGGTATCACTTCAAAAAGGTTGTACTACCAAGTTATTAAAATATTTACGTTGTTTTACTTTTTTGAATTTTCTATAAAAACGGTGACCATCTTGAAACATTCCAAAGTCAGGTTCAAAACTGCAATGCAATCCTCGTTAATGCGTTGTTCTATCATTGGCCCATTTAATTCCTAGCACGGTCAAAAAGTGTGAGAAGAAAAAAAAAGAATCGTAGAATAACACTGTGTAACCTAAACTCCGTTGCAGTAAAAAGACAATATCAATCAAGACCAAGGAATAAACACAGACTCAAATAATCAAAAGACATTAACATAAACAGTTATAAATAAGAAATAAGAGTGAAATCAGGTGCTCCGGAAGGGTAAGCATTTCCTGCACCGTATATATAAAAAAAAGTTGTACTGTTATTGTTTTGACAGCCATGGTTAACATTGACATATACGTAATGTAAGGCAATATCAATATATCGCGGTTCAATAGGCATAAATCCATTTAACTGATTTAAATCCTGGTCACACATTAACACTGAGGGAAACACACCAACTAAAGGAGGGATAAATGGAAGAACAACAACAGATACACTTTGAGTGATCGCGAACTTCTACAAAACAAACGCGAACATACATAGAATTGTATGGTATGCCGTAAATACTACAGGGACGTTCTTAAGAATGAAATTTATTTATATATTCATCTGCATTCAACATGTTCAAGTCCACGCGTCCAAAAGAGAGTAACATTTTAAACAAAAATATCATAACCACATCACAGCTTAAGGCTTCTTCTTAACATTTAAAGGTCCCAACTATGTATTGGTTACCTAAACTACACATAAAAACCCAGTAAAATATCGTTTGATTTCGGCCTCTTGTAAGTGTTTTACAGCTTCACAATTCCTTAACTACTATCAAAGAGCTGATCATAAACTTTTGTAATTAAATATATGAAAATAGTTGTATTAACTATTTTTGAAGTGTAAACAATTCTTGGATGTTTTAGATAAATTACGTGCTTTTCAGGATCCTTTTTATTCTTTTGACAGTTTTGACTTTTCTACTCTTTACACTAAACTTCCAAACAATCTTATCAAACAAATGTGTCCTATTTAATTAAATGGTCATTCGGTAAATCTGAATGGAAATTTATTTGCTGCAACTCATTTAAAGCCTTCTTCTCTAATGAGAAAGTCATAAATGCTAGATATACTTAGTGGAGGTTTGATGAGATGATTGAAGCTGTTCGTTGTCTCCTTGATGGTATTTATGTACGTTTCGGCAACAAAGTTTATCAACAGGTTGTAGGCATTCATATGGACACTAATTGCACCCCTTTAATAGCAGACTTGTGTTTGTATTGTTATGAAACACATTGTATGAACAAACTCAGTAAAGACCCGTCTAAATTGCATTTAATTGATAAATTCAGCAACCCTTGACCGTTATCTTGATGATATTTTTTAGTTAAATAATCAAGAATTTTCTCAATAAACTACGGATATTAACCCGAAGGTACTTACTTCAAATCAATTAAACTTAAACGGTAATAAATGTTCTTTCCTAGATTGAGATACTTCAGCTTTAAACGGGAAACGTCACACTAAAATTTTCGACAAAAGGGACAATTTTTCCTTCCCTATTGTTAATTTTCCCTTTTTGGATGGTGATGTCCCTTTCGATGTTAATGTTTCACAATGCGTTCGCTATTCCCGTGTCTGTTGTGGCGTTTTTTTTTTTATTTAAACGAATGTATGTATGTAAAAGGTGATTTCTGGACGGTCAAATAATAACAAGTCCATTTCATCTTAGTCTAGGGTTCTTTATTCAATAATGATGTAATCATATAATTATTAAAAACCCTACAAAATATAACAAGATACTTATTAAACACATTAAATCTAAAGTTACTTTTTAAACTGTGTTACAGTTCTTATAACATTACTGCAGATTAACATTAAATCAGAACATTGAATGTTTATAGTTCTTATACAATATCAATACACAAGGTGACATGACATGCCTGATGATAATTAACACTTGCAAATGTTCACTCATCGTTCATATACAAGCATCAGCTTTGACAATTAAACATACTACTATAATGTCAAGATCATATAACACTATTTCAATTAACTAAATAGATATATGTAGATCCATATTCTACAAATAACCATAGCATATATATCAACGGTAAATAACTCTATATTTTATGAAATGTTCTTCACTGTCTTACATGAACACTGTATATTATGCTATTTCAAGTAAACATAAACACACCAGTCTGTGGAACTGAGTTTAATAACTAACATCGACAGTCTACACAATACTAACAGTAACGATCTGCATACTTCTACAGTAATGGTAACAGAGGTTCACATCAAATATGGTTCTGTAAACAATGTATGACAATAATAAGTAATCTGACTTTAATATCGTTAAGGCATTATACAATTCATAGCAAATTATACTAATCTTTATCTTTCATCTCGAATTCACAATTATAGATAAGTAATCTTATTTCAATACTAAAAACATTAAGTACAAGTACAATTGTACTGTTAACCAAATCACATTGGATATACCAATGTCATTTCATGACTGCATGACAAAAGGTCAAGGTCATTCATAAAAACAGATTAAATCTCTCTTTCTAATATTTATACTAAAATCTCTCAAAAAAATCAGATTCAAACAACACTCAAAGCACACTCTTTCATAGGGCTGGGAATCTTACCAAAATGCATGTAATAAACATTCATTTTAAAGTTAAGGATCCAGTTCATCCAAGACACCTCAAAGAGTACAAAATGTAACTTACCATATAAAGTCATGATATCCTGCTCCAGAATGAATTCCTTCACTATACTAATCCATAGAACTTATGGAACTAATAATCAAACACAATATAAAGTCTATTAGCACAAAGTGCATCAAATCATACGAATATATCAAGATCACAACAAAGACATCAATCCTCCATTACTGTTTTTAAAACTACCACCAAAAAACTGGGAGCAAGGATTAATAAACCAATCAGAATACAAGAAAACCTATACCCTCTAGTGAACAGTAAGTACTGGTAGTAAAATCAATAATAGGTAAATGCTACAAGGTAAACAGTTAGATTTTATGGATCAATGAATAATCAATAGGCAATCAATAGGCAATCAATAGAATAAAGGTAAACTAAGTAAACTACTCTGCAAATGAAAGAATATAATTAATGGTGTCAAGGACTTACCTATAAAACATATCAAATATATAAATGATTAATATGATAAAAATCCACTCTACCACATATATGTATACCTGGTAAATTATTAAGCCAGGTATTTCGTTACTTAAATTCTTTACGTAGTTCATCCATAGATATACATATTTGGTTTTGAAGTTTGGTTGTACCTGTAAAAAACTTATTTCAAACAGGGTGCACATCCTCATTTTTACAGAAATGTTGTTTACCGTGCCCAGAAATTTAGATACGATCCGAGTAAATTTATTTGTAGTATATGTATTTTATCCATCTGATGAGTTCAGCCTTTTTCAACGGATTTTTATAGTTCGTTCTGACATTTTTACTGTCTAAGGTGAGGCGGATGGTTGGGATCATGTTTAACCCCGTCACAACTTCTGTATGTATGTGCCTGTTCCAAATCAGGAGCCTTTTATTCAGTGATGTCGTTTATGTATATGTTAAATAATTGTTTTTCGTTCATTTTTTGTACTTAAATTAGGCTGTTAGTTTTCTCGTTCGAATTGTTTCACATTGGTATGAGCCTTGCTCATGGTTGAAGGCCTACGGTAACCTATATATTATATATTATCTGTTGTGGTTACTGTGGAAATGCGGGACTTCAACCCGGACCGACCTACCAATCAGATTTCTATGTCCTTTTGTTTTCATTCAAAAAATTGTTTAAATTGTGCAACTAACAAACAACATGAAATTTTCTTATTGTGCAACTAACAAACAACATGAAAGTTTTCTTATTGTCCCACCAAAAAAAAGTAATCTTTTGATCATGAGGATCACTGAGGAGAAATTAATTATCTGGTGTAGTAAAATTTATACAAGACTGTTTTGATATGTAACATATATTTTTTCAACACTCTAATTGATACATTATTGCACATACTGCTGTTTAACAATTAAACTTGATCATGTTGATGTATATCAATCCATGAAGTTTACCGGTTATATTACCACTGCATACCCGGTAAGAACATTCAGTAAAATTAACAAATAGAATACATTGGTTTAAATATATATCTGAATACATTAAACAATTAGTCTTTGCTACTCCAAGAAAAGTATTTTCGGTTATATTTTTTTTTATTCATATCTCTCCTGTGGGAAGACCAATTGTATTTGTTCTTATCAATTTGTTTTTCCACATTTTCTGTGGAACGACCTTTTTTACTGAATATTATGAAAAATAATTTCCGACGAAATTTGAAATTTTTGTTTTACAATATGTCGCTTAAATATTTCTTATATTGCATCGTATAGTTTATGCACTTTTAAATTTCATCCTGCTAAGCCGAACAATTTTCTTTGTAAGAGTTATCTTCCTATTCACTGTTAATCAAATGTGTGCATGTCCTTCGTAACCATAAACAAATATCGACACAATTCTTTTTACACATTGTTCGTTACATCTTCATACATTTTTGGATTTCGATGATATTCTATTGGAGTTATCTACCTTTTGAAATAAATTTGTCGGTATTTTTTTTTTAACTCATAAACCTTTAACCGTATAACCGTGGAACTTTTTAATTAATAAGGTCCCGGTGCCCTAACTTAGAAAATGAGGTTAAGGTCAAAGGTCAAGCTCAAGTTCTAAATTTGTACTTTTCCTTTTTTTTGCATTTTCTCAAACACTGTTAAAGATAGATACAAAAGAACAAGTGCAACTTTTTGCTTTATTGTAATGAAGATATGTTACCTTTGGTCGGAAACAATCCAATGGCATCTTATAGGAGTCACTGTCCCTGAAATATTTATTGATAAGGTATATTACTTCAACTTGGTTCATTATAAAGCAATAAGACCTTTAACAAAAGGTAAGTTCACATATGACCATGAAAATTTACAATCGGAGGTGACCTTGAGAGAACCCAAAATAGCTATTTGTGCATTTTTTTCATGAAAGAGTACACAAAAATCATATTTTTTTTTAAAATTTAAATGCATTAACCTATCACTCAAGGCTAAACATGACTTTCGATCTACCGGAAGTGGACAATTATCTCCTAGTTTAAAGGCTATAGTATATAGAAAATATGTATTTTTGGAATCTTTGTGAAAGAAGCCTTTATTTGAGACCGGAAGAAATATTTAATTCATCGGAAGTAGCAGATCATCTTCCTTATTTCACTTAAAAGTATTTCCAAACCACGTATGTATCGCATCAGTTTAAAGTAACTAGCTTCTTTTGAAATTTTCTTTGATGTTGAAAGACCTTCAATTATTCTCTGAACAATTGGTTTTTAAATATTTTTTTTTTCTTCCGCTTAAATTTGTTCTTACGATTAATATTGGTTTCGCAATATGTCGCTTAGATATTTTTCATATTGTAGCGTATAGTTCAAGCGCTTTTAAATTTCACCCTGCTACAAAAAAATGTAGGACGAACAATTTTCTTTGAAAAAATTATCTCCCGAACACTGTTTTCTTTGTGACTATATCTCCTCCGTATCCACAAAAAAAAGGCGACAAATTTATTTTCTGAAATTGCTCCTTATATCCTTCGTTTAATTTGTCCTATTTTGACCGAAGCGATATGAACACTCCATATGAGAGTAATTTCCACTTATGCATTTAATATCAGTGATATGCATTTCTATCTTGTAAACCATAAGTGATAGAGACCTGGGATCTTTTTTATTTAAGGTCCTTGATCCGGAAATAAGAAAATTAGGTCAAGGTCCGAGCACAAGGTAATATTTCACATTTTAATTTTGGCTTATTTTTTTTCTTTCAAAAAGCGTATAAGGTATCGACAACATATTTTAATTAAAATGCAAGTTGCAACACGTCGTAACACATATAGTTTGATTGAAAGTGTATGCTAACAATGAATTGGATCTTTATCCCCTTTATATTGAAAATTAGGCATATAGTGATATAACTCATAAACCATATATAATTAGGACCTATGGTCTTTTGATTTGAAGCCCTTGATTTATGACCTGGAAATATAACTCTAGGTCATATATAACATTGGCGTTCTAGATTTTGACCTTTGCTTTTACCTCATATGTATACATATATGTGTGCCCATTGCTTTGGTGAAATCGTATTGCTTTTATTTCTTAATTTTGAATTATTTATTTCTTCTGATATATTTCCCCTTTTATCTATTATATCAATTATATAAAGTATGTAACTATCAATCCAGTTATCAAAGAACATATCTTAACAATTGGACGGTTCTGCAGAGTATACAACTATGTACATTACATTTTAAAGAAGAAGGGTGATATATGTTTGCCTTAATCCATGTCTTCTTTATTTTCTTTGAGATTATTTTAATTTGAAATACTACCACTCCTCTACTTTTACAGATAGAGCCATTTTCATAGTACATAACTTTAGGTACATAAGATAATTAAAATTTTCTGCGGTAAGCTTTCCGTTCCCATGTAGCCATATAACAGCATCATCTGCATATGTACTTACACTCGACGCTGATGTTAAAAACGTGATTTAGATATGTGTATGTACTAAAGAAATTCATTTAAAATGACATGCTAATGAGAACAATGATTTATGCGAAATCTTATTTTTCATAACACCGCCAATTGCGTACATATAGTTTTTCACAAAATGATGATACATACTTATCGCTCGCTACAAACTTTACAGGGCGTTCTGTTTAGGGATGTGCTATCAACTCTTTGTGTGTTTGTTGTTTTGAGGACAAGTTTGTTTGTTTCTTTTTGGTATTACCCCAGAGATATATCTTTCTGTTTTATTATCAGTCCATAACTAATATATTATATAATTACTAATGCAAAATTATGCAATGAACAGTTTTTTTGTATCTGACAATAACGATTAGTGATAATTATAAATGTGCTTTAATTATTTGTATTCAATGAAAAACGAATATATTCTTGTCCACAGTATGTTATTGATTGCCTACAGGTATATCTAATATCTCATGTCAAGGATACAATTTAAGTAATAATGACCTTTACTACACTTTTCTATTAATGCTGTGATAGTTCTTACATGTTTACTGTATAAATACTGGTACAAATGAAACTACTTCGTATTAGTATATGTCTAATCCTAAGGTTGGTTTGTTGCAATACAATATTACCAAAACATTTTGTAAAATGTGATATGAACAGTAGTTTTGTCTACAACCGACCCTCATTGTCAATTTCTAAATGTAAGTCAAGATATGAAGCCGACTTAACTGTATCTGTAGTATCCTTTATCTTCAATTCGATGGGATAGATGCGATCCACATAGTCACCAAATTTTGAATTGTTTAGTGAAAGAACGTCATCTATATAGCGGAAAGTAGAGTTAAAGGATATTGCTAACTTCTTATCTTTCTTCCTAAGAAGTTCCTGCATGAAGTCAGCCTCATAATAATAAAGAAACAAGTCAGCAAGTAGAGGGGAACAGGTTGTTCCCATTGGGATGCCGACAGTCTGTTGAAAAACACGTCCTCCGAACGTAACAAATATGTTGTCAATCAAGAAATCAAGCATCTTGATAATATCGGTTTCAGAGAATTTTTTGTTTGAATCAGAATGGTTCTTTACAAAGTATGATTTATCCCTCCCTAAGACAAGATACTTGTATCTACGTTGGCCATTCTTTTTTATGAAGCAAAGTAATACCAACTCTTTTAATTTGTCTTTTAGTTTGGAATGTGGAATACTTGTGTAAAGAGTAGAAAAGTCAAATGTTTTAATACTGTTACAAAATGAAAGAGAGTTAGATTGTATGTACTCTAAAAGATCTTTGGAATTTTTAAGTATCCACATCTGATTCACGCCACCTCTAGAATAGGCAGTTTCACAATAACTTTGAAGCCCGTCTTTGATTGCTGATAAAATGGATGTTAATAATTTAGAAAGGGGTTTCGTGGAGCACTTGGAAGACCCAGCAATATACCGTTGTTTGTAAGGACACTTATGTAGTTTAGGTATCCAATACAGTGATGGAAGATCCAGTTCTTCATCTTTGGTTGAAATACCAAAGGAACAAAGAACAGACCTATGATTATCCAGGATTTCCTCTTTGGTAAGTGTCGTGAGGGTATATGTTGGGTTTCCAAGTAAATTGTCTATACCTAACTCGTTTATCAAGCAATTAATGTAATGACTTTTACAGATAAAATCGATGTTATTTGGGGCTTTGTCTGCGGGGACAACAACATATTCATCATGGAGGTCAGATAGGTGTTTAGCAACATTTGGATCTTTGAAGATTGACGTAGCATGGGCATTGATGGACCCATTCAGTTTCTTAATTCTGATTTGTATTAATGACCTCTCTGCCTTAATCCATTCGGATAGAGTGTCTACGTCTTCCTTCTCGCGCTTAGACCATTGCCTGGCATAATCCTCGACTGAATCCATCAAAATTTTAAAGTTGTGTTTCCAATTGATGGATTTAGGCTCACGATATTTCGGACCTTTCGATAACACGTTTCGTAGAGAAGTGTTATTAACAATGTTAAGGTCACCGGTAATAACGTGGCCAGCAGGATTATATGTGAATTGGGAACTAGCACAAGTGCAATCAGGAGGTTTAGACTTGAAGTCGTCAATATCGAGATCCTGCAAAACGCGTTTGTAATTGAAAATTTTAGTTGCAATAGGTTTGGTATAGGTATAAGAAATTATTGGTACAGACTGGTCTTTGAAATAAGGAGGTATTTTCGATTGAACTAATTTATGATGAAGGATATTGCCTAGGTTGACGCCATCGAGACCTTTGTTGGCAAAGGAAAGATTTAGAAAAGATCTTTTCTCTTTTTCATCTTTTCCAATGCGAACTGGCTTGAAAAGTCTGTGACTAGCAATATCCAAAATTATAGCTTGTAGTTTGTATTGGTTTGAATGAGGGTTTGTTACAGTGGATTCCAAACATAAATTGAACAGAGAATGAAGTTTTGAAAGGGGTAATGAATAAAGTTTCGTGCGAATGTGATGAATACCTAACGGTTTTTGTATGCATGGCAGCAAGTCATTAATAGAGACATCATGCAGAGAGGGTGATGTATAATGACGATGGCCATGACTACGTCTACGTCGAGGAGTCGAGTTGAAAATATTCATCACATTCACCGAGTTACACGAAGGACTGGATAGAATACCTATACCATCAATTTTGTCATTGCAGCCATACGGTGTTGCAGTTCCCAATTGTCTAATCCAGTAGTCTTCTTTTTGTCTACGGAGAGTCGTTGAAAGATTAGGATTGTTCGAGCTATGGTATATTTTTTCAATAATTCGAACTGTCATAGAAACGATGGAATGATCGGGCTGATTGAAATGCTGGTATAGAAAAAAGTAAAAACACAAAAATACCGAACTCCGAGGAAAATTCAAAAAGGAAAATCAAAAATCAAAAGGCAAAATCAAAAGTCCAAACACATCAAACGAATGGGTAACAACTGTCATATTCCTGACTTGGTACAGGCATTTTCTAATGTAGAAAATGGTGGATTGAACCTGGTTTTATAGCTAGCTAAACCCTTTATAGAATGTCGTTAGCATTGAGGTTAATGTCTGATCTATGACCGCACATACGTTTGTTTAGCCTTCCTTTCGTTTCACCGACGTATACCAAGCCGCAAAGGTTGCACTCTAATCCGTAGACGACATTTATCGATTTACAATTCAGATCATCGTAACCTCTGATAAAATATGACTTCTTGGTCAAGTTGCTAGTGAATTCAGCATCTGTAATTAAAATAGCACAAGTTATGCAGCCTTTGGTCTCACATTTTGAAATGCGACAGTGTTGTACTGTGTCATCAAAAACCAAAATGTCTTTAAGGAGAACTGAACAAGGCTGTATATGTGTAATATTGCTGTTGTCACTAGGACGATGATCTGAATGAGTCGTGTGTAGGTTATTTGTCATGTCTGGTGATGAGGGGACACCTGCCGTATCAGACGACACCGTGTCCATGGTGACGTCTGTTTCGGACCTTTTTATACTGGGCGACGTCCGAGCCAGTTTCCTGTTAGTTCTTCGTTAGTTCATGCAATTGTAGTTTTGCTACTGGGCGGATGATGTCCTCGGGGACAAAATGTCCACCAGCAGAGACATCGACCCAGTGGTAATAAAAGAGGGACGAAAGACACCAAAGGGACAGTCAAACTCGTAAATCTAAAACAAACTGACAACGCCATGGCTAAAAATGAAAAAGACAAACAGAAAAACAATAGTACACATGACACAACATAGAAAACTAAAGAATAAACAACACGAACCCCACCAAAAACTAGGGGTGATCTCAGGTGCTCCGGAAGGGTAAGCAGATCCTGCTCCACACGCGGCACCCGTCGTGTTGCTTATGTGATTACAAATCCGGTAAATAGTCTAATTCGGTAGGTCAAATTCATGATAGGGAAGGGGATTGTAGTTACGACGTAAGGAACATATCCGATATCATTTGTGAAACGGTTATTCCATAACGGTCAACCAACTCGTGATGGCGTCCGTAAAATTTACGAAGGGATGATTTCAACTTCACCATTTGGAACTCTTGGTTTAATAGCTTCCTTGTGAGCAGTAACCCTCTATCAAGAAAATCATGATAGGAAATGCAAGCACGGGAATATCGTATCAATTGGGAGATATATACCCCGTTAATTGTTGTTCAGTTATTTTGTTGGTGTGACTTTTTGTTTTTCTGTCTTGTCATTCATTTGTTTTCATAATGATGAAGATAACAATACAATATTGACTGCTGCATCCGTATTTTTCATTTATTTTTATTATGTCGGTTTGTTTTGTTAACTCATTGTTGTCAATTTAATGTTTGTTGTTATTTGACTGTTATACAAGCGAAAGGTTTTACTAGCTTTAAAACCAGATTTTAACCACTATTTTCTACATTAGAAAATGCCTGTACTAAGTTCGGAGTATGACAGTTGTGTTCCATTTGTAGGAGGTGTTTCAGCTTTTGATAGACTTAAATTTCCTCTTCGAATTTTCCTTGGAGTTCGTTTTTTTGATATTGTACTTCTCAAGTATTATTGAACAATAAAAGTTATACTATATAAAGCCCTCTTCATTCAGTTTCTATGATTATTCCACGTTCTCACCCCGCTCATATACGATCTCACTACGATTTTAATGATCTTACTACGATTATCCAAATTGCATTACGCTCTGTGTGTACTCACTACGACCATATCACAATTTATCCGAATATAACAGTTCTTGTCTATTCGTTTTTGATGCGTTTTGTTATTTGATTTTGCCATGTGATTATGGACTTTCCGTATTGATTTTCCTCGGAGTTCAGTATTTTTGTGATTTTAATTTCGACTGAGATTGTAGCATGCGGTTACTACGATCATACCACTTTTATATCGAGATCTTGCTGCGCTCTCAGCAATAATGTAAATATCGTTTTATAAATAAACACTGTTCCTTCTAATTTTCATTATAAGTAGATATATCGGAAACAACACAGTCATGACACCAAAATATACTAGATCTCGATGTCGTAGTGACAGGAGTATAAATAGAGGGAAAGGGAGGAGCTCCAAAAGAGATTTCGTAACTCGTTCATTAACTGATCTCCATAACCAATCTGTAGTCTCTTTTCGGTTGAAACCATGTAGGGAAACAACAGGATCTAAGCCGTCTGAAATGTCTTCTTAAGGTAGCACAATCCAATCTTTGAAATGTTGTTACTTTCTTAATATAAAAAAAAAGATGTGTTATGATTGCTAATGAGACAACTCTCCACAAACGACCAAAATGACACAGAAATTTACAACTATAGGTCATCGTACGGCCTTCAACAATGAGCAAAGCCCATACCGCATAGTCAGCTATAAACAGCCCTATTAACACAAATTAATGTAAAACAAATCGAGAAAACTAACGGCCTTATTTATGTAAAAAAATGAACGAAAAACAAATATGAAACACATAAACAAACGAAAACCACTGAATATACAGGCTACTGACTTGGGACAGGCATAATATACATAATGTCGCGGGGTTAAAACTGCATATAAATTTAAAAAAAAAAGGTATATATAGATAATAAAAATATATTAAACTTTTAAATGGATGCATTATATATTTTTGTTATGCAATCATTATGTAATCAATTAAAAGGAAAGCATGGCCAGGTCGTTTTTTTTAAAAAACGATATGACTTATTTAATGACTTGCATGGACGGAAAATGTACAGCACAACTAACACTTAATTTTCGGAAGCCAAGGACAATAAATAACGAAAATGTTGAAGAGCTGTATGACAAAACAAATAACACACACGTAGTTGCAAAATCCATATATGGCCACAGTTATTTGAGGTAGAGAAAACCTAGTATTTTTAAAAACATTATACATGTGAAACGACCAATTTTAGAATGGTATTCTTAAAATCATATCTGTAGAGAGGTATTAGCTAATGTCGCCACGTAAGTGACGATTAATAATGTTTAGAATTAAAATTTTTATCATTCATTCATCTTTATGAAAATTCGATCAAGTTTTTAAATAGCATAACGAAAAATAAATTACTCAACCCATGTTAACGTAATATACTAATTTAGATTTTTGTTCGAATTTTGATAAGATGTTGTTTAATGTTCTAACATTTGTTTTTATTTTAACTATAACATTTATGTAGTTCACAGAACATTACTAAAGGTAAAAAAACACAGATGCCTTCAAATATAAAATATAAAGATATAAGATGATAAACTACACAGTATTGCATATATGATACTCAAGTAAAAGATAAAGTAAATAATGTCGACATTTAATGAAGGAGGAAACACATGTTTATTTAGAAAACAGAAATAAAACATAAGTTAATATGCACGGCTGTGCTATCCTCCTTGGTAAAACACTAAAATAAGTGCCAAAAAGTGATAAAGGTGTAACACTATTTATAAATATACAGATAAGAACTTGAGTTGCATACATGTGGTGTTTATATAAGAAACAACCCCATATTGCGCAGAAAGTTTTCAGAAGAACAGTCTCATATCAAAACTGTGAAGAATAAATGGACTATAATTAAAAACCATAAAAAACACAAAAAACGGATTCACTATGAGTGCTTTGGGAAAAATACTGTTTATTATACAAATGTTTTTACTGGCAACTATTTATGTTGATGGTAAACCCTGTGAAAACTCAAATTCAGAATGTCAGCAGGTAAGGATGCCTTTGGTTTCGAATAAACTAAATGCCCCACTGGTCGCCGAACTTGATGTCACGGCAATGAACAAACAATTAAAAACTTACATACGTGACGATATTGAATCAACATTTTCTGAGGATATTAAAGGCCTGGTGAAAAAGGAGCAGGATGATATAAAGGTCTCGATGTTACAGGATTATTCGTCTAAACTAAATAAGACCAAGAAAGAATATGACAAACACATTTCGAAAATAGTTCAGAGTCTTGAAGAAAAACAAAGTGAACTGCAGCTTGAAATATCTGATGTTAACAAAAATTTAAATGAAAGTGAATCAAGCTTAAATATAGAAATAACGAAATTGTTGAGTGGGTTTGAACAAAGACAAGAACGTTTAAAATTAGCAATGATATCGGAATACACATCTAAGATTCGACAATCTGAAGACGCTAACAAACAAAAAATTATCGATCTTGCAAGTGAACAAAAATCTCAATTGGCTGATTTGTCACGAGAATTGAAGGAGGAATTCGTAAAAAGTACTACTAACTTGCAAACTCAAAGTAAGGAATTAGAAGAATGGAAAACAAATTTGATGGCAACATTGAATGGTAAGATTATTCTTTAAATCTATGTAATTCATCTATGTCTAAACTTTGAATAAAAGTTAAACTATAAGATATACCTACAGTAGCTGAATGTGCAGTGTCCGTAATTTTAGCCATAAATGAAACTAAATCATCTGTTGTATGAAATCGTATCAGTGGGCAGTTGGGTTGAGTACACCTATCGATCTTTTAAATAAACTTCTTGTAAAAAGTTGCAAATTCAACATTGAAGTTATATCTTGAATTTTTTTTTATTGGTATTGATATCAATTATTTTATTAAATATTTCTGACTATACATGTAGATCATTTGAATATACATATGCGCATGTTTGGCTCTACACTCTATCGATACATGCAGGTGATTTTTTTCGGAGGGTTATAGCGACTTTACACTAAATTCATTGAACGATGGATGTGTACTGAATGCTATCTAAATCTTAGATATATGATATAGTTGCAATTAGGTTTTGACTATCTCTCAGAAATTGTTAGTGCTCTCTAATCTAAACATAGTGTTTTTTTGTGGGGGAGCATTTAATAAAATTGAGAAAGGACAACAATTCGACCATAGAACAGACAATAACCGAAGGCCACAAATGGGTCCACGTCTAACCTAAACATTGTGTGTGTATCTATTTGATGATTTACGCCCTTTTTAGCAGATGCTGATATTTTGTTTGTACTAGTACCTCGCAAAGGGGGGGGGGGGGGGGGTTGGCGGAAACAAAAAAGTATAAAAAAACCGCCATGTTCTGCTTGAAACTGGTTTTCGTTTGTTGATGTGTAACAAATTTCAATACATCTGCATGCATGCTGTGATCTTAAAGTATCACTGTCTGTTGAATCACGAGCCTGCTACAAAAAATGAAACAACAGAACAGATAGTTAAACTAATTTTTTCAAAAAAAGTAGTAAGCATTATTTATTCATTTTTTTACAGAGAATTATGCACCCCTGAGATACAAAGACTGTGGTTATATGAAAACAAAGCCAAGTGGGGTATATACCATATATCCTGATGATTTTAACGGAATAAAGGCTTACTGTGATATGTCTACTGATGGAGGAGGTTGGACGGTATGTTTAATTGTTTCTTAAACAGATAATGCAACATTATTTCTAACTATTTTCTATTTTCAACTTAAAAATTAATGTTGCTTCCATAATATTTTGAATTCAAATTTATAGTAAGTCTTATAGAGATGATAAGCGATTCTTGCGTACATAGTTATAAGTGAAGTATATTTGATGATTTTTTTAAAATCTCCTTGAAACCAAAAGCGTGTCAGATTAATCATTATATGTGATAAATTGTGTGTAATTAAAAATTGTAGACACACTTAAAAGTGTTATGTTTAGGCAAAGTAAAATGAATCAGGAATTACACCTCGACGACTGAAACACAACCAGCTGACAAACCAGTTCATACGAAACACGTGCACCAATCATACTCTGTGCAGTAATGTTTTTACGTCAGACATTCCCATTGCTTCTTACCACTGTAGTTAAATGAAAAAAACAAAATGACTTTTTCTTAAATATGACAGTGATTATAAAGGGAATTCACTTATGATAATGTATAGAAATCGTACTAACGTACTACGTAATCATTGTGTAAGTAGTTTTATTGATCATTACGTGTTTCGACCATAGTGTACACACAATGTATGCATTAATGAACGTTTCATGTTTTCGGTGAGTATTTAGTTGAAACGTTATCATCTACTCTTCGTGGCATATTTCATCTTTGAAAAATCTGCTGTTTTAAGTGAAACACGAAAGATATTAAGATTCCTTTCATACGATTGTAGGTTATTCAAAGAAGAATAGACGGAACAACGAGTTTTGACAGGGACTGGGTTGAATATAAGGAAGGCTTTGGCGATCCACAGAAGGAATACTGGCTTGGTAGGTGCCATTTTAGTTAATCGTATTATAGCAATATTGGTACTTGACGTATTCGCTTCTCATCTTTCTTTTCTTGAACCTATTCCTTAAATCATTTCAAGTTGTATATGTTATTTTTTTAAATTGAGCCAATATCTCTAAAAAAAATGTTTTGGTTACGATCTGATTTGCTTCAAAAACAAATTATGTCGGGAAGCAGAAGATGAAAATCTGAAAATCAAAGTGTTCCAATGAAACGAAATGTTGAATCATTTAATGTTTTGTTACATAAGACTTTATTCCGCTTTCGATCATTTAAAACAATATAATGCAGTCAAGGCTTAACACATAAAGAGAGGCGAAAGAATAATCACAATTTACCCATACAAATGATAAAAAAAATTTAATCAGCATATTGCTTTGCATATAAATTAATTTGTTGGTTATCAATAGTAAGGTAAGCAAATGTGTGTCAGGAGCCTGTAATTCAGTGGTTGTCGTTTGTTTATGTGTTACATATTTGTTTTTCGTTCAATTTTTTACATAAATAAGGCCGTTAGTTTTCTCGTTTGAATTGTTTTACATTGTCTTATCGGGGCCTTTTATAGCTGACTATGCGGTATGGGCTTTGCTCATTGTTGAAGGCCGTAATGTGACCTATAGTTGTTAATGTTTGTGTCATTTTGGTCTTTTGTGGATAGTTGTCTCATTGGCAATCATACCATATCTTCTTTTTATGTGTTATTCATTATTGAAAATATGCATTTTACATTGTTTCATGGGTAAATTTGAATTAAAATAACACCAATGTCATATTACATTACAGGTAACAAATATCTAAACCTTCTTACAACTAATGGTAAATACGAACTAAGAGTTGATCTAACGGATACTAACAACAAGATGACATATGCTTTGTATAAGACATTTACAGTTAGTGACGAGAATTCACAATATAAACTTACCATTGCGAGATATAGTGGAACTGCTGGTAAGTTTTATTAAATGCAGTAGTGTGTATTTATTGAAGATTTAAACAGGAAGTAGAGAATGTGTTAAAAGCTTTTTTGTGTTTTCATGAGTTAACCTCTTAAAAAGTTTTATACAAACGAAAATTGAGACATGATAGTTATCAAAGGTACCAGGATTATAATCATGAGACAAGAATTAAACAACATTTATAGACAACGATTTAAATGGCTTATAAACTAATGCAACTCTTGGTAAATGCATTACCAGAAGTTTACAGTTTTGCATTGAGTCGATTGCGATATTGAAAAAAAACATTAAAAAAATCTTGCTGATTGCATATCACCGTCCGGTCTAAAAAGATTTATTCAATTAGGCAGACGACACATTTTTTAACTTTAAGAAGTTTGGTAGCGAGGCGAGAGATACCAGAGGGACAGGAATGGACTCTTATAATTCATGTGTGTTGGTTGATCGATAAACAAACACACACAACAGATAACGTATTGAACAATTAGCAATATACAATGTAGTTAATGCTTTGAAATGGTATGAATACATTCATAATATATATAAAACGATGCTTTAATGAATTAAAAATGCACAAATCAATTAAATTAGAACATTTTGTATCATGCTGTAAATTCTGATTCTCAAGAGAGTCAACTTATAAATGTAGCATTAAAATAAAATATGGGCAAATGTTACCAGAGGAACAGTCAAACTCATAAAACGAAAACAAACTGACCACGCCATGGTTAAAAATTAACAAGAAACAGAAAAACACCATAAATAAAATTTTGTTCAACAATGAAATTCTACTTGATTTAATATGGATAACATTGTATCTACAAATATATTTTCAGAAACATCGTTCAGTTGTTATTTATCTTAAAAATAATGTTTTAACCCTTAAAGCCGTTACATAACAAGCGACACAGATACATGTGTTTCGTGTTGTCTCGTATATTGTGGGCAGATAAGGTCTTTTTTTATCATACGAATTTAACAATTATTGTTTTATTTTGACTGTAGATACAAACAGCAACAATGAAAAAACAGTCTATACCCCCAACCCACCCAATAGGTCAATTAAAGTAAAGACTGTTTAGGTTTGAACGATAATACAGCATAACAAACATGTTTATTATTTGTCAGTGTATAGAGTCATTACCCTGGTTAACCTTTAGTTGACTTCTCAATATTTAGTAAGACGATGTTTTATATGAAGTAATAGTTTAACCGTTAATGCCGTTGCATAACAAACAAGGCATATATATTTGTTTCATGTTTTATCGTATATTGCGGACAGATACCGTCTTCTTTTTCCTTTTCCATAACAAATGTTGTATCTTTTTGGCTGTAGATAAAAACAACAAAAAGTTAAAAAAAAGTCCATAAAACCAAACTAAATATTAAAATAAAGTGAAGACTGTTCAGGCCTGAGACGGCACAACATGAGATAAGATTACTTACATGTATATAATTTGTTAGTGTATTGCGTCATTCAACAAGTTTGCCTTTGATTGCATCTCAATATGTAGTAAAAAGATATTTTATACGTTATTGTTTTTTTTTAAGGTGATTGGATGGCATACAACAACGGTATGAAATTCACCACTAAGGATCGTGATCATGATACTAACAGAGGTAACTGTGCTAAAACGTATGGTAGTTGGTGGCATGGTTCCTGTAGTTATGCAGAACTGAATCGTGACATGACAAAGAATAAACTGAATTGGCTTAAATATAATTACATCAAGTCAAGTATGATGATCAGACAAATTATGTAAAGAAAATGTTTGCCATACAGATCAATATTAATCAATATTGGAATAGGATCACGTTCTGATACTAGTAATACAATACATCGTGATTTGCATATATATTATAATTGTTTTAAATCAACTATAATGTTCAGAAACTGCTTGAAAAATAAATGCATAAAATTATAATAAAGTGTAAGAAACCTGTATTATTTATTGTATCCCATAGATCAGATTGACAATTGTTAAAACAATCAACCCTAGGTGAACTCTTTTATTAACGTTAGCTCAATGAATTGTTGACCATAATAATAAAATGTATGTGAGAAATATATAAATCTAGTTACAATAAATTAACATTTATGTCGGTGTTTTTGAAATGACACACATCTTCTAGTCTTTAATGCACACGTTTTTCAATCAAATAAAACATTAATTAAAAGAAAGTAATTACAACGAGTCCAATAAAAAATCAATACATGATTTCATAACAAAAGACTAATCATCACAGAGTAGGTCTTACAGATTATCCTTCAACTACATTTGATACATCAATACTTGCGAAACGCCAAGTGGCAACTATTTGACAGTTTCCGGGATTAAACACATTCAATATAAGCGTATTGAAAATTATAATGTGAATTGGAGAAACCAAGAAATTAGTCACAGCTATGTCTTTACGTGTGACTAATAAATACGAGGAATTCACAAACATAACCAAATAGACGCAGCTTTCCCCAAAGGTCAAGTTCGTCAAGTTTAAACAGTCAAATAATATACAACTATTCAGTACGGTGCTATGTTAATCTTTATAGTTTATTGCGACTGACTAGCGTTTCGTTGACATATACATGTTATTCATCATAGGCGTTAGAATCAATATACATGAAAAAACGACATTATATCAATTTGTAACTAAGATATTTCAAAATTAAAAAGAGCGTCCATATCCTGCCTCATTCAGCTAATGCAGTCATCTTTAGAGTAGAACATAGATTATCATTGTTGCGTTTCAGTTGTTCGTAGGACGATGTGACAAATAACAGTACATACAATTTAGAAAACTAAAGACCGAGCTACACGAACCCAACCAATTACCGGAGATACAGATGGGTGCGGTTCTTACCTTGACAAAAGTTAACTTAGAGTTAACTTGTTGACTGCTGTCTAAGTTAACTTGAGAATTTTTAAGCAGTCAAGCAAGTAAACTTCGTCGTTGGTTGACCAGACCTACGGTCTGCCTTTTTAGGACTGCTGCAGACCTATCGACAAGTCTGCTCCAGACCAGACCTGTCGACAAGTCTGCTCCAGACCAGTCCTGAGGACAGGTATGTCCCAGACCAGACCTGTGGACAAGTCAGCTTTTGACAAGTCCTGATGACAGGTCTGCCTCAGACCAGACCTGTGGACAAGTCTGCTTCTGACCAGACCTGTGGACAAGTCTGTTATTGACCAGACCTGAGGACAGGTCTGCTTATGACAGTTTATCGTTATAAGAGTTTTCATATCAGACTTGAACTTTAATTAAAATACGTAAACAACTTTCGCATTGTTTTTCCACAGATATCATTTATTATTTACTCGGTAGACTTTACTAGATATTATACAAATTCTCTTTTTTTATTTGATATACATGTATTCTTAAATGAATAGAAAAATGCCTATACAATCACATAGAGTGTTGTTTTTTTTTTGAAGGCGGATAGAAAGGTTGTCCAACGCTTCGGAGCAATATTCACGGGATATCAACAACATTGTGGACGTTGCTTCGTTCCCCAATTTCTACCTGTCACTTCCTTAATTTTACTTTATGCGTAAATTTGTACATGCATGGATATTTCATTGTTTTTCAACTTGTTTGCATTGAATTTACTATTCTATTTTCCGCAGAATATTCTAACAGAAATTGTACAGTGTCCGTAAGCATACGGTGTGGTAAAACTATCAACAATCTCGTCAAATTCGTCAGATTAATCAAGAGATTTATCATTTGTCTTTGCTTTGAGATATGGGACGTCCCAGAATTATACTCAATACACACTTTAATGAAATAGTTGCCACTTGAGGTTTAACCATAATCAAAATCAATCAACCGACATAATAGATAAACAGTATACTATTCAAAGAAGAGAACCGTTTTTATTAAATCATTGTAACTAGCTATAGGGTAGTATTTACAAATGAATACACCTTAATATAGCTATTTGTCCGCCATTGCTGGATATCACACAGGTTCCCGTAAAATTTGGATGTCATCAAACAAAATATCTGACGCCACAATTGAAAAGTGATTGTTGTATGCTTTGAAATAGGAAGGCGTCCCAGAAAAAAATAAAAATAGCCTTGCCAGACGTCATAATTATTTGGACAATAATCAGACGTGTCAGTTTTGGTACTTTGATGATGCGGCATAACAGTTTTGTTTTACACACCATCATGAACTACTATATATGTAGTGACTGTTATTTTGAATAAAGAGATGAAATGCTGACACTCTCATGTTATGCAGAATTTTTGTTGCATTTATATAGTTTACCAATATTATTGATTACATGTACATTTATGGTCCTAATAAAAACTCCTGATATCAAAAACATTGCTGATCAACTATGCAGGTAAATAAAATTTACAATTTAAAGTTCACATATGGTCAGTTTTGGTCGATGCAGTCAAATACTTTTGTAGTAAAGTCAGCATGGAGGTATCAAAACTACTGAAATTTTGTAACATATTTCAATATTTTGAGTAAAAGGAGGACATGCTGGTATCTTAAATTTATGCGAACAAAACTTTGTTGTTATTATATTGCAATATTGCTGTCGATTATAATTATACATTGAATCCCAACATTAAAAATATGGTCACTTTTGGTCAATGCGGTCAAATAATTTTGTTGTACAAGTAAGCTTGAGGTATGAAAACTACTGACAATTTGTTACGTATCAGTATTTTGAGTAAAAAGAGGACATGCTGGCACCCTAAACTTATGTGAATAAAAATTTGTTCTTATTATATTGGAATATTGCTGTTCATTGTATTCTACATTGAATCCTGAAATAAAAAATATGGCTGATTTACTATGCGGGTATATAGATTTACAAATTAAAGTGCATATTTGGTCAATACGGTCAAAAAATTTTGTTGTACAAGTCAGTATGAGGTATCAAAACTACTGAAATTTTGTTACGTTTCAGTATTTTGAGTGAAAAGAGAACATGTTGGCACCCTAAATTTATGCGAACAAGAATTTGTTCTTATGATATTGCAATATTGCTATCCACTGTATCATACATTGAATCTTGACATAAAAAATATGGCTGATTTACTATACGGGTATATAGATTTACAAATTAATGTGCACAATATGGTCAGTTTTGGTCAATGCGGTCAAAAAATTTGGTTGTACAAGTAAGCTTGAGGTATGAAAACTACTGAAAATGTGTTTCGTATCAGTATTTTGAGTAAAAAGAGGACATGCTGGCACCCTAAACTTATGTGAATAAAAATTTGTTCTTATTATATTGGATTATTGCTATTCATAATATTCTACATTGAATCCTGAAATAAAAAATATGGCTGATTTACTATGCGGGTATATAGATTTACAAATTAAAGTGCATATTTGGTCAATACGGTCAAAAAATGTTGTTGTACAAGTCAGTATGAGGTATCAAAACTACTGAAATTTTGTTACGTTTCAGTATTTTGAGTGAAAAGAGAACATGCTGGCACCCTAAATTTATGCGAACAAGAATTTGTTCTTATGATATTGCAATATTGCTATCCACTGTATCATACATTGAATCTTGACATAAAAAATATGGCTGATTTACTATACGGGTATATAGATTTACAAATTAATGTGCACAATATGGTCAGTTTTGGTCAATGCGGTCAAAAAATTTTGTTGTACAAGTAAGCTTCAGGTATGAAAACTACTGAACATTTGTTTCGTATCAGTATTTTGAGTAAAAAGAGGACATGCTGGCACCCTAAATTTATGCGAACAAAACTTTGTTGTTTTTATATTGCAATATTGCTGTCGATTATAATTATACATTGAATCCCAACATTAAAAATATGGCTGATTAACTATGCTGGTACATGTATATAGATTTACAATTTAAAGTTCACATATGGTCACTTTTGGTCAATGCGGTCAAATAAGTTTGTTGTACAAGTAAGCTTGAGATATGAAAACTACTGAAAATTTGTTACGTATCAGTATTTTGAGTAAAAAGAGGACATGCTGGCACCCTAAACTTATGTGAATTAAAATTTGTTCTTATTACATTGTATATTGGAATATTGCTGTTCATTGTATTATACATTAATTCCTGACATAAAAAATATGGCTGATTTACTATGCGGGTATATAGATTTACAAATTAAAGTGCACATATGGTCAGTTTTGGTCAATGCGGTCAAATAATTTTGTTGTACAAGTAAGCCTGAGGTATGAATACTACTGAAAATTTGATACTTATCAGTATTTTGAGTAAAAGAGGACATGCTGGCTACCTAACTTTATGTGAACAAAAATTTGTTCTTATTATATTGGAATATTGCTGTTCATTGTATTATACATTGAATCCTGACATAGAAAATATGGCTGATTTACTATGCGGGTATATAGATTTACAAATTAAAGTGCACATATGGTCAGTTTTGGTCAATGCGATCAAATAATTTTGTTGTACAAGTAAGCTTGAGGTATCAAAACTACTGAAATTTTGTTACGTATCAGTATTTTGAGAAAAAAGAGAACATGCTGGCACCCTAAATTTATGCAAACAAGAATTTTTTCTTATGATATTGCAATATTGCTATCCACTGTATCATACATTGAATCCTGACATATATTAGGTTCTCTGGTAGAATACGCAGTGCCTGCTCTACAGTCGTGTCGATCGCGTTATTCAAAACCCGGTTATACGTCTAATATAAAGGTCACATTTCCAGAGAAGATGACGAGGTGGTGATTATTATAATTTTATCATAGCTCTCGTCTTATGCGAAAAAAATATTAAAAAGAAGTCAACCAATTCGTGCTGGTGTCCGTAAAATTTCTTTTGAAATCGTAATTGTTTCAAATATGAAATGCAGAAAATATACAAAACATTATCTCTCCTGGAAGAAACACAATATACAAACTTCATTATATGCTGGAAGTATATCAAAAGAAAAATATTTAGGTAGATTCTTTTTACTTTTTTTTTAAATTGCAGACAAACACCATGTACAATCATTGCCATTTTTAAGAATACGGATACATGAGTTTATGTTGTGTATTAAGGGGGCTCGCGGGTCTAAATGAATATTTTTATTGAATATAGGATTTCGCTATATTTTTCTATAAATGAACTATTCTTATTCTTAATAGAAAAATGAAATAAAAAAATGGGGTCATCGTTCATTTACAAACACAATCTGCCTTTGAAAGACGCATACTGTTTTGATAATGTCCTTTTTTCTGTTGAACTATTAGAAGAAATAGCGGTAATAAGAACTCAATTACATAAATCGCTTAAATTTTACTATTATTTAGTTTATGAGCTTATTTGAAAACAACAATAATAAACATAGGTCACCGATGAGTTAAATTAAATAAAGATATTTCAACTTTTATGCCATAAATGGCATGTTTGCATCAAAGGGAGATACTTTAGAGCTTTTTCACGGATATCGTCATTTTCAAAATCACCTTGGGTGAACACGTATTGATATTTTGGAATGTTTTTTTGTACCATATGATAAAGTAACAACTACGCGAGGTGCTTAATAAAATTTGTAATGGTTTTTTTTTTCTTCTAAAAATCTTATACCCGCAAGCCTCCTTAAGTGCTAGTCTGCCTAAGAATCAGGCAGTGGGGAAAACATGACAAAAAAAACCCCACCTAATTTGACATTGATTTCAGTTCATAAAATGTAGTTATGCACAAAAATAACATTCATTACCATTTTCTGTTCTGGGAATAGAAGATACAATTTGGTTGAAATGCACTAGAAATTAACGAATAAGGGGGAATAACTCTATAATTTGCTATCATTCTTACCAATGTTCTAACCAAGTTATTTGATATTACCAGACACACACAGACAAAAGACCAATTATTTTTAACTCGGGATAATGGTTAGTATTAAATAGCATGATTAGCTCGGTGGGTTTTTTCTTATCATGTTTTGATTTTTACCTAAATTGCCTGATTCTGATTCTAAAAAGACTGGCACTTAAGTATGATATATGCCTTATCAACATTTGCAAGTACACAGCTATTTCGCAAACAGGATAAGTTAACAGAGAAACACTCCTATATAATATGATGGAAATGAATATAAAACATGTTTTTTATAGTTAAGTGGAGTGAAGATACCCTTTTTTAGCTGTCGTAAAATCTCGATTGTCCTCGAATATAAGTCGAAATTAGTCTTTATGTTATACAGATTTTATCAATGACATGGCATTAAAGTTGGATCTCTGTCGGGATCGGCAAAATCGGGACTCTGTCGGGACAACTTCAGTCGTTTTGTACCATGCACAAGATAGAAATCGAATAAGAATCAGATTGTGAACAGGATAATCTGGACAAACTCGATTAGAAAGGGGTGAATTCGGACGCGCCATGGACAATATACGATTGTTCTGAGTCGTGATTCAATATTTTTTTGTACAAATTTTGATTAATGTTTGAATTTCAACCCACAATTCACAGAATCTTTAACAAACTTTTGACAATTCCTTTTTGATCGGGCAGTAAAAATCGGGAATGTGTGACCCTAGTTAAAGTACGCATTGAGGTCATGGTCATATCGCAAAGGTCGCTGAACCATCGTAGCGACAGCGACGTTACTACAACCGTACTACGACTATTACGTTCTACCCACGACCCAACAATGATTCCACTACGACTATACTATAATTAAAATACGCTGTTCAAGTCCATAGTACGATTCTATCACACGCATGTAATCCGTGTCACACTTTTCTTATGTCATGACTACGTTCATACTATTACTATTAAATTATGAAATTTGACACAAGGTTTATGACCACAACAGGAAGGTTGGGATTGATTTTGGGAGTTTTGGTTCCAACAGTTTAGGAATTAGGGGCCAAAAAGGGCCCAAATAAGCATTATTCTTGGTTTTTGCACAATAACTTTAGTTTAAGTAAATAGAAATCAATGAAATTTGAACAGTTTAGGAATTAGGGGCCAAAAAGGGGCCCAAATAAGCATTTTTCTTGGTTTTCGCACCATAACATAGGTATAAGTGAATAGAAATCTATAAAATTTAAACACAAGGTTTATAACCATAAAAGGAAGGTTGGTAATGATTTTGGGAGTTTTGGTCCAAACAGTTTAGGAATAAGGGGCCCAAAGGGTCCAAAATTAAACTTTGTTTGATTTCATCAAAAATTGAATTAATTGGGGTTCTTTGATATGCTGAATCTAATTGTGTATGTAAATTCTTAATTTTTGGTCCCATATTTAAATTGGTCTACATGAACCCTTTCCTCCATAATGACGCTTTTTGACCCCAACCCATTACTCCATAATGACGCCTGTGTAGTACTTCAGTTGAAATGTGTTGACAGCAAAATGTCTGTGTTAAACTTTTAAAAAATTGTATCCATTATGAAAAGGATATTCATGAGAATATCTGACTTGAATTTCATTGATGAATTATTCATTTTTGTAATGCATTAATAATTTAAACTTATTGAAAAAAATCCCATGCGAATCAAGAATGTAAAAAAAAAGTCTCCATGGAGGAAAGGGTTAAGGTCCAAAGGGTCCAAAATTTAACTCGGGTAGTAGGTTACATTACAGGGAGACAACTCTGTAAAAGTCAGTTGAACAATTTAATAATATCTATTGTAGAGGAAAAATTAAGCTTCTCAATGATCAAAATTAGTGTTTGTCAAATAGCAAAATAGACAATTTTTTTTTCTGATAATGTGTGTGGAATATAGCTTCAGTTACAAACTTTTAGAAAAAGTAATTTTTGATGTTGATTGGTGTAATTTTACACAATATTATTTTCAGAGAGACTCAGGAGCACCTGGTGTACCCGGGGCAATAGGAGAAGTTGGAATTAAAGGAATGAAAGGAAATTCTGGACCAAGAGAACCAGCTGGACGTCCAGTAAGAACTATCTAAAAAAAAACAAATATAAAAAACAGTTGGATAGCGCAAATTTGTAAGAATATAAATTGTGTAAAAAACTGTTAAACTTTGACAATTTTATTTGGGAAATTATGTCTTAAGCAAAAAAAAAAGTTTGCTATGAAAAAAAATAATGTAGATCTGAATGCATACTCATTATTGCATAACCTTATATGTTTATAAAGACTTTCTAGTGATTAATGTAAGCAAAGAATCACAAAGTTTTACTATAAAGGATTTTTTTATTTGAACATCCTTTTGATGGAAAGTCAATATTAAAATGATTACTTTGTTTACTTTAGGGCCAACCAGGAGTACAAGGAACTTCAGGACCTAGAGGAAATCCAGACCCTGTGGTATGTATTCAGCAGTGTTTGTCACATGTAGATTTAATGTATATGGTATGCTTTTTTTGGTAGCAAATATTGTAGGATTGATTGATAAGTGTTTCGAGTTATGCTCACATTAGTATGCTTATACACCACTTATAAATAAGTAAAAAGACAACCCAATTAACATTACTCTAGTATAATATATACTGAGGATTATGTATATTTTAATAAATGTTGTATGTTGTTGTGAGAACAGATATATTGAAAACAAATTCATATATGGTTGAAATTAATGCCAAAGGAATTAGAAAATTATGTACCGTTAATGATTAATGAATGGTAAAAAGTATGTTTTTCATTGATTTAGATCATACAAATGTGCATGTTTTAGGGAGAAGCTGGTTCCACAGGATCACCTGGCCATGGGTTATCAGGAGAACAGGGACTTCTTGTAAGTAAACATCACAATATAGATTTTATTATATTTCAAGTATTATGGGGGTATATGGGGAGTCACAATTTGTATGAAGAGGGAAAGGTATTCTGCTATAATAAAAAATTGTGATATCTGACTTAATATTGAAACGATTTGACCTAAAAGAGAGGAAGGAGACTACTGAAAAGAGATTACATCAACCAGCCAGAATTGATAGCTGTAAGAAAAAACAACAGCTAACCATGCAATCTATTTGACAATGATTTAATGACCTCGTCCTTTTTCTAAAAAAGTTCATCGGAAGGTACCAAGACCTTGTTGATAAATATTCCGTATCAACTTCTCAAATAATACACGATGGTCTTGATGTATAGATTCTGCGTACTGATGTTGTGTATCATCTTAACAACATGTTTTATTGTTCTTTTATTTGTTTTTGTTCAATATTAAGATTACTTTTACTGTTGAATGGTTTTATGTGATATCCGTTTGACGTGGCTCGGTACTTATACATCTCGTCAATGTGTTTGTATTGGCTTTCATTTTTTGGTGATTTGTTTTGTATATGTGACTCTTTGTATTTCTTTTGTGCTTATAACGTGACTCTGTACTTTAAAAGATCCCGTCAGTATGATATTTGTCTATAATATGTCATTATGATATATTTCTATTATGAATTACTTGTATACGTTGAACCACAAACGTCAAAATCAATCAATGGCGTAGTGGAATTGACAATTTTTGGATTCTCATAAATTCTATGTATAACTTTTGAACTAGTTTGAATCTCGGTCTATTTCTGTAATTTATTCTTACATACTTTTGATTTTTTAACTCTGTATGCGTACATTGCCTATGAAATTTTTTTTTTAAATTGTTTGTATGCACATTGAACAACAAATTTATGTGACGTATATAATTTTTCTAACGTCAGACACTCAAATCAATCCATGTGTTCTTAGACAGTAGATGTTATTGTGTCCTGTTAAATTGTTCCCTTTAAAAAGTTTTGGATTCTCATATATTCTATGTATAATTTTTGGACTAGTTTGAATCTCGGTCTATTTCTGTAATTTATTCTTACATACTTTTGATTTTTTAACCCTGTATGCGTACATTGCCTATGTTAATTTTAAAATTGTTTGTATGCAAATTGAACGACAAATTTATGTGACGTATATAATTTTTCTGACGTCGGACACTCAAGTAGATCCATGTGTTCGTGAATAGGTTTTTGTGTCCTGTTAAATTGTTCCTTTTAAAAGTTTTGGATTCTCATAAATTCTATGTATAACTTTTGGACTAGTTCGATTTCTGTAATTTATTCTTACATACTTTTGATTTTTTAACCCTATCTGCGCTCATTGCCTATGTAAAATTTAAAATTGTTTATAATCCAGGTACTTTTGATAACTATTGTATGCACATTGAACGACAAATTTATGTGACGTATATAATTTTTCTGACGTCAGACACTCAAATCAATCCATGTGTTCGTAGATAGTAGATGTTGTTGTGTCCTGTTAAATTGTTATACGATGATGACTGATGTTCCCATATTTTGACTATTTTATTGATTGTGACTGTTTATTTAACGCATCATGTAAATGTAACGTAATTTGATGAGACTGTTATTAAAGTGAGAGGGTTAGCGCTATAGAACCAGCTTTAATCAACCATTTTCTACATTTGAAAATGCCTGTACCAAGTCAGGAATATGACAGTTCTTGTCCATTCGTTTTTGATGCGTTTTGTTTTTTGATTTTGCCATGTGATTATGGACTTTCCAAATTGATTTTCATCTGAGTTCAGTATTTTTGTGATTTTACTTTTTAATGGACAAACAATTACTTAAGTTAGAGTCAAATAGATATAATTAAGAGATATCTTTATCAGAATGTTTGAGATTTTACCATCATTTCAGAAGACTGGTAACCAGAGAAAGATTTTCATTACATGTTTTAAGAAATTACAATTATGGTCCTTGAAAGATTTGAAATTAGAAAAACCTATAAACTGTGCTTTGACAGTTTGTTTACTTATACAATAAAAAACATTCAAGAGTTTGATTTTCAAAAAGAGTTAAAGTGCATGTAAAGCTGACAAGAAATTGAGCTAGATAAGGTTTATTAAGCCTTTAGGTTAATGGTATCTGGGTCAGAAATGATGACGTCTGTCATCCGCTGTTGCTAACTTTTACAAAAATGGTAAAATTGTTCATCAGGTCAAGATCTATCTGCCCTGAAATTTTCAGATGAATTGGACAACCCCTTGTTTGATTGCTGTCCCTGAATTGGTAATTTTAAGGAAATTTTGCTGTTTTTGATTATTATCTTGAATATTATTATAGATAGAGATAAACTGTAAACAGCAATAATGTAAATTAAGACCTTAAATAAGTCAACATGACCAAAATGCTCAATTGACCCCTAAGGAGTTATTGCCCTTCATAGTCAATTTTTAACAATTTTAATAAATTTGTAGATTTTCACTAACATTTCCAACTGAAACTACTATGGGCCAAGTTCATTATAGATAGAAATAATTGTAATCAGCAAGAACGTTTAGTAAAGTAAGATCTTCAAACACATCACCATCACCAAAACACAATTTTGTCATGAATCCATCTGTGTCTTTTGTTTCATATTCACATAAACCAAGGTGAGCCACACATGCTCTCTAGTTTTATTTGGAAAACATTAATCAGGTTCAGGGCTTATATTTATAATAATTAATGTAATTTAAATTTTCAGAAATACACATTTGTTGCTCCAAAGATGTAAAGAGGATTTGAAGTTATACAATGACATGAATGAATTGATTAAAAATACATGTAGATGAGACCCTGTATCTACAGTACATGTAACTGGTATGTACAGTATTTGTTATGTAGTTTTTATAATCAAAATGGTATTAAAAAACTTTAGAGTATCAGGTTTTTGTCATGGTTGAAGGCCTTACGATTGTCTATAATTGCTAACATCCACTTCTTATTTAAACTCCGGGAGATAAATGCCTTATTTGATTTTTTTATTCAACAACAATATATCACATGTTGTTAACAGATTTCTTCACTGGTACAGTTATTTCAGTAAAGATCCCTGTTTGTTAGTACCTTAAGACCAGGGTATCTTCAGGTATTATTTGTATAATTGTGTTAGTTTATATATTATTTGTCATTTATACATTGTTTATCATTAAATACATTAATTCTCTATGATTTTACAATTATAACTCTGAATATGAACTTTATATATATATATATTGTAACTGTCTGATAGATGTTGGGGATACAAACAGAATCGCGTGTTCCGAATTTGATTTGTGGTTTAATGTATTTCTCTGTTGTCCGGTATAACGGTATAAATGGTATAAATGCCTTATTTGCAATCACATTCTATCTCTTCGTTTTTATACATATACCCGACTTCTAGACTCGTGTTTTCATGAACAAGCATGAAATATTTGTCACTTGGTGTCAAAATTAACAACATACAATCAATCAATATAAATTTTTGTTAGATAAGAGCCATTTTATGTTTTTTTATTTGTTGGGTTGGTAGTCAGAAGGATTTCATATATGAATATGAATGCCTGGTAAGAGCTGAAAAATGGGCATGATTAGCGACAGATTGAAATGAATAATAATGCCCTCTCTTTGCTTTCCCATTTTCATTTATGAATTGAATCTGACCATCACGGAATAGCCCAATAGTATTGAAAGTAACATTAAACACCAATCAATCAAAATCCCTTCCCTAGAATATCAAATAATTGTCTCTTAACAGTTATTGTCCATAAAGTTCTTATATTTATGTAGCTTATCGGCCTACGGTCATACTATAGAAACGTTTATTAACGTTTAAACAGCTCACATTCTAATATACCTGCATTCTTATTTGATAGTTTCATTTCGACTTAACGTCGCAATGTTTGTTATGTGCCTTCGCGTCTAAATAATCTTTTAAAAAAGAACACCATAAAAAAACGCGACCCATTTATCAGTAAATATGTTTTTAGAAACGCTTAGCCCCTACCCGTTTTTTAAAAAAAAATGGAATTATAAAAAATATAAACAAAAAGTAGATAAGGGGCGGGACAAACATAAAAATAGCAAAATAAAGAAATGATGAAATATACAGAATAAGTTGATTGATTTTTGGTTGCCTGATGTCCAGTGGCAAATATGTCACGCATGTTTAAGACAAATATAATAGAGACCAAAGGATAAAGAATAGAGTGAATTAATAAAAACTAAAAGACATATAACTATAGAAACGATTATCTTTGATCCGAAACAAAACCCCTCACACTTACAGAGTGACACCATAACCATTACTGCCAATACTCGCATATATACATCTCTATACAAAATTAAAATTTGAACCTAAATAGGTTTTAGAATATGCCCTGCATACTTATCATCTTATCATCAGTTTAAACAATGACATATAGTTATTATTGAACTACTGTAAGGTTTGAAAAAATCTATTAGAGGGATTGGGAAATGAGAATAGTAAAAGAAGCTCAGCAACGAATTCTTAATGAAAAATGATTTACGGCATAATACATGAGAGCACATATTATAGATTTTGTTAAGTATGAAGTTCATTGCTCATACAGCGAAGTTCTGTGTTAAAGGACTATTGTAAACATACAAAGGCTAGTAACTGGTTCCAATTTATCCTGAATTGTCTTGTTTAAAGACTTATAGTTAACAGCTTATGTCTCTACTTGTCACGGGGTCTTTGGTTCTGCTGTGTTATAAGGGGATTTGTTCTTCATGTAGCAAAAAAGAGGTGGCTTAGTTCAAATAATTATAACGTCTCTGATGGCTTTGCCTTCCTGCAACGTCTCTGAGGATCAAGACAAGTGAAAAAATAATTAAATGAAGCACAAAAGAACGTCATGATTACATGTTTCTGTCCATGAACTAGTTGTTTTTCAAATTATTTTTTATAACTTACTTCTTGTCACTCGCATGTTTTGCTCAACCTGGCCATTATTTGCATTAATAGCCAGTGCAAGAACGCGCACGAACGCCAGATAAAACTAGAGCGGCGATATTCTGACGAGTTTTTTTAATCACTCAAGTTTAGAAAGAAAGAGGAGAAAATCCAACAAATACTGACTAGTCCCAAACGTTGTTGCAAATTTTACTGTATGACGCGAAAGAATGGCCCATGATGCAGTTTTTGCATATAATTAGAAATAAACAATGATACCAATTGAATAAAAAATATTGCATTTGAATGAAAATTATACAATTTGAATGAAAAATTACACCTTTTGAATGAAACATTTACCATTCAAATAAAAAAAAATATTGCATTTAAATGAAGAAATATGCTAATTAAATCAGAAATATTGCATTTAAATGAAACATATCAAATTTTTGCAACCAATACCATGCCATATCTAATGTTAGTTTTGGATTTTGTCTGACTAAAAGTTTGTAACGTGCACTGTTAACCAGATTGAATGACACAGTATACTTTATCTATAAAAAATACATTTCGCTGTCTTATAAATTGTAAAAATTAGCTCATTTATGTTATGCGTTATTTACGATATACATTATTCATTAATTGATTGGCTAATGTAAATCAAAAGATCACCGATATAATTACAGGTAACAAATATCTAAAAATTCTTACAACAAATGGTACATATGAATTAAGAATAGAAAGGGACATTAAGAACCGGAAGACGTATGCTTTGTATAAGACATTTACAGTTAGTGACGAGGATTCACAATATAAACTTACCATTGGGAAACACAGTGGAACTGCTAGTAAGTATATATAGACAGGGACACTAACAACAAGATAACACATATTTTGTAAAAGACATTTACAGTTAGTGACGAGGATTCACAATATAAACTTACAATTGGGAAACACAGTGGAACTGCTAGTAAGTATATATAGACAGGGACACTAACAACAAGATAACACATATTTTGTAAAAGACATTTACAGTGAGTGACGAGAATTCACAATCTAAACTTACCATTGGGGGACATAGTGAAACTGCTAGTAAGTATAGACAGGGACACTAACAACAAGATGACGTATGATTTGTATACGACATTTACAGTTACATTTACAGTTAGTGACGAGAATTCACAATATAAACTTACCATTGGAGGACAGAGTGGAACTGCTAGTTAGTATGACTAAATGCAGTAACGTATTTAATGAATATTTAAACAGGCATATTTGTACTTCCAAATAAATGAACCGCAAAACATCTGTACCAACGAATATGTTCAGTTATGACAATATCAGACACAAAATACATCATTGAGAGCCAAAAATCAAATGACTTGTAAGCTTATGCATTTCTTGTTGATACTTGGAAATCTGTAAAACTTGTATTACCTAGGCAGTTTCATACACCAGTCTCGTTTTGCTGATATACAACAACAAAATAAATTAAAAACCAATTGTTCAGAGAACAATTGAAGGTCTTTCCACTAGTAAAGATCTATTTTGATATTGAAATATGAAAAATCAGTTTAAAATGTTAATTCCTATGGCTTTATGATGTATTAATGTGAATTTAAAGCAAAGGTGAAAATTTAGAACGTCCTATTAACCTATGACCTTGACCTCAATTTCAAGGTCACAAACCAAGGACCTTAAATCAAAAGACCCTAGGTCTTTAATATGTTTGGTTAATGAGTAATATCACTTTACGCATAATTCTAAATGTAAGATGGGCAAAAACTCCCATTTATTGTCTGCGCACCCTTTCAACCAAAATATACAAGTAAGGACATGTCGCAACTAACAATTTATGAAAAATTATTTGTCGATATGTCATACGGTTTTTGGAAATAAGTGAAAATAAGCCAAAATCAAAATTTAGAATATGACCTTGACCTTTGACCTTGACCTCATTTTCATTTTTTTGGACCAAGGACCTCAAATCTGAAGACCCTAGGTCTCTATCACTTATGGTTTACCATTTAGAAATGCATATCACTTAATTCAATGGAAAAGGGGGAATAACTCTCATATGGAGTCTCCGTAAAGCTTCGGTCCAAATGAATATCCTAATCCTTAAGATATAACGAGCAATTTGGTAAAATAAATTTGTCGTAATCCTTGACGGTTGCGAAGGAGTAGTGGCCACAAGAAAAACAGTGTTTGGGGAGATAACTCTTACAATGTTAAGTATTTTGTTACGCAGTTGTAAATTTTAAAGCGTATAAACTATACGATACCATATTCCAAATATCTAAGCGACATCTTTTGAAACATCAATACTACGCAAGAAAAAAAATTAGGCGGAAGAAAAAAAAAAAAAATAATAATAATAAATATAAATCAATTGCTTTTGAAAAGCAATTGTGCATGGTCTTTCCCCCTTTGAAATTGATTTTAGGGGGGGGGGTGTTGTTTATTTGTTTGTTCGTTTGTTTGTTTCGGTATGGGGTGTTACCGGAGAAGTTTCATGTTTAGGTTGGAAAGTTTTTATTTTATTTTAGGTACAGCGCGCGCGCCAGATTGACGAGACATCACGTGACACGTGTTTATAATAACGAAAACTTAGTCTTTTTATTTCTTTTTAGGTCGGGACGTTGAACAGACAACATGTATAGAGATGGAATGTACACAATGTAATTTCTTTTGTCATTGTAGGAAATTGACATCTTGATGACAGTTCACGGGCAGTGCATGTTTTGGATTTAATTGATCCGGTGTAACTTTAAAACACATTTATTGATTATTTTCTGTGTTGTACATTTTTCAGCACCTGTTTGTAACACAGATTAGTATTTCAATCTCGGAGCGGACATTTTATTGTAGGTTTTTACTCAGATTTACCGACCTAGCAAGCGATTTTTACGGCATTGCAATTTCTTTTCTCCAGGAAAAGCTTTAAAAGATATCTGCATCAAGTTTTTTTATAAACTTTTAGTACATGTATGCCCTGCTGACTGCAAATTTTGAGGTCGATTGTACTCGTAGTTTCAGAGTACATGTGGATTTTTTTTTTCAGAAGTGACGCAAGAACAATATTAAATTTCAATTTTTCATGAAACATGATTGCTTGATCATGATTGCTTGATCATGATTGCTTGATTGCTTGATTGCTTGATTGCTTGATTGATTGATTGATTGATTGATTGATTGATTGCTTGATTAGTTGGTTGGTTGGTTGGTTGGTTGATTGATTAAACACGTTGGATAGGGTCAATTGAAACAGCGAAAAAGAAACAAAGAAGATCTTGAACCCTATAATAAACACATGAGACGGAAACATGATTGATTGATCATGATCATTATTGGTTGATTGATCATGATCATGATTGGTTGATTGATCATGATCATGATTGATTGATTGATTGGTTGGTTGGCAAACACATAAAACTCTTCAAGTAGTGCCCCAAATCACATATGTACATGACCTTGACCTTTGACATTGTGACCTTTGTCAAAGTCATTGCTTCACAATGTCATTGCAAAAGACCTTATGGGTCAAGGACATTTGGTTAAAAGTTTTGCCTAAAAATGGCTTTATATAAACCATTAATGGGGATTATGTCCCTTACACAATGGTAAAATCAATACAGTCATAATGTAACAAAGTTGCCCCTTGGAGTACCAAGCATTTTTCACTATCTAAATTTTCTGTATCTATAACAATTCTAAAGTTATAGGGAAATCAAAGACAAATACGACCTTGACCTTTGACCTTGACCTAAATTTCATTTTTTTGGACCAAGGATCTCAAATCAAAAGACCCTTGGTCCCTATCACTTATGGTTTTCCAGTTTAGAATATTTTCAAAATTTCAAATACAAAAGGGGGAATAACTCTCATATGGAATCTCTTTACGGCTTCGGTCCAAATGAATATCCTAATCCTGAAGAAGTAACGAGCAATTTGGTAAAATAAATTTGTCGTACTATTTTACGGTTGCGAAGGAGTAGTGGCCACAAGAAAAACAGTGTTTGGGGAGATAACTCTTACAACGTAAAGTATTTTGTTACGCAGTTGTAAAATTTTAAAGCGTATAAACTATACGACATCATATTCCAAATTTCTAAGCGACATTTTTTTAAACATCAATATTACGCAAGAAAAAAATTTAGGCGGAAGAAAAAAAAAAAAAAAATAATAATAATAATAATCAGAACAAAAACAATAGGTCTTTCATCCGAAAGGTGAAAGACCTAATAATCAGAACAAATTCAATAGGTCTTTCCACGGAAAGGTGGAAAGACCTAAATATAGATATGTGGTTGTTCGTCCGTCAAAATTAAATAAATTCATTAAAAAAGAAAGAAAAGCTAAAAGCGTATATGGTAACCAATTTTTTTCATATTCGACAAATATGTATTGTACCTGATAATCCATGTGTGTACAATGTTTATTTATCGATAAACAATAAAAACACATCATTTAGTTTAGACGTGTTGAATGAAATGTTCGAACCAAGTTCTGGATATGACATTTGTTAACCATTTGTTTGATGTGCTTAAGCTTAGTGTTTTGCAATTTAATTTTCCGTTTTGAATTTTCCGCCGAGGTCAGCAATTCTTGTTTATTGAATTTTGCCAATAAGTAATGTCGGTTTGTTACGGCTGTAGAAGAAGATAAAAATAATTTAAAAACCTCTTTAAAACTAAAACATTAGTAAAATAAAAGAGACAAAACAACATGACAGAGGATTATATTATTTATCTAGGTAACATGTTATTCCCCTAGTTTTCCACTAATTGGCATCTACGTATTATGAGTATCAAAACATTAAAGCAACATGTTATATCATTTTATACGTCCGAGGCGCTTTTCTGTGTTCATCATGAATGATCAAACAAAATATTTAAAAGCTGAGGATGTGTAAGTAACGAAGCAGTTGATGAGCTTTATGACAAAATAAAAACTCTAAAAAAGCCAAAGGTCGACTTGTAAAATTATATGTCTAAAAATACATAAAAATGTAATATATAAGGTATATTGTTTTTTTTGTTTTTGGTGATATGATGAATTATAACAACGGAATGAGATTCACTACTAAGGATCGTGATCATGATACTAAAGATGACGGTAACTGTGCTAAAAAGTTCGGTGGCTGGTGTAATATATTTCTGAATCGCAAATTGATAAAGCATGAACGGTTTTGGCAGGGATTAGATTATATCAAGTCAACTATGATGATCAGACGATTAGTGTGAAGAAAATAAAATATCGATCTATTTAAATTTTTCAATCAAAGTTATCATGTGTACTGTGTCATGTGTACTATTGTTTTTCTGTTTGTCTTTTTAATTTTTAGCCATGGCGGTGTAAGTTTGTTTTCGTTTTCGATTTATGAGTTTGACTGTCCCTTTGGTATCTTTCGTCCCTCTTTTATCGATATGACGAAAACAAGAGATATGCGTATATTTTTTAGATTACATCAAATCAACCATAGTTTTTAGAACAATATGGGGAAAAAAAGTCAGAAAGACAAATATACAATTAAGTGTCAAGTTCAATTGCATATATCTGATTTATAAAATAAATATTGTGTTTCACTTTTTTCGTATATTTAATTAATAGTTATATTTCACTGATATAAACATGGTTGTGTACATATACCTGCAAATAACATCGTAGTATGTATACTGGAATTTGTAAAATGGATAGTTTTTACAACAAAAATTAAACCTGAAATACAGAAAGTAAAAAAAGTCAATTGAGTGTATTTCAAAACAATGGAAAATTTACTAAACCCTTGACCAGATTGACCCACAAAAAGAGAAACTTTTGATTAACACCTAGTGGGAAATATTTGATATTTTTTACGCTCTCAAAAAGAAACGAACTGCAAAGATAAAAATAGAAAATTGGTAATACAAAGCAATATGTCACCATTATATATCTTAACACGAGATATAAAATATGATTTTACATTAGAACGGATCACACTTTATTAATATACAAGTAACATACACCTTCAAAGAGACGCAGCAGTCCTTATAGGTTAATATTCGATGCTTTATTACAGATATAGGAAGATGTGGTGTGAGTGCCAATGAGACAACTCTCTATCCAAATAACAATTTAAAAAGTAAACCATTATAGGTTAAAGTACGGCCTTCAACACGGAGCCTTGGCTCATACCGAACAACAAGCTATAAAGGGCCCCAACATTACTAGTGTAAAACCATTCAAACGGGAAAACCAACGGTCTAATCTATATAAACAAAACGAGAAACGCGTATATATTACATAAACAAACGACAACTACTGTACATCAGATTCCTGACTTAGGACAGGTGCAAACATTTGCAGCGGGATATATAATGCTTCAGAAGACTTATTGTAATAAGGCACATACTATTAATCTATGAGAATAGCTGCGTCTCTTTTGGTATTCCTGAAGCTTACTTAACATATTAAACATATCAAATATATAGGTGCAATGCGTAAAGTTGAGTGCGCATGACAAGGGTCGACATATGACTGATCACTATAGCTCATCAGGGGTACTAGATTGAATACACCTAAAAATCACATGATATTTATATATGTAGGCAATAAAGATAACTAACATTTAAAATGGCCTGTCTTATCTATGTTATGCTATCTATGCTAAAGAAGAAATGACTGTCTTATATTTCCCCCTTTGTTTGGTATCGTCTTTAGATAGTTTGACACTGTAGGTTTCGATGTATCAATGATAAATTATCAAAACCAGTGGGTTTTTTTTCAAAAATACATGTATACACTCATGGTCGATGTATTTGATTGTATTGTTGTTTAACCTGCTTTTCTTAAATTTGTGATGAATATTTTACCGTTTAGAAGTGTAATTACTTTTTCTATTCAGAGAAATCTAGTTTATTTATTTTTGAAGGAGGGGAGATTAATTTCAGAGGAAAAGTCAAACTTATAAATCAAAAATATACTGACAACGCCTTAGTTAAAAATGAAAAAAAAACAGACAAATAATAGTCAAACAACTAGGATAACTAAAAACTGAATAACATGAATCCCATAAAATTGTTTGACTTTTATTTGTCTGTTTTTCTTTTTTTAAATGGGGTTATGCAGGTCATGCTCCACACAGGGCACCTGTCGTGTTGCTCATGTTATTACAAACCCGTTAAATGATAGAATTCGGTAGGTCACATTCATGAACAAGGAATAGGATTGTAGTTACATATCCGATATCATTTGTTAAACGGCTATTCCATAACGGTCAATCAATTCGTAATGGCGTCTGAAAAACTTACGAAGGGATGATTTCAACTACCGAATTTGGAACCCTGTATCAAGGAAATTATGATAGGAAATACAAGTACGGAAATATCGTATCAATTAGGTGATATTTATATATACTAGTACCTGCATACATAATTTTGATTTCGGACCAACAATGTGTAACTCATACTGCTTCATGAAGCACAACCACTTATAGTGAAGCCTATATGTATTATCGACCACATCATCTCCCGTAACTGACCAATGCATGCTAATATGTAGCCACAGAGGCAGTCAGAAGATGAACTGATAAAGTCTTAAATTGTTCATGACAATGCATGAAATTCTTTTTTTTGTCATTCGTTAGATGAACTTAGGTTTTATTTGTGATTTTCAAAATCATCAAGAGTTTCTTTTTTAAAAGAAACCTGTGTGCAGAATAGGACCCAGTTGTATCTCTTTTTATACGTAAATATTGCTTTCTATATTTACTGACAGTTAGTTGAAGCAAATCACAACAAATGAAAAATTTACGCGGATCGTTTCCAAATTAAGAGGTCGATAAAGAACATCTTCGTAAAATCGAGGGTGTGCTACATGTATCTCGTTTGAAATACGTTTTCTGCAGGTAAAACAAAACTACAAAACTAAATATAGGAAAAAAATATATAAATCTCCTGTGATTGAATATTCAAAGGAAAAAACTAAAATGACAGAAGTTGCCCATTTTTTACATATTGAAAAGCTCGAAGTCTCTATTTTATAAAATTGGAATAAAAGATGGGAATCACTGGCAATAAAACACAATCTTTTAATGACTGGTTTACCTTGGAAACAGACCATCATTAAGTATTCAACACAAAATATGGAGAAGTTTGATATCAACATATTTGTAAAAGTGTGCATTGGATATTAATAAATTTGGAAAGATATTAAGTTACAAATTGAAGAAGCAAAAGTTGGTTTAAGGGTTTCCCCATGGTGAACCATAGACTTACCCATTACTCAATTTCATATTTCATAAAACATGTACGTATATTTAAGCATGATGCATTTACGCAGTGGTTTTATTCTATCTTTGAAAATACAAAATCAATTAGTTTCATATACATATTAAGCCTTGGTCAAACCTTACCGGATAGCACGAACGGACGTCTAATGGATAAACATAAAATGATAAACATAAAACATTATATCCGTTCGGAGACCGTTGATGTACTGATCGAACAAAACGGACGTGTAACGGATGAATAACGGACACACACCGGATATGCAACGTACGAGAAACGGACACGTACCGGACAGAACGGATGTCGCACGTACATCTAACGGACGAGTACCGGATAAAACGGTTGAAAAAGATATACGGAAAAATCAAAGGCGACAATAATAATACATGTTAATCGCATTCAAAATGTTTCTGTGTAACTGGCTTTGGTTTGGTCTTCAAAATTCCGCGAAAGGGCAGTGTCTGGTCTGATTAAGAACTACCTGATTGTGAAGACGTGCCTATACTCTAAGCTCGATTATGAATAATATCCCATTAAGACTTCCACAAAACATATTTTATTAAGATTTAGGATTTCTGCATGATAAAGCATGATACAAATTAGTTCTGCAAATGCATCTTGTCACATTAGAAACACATCAGTTGTATGCAGACTTCACTTATTTTAAATGGTCGCACCTGGGCTTTAAATATCTGCAGAACCGAAGCTCTTAAGGGCTACAGTTCAGCAGCTAGGTTTAAAAGATTGAAAAATAGTTATAGGGAGGTCGTAAATAAAAAAGGATATTTTCTTAAACTTTGCATTGTTGATTACTACATTATGTTTATAACAAAAATATAAAGAAAAAGTTAGGTGTACCCATTACCGGTAATCTGATATGTACTGGGAGTAATGCAACTTCATATTAAATAGCATTGATATATCACATGAATTTTATGTCAATAGATATAGAAAGATGTGGTGTGAGTGCCAATGAGACAACTCTCCATCCAAGTAACAATTTAAAAAGTAAACCATTATAGGTTAAAGTACGGCCTTCAACACGGAGCCTTGGCTCACACCGAACAACAAGCTATGAAGGGCCCCAAAATTACTAGTGTAAAACCATTCAAACGGGAAAACCACGGTCTAATCTATATAAACAAAATCAATTTAAGCAGAAAACTCAGTTCCAAAGGTTGAACCTAAATCTAGGATGTAAGTTCTTAAAAAAGTCGTCCAACTAATATGTGCTGATATTAATGCAACTTTGTATCAAATACTTATGATCTATCACAAGTAGCTCTTATCAAACTAACAAAACAGACAACTGAACAATTGCTTCGTCGTAGACGAATGTGTGCAAAAACAACCACAAAAGTATTGTCAAAACGAATCCATATGACGACTGAAATAAGGGCGAACTCACCGGCATAAAATACTTCAGGTTTGCAACAATGAGGTACATGTACACCACTTATTACTGGGGTAAAGCTGATGACCGTAACTGCATTCACAGTCATCCCAAGATGTCGGACGAAAAATTAGGTCAGTATTGTTATTGTATGTTAAGGTGTTTCTACATCATTTTCTTTACAAAGCATACATTGGTACGATAAAAATTTATAAAAGATTCACACGGAAGTCACAAATCTCTACCGAGGAACGTGTATAAAACGGGAATTTGGATTTGAAAAATTCGCTAAGATGACCGTAAATCATCTTTAAAATATTTTCAAGATGACCGTAACATATAATAAGGATGACCGTGATTGTTAAAATGATGACCGTAATTTCGGAAGGATGACCGTAATTTATAAAGGATGACCGTACCTTTCATAGTATAACCGTCATTTCTTAGAAAATCCGTATTTGTATTACCTTTTTTGTATCAAATAATTAATCGTGTTGGTGAAAGACGTATTTATAAGACAACATTAGTTTAAACAATATTTATTCAGATAATTCATCATGATACGATATTATACAAAGGAAATAATATTCAGGATTCAGAAACAAGCAATTTTCTTTTACAAATCTGTCTCCTTTACAAAAATAATTCACTTATTGAACAATACAAAACTATAAATACTGGAACGCTCTGTACTAAATATATGAATAAGAAGGTGACAGAAAAAAAAAGAAGAACAATTTAATGAGAAAAAAAACGAAGAAAAATAAACATGAATTATTGTAATGTATACAGTGTGACATGCTTTGGTTCCTATTGAGTGATGAAACATTAACATCAAGGGTTAAAACGTTTACTTTTAATAATATATGTCTGCACCAAACTAAATAAAAGACTATTTTGCTTATCTGAGAGTACCGTTGATCCAAAAAGCAAAGTTTTTGTGTTAACTTGGACAGGAAGAACTGAAACAGAATCGAATAGTTCTTTTCTTAAATTAGTATATATAGGACAAGATAATCGGAAGTGAGAATTTGTTTCTACATCACCACAACGACAATTTGGAGAGTCTACTAAGTTACGAAGGAAAAGGTGAGAATTCATTGAACTTGAATCCATTCTTAAGCCAGCATGAAGAATTTGAGCAAAACGATGTCCTATATAATAATACGCTGGGATCTTACTATTTTGGGTACTTATTTGTTTTTTGAATAATGATAAAGATTCACATTTTCTTATGTTTAAGTTAAGAGTGTCCCATAGTTTTGTTGTTGCAGGGATGAAATATTCAGAATATAAACGGGTCCGTGTGTTGACTTGTGAAATATTATTTCTCTGTCTTGTATTATGATCATGCCTACTGCCTACTGAATCAGGCAATAAGTCTCTTAAATAATCTGGAGTTTTATTATTCAAAATTTTGTGATAATGAGTTAGTCTGTGATTGCGTCGTCTTTCAGATAATTTTTCCCATCGAGTTTCAACATATAAATTGTTTATACTGGTAAGTTTAGTACCCCCGCGTCAAGCTGAATACTTTCAAGTTTAGCAATCAAATTCTGATTTTGAGAGTCCCAAACGACATCGGCATATTCAAGAATTGGGCGATTTTTTTCAAGTCAAAATCTATCAAGAACATTTTTCATTTTATTCATTATATTTATTCTTTTGTAAGATTTAGAAACTATATATTCAATATGGTCGTTCCAGGATCCGTTGTTAGAAAAAAAGACACCTAGATGTTTGTGTTTACTTACTGTTTATAGCTTTTGGGTGTTCATATTTAATGGAGGATGAAGGTGTCTATTTATTTATTTTTTTTGAAATTATCATACTTTCAGTTTTTTTGGGCATTAAAATTAACAAGCCATTTTTTTGACCAATTATAAATCTTATCTAGATCGTCATTTAAAATTTTAGCTGTTTCTGTTGGATTGTCAACCATAATATATAATGAAGTGTCATCTGCGAATAGCTTAATTTGTGCTTGAATGTCTTCTACAATATCGTTTATAAATATAAAAAAGAGAGGGCCTATAATGGACCCTTGTGGGACGCCTGCATTTACAGGTAACCATTCGGAACTTGAACCGTTAATAACTACCCGCTGGACTCTATTTGTAAGATAATTTTCAAACCACCTTAGTAATAAACCCGGTATGCCCGCTTGTTGAAGTTTAAATAGCAGTCCCTTATGCCAGACTCGATCAAACGCTTTTATACTTATATCACAGAATACTACCCTTATTTCTTTACCGCTATCTAAAGCTTCCCAAAATCATTCGAAATGTTAATTAATTGATTAACTGCTGAATCCCCCCCGGGTAAAGCCCGACTGATTGTTCGTTAAAATATTATTGCGCATAAAGTGATTGTAAACATGTTTATATACACATCGTTCCATACACTTTGATATTACACTCAACAAGGAAATAAGTCTATAGTTTTTAACGTCATTCGGTTTACTATTTTTATAAACTGGGGTAACATTTGCTCTTTTCCATTGATCTGGAAAAGTAGACGTACTTTAATAACGATAAGTTAAATAGTTTACATAGTGGATACTTTAAAACAGAAGATGCTTCTTTGAACAATTTGGGACTTATGAGGTCTGGGCCAGAAGCTTTTGTGGGATTAACAATTTTCAATATATCTTCAACTTCAGTAACAGTAAGTTCTATATTACTAATGTCATCACTAATATTAGGAAGTTCTTCGGGTAACACAGCACTTGAATCATCAATATTTGACTGGAAAGAAAAAAATCGATTACATTCATTTGCCTTTTCGATTTCATCAAATATTAAGTTGTTAATATTAACCATTAATGGGGGTACACTTGCGTCGTTTGTTTTTAATCCGGAAATTTTATTAACCGTTTTCCGCCAGTTAGTAGTGGACGGGTTACTGTTCGTGATTTTTTTAATTAAATAGTTGTTATAATCATCCTTCGATTTTCTTATTAAACTAGTTACTTCATTTCCTATTTTCTTAAATTTTGATCACTCTGATGGGTTATTATATTTTTTAGCCTTTCTCTGGATTCAATTTTTTTTTCCTTATCTTTTTTTAACATCATTTGTTAGCCATGGAGATTCATTTTTGCGAACAGTTATTATTTTATTTGGAATACAATTTTCAGCAGCTTCTATGATAGTTTTTGTTATTTCGGTTGTAAATTGTTCAACGTTATTTAAGTTAATTACGGAATCCCAATTTTTTTCAGATAAAATGTTACGATATCTGTCATAGTCTCCTCGATCATATAGCCAAATTTTCCGCTTAAAAGTTTTTTGACGACATTTTGGAAAGTTCAAAAGACTAATTAAAGGACAGTGAAAACGTATTTGGTCTAAGAAAGGTGGCCCGACTCCACAGTAATTTATTATGTGAGCACCATTTGTTATAAAAAGGTCTAACAATGATGACGACAATTCAGTAAAATGAGTTGGTTAATTCATCATTTGAGTAAGACTAAATTGGCTTAACAAAGGTGTAATTTTGGGAGACAACATTAGCCTAAAGGTAGACAAAAATAAGACGTGCTTCAAATACATGGTTCGTCATATGTAGCAACCAACTACAAGCCAAATAGTTAAAAAGAACTAACCGAGCCCCTATTGCGACAAACTCAACAAAAAACAATGCATACAAATATAAATGTTTCTTTCAATTGACGGTCATCCTTTTGAATTTAGTCATTCTTTATAAATTACGGTCATCCTTAACAATTTACAGTCATCTTTTAACCAATTACGGTCAGCCTTGTTATGAATCGCTAATCCTGTTACGGTCATCTCATATACGATTTACGGTCATCCTCGCGAATTTTTCAAATCCAAATTCCCGTTTTATACACGTTCCTCGGTAGAGATTTGTGACTTCTGTGTGAATCTTTTATATATTTACATCGTATCAAAGTATGCTTTGTAAAGAAAATGATGTAGAAACACCTTAACAGACAATAAAAATACTGACCTAATTTTTCATCCGACATCTTGGGATGACCGTGAATGCAGTTACGGTCATCAGCTTTACCCCAGTGACTTATGCATGGCCCCATTGCTTTCTAAGTTAAATTCCTCAATGGCAAGCTTGAAAGCTACTACATTTGTGTTTCAATACGGGAATAACGGTCTGCATCTTTTGTTTTTATTCTTCATACATGACTTACTTAAGGACATACATATTGATATGAGGAATGATGCCATTACTGTGTATAATATTCTTATATATCTCATTCTTTTGTTTGGAAAATCAATTGTAACAAGATCTTTAAGATAAATTATTGAAATATTGTAAAAAGGGAAACATTGATGATTGTTTTATCTACGACAATAAAGACCTACAAATAGTAAATTCTTATATATATCTTGGTATGTTGTTTCATTTTAATGGAAAATTCGTACAGACCCAGATACGTGTGTCTCAAATGGGTTAACGAGCTTTATCGTCATTATCAAAGCCAGTCTAAGATTTGTACTTGTCAAATAAGACACAACTTGATCTATTTGACAGTATGGTGGCGTTTGTTCCTAATTATGCTCCGGAAATGTGGGGTTTCAATCGAGATTATTCACAATCATTTTTCTTGTCGATACATCTTAAAAGTTGGCAAACTGCGCCCAGTTGTTTCTTTTATAGAGCATTGGGCAATTTTCCTAATATGCATGTTACGAGAGAATTTATAATTTCTAAATCTGGTTAAATATTTGAACATACAAAACACCAATTGTTTATGATGATTATAAATTGTTACTTGAAGATGCCAATAATGGCAAAACAAACTGGGCTTCTAATGTACAGGACTTATTATTTAATAGTAGTCTAAATTAAATATGGTATCAACGATCAGAAATACATATTATTAAATATATTGATGCCATTAATAATAGAATTAAAGATCAGTATATACAAAGCGGGTTAACATCTGTAAAAAGAAGCGAGAAACTTAATATTTATAAGAATAAAAGTTAGAATTTAGGCTTGAACATCATTCAGATTAATGTTATAATTCCAACTTTTTAAATAAATTGCATAGTGGTGCACTGAAGCTGAACACTGAAAGAAGAAGATATACTGATTTTGCTAGAGAATAACGTTTATGCAAATGTTGTTATATGCAGTGCGTTGAAAACGAATACCACTTTTTATTAGTATGCTCTGCCTTTAGATCAATTAGGCCTAATTATTTGCAAACATTCTATTTTTCTTGACTAAACATTACTAATTTACATAAAATCTGCAAGGTCAATCAGATCACATATTTTTAATTAATGTTTTTTGGTTTTTTTCATAGTTTTTTTTATGTAATGGTCTCTGCTGTTTATTATTTGTCATGTTGTAAATACATTGTCGTTGCTATAGCGTATATAATGCGTTTTGCAATAAAGCATTCATTCATTCAATTGTGATATGTGCGAACGTAGGTTCGAAAGAAATAGTATTGGATTTAAGATCTTATTTAATTATTTGCTTTGTCGTATGCAAATCAATTACTGTGTACATGATAATCTAATTTCAATCTCTAAACTCTCACGGTTGCTCCCCTTCTAACTCTTTCATATTAAACACCATTTGTAAGTTATGTTCTAAACTGACAGTAATATGCCAACAGCTTATGTATTTGAGAGAAAATAATATAATTACTCTGTTACAGATCTGACAATATGCAAATATAAACTGCTTATGTTTTTATTAATTAGAAATAAAAATTGCAAGTCTTTGTTTGTTATCAGGAAACGACCTTGAAATCGTCGAATAAATCTGAAATATTAGGAATTGAGAAACAATTATCATATCATGTAGGGGATGCAATTCCATAGAACATGTATTTGTAATGGGCAAATTATTAAACAACGATTTTTAAAGCCTTATTGATATATACAAATTCCAAAGCAATAGTAGCTTACCTAAGTACAAATTCCTTAAATTCACGAAGAAGAAACAAATCAAAATAAAATGTAAACACAGTAGGAATCGCATTTTGTTTTCAAACAGTTCGATTTAAATGTAAATCAGAGTCTCATGTTTCTTTTCTGCAGTTCCGTTTTGTAAAAAATAAATTAAAGCACTTATCGAATCCATTCTATTTCCAATACTATCTAGACCGTTTGTTTTTCGTTGTTGCCCGTGTTTTTTGGATAGTCTGATTTTCCTGTTAAGTCGCGTTTATGTGTAGGTATATTAGTGTGGTCAATTTTGCTGTCAAGTATTTTTGTTAATTCTCACTGGCATTTTTTTTTCTATCAAACTTATTTCGTTTTTTCAATTATCCACTACTTCTGCATCTTTCTTCACTTGAAACGTCATATTCTGCGTTTCCGTGACAATATAAGTCATTCACACACGTGACTGTTCCGGGACAATTGAACAACCCCTCAAAGCATTTGTAATCTAAACATAAAACAAAAAGAGTGGACTTTCCCTATAGCAATATTTTAAAATACTTGCAATCCAAAAATAAAACCACACACATCTTTTTAAAAATGTCCTTATATCTTCCCTATATAAATGTGAAATGATTGCCAATGAGACAACTATCCAACAGAGTTTAAATGGCGAAGATAAAAGCATTTATAGATCATCGTACGGCCTCCAATACTTTATATTGTATAGTCACCTATATATGAATAGCCCCGACACAATAAAGTCAAACAATTCAAGAGAACACTAACTATTTAATTTATACAATACAATTACATTTTACGAAAAATATGTATGACATACATGAACCAACGACAATTGAACGACGACCAATGAATTACGGGCACATATTTATATTCGTAGTAAATCAGTCAGTGTGTCTATAATTGTTAACTCAAAAAGTATATTCAAGATTTTTGGGAGAAGTTGGTTGAAGTGTACATTTTTCATATATAAAGGCAACTTATAGCCATTATTAAAACTTTCATTAAACTTGTATTATCATTACAAAGGCGTAGCTCTTTAAATTTGGTCGTTTTCGATCACAAAAATAAATGAAATTTATCACAACATAGCTGCAGTATCTTGTTAAACATGAAGCCTACAATTGTAAATTTACCCTCACAATAGTTCGTTTGGTGTACTAGATGGCTACAAAAACAAAACAACAATGACCGTTCTGTGCAACTAGTGAACAATAATATAATATATCAATTATTGTATCCTCTTTTAATTTCTATTCCACTTACCTATGCAGAAGTTTTCTATTTCGTCCGATCCATCGGTGCAGTCTGTTGAACCATTACACATTAAACTTTCAGGAATACAGATTCCATTTTTACATTTGGCAAATCCTTTTCCACATTTGTATTCTGACAATCAAAAAAATCAAAGTGCGTGAACATGTTGAATGCCAGCTATTTTGTTTATATTGTTCTCATTTTTCCACTTAATCATTCAATTTTTTTTTCTCTAGCAAACTGGGTGCTTAATAAAAAAAAACATGTCATCAACGATATTTAGATCGTTTGTCATTTAAACAATAACCACTACAATTGATTATGTTTCGTAGTTTTTTTTAGTGTTTTAAACATATTAGTATAATTTTCGAAGTTTTCCGATTTTATTGTTAAAAGAAGATGTTAAAACTTGTTGTTATTATATACTGATGTGTACCATTTCAAGCAAGTAAGTTTGACACGATTTATTATGATTCTTCCTATTAAAGATAAAATGTAACTTTATCCAAATAAATGTAATAATGTATTCAACTTATGCATTTTGTTGTAGCGTATTTACCTGACGATATTGGTATATGGGTATTTAGTCGGATCTTAAGAGGAAGTCGTGATAATTTTAAAAAAATCGACAGATACAAATAATAAACAATGTCAAATATTCATACTTTAATTAGATCTGTATTTTGGTACGTTAATGCAAGCATACGCTCTTTATCGCGTCTTATACTACTAGAGGCAATTAATCTTTAACGACTATATTGTATTATTGTGTAAACACGTTAATTATAAGCTATGAAAGTCAAGTGATTCGAGCATTTTTCTGAGAACTAGTAAGTTTTAAAACATATTCAAACAAATATTCTTTACTGTGGGTTTGCATTCGTTAGCTCTCACTGTCCTATATATTAACAATTTTTTGTTATAATATTGATAATTTAGAATCTTCATTGAAGGTGGAGCATTATTGTGGGTTAATTAATTCTATTGATTTGTCATTTGTGTGCAAGAGTGACATTCCAATACAAAAAAGTCAATTGAAGCTATATGTGTATTATCTCCCTTGAACAGGTTCATAATTTTATTTTTGGCTATAGTTATTTGATTAAATTTTATATTATTACAAAATTTATAAATTCAATAGATTTCATCGTAATGCTATTGGTTTATAAAAGACATTCATTTATAAATTTAATTTTATTAATTTGTTTTGAAACGTTTCATGATTATTTACCAATTTAAAACAACTTTTCATATTTTTTAAAATATCATTCAGTTACATTCAAAAACGAAACACAACGATCAATCACTTAACAAGAGACAACTGTAGTCATTCATCTGTCAAGGATACACAATTGTAAGTTGAAATATGCGACAGTGATTTCTTGGAAACTGAATGGTTTTTTTTGCACCTATTTCATGTAAAAAAGCATAAAAACATATATTTTAGAACCCATGTAGACTTACGGTTTTTGAGTTACCCCAACATATCACTTATGTCAAATGCAAAAAAGGAAATAACCCTTAGTACATGTAACCGAATCGCTTCAGTCTAAATTTATCAAATCATCTTGAGAAGAAACAAAAATATTTTGAAGAGTTTAAGCGACTTTTTATCACTTCTTTTGAGTAAAAACAAGAATAACAAGAAAAATAGTAAATTCGACATGTAAAAGTGTTTGGTTAAAAAGGTTGAGTTTCAAAGACGCAATAATTGTTTCATATCATATCGAACTCTTGTCGCCATGTTGCAAAACAAAAGAGCCATGTCATAAACGAAATTGGCGAAGAAAAGGTGATTAGAAGACATCAAAAACCTTTCAAAGAAAAGGTGGAAAACCATATAACATGACATATTTGGAAATCAAAAAAAAAGAAATTTCATTAGATGTTTCGTCAACAGATATTAATTAATCATTTTATATGGATAACTTAAAGTTTCCTACCATAATGTTGATTTCATGATTTTTTATATGTGAAGGATTAAGATGATATCTTTTAAAAATCTAAAGAAGTTTTTCTAATTACGTTTTTTAACATTATTGGTAAAAATAATACGGAGTATAGACTAAAGCACCAAGCGCAAATGAAAAAAAAAATAACCAAAAAACAGAAGCAAATCACATTGACATATCAACATTGAGTAAACAGTCTCTTCTCACTGTAAGTAATAAAGTATTGATAACGTATTTCCAAAAGGGGTAAATTATGTACTTCAGCATGTATGCTTACTTTGACAATAGTCCTCTGATTCGTCAGATCCATCATCACACTGAGCAGCATCTCCGACACACATTGAATGTCTATGGATGCACTGTAATCCATCTTGGCATTTAACTTTTGTTTGAGGACATTGATATTCTGAAGGCAAAAGAGAGAAATGATAAAAAAATCTCTCTCTGTCTCTCTCTGTCTCTGTCTCTCTCTCTCTCTCTCTCTCTCTCTGGTAGTTTCACTGTTTGACATGTCCAGATTCAATATTACACGCGATTGAATGATAAATAAAAGGCAATATTAGAATAACGCTGTTCAATAGTCATAAATCGATTTAACGAAAAATTCGGATTATAAACTCAAACCCGAGGGAAACACATCAACTAAAGACAAAAACATTTTTGAAAAATTTTGTAAATATAAATCATAAATAATAACATCAAAAGTAACCTTTGGATTGCTACATGTCAAAGACACTGGAGTTTGTAAATTGTTCTATGAGTCTAGTAAGTCACTTTTTTAAGAATACATGATCAAAATTGAACTTAAACATGTTAAAGGGGGGAAAGTGCTAGAATATTAAATATATATAAAATGTGTATATGCAATACAAAATAGAAACATCCATATCATAAGGGGTTGTATGAGTCAGTCCTTGTTGTTAAATCTAAGTTGCATTATTAATAGGATGTCCATTACATACATGTATATAACCCAAGGCAAATATCAAAACAAAACTATATAATATAAATTACTGTTCGTACATATAATAGCTTATAAGTCTTGTCACTTAAAGATAAATATATAGTATGTGTTAAAATTGAAAACAATCTGACCCCAACTATGATTTTTTCACAAATCTTTAAAACAAAATTCAATAAAAATAATTAAAAAAGTCTGAAAAATCGAATTTACGAACGACTTCTCTGACGTTATCTGAGCTGTCTTCTTCGAGAAATAATGATAAAAAGTTATTGAACATGTACTCATCTGATGATACATTATTTGTTTAATTATTAAAGTTGCTAAACAGCTAAGCTTAATATGTGTGATAGGTCTGCTAAACACGCCGTTATATAACTGCGATACCTTTACAAAATGATTCCTTCTCGTCTGTGCCATCATTACATGAGTTATGTCCATCACAGAGTCCATTGTCTGGGTAACATTGAATCATGTCATTGCATTTTACGTTTTTATGATTACCAGAACGCCATGCGTCAAATTCAGTTACTCCTGGACATGGCATCGCTGCAAAACATAACCGTTTTATGGTATTCAAAATTTAAATATTAGCAATGATGGTAAATATTGTTATTTGTCTTGATAAAGCAGTCATATGGTATGTCTTGTTATACCAAAAAATATCTTACACACATAACTTAAATGGATTGAATATAAAATTTGGTTAAGAGTAGGTAATCAACTTTTTTGTAATTTGTGTTGCGCTGATTTAATGTTCTCTTGAAACTTTAGAACAAATAAGGGACACAAAATGAACACAAAAATATGCATTACACGTCACTGGTCTATGAACTGGTACAGATTATGAATATGAACTACGTATTGATGTAGAGGTCACATGACCTACTAAATCTCTTTGAGTTTTAATTTGACTCTACAGGTACCGTTGAACATACAGGCAAATTGTATTTTATCTCAATATGAATATGAAACTTTTACCTGGGAAACAGTAATATAACAACTGTTTATCTATAACAAAATTTCACTTAGATGGAGAAAAATTGTACCTTTGCAAATATCTGTGTTTTCATCTTCTGCATTGTCACAATCCCTTGAACCATCACAAAATTTGTGTAAATAGACACAGGCACTACCGTCTTTACACGGCACACAGTCCCCTTAAATCAGAAATAAAAACAAAAACACATATGACTGACTTTTTTGCTCATCAAACATAAACTTTGGGTATAAAAATGAAGAGATCTAGATGTGGTATGATTTCTAAAAAAGAAAAACAAAATATCCACAAAGGACCAAATATTATCAATGTAAACTGTCACATTCAGATTATTTAGGGTCAGGGAATTTCAAATGCACTGATTGTTAGAGAATTCAGTAATTTCTTATTGTTAGATTAACTAAAATATAAGAAAGGGCTATCAGAACACATCATATCATCTTCGTTTTTATAATCTTTCGTGTTCTATGAAATTTTTCGTTTTTCGATTCATTTATCTACTGTGTTCTCTTGCCAATCTTAATATTTTTTTGTCCATATCTTACTTTTATTCTTGATACGTAAGAATAAGAATCGACGAAATTTTGTGATTATTTATTATCATAATACATCAATACTTAATGGAGGTTTTTTTTTAAACGAGAGGGTGTTTCTTACTATTGCTATTTTGACTATGGCAACGTCACGTGTGCCCTAGGTTTCTGGTGATAATTTTCAATCTCAATCGAGAAGCATAATATGCCAAATAATCACAAAAAAAATCAAAGGAAAATACGCAAAATAGCGATTACACAACTTTTAATTTTGTATGTGTATATCTTATTTTATTTCTGATACGTATCAGTTAGAAACATCGAAAGGTTGTGATTATCAATTTTTAATCATATTTATTATTTAAAAATACACACCCATAAACATATGTATACAAGCTGTATATATTATACATTTTTTTTTTTATCAAATCAACTTAAAAGCAGACGTTAACATACATGGATTATACGGAGTGACAGGAATGACTGTAAGTAATCCTCTCTGTAATATCGCGGACAATACAACAGTGATAAAGGTCAAATACATAATTGTCTGAAATAATAAAGATAATTAAAGTACAATTTATCAGATAATAACACATTGACAAATAGTAAATGTAATATGGAATTATATAGAAATAATAATCTTCAAAGGCAGATTTAATGATAATACTTATTATTAAACTTAACCACACTTAAATATAAATATATATTTATTTAAGGGTTGAAATTATGTATATATGAATTATATAAATATATAAATAACCCTTTAATCTATAATTATATTATGTGTATTTAACAACAAGATTTTCTCCATCATTTAAAAAGTATGCTGTTCTCACTTAACAAACTGCGCAGAGGCAAAATAACTGTCAAGTAGTGTACATTTTCCAGACCATACAAGTATTTGGACCGTACGCGTACGGTCAGAACCGTATACCTATACTCGTACGGTTCGACACTACGGGTACGGTCGGACCATATGAGTATACGCGTACGGTCCAGTAAGAGCTTACCATACACGTTGTTCGATCATATGGATTAAATTAAAACAAACATTTATCAAAAAAAAAATTTAGTTTTACAAATTGTTATAAATAAAATTAGATGGATAAAATGAACAATATTGGGTTATTGCATGAATATTAGAGAATATTGTCCCGAGTAGAATTTTATATTGACGAGCTTGAGAGTGCAATATATGTTGTACGGGGGATACTATTCCCAAATATTCATGCAATAAACCTTTTTGTATTGTATAGCAATATAATATTTAATAGTAAAAATTGGTTTAAACAAGGATTTTGTCGTAAATGACGTCATGAATTTTGAAGATTTATTGCATTAAATTTAGTGCAATTTTGGAACTTATTGCTCGCTAACGTTTGGTTACTTTCTACGGGAAATATTATATTGCTATGCAATAATAATAATAATAATAATAATAATAATGATAATAAAAATAATAATAATAATAATAATAATAATAATAATAATAATAATAATAATAATAATAATAATAATAATAATAATAATAATAATAATAATAATACTAACAATAATAATAATAATAATAATAATGATAATAATAATAACAACAAAAAAGATCACGATTTTAACCCTAGAATGAATAATGTTATTACACAAATCAAACAATAAATCAGCAAACCGCTTTTGTTCATTAACACAAAACATTCGACATGCTATTCGAGATCTTTTCTTTTTGTATTTTCATCTATTTCATTATTTAGGATTTCACTTCATATATCATCATACGTTTATTCAAATTCAAATGTGGCATAACGTTTCTGCCTTTTCGCCATCGTATGTGACGTCACAATTTTTTTAATTACGTTGACGCCTGGACTGATTCGGATGTGTGTCTATTTTGTTATAAACTTGGGTTTAGTTTTCTGTAATTAGTTAATATTTCAGTTTCATTATGTATATCTCTTTCATATTCATTTGTTAAAATTTACTGTTTGCAATAGCATTAAGTATTCTATATAATAAGGATGTTCTTATCCCATGCATAAAAACAATGCCGTATTTGTCAAAACCTTTTCAACTTTTGATCTTCAGTGCTGTACAACTTTGTACTTTTTTCCCGTTCGATCTTTTATATCTAGGCGTTATGTATTCAGGTTTAGTTTTCTGTAATTAGTCAATACTTTAGTTTCTTTGTGTATATCTCTTTCATATTCATTTGATAAAATTTACTGTTTGCAATTGCATGAATTGTTCTATATAATAAGAATGTTCTTATCCCGGGCATAAAAACAATGCCGTATTTTGCGAAACCTTTTCAACTTTTGATCTTCAGTGCTGTACAACTTTGTACTTTTTTCACTTTTGATCTTTTATGTCTGGCCGTCACTGGTGAGTCTTGTGAGAGCAAGGCGCGTTTTTGGCGTATTGAATTTTAAACCTGATGCTTTTTGTTATCTATTAATCATGTTTTTTCTGTGTCTAATATGTTCTCCTATTTATTTGTATTGTAGTCCTGTAATATTATGTTGTCATTTCAATGTTACATTTGACTTTGCCATTAAAGTGCGAGGTTTGGCATGCCTTAAAACCAGGTTCAACCCACCACTTTTATTCCCCTTTAAAAGTGTCCTGTACCAAGTCAGGAAGATGGTCATTGTTATAATATTGTTCGTTTCTCTTTGTGTTGCATTTTAACGTTGAGTCGTTTGTGTTTTCTCTTATTTTTGAGATATTGAGATAAGACGTGGTACGGTACTTGTCTATCCCAAATTCATGTATTTGGTTTTCATGTTACATTTGTTATTCTCGTGGTGTTTTGTCTGATGATTGGTCTGTTTCTGTGTGTGTTGCGTTTCGGTGTTGTGTCGTTGTTCTCCTCTTATATTTAATGCGTTTCGCTCGGTTTCGGTTTGTTACCCCGATTTTGTTTTTTGTCCATGGATTTATGAGTTTTGAACAGCGGTATACTACTGTTGCCTTTATTTATATTACATTAAATAAGAATAATTTTATAGATAATACTATGCTTGACCAGTCGTCAAAAGGGGAAAAACTGCAGTGTTCTCAGTCGTAGGTTTATAGTCAAGGTATGATTGTTTTATTTTACTTAAAATTTCGTTATCTGTGCGTTTATTCATCATAAATTCAGCGTCAGTACGAATGGCAATTTTATTATCATGCTTATTATTATCAAAATGTAAGAAACGTATTGCTAGAACTAAATTGTACATACCAGTGTTGTCCAGTTGACACGCAGTTCTCAACAAATGTTACAGTTATATATCAGCCAAAGGCAAGTCTCAATTGCGGTAAATGTGTTATTTTAAACATTTATTGGACAAAGGCTATTCTAATTATATACAATTAGCCATATTGGTCGTTATAAAAGATTTCAAATGTCAAATGTTATAAACTTATATACCATTTAAAGAGCTTATGCTCAATAATCAAACGATCATGCCATCGCATTGACTTCCGGTATCAAATGTAATATAAGGGCTGTTCGATTTACAGGAAGAGATTAAAAATGTTGAAAAAACTGGCTTTTTTTATTTTTACTTCTTCATAATCATTTAAAACATTGACGTGTTTAGTATTTTATGTATCTTCAATTTGTTCAGGTTATATCGAGTATGGTATTGGTTAAATTTAAGTCAATGTATCCACTCTCAATGTTTTTGGTTACGAGACCTAATAACTTTCAAATCAGGTAAGACGAGAATCATCAGATAAAAAATCGAAATACAATGCCTAACACCATTCACAGAAAGTTCCATATGACATGTATGATTTCGCTCTTAGTCTTATTATAGTCCGGCGACTACAATAGATAAAGGGAGATGTGGTATGAGTGCCAATGAGACAACTCTCCATCCAAATAACAATTTAAAAAAAGTTAAACCATGATAAGTCAATGTACGGCCTTCAACACAGAGCCTTGGCTCACTCCGAACAACAATCTATAAAGGGCCCAAAAATCACTAGTGTAAAACCATTCAAAGCATATGTATATACAAGCATATTTCAGACGAATTGTGCCCATCCTGCTACAAGCATGAAATTTGGCATAGACATTCCTCAACTATTACTCTTTTATTTCAGATAGGGAGGCATTTGAAAAAATATCTCACTTCCGGTAAAATCCAAAATGGCAGACGCAATACTAAAATCAGACCTATATCAATTTCTGGATTAAAACACATTCAATAAATCGTAATGTGAATTGGAGAAACGAAACAACAAATCACAGCTGTATCTCTTTACACGTAAATTTGTTTATAAATAAGTCATATATTTACATCACCAAAAAGACGCAACTTTCCCCATAGACAAAGTTTATCTAGTTTAGAGAATCAAAGAATATACAACTATTCAGAAAACTATACATGGAACATTACACTTTTCGAATATTCCTGTACATGCTGTACTAAGTTTATTATTTATTGCGACTTTATATACAGATGACTAGTGTTTCTTACAGTAGAACAGAGTTTATATTTGTTATGTTGCAGTTGTTCGAAGAATAATTTGATGGCGAAATCTCTCAGTAAAATCGGTTATTGATTTGTAGATTTACGGCAGGCCGGTGGACTGACAAGTGAGCGGCTGCCACACAGCGTCTGTTCATATCCATGCAAAACGTTCAATTTGGGCGATTTTAGCTCTTCTTGTCAGTGAGTAATAGTCCTTTTCCATAAATTCATTTTTTGATGAATTAATCAATTTCTGTACGAAGGGAAACAAATCTTTTTTTAAAAGATTTTCAAAAGATTTTTTAAAGATATACTATTCCTGATAAATATTTTTTTTTATAAATTTCCCTTTTCTTCGTAGATATTTTTGATAATTGTGTGGTAGGTTTGTTTGTTATTCTGTATAAAATAATTATCTGAATCCTATATTTGATGCGTTTGTAAATTTCAAGTTTCACTTGATCCTGTTTCAGATTTGCTAATTCAATAGATAATAATCTATCTTTATTTTATAACATTACTATGTGTAGATAAAGCTGTAGAATTTTATAGAAAATTTGCAGAGCTATATATTAGTGTTACAAATGATAGAAAATATTTGGAACTATTAACTACATGTATAAAGTTTGATTACACTAAGTGTTTTAAAATACTTTTACATCTTTTATCAAGATAACACACCATCTGGCATGTGTCAGGTAATTGTCAATCACCTATTTATATTTGTTATGACAGATTTATTCGAAATTTATAAATCATATTAGGTTATTATTTGAAAATAAAAATAACATCATATATAATTACATCATAACCTAATTTTAGAGAATTATAGTTATATCATATCTACTAGTTATATTATATTTACAGTAATGAAGTTAGTTCCCCTAAAATAGCAATAGTTTAACTGAGAAGGATTTAATAAAAAAAATAATACTTGGGGTTCCTTGATATGCTGATTCTAGCAATGTACATATATGTCAAATATTGGACCTTTATAGGGAAATGTCAAATTTCAAATTTTTAGTTCTTTGACTGCATTTATTTTGTGATTCAAACCTATATGCTGTATCGAATAATAATTCAGCTTAAATGTTATGTCCATTCATCATATACTTGCTCAACTGTTCATGGTTCTATCTCTGCAAAATAAAACCGGTTTGCTGTCTCTTTGACAGTCGCTTGTAATATATCGTTTAACTTTTATCGGTCCTTACATCGACTTTGTTAATACTAAATCAAACCATACAAATACATATTCTTTGCCTTACAGAGATGAATACATACGGTCCTCTATCATTTCAATGTATATTTTGAAATTGCAGTTTGTCCAGTTTTTCTTAAATTGCTGAAGACGTATTTACACTGCATGTATTGAACGTGTAGTGATTCATTTTAGTCTGCGAAACCTTATTTATGTATCATTGTAAATGGCCATGGAAAATCTCTCGATTACTTCGTGTGTTTTTATGTTAGAACTGTTTATAATTATTCCCTTTGGAATGAAAATAAAAGACGTGATATGATTGTCAATGAGACAGTTGTATACCAGAGACTTCGTGTTTTGGTTTTGCTGGGTGCCAAATTGATGAATCAAGTTTGTTAAGATTTTATATAATTTTCATTATTTGCTAGTAGTATATCTCACGAACAGCATGAGGGTAAATAGATTTGTTTTTATTTTTCAAATGTTGCAAACACATAATAAGTAAATAGTAAAATCACAAAAATACGGAAAATCAATGCGGAAAGTCTATAGTCACATGGCAAAATCAAATAACAAAACACATCAAAAACGAATGGACAAGAACTGTCATATTCCTGACACTGACTTTTTAGCAAACAGAATAAGTTAACAAAGAAAAATCCTCATATAAATTATAAATTAAACATAATGCAAAAACAGAATTTAGTCGATCGTTCTTCAAAAGAGCATTATCTGTCATTGTCATCGATTGGACACAACATTCAAAATTTAAAAAAAAGAGAGCAATGCATGTCGAGAAATTTCCCGACAGTATTCAAATAGTAGCGAATACATCATCAATGTCTTTCAGCTCAGTTTGAAACTGTTTATGACATGCCTATTACCGTTTTAGCTTAGATTAATGATGATAGCTCAATTATTTATATCTATTAGATTTTCCGATAGTTTTATGATTGGACGTTATTGACTACTGTCATTCTTGATCTGAAAGGGCTTTAATATGCTGGGACCACTTTTCAAAATTTATTTTTGCTGTTGAAAAAAATCAATTATGACCTTTATATTGAACTAAACTTCTTCATTGGTTTTCACCCTTTTCAACTTTTCTGGTTAGATAGTCAGATATGAGTCTTTTGTAGAGGAAATTTGCTTAAGCTTACACAATTTTCATTGTAACATGTATATAATAAGTTTATTAGCAAAATCTGACATGTACATAATTTGCCTGAAAGACAATAACGATCAAAACAAAGGAGTAAACAAAGACTCACAAAACCACAGGACATTAACATCAACAGTTATAAATAATAAATAAGAAACAACACAAATTCCACTAAAACCCGGGAGTGAAATCAGTTGCTTCGGAAGGGTACGCATTTATTGCACCGTTTACGACACCCGTCGTGTTATTTCTTTGTTCAGTTCGGTAACGATGAAAGGTTATTATTAAGAAGAATATCAGATATAATTTCTGACACACATTTGTCAAAATGGCCAATCAGCTCATGATGGCGACCGTTAAATTTCTTGAGTGATGACCTTAATTTGATTGATATATAGCCCTGTCTTTGCAACTTTTGAGAAAGCAGTATTCCTCGTTTATCAAAATCAACGTACATTGAGCTAACTCAAAAGTAACGTATCAATCGACACACATATACTCCATATGGTGGTGCCACTCCGATGTTGCTATACAGAAATGGAAAGTTGACTATACATGTAGGAATATTAAAATCATCGCGTTTGTCATAGTATTTAACCTACCATCAGTAGTCATTTCGAGAAAAAGGTCTAAATATGAAGCAGATTCATCTGTGTCGGTAGTATCTTTAATTCAAGTTATCTTGGATCTATTAAATGTAAGTGGTCACTGAATCAAAAAGATACAGTACATCATCAATATACCGAAAGGTGAAATTAAAAGACTGGGCTAATTTCTTTTCTCTTTTCTTTTATAAAGTGTTCTTTACACAATTAAGGTTGTGATCACCATCGATCATTTTGAAGTATCGCGCAAGTACAATCTAAATACCAATAGGTGGATGGTTCGTCCTATATCTCGAACGAGCAAATTGCTCTCCAGTAATAAATATATCATCTGTTAGACATTAGATACTACCGGCAAATGTTGATTCCTGAGTAGTTCATACCTTCTGTGTTTTAGTACTATTCCGCAATTGGAATTCTAGATCCCCGACATAGACGAGTAGATACATCTGCTGAGATTGAATTTTGCATTAAGTAATTTAACCTTGATATTGACATAACTTAGTACGTGTACACATTGCACATTTCTAAAAATAAATACGGGTTGTCATGTTCACTAAAAATGAATCATATACCAAGTTATATATCAATTGTATAGATGGAAATTTGATTCTATTTATAATCAGTTCTGAACTGTAGTGAGTGAGCTGATTTTTTGAAAGAATTTTCTGCGCTTAACGACCAAAAAGAAAAGAGTGTCCGTTACCATGGCACCAACTAACATTTTCCCCACTCAAATTTATATTTTGAGTACTATTCAGGTCCTGCTTCTACCAGGTTGTTATAATATAATATTAGGCATAATTTGTGTTTTAGAATGTCATTACGTCTTTTTCATTTAAAACATACCAGCAAGCACTATAGACAATGGGATCCAGGTGTACCTTTTTATACGTAATTAATGCTTTCCAATATTTGATAAAAAGGTGCCACTTGCTCAAAAATTTACAGTTAGTAAGAAACAAAAGTTCAAACTCCCTAGGCAAAATCGACCTTTTGCAGATTTTTCTTTTTTTTTATTCTGTCAATTTTTAATACATCGCTTTTCATGTATTCAAACAGCTTAATAGCCTTCCTCTAGTGTATACCCAGCAAAACTCGGGGTGGTATTAGGTGCTTCGAAATGGTAAGCAAATCCTGATTCATATGTGGTATCCGTTGTATTTCTCAAGCTCGTACAAACCTTTTGATAATTCTTATTTTGTGAGTCACATTCAAGGGAAAGAGGACGGGGGTGTAGTTGTGACAATTCGAACATTTCCTTGTCATCTGTGAAACGGATATTCCATAACGGCAAACCAACTGCTGATGGTGTCTATTCAATTAACGAAATCACGATACAACTTCATAAGTTTGGACTCCTAAATATAGCTATTTTTGAGCAGCAAACCTTTCTCAGTGTTATCACAATAGGAAACTGTCAAGTTTCGGATTTGTTTACTTCATTTTGGAATAAAACTAAGATGTGAGTTTGAAGAACTTTGAATGTAATGTTATTCTTTAAGAAACGTTGATTTGAATTGGAGCACTTTCTTAATTGTAAAAAACAAGCCCCGGAATGTAAAACACTTCAAAGGAGAAAATAAACGGCCTGATTTATGTTTATTTACAAAAAAGAACTTGCTATGTACTTGTCTTTTGTAACGTTTTGGAATTTAATGAACGTACATGTAATGTATCGATTACTGCTATATATTTTTTAGTGAGGGATTTTCATACCACACATTACCTAAAACCTTTACTTAATTTGTCTATATAAAGATTTAGTTGGGCTACGTATTTTTTTTTACCTGTGGAATAACACTAGAATTAAGAATGGATATGGGAAGTTTCAATGAGACAACAACCCAACCATAGAGCAGACAACAATCGAATAATTATGTTAAACGGGATAGCGTATACTCGACTTTGGAAACGATTCAAGTAAGTTGGTAGATCATTTTATTTTTTATTTTCTAAAAGGTTACCTATGCAACGCTGTAATTAAAAAAAAAATATCTTTGGATATTGTTGTATTTGTTATTGGTATTACTTTTTCTATCATTAAATTAAAATCAAACTGAATATATGTATATTCAAATACATATTTATGGACATGCAATCTGTCGATACCTGTATTTCACATTGCATGATTTCCATTGATTGATGACATGTATGACGTCTTTAAGCTAAATACATTTGATGTTGGATGTGTACTGTTTGATATGATAGTCTTAGATACATGATATGTTCATTAGTTTTTAATAGCTGTCAACTAACTATCTGTAAATGCAAGTACTCGCATACTGTAAACCAATTTATTTTTGCGGATACTTTATTTCGCGTTTAGCCCTGACTTACTCATTTCGCGGCGATTTATTTTCGCGATTATCAATTTTGTTTGATGTAATTGAATATGAAGGGATCCAAGTTTTACATATTCGCGACGATTTATATTCGCGATGTTTTTCTACTCGCAAAAACTAGTTGGTTAACAAAATATGTAAATAATGTCTTTATGTTGTGTAGATGTGGAGTTACCCGCCTACGTCCACACTTGGTTTTGTTTGATGCATTTCTATTGGTATCCATCTGATGAGTTAAGCCCTGTTCAACTTACTTGTATAGTTTGGTGTTATTGTGTACTGTTGTTACACTGTCCCAGGTATGGGATCATTGGTGCATTCAAACGAGTTTAATCGCGACAAATTCTGTATGTACCTATTCCAACTTGGGAGCCTGTAAATCGGTGGTTGTCGTTTGTTGTTGTGTTACATATTAGTTTTTCGTTCCTTATTTTGTATATACAACAATATTAACAGAGGGGCCAAAGATACCAGAGTGACAGTCAAACTCATAAATCGAAAGTAAACTGACAACGCCATGGCTAAAAATGAAAAAAAGACAAACAAACAAACAAACAAAAATACACATGACACAACATAGAAAACTAAAGAAGAAGCAACACGAACCCCATTTAAGAAAGGCGTTAGTTTCCTCAATTCGGGGTCTTTCATAGCTGACTTAGCGGTACGGGCTTTGTCCATCGCTTACAGCCGTACGGTAACATACAGTAGTCAATGTATGTGTCATTTTGTCTCTTGTGGAGAGTTATCATTATGTAATCATACCACATCTTCTAACTTGTGTATTACAAGTGTTTGCAGACTAAAATTATAATGAAGGCATCCAATGCGTACTGACATTACGCTTCATAGGTTGATAAAGTGTATAATTCTGTTATCACAAATGTATATACTCTTTGAATGTACAGCATACAGTCTAATGTTATAGAGAAATGAAATGTTTAACATATACATATATCAGTTACAACTGAACATGAATGATTATTTCGATTAATGAATAATTAAATTTAATGGTGAATCTCAAAATCTTAATCTATGCGCATGGGTTTTATATGATAAATTGACAATTTATTATCATTTGCAAACAGTCTAGGCGATTCTATGTATTTATTTTTATATTAATCACACGCAATCAAATCAATATTTTGCCTCTGAAAATGGGTGCTAATAGGCTTATTTCTCAATAGATATATAGGTTAAATAGACATAAAACTTTTTTTGATTGAATATACAAAATAAAACCAGAATTTAATTATTTCTTTATACTCAAAAACTTGATGTCTGTTCTTTTAACCAATTTGGATTTAAAAATGTGTGGAAACATTGGCAATACCAAATTATAAAGGACAGGTAAATTACTTGTGAAGACTGCTTTACCATTGCAACAGACCTAAAGTAACAATTAAACACACATCTACGAATGAAGAAGTTTGATATTAGCATATCTTTTTTAAATTTGCATGAGAAATTTCTAAAAAATGCATGGGTTATCAGGTCCTATTTGAATTAACAACAATTGATTTTAAGGGTAAATCATGATATAAATTATATCTGCAAATGCGATTGTCATTATGAACATATCAGTTATATGCAGAATGCGCTTTTTCCAAATGACGCATCTGGGTTTAAACAGCTGCAGAACCGTAGCCCTCAGGTTATAAGAGCTATTTTTAAAAAGATTGACAAATAGTAATATGAAAAGCAAAAAATTGGGTACTTTCTTTAACTTTGCACTGCTGATTTCAACAAAGTTTCCCAAAAAGATCTACAGATAAAAAAGGTTGTACCCGGTACCGATGATCTGTATAATAGGGTAAATTGATTGCTCATAGGTACATGTAGATCCTATCAAACTATCCAACTACCGTACGCATAAACCGTGACTAAAATCGTGAATAAAAACTATTACGTCGCAAAACATAAAAATATCAGTGGCAAAACAAATCCATGTGACGACTGAAATTGGGGTGAAATCACGTGTATCAAATGTCTAAAAGTTCCAAAAAGGGGGTACATGTACACAACTAATTCATGCTCCCATTGCTTACTACGTTAAATTTCTCTGTGTCAAGCAGGCACAGTCTGTAATTTTTAAAGTTAAAAGAAATGACAATCAATAGTGTGGTTTAATACTTTGGTGACAAATGAGTTTGACAGTTTTCCAAATATTAATTTTTTTTTTTTTTAGTTTAATCAAGTCACTATTCCATTTAAAAATGCATGACCCATATTTGTTCAGAGTGTACCTTTACCGCTTCGTGCTATTTGAAGAAAAAAACATGACGAAATCAATGTGAAAAGAGCATAAAAGGGTATAACAGAGGGACGAAAGATACCAGGGGGGATTGAAAATAAACTGACAACGCCATGTTTATAATAAAAAGAGAAACAGACAAATAATAGTACAGAAGACACATCATAGAAATCTTAAGACTAACACGAATCCCACCAAAAACTGGGGGAGGGTAGGGAGGTGATTTCAGGTGCTCCGGAAGGGTAAGCAGATCCTGTTTCACATGTGTCAACCGTCGTATTGCTTATGTTATTACACATTCGGTAAATAGTCTAACTCGGTAGGTCACATTCGTGAAAAGGGAAGGGTATTGAAGCTACAACATAAGGAATATATCCGATATCATTTGGTGGTTAATCCATAATGGTCAACCAACTCGTGATGACGTTCGTAAAATTTACGAAGGGATGATTTCAACTCTACCATTTGGAATTCTTGGTTTAATAGCTTCTATGGGAGCAGCAAACCTCTATTAAGGAAATCATGATAGGCAATACAAGCCAGAGAATATCGTAACAATTGGAAGATATATACTCCGTATGCAGGCGCTGCTGGAATGTTGCTACATAGAAATGAAAAGTTCACAATTGGAAAGCTGAAATCATCATTTTTGCAAAGTTTTGTTTTCAACCGACCCTCATTGTCAATTTCTAAATGTAAGTCAAGATATAAGGCAGACTTAATTGTATCTGCTGTATCCTTTATCTCCAATTCGAGGGAATAGATTCGTTCAACATAGTCAAATATAAAAGATGGCAAGTAACAAACTGTCCATACTTCAACAAAATTCAAGGAACAATAATTTTGTTCCCGGACCTGATGTGCTTGAACTTTTGATTTCGCCATTTGAGTAAGGACCTCCATCTTGAATTTTTATAGGAGTTCGGTATTTTTGTTATTTTTTGTTTGGCTTGACAATTAACGACAAGAGAACCAGAACACTTAGTTGTTATTATCTGATAAACCAGTTAAGTCCAAATGAGCGATTAATCCGTGTCTTTGTACGATCAGTACCATTAGTGACAAAACATGATAATTATACTGATATTAACCTCTAATTGCATATATTTTATTTTAAGTGAACAATAAAAAAGATAAACTGTTTTATATATATCGCCAATTAACGATATCAGAATAATTTATTCTTAGTATATTGGTCTACAAATCTAGATAAATTGCACTTTTGTTTCAAATTTTCAGAGACACACAACCATATCTGGAAAGTATAGGATATATTGAGGAAAGGGTAAACGTGTTCACAATGAATTCAATTGGAAAAATAATATTATTCATTTTACAAATATTTTCACTGATGTCGATTCTTGTTTACGGTAAACCGTGTTCCGACTCCAGTGCAAAATGTCAGGAGATTAGGTTGCCACTGGTTTCTAATAAACTTAATGCGCCACTTATAGCAGAACTGGATATTACCTCTATGAATAAAGAGTTAAAAACGTACATCAAGGATGACATCGAGTCAACTTTTTCTGAGAATATTCATAAGATGGTGAAAAATGAGCAAGATGATTTAAAAGTTTCTATGTTACAGGATTACTCGTCAAAAATTAATACGACACAGACAGAATATGACAAACAAATTTCACATATAGTTAAAAACCTTGAAGCAAAACAAGAGGAGTTACAGCTTGAAATATCTGAATATAACACAAATTTAAGTGAAAGTGAATCAATCTTTAATTCAAAAATAACAGAATTGCTAAGAGGGTTTAAAGAAGGACAAGAGCGCTTGAAACTAGCGATGTTATCCGATTATTTATCCAAGTTGCAGAAATTGCAAGATGCTAACCGGGAAACGATAAACGATTTTACGACTGACCTAAAGTCCCAATTTGCCAATTTATCACAAGAATTCAAAAGGGACTTCATGAAAAGTGCTGTAAACTTGCAAACTCACATGAAGAAACAGGAAGAATGGAAAACAAATCTTATGGAAAAATTAAATGGTAAGATATTTCTTGAAATATGTTTTCCTATTTTGAGTTTTTTTTTCTGAAATGAAAAGTAATATATAACGCAGACCTAGCTATATATTTACCATCCATGATTTCAGGATCTAAAAGCCAATTCAATAGAAATTGGATGTTTATTTTGTAGGATGCGTATATTTTTTCATGTGACAAGACAATAACTTGTATTCAAATTCTAAGAAAGTAACAAATATTTTCATCTGATAAAAGGGATTATAAATACTCATTCAACAATATAGTTATCTGTATTGTCATTTTATATAAAAGTAACAAGCATGTATTTTCGACATGAAAGTACGGTGTATTATCAATCGACAAGAGAGTATCTTGTATTTGGAATTGACATGAAAGTAACTTATATTCAAATTTGACATCGAAGTTATTATATTATAACTTTAATTTTAATTGAAGTGTATTATATTTTGAAATGATCCCATTTGAAAAGAAATAAAGTCTAATTGTGATTTGACATGCAATTTACTTGTATGTTCATTTGACATGCAATTCACGTGTTTTCTCACATGTAGATTCGACATAAAATTCACTTGCATATCAATATTAGCTCGTATTCCCATTTGACATGCACTTCATTTGTATTTTCACTTAACAATGTTTGACATGAAATTCACTTGTATCCCTATTTGAAATACAATCGACTTATATTCGCATTTCACAAGGGTTACGTTCAACATCGAAGCAGGTAGCATAGCCGCTTGTCTTTGATGTCTATCTATATTGAACGATATTCTACGTAGCTAAGCTATCCAAATGACGTTGTTAATAATAACCTATCCGACGCCATATTAGATAACATGATTTTTGTATGCTATGTAGATTTAGTTAGGTGCTAGGCTAGCTATACGTTAAATAGGCATAATCTACATGGCACTATGCAGCAGCTGTGATATTGAACGCACCCAAGAAATAAACTTATTTTGTCATTTCACATGCTGTTTTCTACTGTCTTAATTTGCAAACTGGCGAACAGATATTTAGAAATGTAAATTGAAAACCACTGTCAATATTCCGTTTAATAAACACTTCTTGGCGCTTCATTCATGTATTTTCATACATCATAATTCGTATAACATGTACAATGGAATGTATCACCGAACTAATACATTTCTCGAATTTCGATTAGCTAATGACTCGTCGTTAAAAAACAACCAAAAGCCCCAGGTATTGACTTAGGCCGGGAATGAAATCGCCATCTTCGTTCATATAGGTAGAGTATGGTGATATGATCACCATATGCTTTGACTCTGGGTTTACAGGTGTACTTCATGGTGTAAAAAATAAAAGTGAATTAAACAACAAACATCTGAAATGTGTGTTAATTTTTTTTGAAAAAAATTCAGAAAATGTTCAGTATTTAGAGAAAAACTGCCATTTTTTGCTGTTTATGTGTCCAATTACATGAATTAGAAAAAAATATAATTTATTTACCTATAAAAAAAGTTACACATAATCTTTACAAAAAATTCATTCAAATTTTATTTTGAGAAACAGGGGTTCATGTTTTAGACCGGAGTTATAATGATCCGAAAACTTATTATTTTTCCGATATTTCAGTTTTACAATCAATAAATATACATTTAACTGTAGAATCGTTATCACTTCCCTAGTATTTGTATTGTTTCCCCCTCAAGAACAAACAAGGAAATTGAAAATAAATCAGTTCATGCAAATCACCTAACTCTATAATAATAGTATACTGGTTAAACAAACTGTTTGAATTGTAAAAATGTGTTTGTGTTCAAAATTAATACATAATGCAAAACAATAAACAGTAACAAAATTGTATTTCCAGATACTTATGCACCCCTTATTAAAGACAAAGACTGCAGCCATATCAGATGGAATCCAACAAAACCAAGTGGAGTATATACTATATATCCAGATGAATTCAATGGGATCCAGGCTTACTGTGATATGTCTACTGACGGAGGAGGATGGACCGTATATTTTATTGTTATTACATTAAAATTTAATGTTTTTCATTTAAATATATGAGGTCTTTTTGTCACTAAATCGGTCCCCCTGCCGGTTGAAGTTTCGTCTGCGAGGATATCACCAGTCGGTGATCATGTGCTGACATACCACATCATTTATAGAGTCACTTTGAGGTTTATAAACGCTCAAAACTAGTATAAACAAAGCTGATTTTTATACCTCTAGGTCGAAACGGCAATAACTAGATATTTAGCGACGCGTATGAAGTATGTAATACTTGTCAAGCTAGTTGGTGATTTAGCAATCTACATATGATCAATAAAGATACTGAATCTTCTTAATTGATTGCATAACCAAGGAATATAAGAAAGAGTTAAATGTAACAAACATTGACATTAGTTTAGATCTCAAACTGCTGATATGATATTCTAACTGTTTTGATTCGACACCGACTGATGAATATTGTGTCGGAGAAACGCGAGTACACAATTAATAGACTGGCATCTTTTTTTTTCAAATCATAAATACATCTGTTGTGATTGGTGTATTTACATAGTACAAATTTCGCATGACTCTCACAATTTAGTGCAAACCTATCGAAATGAGGAACATGAAAGTTCTTATCCATTTAATTGTTTCATGTGTTTGAGCTTTTGATTATGCATCTAGTTTACGGACGTTCGTACCAATTCTTCGTAAAAAATATTTTGTACAATCTGTAACTTTACTAATATGTGATGCGTTTAATGATAGCAATTCTCAAATCTATACGTGTACCAATAAGCTCTTGCTCAAATATGACAACTTTGCCAATATATACAAAACACAACGAGTGTGTGAAGAGTGCCATTTAGAAAACTGCGTAATAATAACTATCGACCATTTAAAATTATTTATCACCCTTTTTTCTTTTGCCTCTACATATCTGAAAAAGATGAGTATGCTTTTTTTTAACCTCATGTGGTTCGGGACCATTGTGTGAATTATAAAAGAAATATTTTCAATTTTTCTATGTTTAACAGGTCAGGACCACTACCTTATATGGAAATGCATAAATTAGCATACTTATGTTCTCGCACATGTTATTGTTTATTTACATGTGACGCAATTTATTTTTACCTAGGTTTTTGACCAATCCACTAAATGAGTCACAATGCATGATGGACTACTACGTGTTTACAATCAACCAAGAACACGTGTTATTTACTGAAATACAACACAATTTTTCGTGCAACGCGGGATTCACAATTTCGCTTAGTTTTTCATTTTGGCTATCCTCTTTTATAGTTCGTGATATAAAGTATTACTTCCATGCTCAGATTAACTAAGAGTTGTCTCTATGTGAAGAAAAAAGGGTTTTAACTACCCAATATATAGCCATTAACACGTTTGATGAGGGCACAGAGGTTTCATGTATTTGTCCACCAGACAGCAACGAAACAACAGCAAAGAAACACAATTACCTATGAGACAAACTTACTAGTGTAAAATAAGCCGTCGATAACAGCCGGTGCTGATATTCACGAGTACAGCAATGTTCGTATAGATAATTAAAGGCAAATGTGGGATCCTTGAATTTTGTGTTCGTAAAAAAGGCGAAGAAGTATTTACATACATGGCAGTGTTAACAAAATCTATAAGTATTTTGTTTTGTCACATTTCAGTATATGGGACTTCCAAACTGTTCCCTTTGTTTTGAAGATAGTGAATTCAGCAACTGTAGTTTCAGTTTGTTCGTTTTTTAACGGGCTCGGACATTTGCCAAACTGAATAAAATCATTACAGCTGATTTCTTATACCTGTAAAGTAAAACTTTGGTTGGCTTGCTTACTTTGTTTGTATAGTTGTTTATACAAGCTTTGAAAATATGATTGACATCTTTAAACAGTATATATATATATATATATAGGCATAGTTTAACTTGTATATTTTATATTTTGTACAATATACAAACAAAGCAAGCAAGCTAACCAAAGTTTTGCTCTACATGCATTAGATAATAAGCTGTAATGATTTAATCCATATGTATGTGCGACAAGGTGGAAAATTTTATATGTTTTGTGAAAATTGCAGCGTTGGATCTATAATAAAAAAAGATGTGGTATGATTTCCAATGAGACATCTGTCCACAAGGGACCAAAATGACACAGAAATTAACATTTATAGACCACCGTATGGCCTTCAACAATGAGCAAAGCCAATACCACATAGTCAGCTAAAAATGGCCTCGATATGACAATGTAAAACAATTCAAACGAAAAAACAAACGGCCTTAAATATATAAAAAAAAATGAACGAAAAACAAATATGTAATACATAAACAAACGACAACCACTGAAATACAGGCTCCTATACAATACATTTTTTTTTGATGGGATAGATTTCTTGTTCTTTTATAAATTTAATTTGGCCGTTTTTTTTGTTGTTTTTTTTATTGTTTGGATTGTTTTGCACAAGTAATATTTTGGGTCATTAATAGCTTACTTTTCAGCATTGAACCTGGTTACTTTCCTAAATTATGTCTTTGTTAAAAAGATGTCTCATTTGGCACTCATACCTCATCTTCTTATTTCTATATGCAAAGCACGTTTTAGAAAGAAGAAAAAAAGGTAATATGGCACCCACTATGATCCAGAAACTTTTAATATTGGAGATATTTTACATATGTCAACAGGACAGCAGCCGAATGATAAAAAACCTCTGATGTATATTTTGTGATAAAATTAGCAACAAACGGATATTATCAATGGATGAAACAAACAAAAAAATGTATTGAGCTATATACCGTACCCGCTCAGTGGCAGATCCAGGGGGCGGGGATTCCGGGGATGGATCCCCATTTTTTTTGGACGATCGGTGCATTTCGATGGGGACATGTAGTTGGAACCCCCTCTCCTTTTGTCCAGGGTAAGGATCCCCCTTTTTAAAATGGCAGGATCCGTCCCTGCCGCTTTCATAACACTTATTTTTAGCATACTGAATATTTTGATGTTCTTATTATTAGTTCAGGTCCCGATAAAGAAAAATACACATTCAGTACAGAAAGAAGTGTTTCAATGAAAGTTTTCGTGTTTTTCTAGGCAGAAACGATTTTGGAATGACATTATACAGGTTTATAAGAGCTCAAATGATTTTCTTACTGGACAGTGGTCACTTCATTGGATACTTCACTGCGTCATGTCGTGAAATTAATGCAGGTTTAATTCATAACAATGCACAAAACCGGTTCAACTACTTTTGCAAGGCGAAAAAGAAAGTCGAAGGGTGAAGCCAATAAACAATATTTTTTAAATCTGAGCATACAAATTGAAGATTACGTTATATATTTTACATTAAATATATTTGCAGAATAAAAACTTTGGTAATAAGAGTCCCAGACAATATATTAGTTGACTGTTTTCCCACTTATTCCACGTGTTTTAAGTAGTAGTTTAGTCGTAGTAGCCCACATTGCATTGTAGTTCATTGAGTCGATAGGTCAGTTTTTCATGGCCATATTGGCCTTGTGTTTTGGAAATTACTATGCAAATATATTCTGACGTCAGAAAATCTAGAGTTCTCGACCTGTTTAATAAGACATTAGAAATCACTCTGAATCATACGCGATTTATTAATGAACATTGAATTTATAAAATTAATATGCTCTCAGTTAACAAGAATTCACAATATATCAATATGTTGTTAAATCTGCCGTGGAAGGAAAATACGTCAGCTATTTAAAATTCTGCTCATTATTGTAGGTAATTCAAAGAAGAATAGATGGAACAACAAATTTTGACAGAATTTGGGTCGAATATAGGGAAGGCTTTGGTGATCCGAAGAAGGAATATTGGCTAGGTTGGTAACATTTAGTTTCTTGATTAAGCTGAATCGGGAACGCACAAAGCCGTATAGTAATAGCAAAAGGGATGTATAAGAACGAAAACAGTCAAATATCTATTCCTGAGGTATAATTTATTTTAAATGCTAAGGCTTTTCTACCTAAAGGAATAGATTACCTTAGCTGTATTCGGCAAATCTTTTAAAAATTTTGGTCCTCAATGCTCTTCAACTTCGTACTTTATTTGTCCTTTTTAACTTTTTGGGATTCAAGTTTCACTGATGAGTCTTTTGTAGACGAAACGCGCGTCTGGCGTTAATACAAAATTTTAAACCTGGTATATATGATGAGTTTATTGATGCACGGATAGAGATTTGATTGACAGCATCATAGATATAAGAAGATGTGGTATGAATGCCAATTAGAAATCTCTTAATCCAGTATAGTGTTGAATAGCGATGAACATTGTAACATAACACGTGTTTTTTATTGAAAGAAGATAAAAGTATTTTAATTAAATCAATAATAAATATATCGAATATCAGTGATAATTTACTTTTTAATTTTAAAATTGATTAAAACTGTTCATGGAAAATAACTGCAAGTTGTTAATTACCGTGTCATAGTTTGGTTTACTAGTGATTGAAAATCAATACGATTAAGTACGGGGATATTGCCCGTAGGTAATATTGTTTAAGACAGGAACATTTATTTTCACACCTTTTACTTTTAGGACAGTTTATTATATCGTGATTAGGGAAATGCGCTTTCAATCATAAAGTTTTGATTGCCCAATAGAATTCAGACAAGCATTTATAAATTGTAAAACAAACAAATAATTAGTTGTCTTTAACCTAAAATGACCATTTTGACAATTCAAAACTTTTTCATTTGATTCCTTCTTTTTTGTTTGTTTAATTATTGATCAAACCAAGGAGGTTATATGATCTCCTAAATCAAAAAGATATTCACGAATTACGTATCTGATTTTTTTTTTTTTTTTTTTTTTGTAATCAGCGATCCACGAATTTACGTATACCACGAAACTTCTTTTTTTCTCTATCCACGAAAATTGATACCCACGAAAATAAATGAATCCACAGTATATGAAGATTGAATATTTCCACTAAAACCCTACCAAAAACGTACTTTTTTTTTCTTTGCTGAGAGGCCTCAGATATATTTAATTAAACAAACAATCCATCGAAGTCCAGGTTACAAATGTTTTTGTACATTTTTTTCAAAAATAGTTTTCTTTATCTTTTAAATAAATAACATTTGTATGTTCTTTTTAAGAAGAGATACAAAAGTTACCAAAGGAATATTTAAACTCATAAGTCGAAAATAAACTGACAACGTTTTGGCTACAAAAAAATAAAACTTACCAACAAACCAATAGTAAACAAACAACATACAAAACTAAAAACTGAGCAACATAAACTCCACCAAAAACTGAACGTGATATTAGGTGCACCGAAAGGATGAGAAAATCCTGATCCACAAGCTACTAGTCAATAAGTATATGTGTAATAATCGAAACTTACTAATTATACATTTATTAACTCAGGTGCACTCGATTCCAATCATCAAAGACAAGGATAGTGAGTTTTGCTACCGACGGTCATATTTTCGATGGGCTTCCTCCGCTAATAAAAACTTATCGTCACGAATATCACAATCGTTAAAAACCAATCAAGCTACTATCAAATCAATCAATCAATTACTCGTTTATTAACTCATAATTCAAAATTACAAGAATAAAACGTTCCTTACAGGTAACAAATATCTGAACATTCTTACGACTAATGGTAAATATGAACTGAGAATAGATCTAACGGACACTAACAACAAGATGACGTATGCTGTATACAAGACATTTAGTGTTGGTGACGAGAATTCCCAGTACAAGCTCACCAGTGAGGGATATAGTGGAACTGCAGGTAAGTTTGTTTGTCACGTCGTAACATACATGACTTGATAAACTCGTTTTAAATTTAAATTTTCACATTTTACATTGTTTTAGAACTACTAGAAGAGTAGTTTTCATTTTCTTTTAAAGAATGAGAAGTTAGACATAAACACAATTATTAAGGATGCTCGCTTCTCTCCATTTTGCATTTGTGTCAGAAATTAGAAATTCATTTATGTGTAGTGCCAATAGATATTGTGCCTGCTTTCCAATAAAAAAAAAATCATAATATCATTTGAAATAGTTTATCAAGCCTTTTTTAATTATTCTATAAAATGTTTGTCATTTTGTTTATAGTATTCTACAGAAAAAATGCTAGTGTTAAACGTATTAAAGTTCTAGAGCGAATAATGTGCTACCAAATTTCCAATGTCTTATGAAAACAAGGACATGCAACTGTAATTTTTTTCTGCACTATCAATTCTATTATTTATATACTATCAATTTATAACATTCTTTTAAAAAGCGTGTTAGTTTGAAACAGAGTAGCAAACATTCGTAACTATGAAATTATTCGGGTAAACCGATTCGTCTTTAAGTCGAATGTTTAAATAACGGGTAGATACAATATGTACATATAATCTCTCCGTAAAAACATGAATTCATTATATACACATGATATAAGGACGTTGTCAAAATAGTTAATTTCAAAAAATAGTATGTCGATAAAAGGTGTTGTCGTCTGAGCTGTTCTTTATACGACTCCTAAACAGTATTTCTATAAAATCTCTGCTTTTGAAAATAAAAATTTGTTATATTGTTAGACAAACTAACCTTGTTGACCCCACCAAGTAGTTGGACAAATGCTATCGATAAGACGTTTTCACGCAGAAATCAACAAAATAACACTTTATATATTTTATGCTTTCACGGTGCTTTCTAGTTTTGCGTTCACCATGTTTGCTGAAACTTTGGTATATTATTTTATTGTGGGTTCAAAATTTTTTGGTTGTCATTCTGCGAAGCTTATGAGAACATTATCAATTTATATGTAGTATTTGTCTGTATGTCGGTTTTATTTTTTTTGCCATTGCTTTATGAGTCTGTGATCGAATATTGGACTCTGTCGTTGGTCTCATACGTCTTTATTCTAAAAAAAAAATCACGAAAAATACTGTCATTAGTAATACATTTTTAGAAATATCATTTAATAATTCCGCCTTAAAAGCCTGTCGTTTTACAAGTAGTACAGGTTTGACAATTTCTAGTTTCCTACTTTAGAGAAGAGACATAAGGTTATTAATCCATGTTTTTGCATGATCAGTTCTACCTCAATAAAGCATATTCCATTTATGTTGAAAAATTATAAAATTAATGCTTTAGCAATTTTTACGATGATGATACTGTGAAATATTGTGTAACGATAACTCAACACTTAGTATTTCAATAAAATATGAATTCATTGTGAGATAAGGAGTTTTAAAGTACTATGTGGTTTTTGTTTAGGTGATGCAATGAAGAGGAACAACGGTATGAAATTCAGTACAAAGGATCGTGATAATGATACACACAGAAGTAGCTGTGCATCCGTTTATGGCGCATGGTGGTATTGGTCGTGTAGTTTTTCAGAACTTAACGCCAACATGAAAAAAAGTAAACTAAGATGGAAAACTCCTAATAGAATCAAGGCAACCATGATGATAAGGAAGCTAATGTAAAGAAAACTTACATAGAACGAAACAATCAGTTTGATACATGTATATCATTCTTTAAAGAGAGTAGTATTGTTCATCGATAATTCTCAATAAACATATTGTGTATTGTCCTATATCTTTCTTGTTTCAAATTGTGCATTGAATTGCAAAATGGTAAGAAAATACCGTAAGAAGAATGTAGATAAAGAAACATAGATTAACGATAACCATGTTGTTTACCAGGAACTTGGCAAATGGCTATCGTGTTTACTATATAGATGCAACATGTATAAAACTAAACCTTGTAATTGATTTAATAAATGTAATATGTATTTGTTTGTTATTTTTCTTAATCAAATAGACAATAACCTACACGTTAAGGAGTATTCATAATTATAACTATTAAAATAGTGTATGTTAATATGGTTCAAAGTTGGAACAACCTGTACTCCTCTCCACATCGATGTTATCCATTTTTCATATGCAAACTAGAAATTACACACAGAGACCTCCAAAAGATAAAATGAAATAAAGGCTGCCACAGAGAGGCTGTGAAATTTGGTTCAGGTCTTATTTTACACATTCCAAATTACTATAGTAATAGCGATAAGGTGTATTTAAAAGCACTTCAATACTAGCTTATTTAAGAATTCTAAGTGAAGCAAATGTCTCTTATATCACTTTTTCAATGATAAAAATCTGAGTAGATATGAACGTATATCTATATTTCCCAATGAAAACTTAAGTGAAAGAAATAAAAACACAGACATTTGTGACTTATTAAAACACTTCCCTCATGTTTAAATGTTTCATTTATGTACATAAAATTTAGATACAAAGTTCTATTGATATAATAGTCTGGCAAATTAGTATTTATATTTCACAAGTTAATTTGGATTTTACACCAACAAGAGAATTTAGATATATCTTTCCGCAAATATAAGGTCACAGATACAAGTTAGAAAAAAAGCTTCCGGTCTATAAAACTCGACACCTACAGTGGAGATCAGTTCTAACCTCTCATTAAATCTGTCAGAATCTGTCAGGAGAACTGTTCTAGAACAGTACGTAGAACTGTCAGCCTGACACCTTTTAGTCAGTTCTAGGTAAGAACTGTTCTAGCTAGAACTGACTTGGTCAGTTCTAGCTAGAACTGATTTGGACAGTTCTACCTAGAACTGATCCTGACAGTTCTACCCTAGAACTGATCCTGACAGTTCTGCCTAGAACTGACCAAATATTTGGTCAGTTCTACTTCTAGAACAGTTCTGCGGTTAGAATTGATTACAAATTATATGGCTAGAATTAATTTATAAATTCTACGGCTAGAATTGATTTATAAATTCTACGGCTAGAATCGATTTATAAATTCTACGGCTAGAATTGATTTATAAATGAGGGGGGGCAAGGGGTTTAAGTGTTCTTCTTCTTCTTCTTCTTCCATATAAGAGTTGGGTTCCTTTAATGAAACGTTTAAACTCTGCGGGACTACGCATGGTGACATCACATATCTAGTCCCCTAAGGCTATATACAGTATTTACAATAAAATCAGGTTGTTACGGTTAAAATTATGTACAATCGTCCAGTCTGGTATTAATGTGTTGTCTGTAGCCCTGAGCGAAAATCTTCAACTGATCCCGCTTCAGCAACCCTGGCAGGTAATGTATTCCATTCCATGATTGTTCTTGGAAAGAAGGAGTTCCTGTAGACATCACTGGTGACCCTCTGTTGGTAAAACTTGTGTCCTCCACGAGTTATGCTGTTATGGGGCAATTTAATTCTTTGTTATCTGTTATTTTGAAAATACATTTGCTGTTAGCTGTTATTGTCATATTCTTTGTTAGCTGTTATTGGGCTTTTAGTTTTTTTGTTATCTGTTATTGTGATAATGTATTTGCTGTTAACTGTTATGGAAAATTGGAATGTTAGCATTTTTTTTGACGGTCAATATTCAGTATAATTGAAGATCATTGGACATTGGGTTCTATCACTACTAATATGTTTGTCCCGTATTCAGAGAAGGATTCTATTAACATATACCCATCACAGAAGTGAGGTCCAGGACAATTCAAGTATGTCTTATGATTATCCTTTGTAATAAACTCCATTTTTTTTATGAATGTGTATTTAGAATTATCTCAATTTTTTGTATGAGAATAATGTTCCTTGTTTTCCGTACGAACATATTGAATTAAAACAATTCTTAACATGACAAAAAGGAAAACATATGGCCAGGAATATCTGACAAGGATCTCATTTAAGGACTAGGTCCTAACAACCACTTAACCTTTTATATAATATGGTACATAGTCTGTGAAAAGAATCACAGAGCTGAGTCTATCATAGACTAAGCTCTGTGATTCTTTTCAAAGCAGAACCAAATGCATTGTACAATGAAAGTTCCAACCATGTACTTGGGTCCGAAGCTGCACATAACTCATTACAAACAAAGATTTATTTCGTTTCAACTTCCATTGTTTCCCTACCAAAAGTGTATTCTACTTACTAGTACACTTGGTACAATAAAAAATCTCAGCTGATAAAAAATTGTTCAAATAAGTCCTTTGTAAATAGTGGAATAAATTGCTTTAAGAGTTTCAAAATTCGTTCGAAGTACTTGATAAATTGCATGCTTATGATTGGTGCTTTTGATTTTTCTATCCTATATAGCACTTTGCCTCATAGTCACATTAAGAAAAATTCACACAACTCATTAAATGGTCATTTAGAAAAAGTCAGAATATTCAAACTCTTTTAGTTCATTTTTTTATTAGCAACAAAGGGAGCTTCAGTCAATATATATAAACAATACACCAAAGTTTCATGAAAACTGCTGAAAGCATTTTTGAGCTATTTCTCAAAAAAAGAAAATACCACCTTTTTCTAATGAATAAAATCCCTTAACTCAATAACATAAAATCTAAAATTCATAAAAAAGGGAGTTTACAACAATAGATATAAACATTAATTTTCAGCATAGTTTCATGAGAACTGCTAAAAACGTTTTTGTGTTAATGTCTGAAAACTGGAAAATCCCCCCTTTTTAACGAATAAAACCCGTCAACTCGGAAACGTAAAATCTACAATTTATGAAAATTGAAGGTGACCTCATGTTAATAGATATAAACAATTCACCAAAATTCCTTGCTTTGAGAAAGCATTTTTGGGATATTAGATCTATCAGAAAGCTGAAAAAAACACCAATTTTATTGAATAAAAACCCATTAACCAGAAACTTAAAATCTATAATTTATATAAAAACAAAAAATAAAAGGGAGCTCACGTCAATAGATATAAACAATTTCCCTGTTTAATGCAAATTGGTTTAAAGAGTTTTTGAGGTAATGTCCAACATGTTGACAACAGACGGACAACAGTATACCGGCCATAAATACGTTCCGTAAACGAGCGTATAAAAAATATTATAATATAATGAGTAGTAATTTAAACACATTCTAGATACCATAAATTAAAAATTAATACTTAAAACATAGTCATAGAAAATGGAATGCATTACAAAGGATTATATCCGTAATAAGAAATACTGATTTTTCAATATTTCATTTACTGTTATCTGTTTTTGTCCATTTTAATTCCTTGTTATCTGTTATGAGCCAAATCAATTTGCTGTTTTGCTGTTATTGGGACCCCCCTTTCCCCCCTCATAAATTCTATGGCTAGAATTGATTTATAAATCCTACTGCTAAAATTGATTTATAAATTCTACGGCTAGAATTGATTTATAATTTTTAAGAAATCTTTGACTAAATATAAATATTATGGCTTCGACAAAATAGCGATTAATATTATAAAGAGTTTTGCTATTTTGCCGGTTTTATTTCAAATTTTTCGTCGGCACGAGAACATGTTTAACCCCGCCATATTCTGCATGTATGTGACTGTTCCAAGTCAGGAGCCTGTTAATAATTATTTGTTTTTCTTTCATTTTTTTAACATAAATTAGGCCGTTAATATGGGGGAGGGGGCATTATTATTTCAATTGTTTTACATTTGTCATTCCGGGAGTCAGGATGGCTCGTTTTAAATATAACAAAAATATCTGACCATCTATAATGTAATACGTTGTTCTTGCGGATCCAACAGTTTTAAAAAGGGTGGGGGTTGGGGGGTCCCAACCCAGGAAAAAAAGGGGGGTCCAACTATATGTCCTCATTCAAATGTATTGATCGTCCAAAAAAGGGGTCATCCCCTCTGGATCTGCCATTGATCCACTATAAACTTAAACTGACCATATTTGATTTCTTCATATAAAACTATATACTTTTAGCTGCACACTGCAGGAATCCATTTTATTTTTAGGCAAGGAAACCAATTATATTGGCAAACATTAATGATTTCAAAATTTTATTTGCAATCAATTTATAATACTAGCATGTCCTCTTTTAATTTAAAATATTGAATCTTATACAAATGTGATATCTGTTTACGAGTAGTTTTCTTACCTCGGATGGACCTGTTATACAAAAATCTTTTGACCGCATCAATCTAAACTGACCTTATTTGCTCTTTCTATCTGCAAATCTATATAGCTGCACAGTAATTCAGTAATAATTTTAGGTCAAGAGGGACTGATATATACAAGTTACAGCAATATTGGAAAAAAAATGACTTCAAAACTTTGTTCGCATAAATTTAAAGTGCCAGCATGTCCTCTTTTTATTCAAAGTATTGAATCTTAAACAAATATCAGTAGTTTTCATACTTCAGACTGAGTTGTGTAATAAAATCTTTTGACCACATCAATCTAAACTGACCTTATTTGTTTTTCTTCCTGCAAATCTATATAGCTGCACAGTGATTATATATAATTCAGTTATAATTTTAGGTCAAGAGGGACTGTAATATACATGTACAAGCTACAGCAATATTGGAAAACAATGACCTCAAAATTTTGTTCGCATTAATTTAAAGTGCCAGCATGTCCTCTTTTTATTCAAAGTATTGAATCGTTAACAAATATCAGTAGTTTTCATACTTCAAACTGAGTCGGGTTATAAAATCTTTTGACCGCATCAATCTAAGCTGACTATGCGATATGGGCTCTGCTCATTGTTGAAGGCCGTACAGTGACCTATAGTTGTTGATGTTTGTGTCATTTTGGTCTTTTGTGGATAGTTGTCTCATTGGCAATCATACCACATCTTCTTTTTTATATATAAACTGACCTTATTTGCTCTTTCTTTCTGCAAAGCTATATAGCTGCACAGTAATTCAGTTATAATTTTAGGTCAAGAGGGACTGTAATATACAAGTTACAGCAATATTGGAAAACAATGACCTCAAAACTTTGTTCGCATGAATTTAAAGTGCCAGCATGTCCTCTTTTTATTCAAAGTATTGAATCTTAAACATATATCAGTAGTTTTCATACTTCAGACTGAGTCATGTAATAAAATCTTTTGACCACATCAATCTAAACTGACCTTATTTGCTCTTTTTTTCTGCAAATCTATATAGCTGCACAGTAATTCAGATATAATTTTAGGTCAAGAGGGACTGGAATATACAAGTTACAGCAATATTGGAAAACAATGACCTCAAAACTTTGTTTGCATGAATTTATAGTGCCAGCATGTCCTCTTTTTATTCAAAGTATTTAATCGTAAACAAATATCAGTAGTTTTCATACTTTAGACTGAGTTGTGTAATAAAATCTACTGACCGCATCAACTAAAACTGACCATATCTGCTTTTTTTTATGCAAGTCTATATAGCTGCACAGTACTTCAGTTATAATTTTTGGTCAAGAGGGACTGTAGTATATAAATAACTGCAATATTGGAAATTAAAGACCACAAACAAAAAATTTCATCGATTGAGAGTGCAGGCATTTCCTACTTTTATTCAAAATATCGCATCAGAAACAAACATTGTTAGATTTCATATCTGAAATTATTTGTCTGCATCAATCAAACCTGACCATATTTGACATTATCAACCAAAACTGACCATATATAACTACATCAGCCAAAACTGACCATATTTGCTCTTGTTTATGTACCGTTAACTCTTTTAGTTGCATAAAATATCTGTTTGTTATATTGTTATGTAAGAATTGATTGTATAATACAAATGATAGAAATATTGGAACACCTAATTTCTTTTGCATCAATTAACAGTGTCAGCGTGTCCTCTTTTTAATCAAAATATTGCATTATTAACAAATTTCAGTAGTTTTCATACCGAAGACAGACTGGTATAACAAAATTGTGTGTCTGCAGCAACCAAAACTCACCATATTTACACTTTATGATGTAAATCTTAATATATAGATAATTATATAGCTGCATAGTAAATCACTTATAAAATTGAGAAAGGAAATGGAGAAAGGTGTCAAAGCGACAACAACCCGACCATAGAGCAGACAACAACCAATCACAATGGATAGTATAATTCAAATGACAGCATGTCCTCTAAATCGTCACAATATTGAATTGCTAAAAAATTTCAGCAGTTTCAGACTGACATGACTGAGTTGTTTTAATAACAACATTATCATGATTATTTGACCGCATCAACCAAAACTGAACATATATACTTTATCCTGTAAATATATACATGTATGGCCTCATTGTAAACCAATAATATTTCTATGTCAGGATAGATACTGCATGATAAAGACAATACCAAATTTCAAAATCGATATTTCCTCTCTGTATCGATTATATTATTATTTATAAAGAAATGACTGTAATAGTTTTTCTGTCTATGAAGAAATAACATAAAAAATTTGGTGCACACTGAATAACGCGGGTAGCAGGTTTTTTTAACAGTGTGCATGCACCACATTTTTTTATGTTATTTCAAATAGACAGAAAAAAATATTAGTCATTTCTTATAATTTAATTCTAACTTCCAATTTAAACCTTGGCAAACCATGAAATAACCTTGATGACGATACGGTCACATGACTAACTTTTATCTATGGGCTGATAACAAAATAACGTCAGCCAATCAGAGACCCATTACTTCCAAAATTAAATTATTAAATAATGAATCGTCACAAAAGTGACTTTTTAAGTCAGTGTAGTTCATGATGGGTTTTTTTTTAAACAAAACTATTTAACGGCATCATCCAACACTACGTGACTGATTCATATACTTTATTTTAAAATGAAAAGTACATGTATGAGAAGTTCTCTTCTTGGAATAATTTGAAGGAGGAAAATGATTGGTTTTGTTTGTAGCCTAAATTCCAGTGACAAATGTTTCATTCATGTTCACATTGAGTATATTTTTCTGACGTTCCAACTTCCACACTCCCAGATTATTTACGAGATAATGCAAATGTAGCCTACATAGTTTTTTTACGTTTAACAACACTTTTTTCGTTAAAATATCCCATAATTCATCCACTGTACAGAATCTTAAATCATGAATGTAAATCCAAGGTAAACAAGGTAAATTAAGATTAAACTTCCATGAATCAAATGCAGAGTTTTATGAAGAGACTGTCAAAGACGGGGAACGAAGAAACGTAAATAATGATGTTTTCTATGCAATCTTATAAAAATGTTTCTCCGATGAGTTGGATAACCTTCAATTCACTTCGATATTTGTACATGTAACGTTTGATTAGTAAAAAATATAGAAAATCTGCTATTAAATAGCAAAGTAATTGGAAGTGATTTATTTCTTCTAAATTCTATAGTGCCCTTACTGTAGTGACGTCATTTAGAACTGTTCTACAGTCCTGACTGATTTAGTCAGTTCTGCTGACAATTCTACGGTTAGAACTGATTTGGACAGTTCTACCTAGAACAGTTTTAGACAGTTCTACCCTAGAACTGATCCTGACAGTTCTACCTAGAACTGATTTAGTCAGTTCTACCTAGAACTGATCCTGACAGTTCTACCTAGAACAGTTCTAGGGTAGAACAGTTCTAGCTAGAACTGTTCTAGGACAGGTTAGAACAGTTCTATGACAGATTATTCTGACAGTTCTAATGAGAGGTTAGAAGTGATCTCCACTGTATCTTCAAAAATTCTTTTGTTATTAGACATCGATATTACCTCAATGAAAAATATATCGAAATCCCCGCCGACGGAGTCCAGTACAAAAAGCGTTTGTTGATTTGTTATTTAAACATTATATTATAATATAGACTGTTTCATACGAGTACTTGATGCTTGTATTGACAGTTTAAAAGGATTCTTTATACCAAGCCCAATCCCACCTTAAGTTGAAAATAATTGTAACAAACCTACGAAAGAACTGCAATAACTATTAACATTTGGCATATAAGCTACAGTTTTTTAATTTCCGGATGTTTAGACATCAAACACCCTAGACAAAAATAATACGACAAAAGAGGAAACCGTTCCATTTCAGTCTTGTAACTCTTAAGATGTTTCGGTTCGCATACGTACATCATTGGCTTTCAAAATTTTTGCTTTGGGCTTTCCGATGAAGGTGTATCATTAAAAGCGCATCCGATGCATTACATTCATAATGTTTTATTTTCATATTTACCTGGTGCAGTATAAACAGTATCTTTAATGTTATTATCAAGGAATAATAAACACTAATTGGGGATAAACAATGATTTTCAACTCTTCATTCAATACAATTAACTAAAGCATTGAACAAAATACTACCTGATAAGAATCATAAGTATGAATTACTATCCCTGCATAGTGATTGATTAACCTTTGTTAACATAAATGCAATTTTGCGTTTTGCAATTTGATGTTATAAACATGTTGTAATTTTTCTTTGTGACTGTGCTGATGCAAAGAAAAATTACAACATATTTATAACATCAAATTGCAAAACGCAAAACTGCATTTATGTTCTAACGTGTGGAACTTGCAAATTACAATATGTTGGTGAAACAGAAACCCCATTTAACATCCGACTAAATAACCATCGGTCATATTATACAAAAGAAAGGAACTGCCCAATTACAAGACACCTTTTAAGAGCAGGACATGATTTTGAAAACATCACATTTCAAATTATTGAGAAAAATCAAAATTGGGATACACAAGGAAGACAAAAAAGAGAGAGATTTTGGATGCACCAGTTACGAACTCTTGAACCTGATGGACTCAATGAGAGAGACGAAAAAAGATTTCAAAGCAAATCAAAACCATAGTTATCTTGAAATCATACAAACTAATTTATAAAAATTCATACAATTAATCGAACATCTACAAATGTGTTAAACTTTTATTCCAACTTCATGTAGTTGTAGCTACAAACATATTTTATGACCGAATTAATATGTTACACTTTCCCTCAAATCTTGTATAGGTTAAGCTACAAAAATATTTTTTGTCATGCATCCGATTTCACCTTGAGAGATGCACACGCCTGATGAAGCTAATTTGTTTAGCGAAATCAGAGACATATATATGTCTCTGGCGAAATATTGCGTATTTCTATTTAACGTCTAATAGAACTTTTTAATGTATCAATTAGTGTGTTTTAGTTATATTCTTAGACATTTATATAATTTTAATTCAGTAACTGTATCAGTTTATTTTCACAAACTGATCCACGCTTAATTAGATTGAATGTTGATTGTTGCTATTTTTAGACATTCTATATATACAATATGTATTATATGTTACTGCAAAGATATATATAATATTAAATAATTATATTCATAAGTACGTCTGAGTCAGTGACAACCCGTACATCTGTTGTAGGGTTGTCACTGACTCAGACGTACTTATGAATATAATTATTTTCTGTGACTGTATCTTACATTAATTTGTAGGATCCTTTACTATAGATAATTTAGCTGATCTGTAACAATAACATCTTCATGCCTTATATATCATGTACTGTAGTACGCCGCTAGATTAAAACTGACGTGGAAAGGTAACATATGGCCACCGAAAGCTCTTTTTTTTGAGAGCCCAGGTGGTCGTGTGGTCTAGCGGGACGGCTGCAGTGCAGGCGATTTGGTGTCACGATATCACAGTAGCATGGGTTCGAATCCCGGCGAGGGAAGAACCAAAAATTTGCGAAAGCAAATTTACAGATCTAACATTGTTGGGTTGATGTTTAGACGAGTTCTATATATATATATATATATATACAACTCGTCTAAACATCAACCCAACAATGTCGCAAATCGCAAATTTTTGGTTCTTCCCTCGCCGGGATTCGAACCCATGCTACTGTGATATCGTGACACCAAATCGCCTGCACTGCAGCCGTCCCGCTAGACCACACGACCACCTGGGCTCTCATTTATAAAAGAGCTTTCGGTGGCCATATGTTACCTTTCCACGGCTGCAGTGCAGGCGATTTGGTGTCACGATATCACAGTAGCATGGGTTCGAATCCCGGCGAGGGAAGAACCAAAAATTTGCGAAAGCAAATTTACAGATCTAACATTGTTGGGTTGATGTTTAGACGAGTTGTATATACATTATTTACACAGCCATGTATCACCATCATTGATGGCGATCCGATGGACACATCTGTTGTAGGGTTGTCACTGACTCAGACGTACTTATATATATATATATATAGTATATATATCTTTGCAGTAACATATAATACATATGGTAGTATATGTCTCTTTTAAAATATAGTATATATATATACATGTATATACTATATATATAGAATAACCATACATTGTCTCGAAATATCAATGTTATTTGTACAAGGCTTAGAAACAGGTAGAAAGCGAGGCTGTGCCGATGGTGAAAATTGGCATGTAGAATGCTGATACATGTACAATTCAGGATATACCTGGTTTCTATGAAGTTAAACTTAAGGTAAAATATTTAGAAAGCTGTGAAAATTGCAAAATTTGGTTGAACAGATAGGGATTTTTAATTGGTGGTCTGACACCTTACTATCAAAAGACGTGAAAATCACAATTATGTTTTCGACAAATGATTAAACTTAAGATCTTTAAAACATCTTTAGATGGTACTTGTACCGAATTGAATACAAAAAAATCAAATTTAGAAATTGAAATAGGTCAAGGTCACTGCTATTTAACAGCTTTTTGAAAATGTCAAGTTTGCACCCTATATGCAAAAAAGTCAGTCTAAAGTCATTTTTGGCGATAAAAAAATAAAACAAGTTCTAAATGTAGATACAAAAGATATTTTTCTATAAATTGGTTGTTTTTATTTTGCTCAAAACGCATATTTGTAGGAGAAACAAGCTATCTAAATGTGACTGTGCATTTTTCTTGATTTTTTGCTTAGACCTTTGACCCTGATTTAAAAAAAACGTGACCACGGCAGACAACGACGACAACGCCATTTCGATGAGGCGTGTTCTCTTTCCAACGATATAAAATATAGCCGTATGTTATTCCGTTAAGGCAAATCGATAAAATTTGTTGATTGGACACCCTTCTAACAGGTCGTCATATGAAATTAAACTCTTAGCAAAAAAGCTGCACCCACTAATAAGATATATATACAATGTCTTTACTCTGACTGTTGCATTTTGAACAAACGAGTGAAAATTCAGCGCAATGTAGAACAAAATATTTTCGACATTCATATAACATTATTATGATCTTGAGCTGCATGGATATGCATTTAACTTGCAACTGGAAGTTTAAACAAAACGGTTATTGATGACTGCGGGAATATATTTAACCTCAGACAAAACATGAAATTAACTGTTCAGGAAAAACGGAGTCCATCTAGTTGTAAAATACGGAAAAATAAAAATAAATATTTGCAAAATTTTGACCTTGATACTGTATTTTGGACATAAAGAAGCTTCTATCCCAATTTCCCGAAACTCCATGTTTGACAACGATTTTTATGTAAAACAAAACTTTAACCACAGACTGAACTTAATGCTTAAGTAGTCGGCGGAATCTAAGATCGCCAAGTATCGCTTTCGCTAAGTATCGCTTTCGCGAAAATTGTCAAAAAGAAGCTTGTATGTCAAAAGATCCCAAGTAGGCAGTTATTTCACTCATAAATCTTAAAGACCTCCGTGTTTTCTACAATAAAATTGAGAATGGAAATGGGGAATGTGTCAAAGAGACAACAACCCGACCAAAATAAAAAACAACAGCAGAAGGTCACCAACAGGTCTTCAATGTAGCGAGAAATTCCCGCACCCGGAGGCGTCCTTCAGCTGGCCCCTAAACAAATATATACTAGTTCAGTGATAATGAACGCCATACTAATTTCCAAATTGTACACAAGAAACTAATATAAAAATAATACAAGACTAACAAAGACCAGAGGCTCCTGACTTGGGACAGGCGCAAAAATGCGGCGGGGTTAATTAGTAATTGATTTTTTTTGTCTATAGGGGGGAGGGTGTGTGTCTTTTTTCTATAGTAATTGTAACATAACAATTTTTTCTCACATTTAGTATCATTTTTCTATATATTAACGTGAATTTTCTAACACAAAAATAAAATTACAGAACTGTTCATTAAAAGTATGTAATCAAATGCCAAACTATATTTATGTGTGAAAATTTACTTTCTGAACTTGAGAAACAACAAAAAAAATATGAATTATCTTTTATTCTGTTTAAGATCTTATTAAATCTGTTTGAAATTAATTAGACATTCAGTATACAATATTATATATGCTTTACAATAAGTCAAAATAAAATGCTGAACGACCCAGACCCCCCTCCTTTAAAAAATTGTCAATATTTGATGCATTTCGGAATTAAGCACAATAAACTTTATGTAAATTCAATACACGCATGCAATCAGGGCTTTATATATTTTGAACATATATTTTAATGGTACCTAATTGTCAGAACATAATTATGATTATTCAGGGTATAGTTATCGTATCAAAGGCTAACTGTCGCCTGTTAAGATTAATAGTTTAAGGTAAAACTTTATGATACCATATGCCCTAGGTGTTGATTGACTTTTATTTTTATGACCTAAGATCAGTGCTTCATATATAGCACCTGTACCTTCTTGAATATATAGACAATCTGCTAAGTGAACCATTGTGAACATCACAGCATGAATCTGTCCATTTTTGCGTGAAGGTAACACTCAAAGTCAGGTGACATCATACCGTTCCTTTTGTATTTAAGATTAATTAACATAACGGTCAAAATATTCTGTTTTAATATGTCAGTGTAATCTTCAGCTTTAGAACATGTGACAAACTTTATATTTAAACTAGTATTTGGTTTTGAAATATACTATGCAATTGTTTAAATGCAGCTTGGAAAATTAGATCACATATATTGTCATAATATTATTGTATACTCTGTAACTTCTGTTCTTTACTGTCTTTTGTTTGTCATATATTATATATTTTCGTTTACCATAGCATACATTGTATGCTTCTTGAAATAAAGTATTCATTAATCTGACTACAGTAATAACGATGCCGATCTGATAAATCAATAAACTGATAATGCCCCCAGTTCGTCAAATCTCGTATCTAATTAGTCGATAACGCAAAAACCCGATCAATCTTGCACATGCGCATTGTTTCCTTGAACTGGTGTATTTAAAATCGGTAGCATTCGGAAGGTTATCGAGCGATTTATCAAGTTTTTTATAAAAATTCCAAGTTTCTGAAATAGTCTAGAAATATTCCTTCATCTGTAGTAAAGTTGCCACATAATATTTGACACAAAACACAACTTGAGAGAATGCTTTTTTTTTTTAAAGAATCAACTAGTTTGCACACATAATTATATAAACGTTAAATCTATTGACGAATATTTTCCTTATCCGTTAAGTCCTTTCACGAGATGTTGAACTCCGTGTGCTTCATGAAGCGTCCTCTGCAAAAACTTTCTTGTTAAAGTTAAAAATTACAAACAAAGAACCAGTGCGTCACGTGTCATAATTGACACACAATTTACCAATGAAATCAAACAAAATCGATAGATAATATCATTCCATCGACGAGATGTCGCCCTTCCTCCGATCAACGGGGTTTATCAGCAGTTAAGTGTGACAATTATTACCTTTTACAGAAAGATCTGGTCCGAAAAGATCAATAGAAGACAACCGCTAGTATCAATATCCATCAATATAATAAGGCACAAATAATTATCATTTCATAATGATTTTAAATTGTCTTAAAACAAAACAATGCTCCCATTGTCATTTGATTGTGTTGTTTTAAATACGCAAAACTTAAAACAAGTTATCGAACTATCAGTCATTCGAAATCTCATTTACCGCCTATTTTATCCTAAAATTTTACAGCGTTCATATGTACTTTGACAGGAATCGTTTTTTTATACGCCCGTTTATGGGACGTATTATAGTAAACCGTTGTCCGTCGGTCCGTCCGTCCGTCGTCAACATGTCGGACAATAACTGAAAAACGCTTGACCCAATTCGCATGAAACTTTCGTGAATTGTTAATATCTATTGACGTGAGGTCCTTTCGTTTTTTATAAATTTTAGATTTTAAGTTCCCGAGTTTTGGGGTTTTATTTATGAAAAAAGGGGGGATTTTCCAGTGTTCGGACAATAACTCAAGAACACCATCACCAATTTGCACGAAACTTTGGTAAATTTTTTATATCTATTGACATGAGGTCCCTTTCGATTTTTATAAATTTTAGATTTTATGACCCAATTCGCATGAAACTTTGGTGAATTGTTAATATCTATTGACGTGAGCTCCCTTTCGTTTTTTATAAATTTTAGATTTTAAGTTTCCGAGTTATGGGGTTTTATTTATGTAAAAAGGGTGATTTTTTCAGTTTTCGGACAATAACTCAAAAATGCTTTCAGCAGTTTTTATGAAACTTTGGTGAATTGTTTATATCTATTGACGTAAGCTCCCTTTTTAATTTTATAAATTTTAGATGTTAAGTTTCAGAGTTACGTGATTTTATTCATAAAAAAGGGAGGACTTTCCAGTTTTCGGACAATGCTTTGAGCAGTTATCATAAAACTTTGGTGACTGGTTTATATCTTAGACTATTAAGATAACCTCCCTTTAGTTTTTCATGATTTTCTGATATTACATTGAAAGTTATTGAACTTTATTTCTTGAAAAAGTGACGGGCGTATCATGCGCTTATGGCGCAGCTGTTTATATTTTCTATCATGATCAAATAAGTTTTTTTGTGTTTTTTGTTGTTGCAATAATTGCATTTAACATGGTCTTTGCACACATTTCAATTGAAATAACGTTGAAACAAGATTGAAGGTTATATAAGTCTCAAAAAGTTTCAACATAATTCAAGAAGATTTGTAAACGACAAATACATATTACACTAATGTTGATAGGGGCTCGTATCATGGAAAACCTATCTTTAAAAAAAAATAAGGCAATTGTACCCTGTACAACAAGATGAAGTCTAGACTTATAGTTTTACCGGTAATGTATATGATTCGTGTTTGAATAATGGAATATCTTGCACTTCTTTCTTATACATATTTATGCAAAGTCTTAAAATAACTACATGTATCATTTGTCCTTTCCACACAGGCGGAAAATAAGGAAAGAGGGGCAACATACATAAACTACCATTATTGTTAAATCGCATTGATAAGATAAGTGTTTAAAACTCTAAATAAGTTGAAATATATTCCAATAAAAGAATAAAACAAAAAAGGTGACAAGCCCCTGTGTCTATATATATATCTATCTAGGCACATTTCTGATTTTACAATATTTACCTCGCATCATGCTTATCTTTGAAGCTGTTAATATCAATTCCTTTGGTCCCTGGCGGATAAAAATTATTCGTCCCATTGGCTATCATACGACATCTTTTATTTTACATACAACTCCTCCGTTCACGATGTTGTAATACATATGCAGGTTGAACTTCAATTTAAAGGTTTATCTATTGAAGTTTTAGTTCTTTGGGTACCAAACGTGACCTTTTTAAATAAATTAATTTGTAATAAGTTAATCATGCAAAGTGCAAATCTGGCAGAATCTATCAATGCAAATGCCCATATATATATTCAAATTACTATTCAAAATGTGAGGTTAGTTTATAAATTAATAGTCATTGTAAAAAATGCTTCAAAAATTAAAAAAATCACAGGTGGCTCAAATGTAAAAAGAAATGTTAAAATGAATTGCTTTTGGCAAGAGACGCACACTCATTTACTAATCAATGCACATAAGTTATGGAGTAGTACTGCACCCGTATAGACTAGCATTGGGGGTCGCAGGTCATAGTCCAGGTACTAGTAACAGTGATTTTTTTTTATTGTTTTTTTTGGGGGGTGGGGGGTATGTGAAATACTGCTTTCCTGTGATGCATCTACTTGTTATGTTTCTTGAACTTAGGTTCTTGTTTGTTAGGACAACCTGAGTTATGCGCTGGAAAAAAACTGCAGTTGCTATTTTCATTAACTAAGATACAGATTGGGGTGCCCCTGACCACTCTTACAATTTTCTGTAAAGTTTTCAGTAAAAAAAAGTATGTTGACAAATATCATATGCTATGAGAATTCAAAGACGATTTAAGTAGAGCAAATAAAAATTAACCGATCGTTCCGAGAATGGTAAAGAGTACTCTAAGGGTTGCAAGCGCAACATGAGTTTAAAGGCTGTCAATCCTTCTACGATTGCTACTAGATACACTCTTAGCAGATGAGATTAATCTTTAGCACTAAGATTGTGCCAAAACTTATTTATGACAGACTGAGTGCTTCGTTTTTATCAACCAAGTTTCATTAAGCATTTACACAAAAAACTAAGTGTGAACGTTTACAACACAAAGACAAAAGTACAGAAATTAAAAATGCTACCCAGACGTCAGAGTAGAGAGGAGACATGCAACAACGCCAACGAATGATATGAGTACAATGAACAAAATTGTCCACAAAAGTAAAAAATAACCTAAGTCTAGAACTACATGTATGTTGAATGAAAGTCATAAAATGAACTACCCAAATATAAATCTTGTTCATTGTAAATAATGATAATCAAACTTAATATGTACATGTACGTAACTTTTTTGTAAATCGTGACTTTTTTGTCATGTGATTTCCTGTCCTTTTAATTTGTGTCCCTTATTCGTAAAATGCACTAGTAAACTGAACTCTGTGATTCGTGAAATAACGAATAGATATCAATTTCATTTGTAATAATAAGTATAACTAGTTGACAATGTTTCCAACTATACAAAAGACTTTATGAGAAAAAATAATATATTTCAAATCTATTTGTTCTATGAATTATGGCGCTTTTTTCTTTTAACAGTCATAGGATAAAAGAGGGTCTGGAAAAGGAGGGAGGTGGTGTTCTTCAATTCTTAATATTATTTACGCCATTTTTTCTCTATTCTATATAAATTTTGCCAATTATTCTCTTTTTTTTATATTCTAGAAGCCCACTATTCTCTATTCTTAAATTTTTGTTCTATCCTTTTCTTTTCTATTCTTTATTTGTTTAGCCCATTATTCTCTATTCTGTAAACTCCATCCACACCCTAATTGAAGATGCCATTCTAGTTATCTACGTCTTTTTTTATTTCACTAAATTATTATGATTGTATCTCTTAATGTTAATTTTTTGTATTTCTTTTTTAAAAGTAGTGTCTTTTTCTAACCTAGATTTGTATGTTTAATTTTGCTCCAGATTTTTTTTCATTTTCAATGCAGTTTCGTGTTCCCCTCTAAGTGGGCAATTTTTCTTCATAATCCAAATCTGTGTACTTATATTTCAAGATAACACGACACCGAATGGCATATCTCCCGATTTCTAAAATTTTTGGCACACTTGTACTTTGAATCGAGTTGTATCGGAATATGTAATAAAAAAAAATGGCGGTCACCATTTTTGTTTTTTCGTAAATTTGATTAGAAAACGTCAATTTTGACGACAAATTTACACAGGAAAAATTCCTTGTTTTAACTTTCCTTTTTTTTTAAAAGATTTTTCAATAGACGGCTTTGTTCTTATATACGGAGAAAACTAAAAACTAATATAATATCCCGGATTATGCCTCTAAGATGCATGCTTTTTGTATAAGTTGTTATTAGCTTTCAACTAGCTGTCATGCAGTAACTGCGAGTACTCTGTACTTAAAGTCTTGGGATGTATAAGTACCCTTCCAAGTCCACTCTGTTTTTGTTAGATGCCTCCTATTTGTATCCATCTGATGAGTTAAGCCTTTTTTGTCTGATTTCTATATATATACAGCTTATTCTCATGTTGTTCTGTTACACCACTGTCCCAAGTTAAACTGGTCCGTCATTCCATCTTAAGCTTCGCACCGTTTGTGTAGCGATAAGGGAACACAACAGGGGGTCCAGTTTATGTCCCAGGTTAGGGGGAGGGAGGGTTGGCGCCTTTAAACGAGTTTAACCTGACCACATTCTGTATGTTCCTGTCCCGAGTCAAGTAGTCTGTACTTTAGTTTGTTGCTATGTAACATATTTGTTTTTCGTTCATTATTTTGTACATAAATTAGGTCGTTTGTTTTCTCGTTTGAAATGTTTTACATATGTCATTTCGGGGCCTTTTATAGCTGACTATGCGGTGTGGCTTTGCTCATTGTTGAAGGCAGTACAGTGACCTATAGATGTACATTTCAGTGTCATTTGGTCTCTTGTGGAGAGTTGTAACACTGGCAATCATACCACATCCTCTGATTTATATATATATATATATATATAGAAACACATATGTCATCATCCTTGTGTTTTATATACAGTGCTTCAAAGTTGACCGATACGCTTAGAATTTGACAGAAACCGTGTGACGTTACAGAATAAAGTAATTTGGTAAACAGTGATATTGAGGTACAATTTGAATTGATTGATTGATGGTTGCTCAACGTCCGGTGGCAAATATTTCATGCATTTACAGGACGATACAGTTCAATTTGAATTGCTGTGTCTGAAAAACACATTTGGTGCAGCAGTCAAGAAAGGTTAAACATTCTGTTATTTGTGAAAACTAGATTTCATTGAGATGGGAGCCATCTCTTTGGGCCCCGCTGTCAATAATGTGGGGTAAATAAGTTGTATGGATAATCTGATATGAAGCATTATTTGGAAGTTATTACATAGTCTCACATGTGATTTTAATCTAAGATTTTAAGTTAAAACTGATAAATATTCTCAACTTACTTTCATAGTATAATAGTGATATGACTGCATGATGTGAACTCATTGTTGACTACTCTAAGGTGACTTCTGGATATATGGATTGATGTTTGAACAATTTTTAAAGATGCTGCCCAATTGATATTTGTCACATATTTTTAGAATTATGCCTTCAATATATTATGACCCACCAAGTATAAAGTATGAAATATTAACGGTTCTCGAGAGGTAAAGCGGACACAATTTGTTAAGAACAACGAACGGATGGACAGACCAACGGACTGACCTTTGACCTAGGATGCATACATTATGACACATTTAATATATATGTTAAGTTGAAAATGTTTGTCAGGTATAAAGTATGAAATAATAACAGCTGTCCTCTCAAAATATAGTGTGGATCAAATTTGTTAGCGATGGACAGACCAACAGACAGACAGACCTTTGACCTAGGAAGTGGTACATACATCATGACACACCCTCTGGTGTTGGTTAAAATGGATGTCAAGTATAATATTTGAAATCATAATGGTTCTCAAGATATAGAGCGGACACAATCTTCACAACAGAACACAGGGTTGTCAACTGAAACCAAAGTTTTTTTGACGTTGACCTTTGACCTAGGAAGTTGTACATACATCATGACACGCCCTCTGGTGGTGGTTAAAATGGATGACAAGTATAAACTTTGAAATCATAACGGTTATCTAGATATGGAGCGGACACGATCTTCACCACAGGACACGGGGTTGTCAACTGAAACCAAAGGTTTTGACCTTGACCTTTGACCTAGGAAGTTGTACATACATCATGACACACCCTTGGGTGTTGGTTAATAATCATGTTAAGTATTAAGTATAAAATCATAACGGTTATCTAGATATGGAGCGGACACGATCTTCACCAAAGAACACAGGGTTGTCAACTGAAACCAAAGTTTTTGACCTTGACCTTTGACCTAGGAAGTTGTACATACATCATGACACACCCTCTGGTGGTGGTTAATATACATGTAAAGTATAAAGTATGAAATCATTATGGTTCTCTAGATATGGAGCGGACACGAAAGTGTTACGGACGGACGGACAGACGGACGGACAGACGGACGGACAGACGGACGGACGGACGGACGGACGGACGGACGGACGGACGGACAGACTGATCACTATAGGGCGACCCGCCTTTTCGGCGGGGCCCTAATTAAAAAGAAAATCAACATCCTGATATAATACACAATCTTAATATAGCATACTTCGTATGATGTAAACGTGTGGGTTGTGTGCGTAGTTAGTCGGACCATGGAAGTGGAAGTATTATATACTTCCATGGTCGGACAAACCTTGCAAACTGTATGCAAAATTTCACTCAAATACACCAAGTTCCACATTCTGTCGTTCGTGAAAAATTATTGAAGAAAAAATGATCCTGAGAATATATATGCACCAAAATTCCCATTACTGTTAAAAAATTTTGCATGGTTCTGGAGATAAAGCTTTGGAGATTTCCTTATTTATTCAAATAGAAAAAAAATATCATCGGTCCGACATATAAAAAGCACCTTGCCATTTTTTAATAAATAAATTTGGTGTTTTTACTGTCTTCTGATTGGTTAAAATTATTAGTTTTATTTTCAATGTTGTCAATTTTGATGGCGACACGCCCACTCTGACGTTGTGTATGCATACGCCAACATGTGTGTACGTTGTTATTGTTAATATAAATAATATAAAAAGTTCTTTGAGCCTTATTTTTGATAGAATTTATTGAACCATAAAACTAATTTTTGACTCTTCACATTTTACATAATCCGCTTCGCGGATTATTCAATGTGAAGAGTCAAAAATTAGTTTTATGGTTCAATAAATTCAAAATAGATAATAGCCATTCATTAAATATCATTAATTATATCTTCAAGCAGTTCTGTTTTGAATCGGGAAGAACAATATCTACTTCAATTCAAATATTCGCTCGGTGAGACTCTCTGAAACAATCAATACGTGAACTTTGCTGCAAAAAGTACTATACAATATATGGATTTATTTTTTCCGTAAATGCGAAATAATCGACGCATCTTACAGCATTTACTAGGGTCTGAATGGGGTCTTTCATATCTGTATTCTATGATAATTTAGATCATATTTCTCTATTTCTTTTATATTTTATGCCCATTGACATGATTATTTTCTATTCTGTATATATTAGACCCTTTTTATCTAATTTTTTGGGAGTAAATTATTTTCTTTTTTTCTTATTTTAGCTCTAATCACGACCCTCATTTACGTTTGTTGTGCATGCGAGATATAAACTGCAGTCTCGCAAAGCTATACCTGTGTGAAGACAACTTAACATTATCAATGTTTCATATACTAACTATGAAGTAAATAAAATGCATTTCTTTACGTACAAAAATAAGCAAATATTTGTCAGCATTTACTTTGGTTGTAAATGTTTTATAAACCGTGGTCTCTAAAAAATTTGCATACGTCTATAAAGATATGTTGCAAATATTAATATTTATCAAAATAACTATAATACTGGAAAGTATTAGTAAATAAAATACATTTCTTTACATGCATGAACGATATCGAAAAACGTTTGCAAATATAACATAAACATTTGACAGCATTTACATTGGTTGTAAATGTTTTATAAACCGCGGTCTCTCAAAACTGCCCACATCTCTGTAAAACAAATATGTAAATTTTAAACTTTGCATACATCTCCTATCCTAGAAAGTGCATGCAAATCTAAGGCCTATCTTTACATATCTTTAGAATATGAATAAAGATATGGAAATAAAATAATTATCTTTAGCATATATTTGAGAACGTCCCAAATAATGCCAAAGGGATAATGTATTTACATATACATTAGTAGGTCCGCAAATATATCTGGCAGAAAAGTAGTTACATTTGTCAAACATTTACATGATTGCCCAAATTGTTGTAAATCTGCCTTTTCGTGTAGTGTGAAGTATCGTAAGGTAAATAGTCTTAGAACAAGAAGGTATTATATATGTGGAATCAGTACAGCACTTATGAACAAAAGTTTGAAAGGTTTGATGCTTAGGAATAAATGTATTACTTCATACTGCTAATCAATGTTTATTTTTTTTTATTTGCTGGAATTTTCAAAATGCATTTTTACATTCATTCAACTTAAAAATGGAAACCGAAATTACTGGCTATTTGTAAGTTTACAACTGTCAGTTGGAGAAATAACGTACTAGATACTTTTCACATACATGAAGCAGCAGGTCCAGTGAAAGGGAAAGAAAAGAAACAGTTAAGCTAATAATGTAATATAGTTTATTTAGTAAATATTAATTCATAAAACACAATAACTGTGTGATACAACAAATAAGTTTAAAGAATATTTATAGAAAAAAAATTCATCAAGTATATATAAAATAACATATAATTACAATCAAACCTTAACTAGTCTATCTAAGACCAGAAGCCGTTATATACATATATACAATGGTTATCTTCGGATATTTATTTAAACCATGTAAAGAGAACATCTCGCTTATTGAAGAAAATTTTGCACTCATGCGGACATTCTATTAAAACAGATACTTATTATCATACCTGATAATTTTCTTTTCTTTTTATGATAAAATACATATTAAATAAAATATAGACCAAGTCAACTAAATAAAGCAAAGAGTGCACACGCTGAAATGTCTCGCCTTCTTTGCTAATCATTGATATTATGTTGATAGTCCTAAATATAAACTGTCACATAAACTTAAGAAAATCAAGAAAACTAAACATTGAGCAATGAACCATTTGAAAATGAGGTCAAGGTAAGATGAATGATGCCACAGACATCCCCAGCTTACAATTCTTTCATTCAACACATATAGTTGACCCATTGCTTGTAGTTTAAAAAAACAGATCAAAACACAAAAAGATTACACTGAGCAATGAACCGTGAATAGGTCAAGGTCAAATAAAACCTGCTGGGCTGACATATAGATCATAAAATATTTCCATACATCAAATATAGTTGACCTATTGCATATAGTATTAAAAAAAAAGACCAAAACTCAAAAACTTAACTTTGACCACTGAACCATAAAAATGAGGTCAAGGTAAGATGACACCTGCAAGCTAGACATGAACACCTTACAATCATTCCATACATCAAATATAGTAGACCTATTGCATACAGTATGAAAAAAAAACCAAAACACAAAAACTTAAGTATTACCACTGAACTATGAAAATGAGGTCAAGGTCATATGACATCTGCCAGTTGGACATGTACACCTTACAGTCCTTCCATACACCGAATATACAAGACCTATTGCTTATAGAATGTGAGATACGGACTTGACCACCAAAACCTAACCTTGTTCACTGATCCATGAAATGAGGTTGAGGTCAAGTGAAAACTGTCTGACGGGCATGAGGACCTTGCAAGGTACGCACATACCAAATATAGGTATCCTATTACTTATAATAAGAGAGAATTGAACATTACAAAAAATCTTAACTTTTTTTTCAGGTAGTCACTGAACCATGCATGAAAATGAGGTCAAGGACATTGGACATGTGACTGATGGAAACTTCGTAACATGAGGCATCTATATACAAAGTATGAAGCATCCATGTCTTCCACTTTCTAAAATATAAAGCTTTTTTAAAGAAGTTAGCTAACGCCACCGCCGCCGGATCACTATCCCTATGTCGAGCTTTCTGCAACTAAAGTTGCAGGCTCAACAATAAAAACACTATCTCCCCAAAAAAACAAGAAAAACAACAAATAAAAGATATTTATTTTCCTAAACTGCAATAACTAAAACAGTTCAATGCAGGTTTCAAATATATAATGAAATAAAACTAGAGGCTTCAAGGAAACTGTGTCACTCACCAGATAATTTTGTTAACAATTGATGCATGAAATATTGCAAAGATTATACTTTTGCTTAAGTTTCAGAGATATAAGCCTAAAACTGCATTTTATCCCAATGATCTATTTTCAGCCAGTTCAGCCATATTGGTTAGCAGGCAGGGTCATTTGACACATTTTTTTTTATCTGAATACTCTAATGACGATTGTGGACAAGTTTGGTTAAATTTGGCCTAGCAGTTTCAGAGAAGATTTTTGTAAAAAATTACAAAAATGTACAAAAAAAATTTCAAAATTGCCTATAAAGGGCAATTACTCCTTAAAAGGGCAATTGACAATTTTTGTAGATCTTACTTTGCTGTACATTATTGCTGTTTACAATTTATATCTATCTGTAATAATATTGAAGATTATAAGCAAAAACTGCAAACAAATTTTAAAAATACAAATTCAGTGGCAGAAACCCGACTAAATATCCTAATGATGATTGTGGCCAAGTTTGGTTAAATTTGGGTTAGAAGTTTCAGGGGAGAAGATTTTTGTTAAAGTTAATGGAGAACAGACATCGAACGACGACAGAGGCTAAGTGATGAGAAAAGTTCACATAGCTCATTGAGCCAGGGGATCTAAAAAGTACCTGAAAATGTAAAAATATTCTTTAATGAAATTTAGTTTTAATAGTCATCCATATAAAATCCTGATGTTTGAAGCAGGAGTAATTTTGTATATAATAAAGAATATTAAGATAAAACAACATATAATATATGTCCTGAGTATGGTACTATAATATATAATGTATAAATAAACAAACCATCAATAAAAACCAACAAACCCGTAGAAATTATATGATCACAGTAATTATGGTATATTCACTAACACAAACAAATTCATTTCAGCAATAGAAAAAGGTAAATTTCATAGAAAGATCCAATGTTGGTTTAGAATTAATATATTTTAAAAGTACATAAATATAAATCTGATTGTATCAAAACAACATCACACACAGTAAAATCATACAATCACCGGTGAAGTGCAGTTGGGATTAAATTTACCATGTTTAACTGGGTGTTTTAGCTTCATAAAGTTCAAAATTTTCCGAGGAGAAGATTTTTGTTAAAGTTAATGGAGAACAGATGACAGACATCGAACAACAATGGAGGCCAAGTGATGAGAAAAGTGCCAGAAAATATAAAAAATGTTCTTCAATGAAATTTAGTTTTAATAGTCATCCATATAAAATCCTGATGTTTGAAGCAGGAGAAATTTAGTATATAATAAACAATATTAAGATAAAACAACATATAATATATATTTCCTGAGTATGGTACTATAATATATAATGTATAAATAAACAAACCATCAATAAAAACCAACAAACCCGTAGAAATTATATGATCACAGTAGTTATGGTATATTCACTAACACAAACAAATTCATTTCAGCAATAGAAAAGGTAAATTTCATAGAAAGATCCAATGTTGGTTTAGAATTAATATATTTTAAAAGTACATAAATATAAATCTGATTGTATCAAAACAACATCACACACAGTAAAATCATACAATCACCAGTGAAGTGCAGTTGGGATTAAATTTACCATGTTTAACTGGGTGTTTTAGCTTCATACAGTTCAAAATTTTCCGAGGAGAAGATTTTTGTTAAAGTTAATGGAGAACAGATGACAGACATCGAACAACAATGGAGGCCAAGTGATGAGAAAAGTGCCAAAAAATATAAAAATGTTCTTCAATGAAATTTAGTTTTAATAGTCATCCATATAAAATCCTGATGTTTGAAGCAGGAGAAATTAAGCATATAATAAACAATATTAAGATAAAACAACATATAATATATATTTCCTGAGTATGGAACTATAATATACAGTGTATAAATAATTATTATTAAACCATCAATAAAAACAACAAACCCGTAGAAGTAATATGATCACATTATGGTATTTTCACCAACACAAACAAATATATTTCAGCAATAGAAAAAGGAAATTTCATAGAAAGATCCAATGTTAGTTCAGAATTAATATATAAAGTACATAAATATAAAACTGTTTGTATCAAAAAAACATCACACAGTAAAATCATGCAATCACTAGTGCAGAAAAATTAGTATTAAATTTACAATGTTGGTGTTTCAGCTTGGTATAGGTGTGATATTGAAAAAAGTCGTTTTATATACAGTACAACACTCCATATGACTTTCCACTTTATCAAAAATAGCATATGACTTTTTCAATAGCATACCTGTTTCAACTTTTAAAATACACTAATATAAATAAACCAAAGAGCTCTGTTTGAGGGATTGTCTTGGTTAAGTTTGTGATATTGAAAAAGCTATGTTTTTTATGTACACTTTGTAAGTTTTACACACTTTGGTGCAACAGTGACTGACATTGATGACATGACATCATACAAGTAAAGTTTAAATCATGATTGCCATTGATAATATAACATTTACAATTTACATACTAATAAGTGTATAATAATTAATATAAATATAAGAATTTATTAAAAATTCAATAAAATCCATGAAAATTTTAGTATAAATAAAAAATAACTTTATTTGAGGTTTACAGGTAATAACAACAGACATTCAACTAGAAAAGATATTGTGGTTCAAGTATTTTTTAACTTCAGATATTTTTTTTTGAAAGGCCAACAAAAAAATATATACTGGTAGCTAGCTTCTCACTGACTTAAGCTTTGTATGATTTGTTTTTCTAATCAAAAATAACAAAATAACCTTAATACTAATGTAAAAAAGATTAGAATTATTCAAATTGAGCTTTTTAAAAATATATTAAAAACTATAATATAAAACAGGAGATGTGGAATGAGAACCTCAGCTTTGTCACTTTTTTGTATAATAAGAAGCTAAATGGAAATAATAACAAGAATCACAATAAATTTCTTTTAATCTCATAATCTAAACATTGAGGTAGAATTTACATTATTCAAAAGAACATCTTTGGTGGGTTTTTTTTTTCATGTGAGGTAGTTATTACAATCAATGAACCTTCTTAGAGGCTAGGTAGCTATATATTGAAAAAACAATATACAAAAACAAATAATAAATCTCAAGATTTTCTTACAAATCTAGTAATGCCCATTGGTGTAAACTTAAAACATTAATGTGGCACAGTGCCTGTTATCATGATAAAAAACATGATTTAAAATCTGCATTTTCAACATAAAAAAATATGTGAACTACAATTCAATATTAAATTTTATAACATTGTATAAGGTTTAACAAACAAAAAGGTAAAATCTGAATCAGGGATCTATTTCTAAACGTATATAAATCTTATTTTTTTTATAATAACATCATTAACTACATGCAATACACATGTAAACATTCTTTTGGAATCTTTTCTGGTTTCCTTCTACTTGGTTTGGGCTCTAAATAGAAGTAATCAAGAACAGGTATCAGTATAATAAGTAATCCAGCCAGTATGATACATCCACCACCAATATAGAAAGCAATCTCTACACTTCCTGTCTGTTCAAATACCCAACCTGTAATGAATAAAGACACGATTAACATTTTGGTGGGTACATGCAGTATGAGTTTTACTCATTGTTGAAGGAAGAATATATATATATATATATACCTTTTGCTGCTGACATCTTCATTTTTATCTGTGGTTGATAGATGTCTCATTGGCAATCATAACTATCTTCTTATCATACTGATTTATTTTGAATGATTAAATTCAAGCTTTTTTAAAGAGTGTTTTCACAATTAATAATAATTGGCATTATTTTTGTCTGAGATTTAATTTTGCTGAGATTTAATTTTGCAATTTCCATGCATATGTATAAAACTAACTACAATATATATGGTCACTATTATATATATCGTAATACTTGGACCTTTCTTATTTGACTATACATCAAGTAAATGTGAAAACTTGTAATTATTGCCATGAAGTGTGTGAAAATGTTAATGTTATACAAAGTATCTGCAAAACTACATGTAAGTTGGTTGACAGTATATATATGAATGCACTTGTTTAAATGTATGATTATGCAGTAACTTCATCAGCACACTTTAATTATCTTGGAGTTTATCTATTTATCAATGTTTATAGTCATACAGTGGAAAGTAATAAAAGGTATTATACTAGGTTTTTGTTTATTTGATTGATTTTGTTAACACATTTCTCTGTGATTTTGCAATGTCTATTAGAGTGTTTTGTATTTCATTAGTGTTTCAAGTAAGTTTTTTTGCCTCTTACATTTTCTTGTTTAAAAGTTTTAATAATTGATTGATTGATTACTGTTTAACCCCACTTTCATGTACTTAAAATTGAGAATGGAAATGGGGAATGTGTCAAAGAGACAACAACCCGACCAAATAAAAAAACAACAGCCGAAGGTGACCATTAGGTCTTCAATGTAGCGAGAAATTCCTGCACCTAGAGGCTACTTGGACTACTTGGCCACAGCCCCCTTTAAGTTCTGATGAAAACAATGAAATGTTCTCTTTTTATTATATAAAATGTAGACTACTGCTATGGATATTTAAGAAATGACTGTAATATTTTTCCTGTCTGTGAAGAAATTACATCAAAAATAATTTGCACACTAAATAACCCGGGTAGCGTGTTATTTTAAAGTGTGCACCACATTTTTTATGTTATTTCAAATAGACAGACAAAATATTACAGTTATTTCTTTTAATTTAATTCTATATTTTATTTTAAACCAGAGTAAACCACGAAAAAACCCATAGAAGACGTCATGGTCACACTACTAAATTGTATCTATGAGCTGATAAACAAAACAATGTCAGCCAATCAGAAGACATGTTACATCCAACATTTAATTTTTAACAAACACATACCTATTAGTGGAGGTGCTGCTATACTTCCAATCCCATTGGCAAGCATGACATATCCCATACCAGTACCAAGAGCATCTGGTCCAACTATTGCTGCAACTGCAACAATTAACAACCCCATTATAATGTTAGCCATCACAGAGAAGGCAACATAAATTATGGCCAGTGCGCCAAAGCTATGGAATGCTGAAATCGGAAATAAAAGACAAAAGCTGCCTGTCAAAACTGTGATGACTATATAAACAATGTCAAGACGTAATTTGGGAATATTTCCAACAATTCCTCCTAAGATGCTTCCAAAAAAGGCACCAAATCCACCAATGCTAAAAATAGATGCTGAAGACTGTTCAGTTAATCCAATGGTCAGAAAGTACTGAGGTCCAAACAGAAGTATTATCACCATACCCATGTTCCATAAGATATTGTTTGCAAAGAAAATAATGAATGCATAGTTAAATAATATAGAACATGTGCTTTTCTTTGTCATAGCAAGTTGTTCCACTTCGTTCAAGCTATTTCTGGGTGCATCACATTTCTTACAAGTCTCAAACTCCATGCTGCCTTTTGTCTCGTCTTTAAGTAGTCTTGTTGGACTGCCAGGAATTACTATTTCAGTATGTGTTCCATCTTGTACTTCATTGGCTTCATCCTCTAAAATCTCTGTGTTTGTTTGATGCGTTTTTTTCTGTAATTGAACATTTTCTAATGCAATACCTTCATTTGGATTAATATCTGATTTGCCTTCTGATTTTTTTTCTTTCTCTTTAATTTCATCCTCTAAGCTCATTTTTCTAGCATAGGACAATAATTGAACAGAAGATGCCTTTGTATAAAGCTTTTCTGAATCTTTTGAATTTATTTCAGATTCTGTTTCTTCAGGCTCTTTTTCAAGATTTTCGACTTCAATTTCTCTGTCTTGAGCTGCTTTTTCGTACTTCTGTTTAAGGCTTTCTGGAACTGGTCGGAGTAAACTGGCAAAAATAAAATTCTGCATACTGATTCCACATACAATATAAAACGATCCTCTCCATCCATATTTGTCGACTAAAAAATTTACCAATATTGGAAAAATGATTGCTCCTACTCCAGAACCACTAGTGGCTAGTCCTGTGGCTAAACTACGCTTTGTGTCATAGTACAACCCTGATAACACATGAGAGGGTACATAAACCAAGCAAAATCCTAGACCTAAAATAAAAAGGAAAAGTTGTAAACAGATGGATAATTAATAACAATTTTTAACAAATATCATATTTATAGACATACATGTAGTTAAAATTCACATATTATTGTCAAGCACATTTAAAATCTATAGCCTTTCCCTATATAACTAAAGTCTACACAAAATATCAAACACGAAAAAACCTGTGAAATGGACAGCAAATTGCTAAAATAACCTATTGTTTGACAACAATTTTGGAATGAATATGACATTTCTAATGCAATAAATGGATGAAACATCAACTATAAAAAAAAAATCATCAGGTTTCAATGAAGCAATAAACTTTGCTGAAACTGAAAATGATTTAAAGTATGCTCTCCAGAGACATGAACCAGAAGTGAAACCCAATAATATATAATGTGTCTTCAATATATAATTCAAGGCTCTGGAGTAAACTGTATTTCATCATGTTCAATTTTCTTGTAAAGGTGAAGCAAGTTTGCAATATTTCATTTTGCATTTATGATGGGAACACCTTTTTAATACCAGAGTAATTAGCCAAAGCAAGACTTTAAAAAAATACTTTTAAAGATACATGTATGCCGGGAATAAATGAAAATCAGTGATATTTTATTAATTTAATTGTCAATACAATGTAAATATTTTTTGTTTTTATAATATCGATATAACTTTTTTATCTTTCAATGTCAAACTAACAACATAATAAATTCAATTTGATATTAATTTATTTTTGTTGTTTTACCTTAAACCCAGGATTTTTTTAAGGAACAATAAAAAAAATCATGTGTAAATATGTTTCTGTATGGTAGTATCTAATGGGAGATAACCCTTATTTACATCAAAATTTCATTGTATAACAAGAAACAGTTATATTACAAATTTGTTTCTACATTTTTATCATGTTTATATTATGCAGTTTTTAGTAATTGCCTGGACCGAAAGAATTGTTAGTTTAAAATAACATACAAACAATATGTAGTCAATGCTTTCACCTCCTTTCCAAAGAAATAAGTCTTTTAAGCCTTGAATTTCTGAACTTATAAATGAAAAATGAATGTAATGTGATTCATTCATTTACAAGACATACATACAATTTTTTCGATTGCAGAAAAATAGTTTTTCATGGATACTTGATTTGGTTGACGTGGGAGAGTCTGCATACAAACCTATACATAATGTGTACTTCTAATAATATAAATAAATTTTTAACTTACATTTACTAATGAAACCCACACAAATAGTTTTTCCATGTATAAAAATGAATCCACATTATATGGCTCAAGACATTTATAATCTTACCACTGAGAACACCATAAAATCCATACATGTATATGATGTTAGGAGCAAATGGCAAGCCAATCAGACCAATACAACTAAGGGTGGCTCCAATCAGTGCCACCTTTCTGTGGCTCATATGGTTCATCAGAATTGTGGCAATAGGACCTGAAAAACACCATAGAAAACATATATACATTCTGTACATTTGTAGATATCAGGTTTTCTACACATTAAAATCTTTAAGGTGGTACCTAACACTTGAGGGAGATAACTCTGTAAAATCAGCTTAACGTTTTAATTACGTTGTGTTGTAAAGGGAATAATAAGCTTCTCAATGATCAAAACTGGTGTTTGTCAAACTACTGCATTTTGTACTGTATAACCAGTGTAATTTTTCTGACAAAATGGTTGGTTCAAATTTTTTGAAATATTTATATTTTTGTTACAGGGTCAAAGTAAATAATGTGTCAAAATTTTATGAAAATTAAACGAGCCAAATTTATTTTAATGAAAGTGTTGGGTACCACCTTAAATATCACGTGCAAAAGGTGGGTGAGTGTAGCACAGGGAAAAAGTAAAAAGCTTTTAACACTGCGTGAACCAGCTGATGTTTTATGATATCTTTAAGCAGGTAACCCGATGAATCCTTTTATCATGCTATTTATGCCCTCTCATTGACACCTTGACATTTGCTAATAAAATTTGGTGTTTCCTGACAAATTACAAAAGGGTCAAAGATACATGAGGGATATATTCAAACTTATCAAAAGTCTAGAAGAAACTGACAACACCAATGCTTAAAAAATAGAACAACAGACAAACAATAGTAAAGTGGCTCCTCAGACATAATGTGACATCCTTCCAAGTTCTGCTCATGTCTCAAAGCTGTAATATGATAATTACAGCGACTGAGTATATATATTTGACATTTATTTCAAATATGTGCATACATGTAAGTAAGTCAACTGTAAGAATTGAATATACAATCTTCAAATTCTATTTTTTATATGCTTAACATTTTTTTATTTAAGAAAAATACAGGGAAAATTTCAAAACATATGACTATCATACTATAGCCTCATTCTGAAATTTTAGAAATTCTATGTAAAATGTTGATGTCACCAGTACATAATAAAAGCTTGACCTCACTTGCATTATAACTTAAATTTTTACTGCTGTGATATAATCAAATATTTGATCAACCACACATTTTAACTTATAAGTATTAATATTCTGCAATTCTGTCATTTAAAATATACAAATGTTACTACATGTACATGTACCGGGTACACGCATGACTGAGTCAAGTTAATTGAATTGAAAACCTATCTCACCTGATCCCAGGAATACCCCAACATTGATTGATCCAATAAGAGAGATGGCTGCTGGACTGTCATCAAAGTAACGCAGGAAGAACATGTTGTAGATGCCAAAACTCTGAGCCGTTCCAAACGATGGGATCTGTATCATGAATGCAGAAAAAACAACCACAACTCCCCAAAATCCACCTTCCTTTTTCTCTAACCAAGAATACAGACCCATGACTGGTCATATAATTGCGTTAAAATCAATTTTTTTAAATGGCAGTGTTCACTGAAAAATATAGGTAATACTTTGTCAAGATAAACAGTTTTTTAGGATAATAATTGTAAACCAACTTAATTTCAATCGCGATTTGTTTTCATGATCAAGAGTCTTTAGCTAGTCATGCTAGTAGAAGAATAATGTGAAAATAAATTGTTGCTAATATGTAAAACTAGGTAGGCATAAAAATGGCAAAACAAATTGCATGAAAAATAACCCTAAACCACCCTCCTGGATGCACAGCTTACATTGATTATTTTTAATTATAAATCTAAGAACAAAACTCAAGAAATTTATTGTTTGCTTCAATATATATCATGTAAATAGACAATTTTGAGATACATACTTCCAGAGACAAAACTTTATAACCATACATTTATATAATGACAAGTTAACAGGTTAACCCGGTACAAAATGTCTCCGTTACAAATCGACCAGGTACAAAAAGACCTTGTAGTCATAAAACTTTTGAGCAAGATTTTTGTACTCAGACTCAAGAATCAACTAATCAAAAAACTGGATTTTGTGTTTTCGAGCACTTATTTTGTACTCGGAGTACTGAGTAAAGTTTTATGATGTAGATGTAGTGTTCAAGAGAAAAGTAATGGTTTCTCGTGTACAAATAAACAGATTCATATTATATTGGATATGATGATATAAACCGAGATTATTCAGATGTACAAATGTAAACAAACTAAAAATATAATATTTACCAGATAAGTGACCAAATACACACGCTTGTCCTTGACCTCAAGAGCTTTTTACATAGTAACTTAATAGTACCTTCACTTTAACAATGTTCAGCGGTCATGTTTTCTTTAAAAGCGTTCGTAAATGCTAAGAATTCCAAATTTTACAGCCTACACCCCACATCAAAATCACACCAAAATCTAGGACGACATAATAAAGAACTAAACAAAAATCAATACCGTAGGATGCGTATTAATTCCGGAAAATGAATATTGTGAACCAGTTACCAAAATGAAAACAAGAAAATTTAAAATGCAGAATAATTTTATCCCATATAATGTGAAAAGATTGAAAGACTCGCCGAACAACTCGAGGTGAACATGTGAAGCTATTCTATTAAAACGGTAGGTCAAATCCATTGAACCTTTGTTCCCATGTACCCACGAATGTAGTATCTGTCATTAATGATTTTTGGAAATGGTCTCTGTTACAAACAGTCTTTTTTAACAAGAAACCAAAAACATATAAATCTTTCATGAGGTATACAATTGCAAATATATATATTTTTTTCCATGGGGAACGAAATGACATACATATTAATTTTACATGAGATACGAAATGGTATATACATGTAAACATGGTAAATATGTCATGAGGTACGAAATGGTCAGAGTACAGAATGGTTTTTGTCAGGTTACTAAAAAGTAAAAACACAAAAATACTGAGCTCCGAGGAAATTCCATGGTTACGGAGCGAAATTACAATATATAATTCTCAATTAATCCCGTTCAAAGCAATAGATAACCATGCAGAAATATTGTATTAAGTTTAAACTGCACTAGCTGATTATAAAATTGAGAATGGAAATGGGGAATGTATCAAAGAGACAACAACCCGACCAAATAAAAAAACAACAGCAGAAGGTCACCAACAGGTCTTCACTCACGGTAGCGAGAAATTCTCGCACCCGGAGGCGTATAACATATCTTGTAAACTAAAATTGAATGTCTGAGTTGTTTTAACTGACTACATGTAAAGTTCTGTCTGTTTGTGACACCAGGTACTGTTTGGTCAAAATTCTTGTTGTACGTATTGGAATAAAGTTGTATCAAGAGATGAAAGATTGCTACGGTTTTGAAGGTCCCGAGGTCGATTCTGACTCGGGACGCTCGATATTTCAATGTGTCACAAACGTTTAAAATAGTCAGAATGTGTACTTTAGCCAATAGGAGCCTCAGTTCAGGTCAGGTCAAAGTTGTTAATATCAAGTTGTGATTTTATACCGTTCAGCATCCCTACATCGTTTGATAGTTCACACTGTAAACAAACAAAAAAGCTAATATATCCATCCTAAAAAAAAAACTGTGTTGAAGGTGCCGAGTTAAATTCTGACTCGGGTTGCTGGAAATTTCAGTAAATTACAAGGGTGATTGTTACTCTCCCGCACACTTCTATGGTACCCGGAGTTCAAACTCTAATGGGTAACCCCGCCACATTATTTATGTATGTGCCTGTACCAAGTCAGGAACCTAGCTGTAATTCAGTGGTTGTCGTTTGTTTATGTGTTACATATTTGTTTTTAAAATTCGTTCATTTTTTTTTACATAAATAAGGCCGTTAGTTTTTTCGTTTGAATTGTTTTACATTGTCTTATCGAGGCCTTTTATAGCTGACTATGCGGTATGGGCTTTGCTCATTGTTGAAGGCCGTACAGTGACCTAAATGTATAGTTGTTAATGTTTGTGTCATTTTGGTCTTTTGTGGATAGTTAATCATACCACATCTTCTTTTTTATACATCGGAGCATTAGGTGACCTGGATATCACTCTTCACATATCTCTCCGAATTGTTTGTTCTCGACAAGTGTCTCGGAAGATCTCTGAAAGTACTTTGGTTCCTCCACCATAATATCAGATGATAAAATAGACGGATCCGCGTCTGTAACTGAATATTAAAGTTGAGAATACCACGCCTTAGACAATATATTAATTTATACATTTAGATTATTTAAGATTAGGATTTAAGTTTTATAGCATTTTTATGAAAATAGATGAGCACAAGTGTTGAACCTAGACAAAAAATTTAAAAAGAAATTCACAATTTACTATAGGTTTTCCTAACATTATATAGAATAAAATTATCGTTTTTTTTACCTAACTAGCTGTCTCGCCTCCTACAAATTGATCATCTTGACATAATTTAAAATAAGTAATTTTTAATGCATGGATTGTCTATTACAAACGTGTATCAGTTTGTTTTTATTCTTCTTTATTCTTCTCTTGTCAAGTTGTGATTTTATGCTGTTATTAAAGGGCCCTTTAATACGATAAATACATTGCATGGTTTGAGAGAAGGTATGGCTTGCGTCCCTAGATCGTTCGATAGTTTCGTTCCTAATATAAAAAGATGAAAAGTTCCCGACATTAATCCAATATTGTTTTGTTACCTCAGCTAATAAAACATAATGTTGTATTTATCACACTGTAAACAAATATAAATGCTATTTCATGTATAGACTGTCCCACTACTTCACGTTATATATAACGTCCGCAATATAATATTGTCCGCTGGACATCAACATAACACTGAGTTCAACCCAATTAATGGGAACAAGGCCTTTATATCAGTAGTCAAACACATTAATCTCTTAAAGTTGCGCTTAACACCTTATTTAAACTAACTCTTGTAAAAAGTAGTGAGAAAATCTCCACTAGCAACCTGACATCTGATATATTTGTGGAAACAATAGTGTTTTAAAGTTTAGTGGTTTAAGTTGTACCAAAATCTTATTTTTAACATGAAATGCAAATAGTTGGCCCGAGAACACAGTTATTTCGTAGTGCATTTCTTTTAGACAATAAATTCAAATTAAAAAAATTGCACCTGCTCTTTCTCAAAAAGATTTTTACAGTGTAGTGTACTACCAGTGAGACAAATAATATCAAAATTATAGAAATTTCTCTCAGCTTTAACTCAAAATATTGACAATTCTGTGTTAAGGGGGTGTAAAATTCAGTTTGACAGCTTCAGACGTGATAAAATTTGACCTTTTGGAACTGGACCAAATCACTACTTAACATAAAGATTCAGCACCCAAATTTTTTAAACATGTAATTACACCCCCTCTTTAATATTTCATGCATTGTTATTTGGATGGAGAGTTGTCTCATTGGCACTCACACCACATCTTCCTATATCTATTTAATATCAAGAAATAACTTGGAAAAGTGTATCAAATAAAACATGCAAGTTATACACTGTTTATACTAGGGACTATATTCGTAGAGGACGATAACTGTGTCCTTGGACCAGTTAGTGTTTTTTATTAGTTGTTAGTTGCTTTGAACTAGCTGTCAGTACCTGTGAGTACTCTCAGATCTGTACTTCGAAGTACACGGCCAGTTCCACTTGTATTGTATCCATCTGATGAATTTAAAAGCCTTTTTCAACTGATTTTTATAGTTCGTTTTTTGTTGTACAGTACCTGTTAGATCAATGTCCCATGTTTAGGGAAGGTTGGGGTTCCGCTAATATGTTCAACCCCGCCATATTCTGTATTATGTACCTGTCTCAAGTCAGGAGTCTTTAATTCAGTGGTTGTCGTTTATTTATGTGTTACATATTTGTTATTCGTTCATTTTTTTGTACAAAAACTATTTAAGCACTTGTCTCTCTCAGAAATTAGTGCGTGTGATAACTTAGGCCGTTAGTTGTCTTGTGTATATAAAAAAGAAGATGTGGTATGATTGCCAATGATACAACTGTGAATGGGCATGTTGAAAGATACATATCTTACCTTGTTTCTCTTGAACAAAATATAACATAAGTAAAAGAATACATTAGCACATTAAAAGCACATTAAATGCTCAATGATAAAGTTACACTGTCACGAAATAGATGTTCCTCCATAACCTAAGTTCCAAATGTAAAAAAAAATATTTTGAAGTATGATATATTCCTAACGGAATACATTATGGTACAATATTTATTTCGGGGACAGCGCTCGTCCATCTCACTTACAAGGAGGACAATTTAAATGTCCGAATGATTGAAAAGATAAGTCAGTCCTCTTTCCTCGAATATGATCCAAATTGATAGATATTCTTGTTCTCGGGGCTTATTTCGTAAAGAAGCATGGACATTCAGTATAAGTACAACATTTTTTTATTTTAATACAATTCCATTGTTTTCTTCTTCTATTATTTTTCATTGTTTGTTTAACAATAATCAATTTTAAAAAGATTTTTGTTTAATAAATATGCGACTCTTTTGTCATTTGTTAGTACAAAAAAATCCGAAATTATACACAGGGTCAAGCATTTTTATAGCAATGAAAAGTGTTAGTGAAAGTCGCCGGATACACAAATTGGATCCTTTTTCAAAAATATAACGTCTTATATTTTACATTATTTACGTTTAAACTCGAGGATTTTTCATATATTATAGTTGGACATTTTATTTGAAAATTGTAGTTTTTATTGGAATTTAGGAGACCTTTCTCATCAACTGATATTTAAATTTGTATCAACAGTTAAGTGACATAAGCTTTCAATTACAAAATTTTCGAAATCTTAGAAAAATGCATGTGTAAAGATATAGGAAGATGTGGTATGAGTGCCAACGAGACAACTCTCCATCCAAATAGCAATTTATAAAAGTAATTATAAATTATTATAATCAAGGTACGGCCTCTAACGCGGAGCCTTGGCTCACTGAACAGCAAGCTATAAAGGCAACTTAGTAATGTAAAACCATTCAAACGGGAAAACCAACGGTCTAATCTATATATACAATATATATTCGGATATATACTGTCTGATATTAACAGTGCTTGTTTGAAAATGACAGTTAAAGCTTTATGCTAGACACTAAAAATTATAGAAGGAATTAAATTGACACACAAGTATTAGAGTAGTAGATTTGTTACGATTTAGATGATATTTGTATTGTGTATGATTAGGCGTTTAGTGGCATACTTATGTATTATGTATGCTTTATTGTTGAACCTTCTATAATATGTGTGCTTTATATTATCAATTGTGTTCTAAAATACTGGTTTGAAACCAATTATCATACATTAATGAAGACATGAGTAGTGCTTGATATCTGATATTCTATGACTTTAACATTATATTCTATGTTATCTCGACATATTAATATGTGCAAAATAAAATATTCAATAAATATTTTATGTTTTTTTTTTTTCCAGATTTCACATGAAAATTCGCACTGCACTGTTTATCGGAAAAATTGTATCTACCGCTCCAAACCACGATTCCAAATCTTGCGAAATTTGCGACCGTCTATTCACTGACGTTTTTGTACATGCATGCTTTGGCTGTACGTGCACATCAAATATGTACACAGTACTTGGCTAGACGTAATTACATTTTCCCGCGTTTCAACGAATAGCGGGAAACATTTGTATTAACGATGCGTAGGAATTTTCTTATTTAGTCACGTGAACATTTTCAAGTGCGGGAAAATATTTCGAAAGCTTCACTTTCTACCCAACAGTCGTAGTGTCAAGATGGACACCGGGTTAGATTCTCCGATTCGGGAAGCCATTGCAAATGAGGTAAAAAGTGTCATCGCTAGTTCTCAGCAGGACATGTTGAACAATATGAGCGCAATGATGGACTCAAGATTGAATCGTTTACAATCCAACATTCAACAGTCTCAGCTTGATATTTCCAACGCACAGATCAACAAAATAGAGGAAAGTGTATCAGACAATTACAAGTTTCAAAGGAAAGGGAATGAAAACCAGTTTCGACACAGTGTAAAAGTAATTTCCAAGTTAACGGAGGCCCGTTCCTTGCTGGATACTCCTGATGTCAGCCTCTCCAAAGTAGCCGCGGCAAAAGACAAGATATCGGAAGGTATAGACTTAGTTCAAGAGCGTCAGAAGCTTATTAAGTTAGCGGATTCTTCCGAGTTAGGATGGCGTGTAGTGCAGGAATATGTTACAAATCCTATAGCAGACGATTCTGAGGACGAGAAACGTATGAATAGGGCCCAATCTAGAGCTGAAAGAAAATCTAAAGCGGAAAAGGCAAAAAAGCGTCCAAGACCAGTTCCATATAATAAAGATAGGAGCTCTGAAGACAAGAACTCAAACTACAAGCCTGGTAGATGTTTCACTTGTGGAAACAGAGGCCATTGGAGTGATAATTGTCCACAAAATAAGAAGTCAAAGATAAGTACATTCAATTTATTACATTTAAATAACGATTTGTTATCATCTGAATCAAAGATAAATAATGTTAGTTTTGAACATACATGTAATATTTTACCTTCTGTCTCAATAACGAGCAATTACGATATACAAAACAAGAATGTAACGACTGAACAGTTGTCATCTGACACTGTTTTATACTTACCTGGCACACCTGTAGGTAGATTAAAGATCAGGTTAGATAAATGGAAATTGATAACTGATAATCAATACATTCTCGACATAATCGAGAACGGTTATAAAATACCGTTTAAAACAGAACCTGATCGTATACATATTAGAAATAACAAATCTTCAATAGACAACAAAGATTTTGTTTCATCAGAAATTTTAAATCTATTGAAAAAAGGCTGTATCAAAGAAGTAAGCACTATACCGTTAGTCGTTAACCCACTTACGGTAGCTTTCAACAAATCGAGTAAACCCAGACTCGTCCTTGACTGTCGTCACATAAATCCACACTTATTTAAATACAGGTTTAAATACGAAGTTTGTAAAGTCGCTAGAGAATTGTTCAATGAAAAGGATTTCATATTCAGTTACGATTTAAAATCGGCATATCATCATCTTGAGATATTTAAAGAGCATCAACAGTATTTAGGGTTTTCATGGCTGTTTGATAATACAGTAAAATATTTTGTGTTTGCTGTTTTACCCTTTGGAATTTTAACCGCAGGGTATATTTTTTCAAAGGTTTTGCGAGAAGTGGTTAAAGATTTCAGATCTCAAGGCAAGAGAATTATAATGTTTTTAGATGATGGTCTTGCTGGTGATAAAGATTTTGTCACTGCTTTACAGTGTAGTAAACAAGTTAAACTTCAATTAGAAGATTTGGGTTTTTTAATAGCGCATGAAAAATCGCACTGGTTTCCTTGTCAAAAATTAGATTGGCTCGGTTTCACATGGGATACAAAAAATGGTAACATATTTGTCAAGGAAGAAAGAATAGAGAAATTAGAAAAATATTTGAATTTTGTTTTGTTTCAAGTGACTAATGGAAAGATTTTATTCAGAGCTAGATTTATAGCAAGTATTGTTGGTCAGCTTATTATCATGCACGCCGTTTTTGGCAATGTAGTACGTAGAAATACTAGATTTCTTTATGATTGTGTTATGTCAAAAGCTAGTTGGCAAGCTTGTGTACGAATAACGCACGAAGCTTTGAGCGAATTAATGTACTGGAATCTTCACTGTAGAAATATAAATACAGTAGGTGCTAAGATAAGCACGGTAACAGTCAATACTTTGTTTGACTGCGAGATTGTTTGTGACGCCTCAGATGTGGGCTTTGGTGGTTATATTACACCTTTTGCTGATTCTCATTTTGAGAATTTTGAAACATTTGGTAATTGGACCAAACCGGAAATGGGTGAAAGTTCTACATGGAGAGAATTAGAATGTGTCAGAAGGGTATTAAAGACATTTAGTAATGCCACTGAAAACAAACAAATTAAAATTAATTCCGATAACAAGAATGTTGAGCATATTTTGAAAGTAGGTAGCAAGAAATTGAAATTACAATCAATTGCTACCTCTATTGTCGATTTTTGTGTGAAGTTCAAAAGATTAACTTAACACCTAATTGGATACCAAGAACTGAAAATAATGATGCAGATTATCTGAGCAGAGTCATGGATCATGACGATTGGGGAATAGAACCCTCAATTTATCATTATTTGTGTAATTTATGGGACATTTGTACGGTAGACAGATTTGCTACACACTATAACTCTCAGTGTAAGAGATTTAATTCAAAAGTATGGTGTCCAGGGACAGAAGCTGTAGATGCTTTCACCCAGTTTTGGGGTAACGATGTAAACTGGCTTGTACCGCCACCTATCTTAATTACTAAAACTCTGAATAAATTAAAACAAGATAAAGCAAAAGGAACACTGGTCGTTCCTGAGTGGACTTCTGCCCCTTATTGGCCTATTTTACATAGAGATGGTGAATTTTTCGATTTTGTGAGAAATATTTATTATTTACCACAGAATAATTGTATCGTCAAGGGGGCAGGAAAAAATGGTGTTTTCAAGACAGGGTTGCTGAAATTCAGATTGATAGCTATGAGGCTAGCGTTTTGATTAAGTAATTCTATTTTGCAGGAATAGGATTGAAGCGGAATGTCGGAGCAGCTGTGGAGGCAAGCGGAGTTTCTAAAGACCATATTCTTTATGATTTAACCGGAAAGATGTCGTCATTTCTTCTCAACTCAAGAAGTAACAATACAAACAAGACATACTTTTCAAGTTTCAACAGATGGAGCGCATTTATCAAAGAACATGGTTTTAATAATTTACCCGCTGCTCCTATGCACGTCGCATTGTACATAACTAATTTGATAGACAAAAACTGTTCTCCTAACGTTATTAATAGTGCTATTTATTCTTTGAAATGGGTACATGAGCTGAATGGTTTTGCTGACCCTACTGACAATTCTTTCGTTAAATCATTACAAGAATCAGCCAAGCGCTTAAATGGAAAACCTGTTAACAAAAAGGAGCCTGTTAGTATCGACATTATTATTGAACTATGTACAAAATTCAAAGATTCTAATGTTTTATTAATTGTAAGAGATTTAGCAATGATAGTGTTAAGTTTTTCAGGATTTCTCCGTTTCGACGAGCTTAGTTCTTTAAAATGTAAAGACGTAACTGTGTATGATGAATTTTTGAAATTATTTATTTCTCATAGCAAAACGGACCAATATAGACAGGGTAATGAAATTTTGATTGCAAAAGGGAAAACTATAGCATGTCCAGTCAGTATTTTCAAGAATTATTGATTTGGCTAAATTGAACCTGAATTCAGATTTTTACATATTTCGACCTATATTTAAGCATAAGTCTATAGCTAAACTTATTTACAAAAATAAGAAAATAAGTTACACAGCAGCTAGAGAAAATATATTGAAAAGACTGAAATTAATCGCACCCACGTTGAATTTGGGTTTACATTCTTTGCGTGCCGGTGGGGCGACCGCTGCTGCTAGTTCAGAAGTTAATGAACGATGCATTAAAAGGCATGGCAGGTGGAAGTCTGACAGTAGCAAAGACGGCTATATTGCCGACACTTTAGAAAAGAGACTTTCAGTATCTCAGTCTTGGATTATAGATTTTTTACTCATATTTCACCCCTTTCTTTGTATGTTTTCTAGCTGTCTGGGTTATCGGCAATATGAATATATTGTTTTGTTTTATTATAGCCTATGTATTCAAGGGGAAAAAGGTTAAGGTAATACTTACATTTTCCCGCGTTTCAACGAATAGCGGGAAACATTTGTATTAACGATGCGTATGAATTTTCTTATTTAGTCACGTGAAAATTTTCAAGTGCGGGAAAATATTTCGAAAGCTTCACTTTCTACCCAACAGTCGTAGTGTCAAGTTTATTTTTACATATTTCAGATATGTAACAATTTAGTTTAATTCATGTTTCTGATCATGGTTAGTGGTTTTTTTTGTAACGAATAATTGTAACTCAAATTTTGTGTATACTGTCCAAGTATACCTCTGGAGACGGTCTTCCGAGCACAGGGTTTGGACGCAGGTTTCCAACTTTTTTCCACTACATATTTGGTATTTAATGTAGTTTGACCCGAGATAACTCGTTTTGGTTGGTTTTTCCTGGCCGGCGGGATCGTTGATGAAAGAGCCTTTGCTATTATTTGGTATTTAACTAAATATACTATATGTATGTCATATATCAGCATCCAGTAATCATCTATAATTGTAATGATTTATTTATGTATTTATGCTTATGAATTGTATTTTCAACTAATTAAAATCCGGTGTCCTTCAAGCTGTCTGGGTTATCGGCAATATGAATATATTGTTTTGTTTTATTATAGCCTATGTATTCAAGGGGAAAAAGGTTAAGGTAATACTAATAGAAAACTTTTCTCTCGATCTTTATGTTGAACTCAGTGAATGTAGTGATGAATCGCTATTTATTATTTGTCTAGGAAAAGACCCTTCAACTGCGCTCAGTGACTCCGACTTGGATTCATTTAAACGACTTTGCTACGTCCATGTAATAAAATCTGCATCCGAATACAATCGCTAATTGAACTATATTGTATAGTGTTAGCACATGTAATATCGACAGCTCGCAACATAAACTCATTTACAGCTTGCAATATATATTAACATTTTCATTTATATGTAAATATTACTCATTGTTCATAACTTTACTATTTTATTTTCTATTATTAATGTATTAATTTATTGTTCATGATACCATACTTCATGTAATCTCTATAAAGAGGAAATAAAGATATGAATGAATGACACTATAAAAACTGATTAATCACAATCAAAACAATTCCCGATTGTCCCACAATTAAATTTCCCAATTGTCCGGTGCATTACGTTTGCGCGCATTACCATTACATTTGCGCGCAAAAATCATTACGTTTGCGCGCAGCTTTCCATTACATTTGCGCGCATTTTTTTTGCAAGTAAACTCAGGTAAACTCAGGTAAAATACAGGTAATAATGCTTATTTATCTATTGATTTGTTCAATTATTTATAAGTATCAGTATCCCTTCCGTTAGTCTTAGTATGTTGCCTCTTTGACACATTCCCCATTTCCATTCTTAATGTTTTCATAACTTGGGCACATATTTTGAAAGTATTCAATCTGTATTGTTTTAGGGAAAATTGTCCCATGTTGGAGAAACGTGACTAAACCCCACAAACATCTTCCCGATTGTTCCACAACATTTCACTACCTTTTTACCTGAAATTTCAAAAAGTGGGACAATCGGGAAGACACCGTATTTTTATAGGCTTAAAATTTCATGATAAAAAATCATAAATTATTTCCGAGAAATTCAAACATTTTATTTCGGGATAATATGGAGATCATCTTAGTAATCATGCATAGAACTATATACTAAAGATTGATATTTATTGTTCCCAGGCAGTATAATTTTTCTACCTTCAAACCGTATTAAAGTACAATAAATATTTCTGTTTTTAAAACTGTCTTAACATATTTTGACACCGTAAGTTTTAAAAGGATTTCAAACAATTATATAGTTAGTTTTTAGTACACAAATACTATCGAACTTCGTCGTATGGCAAAGACTTATGAATAACTTACAAAATATATAATGATAGGAATAACACAAATTGGACTATTTAAATCATTTATTATATAGTCGATCCTCTCAACTGAAGCGTATAATTATTCGGGTTAGTTTATATCTTTTATATATTTCCCTGGACTTTCCAATTATTTTTTTGTAATCTGTTTGTTATTTTTTCACCAAGTTGTTAATGTTTATTGGAGTCAATTTCACGTTTATTTTTCATACAAAATTGAAAAATGAAGTACCTTGGCCGATTTGGCTACTCTCTGTTTGTAACTGTTGACTTAATATTCACTTTAAATTTCAATTTCTCAGTAAAAGTTCGTATAAAAGGTATTTATAAATTATCCTTGGGTTCCAAATATTGCTTTGAGTGCCTGATGAAGTTCGATCTAGAAAAATATCCCAGACGCAAAAAACAAAATGTATACTTTTACGTTATACTAGTATTATATATATTGTTTGTATCAACAACGAAGGTACACAAAATGATATTAATAGGATCTAGTCAGGATTCACAGAATCTTTTAGAAATGATTTATTGCACAGGCGGAGTAAGGAGTACCAGGGTTCCCCCTTAGTTTGCGGGAAAAATAGTACAAAAATGAGCCACCTTTGGAGGAAAATTTTTGATTGATTATTTAGGGAATCATTGAGGCATGACTAGACCGTACCCTTATTGAGCAGTCAGCGCCCCCCTTATAGGCCAAATAAAAAAAGTATTTGTGTTTCCTGTTTCCTTACATACCCTATACATAAATGAGAAATATCCTACCTTGAAGCTTTTTTAGTCATTTTTCAAAAAGCTCTGTGAAAAACAAATAGTCTTTTATTTGGCCTTATGAACAATTCTGCATCAGCCACAGATTTTGGTCATCGTATACATCAATGCGTCATGTTGTTACAAAGATAAACCAGTAATTAACACTGTGATTGTTGAACTCCACACTTCCATACTTGTAGCTATATGTAAAAGAACCAAAGAAACATTCAACTTCATAAGTTGAAAATAATACTGACAAAGCCATGACAAAAAATGGTAAGACCAAAAGACAAACAAAAGTATATCAAGAACATAACACAGATTTTGAATTATTATATATAAAATCGCTTACCACTTAGAAAAAAAACAAGAAAGAACCCATTCACCACCGTTTACGAAAACCCTATCCCATTCTGCTGTTGATTGTATCAAGATTTAAAATTAACCCCAGCAAACAAAACTAACTCTCATTCATGACTGATACGCATGCGCAAGAAATAATAAGCAGCATTAATAAATTTCTTCCTTAGCGTTAGGGTTACACAAATTTTCATAAGATTACAATTTGAATTAAGAGGACAGATTTTACAAATATGGTAAGTATTTTTATGTACAAATATAGTTATAACTTCTTACATTTCATTTTATAAAAAAAATAGTATTGAAAATTATAGTCGATTTTTTCCTCCAATTGAAATTCTTTTGACATTGTGACGTTGTTCCGCCTCAATTTATCGTTTTAAAATGAAAATAACAATTTTCTTGATTTACCTTCATCATTTACGTTTGAAGCCAAACAATTGAAAGCCAAGGATGTACTAGAACATAAACAGTTGAAGAGCTATATGACAAAAAGGACATAACAGTATAGTCAAATCCATCCTAACTTAAGACGCATTTAAAACATGTACATGTCTAAGACACTACTAAATAAGATTCTTAAACCGTAGTTATCTAAGTTAACATATACATATTAAGGCAGCTTAATTATACCTACTTAGCATAATTGGTTCAATCAAGCCGGTTTGTTTTTATTCATGGTTTGGTTTATGGAGGTAACGAGTATCGTTTTTAACTGTATTCAATGACTATGACTTTACAATAGAATTATTGCACTTTGACACGATATACTGGTAATCAAAAGTAGTGAAGTAGAAACAATTTATATAATTATAGATTATAATTGCGCTTTATTAAAAAAAAAATCGTTTTCAGCCATGAATGACCTTAAATTTGTTTTATATTTAAAAAAAAAAATCATATTGAAGCCAAGCAAGTAATACAGTTTATCGATATAAACAAAGCAACAACCCTCTGGCAGATTCAACAATGAAGTTCAATTTAATTACTGGAGTTCAAAACATAACTCGCATAAAGGTGACATCGTATGGTCATATGTTCAAAGAACCCCAACCGATCAGTTGGAACCATTATAACTTCAAAAATAATTATTGATTCCATTGATGTTTACACCAGAGCATATGCTTAACGAAAAGTTAAATTGCACACTGTGTTTTAATCTTTATGTCTGTAAAACAAACAAATGCTTATTTGATATGTGACTCTCAGATGAGTGTACGGCCTTGAATATAGATTGACTTCCGTACAGTATTTACTTCATACCACCACATCTTTGGTTGCCTTTGCATTCGGTATAAACAACAAAATGGAATTACAAAAATCAACTACATTCTCTTAAAAACAAATAACACCCGCTTGTTGTAATTAAGTCATTGCTATAAGTGATTTTAGATAAAGACATAACTTATAGCAGTTTGCAAAGCCTTTTTAATATAGTGACAGTTATGAAGAATAAAAGTGGTTACTATTTATATGAAACATTGTTATCATGAAATTCATAGTACTTTGTAACTGCTGCTTTGAAATAAATGTGGTTTTGAGCTTTGGATTTGGCCATTCGATTACGGATTTCCATTTTGAATTTTCCTCGGAGTTTAGTATTTTTGTTATTTTACTTTTTACTTGAAATGATTTTTACTTCCCTAGCTTTGAAAATGTTTTAGTTTTAGCGTTGTTTATTAAGGCGAATGCGAAAACAGCACTTCGGAAACAAAACACATTTGACAAACAGGTTGAACAAATGATATCGGATATATTCCTTACGTCGAAACTACAATCCCCCTTCCCTTTCATGAATGTGACCTACCGAATAAGACTATTTACCGAATATGTTATCACATAAGCAACACGACGGGTACCACATGTGGAGCAGGATCTGCTTACCCTTGCGGAGCACCTGAGATCACCCTTAGTTTTTGGTGGGGTTCATGCTGTTTGTTCTTTAGTTTTCTATGTTGTCTCATGTGTACTATTGTTTTTTCTGTTTGTCTTTTTCATTTTTAGCTATGGCGTTGTCAGTTTGTTTTAATTTTTTTAGTTTGATTGTCCCTTTGGTATATTTCGTCCCTCTTGAACAACTGATATTCTTAAACCCTGATAACTGCCATTGTCGATTGCCATATAAATTGATCACACGAGGTAACAACATGGATCTTAATATACATTTAATACTAAACAGAAAACAATAAACTTGCGTCAAAGATGCTATACTTCAAACATCAGGTGCAAAAAATGTTATACACCATATCCGGGTCACAACATATAATGACTTTTTATATATATGTAATCTAAAAAAAAAATCACAATACTTAGTCATTTATAATTTCTTACAGGATCTCTCAGCTCTGTTTATTGGCATATGGATGGTGTTTATTATATATATTGCCGTATGTGTTGAAGGTATGCTTTTATAATTTATTCAGCTTAAGTCCATAGTGCATTGTATGAGTGTTTGATTTTCGTATAATGAAGACATAATATATGAATCAATTTAATTCAGGTCTGCAGCTGGCATGTCTGTAACTACTAGTAAAATGTAGTTCTTTGTTAGTTTATGTATTATTGTAATTTGTTTAGTTTCTTCTGTGTTATACTCAGACAGCTGATTCGGGTTTCTTTTAAACCGAGTTTTAGCATGCGTATTGCTGTGTGCTTATTTTTTTCGACATTGGATAGAGTTATATGGAAAGGGTTGATAGGCATCAACAGGCATTGTAAAATTTCCATTTTATTTTCGTCTCCTTGATCTTTCATGAGTATTTTCTTTTTCTTTTTCAGTTGATGTTACAGTTTGTCCTGTGATATCTGCTTATTTATATCCATCCTTTGCAGGGCCAATGGTGTCAGTTATTCGGGTCATAACATATGGGTTGATGTTTTATCTAATTATGTTACCTGTTGAAATCAATCAGAGATGAAGTTTTCAGCCTGTATGTTTCATAAAAATTGACATTTCACCTCTTTTGAAAATGAAGAATAAAATATTTGTTTTAGTCATTGTTAATTTATATCATTTATTTCTTTTTTCTGTCTTTTAATTTATCTTAAATTAAATTACGTTGTTTTTTTATTTTTTTAATTGTTTTCATTCTTTTTTGTATATATTTTTTTCATTTGCTTTTGTTTCTTCTTTTTTTTAATTCTTCCTGGTAGGAATCTTGAGTACAAATGACAAAATATAAAGTTGTTGACTAGCATTTTAAAAGAAAACCCGGACTTAAAATAAATATTTTTTTTAAGTGAATATACATGATGTACATTGGATTCAATTGTTACATAATTCAATGTGAATTATTAATAATAACTTATAATCATGCAAATGCTTTTTTTTTTAAAAGAACAGTTATTAAACAATCCTTTTACAATAAATTTTGATCACTTCTATTGTTATTCAGTAATACTACAAATATCATTATAGGGTTTAGGAAAACAACCTTTTTGTTTATCTTTTTTGTTCAAATCTCAAAACAGGAGTTGTGCATGAACAATCACTGGAGAGACTTGTTTTAAAAATGTCCACCTTAATATCTTCAAATTTTGATAAATGCTCATTAAAACTGCTAATCATAATGTTCATTATATCTCTGAATTAAGTGAATCTTATGAAAAGAAATTGTTTAAAGAAAAAAATGTCGCTTTTTTTAAACCACTGTAATTTTATTTTATGTTATCTCCAGTTTGGCTAATTTTTGCCAGTTAAAAGCCAAAGTTTTTCTGCAAACAAAATAAAGCATACTTCTATAGATGGTGACAATTTTATGGTTTATTCATTAAATCAAATTTTTTCAGTGTATAATATTGTCGGAATTGCTGGACTGTCATGATACGGTATACATTTGCAACCCAGGCCTTATATATAAAGTTAATAATTGCAGGGACTTGTATGAATTAAGACTTTTTAAAGACTTTGATTAAAAATGAATGTTAATTAAGATATAAGACAAAAAACTTATGGTAAAAACTGATAATTCAAATGTGTCACTAAATAGAGAATTAGTGGTCATAATTTAGAAATAAAAAATAATGTACGTTACCAATATGAAATTCGTGTTTGTACATGTTGTAATTGAACATTTTAGTTGCGATAGGTTTGGTATAGGTATGACAAGTTATTGGAACAGAATGATCTTTGAACATCACGTGATTAGAAAGAAAATGACGTCAACAAAAATATGGATTTCGGTTAGTTATACAGGAGATTTTGGAGTAAGATTTCAACAACTGTAAATATTATACTTTTTGAACTTATTGTCTATATTTCGGAGATCTTGAACCCATATTAGAAGTTTTTGATAACAACGAAACTATTACTTTCACTGAGACCTGTCCTGTATACCCTGGGGGATAAACAGTGTATATATTGAAAACTGTTCATTAAACATTGAATGAAAGTGGACTTTGGACTATAGTAAAATCAGCTGTTTTATAGTAAATTTGACCTATTCACCTATAAGGACAACCAATCATATCAAAAAGAATGTCGATGAGCGATACGTCGAGGTTGATTAAAGAGAGCCGAAGAATAGTTGACGCTTCCAATGATGTAAATCTGAACTCCGGCATATTGCTTAACATGATTTTGGAAATAGTTACGGGTATCGACTCTACAATGAGACGAATGGAAACAAGTATGGAGAAGCGCCTTGGTGATTTGAAACAAGATTTCTTAACGGTGTCAGCTAGGGTTAGAACATTAGAAAACCAGGCGAGCGATTTCAACAAAAAGCTGTCAGACTGCGAGACTAGCTGCCAAGGTGTTAGCAATCTTTTCGATCAGGTATCTGGACAAGTAAAAACTAACATACGTAATATAAACAATCATGATACGAGAATTAAGAAACTTGAAGACAACACCATCGTCCGACCGGGTGTTCCATCAGTCATCAATTCAAAGGAAATTGAGTCCTTAAAGTCAGCCATTCTTGACTTGCAATGCAGGTCAATGAAAAACAATCTGATCTTTACGGGATTGCATAGAGTTCCGGGTGAAGATACGGAAGAGCTTTTGCGATCATTTCTATACGATGAGCTGAGGATCGACTACAGGATCGAATTCGGCAATGTCCATCGATTCCGATCATGGGGTTAAAACGACAAATAAAAAAAATCAACATTATATATATATATATATATATATAAACGAGTCTAAATTGAAAACTACGTTCAAACCTATGACTGCGTTGGATAAAAACCGCAATTTTTATACGTGTGCATGTCAAACAAATTTCGTTGTAGAAGGGTATAAAAACAGCACAAACAACATTTTCCAAAAGACCAAAAGAGTGAAAAAGTATATTTAAACAAAACGCATTTGACTAACAGGTCGAACAACTGATGTTCTTTAACCCTGCTGACTGCCATTGACGATTGCCAAATAAAATTGATCACAAGATGTAACAAACTGGATCTCAATATAAATTTAATACGTCACAGAAAAAAAAAAGTTGTTAACTTGTGGACAGGATGTTGTGCCACAAACATTCGGTGTCAATATTTCTTTAGTACACCATATCCGGATTTCGACAATAAATGTCTCTTCAGTGATGTTAGGGATCGAAACGGTATTTGGAAGGCCAAATAAAAAGTACCCTAATTTTTTAGAGAAATATATATATATACAACTCGTCTAAACATCAACCCAACAATGTTAGATCTGTAAATTTGCTTTCGCAAATTTTTGGTTCTTCCCTCGCCGGGATTCGAACCCACGCTACTGTGATATCGTGACACCAAATCGCCTGCACTGCAGCCGTCCCGCTAGACCACACGACCACCTGGGCTCTCTAACATCTTCATGCCTTATATATCATGTACTGTAGTACGCCGCTAGATTAAAACTGACGTGGAAAGGTAACACATGGCCAGCGAAAGCTCTTTTTTTTAGAGAGCCCAGGTGGTCGTGTGGTCTAGCGGGACGGCTGCAGTGCAGGCGATTTGGTGTCACGATATCACAGTAGCGTGGGTTCGAATCCCGGCGAGGGAAGAACCAAAAATTTGCGAAAGCAAATTTACAGATCTAACATTGTTGGGTTGATGTTTAGACGAGTTGTATATACATTATGTACACAGCCATGTATCACCATCATTGATGGCGATCCGATGGATACATCTGTTGTAGGGTTGTCACTGACTCAGACGTACTTATGTATATATATATATATATATATATATACAACTCGTCTAAACATCAACCCAACAATGTTAGATCTGTAAATTTGCTTTCGCAAATTTTTGGTTCTTCCCTCGCCGGGATTCGAACCCATGCTACTGTGATATCGTGACACCAAATCGCCTGCACTGCAGCCGTCCCGCTAGACCACACGACCACCTGGGCTCTCAAAAAAGAGCTTTCGGTGGCCATATGTTACCTTTCCACGTCAGTTTTAATCTAGCGGCGTACTACAGTACATGATATATGAGGCATGAAGATGTTATTGTTACAGATCAGCTAAATTATCTATAGTAAAGGATCCTACAAATTAATGTAAGATACAGTCACAGAAAATAATTATATTCATAAGTACGTCTGAGTCAGTGACAACCCTACAACAGATATATCCATCGGATCGCCATCAATGATGGTGATACATGGCTGTGTACATAATGTATATACAACTCGTCTAAACATCAACCCAACAATGTTAGATCTGTAAATTTGCTTTCGCAAATTTTTGGTTCTTCCCTCGCCGGGATTCGAACCCATGCTACTGTGATATCGTGACACCAAATCGCCTGCACTGCAGCCGTCCCGCTAGACCACACGACCACCTGGGCTCTCAAAAAAGAGCTTTCGGTGGCCATATGTTACCTTTCCACGTCAGTTTTAATCTAGCGGCGTACTACAGTACATGATATATGAGGCATGAAGATGTTATTGTTACAGATCAGCTAAATTATCTATAGTAAAGGATCCTACAAATTAATGTAAGATACAGTCACAGAAAATAATTATATTCATAAGTACGTCTGAGTCAGTGACAACCCTACAACAGATATATCCATCGGATCGCCATCAATGATGGTGATACATGGCTGTGTACATAATGTATATACAACTCGTCTAAACATCAACCCAACAATGTTAGATCTGTAAATTTGCTTTCGCAAATTTTTGGTTCTTCCCTCGCCGGGATTCGAACCCATGCTACTGTGATATCGTGACACCAAATCGCCTGCACTGCAGCCGTCCCGCTAGACCACACGACCACCTGGGCTCTCAAAAAAGAGCTTTCGGTGGCCATATGTTACCTTTCCACGTCAGTTTTAATCTAGCGGCGTACTACAGTACATGATATATGAGGCATGAAGATGTTATTGTTACAGATCAGCTAAATTATCTATAGTAAAGGATCCTACAAATTAATGTAAGATACAGTCACAGAAAATAATTATATTCATAAGTACGTCTGAGTCAGTGACAACCCTACAACAGATATATCCATCGGATCGCCATCAATGATGGTGATACATGGCTGTGTACATAATGTATATACAACTCGTCTAAACATCAACCCAACAATGTTAGATCTGTAAATTTGCTTTCGCAAATTTTTGGTTCTTCCCTCGCCGGGATTCGAACCCATGCTACTGTGATATCGTGACACCAAATCGCCTGCACTGCAGCCGTCCCGCTAGACCACACGACCACCTGGGCTCTCAAAAAAGAGCTTTCGGTGGCCATATGTTACCTTTCCACGTCAGTTTTAATCTAGCGGCGTACTACAGTACATGATATATGAGGCATGAAGATGTTATTGTTACAGATCAGCTAAATTATCTATAGTAAAGGATCCTACAAATTAATGTAAGATACAGTCACAGAAAATAATTATATTCATAAGTACGTCTGAGTCAGTGACAACCCTACAACAGATATATCCATCGGATCGCCATCAATGATGGTGATACATGGCTGTGTACATAATGTATATACAACTCGTCTAAACATCAACCCAACAATGTTAGATCTGTAAATTTGCTTTCGCAAATTTTTGGTTCTTCCCTCGCCGGGATTCGAACCCATGCTACTGTGATATCGTGACACCAAATCGCCTGCACTGCAGCCGTCCCGCTAGACCACACGACCACCTGGGCTCTCAAAAAAGAGCTTTCGGTGGCCATATGTTACCTTTCCACGTCAGTTTTAATCTAGCGGCGTACTACAGTACATGATATATGAGGCATGAAGATGTTATTGTTACAGATCAGCTAAATTATCTATAGTAAAGGATCCTACAAATTAATGTAAGATACAGTCACAGAAAATAATTATATTCATAAGTACGTCTGAGTCAGTGACAACCCTACAACAGATATATCCATCGGATCGCCATCAATGATGGTGATACATGGCTGTGTACATAATGTATATACAACTCGTCTAAACATCAACCCAACAATGTTAGATCTGTAAATTTGCTTTCGCAAATTTTTGGTTCTTCCCTCGCCGGGATTCGAACCCATGCTACTGTGATATCGTGACACCAAATCGCCTGCACTGCAGCCGTCCCGCTAGACCACACGACCACCTGGGCTCTCAAAAAAGAGCTTTCGGTGGCCATATGTTACCTTTCCACGTCAGTTTTAATCTAGCGGCGTACTACAGTACATGATATATGAGGCATGAAGATGTTATTGTTACAGATCAGCTAAATTATCTATAGTAAAGGATCCTACAAATTAATGTAAGATACAGTCACAGAAAATAATTATATTCATAAGTACGTCTGAGTCAGTGACAACCCTACAACAGATATATCCATCGGATCGCCATCAATGATGGTGATACATGGCTGTGTACATAATGTATATACAACTCGTCTAAACATCAACCCAACAATGTTAGATCTGTAAATTTGCTTTCGCAAATTTTTGGTTCTTCCCTCGCCGGGATTCGAACCCATGCTACTGTGATATCGTGACACCAAATCGCCTGCACTGCAGCCGTCCCGCTAGACCACACGACCACCTGGGCTCTCAAAAAAGAGCTTTCGGTGGCCATATGTTACCTTTCCACGTCAGTTTTAATCTAGCGGCGTACTACAGTACATGATATATGAGGCATGAAGATGTTATTGTTACAGATCAGCTAAATTATCTATAGTAAAGGATCCTACAAATTAATGTAAGATACAGTCACAGAAAATAATTATATTCATAAGTACGTCTGAGTCAGTGACAACCCTACAACAGATATATCCATCGGATCGCCATCAATGATGGTGATACATGGCTGTGTACATAATGTATATACAACTCGTCTAAACATCAACCCAACAATGTTAGATCTGTAAATTTGCTTTCGCAAATTTTTGGTTCTTCCCTCGCCGGGATTCGAACCCATGCTACTGTGATATCGTGACACCAAATCGCCTGCACTGCAGCCGTCCCGCTAGACCACACGACCACCTGGGCTCTCAAAAAAGAGCTTTCGGTGGCCATATGTTACCTTTCCACGTCAGTTTTAATCTAGCGGCGTACTACAGTACATGATATATGAGGCATGAAGATGTTATTGTTACAGATCAGCTAAATTATCTATAGTAAAGGATCCTACAAATTAATGTAAGATACAGTCACAGAAAATAATTATATTCATAAGTACGTCTGAGTCAGTGACAACCCTACAACAGATATATCCATCGGATCGCCATCAATGATGGTGATACATGGCTGTGTACATAATGTATATACAACTCGTCTAAACATCAACCCAACAATGTTAGATCTGTAAATTTGCTTTCGCAAATTTTTGGTTCTTCCCTCGCCGGGATTCGAACCCATGCTACTGTGATATCGTGACACCAAATCGCCTGCACTGCAGCCGTCCCGCTAGACCACACGACCACCTGGGCTCTCAAAAAAGAGCTTTCGGTGGCCATATGTTACCTTTCCACGTCAGTTTTAATCTAGCGGCGTACTACAGTACATGATATATGAGGCATGAAGATGTTATTGTTACAGATCAGCTAAATTATCTATAGTAAAGGATCCTACAAATTAATGTAAGATACAGTCACAGAAAATAATTATATTCATAAGTACGTCTGAGTCAGTGACAACCCTACAACAGATATATCCATCGGATCGCCATCAATGATGGTGATACATGGCTGTGTACATAATGTATATACAACTCGTCTAAACATCAACCCAACAATGTTAGATCTGTAAATTTGCTTTCGCAAATTTTTGGTTCTTCCCTCGCCGGGATTCGAACCCATGCTACTGTGATATCGTGACACCAAATCGCCTGCACTGCAGCCGTCCCGCTAGACCACACGACCACCTGGGCTCTCAAAAAAGAGCTTTCGGTGGCCATATGTTACCTTTCCACGTCAGTTTTAATCTAGCGGCGTACTACAGTACATGATATATGAGGCATGAAGATGTTATTGTTACAGATCAGCTAAATTATCTATAGTAAAGGATCCTACAAATTAATGTAAGATACAGTCACAGAAAATAATTATATTCATAAGTACGTCTGAGTCAGTGACAACCCTACAACAGATATATCCATCGGATCGCCATCAATGATGGTGATACATGGCTGTGTACATAATGTATATACAACTCGTCTAAACATCAACCCAACAATGTTAGATCTGTAAATTTGCTTTCGCAAATTTTTGGTTCTTCCCTCGCCGGGATTCGAACCCATGCTACTGTGATATCGTGACACCAAATCGCCTGCACTGCAGCCGTCCCGCTAGACCACACGACCACCTGGGCTCTCAAAAAAGAGCTTTCGGTGGCCATATGTTACCTTTCCACGTCAGTTTTAATCTAGCGGCGTACTACAGTACATGATATATGAGGCATGAAGATGTTATTGTTACAGATCAGCTAAATTATCTATAGTAAAGGATCCTACAAATTAATGTAAGATACAGTCACAGAAAATAATTATATTCATAAGTACGTCTGAGTCAGTGACAACCCTACAACAGATATATCCATCGGATCGCCATCAATGATGGTGATACATGGCTGTGTACATAATGTATATACAACTCGTCTAAACATCAACCCAACAATGTTAGATCTGTAAATTTGCTTTCGCAAATTTTTGGTTCTTCCCTCGCCGGGATTCGAACCCATGCTACTGTGATATCGTGACACCAAATCGCCTGCACTGCAGCCGTCCCGCTAGACCACACGACCACCTGGGCTCTCAAAAAAGAGCTTTCGGTGGCCATATGTTACCTTTCCACGTCAGTTTTAATCTAGCGGCGTACTACAGTACATGATATATGAGGCATGAAGATGTTATTGTTACAGATCAGCTAAATTATCTATAGTAAAGGATCCTACAAATTAATGTAAGATACAGTCACAGAAAATAATTATATTCATAAGTACGTCTGAGTCAGTGACAACCCTACAACAGATATATCCATCGGATCGCCATCAATGATGGTGATACATGGCTGTGTACATAATGTATATACAACTCGTCTAAACATCAACCCAACAATGTTAGATCTGTAAATTTGCTTTCGCAAATTTTTGGTTCTTCCCTCGCCGGGATTCGAACCCATGCTACTGTGATATCGTGACACCAAATCGCCTGCACTGCAGCCGTCCCGCTAGACCACACGACCACCTGGGCTCTCAAAAAAGAGCTTTCGGTGGCCATATGTTACCTTTCCACGTCAGTTTTAATCTAGCGGCGTACTACAGTACATGATATATGAGGCATGAAGATGTTATTGTTACAGATCAGCTAAATTATCTATAGTAAAGGATCCTACAAATTAATGTAAGATACAGTCACAGAAAATAATTATATTCATAAGTACGTCTGAGTCAGTGACAACCCTACAACAGATATATCCATCGGATCGCCATCAATGATGGTGATACATGGCTGTGTACATAATGTATATACAACTCGTCTAAACATCAACCCAACAATGTTAGATCTGTAAATTTGCTTTCGCAAATTTTTGGTTCTTCCCTCGCCGGGATTCGAACCCATGCTACTGTGATATCGTGACACCAAATCGCCTGCACTGCAGCCGTCCCGCTAGACCACACGACCACCTGGGCTCTCAAAAAAGAGCTTTCGGTGGCCATATGTTACCTTTCCACGTCAGTTTTAATCTAGCGGCGTACTACAGTACATGATATATGAGGCATGAAGATGTTATTGTTACAGATCAGCTAAATTATCTATAGTAAAGGATCCTACAAATTAATGTAAGATACAGTCACAGAAAATAATTATATTCATAAGTACGTCTGAGTCAGTGACAACCCTACAACAGATATATCCATCGGATCGCCATCAATGATGGTGATACATGGCTGTGTACATAATGTATATACAACTCGTCTAAACATCAACCCAACAATGTTAGATCTGTAAATTTGCTTTCGCAAATTTTTGGTTCTTCCCTCGCCGGGATTCGAACCCATGCTACTGTGATATCGTGACACCAAATCGCCTGCACTGCAGCCGTCCCGCTAGACCACACGACCACCTGGGCTCTCAAAAAAGAGCTTTCGGTGGCCATATGTTACCTTTCCACGTCAGTTTTAATCTAGCGGCGTACTACAGTACATGATATATGAGGCATGAAGATGTTATTGTTACAGATCAGCTAAATTATCTATAGTAAAGGATCCTACAAATTAATGTAAGATACAGTCACAGAAAATAATTATATTCATAAGTACGTCTGAGTCAGTGACAACCCTACAACAGATATATCCATCGGATCGCCATCAATGATGGTGATACATGGCTGTGTACATAATGTATATACAACTCGTCTAAACATCAACCCAACAATGTTAGATCTGTAAATTTGCTTTCGCAAATTTTTGGTTCTTCCCTCGCCGGGATTCGAACCCATGCTACTGTGATATCGTGACACCAAATCGCCTGCACTGCAGCCGTCCCGCTAGACCACACGACCACCTGGGCTCTCAAAAAAGAGCTTTCGGTGGCCATATGTTACCTTTCCACGTCAGTTTTAATCTAGCGGCGTACTACAGTACATGATATATGAGGCATGAAGATGTTATTGTTACAGATCAGCTAAATTATCTATAGTAAAGGATCCTACAAATTAATGTAAGATACAGTCACAGAAAATAATTATATTCATAAGTACGTCTGAGTCAGTGACAACCCTACAACAGATATATCCATCGGATCGCCATCAATGATGGTGATACATGGCTGTGTACATAATGTATATACAACTCGTCTAAACATCAACCCAACAATGTTAGATCTGTAAATTTGCTTTCGCAAATTTTTGGTTCTTCCCTCGCCGGGATTCGAACCCATGCTACTGTGATATCGTGACACCAAATCGCCTGCACTGCAGCCGTCCCGCTAGACCACACGACCACCTGGGCTCTCAAAAAAGAGCTTTCGGTGGCCATATGTTACCTTTCCACGTCAGTTTTAATCTAGCGGCGTACTACAGTACATGATATATGAGGCATGAAGATGTTATTGTTACAGATCAGCTAAATTATCTATAGTAAAGGATCCTACAAATTAATGTAAGATACAGTCACAGAAAATAATTATATTCATAAGTACGTCTGAGTCAGTGACAACCCTACAACAGATATATCCATCGGATCGCCATCAATGATGGTGATACATGGCTGTGTACATAATGTATATACAACTCGTCTAAACATCAACCCAACAATGTTAGATCTGTAAATTTGCTTTCGCAAATTTTTGGTTCTTCCCTCGCCGGGATTCGAACCCATGCTACTGTGATATCGTGACACCAAATCGCCTGCACTGCAGCCGTCCCGCTAGACCACACGACCACCTGGGCTCTCAAAAAAGAGCTTTCGGTGGCCATATGTTACCTTTCCACGTCAGTTTTAATCTAGCGGCGTACTACAGTACATGATATATGAGGCATGAAGATGTTATTGTTACAGATCAGCTAAATTATCTATAGTAAAGGATCCTACAAATTAATGTAAGATACAGTCACAGAAAATAATTATATTCATAAGTACGTCTGAGTCAGTGACAACCCTACAACAGATATATCCATCGGATCGCCATCAATGATGGTGATACATGGCTGTGTACATAATGTATATACAACTCGTCTAAACATCAACCCAACAATGTTAGATCTGTAAATTTGCTTTCGCAAATTTTTGGTTCTTCCCTCGCCGGGATTCGAACCCATGCTACTGTGATATCGTGACACCAAATCGCCTGCACTGCAGCCGTCCCGCTAGACCACACGACCACCTGGGCTCTCAAAAAAGAGCTTTCGGTGGCCATATGTTACCTTTCCACGTCAGTTTTAATCTAGCGGCGTACTACAGTACATGATATATGAGGCATGAAGATGTTATTGTTACAGATCAGCTAAATTATCTATAGTAAAGGATCCTACAAATTAATGTAAGATACAGTCACAGAAAATAATTATATTCATAAGTACGTCTGAGTCAGTGACAACCCTACAACAGATATATCCATCGGATCGCCATCAATGATGGTGATACATGGCTGTGTACATAATGTATATACAACTCGTCTAAACATCAACCCAACAATGTTAGATCTGTAAATTTGCTTTCGCAAATTTTTGGTTCTTCCCTCGCCGGGATTCGAACCCATGCTACTGTGATATCGTGACACCAAATCGCCTGCACTGCAGCCGTCCCGCTAGACCACACGACCACCTGGGCTCTCAAAAAAGAGCTTTCGGTGGCCATATGTTACCTTTCCACGTCAGTTTTAATCTAGCGGCGTACTACAGTACATGATATATGAGGCATGAAGATGTTATTGTTACAGATCAGCTAAATTATCTATAGTAAAGGATCCTACAAATTAATGTAAGATACAGTCACAGAAAATAATTATATTCATAAGTACGTCTGAGTCAGTGACAACCCTACAACAGATATATCCATCGGATCGCCATCAATGATGGTGATACATGGCTGTGTACATAATGTATATACAACTCGTCTAAACATCAACCCAACAATGTTAGATCTGTAAATTTGCTTTCGCAAATTTTTGGTTCTTCCCTCGCCGGGATTCGAACCCATGCTACTGTGATATCGTGACACCAAATCGCCTGCACTGCAGCCGTCCCGCTAGACCACACGACCACCTGGGCTCTCAAAAAAGAGCTTTCGGTGGCCATATGTTACCTTTCCACGTCAGTTTTAATCTAGCGGCGTACTACAGTACATGATATATGAGGCATGAAGATGTTATTGTTACAGATCAGCTAAATTATCTATAGTAAAGGATCCTACAAATTAATGTAAGATACAGTCACAGAAAATAATTATATTCATAAGTACGTCTGAGTCAGTGACAACCCTACAACAGATATATCCATCGGATCGCCATCAATGATGGTGATACATGGCTGTGTACATAATGTATATACAACTCGTCTAAACATCAACCCAACAATGTTAGATCTGTAAATTTGCTTTCGCAAATTTTTGGTTCTTCCCTCGCCGGGATTCGAACCCATGCTACTGTGATATCGTGACACCAAATCGCCTGCACTGCAGCCGTCCCGCTAGACCACACGACCACCTGGGCTCTCATTAAAAGAGCTTTCGGTGGCCATATGTTACCTTTCCACGTCAGTTTTAATCTAGCGGCGTACTACAGTACATGATATATAAGGCATGAAGATGTTATTGTTACAGATCAGCTAAATTATCTATAGTAAAGGATCCTACAAATTAATGTACGATATATAAATATATGACAATGGTGTTGATTAAACATTACACCACCCCAGACCCTTTTGTTTTCCACATAATTAATATTGCCAATAATTAACAAGTTTCGGGTCGAGTCCGATACCGATACCAATAGTATATTCATTCACCTGTCACCTATTACCTTATATGTACGTTCCGCATCTGAAAGGTGCAACACCAAATGGTGTATTTAGGTTTTTCCGTTATAAACGGTTCCTAATCACAAGGTTGACACTTTGAAATTCTATCATTGTCAAATTGTTTCCTTTTGTAGTACTTTAATCAGTAAGACTTTCGAAGATGACCAAACGGCGTATAGGCACAGTTTTTAATTTTTTATTGGGCATAACGTAAATCAGCGAATTAAATAATTGAACTTTATTTCTAACTAATATAGGACAATGCTGTTGATTAACAAATACTCCATTCCAGGATCTTTTGTTTTCCAAATAATTAATATTACCAATAATTGATAAGTTTCAGGTCAACGGGTTCAAACAGAAAGATTTTGAAAGCAGAGAAAACTGTGAATTTTAAAATCGACACGACTTTATCAGATGACAATACCAATACTAAATTAAGGCTACGCATAATTTTATACTTATATTCAGTCAAGGACCCACCATATCATGGGTTTGTTCTAGTTCATTATGATTATTACAACCAATTACGTGGTGATTGAATATTGTCAACATTGATTTCTATGAGTACCCTTGTCATGCAGTATGATTTGAAGTAGATAAATAACAATGATACACGGATTTAAAATTGTTCGTGCTTTTTGAGCAATTCGAATTGTTGGCTAATTTTGAAGTTGTGTACTTCGCTTCACTTTTTTGCCTATTGATCAGTTTGATTGTCTAAATCTTGAACATATGCCTACCATATTGGTATGTCTGAATTAACATATTGATATTTCTCGATATAAGAATAAAAATATAGGACATGATAGCAACAGAAAAAAACTAAAGCAGTTCGACCTTTTTACAAATTTGTATCAATTCCCTTGAAAAAAGCTGGAAAGTCCATTCTTTCCATTCATTCTATAACTCGACATGATTTACTTGCAAAGGAAAGTTTATGTTCTTAAACCTTGACTAATGAGCTGAAGTAGCCACAGATGTTGGTTGATAATTATACCATGGCAATAGAGGTTTGTCACGAGTGTAACGAAATTTTATCAATGACACCAAAACAAAGGAAAAAAAATAAGAAGAGGGACTTGGGGAGAATCACATTTAAGAATCAACACAAATTTCGAAATGGCAGCACTTTTTATATAAAACTGTCTTTGGGATAATAAACAGCAATCACTAATCTACTGCATCGTATTTATAACAAAGAAAAGACCAACAAATGAACACCAGTACACAAAACACAACAAAGAAAACAAAGACACATTAATATGGACCACAACAAAAACTTGGAATAAATTCTTGAACTTCGGAAGGGTGAGCAGAATCTTCAATTAACAGTATATTCTAATTTCCAGTTGGATGTGACGTGTGGTTTTAATATAGCCTTCTAGACAATACAAGGTTACTACGTCAGTACGTATTTAATTTATTTATAAAATTGTAGACGACTATAAAAATGTACATGTATTTGTTTAAGTTATTGTTTAAGAAAGAACATCATCCGGATATAATACTTTCAAATACAACCAAAAACTATTTACCGGATAATTATGTAATTCTGTTAACTGGAATTAGATACTTTCCCTCAAGAAGACTTTATACTGGGAGCACACATATTTTCGTAATTGTAAAATGAAAGCACTTAATAAACATTTCTGCGTAATAACAACCTATACTTACTTTTATAAATTGTTATTTTGATGGAGAGTTGTCTCATTGGCACTCGTACCACATCTTCCTATATCTAGTGACATAACTTAATCGATACCAACTGTTTTCTTCCGCTTTATGCTGGTAAATAATTTGTCTCTCGGCGGACAATACACTAGCTACAAATGTATAAACCCCGAAGCAGGCAATAAGTTGCTTAAACTATTTATTGTGAAATGAAGCAGTGTTTAAGAAGCATACTTAAATAACATCAGATGACATAACGGGGTTTAAGTTGGGTTTTGGAAGTTATAGATCTATAATGTGTCAATTTGTTTATGTCAACAGTTAATTAATTTCAAGTACAACTTCAATATTGTATTTCTCAATCAGACATCATAACATGCACAATAATATCAACGGATACACCTTATTCGGTCTTTTCACTTTTCGTGGAGAGAACTTTTGTTTTGCTTCTGATTATTTTTTTTCTTCTGCCGTCTGAGGTGCTTTTTTGTTTTACACCATATCGAATTGATTTTTGGCCAATGATGTTGTACAGTAATGGGGTTTTCAAAACTCACCCTGTGGGACCGAACACTTATTCTTATTGGAGTTATCTCCCAGTGTCCCTTTTTCTTGTTATCGCTATATTTCTAAAACCGTAACAGATTTTAGCAAACTGTTTTCACCAACTTGTTTGTCTACTTTTAAGAATGATTTGGTTAATTTAAACTGGAGTGATAGGGAAACGTCTTACGGGAGTTATTTCCCTTTGAAAATTTATAATAGGCAATATGTTGGAAATTCACACATTATAAGTCGTAGAGGCGTACAGTCTTTGATATGGAGTCCTTGGTCCATTTGGCGGAAATGGGTCAAGGTCATGTTGTAAATTTAGAATTTTGCTTATTATCTTTTTTTTAAAAACCGTTACAGTTAATGATATGATGTGTTTTCCAAATAACTGCTAAACGTTCTTTCTTGTTCATTATAAAACAATTAAGGTGGCTCGCGGGTATAAGATTTTCAGAAAAAAATTAAACTTTAATTTTTCATTACAAATTTTATTTATTACCTTTAGTAGTTGTTACTTTATCATATGGTACAAAATTCATTCCAAAAAATCAATTCGTGTTGGCCCCATGTGACTTTTAAAATGTAGATATCATTGAAAAAGCTCCAAATTATCTCCCTTTGGTGCAAAAATGCCATTTTTTTGCATTAGAATTGAAATATCTTTTTTAACTCATCGGTGACCTATATTTTTTATTGTTGTTTTCGAATAAGCTGTACATAAACTAAATAATTGTAAAATTTAAGTGATTTCTGTAATTTAGTTCTTTTTTTATTTCGATATTACCGCTATTTCTGCGATTAGTTCAACAGAAAAAAAGGACATTAACAAAAATGTATGCTTCTTTTGAAGGCAGATTGTGAGCGTAAATGAACGGTGACCCCATTTTTTTATTTCATTTTTCAATTAAGTATAAGATAAAGTTCATTTATAGAAAAATATAGAGAAATCCTATATTAAATAAAAAATTAGATTTAGACCCGCAAGCCCCCTTAAGTCTTCTGCATAAACCTATGAATCTTATTTTTTTTTATATCAGTTTAATTTACCACATTACATCAATAAGGAGTGACATTTTCTAACATCGTTTTTTAAATTTCATTCTTATTATCGAGGTGGAAAGAACTTCAATTGTTCTCAGAAAAATTGGGTTTAATTGTTATATTATTTATTATTTTCTAATTACGCAACTTGAATAATGTTTTGAAAATGGTCAGTTTAAACATGTAGGTTTATATATATTTTAATGGGTTAAAACGAACTGTACAGAATTGATCCGTTTAAAAATAACTTGTTTCATCATCAATCCGATATCATTTGATCATCACCTGGGTTGAGTTCAATATCGTAGCAGCTACGTCATTGTACGTAGCTACAATCAATATATTTGTAACAACTAGTCTATAGTTTCACGTTCAATAGTCAAAATCTACGTAGCAACGTAGCCGCTACAATATTAAACACAACCCTGATCTTGATGGTACTCAACACATAATTTGTTAGAAATTATTAACGAAATGGCAAGTGAAATAGGCATCATCTGTTTATTTCTAACAATAAGCAATGGCTTCTGTCAGACGTCTGACGATGTCAAAAGTTTGTTAACGGGCTTGTTTGAAGCAAACAGTTATAACAAACAAGTGAGACCAGTGGTCGACCAGACTGACGTCACTAATATGTTTGTCTCAATGGAACTTGTCAGCATTCATGACATTGATGAAGTAAACGAAAAAATGGTGTTTGCCGGTTTCTTGAGAGTTTCTTGGATTGATGAACTTCTAGTGTGGGATAGTGCTGCTTATAATGACATTGGATTCATCAGTGTACTTCAGGTAAACTTTAATATTAAAAATAAGACGTGATATGATTGCCAATGAGACAATTCTCCACAAGAGACCAAAATGTCACAGAAATTAACAACTATAGGTAGACATATGGCCTTAAAAAATGAGCTGAACCAATACCGCATATTCAGCTATAAAAGTTCTCGAAATGACAATACATATATATGCATTTCAAAGATTTGTTATAGTACATTTGTGATATAAGTTTTTTTTCTACTTTTTCTAAGATTGTTTGTATATTTGCAAGCCGGACCAGTAGAATTACCAAAAAATCTTCTAGTTCGGCTCTAAATCTACTGGTCCTGCACAAATGACATTCATTTAAAAACACTTATATTCATGTAACTGATAGATGTTTACTTGAGAGTTGTTTCATTGGCAATCATACCACGTCTTCTTATTTATATGTGTTCATTGTTAAAGGCTGTACACCCATATCGCAAAGTATGTAAAACAATTCAAACGAGAAACTATTGGCCTAACTTATGTACAAGATAATTTAGCCTAAAGTCACTATTAGTTTTAGTAGTTTACCACGCACAAAAGATATGTTTAAATTCGGAGTTGTCAGCAATTGGATTGTACATTTCAAACATTAATGAATACATTAACATTTTTAAATGATGATGACAAACGAGGGTCTGCATGTGAGTGTGTCTGTGGGTGTTGGGGAGGGAGAAGTAGACAACAAAGAATAAAGGAAAGATAATTATGCAGTGTTTCAATATAAAGGATACTAGTAGATAATATCGATTTGTTGTAATACAGGGACTTTCTATACTTATATATATATGGTTAATATGAAGAACAGAGAAATTAAATAGTGGGCAAAAATAAAAAGAATAATGAAAAATTTGGTATTAAGATACTAAGAAACGTGGACAGTTGACAAAAAATATATAAAAATAAAATAAGAGAAAAATAGCTTAACAAATCAAGGAATGCATAAATGGGAACTACCAACACATATAAACGATTTAAAAAAAAACTATTTCTATTTAGATTTTAACAGCGTGGCCTTTTATATTACATTACTTACTTTTAAGCTGAAAATTAAACATTCAATTTGCTCTTTTTTAATTGAAATAATTCCTTTTTTTTATTGGCGTGTCTGAGTAGATGGCGTAATATAAAGATTGACTACAATATGATGAATGATTATAATCGGCCTCCTTTTTTTCAGGATAATATTTGGAAACCAGACTTTGTTTTAAAGAACGGATTTCATGAGTTTAAAGAATTAGGAGGAAGTTTCTACTACATATTAGTTGACAATGACGGCTGGGTGACTTGGTATCCGTACCACGTGTTTGAGAACGAATGTTCCATAGATGTCACCTACTACCCTTTTGATGAACAGACGTGTCATATCCGGTTCGCATTATGGACTTATACTGATAATTTAGTTTTTATCGAAGCCATTTATCCTGACATTGACCTTAGAGGATATCGAAAGAATAATTTATGGTCAATTATTTCAACTTCGGTTACGACAGAGTCTGTCTATGACAGTAGCGAGATTATATTCACAGTTAATCTCCGCCGTAAAGCCACATACTACGTAGTAACCATTATTATACCTATGATATTCTTAGGGATCCTTAATTCTTTAGTATTCATTGTTCCTGCTGATGCTGGTGAAAAAAATGTCGTATTCAGTGACAGTCTTCCTGTCTTTTGCAGTTTTCCTCTCACTGATTAACGACAAACTACCCGTCAATTCATATAATACATCTATACTCAGTATTTACATCGTCAGCCAACTTGGATACGGTGTTTTGGCTGTTATCGTTAATGCGTTACAGCTAAGAATACACCACAGAGAAGAAATACACCAAAAATCGAAAATATGTGTTTATGTTGTAAAATTTGAAAGAAAAATTCGTTGTTCGAAGAGGAATGTGAATTGTATAGAACAAGATAAGGAACGCGTTGATGTCAGCGAAAAGTGTGCAACTGATGAAATTATAAAATGCGTGATGTGTCGTCTGCTATTGACTATATAGGTTTTTGGATGTTGACGTGTTCGAATTTTATTCTTACAGTCGTCCTGCTCATCTATATGAATAGAGTTAGATTAGATATATGATTAAAGATAGCTTCATCACATACAACTAGTCCATTTGCCAATTACGATTTGATTCTATTATTACACGCTTTTAAAACAAATTACTTCCCCTGGTCGGTTGTAGACTGGTTCCATAACGGACAAAAAAAACGGACAAAAAATCGCGTTTGCAAATGCAAAATATGATGAATTGAAAAGGGCTGTATCGGCCGTTTAATTATTTTTTCGTGAATTTTTTTTTCTGATGTCAAATGTATTTAGCTGAACAAGAAATTAATGTAATTAAAGTATTTAAGTAAAGATTACTCACCTTACGCACAGGTAAATTTGCTCTTTCTGCTAGCTCCACATTGGAAATAAAAAAATATGTCCCTTGCAAGGGAGACAACTAAAAAGAGGGACTCTTGAATCAATTGATTTATAATGGAAACTGGGAATGTTTTCAAAAGACTACATCCCTACCAAAGAGCAGTAAACATCCTACGGCCACTAAGGGATCTTCAAAATCCCGCACCTGGAGACGTGCCTCATCTGGCCAATAATAATATTTTCTGATTAGTGTAAATAGAGGGGGGATAGGACCTTTATCGGGACTCCGGGATCGGGTGTTTTTTAAGCTCGGGATACCGGGATTGATCCTTTAGGGATCCGGGATATCTTTTTTTCAAATTTCGGGACCTCGGGATTTACCGTTTTTAAGTCCGGGATTTCGGGATTTCAGGTTTTTCAGCCCAGGATTTCGGGATCTGGACCCCTCCTTTCCCCTCTCTAATTAGGCGTCACACTAAACTCTGAACCTACTCATTGAACCAAAATGAAAAAAAACCCATAACAATTAACACAGTCAAGACGTTCCTTGACTTCAAAACTGACGCAAACAGGCAGCGGGTATATTGACATTGAGCATAGAAATGATGAATATGTCAAAGAGACAACAACCTGACCAAAAAGCAGACATCAGCCGAAAACATCAATGGGTGTTAAACGCAGCAAGAAAATCCAGCACCCGGTGGTGTTCCTCAGCTGGTCCTTAAACATGGTCATCAATACTATACATTCTGACATGAAGAATATACAACAACACAGCAATACTCACAGTGAAACCCAGTTCAAAAGGTCTGCATGAGTCTGATGTTATATAAGGTAATCTATCTATACTATTAAACGAGAAGATCTCATTTTGTGCGTCGCATCACTTCCTCCCACAATAAATTAATCATCTTGCCTTTGTGTCTTATATGTACAATGCATAGTCGCATTTGTCATCCATTCTTATGACTATTCAGTTTAAGTTATTTTGGGAGAAAAACGAAAATAAAGGCGTCCGGATTTAAATCCGTCATCACACCGACTTTTAGGTCAGACATGATTACCGGTTTTAACATTGAGAACCAATCGTATGATAGATAACAAAAATGAAAAATAGATAATTAAGCCAATCAGAGTGTTTTCCATATCGTGGTTTCTAGATTGTAAGAACCACTACTATTATACCTCGGTTTTAACTTACACATTACGTTCGTATTTACTCGGATGGGGACAGACCAATTATTTTTATATATTAGTTTATCTGCATGTATACTATGATTAATATACTACTATACTATATAGACTCTCCAAATAATATAGCATTGATCGTCATGGAAAAGTAACTTAGAATTAATAGTTATTTTTAATAGAAAATTAAATACACTGTAATATATGTAATATAGATACGTATGTTCAAAGTATACATAAACGCGAAAATTAGGGAATATAACAGAAAACAAAATAATAACGGACTTTGAAAAAAGAGTGAGGGCTTAAACATATGGTCCTGTCTCCATGTACCTATAGACCTTTTGATATCATTTCTTTAATTCTCCAGACATAAAGTCTTTTACAAAATTTTGAAAATGTTCACATCAACTGTACAGTCATGGAAATGTTCACACCAACTGTACAATCATGGAAATGTTTACATCAATTGTACAATCATGGAAATGTTTACATCAATTGTATAATCATGGAAATGTCAGCGATGACTATTAAGTTTAGGATACAAATTATACTGGTTTATAATACTAAAATCGATCTACACATTGGTTTAAATTGCAAAACAGCACCATCCATAAAATAAATGAAGCAAAGACGAGAAATCTGATGCATGGAAAAAATGTCCCAATAAAATATGATAGAGCAAATATAGCTTGGAATTTCAGATTGCTAATTGTCTGAATTATTCTTAATCCAATTACATGTACTATAATTTGTTGGTATTGTATCCTATAAAAATTTAAATGTTTGCATCTTTAATTTAATAGATTGATCCAATCGCTATAAGTGCGAGTAATAAAATCAGTTAATAGTCAGTCAATAAAACAGGCAATTAGCTTGTATTTACTGTCTTTATACAAATGCCAAAATATGATACCCTAAAAATTATATCAATCAAGGAATATTTACAGAGACTTGTGTTTTTCACGTATGTTCATATTCCTTGGGGATGCTCGCGTTAGCGATATTGTTAATTGACTTGTTTTTTTTCCACTTTCATACTTATGTATCTAGTTATGTACCATATAAATTAAAACGAGGAGCATCCTGATCCAATCCAGTTCGTCAATAGGCGGAAACCAATCAATATAACCATATATCAGTCATGAAAAGTACTGAGTTACCTCACATGTGCATGTTCTATATACACGAAATGTATCGACTGCATTATTATCAACCACGATGTTGAGGAATGACGTTTTGATTAGATTTACTAAATTATAGAAGAAAATGTATTTCATATAACAATGTTAATATTTCCTGCCATATGTCAAGAAAAGGAGCTGCATCATTCTAACAACTTATTGACGAAACGATGTCGATGGAATATGCCTGACTCTACCATCGATCATTAAGCCAGGACCCCGGGTAAAAGAGGGGCCTGTCCCGAACTCTTAATTATATAGTATATTTATTTTCAGATACTAACAAATTTAGTACATATTTAACTATCAAGAAGTTACATTCTAACTATCCTGCTTGTCGATTTATTTATTTTTGGAATTGTACAAATCATGTTTTCTTTGACTGTTCAGGACGCTAAAATACCCCTTGGATGTGTTGTAGTTGATTTAAGTCTCTGATGGCTTGTTATTAATTATTTTAGATTTAAATATCTGTAACTAGCTGTCAGTAAAAACTAAAATCACAAAAATACTGAACTCAGAGGAAAATTAAATCAGAAAGTCCCTAATCACATGACAAAATCAATGACAAAACACATCAAAACATTTTTCATTGCATATTTAGCATGACGGTAAGATCGAATTTGTGATAGGAAGATTGCTTGCTGTTTGGCGAAGTTGTTCCTCCTGTGTTTATGTATTTTGTCGTCCTGGATTTGTTTCCCTACCTTTGTTTGTTAGGAGGAGTTAGCTTTGCTTTATGTTTTTCTACAGCGTGATGAGTATTTCCATTTTCAAAGTTTAAGTATTGATCATTGATAGTACTCTTTCGTATCAATGTATTTATTGATGCAAAGTTGTTATTTCTATCCAGATGTTCTAATTTTATGAACACGAGATGTTTTGGAAAATGATTAGACATTGCTTATATATTTTGCCATTCAGTAAAACTTTTGAGGTTGAATCGTAGAAATTCAGCACAAAGAGCTTAGTATTGTTTTCAGATATAGTGAATGTCTCTGACACTTCCGCCCCATGTACATCCTGTGTTTCTACTGATATCATCTCAAGTCTTTAAGGTTTAAATGGTTAGAAATTAAAAAAACAATATATGCTGCTGCTGAAAATATCAGTTCGAGGATGCCTTTTCTGAATTGTGGGGTTACAGAGTATATTCTATCTGCGGCTTTAATTTTCTTTTTAATAGATTTTGTTCAAGGCATAGTTTACTTTGTGATCTTGAGATTTTGGATCTTTACTTGACGATATCATTTTTGGTGTAAAAAGCACTTTCTTTGGGCCAAACCTGTCACTTTTTCTTCTGGCTATCTCCATTGTGTTTTTATATTATCCTACAAAATATTGGTATTCAGTATAAGGTATTGTTAGCCTTAAGATTTCGTATATGTTTTTGATCTTTTTGGGTTTTTTTTATGCAGCAACAGCGTGGCTTGGACTTTCCATGCCTTCTGCATGCATACACAAACATATAATGTTAATTCAGATCACTCAAGTTAATACGACTTCTATGTTTTTTTCCTTTTCTATGCATCAGCAGCTAGGCTTGATTTCCATGCCTTCGGCTTACTTACGTAAGAGTTGATTAATTTTATTAGAACCAACAATCCTTTTGTATTAGTTCTCCAATTTCAATGAGGCAGACTTTGGACAGATGTTGTTTTGAATGTACCCCGTCAACATATAAACTGAAATTGTAGTATTTCTTAATGTTCTTTACAGGTTTGTTTTGTCCCCTCTTAAGGTGGTACAATGTACCTAACACCTTGGCTAATTTTTCATAATTTTTTTACAAAGCATAAACTTACACACTTTGACATAATATAAAACTCTCAAAACATTTGAACAAACCAATTTATCGGAAAAAATACACTGGTTATATTGCAGTTTGAAATACACTAATTTTGATTATTGAGATGCTTCATATTCCCGTTACATTCCCAACTTGCTGTGGTTTATGTATGTCAGACTGTCATTAATTTAACCTATATGTGTCGGTTACCGTAGTTGTTTTTTCTGCTCTTTACATTTTTCGAATTTGGATGTTTTGCAGCTTTGATGTATTCGTAGATTAAATAGATTGGAATTTCGAGCAATGTAAGCTTGCAATTATGATTCTCTTCAATAATAGTGCAAACATTTTGTAGCAATGTAACTAACAACAGTCTGTGATATATCAATCTCTTTAGATTATAATGAGATGTAATGTTTTTATCCCTTGTGGTCAAGTTGCACGTTCATAACCAGATGTACATGCAGGTTTCCGTGGCGTTTGATATTGCTTTTAATGTTTTTGGTAAGTTAATCGCACTCTTATTGTATTGTTCTACCTTTGGCACACCACAAAAAAATTAGATCAGATACTATGTATGAATAAATAAACTCATTATAGATACCAGAACTAAATTTAGTATACGCCAGACGCGCGTTTCGTCTTCAAAAGACTCATCAGTGACGCTCGAATTCAAAAAAAGTAAATGCTGCTTCTCATACAACAGATAAGGGTATTTCAAGGAAATCAAATTCTGGACGATCTATAAAAACGATATGTGAATGTTTATGCACCATTATATAACACATTCCTTTTCTTTATTGTGTTCAACTTAATTTTAAACGCAATTTCGTTGCACTTTAATCACTACCACACATTCTTCCAATAGATTTTTTTTTAATTACAAATTTACTATTTTTAACACGGGAGTTACAAGTAACATATGTTTTAATCGATAGATCATGTATATTAATACTTACTAGGTACATACTTTTATTTAAAAGAAATTGATTTCATGTTTGCATGTTCGTAAACATGTAATTATGTGTCCAGTTAAATCACCAAAATACTGAGCTCCGAGCACAATTCACAATGGAAAGTCCCTGATCAAATATCAAAATCAAAAGCTCAAGCGCATCAAACGAATGTATACTCAACCATTGATAAACTTTAGTAACTGATGTAAATTCCCTCTTGCTGTTTTTGAACAACACACTCATGCTGCATGTTTGTCATGCTTTCGAAAGACAACAAGCCTCGGGCCTTCCATGTGAATAAACGCATCATAGATACCAAAATGTAGATTTTGTATTTGCGCCAAAAACACGCTCATCTAAAGTTTCACATAAGATAAAGGACACAAACGGTAAATTAAAAGAATAATTTAATGTATTGGTTTCTGAAAATATATCTCGGTTTTGTAAAAATAAGGTATTGTTTAAAAAAAATGTTGCGTTTCTGTTCTGTCGTAGTTCTCTTAAAAAATATTTCCTATAAATGTAAATGATATTCGAGCTCAAAAATACAAAACAGCCCGAAAGATTCCTCAGTGACATCCACAACGTTCTGTTTGAATTTGCAGTTGAAAGTATAAATGGAGTTATAATTATGTGTCGGAAAATAAAATCACAACAAAAGTAACTGCGATGAAAAGGAAAAAAGGAATAGTAGATCAAAACATTAAAGTTCAACAACAAAAGTTACATGTTTATAATTGACAACAAGCAACAGCTGAAAATATTGCATGGATAAAAGAGGGACGAAAGATACCAAAGTGACAGTTTAGATCATAAATCGACAGCTCATAAATTAGGCATAGTTGCTTCGAGCAAACTTTGCAAAATAAACAACAACAAAAATAGAAATATGTACGTGCCTATCCAAAATCAGAAACCTGTAGCCAAGTGATGGTTGTTTGCCTGTGTTTGTTTTTCTTTAATTTGTTTGTACATAGATAAGGTCACAAGTTTTCTCGTTTGAATTGTTTTACAATGCAGCGGAAACCTCCCGCAACCGGAGTCGTCCTTCAGCTGGCCCCTATACAAATGTCTTCACATCTATATTGACAATGGACGTCAAACCAAACTCCGCATTATTCCCAAGAATCTAAATTTAAATTGATACAAGACAAACAAAGGTCGTACTCGTTTTGATATACTACATTTATATTAACACTATAATTCAATTCATATATCATTCACCCGTTGTCAGACTTAGGAGGATAAGTTTTATGCATCGTGTATTGGTTCTGTCTGCATGTTACAGGAGACTTGCGCTAATATTTTACAAGGCTTATATCTGCATTTTTTCAACGTACTCTTATTTCCCAAAATATTTCCTATAAATATAGATGATATTCGAGCTCAAATATACAAAACAACCCAAAAGATTCCTCAGTGACATCCAAAAGTCGAAATTTAAAATGTGACCATAAGAGAAACAGGCCAACAAAAAACAACACCAAAAGCAAATCACATCATAAAAACAAAAGACAGAGCAACACGAGGCCAACCACAAACCGGAAGTTTTCTCAGATACTCCGTATGGGTAAGTAAATGCTGCTTCTCATACAACAGAAAAGGGGACCTCAAGGAAATCAAATTCTCGACAATCTATAAAAACGATATGTAAATGTTTATGCACCACCTACGATAGTAGAAAAATATTATTTTTTCTAGTCTGTGCGACCGTTCGTCCGTTCGTTCGTCAGTTCGTACGTCCGTCTGTCCCGCTTCAGGTTAAAGTTTTTGGTCGAGGTGTTTTTTAATAAAATTGAAGTCCAATCAACTTGAAAATTAGTTCACATGTTCCGTTTGACATGATCGTTTTACTTTTAATATCAAATTATAGTTTTTACCCCAATTTCCCGGTCCACTGAATATCAAAAATGATAGTGCGGGTAGGGCATCCGTGTACTATGGACACATTCCACATTCTTGTTTTTCTGGATTGTTTTCAACTAAAATTTAAACGCAATTTCGTTGCACTTAAATCACTGGCACACGTTCTTCCAATAGATTTGTTTTTAATAACAAATTTACTATTTTTAACACGGAAGTTACAAGTAACATATGTTTTAATCGATATTTCATGTATATGAATATTGTTATGCTTTTACTTTTCTACACTGGTTAGAGGTATAGGGGGAGGGTTGAGATCTCACAAACATGTTTAACCCCGCCGCTTTTTTGCGCCTGTCCCAAGTCAGGAGCCTCTGGCCTTTGTTAGTCTTGTATTATTTAAATTTTAGTTTCTTGTGTACAATTTGGAAATTAGTATGGCGTTCATTATCACTGAACTAGTATATATTTGTTTAGGGGCCAGCTGAAGGACGCCTCCGGGTGCGGGAATTTCTCGCTACATTGAAGACCTGTTGGTGACCTTCTGCTGTTGTGTTTTTTTTTATTTTGGTCGGGTTGTTGTCTCTTTGACACATTCCCCATTTCCATTCTCAATTTTACTTACTAGGTACATACTTTTATTTAAAAATAATTTATTTCATGTTTGCATGTTCGTTAACATGTAAATATGTGTCCAGTTATATCACCAAATACTGAGCTCAGAAGAAAATTCAAAACGGAAAGTCCCTTATCAAATGGCTAAATCAAAACCTCCAACACATCAAACGAATGGAAAACAACTGTCATATTCCAGACTTAGTACAGGCATTGTCAAATGTAGAAAGTGGTGGATTAAACCTGGTTTTTAGTGCTAAACCTCTCACTTGTATACTGAACCATTGGTAAACTTTAGTAACTGATGTAAATTCCCTCTTGCTGTTTTTAGAACAACATACTCATGCTGCATGTTTGTCATGTAAATACCTGAATGCAAGTGATCACATAAGCAACACGACGGGTGCCGCATGTGGAGCAGGATCTGCTTACCCTTCCGGAGCACCTGATGTAGTGGTTAGTGCATCGGACTACTAACACAAAGGTTCCTGGTTCGATTCCCGTTTGGGATGAAAATTTCAGGAACTCAATTTTCGGCTCTCCCTTGACACCATTTGCGAGTATGGTCTTGAGGAAACGATGATAGTCCGTCGGACGGGGACGATAAATGGCTGGCCCGTGTTAAGAGAGAGCCATATCTCTTGCACGTTAAAGACACCCTTGTAGATTTCGAAAAAGAGTAGGCTAATGCCGCTACAAGGCAGCACTCGCACCCGCAAAGTGGAAAAGGATTAATATAAGTTGTAAAACTTGTTTCCCAATCCACTATAAATAAATATGTTTAAACTAATTAAACTAAACCTGATATCACCCCTAGTTTTTGGTGGGGTTAGTGTTGTTTATTCTTTAGTTTTCTATGTTGTGTCATGTGTACTATTGTTTTTCTGTTTGTCTTTTTCATTTTTAGCCCTGGCGTTGTCAGTTTGTTTTAGATTTACGAGTTTGACTGTCCCTTTGGTATCTTTCGTCCCTCTTTGGTTACAATGTCTTGCAAATATTTGATTTTTTATAGGTACTTTTCAATATAAAAAGTTATACTTCGCAAATTGAATCCATGTAATTCAGATGGGGTAATATAACACTATTCTAAGATTTTCTAAATATCTAAAAAAAAAAAATGCCATTACGTTTTATGTGAATAAGATTGGTCATGTTTAATAAGAGTGTACGGTTATACACAAAGATGTTTTTTTTTCGTCTGACTGCCAATGATGGTTAAAAACATCACATGCAGATCTGTAGTCTTTTCCTACTTGAAGATGAATATAATTATATAATTATATAGCTAACGCTATTGTAAGATTTATACCAATTACTTCCCTTGCAATATTTGATTTACAACCATTTTAGATCCATTTGCAGTTCACCTTGCTTATTAGAAAACTTATGTTTAAAATGAACTCCTGCCATCACATATGTCTTGACCACAACAAGGTCATCGTTTTTTGTTACTGACCTAATGAGCAATATAAAGAGGTATCCCAGTCGGTTTGAGCTTAAATGCGAGCTGACAAAGTCAGTTTAACATACGAAATGCAATAACAAATCAATATCGCAAATAAATCATACTGAAAACGTATGCGTTCGAAAGACAAGCCTCGGGCCTTTCACGTGAATAAACTCAGCATATATACCAGAATTTAGATTTGTATTTGCGTCAAAAACACACTCATCTAAAGTTTCACGTTAGATAAAGGACACAAACGGTAAATCAAAAGAATAATTTAATGAACTGGTTTCTGAAAATAAATCTCGCTTTTGTGCAAATAAGGTAAGGTTTAAAAGAAATGTTGCGTTTCTCTTTTGTCGTAGTTCTCTTATATTTGATGTGTTTCCCTCAAATTATAATTGTAACCCGGATTATTGTTTTTAAGTCGATTGATTAATTTCGAACAGCGATATACTGCTGTTGCCTTTTTTAACAACAGAAAAAAACCATAGAACATAGATTTCTAGAATGTATTAGTAATACACATAAATTTGCATACGATAGATGTTATTCACACCTGCGTAAAGTTTTTTTTACGTCATTAAGTACTTTACAACCAACAGCCTGTATGACATTTTGTTCAAGATAAAAAGGCGTTTACAATACAAAACATTACTTAAACCGCAAGTCTTACTCGCATTGAGTAGACTATTCTATAGCATAGCAATGGAAAGACATATTTTATTACTCCTAAGTTTCGCAGGATTTGGTAAGTATGTTATCTTTCTTAACACCGTTACCGATAATTTACGTCAAATGTCTATTGCAGTGAAAATCGTTCCTATGCTCTTCTAATTTCATGCGACATATTTTACGTATCAGCAAAACAGATGTTATCGTTTTGATAAAATTTGCAAATAAAACTCTAGAGCACACACATTAAGGCGACAGTAGGATCTAATATGAAATTCTCTTAATTTTAAGGAGATAATTCAAGGTTACAAACAATAGTTTATGAAATTTCATGAAGATGCGAGACCGAAAACCTCTACTAATTAGATATAGGAAGATGCCGTATGAGTACCATTGAGGAACTCTCCATCCAAATAACAATTTATAATTAAAAGTGAACCATTATAGGTCAATGAACGACCTTCAACACGGAGCCTTGGATCACACCGAGCAATAAGATATATAGGGCTCCAAAATAACCAATGTAAAACCATTCAAATTCAAATGTTAATAGTTATCAAAGGTACCAGGAAAATAATACCTCTTGTATTTAATGTTTTCAGTTACTGCTTTAAGACATTCAAAGTATAATCCAGAAAAGAAAGGTACGTCGTGTATTTTTATAAATTTACCATCTATTATCATATTTAATCACTTAATTACTGGAACTAAAGTTATTTAGATTTATGTTTTTCCTTTTATAGTTTAGATTATAGTAAGCTTACATAAGTTTCAGATTAATTTAAGCATTTACCTGAAACGGGTTGAAAGTTATCCATGTAAACTATATTCTTATAATATCGTTATGTAAACGGTTGACACAAACGTACTGATGATTTTGAGAGTTATTTTCCTTGTGCTAGATCAATTTTTTTAATTGGCTATAAATCACATTGTTCTAACTATACAAATGAAATGAATTAAACTTATAAAATGTTTAAAGTAAAACAAAAATTAGACGAAAACTTTAACAATGTTTAACTTAGAATAACATTGACCTTCCTACTTGTAATTTGTCTTATGCGCTCAACGAATTATTCTCTTTGTTACAGGAAATACTGAATTTCCTTGTAGATTGCCATGTCCGTGGAGAGGGAAAACATTCGACCTTTATGATGTTGACGGCGGCATATCATTTTTAAATTGGACTGTTGATGCTTCTGGAAAATCAGGCGAATTCCCAAATGGAGTTACGTTCGAATGTCATCAAATAACTGATAGATTTCTAATATACAGGTAGGCTGATAACAAAAGCATTTCTTATCAAAAACGGAAATAAACGATAAAAAATCCACCATTACAAATTACTTTTATGATCCAGAAACAATAACAGAAAATACATCAGTTGGACTTTTATTTTAAAACAAGCGAATACATTAATCAAAGTTACTGTGAAAATCAACTAGAAAACTAAAAAATTTATTTGTGAAAAATAGATTTAAAGAAATATATATTGACCTAGTTTATATATGTTCATAACCGATTATTTCAAAAATCAAATAGAAAAAGCAATACTGTGAAATCCCATGAATCTTAGAGGTTAAAAGTCTTATGCAAAAAAAAAACCTTGTTGATCCTCAACATAAATATGTCACAATCATTAAAAGCCACGATTATGTTTCACAAATGATATCGGATATGTTCCTTACGTCGTAACTACAATCCACTTTCCTTTCATGAATTTGACCTACCGAATTAGACTTTTTACCAGATTTGTAATCACATAAGCAATACGACGGGTGCCACATGTGGAGCAGGATCTGCTTACCCTTCCGGAGCACTTGAGATCACCCCTAGTTTTTGTTGGGGTTCGTGTTGTTTATTCTTTAGTTTTCTATGTTGTGTCATGTGTACTATTGTTTTTCTGTTTGTCTTTTTCATTTTTAGCCTTGGCGTTGTCAGTTTGTTTTAGATTTATACGTTTGACTGTCCCTTTGGTATCTTGGTAAAATAGTCAAAATATGGTTACAGCAGTCATCACTGTGTTGCAAACATAAAACAAACAAACATTTACAAAAAAGCACAAACTGCATCTATCTAATTAAAAAAAACAAATTTGTGGTTTCGCGTGCTTGGCGTCAGAAAATGCATAGATAAGTATGATTTTGAATTTACCTATAACTAATTGTCACAGTTGCCACATCGGTGCCATATGTCATAAATTGATGATTGTGTATAATAATTGATTATTGACATAAATAATGTGTATTGTGTATGGCTTCAGAATTGGTGGTTCCGATGATTTCTTTTGTTCAGCAATCTCCTATGACGGGAGTAGGCATCCGGTGACTTTCTCTTTGCACGATAGTAAGTGTTTATCTATATAAAAAGTATGTATGAAAATTCGGGAAATATTCGGGAGCATAAACAAAGGTTGGAGCTTTATAAGCATGGACGATTTATCAGTTGCAATTTAGAACACAAAACAAACAAAAAAGTAATAATTTCAGCTAAGCGGTGTATTGCTCACAAATTGATATAATAGTAATCTATGTTTTTTACAGTGTTAAATTAATTGTCTACGGCACGGTTATTGTAGTCATATTAAGTAGGGAGCCGGTTTTTGTTTAATGGAAGGAAATGGTAAGATAGTACTAAAAACTTTGAATGCTTGTAAAGCATTGTGCCCTCTATTTTGACAATACCTTGTACTAAATACAATAATGCTGCAATAACAGTGCAAGTGATTATTCTCTGCCAATTAACGTATCTGTTAAAAACTTATTATATAATTTATCAAGTTATCTATTTCTTATGTATTTAAGAATTGAAATATGATCCAACAGTCTTTAGTTTGAAGACAGAATATAATATTACATATTAAATATATTTTTATTTCATATTCAGGTACTATTATCACGTTTGAAAACAAAACGGACAAATTCAGCGATATATGTGAGGTCTGCAGTTATCCATCATCTCTAAAACTACTATTTGTAGGTTAGTATAATATTTACGTGAGCGTACAAATCTACAACTTCATCCTCGGTCAATATAAACAAAACAGATATAGAAAGATGTGGCATCAGTGCCAATAAGACAACTTTCCATCCAAGTCACATTTTGTTAAAAGAAAACTTTTATAGGTCAAAATACGGTCTTCAACATGGAGACTTTTCGCACACCGAACAGCAAGCTATAAAGGATAAATGACTAGTGTAAAACTATTGGAGGAAAAAACCAACGGTCAAGTCTTGATAATAAAAAAACGAGAAACGCGAAACACTTATGAACAACATTACATTGACAACTTCTGAACAACAGGTTCCTGACGTTGAACAGGTGTAAACATATGCAGCGGGTATATACGTTTTAAGGTATCCGACCCACAATAACAATTTCCGGAAAATTTTCCGGAGTTTACCGAGGTTTCAATTTTGTCAACACCTCGGTATTTTACGCCTAGGAAGTGAAAGTATAACTATTATTTTTAAAATGATTCCTAAAATGTCAAAAAGGCTTACTTTAAGTATATTTTCATAAATAATAAAGTAAACGCTCATTCTTTGCAAAAAATCTTTACATTGCGTAAATCGGAAACCTTACATGAAACAATAGTGTAACATCACAACACATAAAAAACACTATAAAATAATAGTTGAAACGACTTATCTCAAACAAAAGATATATTAAGACAAGTAAACATACACTAAATGATTAAATTTGGTCTATGACATAATTGAAAAACCAAATCAATCAAATAAAGGGTGGATGAATAAAGGCAACAGTAGTACACCACTGAGAGATAATTTAAAAAGTCAACCATAACCATGATCAAATAAACTTGCCGTCAAAAAAAGAATGTAGATAGGTTAAATCATTTGTTATTAGGTAAACAGAATAAATGTCGAATAGAAATATCTTTTTCAAAATAAATAATTTTGTTGTTCATAGTACGAGAACAGAAGTGAAAATTTGTAGTCATACTTAACACTTTTATTGAAAGATAGAGAAACCCTAAATAAGTCAAAACACATAACAAATTGTATCAACCTTCCAAGTTAACACAAAAGTATGCTTGTGTATTCCATGATAAGTTTAAAGGAACATTGAATGTTTTTAAAATTAACAATAAGTTAATGTTAATGCAGCAGTGATTTTATTTAATCAAATTAGATTTATAATGTTTGTTGTTGTGAATCTGTCTGCAAATGCATTTTTATCTTTCATGACACATATTTATAGAATATATCTGAAGAGGGTATTTAAAACAATAAGAACTGTATGAAGGTTATTTTATGATACAGAGGTGAAGTCTGAATTTTAATTGAATTTTGAAAAATATATATAATTCTTTTTAGAAAATTTTATTTGAACATGATAAATTTGTGAAGCATTGTCAATTGTTGTGAGACTTAGACATACGTTTATCTTCAAGATCAAGAAATAGTGTTTACTTTTTTCTTTATATGTGTATTTCACTGATAAAAAGACTTAATTTTGACAGTGAACAGTTAGTATCAATCGCATGGAAGACATTTCAAATTGTTCATATATTCTTATATCTGCAAAATTTAAAGTTTTAAGCTATTCTGTACTGTATGTGTGCTCTGCATATACATTGTCTGGACATTTAAGCCTTTGTTAACCGTCCAGTGGCTTTTATGATAAATAACTGTAATTTTAGATATAATTGTGCAGTTTTACTTTTGCGAATGTCTGTCAATGAACACAAATAAGTAAATGATTATAGTTTTACAATTTTAGCATATACATGTATGCTGCATATAAATATAACAATCAATAATTCAAACGGACGGTTAGGTTTTTGTCTCATAGAAAGTTTTTCTATAATAAAAGCATCGAAGATATTTCTAATTTAGGCGGTCAACATGCGTTTCGTTATGTGTTTGGACTTCTTAGAGGAAGCAGTTTACCAAAGCAACTTCACTGTTGTTTCGAATTTATCACATTAATCTTGGGTTTTTTTTCTTACTCTTACAGAATCTGGGGCACCTCGTAAGTATCAAGTATTAACTGACATTTAAGGAAGTGTTAAATGCGTCTGTCAAAAAGTATTTTAAACGTGTACTTCTGTGGCATATATCAAAGAGGGTCGAAAGATACCAGAGGGACAGTCAATAATATATGTCATGTTAACTTGCCAGATTTTAAAAAGAGACCATTTACTCTGTACCATGGCTTAGCAGGAGACAATTAATTAATTTTACCTTCACGTTCAGACCAATCACAAATTAATAACATAAAGGACAATGAAAAGGATTTTCAACAATAATTCAGTAAAAGACAAAACACTTATTTTTTTGTGCCTCAGAATGTTTTCATAAACTGTTAAAAAGATATGTCTTGCTAAACTTCTGTTTCTAATAAATGTTACGTTTTTATGAATTTGACTTCATATTTTAATACTTTCATTTTAAAATTTAACGGTAAAAGAACGGTTCATAGATAACAAGAATTAATATTTTGTGTTCGTATCAAATAAGCTATAAACAAAATAAAGTATGATTTTTCGTGATATTATGTTGTGACCATGTCATTGAATGGTTGGTCTTTAACACATGTTTTGAAATAGTCGATTTGGTATACCTAGTTATTATTTATTTGTTTTAGGACCAGATAATGCCTCCATACCATGCAATTTACCATCTGCCTGTGAATGTTGCCAGACATGTACGTCATGCGTTCATTGTGAAACTGATGGCAGAATTCCAAAGGCGTGCAAGCATGGATATAGAGATATCTTTCAAAGAAAGAAAAATAATAAAAACAAATTTTGGGCTCGACGTTACAGAAAAAGGTTGGAAATGAAAGGGAAAAGAACAAAGAGCTGGTTATATGGCATGAAATAAACATCAACCTGTCCGTAATGAGTAAATTTGTCAATTATAAACACCAATAGACATCATTTGAATAAAATGGGATATTCTCATATATATAACTTTTTTTTTCATTTTCAATCAAACAACTTATGAGTAAGGTGCCCTCTGTAACTTGTAATTTGCAACAGGGCTCGTCTGGAATGACTATCATTTATAAAGAATTGGAACGAGCCAGATATTCAAATCATTAAGCTTTTGTGAAATAATGATTATTCATGGATTATCAATTTTCTAGGATGTCATGGGCATGGCGGAACATTAACGTTTCTCTTCAAGGAAGATATTACTATGGAACAAGATCAGGTCTTAACATTGGCTTGAAATGAGTATAAATTAAACACAAAAACATTAACAAGAAGGACTGTACAATAAGTACTAATTAACTGGTCAATCAATTAAACTCAACGTATCTTTTTTTTTTGCATTTGAACGATACAATCTTTGTTGTAATAATTGTTTGAATCTCTTGAACTTGTATTCTGTACAAAGTTATTTTTGTATGACCGAAAGTAAATACATACTATACACAGTTCCCATATATGTAGAAAAAGCACTGTCTAAATGAGATGATATAATAAATCTGTCTTAAAAGGATGTAACAAGTTAGGCAATAGTTGTTCAAAAGTCATAAAATCGATTGAATTGAAAACACATCCGGGTCACAGACCAACACAGAAGGAAACACATCAATTTAAAGAGGAAAACAACGGAACAAATTTGGAAAATAGTAGTTAAAAACGTATAAAATCTAATTTTTTTATAACTGCAAAATTGATAAATTGGTTAGGGTTGTGTTCTTTTGGTTTTCTTCGATGGGTTTTGGAGTATGTTATTTACATTTTGGTCGTTTGCCAGGTGTAACTTTGCGTTTTCATTTTGCCTAAGACTGTAAATGTCAGTTCATTTTTTTGTTGTTTTTAATTTTTGTAGATTGAGAAAATTCGTATTTTCGTGGATACTCGATTTCGGGATTTTTCGTTAGTCTATTTACACACCTATAGGAAATGTGTTCCTTAGTTGAACATATATATTTGTGGTTTATTTCACCATTGAAATCAACAAAAAATGGCATTCAACAGATAATCATGAATCCATAGTGTCCCTTTGGTATTTCAGTTTCGCTCTGTAATTGTATCTGAGATGTATTGCTTCATTTTTTTCTTAATCGAAATCTGAGCAGCACAACTATTAGAGTATATCATATTTACCTAAGATGATCGTCTACTGATATAAGAAGAAAATCAAGATGATCAAAAATATTTTGTCGAAATATATAAAGAAATTAGCTATATTGCAAATAGTTGTTGCTATTTGGAATGAGGCCTCAGTATTTTACCAATATTCAAATCCATATATACAGTGAGAAGATATGAATAAAAATAACAGAAGAAGCGAATCCTTGTGCGTCGGAAGCATACTTATCTCTATATTAAACATGCATCACATACCATGCGAATCTCAATTTAGTTGAAATATAAAAAAACGCGCCGATTGTATCGTTATCTCAAATGCTGGAGATCGTTGGTTTGATTCCAAACCTTGTGAAACAAAAGATTTAAAATTTTGTGTTTGCTGCATCTCCAAAAAGGTACGCCCAATTTAGGAGTAAAAGAATATAATCGGCTGGTAATAATGTTTTAGACAATGTTAAAATGTCATGCTTGGACCTGTGCACTAGTTCCTGCTCAGTGTATCGTTTTAGTGCACATGTACAGTAGTGTGTAAATACATGATCGTGTGATCGTTCTGAATACTATAAAACAAGAAGTCTTCCTTTAAACTTTTAGAATATTTTTATTTTAAATTGAGAAATCGAACAGCTTCACAAGTATCGTAATCAAGTCAGTGATAACATTACTCAGAAATCTCTTGCTTTCGGTTTATTTATGTTAAAGGAGATAAAGACTTTTGTCATGTTTGTTTGTCAGTGGTTAAGCCATTTTGGTAAACCTCACTGGTTAATCCAACTGGGTAAATGTCACTGGTTAAGCCAACTGAGTAAACGTCACTGGTTAAGCCAACAGGTTAAACGTCACTGGTTGAGCCAACTTGGTAAACGTCACTGGTTAAACCAACAGGTTAAACGTCACTGGTTAAGTCAACAGGACGAACGCCATTGGTTAATCCAACATGGTAAACGTCAGTGGTTAAGCAAAAATGGTTTACGTCACTGGTTAAGCAAACAGGGTTAACGTCACTGGTTAAGCCCACTGGGTTTATGTCACTGATCAAGCCGACAGGTTAACGTTCCTAGTTTGAAAAACAGGATGAATGTCACTGGTGAAGCCAACATGGTTAACATCACTGGTTAAGCCAACAAGGCAAAAATCACTGGTAAAGCCAACTGGGTAAACATCACTGTTTTAGACAACTGGGTAAACGTCACTGTTTTAGCCAACTTTGTAACGTCACAGGTTGAGAGAACAGAGTAAACGTCACTTATTAAGCCAACAGGTTATACGTCAATGGTTAAGCAAACAGGACGAACGTCACTGGTTAAGCAAACAAGACGAACGTCACTCGCTAAGCCAACAGGTTCAACGTCACTGGTTAAGCCAACAGGACGAATGTCACTTGCTAAGGCAACAGGGTAAACGTCACTGGTTAAGCCAACATGGCAAACGTCACAGGTTAAGCCAACATGGTAAACGTCACTGGTTAAGCTAAAATGGTCAAGTAACTGGTGAAGCCAACATTGTTAACGTCACTGGTTAAGCCAATAAGGTAAACATCATTGGTTAAGCCAACTGGGTAAACGTCACTGTTTTAGCCAACTTGGTAACGTCACATATTGAGCGAACAGAGTTAACGTCACTGGTTAAGCCAATAGGTTAAACATCACTGGTTAAGCAAACAAGACGAACGTGACTGGTTAAGACAAAAGGGTCAACGTCACTTGTTAATCCAACAGGTAAAACGCCACTGGTTAAGCCAATATGGTAAACGTCACTGGTTGACCACACAGGGTAAACGTCACTGGTTAAGACAACAGGGTAAACGTCACTGGTTAAGTCAACCGGGTTAACGTCAATGGTTAGGCTAACAAGTTAAACGTTACTTGTTAAGCTATAAATGAAAACATCACTGGTTAAGCCAGCAGGGTTAACGTCACAGGTTGAGCCAAGATGGTTTACGTTACAGGTTAAGCCAACATGGTAAACGTTACTGGTTAAGCTAAAATGGTCAAGTTACTGGTGAAGCCAACATTGTTAACGTCACTGGTTAAGCCAATAAGGTAAAGATCACTGGTTAAGCCAACTGGGTAAACGTCACTGTTTTAGCCAACTTGGTAACGTCACAGATTGAGCGAACAGAGTTAACGTCACTGGTTAAGCCAACAGGTTAAACGTCACTGGTAAAGCAAACAAGACGAACGTGACTGGTTAAGACAAAATGGTTAACGTAACTGGTTAAGCCAACAGGATAAACGTCACTGGTTAAGCCAACTGGGTGAATGTCACTGAATAAGGCAACAGATTAAACGTTCCTGGTTGAGCAAATAGGATGAACGTCACTTGAAAAGCCAACATAGTTAACGTCACTGGTTAAGACAACAGGGTAAACATCACTGGTTAAGCCAACAGGGTCAACATCACTGGTTAAACAAACAGGGTAAAAGTCACTGGTAAAGTTTCCAGAGTGAACGTCACTGGTTAAGTCAACGTGGTTAACGTCACTTTTTAAGGCAACAAGGTAAACGTCACTGGTTAAGCCAACAGTGTTGACTTCACTGGTTAAACCAAAATGGTTTACTTCGCTGGTTAAGTTAACAGGATAAACGTCACTGGTAAAGCCAACAGGGTAAATATCACTCGTTAATCCAACAGGGATAACGTCACTGTTAAGCAAACAGGCTAAATTACACTGTTTAAGGAAACAGGATGAACGTCAATGGTTAAATTACAGGGTACACGTCACTTGTTAAGCCAACAGGGTACACTTCAATTGTTAAGACAACAGGGTAAACGTCACTGGTTAAGCCAACAAGGTAAACGTCGATAGTTAAGCAAACAGTTTAAAAGTCACTGGTTAACCCAGCAAGGTAAACATCACTTGTTAAGCCACCAGGGTAAACATCGCTGGTTAAACCAGCAGGGTTTACGTCACAGGTTGAGCCAATATGGTTTACGTAAGTAGTTAAGCCATCAGTGTAAACGTCACTGATTAAGCCAGCAACGTTTACATCACTGGTTAAGCCAACAGGATAAACATCACTAATTAAGTCAAAAGGGTCAACGTCACGTGTTAAACGAACAGGTAAAACGCCACTGGTTAAGCCAGTATCGTAAACGTCACTGGTTGACCACACAGGGTAAACGTCACTGTTTAAGACAACAGGGTAAACGTCACTGGTTAAGTCAACCGGGTTAACGTCAATGGTTATGCTAACAAGTTATACGTTACTTGTTAAGCTATAAATGAAAACATCACTGGTTAAGGCAGCAGGGTTAACGTCACAGGTTGAGCCAAGATGGTTTACGTCACAGGTTGAGCCAAGATGGTTTACGTAAGTGGTTAAGCCACCAGGGTAAACCCCACGGATAAATCTAGCAGGGTAAAAGTAAAATCACAAAAATACTGAACTCAGAGGAAAATCAATTTGGAAAGTCCATAATCACATGGCAAAATCAAAAAAACAAAACGCATCAAAAACGAATAACACGCTTATCCTACATGTTTCTCATAAACATATCTGCATGAAATTTAATCTGTAAAATGGTCTTTGAAAAATTTAAAAGTATATTTATTTACAATTCTAGATAAAAAAAAAAGGCTATGGGTGCATTTATTTCGTGCTTCCAAATCTTTTATCAGATTTGTAGAGGTTGTTGCATTGTCATGCTCTGCCATGTAGAATACATGTAAGTGAATGCCATTAAATTAAGTGAGACACGCTATATTTCTGGTTGAAGGTCGATACCTACAAATATTATCAGTAAAAATAAAACTGTAGAATGACTTTATTTCTTTGCCTTATCACATAGCTTACACATTTGACCTTACACAAATGTAGATATCTTGACATTTACCAGCATGAAATTCCAATTTCAGAATCTAAAGCATTCTGGGTAATATTTCCCAGCCGTACACCAAAACGTTGTGATTGGTTTAAAACGTGATTTAAAACAACAGTAATTCAATCAATGACGTAACGTTATTTTCACTTTGGTGTACGAACAATAGGCTCGCCCAAAGTCATCTAGATTCCGAAAAGGTGAATTGAATAAAGATAGACAACGAGTGCTTTATTGGTGTCTCGGAATATTAAGCTATGATGAAATTGAACTGCTGCTGAAAAATTGGCTTGTGCATTGTTTTGATTTTAAAGTCTTATTCGCTAGGCCGAGTCTTGAAATTTACGAATTGATGAAGTCAATATAAAATAGATCAGGTATGAGTAAATACATGTCTTGCCATCATCAATACATCTAAACGCTTGTTATGGTGTAGAATCTGAAATTACACAAAACATTCAAAAACCTATTTTAGGAGCTTGCAGGTTGCGATGGTGAATCGGGGAAATATTCCAATTGCTGATAATACTTTTTGTCTCAGAATTACATAATTCTCAAATATATAACATGTTCCGTATTTTTCATTTAAGTTTATGTCCGTCTTTGTGGAGGTTATGTGACTTCATAAAAACAGTTAAAGATATCAAATATTTTGGCAACTGTTGACTCATGATTATACGTTAGTTATAAAAAAAAATAAAAGATTTGGTATAAATGCCATTGAGACAACTCTCCACAAGAGATCAAAATTACCACACAAATTAACACCTATACGGCCTTCAACAATGTTAGCAAAGCCTATACCGCATAGTCATCTATAAAACGATATGACAATGTAAAACAATGCTAACGAGAAAACTACCTGTCTTAAATATGTACAGAAAATAAACGAAAAACAAAAATGTAACACATTCCATTTTTTTTTATTTGTCAGGTAAAGGTTTACCAAAACCCGAAACGTTCAGCAAGACAAGCTCAATTTTCTATGTGCAAATATACATACGAAACATTACGAAATCAAGTATTCCAAAAAAAATAATTTCCTGAATTTACGAATTGGTACAAACGAAAAATAAATAAATCCACATTAATCGCCTATTAAGCGACAAGAAATTCGTCATTGTATTAGCATTTTTTGATTTTAACGAAATGATTTTGCAAATATTTAGAATTTTTTCATAAATTCAGAGCTTGTCCAGACTGAAGTCAATTAAGTTTAGTTTTGAACCATTTTATCGACCTTCAGTTTTATTACTGTCTCTTTAACAAGTAAACCGAGTCTAATCTTATTTTCATGAATACATCAAACGAATAGATAACAATTGTCTTATTCATGACTCGGTGAGGTATAACGGTTTAGTGTTAACCATTACCGATGGATGACGTATTTGGTTATTTTGTAACAATACAGAAGTTACATTGAGCAATTATATGTTGCCTCATTTAAAGTTCTTTGTTGGAAAAAATATTTAACTTTGTTAGAACATGGAGCCTGATGTTCAGAATTTGCGACAGTTTATAAAAAACAAATACCAGGCTACCAAGGGGTCTTCGATACAGCGAAAAGATCCCACATCCTAGAGGCGGTCTTCATGTCACCCATCAACACAAAAGTGTACTAGTTCAGTGGACGACACATTCAACTCCACAACATATTAATGAACTAAAATTATATCAAAAAAACAAATACAGGACTACAATGACAGAGCCTGACGTTGACGAAGGACAGGCGAAAACTTTACCGAATTCAAATTGTATTACATGCATTAAATGCGAAAATGATAATCGTCTTAGAAATGTCTCTAATAGTATAACTATTGCAATCATAAGTTTGATGATATTTTTTAGATTACCAATGAAGAACGTGCTTTAAACTTTCGTAATCCATACGTAAGTTACAGACTAATTTTTATGTTTGTTCAATCACATTTATTCAATAATTTCCACGTCCACTTCTAATTATTACTATAATTTTAATCAATCCAATATATGGTTTTCAAGTTTACATAAACACATGTATGATGTTAGTCAGTGAACGTATATACGATTATGAATATGTTTTACAGTGATGCTTATTAGGTAAAAGCAATTGTATTACTTATTTAAATATAGTTATGTAACTATTGTAAGTTGAAACCCATTTTATGTTTTGCCTGGTCAAGTCATGCTGTTAAAAGTATGCGACTTGTGCTACTTACGTATTTTTATATCAGGAAATAATCCAATAAAATATTTGTTATTGTTATGAAAATGAACGAATGAAAACGCCAAAGCTGAAGATTTTTCTTATGTGTTAACTTTCGAAATTTAGATTATATTGCATTCATATAGAATCTTGATGTAAGGATTGTTTAATTATTTATACTATTGTATCTATTCTAGGTATTTTTGGTATATAGCTCTTCAACAATTCCGGTACTTATCTATCTTCGGATTTCAAATGTTTGGCTTTGAGCGTTCCTTATGAAGGTAAATCCAGAAAAGCGCTTCGTACGCAAGAAATTATTAAACATGTTGTTTTCAATTTTTTGCACCTGTACTGATTTTAGCAAGTTAATATGACGGTTCTTTAGATACAAAATGTTAACAGTGGCTTTGACGATAGCGTATTAGTAAAACATGTAAACTAAAATGTTAACAGTGGCTTTGACGATAGCGTATTAGTAAAACATGTAAACTAAAATGTTAACAGTGGCTTTGACGATAGCGTATTAGTAAAACATATAAACTAAAATGTTAACAGTGGCTTTGACGATAGCGTATTAGTAAAACATGTAAACTAAAATGTTAACAGTGGCTTTGACGATAGCGTATTAGTAAAACATATAAACTAAAATGTTAACAGTGGCTTTGACGATAGCGTATTAGTAAAACATATAAACTAAAATGTTAACAGTGGCTTTGACGATAGCGTATTAGTAAAACATGTAAACTAAAATGTACAAATGTTTGCTTTGAGAATTAACAAAATCAAACTATTTTTTTTCTATCGGTTATTTAAGAAATAATTAGTTCATACTACAGATTTATCAGAACTTTAAAAAAAATTATCTAACATTGGGAAATAGAACAGCAAGATACACGACATGTCCATGCTTGCTTTTTTATGAACGTATTATATTAGAATTGAATTATTTCATGAAAGTCGAACATTTGTTGGAAATTTACACATGGCCTGGCCCGTCAAATTCATCATCTATATAACCCACGCTTAATATGCTCAGAATAAACTTCAAATGTTACTGCCTAGGCCATGTGTAAATTTCTAGCAAATCAATGGTTTCCCTGAATTATTTCTTAAATTTAAAACAAGGGTGTAAACAACTTTATGGTACCTTTCCTGGTACCTTCGATAACTTTTTGATTACTTTTTACACCACTGGGTAGATTCCACTGCTAGTGGACGTTTCGTTCCCGAGGGAATTACCAGCCCAGTAATCAGCACTTCGGTGTTGTCATGACTATCCATCATATGTCTTTTTTAAATAAATTTTCTGTCTACCAAACAAATAAGGATTTTCTCATCCCATGGATGGATAACCGTTTTTTTGGGAATTTTAAGTCCCTAATGCTCTTTAACTTTGTACTTGTTTGGCTTTATAACTATTTTAAAATGAGCGTCACTAATGACACGAAACGCGCGTCTGGGGTATTAAATTATAATCCTAGTACATTCGATAACTTTTTAGTGCATTATAATTCAGTAGTAGGGGTTAAGTACTTGTCATATTCTTTTTCTATATATTCATAGCACAAAATAAGCCGTTGATCTTTTGTATGATTTTTTCAACATATAATTTATCTTCGTGTCACTTTGTTTCTTGTAGATAGTTATCTTACTGTCAAATACGCCCAGCTAGTTATAAAAATACACATATTGAAATACGACTAGTCTTTTTTTGATATAATAACAATTTGTAAATTCAGTGCATTCGTTGAGTTTTCTGCACTAATCTTCAGCATGCATATTCAGCTCCAAAGAAGCCAAATACCAGCAGTTTTTTAAATAATAATATTCATTCAAAATTGTCATGAATATTGATAAAGCGATATTGTAAGGAATGCGCGACAGTTTTAATTAATAACGTACGTCAGTTTTGGTTTTGAAATCATCTTTTATATAACAGAAATTTTGTTTTCTCCGTTCTTTAAAAAAATGTTAAATACGTGTTTTCTTACATAGAAAATTCAAAAAGATCCAAACAAATAACTGGTGCACTATTCAAGATGTTCAATACTTTTATAAATTAATGAATTTTCAATTTAATTCCAGTTAATTTCCAAAGGTAAACAATTGTATAGCCTTTAAATTCCTTGACAAATTTAATGTGATATAATTTCATTGAATCTTAAGAAAATAACTTTTTTAGGAGGGCGGTTGATTTATGACCAAAAAATGAGATATAATTTGTATAAATACTTGCATATGTTTTTATGTAGTGAATGCATAACTTTTCAATTTTATAAAACTACAGAGCAACAAAGTCATGCAAAGAACGAAAAGTTGAACTTATATTACGCGACTTTATAAATGTTCTGGAAGATGCATGATTTGTAATTGTTTGTCTTCCGTTATGAGAAAAATGTCGCATGCATTATCAAGTCGATAACAGATTTACCAACAGCACATACTATCAATGTTGGTGGACGTTTCGTACCCGAGAGCATACCAGACCAGTAGTCAGCACTTCGGTATTTACATGAATATCAATTATATTGTCCTTTTTATAAATATCCTGATTCTCAGCGTGACAGGCTTTCTACATGAACGTCCTCAGTTTGACCATCTGGAAAATTATTGAACGTTCAAATAAACGCTCAATTAATGCGCAGATTTACTGCTATTTGATAAAGAACGCTAAGAGTAACCATATTTCATAGTAACTGTATGCTTCAGATATTAACTGATTTTTTATATTTTCTGTTTAGATTCTTGGAAATTTTTGAAGACCCTACGATTTTCTCTTTTGGCGAATACAAATTATTGTTCCTTCATACTTTTGTCTTGATCATTTTGAAAAGTTTTGTCCAAAAACCGGTCGGTGTAATTGTGTGAACAAGTCCGAAAAAATGGTGTCACATAAGTTTCCATATACAAGAAACTTTCTTTTTTTTCCTTTTTGGTGTTTCATTAAACGATAACGTTGGTTTTAATCAATGACAAAAATAACCCTAAACAAAAATCTTATTTGTGTATTAAATTCAATATAAGTAGTTGTCCCTATTTGATCAGTTGTATTTGAAAACATAAACCAATATTTTTCTATAGTTTGATCTAAAAGTGGCAAGTTTAAGGTATTTTTCTTGGTCATTTTTTTTAACCTCACAAGGTCGTTGCCGCATGCATAAACGTTATGCTCAGAAAATAAAAATGAAAAGAATTATGGAAGCGTTACTACTACGTAAAAACTAGATACATGCATTTATTTAAAAAAAAATGAATTCTTTAAAGTGTCTTAGTTTTTAAAACATTCAAAACAATTGTCGTATACATTTATAGACATAACATGTTTCAAATCGGTATAAGGACATCATTCGTAAATATAGCTCAACATGCAGACTTCTTATACATGTAGGTATTTCACATCCAATTCTTTATGGAAATATTCTTTATAAAGCACAAAAATGTCAGTATTCACAGCAGAAACTAACAAAACCTTTAAATAGACTTATTAAGAAGGGATATAGTTACGATACTGTTGTCAGGTCATTAAAGATTGCATATTTTGGCTTTAAAAGAGGGACGAAAGACACCAAAGGGACAGTCAAACTCGTAAATCTAAAACAAACTGACAACGCCATGGCTAAAAATGAAAAAGACAAACAGAAAAACAATAGTACACATGACACAACATAGAAAACTAAAGAATAAACAACACGAACCCCACCAAAAACTAGGGGTGATCTCAGGTGCTCCGGAAGGGTAAGCAGATCCTGCTCCACATGCGGCACCCGTCGTGTTGCTTATGTGATTACAAATCCCGGTAAATAGTCTAATTCGGTAGGTCAAATTCATGAAAGGGAAGGGGATTGTAGTTACGACGTAAGGAACATATCCGATATCATTTGTGAAACGGTTATTCCATAACGGTCAACCAACTCGTGATGGCGTCCGTAAAATTTACGAAGGGATGATTTCAACTTCACCATTTGGAACTCTTGGTTTAATAGCTTCCTTGTGAGCAGTTACCCTCTATATATTGATTCAATTATATTGTCTTTGCATCGGAACTAAACACATTTATTCAAAAACCAGTTGTTGGCATGACACGGGTTATGTTCTTCTCATATATGTTATGATGGTATGATACTAAACCCCTAACGGGAACTATTGTGCCTGATATTCATATAATGAAATCATAATCTTTCTCAATCAGTTTAATTAAATTCTGGAGCTGGCATGTCAGTTAACTGCTAGTAATCTGTTGTTATTTATGTATAATTATCATTTTGTTTATTTTCTTTGGTTACATCTTCAGACTCAGACTCCGACTTCTCTTGAATTGAATTTTAAATGTACGTATTGTTATGCGTTTACTTTTCTACATTGGCTAGAGGTATAGGGGGAGGGTTGATATCTCATAAACATGTTTAACCCCGCCGCATTTTTGCGCCTGTCCCAAGTCAGGAGCCTCTGGTTTTTGTTAATCTTGTATTAATTTTTTTTTAGTTTCTTGTGTACAATTTGGATATTAGTATGGCGTTCATTATCACTGAACTAGTATTTTTGTTTAGGGGCCAGCTGGAGGACGCCTCCGGGCTGCGGGATTTTCTCGTTACATTGAAGACCTGTTAGTGACTTTCTGCTGTTGTTTATTCTATGGTCGGGTTGTTGTCTCTTTGATGCATTCCTCATTTCCATTCTCATTTTTATTGTAGAAAGAATTAATTTGTAAAGAAGACCAACCATGTTTAGAATCTATGATTGTTGTAAAATGTATAGTGTATCGACATTCGAAAGAAAAGAGGGGCGAAAGATACAAGAGGCACAGTCAAACTCATAGATGAAAAGGCGTGGATGCAATAACTTATATACACTAAGGTAAGAGAAACAACTGCATAAATGGACAATTATTAACCAAACCTAACATCAAACCTCTGGAAGTATTAAATCGTAGATGTACGAAACGTTTAGCGCATTGCTCATCACTTATCGTCAATTGAATGTTATAAGGTAAATATGAAGTTCTATTGTCTTTTGAAAAGCAGATAATGTCTGATTCCAACGGTTATGTATATTAAACGACGTATTAACCGACACAAAAGACAGTACTAGTATTTATTGTATTCCACATGCCGAGATCAATGTATGAAATATCAATAATTCACCAAAACCAATTGAACATCAAACGGGTTTTTTACCAAAATTATGCACGTAAAAGCGCGCGAAGTTTTGCGCGGGGAATATACTTTTCCGCAGGTGAATATGCTCATTTATTCAAAATCCCATTCATTTCGAAAACCCTACTAAAACTTTATCAAATTAATCTAAAAAAAAAATGAATTCAATAAATAAATTAACGGCGATGAAGAGTTCTTAAATTCACGGAAATGATGAAAAATACATGCAATAGTGTACACTCCTTTTTAACGACCCCATTTATTGTAATGCTATATCGTTTAATCCTTGTACATTTAACTCGACTAGTGCATTCGCCTTGAAAGGTATAAGCTTATTAACGATTAAAAAAAATATTTGTAAAAGACTTTTGATTTCCAAAATGAAAAGAATCATACTAAAAAAATAATCAACATGAATATTGTTTTAGAAAATATCTATTATAAACAGATTACAATGAAATATGAGATATGACGATTTGAAAACAACTTCACCTAATGCTAACGCGACTAATAATTATAAATCAATATTAAGCCGATTATATCAATCGCAAGCATCAAGTGCAACTAGATAAATCTTCAGTAAAATTACTACATTAAGAATCAAATCCTCTAATTGAACAATAAAAATATATAAAGTAAAAACTGTTTCTAACAATTCCACATGAGTAGCAATTAAAAGTTGGATGCTTGGTATGCTATATATATATATAAATGCTTGTTACATTTACAATGCATTAAATGTACTAAAATAAGATTGCTGTGTGTGTTACCTTAATGTCGTATTCATTTGCCTATGTTGTAAAAATTGTTTAACTGCTGTTGCCTATTGTCATTTATTTGGACTTTCACGTAAATAATATGCTTAAAGTAATCATGATTGATAGTGCTCTAATTTCAGGTTTAATCGACCATTTCGTACATAAGAAATTGCCTGTATCAAATCAGGAATATGACAGTTGTTATCAACTCGTTTGATATGGTTGAGCATTTGATTTTGCCAATTAATTCGAGACATTTCGTTTAAATTTTCATCGTAGTTTGGTATTTTTGTGATGTTACCTTCACTACATTATCATAGACATATCATAGAAATATAGCATTTCAACATTTAATTAGCTGATAGGAAAGAAAATCAAAATTCAGATGTCTTAACAATTCTGTGTTGTTATCGCTCGCACAAAAGAAATGATTTTCTTTCCTATCAGCTAATTAAATGTTCAAATGCTATAGTTCTACATTGATCAAAAACTGATATATGGTCGACAAAGGAATAGGTATACAAACAAATTAAAACATTTTAATATATACTTTACAAGTAACTACGATGTAGAACAAAAATTGAGAATCCGTATTGAATATAAAAAAAAAAAACATTGTAAAACAAGACCATTTTAACATTGAATCTAATTTTCAAGATTCTGTAATGACACATCATGATATACCACTTGAGGAATAAACACAATGTAATTTTAAAACTTATTAGGTTACAAGGCATAATAAAAATAAGATAATTAAGTTATTGTAGCACATTGAATCGTTTGCAAACACGTATAACATATTCGTTAATCCAATTCCAGGAAAAATGTGAGGACACGAATGACCTAGCTCGAGCATGAAATTGAGAAAGGAAATGGGGAATGTGTCAGAGCGACAACAACCCGGCCATAGAGCAGACAACAGCCGAAGGCCCCAAATGGGTCTTCAATGTAGCAAGAGTAAGGTGTTGTGATCTGAATAAGTATATGTCGTGTAGCTTTTTCATGAGAATATCATTCACCTTTTGCATTCAACCAATCCTGAACTGATTTCTTAACAGACTGTTCGTGTTTGTGGTCAGTTGCAAACAAAACGCAAAATTTAAAAAAAACAAATCTGATTGATATGCTGGGACTATAATACTATTAGTATGCCATGGCTAAAAATGAAAAGGACAAACAGACAAACAATAGTACACATGACACAACATAGAAAACTAAAGAATAAACAACACAAACCCCACCAAAAACTAGGAATAGGCAGATCCTGCTCCACATGTGGCACCCGTTGTGTTGTTTATGAGATAAATCATCCGGCAGATAGTCTAATTCGGTCGGTCACATTCATGAAAGGACGGGGATTGTAGTTACGACGTAAGGAACATATCCGATATCATTTTGGAAACGGTTATTCCATAACGGCCAACCAACTCGTAGTGGCGTCTATATAAGTTAAGAATTCAATTGATAGATGCATTCGACAAATTTTGAATGAGTTAGTGAAAGAACATCATCTATATAGCTGAAAGTAGAGTTAAAGGATAATACTAACTTCTTATATTTCTTCCTAAGAAGTACCTATTTGAAGTCAGTCTCATGATGATAAAGAAACAAGTCGACAAGAAGAGTGGCACAATTCGTATTCCAAACATAACAGTATTAATTCCAGGGATATAATAGTGTGATACAATATTTTTCCAAATCAAACAGAAAACGTAATTTTAATTATAAAAACAACAAAGTAATAAAATAATTGGAATAGTAGCCTAGAAAAGTGCTTAATAAAAATTCCTCTTATTCTTTCCTCCAGAGCCAATGTAGTTATGAAATATGTACATTTAAGAGATCGCAGCGACAACGTATCACCCTTTTATTTGCTCTATTAAATTCAATTTTAGATTTGAAGATTTTCAAGCATTGGGGACTCCCAAACACGTCCACCCCCACCTCACCTCCTAAATCCGCGAATGTAACCGACTATCTTAGTATGCGCTATCAAATCTATAATGTCTTAGATATTAACAACCTACTTCCATTTGTCTAATAAAAAAAAACAGAAATGTTAAAATTAACAACCTGTCAACTTTTTGTTATTCATGAATCTATTTCAATCATTCATTATCAATTTCTACGTCTGTTGAAACCTTTTAGAATTTCCTCCAAAACGTGTTTTTTTTTAATTTAAGAACGAAACGCCACTACTCACCGTGTGTTAGGATAAGCCCTGTCTACTTATTTGATATGAAAACTTAACTGTTATCGCGCGAAGTACCTTAAACCAATCGTATTCCTAGAAATGTATATGAAGTAAGATAATGTTGTATACATTTTAATCGATTGTATCATAGTTTACTCAACCAAACTTGAATCCCGCTGCAATCGTTTGCCAGGAATCTGATGTTCAGTGGTGTTGTCGTCCTGTATGTGGTCCATAAGTGGTTCCCGCTTCCCGTTTTTGTATAGATTCGAGCGTCACTGATGAGTCATATGTAGACGAAAGCGCGTCTGGCGTCAATACAAAATTTTAATCCTGGTATCTATGATGAGTTTATTATACTGTTGGTTTTCTCGTTTGAATTGTTTTACACTAGTAGTTTTGGAGCCTTTTATAGCTTGCTGTTCGGTGTGAGTCTAAGCTCTGTGTTGAAGAACATACCTTGACTTATAATGGTTTTCTTTTATTAATTGTGACTTGGATGGAGATTTGTCTCATTGGCACTTATACCTAATCTTCCTATATTTATTGAAACAACAAAACATAACCCGTCATTCTCAGGGAGTAATAATATCTTCACGTATACACAACGTGGTGCAAAAGTAAGTCACTATCTCAATCGTCACGTATCTGTCTTATTTGTTATTCAATTTAAATTTAAAAAAAACAGTCAATTGACGTCAACATTCCTGGAACAATTGTTAACTTATTTTAATTATTCAATTTCATTGTTATTGATAATAATTACACGACTTACATACAATAAATTCATCTCTTCAAGAAGCGTTCTCGTGCATATCATGGCATATCATGGTGTAAGAAAAAAAAATGTTATATTGACTAAAGGGAAAAACGAAAAATTATTTTTTTACGAAATTGTATTTCTTTGTAGATCTTCGATACCGAAATAAAAACAAAATGCAATTATTGCATTTAAAAATGCGAGCCTCGTTAAAATGTATTCGCTATGACTTTACTTTTGATAGTATGGATTGTATAACTATTTCGATTTGTTTTACTATGCGGTATGGGGTTTACTCATCGTCGAAGACCACCCGGTGATCTGTAGTGAATATCGTCATTCGTCCCTAACGAAGCGCATCTTATTATCTTTATAATATTTTCTAATAAAATAGATTTATATATGCAATGTGTATGCATGATTTAAGAAGTAAATTACAAATACAAAAGGAATAATAGAACTTTAAAAATAAGACTGTAGTACGATCTACAAAAATATCGGTCGAGGTCGCCTTATTCATACATGTCATGTTCCTTTCCTAATTACAAAGGTAACAGCATATTTATTGAAACCGGAGGGTTTGAGTGCTCAAGCAAGTATTTAGTGTTTCAAGTCATTTCATTTATTCGCAGATCATTGATCCCGAAATGATATAATTGGAATCTGGCATTACAATGTGTGCACAATTTGTGCACTGTGTAACTCTACTTGCAATTACTTTATGACTTTGAATTCAACATTCAGTAATTGTATAACTAAAATCAAGCTGGTTCTTCGAAATGTGCGCTTAAAAGTCATTAATTTAAAGGTGATACTCAATAATGTCATATAAAACGAAGATATGTCAAGTAAGGACAATGTAAGAGGAAAATTGTCAAATGTCCATACTTGCAGATTTTCCTTATACTAAGTCATAAATATAATATTTGTTCTTTACATTTGTTTACTTGTGTATTTATATGGTTGTGCGTTTGGTTTTGTCAATTTAAGGTAGATTCATAGAATACCGCCATATTGGATTGTAGAATATCAGTACACAATTGGTCAAGTTCTTTGCTGATATCTACAAATTTTGACATCGATTTGCTATGTGTAAGACTTTTTTTAATTGGGAAGGGGGGGATTAAGTAATTTATTGCATGATCCAAAATGTTTTAGCAAAAATCAAATGTTTGTGTTTTAATAACCGATTTCTCAACTATGCTATTTAAAACTTAGATAGTGAAAGTTTTGTACTGGAATGATAGTAAAATTTTGGAATTTTGATTTAAGAAAGAAAATATTTTCTTTCTTTTTATTTTCTTAAGGCATAGAATAAAACCTATCCTCTCTGATTCTGTTTCAATATCTATCAAATGTTTTAATCACAAAACTGGGTTTTTCACGAGCAATATGAATAAAAGTAGGCAATTTTACACGACTTGTACATGTTGTAGGTTGAAAAATAGCACGGTGATCCGCATTTTTTAATTTTATTTTAGAAATGCATTTTTCTTACTTCATTTGGTCAAAGTATAAGAAATTCTGATTGAGAAAATTTATACTTATGATCCACTTGAAGCGACGATTTTATTTTTCTTATTTTTCTTGTTGTTATGCTTGGTTGTAATATAGTTTTTGGAAGTTTCGTCAAATATTTAATTTTACAAATAGCTTGTTTATAGTGTATTGTAATGAAGTTTTCTTTAATATGCAAACACCATATTAAGAAATAAAGCCACTAGTTTTCTCAGATTAATTAAGTACTGATTTTTAGTCTGCTGATTTTTGAATTTCTTCATTTATCAACATCAAACAACACAGGATAATAGACGTGCATTTGAATATACAATTAAAAAAAAATGATATTCCGATAACAAGGCTCTTTCTAGAAGTTGACAAACAATACTAAATAAAGTGCACCCCACAGAATTTTAATATCTAGAAGACTTGTATCTTTGACGTGTATCAGCATTCGTATTTGAAAAATTAAAACCACTGAAACAATAAAATAAAAATCAAAGAGTTCAGCTTGCCTTAGAAACTCAAGAAGGCTCGTACATGTTGGCATATCTGATTTAAGCAGTAATCATTTTGCCACCATACTTAAAGGTTCGGCTTCATACCAAATGTAATTGATGGAGTCAATTATAAAAGTAAATTGCAGCAACATATGTAATTGTCATCGATATTGTGAACGTGATATTTATAATTTTTATTAGTTGTTCAACGTCATTATCTTTTTCTGATGTTATATTAAAGACTCATTTAACATTAAGAAAACCATATAATTCAGTAGAATGACAAAGAATAAAAACTTAATAAAAATTTAGAATCATGCAACTGCTCTTTTGGGAGATAGACTCTGCTTTACCCAATAAGCATAGTTAATATATGCAAAATAACGACTTAACATAAACCACAATTTTTCACTGGTATACAAATGATATGCCTGCTATTGAAAACCATCAATGGAACCGTTCCAGAACATAATTAGAGAAGTGTGAGCGTTTACTATTACATTTTATTTGAACGATGTTACAGATCTTAAGACGACACTGTAATTATCATATTGATAGAGTATTTGTTACCTTTAATTGCATGCAGGTTCTTTAAAATTGACTTCATTCGACATTCACTGATTATGAGAATAGCTTGATAATGTGTGCCGACATATTTGCAATGTTTCTATTCTTTGTTTTGTCTAAAGGTGAATTTATGGTTATAGAAAAACAAAAGGATGTTATATACACAGGGCATGTTGCTTTTGAAATATTTACGATACCTATGTGGTCACTTTGTGCCCAGTTGTGTACACGACTTACAATATGTAAGTCTATTAATTTCATATCGTTGACTAAAACTTGCCAGATCAACATAGCTGAGCCAAATTGTCCTACAAGCTGTCTATCAAATAGTGTTGGAGATAGTTTCATTGCAGCATCTGCACTACCTAAGGTAAATAACATGATAATTTGGAATGAAACTAACAAAATAAACAGAAAATATAATAATATTAACAGGGCTATTTTTTAAATGTTGTACGCACTTATTTGAACGTAAGCAATTTATGTTTAGCTTTTTACAACAATTATTTGCTCACTTGAAAGACAAAATTAATTTTGGATTTTTATTGCAACATTCATACTGTAATAGGTAAAATTATAAATAAAGGCAACAGTAGTATACCACTGTTCAAAACTCCTAAATCCATGGACAAAAAACAAAATCGGGTAACAAACTAAAAAACGAAATATAACAAGGTTGAAAAATAAATACTTTATATGAAACTAGTCTTTGTTTAACGAATTCGTTGTAAAATGAATATATAATAAAGTAAGGACAATTCAGGAAAACATGAAAATGTCAGAAAAAAAGTCGAAACAATTGAAAACTGAAAATTACCAGGACATTTTAAGAAATGAAATACTGTACTACTTTAGGTTGATATCTTTATAAGTATGAAAAATTGAGAATGGAAATGGGGATTTTGTCAAAGAGACAACAACCCGACCATAAAACAGACAACAGCAGAAGGTCACCAATAGGTCTTCAATACAGCATGTTTATAATATTTCCTATTATGCTTTAAAATATCCGACATTTAAAAATACATACGCATTGGTATTATTTAAATAACTGATGTGTTGAATGTATACAGTTGTCTAATCGATTGTCCGTGATTTGTTTTTGTCAGGGCGTTGTCAGTTGTTCATTGTGGTAACTTCCTCCTCTCTTGTAATGATAAATATTTGTCTAAAAAAGCAAAACCTAATTAATAGATGCTTTTTGTGTTTTTTGTATATGTTTGTTTTTCTTGAGATTGTAACTCAGTGATGACTGTAACCATATTTTGACTATTTTACCGATTATATATTTGTTTTGTTCACCCATCAATGTATAAATAACGGAATGTGATGCGACTGTCATAATAATGAGAGGTTTAGCGCTATTAAACCAGGTTCAATCCACCATGTTCTACAATTAAAAATGCCTGTACCAAGTCGAGAATATGAAATTTGTTATCCATTCGTTTGATGTGTTTTATTTTTTTGAATTTGCCATTTAATTAGGGATTTTCCGTTTTGAATTTTTCTCGGAGTTCAGTATTGTTGTGATTTTACTTTATAATATCGTTTAAGGAACTAGCTGGTATATGTGAAGGACATGCATGTAATATTACGGAAATATGTGTACCCCGGTCACAGTCAGAGGGCTACATATGCCATCCTTTAATCGGATATAGACTTGGTAAGTATGATTTAAATATCATTATAATTTGTAGATTATGTAAGCATATATGCCGGTCAAATAAAATATGTCCCTATAAATGTAAACAATTCTAAAATCAATGAAGCTGAAATAATATGCCGTTTCCGAATCTAATGTATTCTGGGTAATATTTTCAAAATTGTACACCGAAAGCTCGTGATTAGTCGAAAACGTTCAAAACGATGGAAATTGAACCAATGTCGAGACGTTATTATCATTTTGGGGTACGAACAATTAAATTACACATAGTCCTTTAGATTCTGAAACAGCCAATTGAAAAGAAGTGTTTGTTCATGTTTATGCTGTCATCTATTTCAATTTAGTCTTTACATAGTAAAAAGGTCTGCTTAGAAATGCTAGGTAAATTAATTTTTGGTTTTAGCAATCGATGTTGTCAGTAGCCCCCCTTAATTTTCTATTATCGATAAGCAAACATCTACGGCAATTGAAGTATATAATCAATAAAATCATATATTGGTTTGTCATTTTGTGTAATTTATTGGTATATCAGCATTTTGTATCTTTTCAACATAACAATTTAATTGCAAAGTAATTTTGCCTTCTAAGAAATGATAACGTTTTAATAAAAGTTTATTTTCAATTCAATTATTGTGAATTATAGGTTCGTATCAAAATAGCAAACAATATAGAGGGATTCAATATTTTTTCTGTTGTGTCTTATTCTTTTTAGTCATGGCATTGTCAGCTTATTTTTATTAAGAGTTTGAATGTCTCTCTGGTTATGTTCGACTCTCTCTTTTCTATGTAATCTAGTAATTTCACTATGATCCTGGCTTTTTCAACATTGCAACCACTGTTAAACAATGTTTATGTTGAAGAAGTGCCTGAAATAATCAATTTATATGAATACACGTGCGTAAATATACTTGTAAACCCACATTTACTTTTTTCATTCAAGATAGAAAGCAAAAACCGAATTCCAAGAAAGAAAAATGTGGATACTCAAATTTGTAGTATGAATATTTCTTTTGTTGAGAACAAAGTATGATTATCAACTTGATGTTTTTTAAATGCTTTGTTTGTGTGTTTTATTTTACAGTACCTCCAAAAGTACGTATTCCACAGTCATTCTATGAAGTTATAGTTGGCCAGTCTGTGACTTTGATTTGTATAGTTACATCTCACTTACCCATAACATATGTAACTTGGACGAAAAACGTAAACAATTCTGTATCAACGATCGATTCAGGTGGCAGTCCTCACCTATACAATGGTGGAATTGTCGGCACACCATCTCTGACGTTGTTAAGCGTAACACAGAATGATGTAGGAACATATATTTGTTCTGCTACAAACATTATAGATACAAGAAGTAGTAACGCCATTACAGTTTCTCTACACCGTGAGTAAAATTCCTTTTGTAAATTTTAATTGAAGATATGTGTGGTTCATTTCAATCGGTCATTCCTACAATACAAATTATACAACTTAGATACTGCGTAATGCAAATTTAAGCACATTTAACAGCCATCTATAATCGATTTCCACAATGTAAAAACCGAATTCAAGGAAATGAAATACCGTATAGCGGGTTATTTTCGCGGGGTGCAAATTTTCGCTTATTTTCGCGGACAGAACTAAATCGCCAAAATAAATTCCGCGAAATTAAAGGTGTGCATACAAAGGTATTAATAAAAGTTTTCAATCCGCCAAAATAATAACCGCCAAAATATTTCGTATACCTTGTTCAATGAAAATCGCGAAATTTTACACCCGTGAAAATAACCCGCTATACGGTATAACATGACACTTCAGAGTAAAACATTATTACGTTTTTAATCATTAAAATACCAATAATTATAACATTAACATTGGTGTTTCTTTTACATTAGTTGACTGGCATATTAACTGTTGCAAATACCAATTATCCTGTGTTGTAAAAATTCTGTAATAATGATGTAGATAAATACAATTGGAGGTCATCACACGGCTTTTTACTTTACGCAATTTCTCACCGTATAGTTAGCTTCAAATATAGGATACGAAAGTATAATATGTAATAGTGAAACGCATTAGTCGATAGCAAACTGACTAACTTACGATGCCAAACATATAAATTGAAAGACAAATAAAGCAACATTAACGCCACCTCAAACTTGGTTGATTCAACGCGATGAAAAATGCTTGTGCGAATTTGACACAATTTAAAGGGAAAAAAATATCTGCAATAACATTGAAAATTATTTACAAATATGATAGCAGCTTTACTTTTCGTGTTAAAAAAATGTGAGGTACTATGATGACTCAGGAGTCAGTATTAAATATTTTTAATCAAGCCAGAATTTAAAACAAGCAATGCAAATTCCTCAAAATAAAATTTCTCATTTTGTTTGTAAATTTCGTAAGACCACCTTTTAAGATAAGGAGTAACGAATTGAAAAAAAAACTTCATCCTTTGCCACCAGAACGAATAATTTCTTTTTTTGTCTTCTTTCTTGTTGTAATATAAAATCATTATATTACAGTTCCTCCAAACGTACAGATTACCAATTCATCATATGAAGTAACATTTGGGAAGTCAGTGACTCTGGTTTGTTTAGTGACATCTCGACTACCCCTCACAAGCCTTAGTTGGGAGAAAAACATTGACGGATCTGTTTCGATAATCGATCCAGACAACAGTGCTAACTTGTATGGTGGCGGGAATGTTGAATCACCATCTCTGATCATCTTTAACGGAACAGCGAATGATACTGGAACATATATTTGCTCTGCATCAAATTTGGTTGGCACAAAAAGTAGCGACACTATTTCACTTGTCGTTAATTGTGAGTACAATTTGTATTTATGATATTTGATATAAAAATCCTCTGGGGAAGAGGGGAGCTTTCAATTTACAAGGTAATAGGACGTGATTTGAACCTCTTCTGAATAAGCAATAAACTGTTTTTATACGAATGTTTTGAACTTGTACATTGTACATCTGATAGTACGGTGTTAACATTAGAAGTGACTATCAATATCGTTTTAAAATCAAAATGTTTAGTTAATCAATTATAGTCCGGCCGATCGGTGAAAAAATTGCTCAAATAATGAGGAAAGCACCAATTTTTGCATGACGGTATATTTTTGTGTACTGATCAATATTAGCTATGGACCCACCCTCAAAATTCAATATGGCGGCTTATTTCAAGATGGCTGCCGTACGTTCTAAAGTATTTTCTAGTATTGAACAAATCAAAGTGGATTTGATGCTGGGTGCACAAAAATCAACATATTTGAATGATTTAGTGTACTAAGAAAGATTTTATTTTGATCTTTTTTTTAAATACAAAATGGCGGCTATTTTCAAAATGGCCACCTTGAAAAATAAGCAAATATTCATTATTGGGAATTGACCTGAATGTAAGGTTTTTATTGAGGCATATATGCATAGTGTCATTTGGTATCTGTCCTAGTTCTGTCCTAGTTCTATCCGTTCTAATATTGCCTTGCTTGTCATTTCGTACACAAAGAAGTAGCTTTCACAAAAAGCTGCAGAAGTAGCTTTCATTAAAAGCTGCAGTAGTAGCTTTCATTAAAAGCTGCACTATTTGATCACACATAAAAGCTGTGATTTGGTATTTATCTGCCTTAAGATATTATTCAGTCTATATCTCATCTCTTGGGTCGCAATATTTTGCAATTTGAGACATTAAACTGTGAATTAAAACTCAGTTAAACACTTATCATTGAAATGGCAGGAATTGATGACAACAAGGACAACAATTTTGAAATTGAAGAAACTGAATCACTTGGGGATATAAAGAAACCCACAGCTGCAGACGCTTAAATAGGGGACAGCTCAGAAATGACTTTTTAAACAATTGAACAAAGAATATTTAGAAAATAGAAAATCAAATGCTTAAAGAACAGCTGAGATTTAGCGCAATATAAAACAGAGTGAAGCGCAAATATATAAAATATGTGTTGGTCTCATTACGTTTCAAGCTGAACAGAAAGAGGCACTACATATTAATAATAGACAGATGAAAGCAATATCTCAGCAACTTCAGCAGTCTGAAGACAGGATAGAACACAAGGCTAGTAATAATTGCTTGGCGGAATTGATGGTCAGACCAATAAAATATTCAATGTTTTGTTGAGACGAATGAACAAGCTGACAACAACTGAGGAAGGGTAAACATTTAAATTTAAATGTGCATTTGAGCAGCAGGGTACCTTCCAACAACTCGTATCTGTTATAAATGAAGCAGTGGGCACATCATATAAGCCAAAATTTGACCTTAGCCAGTACAACGCAAGTTTACCAAAAGTACACAACAAAATCCATGACATGGGTCTTTCCCCAATTGAAGTTCGCATGAACCAATAGCCGCGCCAACTCTGTTAAAGTTGTCTTCTCCTTAAGTCAAAAGTCCTATGTCAGGGCCCTTGACCCTGCATGAGACAGTTCAAATTATTCAACAACAATCTCCATTTAAGAACATACTATAAACCTCTAGTAATGATAAAGGATACCAGCAAAAGGCTTATGTGTCTTCTTACGCACACTAACCATCTTCTATGAGTCAATAACGTTTGGTTCAGATCATCACACAATTACAGAAACAATCGGCTGCCAGTGGATTCTATTTAGTTTCTCCAATGCTGAATGCAGTGCCTACTTACGGTATCATCCCCGTCGAGTCGAGTCAATGGCAACTCCTACATTTATCACTTCAATTATGACAACCTCGTCCGCTTCTAGAGCTCTAACATGCTTCCCATAACAGCAACATGGCTCCATTGACCAATCCAGGAAAGGACAGAGCAAACAAAAAGAGTGTGACAACAGCTCTTCTTCAGACTCCTCACTGGAGAGAGAATATACCCGATGGCAAGAAAATATTTGTGCAAGGGACCAGAGCCAAAGCCCACAGCTGCCAAAAATGTAAAAACTCATTTGAAGAGGTTCTATCACTTGGGAGGCGTTCATTTACCAATTTGAACGAACTGCCGGTAGAAAACAATGGGAAATCAGGAAACATGTATGTAGGCTCCTGATAGCCAGGCCGATGTTGGCTATGAGTACGCTCGCAAGGTAAGCGCATATGATGATTCCAAGGCATTAAAAAAGCATTCATTTGGAGCAGCGCTTCGGCAAGAAAGACGATCAAACCAGATTGTAAGCAAAACATTCCGTCGAGGATGTAAAGACAAAGATTCTTCAAGGCATGTAATAGAGAGGAACCCAGAAACATTAATAAAGGCGTTAAAACAATTGAAAACCTCAAAAGCAAGCCAGATGGCGATATATGGAGAAATAATGCCAATTGTGACCATCGATAAGTCTACTTTACAGTATCACCGACCGATAAAGAAAATATGAGCAGTCCTTTGGATTATGAGTTGCATAACCTCACACAAATTGTCAAAAAACTAGCTGATGTTATGACCGATCAATATAATCTCGGTTCTTTTGGTCAATACTCATGAAAGATCACCAGTTCAATGGAAATCACCTGATCAATATACACGTGGAAGATCTCTTGAGCAATACAATATATCGTGGTAAATCGGCAGATAGAAGTACACCCAAGCTTAATTCTTATCGATCAGCAACACCCCCACTAAGCTAGAGATCATATGGTCCCTAAATACAACGGTTAGCATCTCCACGGACAAACTCCAGAAATCCCGAATATTTCAGACAACGGTCACCTTCACCAGGATACGGAGCAAATCAAAGTGTAATCCTAACAATGGAGCAAAAGGTCGGGCTTGTAGGACAACTCAGATTTCAAAGTCTATTGGCCATGAAACATCACCTCATCACAAAATCGAACAGAGGCCCACTGCCTCGTCCAATACTGCCATCGGACGAACCATTTGGAAGAGCTTAGTAGTACGAGGTACTATACATGACCAGAATGTGAGCATGATTGTGGACAACGCTGCAATGATAACATTAATGCGAAATTAATTCTGGCAGAAAATGGAAATTTGTAAAACGTAACGCTAGGTGGTTTGGGTTAACAGCTTGTTATTGGGAATAATTATTATAAGGAACGACTCTTGACATTAATAGAGTAATCATACAATGAGATGTGTGCAAAGAGCCATCACCATACGATGTTATACTTAAGCTAGTTATTTTGGACACACTGACCGCAGTGATAAACCTGAGTACTCCCATATATAATTACCAACAATAATAATGTGATAATTGTGCTATTTGTTAACAGTGGAAACGAGATTTTACTCAGCTAGTTTGCATAAAACGAACCATCACAGTTCCGCCAAATTCAAACATGATTGTTACAATTAAAACTAATAAAAGTGCTGATCAGGAGTGCATTTTAGGACCATGCTCGCTGAATTGTTGCAAGTTGGTTACGCACGTAGTTGGAAAAGGAAATAGTTGATGGCAATCGTCTTATCCGCCTGAAGAAAGGTGAAAATGCGATAAGTGACGTAAGACATGGCATTGATGAGACACGAGACAAGGTGCCCTCGGCACTGACTCAAGATTTAGATGAGTTACCTACTATTCCACCACATTTAACCGACCATATTTTAACGTCAATCGACTCGTTTAAACCTATTTCATTCCAACCATTAACACTGAAAGATTTTAAAGAACAATTACAAAAACATGTAACATATTGATTAACATTTTGAATTTCACTATTTTTTTTTGTATATGCAGCCATATTTGCAACTTATGTGTTATAGGGATAAACAAAAAATGTATTTTTTACTTTAAAATCAATTGATAACAATTTCAAGAACATGAAGTCCATTTTAAAAAAAAACATTACTTTCATTTCCGAAATTATATAGAATACCTTTAGGACAATCTTGAATTTTTTAACGTTTTTCCGCCATCTTGAAAATAGCAGCCATATTGGATTTTTCAGAGTGGGTCCATAGCTGAAATCAAAGGGTATATAACCAAGAACTACTATGCAAAGTTTCATGCTTTCCTCATCAAGTGAGCAATTCTGCTCTATATCTGCCGGACTATTATGAAAATAAGAAATAATAAAGAAAGAATGTGGTATTAAGTAGAACACATTTTTTTGCTACTGACGGATGATAAACAGTATCAGATCGATCCCGTAACTTGTTAGTTAGGCTAGATGAAAAAAGAATTTTTCAATGCACATTAGTGTCTAATATCAAATCAATATTACTAAAAAATATTGATATTTTAACCATAAAATTTAGATTTTAATCATTATAGATTATTACATGGCCCTGGTATTAGACCAGGCTCAAAATAGAACATAGGGGTAAAATGCATTTTTTGGCTTATATGTCAAAAAGCAAAGCATTTAGAGCAAATTTGACCTGGGGGTTAATTGGTTCATTAAGTCAAGATCTACCAGCCCTGAAATTTTCAGATGAATTTGACAACCCATTTTTAGGTTGCTGCCCCTGAATTGGTAATTTAAAGGAAATGTTGCTGTTTTAGGTTATTATCTTGAATTTTATTATAGATAGAGATAAACTGTAAACTGCAATAATGTTCAGCAAAGTAAGATTTACAAATACGTCAACATGACCAAAATGATCAGTTGACCCCCTAAGGAGTTATTGCCCTTTATAGTCAAGTTTTAACCATTTTTCGTTTCGTATATCTAAGTAATCTTTTACAAAAGTCTTCTTCTCTGAAACTACTGGGCAAAATTAAACCAAACTTGGCTACAATAATCATTGGGTAATTTTGTTTAAAAAATGTGTAATGTGACCCGCCAAACCAACCAATATGCAATATGGCTGCAATGGCTTAAAATAGAACATAGGGGTAAAATGCAGTCTTTGGCTTATATCTCAAATACCAAAGCATTAAGAGCAAATCTTACATGGACTACAATTGTTAACCTGGTCAAGATATATCTGCCCTGAAGTTTTTAGATGAATCGGACAACCCGTTGTTAGGTTGCTGCCCCTGAATTGGTAATTTTAAGGAAATGTTGCCATCAACATGACCAAAAATAGTCAATTGACGCCTTAAGGAGTTATTGCCCCTTATTGTCAATTTATAACAATTTTTACAAAATTTGTAAATTTTTACAAACTTTTTCCACTGTAAACTACCTGGCCAAGTTTATTATAGATAGAGAAAATTGTAAGCAGCAAGAATGTTCAGTAAAGTAAGATCTACAAACACATCACCATCACCAAAACACAATTTTGTCATGAATCCATCTGTGTCCTTTGTTTACTATTCACATAGACCAAGGTGAACGACACAGGCTCTTTGGAGCCTCTATTTATAATACAAAATCAACAGCAGTTCTGTTGAAAATGTAAACACATTGGATATATTTGGTTTTCGGAGAGATTTCTTTGTCTATTGATTTCCGACTGTAACTTCAACGCATTTTTTTTTGTTGTTGAAAAAAAAAGTCTAGTTATTAACTTACTTACACGATTTTGTATGATTGCACTAAGAGAAGTCACTGGTTTATAATGTTTATAAATAAGATAAAAAATGAAACACGAATCACTGAAATTTAAAAATGCCATTTATAGATTTTTTGGTCAATATTTCTAAGAATAATCTTTTGAAAAAGCAAACAAGAAAAAGTATGAACAAACTAACATTGCCATTTCACCGCCTGAAAGATATTTTATGACGACATCGACATTTTTTTATATTTTTATAAGTTTTATAAAATTATATTTAACAGTACCTCCAAGAGTACATATACCACAGTCATCTTATGATGGGATATTTGCACAATTTGTGACTCTAGTTTGTATGGTGACATCTCAACTACCGCTCACAGGCGTCACTTGGACGAAACAGAATAATGATTATGTATCGACGATTGATCCGGACGATAGTGAAAGCTTGTATAGGGACGGGGATGTTCAATCGCCATCTCTTATAATCTTGAATGTTACACAGAATGATACAGGAACTTACGTTTGTTCTGCTTCCAATAAAGTTGACACGATAAGTAGCGAAGCCATTACACTAATTGTTCACAGTAAGTACAACTTCTTCTCTTGATACTTTTATTAATTTACAGTATTTGGGATTGAATTAAACAGGTAAGTCGTTCATTTGAAACTAAAGATACACATGATATAAGAAAACACAAAACTATATTTAAAAAGAGCTAGTTTTACAATATAATTCTTTTTCGTTTTCCGGTATTTCATGTCTATACGTGATCAAAACAACTGAATTGATTCAAAACACACAATGTTGATAGTGAACATATAGAATACGTTTTACTGTCTAAAATTGCCGATAACTATGACGATACAACTATTCAAATGTATAAAGACTAAATCATCGCCCTTAATAATATCGTAGATATTTTTTCGTACCTGAAAAAAAAAGATAGTTGTGACGATAAAAGTAAAGAATCTTAATTTTGAAATTTGAATGTCCCCTTCTCTCACTCTCTCTCTCTCTCTCTCATAAAGAGAGGTGATAATGGAACCATGTCTTGCTATATTTGGACGTCAGTTATAAAGATCTTAAATCGAACGGTTTTAATACAAGCATCATGATCATAAAAGAAATGTCAGGAGTCAGATTCACAAAATAAACTTACGACTAAGATTGCACCTTAGTGAACTGAATGGTTCATGACTTTGATAACTATTTACACCACTGGGTCGATGATACTGCTGGTGAACGTTTCGTGCCCGCGGGTATCATCAGCCTAGTAGTCAATACTTCGGTGTAAATAGTTATCAAAAGTACCAGGATTATAATTTTATACGCCAGACGCGCGTTTCGTCTACATAAGACTCATCAGTGACGCTCAGATCAAAATAGTTAAAAATCCAAACAAATACAAAGTTGAAGAGCATTGAGGACCCAAAATTCCAAAAAGTTGTGCCAAATACGGCTAAGGTAATCTACTCCTGGGGTAAGAAAATCCTTAGTTTTTCGAATAATTCAAAGTTTTGTAAACAGAAAATTTATAAAAATGACCATATAATTGATATTCATGTCAACACCGAAGTGCTGACTACTGGGCTGGTGATACCCTCGGGGACGAAACGTCCACCAGCAGTGGCATCGACCCAGTGGTGTAAATAGTTATCAAAAGTAAACCTGAATATCAATAATGGGGTCATTTTGATAAATTTCCTGTTTACAAAACTTTGATTTTATCGAAAAACTAAAGATTTTCTTATCCCAGGCATATTTTACCTTAGCCGTATTTGGCATATTTCTTTTTGGAATTGTGGATCCTCAATGCTCTTCAACTTTGTACTTGTTTGGCTTTATACCTATTTTGATATGAGCGTCTTCTAATTACTAAAGTATAATCCTGGTACATTTGATTACTAATTCGACCAATCTTTGTCGTAATTCTTTTTGTGAAATCGACTCCAGGATGTTATGTATAAATGGCACTGCAGCTACATGTTTCCTGTGCTCTAAGGATCTGCCGAAGTGTAGATGTTTCATATATCATTTGCAATACTTTGTCTTGATCGGTGATCTCTTAACTATTATTAATATAAATGTTACATTCATAAAACTCGGAAATGACTAAGTGTATCAACAACTCTACAAATAATGTATCGTTTACGATGAATTCAGACATGTTCTGAATCCCCCTCCCCTTCCAAAAAAATAGATAAATAAAGATGTCTTTTATAAACTATGAGAGTTATTTGTATCATATAACACGTGTAATCAGACTTTCTTTTTATTTTTTTTATTTAACCGAAATCGTTAGGAAAAGTACTGTTATGAATTATTCTAAATAACTGACAGTTATTCAATAAACAGCCATCTGATGTACAGTAGTCGTCGTTTGTTTATGTAAATTATACGTGTTTATCGTATCTCGTTTTATAATATAGATAAGACCTTTGGTTTTCCCGTTCGAATAGTTTTTCATTAGTAATTTTGGAGCCCTTTATAGCTTGTTGTTCGGTGTGAGTGAAAGCTCTGTGTGGAAGGCCGTACATTGACCTATACTGTTTTACTTTTATAAACTGTTATTTGGATGGAGAGTTGTCTCATTGTCACTCATATCACAACTTGCTATATCTATATATACATATAGATTCCACCACTGCGTCGAGTGTAATACGATATTTAATCTACATGTATGCAGGCAACTTATTCCTTCTTTTTAAATGATCTACAAAACGATATGTTCTGTCTATGTGACTTCATTAGGCATGGTCGCCTTTTAAATTAATTATAGTCCTGGTACTTTTGATCACCATTTTTCATGCCGTCACAATAGGAAATTCAGAGGAAAGCAAAAATTTTCGACGTCATAATCGGGTTTTAACCAATGAAGTACTGAGATCAAACAAACCACACGTTGATTAAAATTTATATATATAATGGATGCAGAAAGGGATAAATTGACGAAGAATTAAAGAAATATAAAATATCCCACAAGTTGAAGTTAAAACAATCTGTATCGAAGATAATGTACGTGGAAGGAAGATAATTTTCTTAAATCTGAACTAGAAAAATTAAAACACCAACTTTTATAGCAATTTAAATGGTAATGTTCCATTACTTAATATGGGATAGCATTCTTTATAGAACAAATTACAACAAATGCATACCGCTTGATCTTCTCATTTTATTTATCAAACCTGTGGCGCAACTAACTATTATAAAATTGAGAATGGAAATGGGGAAATTGACGCATTTGTGGTGGTTATCTATTAAGGTCAAAGCAAGAAAATTTAAGGCTACACAACATTGGTTCAATAAGTTGCTCGTTATTATAAAACTGACATTAGCTATCAAAGGTACAAGGATTATAATTTAATACGCAGACGCGCGTTTCGTCTACATAAGACTCATCAGTGATGCTCAGATCAAACTAGTTGTAAAGCTAAACCAGTACAAAGTTGCAGAGTATTGAGGATGTAAAATTCTAAGAAGATGTGCCTTATACGGCTAAGGTTATCTGTTCCTGTGAAAAGAAACCAGGAAACAGTTTACAAAACTCAACACAAAAGAATGAGTAATGTTGATAATTTGACTTTTGAATATTGTGTGTTATCTAATTTTAGGTGTCCCTACTGTTTTTGTACACCAACTTTCATATACTGCTACATTTGGTAGTACAGTTACTTTGGATTGTACGGTGAGCTCAACGACCTCTGCTACAATAACCGATGTTTACTGGCAGAAAACGAATGAGTGTCAGACAAAAAACATTTCATCTTCAACAACACCTGCCAAGTACAGCGGAGGTACCGTGAATACACCATCCTTAACAATTGTCAACACTGACGGACTGGATGTATCATCTTATACATGTTTTGCATCAAATATTGCTGGAACGGGTCAAAGCTCGGCTTCGTTTTTAAATGTATCAGCAGGTAAAATCGATTAACTGTGAAAATACTAGTATTCGTGGGTAACAATTTGCGGGGTTTTAACAAAGGGGATTTTGTTCATTTGTTCTTAAATTCGTAGAATTTAGTTATGCAAAGACAAAAAAAATTGTTAAGAATTTGAAGCTATGAGAAAAGATGTTATTGAAATAATTAACTTTTGATTCATATTGATTTATGAAATATTGCAACATAGGGTGTTTATTTTGTACTACTTGTTCGTGTTTCATTAACTTTGAAATAAAGAATATTAATGACAACATTCATTACATATTTAATAAAATAATTGATTTCGGATACAAGTGATTCTTAAAAATTGTCTCGGTTGAGGTATATTGCAAAGTAAACACTCAAATGTTGCATACGTGAAATCAGACGGGATGGCACTATTCAACTTGAGATCAACAGATGAACGATCATCAATGGTGTTGATTGGACCATAAACATGTCACCTAAAGAAAACACATTCTCAAAAATAAGAATCTGTTGTTTTATATTGATTTGGAGGACATTGCAAACTAAGGTATTTCTTTTTGCTAACTTGTTCGTATTTTATTAATGACAGCATTCATTAAAAATGTAAAAACATAAATTTCTTCCAGATATAAGCTATGCTTACAAATTGTCACTTTAACACATTGCAAAGTTAACATTTTAAATGTTGCATAATTATCTGAAATAAGAAAAGATTACACAAGTAACCTGGGATCAATAGATAAATGATCATCAAATATTATAATTGGACCTCGCACATTTCACTTTAAGAAAACTGTTACATTGATATAATTTGGATTGCAGAATTTAATATTTTAAATGTGAAATAAGAAAATCAAGCCTAGCATGATATTTTGCTCGTATTAGAATTTTGATCATTTCAATATATAACTCGGAAAATCTAACTTTAAGAAAACTATAATTAATTGGCACGAAATAGGCAATTCATATTTTCCTAACGATTTTATGATTGAATGGAGAAATCCCCTCTGACGATTTCACTAAATGTCATAGTGTGTTATTTTGTAATAATTTAATTTTGGATGAAAGGCGTCTTCTGCTTGGCTGACGTTATTTTGTTATGATCCCATAAACATAATTTAACCGTGTGACCGTCACACCATCAACGTTTATTTATGGTTTTCTACGACTAAAAATGGAATTTAAAATTAAATTACAAGAAATTACTGTAAGATTTTTCTGTGTATTAGAATTAACATTAAAAATGTGATGCAAACTGTTAAATAACCCGCTACAGGCGTTATTCAGTGTGCATCAATTTTTTTATGTTATTTCTTCATAGACAGAAAAAATATTACAGTCATTCCTTTATGAGATGTATTTTTTAATTTAACCCAACAATCCCCAGATCCATGTAGTCGAACCTACATTGGGATCTTGCCATATATACACGACTTTAGTATGTCTTGATGTGGAGAACCGTTGTAAAATTTTGTTGAATCTTAATTCCGTGGATAAAGCAATCCGACAAAACTACGAAAATGTGTATTCCAGGAACAAAAGTACAGTCACAGTGTATAAGTTAATGGCTTGTTGATATGTTATTTACTATAACGTGTTAATGGACATTTATTCAACATATACAATTACAGATATAACTTGATACACTCATAATTGTTATTGACTATGTTCTTTGGTAAAGAGCTACTGAAACATAATTTTTCCACATAATTTTTATAGGCGTATGTGAACAGATATAGCAAAACTTGTCCAAAAGAAGCTTTAAGTTTTACAATATTTGTACCACAGATAACGTAAATAACGTTGAAAGTTAAACATAATTTGAATAATGGTCATGACCTTTATCATTGATAACTAACAATTGAAGCATTTGGAAAATAGTCAAACGGTAGCAATTTTACTTCGAATGCAATTCAAGACCATTTACATATCAACACAGTTTAAATATGTCACATTTTCTACATGACATTCAAGATGGATTAAAACTAAACTGCTTTTTTTTTGGGGGGGGGGATACATTATTAAAGATATTGATTTAAGTAGCTGTTGATATCAACATTAGTGACTGCTCACAGGGAAGCTATACAACCAAATCATCCCTTCTTTGAATTTATGGACGCCATCACGAGTTGGTTGACCGTTATGGAATAACCGTTTCAAAAATGATATCGGATATGTTCCTTACGTCGTTAATACAATCACCTTCCCTTTCATGAATGTGGCCTACCGAATTAGACTATTTACCGGATGTCTTATCACATAAGCAACACGGCGGGTGCCACATGTTGAGCATGATCTGCCTACCCTTCAGAAGCACCTGAGATCACCCTAGTTTTTGGTGGGGTTCATGTTGTTTATTCCCTCATCTTTAGTTTTCTATGTTGTGTCATGTGTACTATCATTTGTCTGTTTGTCTTTTTTCATTTTTAGCCATGGCCTTATCAGTTTATTTTCGGTTTATGAGTTTGACTATCCCTCTGGTATCTTTCGTCCCTCTTTAATTAAAATCTGGGGGGGGGGGGGGAATCGTTACTGTTCAACAAAGTAAATATCTAAACCTTTTACTTTGTATCTTTAGTAATAATTTTCATGCTTATCCCATCTTTTGACACAAAAAATATGCCAATAATACCAGTCTCAACGATCGTTATTTATAGGTTCCCCATGATCAAATCAGTGTTTTAATACATTTAATGCTTTGATAATTTTATAAATCAAATAATCAAGGAGATCAACAATTCCAAAGTTTCCGTCAGTTTGCAACATAGTTTTGTATGATTATTTTATACAGTAAATTTCAGATAAGTGTATAGACTTATAGATCGCAATTTGGTACTTATAAATATTCAAGACTTTTTTCTATTGGTCTTCTGTTTAAAAGTGGATATTTTGAATCTTACTAGAACTTAAATATGTTGAGATGTAGTACTATCTAGAGTTGACAATCAGCATGTGAACAAAACATATTTAACAGATCTTTGGTTGTAAAAGAATGTTTTCAAAACGAGTGAAACGTGTGAAATAAACGCTATTTAGATTTTGAACTTTGCACACACTGGTTGCCTTAGGCAGAGTTTATGCATCTCAACCAAATTACGACCTACTAGCGCGATCTTAAATCTTGAGAACAAAAAACCGCATAACGGGTTCTTTTCGCGGTGTAAAATTTCGATGTTTTCATTGAATAAGGTATACGAAATATTTTGGCGGTAATTTGTTTGGCTGTTTCAAAACTGTTATCAATACGTTTGAATATACACTTTTAAATTGGCGGAATGTTTTGAAGCGACTTTGTCAGTCTATGGAAGAAGCGTATCGATAAAAACTTTTCTTATATCAATGAGCGATATTGTCTAATATCAATTGTAAACATGCTGACATTTCATGCGGAAAATGTTGTTTTTGGCAACGAAAAATTAAGTAAATACTAACTTTTAAACTTATTGTTCAAATATAAACAACAATTGAGTCTAAATATACATTCAGAAGTTAGCTAAACGCTAACGTTCATGTCCGTGTAAAATTTGAAGTGCTGTGTTTTTCTTATATACATAAATAAGCAATGCGATACTTTTAAAATATCAATGTGATACTTTTAAAATATCATAGCGGTGTTTTTGTTATATCAATTAGCACTAATTAGTATCAATATTTGACTGCTGTACCCATAGTTTTACAATTTTACCCATTATGTCTGTTTTGTTTACGCAACGTTGTAAATATGACAGAATTTGACGAGACTGTCATACACGTGAGAGGTTAAGCGCTATAAAACCAGGTTCAATCCACGATTTTCAAAATGTAAAAATGCCAGTACCGATGTGGTTAAATAAACAATATCGTAATCAAATAGCTAAGTATCAAATTATTGTTCACATACTATATAACATTAATTTTTAGCAATTTTATAATGAACGCACCGAAATAATATATATCTGATATGCTCGCAATGCATGCATGTAAGACTTTCTTTATTGATAAAAATTAAACTAACTTGTGACAAAGACGAATCATACTGTTCTCGTTCAGATTGATTCGACAAAATCTGACCTGTACTTTTGAATCTCCTTTTTTTATATAAATTAGACCGTTGCTTTTCCTGTTTGAATGGTTTAACACTAGTATATTTTTTTTGTTCCTATATAGCGTGGTGCTTGCTGTGAGCCAAGGCTCCGTGTTTAAGGCCCTACTTTGATCTATAATGGTTTACTTGAAACAAATCATTATACTTTGTGGAAAGTTGTCTGATTCGAACTCATGCACCATCTTCTTATATCTATAAATCTTTAAAATATCCCTTTACAAATAACTGCTCTCCAGACCTCCAAAAACGTCATTTGGGTGCTGAATCTTTTGTACAGTGCAATATAAACTAGTACACTTCTTAAGGGCATACGATACAGTTTTGATCCTGTATTTACAAGTTCATGAAAATTTGCATATCGGCTATTTTTTACCTGACTGAATCAAATATGTAATAAAAAATATACCTTCATGTGCTACTTTTTTTTAGTAAAACAAAGTCGAAATTTGGATATTTTCTCAAAATTCAGATTTGTGGCCGTAATTTCTTTTTCGAAAGAAAGACATAACTTTTTTGTTAGATAATCGGTAATTTTTGTATTTAAAAATTTCCTAAAAATCATGCATTTTTTTAATTCAGAAATAACTCATATTTATCAAATGTTCATGAATTGAGGAAAAAACGTAATTTTTTACTGCATGTTTATCAAAATTAAAAAAAATCCTCTATTTACAGTTTTATAAAATTTGGGTCACATAATCTCCCTGCAAAATGAAACAAAATGCCGTTTTGAAAAATAGGGGTCCATGAACTCGTTTTCAAATTAAATAAGTTTGAATGATAAAAAATCAGTCGAAAAATGTATCTTTTCCCGATATGTCATAGGTTGACGTCGCGAAAATAACAAATTACGTTAGCAACGTCATTACCTTCCCTGTAACTGAATCGTATGCCCTTAAGCTTTAACGATAACGACAGTTATGATGGTACAAAAACGATTACGTCAATAAAAATACCAAATAAACAGCACTGAAAGATCTAAATTTATAATTCTAGTTATGACGTCGCTTTGTAAACAACACTGTGACAAAATTCTCGATAGATCTATACTTAGCGCAGACTCAGAGGTATATATAAGAATTGCTGTTATGTACAATATACTTTCCGCGTAAATCTATATGCATTGGAACCTATTTTCAGACCCTTTGCCGATTTTATTGTTTTAAAAAGTGCAATTAAAAAAATAAATAACAATTATTTTCATTTGGATGCATAATAAAAAGAAGTAATGCACTTGTAAGAGCTCGGAGAAATCAACAGGATAAAATTCGAATATCACGGCCCAATCCATGTGTAAATTTCCAACAATCTATGGCTTCCTGAATTATTTCAAAAATATAGAAAATATGTATACACATTTGGATTCGAGCGTCACTGATGAGTCTTTTTAGACGAAACGCGCGTTTGGCGTTTACATCTTATCTATTTGTTTTCTAAACATTTTTTTAGCATTCATTGTAGAAATGAATTTATAACAAGCGATACGGATTGTTATTTTGCACTAAGAAATGTAAGCGTATTTATACGATCGGTTACTAGTCAAAAACTAAGGCCAAATCTCTGGCAACAATACAGCGGAATGTCCTCGCGGTTGTCGCGATGTAAAAACATTAACGGTACCAATTTTCCTGCACCAGAGGCGCATTTCGACAATACAAGTCTCTTCAGCGATGCTCGTAGCCAAAATATTTGAAATCCAAAGCTTATATAAAAGATGAAGAGCTATAATCCAAAAGGTTCAAAAAGTATAGCCAAATCCGTGAAAGGAATCAGAGCTTTGCATGAGGGAGATACATTCCATAATTTATAATAATTTCTAAAAATTTGCTACAGAAAATTTAAATAACACAAAAAAATTCGTATTTACATGCCAGCACCAGTACCAAGGTACTGGCTACTAGGCTGGTGATACCCCCGGGAACTAACAGTCCACCAGCAGAGACATCGACCCAGTGGAAGTAATTACATTAACGGTCCCAATTTTCATGCACTAGATGCGCATTTCGACAATACAGTGTCTTTGAAGTGATGCTCGTTGCCAAAATATTTGAAATCCAAAGCTTATATAAAAGAGGGAGAGCTATAATCCAAGGTCCAAAATATATAGCTTAATTTGTAAATAAGCGTCCATGTTGATAATAAATACAGTTTCTGTTTGACAAGATTTTTGATTTTCGTTCGATCTGAAGTTGTTCAATTTATAGTCTGAGGCTACTCAGTTGGTATCTTCAAAGATCTGGACATCAGCATGTACATTTTAATTTGTTTGGAATATTTATTTTACCATTTGAATATTCATTGCTGTATTGAATTGAATTGTTTGAATGAATGTTTTTTTTTCTTTTAGGTGATGATTTTTTTTTATTTCGATATTACCCATGTGGATAGGCTATAGGAGTGTGACCTCAAGAGCGGATTCAGCCGTTTCTAAAAGGGGGATTTCAAACCCAGGATAAAGGGGGTTCAACAATATATTTCCCCATTCAAATGCATTGATCGGCCAAAACAGGGGGTTTCAACCCCCCTCCCTCCCCTGTCCCCCTCCGGATCCGCCACTGGACCTTTATTAGAATCGAATAGGTCTGTAGACTATTTACAACCGCATTCAAATTCCGCCATTGCATCATCACTTCAAATAGAATTTGTCGGTTAAAGCATGTGATTGCAAAACAATATACTGAACAGGTTGTTAACACTTTCAAATATCAATAGGGTCAAGCAACATTTTAAAAATGGTAAGATCGTGTAAGCGTTAATTTTGTTACAGAAACGAAATTTTAGTGATATTGATCCTCAAACATTAAGCCGGTCATGAAATAAGTTTGTGAATTATGTTTGCGGTTCTTTTGACATGCATTGTGACGTGTCATCGTATTAATTATATATCAGAAAACTATAGCAGTTACATTAGAAAAGTATCGCATTTATAATTTTTTGATAATAAAAAAATATCGCTATGATATAAGACAAACATCGCATTGATATTTTAAAATATAGCGGTATCTTTGACTTATAGGCGATTTTGGCTTATCCAATAATTTAATTCATCTCGATTGCATTCCACATAATTTGCTACATGACATTAATTGAATTTGTAAATCTACAAATGACAAATCGTGCATTTATGTCTCATTTATTCAACGATTCAATTTTCTCGTTTAAATACATCTTGCTTGGTATAACTTAAAATAATTCATGGAAATTGTACAGCAGACGTTTGTCTTGTTAAATGTCAGCCTGTTTTAAGAAAAGAATCATTTCTTTATACCGAGAAATCTTCGTTCCTTCATAAAAATGTAAACATTCGTCTGAGATTTCCCACAATGCAACTCGTTGATATAAGACAATATCGCTCATTGATATAAGAAAAGTTTTTATCGTATCGCACCTTCCATAGACTGTTTGTTCTATCCGCGAAAATAAGCGAATATTTGAATTCCGGGGAAATAACCCGCTATACGATAATAGTCGACTGTTCCGTTTCTTACCAAATGTATCATATTTTTGATCATTTTAATGGGGCGTATGGTGTTGTTTCATAGCTAACGATGCTTACGAGAGGGAAGTTTAATTAGCTACAAAACCACCATATTTTTCTAAATTAGAGAATGCCTGTACAAAGTCAGTAATATGACAATTACTGTCTATTCGTTTGATGTGTTTTTACATTTGATTTGACCATTTGATGAGCATGCTTAGTGACTTTCCGTTTTGAATTTTCCTCATAGTTCAGTATTTTTTGTGATTTTGCGTTTCAATAGCTAAAAAACAGGTTTAAATCACCATTTTTTAAAAGAGAATGCCAGTAGAAAGTCAAAAATATGACAGCTGTAATGCATTCCTTTGATGTGTTTGAGCTTTCAATTTTTCAATAAACGCAATGACTTCCCGTTGAATATTTCCCGTAAGTTTGGTATTTTTGTTTATACTTTTACCAAGCGATCTACGCTGTAGGATTCATTTTTTATCTTAGATCGATTTCATTCTCTTAATTGTTGTTTTTTACTTTTATATGTTTTTAATGATTTTCAAAAATATAAATTACGACATGGTCAACAATATTACCGATATGAATTTTGCATAACTTTTGGGAATTGTGGTCCTCAATGCTCTTCAATTTCGTACTTTATTCGGCCTTTTTGTGATTTTTGGATTGGAGCGTCACTGATTAGACTTTTATCGAAGAAACCCGCGTCTGGTGTTAATACACAATGTAATCCTGGTATCTATGATGATTTTATATACAATGGTTTTTCATTTCATAAAATTCTTGAATGTGTTTAAACTATTAATGTTTTGGGACCTTTATAGATGGCTGTACAGTGTTAGATACGTGTCCGTATTGAAAGCCTTACTTCAACCTTCATGACCTTACATTTTAAACTTTTATCCATTGTAACTTTGATGTAGAGTTGTCTCACCGGCATTCATTACACATTTTCTTATTTACATTGATGTAAAACATATTTGAAAGCATAAAAAAACGCCACGTCTATAGTCTCTTTTTACTGGGAAGATTATCTGATCCCTTTGGTTTATTACTATAAAGATATGTGAAGCAACTTATTACTTAGGATAATTAATATCTAAAGAAACAATTTAAATGCAAGTTAATTAATCCCTTAATCTTTCGTGACATGAACCTTATAGAAATACCAATACATTAACCAATTTATTACAGGTATGAACTCATAAACTAGCAATTTTTAATATGTGTATAGACGCAAAGAACATGAAGAAGTTAATAAAGGTTAATTTGTTTATCCCAAATTCATGTTTTTGGTTTAGATGTTATATGTGTTATTCTCGTGGGATTTTGTCTGATGCTTGGTCCGTTTCTGTGTGCGTTGCGTTTCGGTGTTGTGTCTTTGTTCTCCTCTTATATTTAATGCGTTACCCTCGGTTTAAGTTTGTTACCCCGATTTTGTTTGTTGTCCATGGATTTATGAGTTTTGAACAGCGGTATACTTTTGTTGCCTATATTTAATCCAGAAAGGAGCTTCACAGGCATAACAATAATTACATAATACTGTTGTCCTTTGACATTGAACACAATAAGTATGCCTTTATTCATAAATAATCTTAGAAATCATCAGACTAAAGAATGAAAGGCTATACTTTCGATTCAAATAAATGAGAATCTTATCCCTTTGGAATAATGGTATTAAGATGTTTAAAGGAAAAAAAGGTATTACCTTGGAAAATAAAAAAATTAAAAAACAATTCAATTTCATGCTTTTCAGTTCAATCTAATTTAAAGACATAAACTTTATGGAAAAACCAATACGTTCGTTAACCAAATATGAAAGAATTATGAAACATAAACAATACAAAAAGAAGATGTGGTATGATTATACAGGTAAAAAACTAAAATCGAATACAACATACGAAAAACATCAGGGTCACTGTACTTTAATAAAAATAAACGACAAAATACTAAGAATTGATCTATTCGATAAGAACTATAAAATGAAGATTCATTATCTGTTATATGATATATTTGTTTTATTTACCAATGATAACCAGTCGAGTTTTTTTTAAAGGTACGTTATGTCAGTTCTTAAATACGACTATGACCTTTATTTTAATGTTTTGAACCGGGACACGATAAGCGTTATTGTTCTCAAATTCTTAGTTTAGACAAATGCAGTTCCCCAAAGTTTAATCGAGTTGTACAAATGCAATACTTACTTTTCAGCTAAAGTAGGCAGCTAATAGCAGTAATCCCTTCTATTCTATTTTTTTAAACAATTTAACAATGAACGTTCTTTGGAAATCGAATTAGAATGATTTATTGATCTTTCTTTGCTTAAGATTGGTAGTATAGGCAAAAAACAGATTAATATTCCTTAAGTAGGTTCTGCAAGCTTGTTCTATAGTGATAAAACAACGGGATATATATCAGTCGTAACTAATTTTGATGACTGTGAGAGGTTGTTTTTCCATCCTGTCAAAATATCTCGATAGTTAAATTATAAATTTTAAAGTTCTCGCCGAGGCGGCTCGGACTTTAAAATTGATAATTTAACTATCTCGATTGGATAAATCCGATAATCCACTGGTATCAATGTAAGAATCTATATTTATCAAATCTCTTTATTTCTATCGATGTTATATAAGAGTCTTGTATTTTCCTGTCGTTATCGTTCATTTAGGTTTCTATGTGACTTGTTGAAACTTTAGACATTTGCAAAAGTCAACCCTCAAAGCTTATTCTTTTTTAAACTGGCTTGTTAATTTAGCATTTCGTCTCTTTTGTATTTTAAAGGCTATTTTTTTTCTGTTTTTTTCGACTCCATAATTTCTGTTTTCCGCTTTGCTTTTGTAGATAAAAAAAAAGTAGCTTGACGATTTTTCCGCGCTTTAATTTTTGACGACTCTGATATGATCTCCTAAGCGTATTTAAATTGTTGATTCTATTTTTGAAAAGAACATGATCCCTAAAGGGACAATAGAAGATACGAAATACGAGATTTTTATGAAATAAAATATATAGTCAACTCTAAAGTTTTAGCTGACTTTCTGAAATTTATACCAGTGTCTATTGAATATCACTGCCGCAATAGATTTGTTAAATAATATTGTCGCAAGTAAAAAAAGAAACTCTTTTAAAACAGTAGCACTATATGAATGAAAAGGGTTTCTAGTCATTGTTTTGTCAAGTGTACAGTTAAAATTCACAACCAACATATTCTACAATCCTAGCATGTTTGCTGTTTTGATGCTGAAATTCATGATTATAGCGTTTTCGCTTTAGGATAATCAAACACAACATCAACAATACTCTTTATGATTTGTAAAATATCAATTCCACATAAATGTATTTCAGTATTTGAGCACTTCATTAATGAAACAAAATTTGTCAAATAGTTATTCTCACTTTTTGCTGTTTCGTTTACTATGTGAAAATGGTTACTGTTTCCGTGTTATTATCCAAAGAATAATATATATCAGCATATGCAATTATATCTTTTACTTAAGTTGTGAATTATGTTGCCAAAAACACAAAATGTTACACTTAATCTAACGTTAAATACAATTTAATCAAATTTTTAATAAATTATTTGTTTTCCTTTGTCGCAGCGAATGATCCTCGAGATTGTAGTGCTTTGCATCCTCTATCGGGATCAGGAGTATATAGAATATATCCGACAGCATCGGTGAATTTTGAGGTGTATTGTGACATGGATACTCTGTGTGGAGGATGGACGGTAAGAAAAATGAAAGGATATTTTGTGCAATCTATCCAAGGCATAGCCAAAGTTGTCCCATTGGCAATTATACCACTTCTTCTTTTTTAAATTAAGCACAAATTTTTAGAATATTGGGTCCTCTTGTAGACGAAACGCGCTTCTGGTGTATTTAGGATGTTTGCTACTCTGTTTCAAACTAACAAGCTTTTTAAAAGAAAATTGAAAGTATATAAATGAAGAAACTAAAAAAGCAGAAAAAAGTGTGCTTGGTTTTGAGATAATAAGCCTTAAAAATTTGGCGGTAAATATTCTATAAATTAAAAATTGGATTGTCATTATAAAACATTACTTTAGTTGTATATCCTATTGCGTTCACTTTTTAAAACGATTCAAAGAATTTAAATCAAATTATAAAATAAATCAAAACGTCAAACGAATTGACAACAACGGTTATATTTCTGGCTTGGTATACATTGTATGTGCACTTTTATGTATACAATTGTGGATTTAACCGGTTTTATAGCTATCAAAACATCTTTCTTGTATGAGAGTCATATAAGATTCCGCTCTATTAACCTCGACGTGTGATAAAAACAAACACAAACAATTGGTTAAATTGTCAAAATTATGGATACAACAGTCAATGTTTAGCTAGTATCTACAAACAGATATATAAAGAAACATTAACACTGACACAATAATGGCATTGATATTATATTTGAATTCTTTGATGACATATTATTTTTTAATACATTGGCAAATGATTTTTTCATGAAAGTAAAGTAGAAAATGTAAGAGCTATATCTGTTTTCTACGCATTTACAATTTGTTTTGATCCGGCGTCATTGACAACATCTTGACAACGAATATTGTTATATGACGTCAGAGTAGTGAAATAACCACGTTTATTTTCAAGTGAAATTGTCGGTTTTTATTTTATCAGGAAATCAATGTAATTCTTTGCAACCAATGTTATAATGTCCTATCAAGCTGATTGAAGTGATAAATACATTTAACTTATTGTAGATATCTACATTATTGCAGGTGTTCCAAAAGAGATTTGACGGAACCTATGATTTCTATAGAGTTTGGAATGACTATAAAACAGGTTTTGGAGATCTGAATGCGGAATTCTGGCTTGGTATGTTTTGATCGAAATTGATAAAAGTGAATAAAAAACGAGATCCAACCTTATACCAATTTATGAATGTCTTTTTATTTGAAGAAAAGTGTATTTAAGTAAAGCAAGCGAGTCACAAGAATACAAGAATCATACAGATAATAAGTTTTTAGAAAACTAAGGCTTTCTACCTCAGGCATAGATTACTTTAGCTGTATTTGGCCAAACTTTTAGTAATTTTGGTCCTCAATGCTCTTTACCTTCGTACTATATTTGGCCTTTTTAACTTTTTGGATTCGAGTGTCACTGATGAGTCTTTTGTAGAAGAAACGCGCGTCTGGCATATACACAAAATTCAGTCCTGGTATCTATGATGAGTTTATTTAATGATAACCAATGAATGATCAATTTGTTGGTTCGTTATTCGTTGCTTCTTTTTAATATTTAAACGCCTTTTTCTATACACTGTAATGCTTTAGATAAAGACTTGCAAGTGAATAATTTGTTCTAGCTGAACCTGATTCGTGTGGCATTCAAGTTATCCCCTAAGCCATATAAAGTTAATGCCTGCGTTAGGCGTGCTCAGTGATTTAAAGAAAAATAATTTCAACATTGAAACTACTCCATGAGTGCAACTTTTGATTGACTGATTGGATCCATAAAAAACTCATTCTTAAACAGGTAAAGACAATGATAAACATATAGTTCACCCTTTTAAAAATATGAAATCAAACATAAGTTGACAATTCCCCTTACACAAGTTCATAATCTGTTCATATCTATATTAATGAACGTCGACAGTCTTCGGTGCTAACTTCGATTGTTAATAAGATGACGTCTAGAAAAAAATCTTCACGACGTGGTGATAACTTTAATTGATTCCATGCACTGTTTATTGCCGACAATTTATTATTGAAAATACGTTTTAGAATGTTTTAAATCAAATGTGAGACTTCGGTGAACAAAGTTTTACAGATAATGCTGTTCAATAATTCGGTCTCTCTAAAGTAATCTAAGCTCATGTTTTAATTATAAACTAAGCAGAGTTTTAAAGTAATTAAACTATTAATGTGGGGTGTAAGATGCATACATCTTCCATTGTGAAATACAACACTTGCGGGACTAGCACATATGTCTAAGTATATGATAAAGTGAATTACTTTTTGTGATGAGAAACTGTTATCGACACAATAAACTTGAGGTATATTTACAATACAGATATTTTGTACTACATTGTACAACATAATTGATATATGATTTTTGTGCTAATGAAATAGGTAGTATATCAATATATGTACATGTTTGTTTGTCTTTAACCAGGTAATGACTATTTACATTACATAACATCATCTGGTCAAAATAGACTATATGTAGATCTGGAGGCATATGATGGTTCAACTGCAAATGCTGAATTTGCCATATTTAGCGTCGGTAACTCGCTTTCGGACTATATTCTGAATGTCAGTGGATATTCAGGGAACGCCGGTAAGTTAAATAACGTTCAATGATGATTGCAATGTCAGTGGATATTAAGGGAACGCCGGTAAGTTAAAGAACGTACAATGATGATTGCAATTTCAGCAGATATTCAGGGAACGCCGGTAAGTTAAAGAACGTACAATGATGATTCCAATGTCAGCGGATATTCAGGGAACGCCGGTAAGTTAAAGAACGTACAATGATGATTGCAATGTCAGCGGATATTCAGGGAACGCCGGTAAGTTAAAGAACGTACAATGATGATTGCAATGTCAGCGGATATTCAGGGAACGCCGGTAAGTTAAAGAACGTACAATGATGATTCTAATGCAATTATTTTGTAACAATTGTTCTGATTGGATGACAGCAAGCGTAAAATTCTCTATCTCCTTGTCTGTAACTAAGGAAGCCGACAATTTGAATCTCGGAATGTATTGACATTTTATTGCTACAATAATAAACAAAACACTCACTTGTTGCGCCTAAAAATCTTCTTTTTATCAAATTTTATTACATTTTGAAGCGGCACAGAAGCCAGAAAACGCCCGGTATTTATGTTTGACGCCGGAAGAATACCTATGACGTCACCTAGTGTATATACCAAAGAAGATAACATCTTTTCGCGGAATTTTCTTTAATGAAGATTTTACACTTAAATAATGATTGAAATTTAATTATGAACTTGTTTTGCATTAGAATAGAGATAACTGTATTGTATTTGAAGCTTTGCGGACGTCCATCGGTAGTTTTACTGTCGCAAATACCCGTTTACCTGTCTCCGCTCCGCGTCGCCAGGTAAACTAAATTTGCGACAGTAAAACTACCGATGGACGTCCGCAAAGCTTCAAATACAATACAGTTATCTCTTAATTGCAATGTCAGCGGACATTCAGGGAACGCAGGTAAGTTACCGAACGTTCAATGATGATTGCAATGTTAGCGGATATTCAGGGAACGCCGGTAAGTTAAAGAACGTTAAATGATGATTGCAATGTCAGCGGATATTCAGGGAACGCCGGCAAGTTAAAGAACGTTCAATGATGATTGCAATGTCAGCGGATATTCAGGGAACGCCGGTAAGTTAAAGAACGTTCAATGACGATTGCAATGTCAGCGGATATTCAGGAACGCCGGTAAGTTAAAGAACGTAAAATGATGATTGCAACGTCAGTGGATATTCAGAGAACGCCGGTAAGTTAAGAACGTTCAATGATGATTGCAACGTCAGTGGATATTCAGGGAACGCCGGTAAGTTAAAGAACGTTCAATGATGATTGCAATGTCAGCGGAAATTCAGGGAACGCCGGTAAGTTAAAGAACGTTAAATGATGATTGCAATGTCAGCGGATATTCAGGGAACGCCGGTAAGTTAAACAACGTTCAATGGTGATTGCAATGTCAGCGGATATTCAGGGAACGCCGGTAAGTTAAACAACGTTCAATGATGATTGCAATGTCAGCGGATATTCAGGGAACGCCGGTAAGTTAAACAACGTTCAATGATGATTGCAATGTCAGCGGATATTCAGGGAACGCCGGTAAGTTAAAGAACGTTCAAAGATGATTGCAATGTCAGCGGATATTCAGGGAACGCCGTTAAGTTAAAGAACGTTCAATGATGATTGCAATGTCAGCGGATATTCAGGGAACGCCGGTAAGTTAAAGAACGTACAATGATGATTGCAATGTCAGCGGATATTCAGGTAACGCCGGTAAGTTAAACAACGTTCAATGATGATTGCAATGTCAGCGGATATTCAGGGAACGCCGGTAAGTTAAAGAACGCTCAATGATGATTGCAATGTCAGCGGATATTCAGGGAACGCCGGTAAGTTAAACAACGTTCAATGATGATTGCAATGTCAGCGGATATTCAGGGAACGCCGGTAAGTTAAACAACGTTCAATGATGATTGCAATGTCAGCGGATATTCAGGGAACGCTGGTAAGTTAAAGAACGTTCAAAGATGATTGCAATGTCAGCGGATATTCAGGGAACGCCGTTAAGTTAAAGAACGTTCAATGATGATTGCAATGTCAGCGGATATTCAGGGAACGCCGGTAAGTTAAAGAACGTACAATGATAATTGCAATGTCAGTGGATATTCAGGGAACGCCGGTAAGTTAAAGAACGTTCAATGATGATTGCAATGTCAGCGGATATTCAGGCAACGCCGGTAAGTTAAAGAACGTTCAATGATGATTGCAATGTCAGCGGATATTCAGGGAACGCCGGTAAAATGAACAACGTTCAATGATGATTGCAATGTCAGCGGATATTCAGGGAACGCCGGTAAGTTAAACAACGTTCAATGATGATTGCAATGTCAGCGGATATTCAGGGAACGCCGGTAAGTTAAAGAACGTTCAAAGATGATTGCAATGTCAGCGGATATTCAGGGAACGCCGTTAAGTTAAAAAACGTTCAATGATGATTGCAATGTCAGCGGATATTCAGGGAACGCCGGTAAGTTAAAGAACGTACAATGATGATTGCAATGTCAGCGGATATTCAGGGAACGCCGGTAAGTTAAACAACGTTCAATGATGATTGCAATGTCAGCGGATATTCAGGGAACGCCGGTAAGTTAAAGAACGCTCAATGATGATTGCAATGTCAGCGGATATTCAGGGAACGCCGGTAAGTTAAACAACGTTCAATGATGATTGCAATGTCAGCGGATATTCAGGGAACGCCGGTAAGTTAAACAACGTTCAATGATGATTGCAATGTCAGCGGATATTCAGGGAACGCTGGTAAGTTAAAGAACGTTCAAAGATGATTGCAATGTCAGCGGATATTCAGGGAACGCCATTAAGTTAAAGAACGTTCAATGATGATTGCAATGTCAGCGGATATTCAGGGAACGCCGGTAAGTTAAAGAACGTACAATGATAATTGCAATGTCAGCGGATATTCAGGGAACGCCGGTAAGTTAAAGAACGTTCAATGATGATTGCAATGTCAGCGGATATTCAGGGAACGCCGGTAAGTTAAAGAACGTTCAATGATGATTGCAATGTCAGCGGATATTCAGGGAACGCCGGTAAAATGAACAACGTTCAATGATGATTGCAATGTCAGCGGATATTCAGGGAACGCCGGTAAGTTAAGAACGTTCAAAGATGATTGCAATGTCAGCGGATATTCAGGGAACGCCGGTAAGTTAAACAACGTTCAATGATGATTGCAATGTCAGCGGATATTCAGGGAACGCCGGCAAGTTAAAGAACGTTCAATGATGATTGCAATGTCAGCGGATATTCAGGGAACACCGGTAAGTTAAACAACGTACAATGATGATTGCAATGTCAGCGGATATTCAGGGAACGCCGGTAAGTTAAAGAACGTTCAATGATGATTGCAATGTCAGCGGATATTCAGGGAACGCCGGTAAGTTAAAGAACGTTCAATGATGATTGCAATGTCAGCGGATATTCAGGGAACGCCGGTAAGTTAAAGAACGTACAATGATGATTGCAATGTCAGCGGATATTCAGGGAACGCCGGTAAGTTAAAGAACACGTTCAATGATGATTGCAATGTCAGCGGATATTCAGGGAACGCCGGTAAGTTAAGGAACGTTCAATGATGATTGCAATGTCAGCGGATATTCAGGGAACGCCGGTAAGTTAAAGAACGTTCAATGATGATTGCAATGTCAGCGGATATTCAGGGAACGCCGGTAAGTTAAAGAACGTACATTGATGATTGCAATGTCAGCGGATATTCAGGGAACGCCGGTAAGTTAAAGAACGTTCAATGATGATTGCAATGTCAGCGGATATTCAGGGAACGCCGGTAAGTTAAAGAACGTACAATGATGATTGCAATGTTAGCGGATATTCAGGGAACGCCGGTAAGTTAAAGAACGTTCAATGATGATTGCAATGTCAGCGGATATTCAGGGAACGCTGGTAAGTTAAAGAACGTACAATGATGATTGCAATGTCAGCGGATATTCAGGGAACGCCGGCATGTTAAAAAACGTTCAATGATGATTGCAATGTCAGCGGATATTCAGGGAACGCCGGTAAGTTAAAGAACGTACAATGATGATTCCAATGTCAGCGGATATTCAGGGAACGCTGGTAAGTTAAAAATGTTCAATGATGATTGCAATGTCAGCGGATATTCAGGGAACGCCGGTAAGTTAAAGAACGTTCAATGATGATTGCAATGTCAGCGGATATTCAGGGAACGCCGGTAAGTTAAAGAACGTACAATGATGATTGCAATGTCAGTGGATATTCAGGGAACGCCGGTAAGTTAAAGAACGTTCAATGATGATTGTAATGTCAGCGGATATTCAGGGAACGCCGGTAAGTTAAAGAACGTTCAATGATGATTGCAATGTCAGCGGATATTCAGGGAACGCCGGTAAGTTAAGAACGTTCAATGATGATTGCAATGTCAGCGGATATTCAGGGAACGCCGGTAATTTAAAGAACGTACAATGATGATTGCAATGTCAGCTGATATTCAGGGAACGCCGGTAAGTTAATGAACGTTTAATGATGATTGCAATGTCAGCGGATATTCAGGGAAAGCCGGTAAGTTAAAGAACTTTCAATGATGAGTGCAATGCCAGCGGATATTCAGGGAACGCCGGTAAGTAAAGGAACGTTCAATGATGATTGCAATGTCAGCGGATATTCAAGGAACGCCGGTAAGTTAAAGAACGTACAATGCTGATTGCAATGTCAGTGGTTATTCAGGGAACGCCGGTAAGTTAAAGAACGTACAATGATGATTGCAATGTCAGTTTTGCCTGACTATAAAATTTGTAATAAAGGATATGTTTTTTTTAAATTAACCAATAAAATTGAGAATGGAAATGGGGAATTTGTCAAAGACACAACAACCCGACAATAGAACAAACAACAGCAGATGGTCACCACCAGGTCTTCAATGCAGCGAGAAATTCCCGCACCCGGAGGCGTCCTTCAGCTGACCCCAAACAAATATAGATATATACTAGTTCAGTGATAATAAACGCCATACTGAACTTCAAATTGTACACAGGAAACTAAAATTGAAAATAATACCAGACTAACAAAGGCCAGAGGCTCCTGACTTGGGACTGGTGCAAAAATGCAAGAATGTTTTAAAAGAACAATTTGACACTTTAAATATTTTCCCCTCACCAATCAAACTATTTTTTATACGATTTGACAGCGCTCAACATTATTTGGCAATATCTAACTTGTATTTGTCCCATGATACATTAAATGTTAAAGTGTGCACCTTGAACAGGATCTGCTAACCCTTTCGGAACACCCGAGATCACCCCTAGTTTTTGGTGGGGTTCGTGTTGCTTATTCTTTAGTTTTCTATGTTGTGTCATGTGCACTAAAACGGGAAAAAGCTGACAAAAAATCTTTGGACTCTTTTTTTAAATCAGTAATGAAGATAGTTGATATTCAAATACAACATTTTAAAGTACATTTTACTGTTAACAACAACCATAAAAACCCTATTTCGCTTATCAAACATAAACTAAAAGATCTAGCCAAGGAATTTTTTTTTGTCCCGGCTGATTAAGCTTCTTATAATATCATTATTGTTTGACGTAAATTTTATATAGAGGTTCTGCAAAGGAAATCACGAATTCACCAACATTCCAACTGACTTCATTTTCAGAAAACGACATATGTAACAGAAACAAACGTGTAGCTAATTCTTTACAAGCAGAACCAAATACAATGAAAGTCTCAACTATGAACTGGCCTCCGAAGATTCACAAAAAACCTTACAAATATAGATTTATTTCATCTTCAAGCCATTGTTCCACTACTAATGTGTCTGTTTTACTTACTGGTACACTTGGTATAATAAAAAACCTGATAGTAAATGGTTCAAATAAGGAAAAATAGTGGAATTAATTACTTTTGGATTGTCAAAAACTCGTTGGAGGTACTTGATAAATTGCATGCATATATTGGTGATTTTGAATCTGTTCAAAGTTTTGATTTTTCTACCCTATATACCACTTTGCCTCATATTCTTATTAAGAAAAAAATCACATCCTTAATTAACTTGTCATTTAAAAAGTCAGAATGCGAGTACATATGTTCAAACTCTTTTAGGTCATTTTTTAGTAGCAATAAACAAAAGAACTATGTCAATTGGACATGCTTTGATATTATATATGCGCTTGAATTTTTACTTGATAACATTTTTGTACGCTTTGGAGATTCCGTATATCGTCAAGTTATTTGAATTCCAATGGGACTAACTGTGCACCACTTATTGCGGACCTGTTTTGTATTGTTATGAGTTACAATTTATGACTAAAATTAGCAAAGACCCATCGAAACAACATTTGATACCAAAAATTAAAAATACTTTTAGATATTTGGATGATATATTGGCTCTCACTAATGACGACTTCAGTATGTATACTTAAGACAACTATCCTGTTGAACTTACTTTAAATAAAGCTAATACTAACAATGACTACTGCCCTTTCCTCGATCTTGATATCTATATCATTAACGGGAAGCATAATACAAAAATTTATGATAAAACAGATTATTTTTCATTTCCTATCGTTAATTGTCAATTTTTAGATGGTGACGTTCCCTTGTCACCATCTTATGGTGTTTATATATCTCAACTTGTACGATTCGCTCGTGTATGTAACAACGTATTAGATTTTAGCGAGAGAAATTTATGTATTACTAAAAAAATATTACACCAGGGTTTTCGATATCACAAACTAGTCAAAACATTTACTAAATTTTATCACCGGTATAAGGAAATAATTCGTTAATATAACTCAACATGCAGACATCTTATACGTTAGGTATTTCACATCCAATTTTTTATGGTAATATTCTTTACAAAGCACAAAAATGTCAGTGTTCACCTCAAAAGCTTACAAAACCTTTAAACAGACTTTATAGTTACGATACTGTTCTTAGGTCATTAAAGATTGCATATTTTGGCTTTAATATGGATTCATTTATAGGGTCTTTGCATCGGAACTTAACACATTTATTTAAAAAAAAAAACAGTTGTTGGCATGATACAGGTTATGTTCTTTTCATATATTTTATGATAGTATGATACTAAACCCCTAACAGGAGGGATTGTGCCTGATATTCATATGATGAAGACATAATCTTTCTATCAGTTTAATTGAGGTCTGGAGCTGGCATGTCAGTTAACTGCTAGTAGTCCGTTGTTATTTATGTATTATTTTCATTTTATTTATTTTCTTTGGTTACATCTTTTGACATCGGAGTCGGACTTCTCTTGAACTGAATTTTAATGTGCGTATTGTTATGCGTTGACTTTTCTACATTGGCTAGAGGTATAGGGGGAGGGTTGAGATCTCATAAACATGTTTGACCCCGCCGCAATTTTGCGCCTGTCCCAAGTCAGGAGCCTCTGGCCTTTGTTAGTCTTGTATGATTTTTAATTTTAGTTTCATGTGTATTATTCGGAGTTTAGTATGACGTCCATTATCACTGTACTAATATAAATAGTTTTTAGGGGCCAGCTGAAGGACACATACGGGGTGCGGGAAATTCTCGCTACATTGAAGACCCATTGGTGGCATCGGCTGTTGTCTACTCTATGGTAGGGTTGTTGTCGTGTTGACACATTCCCTATTTCCTTTCTCAATTTTAATGTTTTTTGTTTGTCTTTTTCATTTTTAGCGATGGCGTTGTCAGTTTATTTTCGATTTATGAGTTTGACTGTCCCTCTGGTATCTTTCGTCCGTCTTCCATAAAGACACACAAAAAAAAGTTATGTCAATACACACTGCATTGCATGTTTATTGCATTATTATTTGCTGCAATACCAACAACATATATCTCTCTCAAATATTTAACGAACAAACATGTCAAAAGCGAAGCAGGTTAGAAATTTGAATATCCCTGTGTTATTTTTATTTAATAACGTAGTTCTACGTACACGTCAAAATCTTTGTCCTTGTAAGCTTATAAATCATATACCATAAGAAATAAGTAGATTTGGTATTTGCGTAACTTTTCATGGAATCAGAATGTGTAAAAAGGAAATAATCATATGCCAAATAACGAATTTCAAAACTTTGCTTTCACTAACATTGCTTATAATTTCAAATCATAAAACTGACAAGCAAATATTGACATGCTCCCACAAACATTTATAAGAATTTTCTCTTTTATTCTTTAACTTGAAACTTGTTTATAAGGTTGAACTGTTATTCATCGATTTCTTAATATCTACCAGTAAACTTTGCATTCAGTGTGCATTTAGAATCTCACATTGGCATTATAAATACGTAGGTAGTAAAAACTGCCGATACTTCAATAAAAAAGTTATATCAAATTTTTTTTTAATTCAGGAGACAGTCTTGATTGGCATAATGGGATGAAGTTTTCTACTAAGGACAGAGATAACGATAACGCGGACTGGGATTGTGCCGTTGGTTTCATAAGTAGTTGGTGGAACAACGCATGCATAAGTTCAAATCTAAACGGGCGCTATGGTATTGGTGTTGACCAAAAGGGTATTGTGTGGCGAGGATTTAAGGATTGGAATTCTCTGAAAGCGTCTAAGATGATGATGAAACGACACTATTGATATCTCATAGCAGTTCTACGGATCATTTATTTCACTACATATAGACATTGACAATAATGTATTAATTGAAGGAACATATGTAGATATCATTGTGGTAGCAGTTTTATTTTATGACAGTGTTTAAAAAACGTTCAAAAACTTGCAACTTCTATTAAGACTGAATCTTAGCTTAAATCCTTGTAGTTAATAGGTTATTGCATAATTCGGTAGCTTTTAAAAACATATATATTTCCCTGGTATTTCTGTATTTTTTTTTCTTAATTGTGTATGATGATTATATGATATTGATATGTAATTGGGAAAAAAGGGAACAATGTGTTCATGGAGCAAACAGGTTAATGCTTCTAAAACTACAATTGGACAAATTCAAAGTTTTGATCATAGAAATGAAACCTTCGATCTTTAGATATACCAGTTTTAATTAAGACAAAAGTAAAGTTTTCAAGTTAAAGTTATTGGTAATTAAAATTGAGAATGGAAATTGGAAATGGGTCAAAGAGACAACAACCCTACCATATATATAGAACAGACAACAGCAGTAGGTCACCAATAGGTCTTTAATGCAGCAATAAATACCCGCATCCTGAGGCGTCCTCCATTGTCATTATTAAAAGCAACATGAAACTAAAATATTGAAAGTGATACTATCAAAATTAACTTAAGAGTGAGATAGAAATACGTATTTCATTGTGGCAAAATAAATTGGAGCATAAACCCGTTCAAACATTTATACATTAGACTCAATACCGTTATTTTCAAAGTCGCATTTGAAAAAAGTATCAGTTTAATATGAACATGATGACGGTGTGTTTCATTGAGTTTCCCAATTTATAAAGTCTAATACCAAAGATATATGATAATGTACAATTTATACGTTTGTTCTTTTTTATTTAAATAAATGATACGCTTGTTTTCACATGTGTTTGTATTCAAAAAAATGTTTTAAATGTTTAATCCTGTATGTATGATTGCCAGTATGAAATTTCTTCGAACGACACCAAATAAACTCATTATAGATACCAGGACCAAAATTTTATATTTCAGCCAGACGCGCGTTTCGTCTATGAAAGATTCATCAGTGACGCTTGAATCAAAAACTGTTTAAAAGGCCAAAAAAGGTACGAAGTTAAAGGGCATTGAGGACCAAACATTTCAAAAAGTTATGCAAAATACGGCTAAGGTAATCTATTCCTGAAGTAGAAAAGCCTTAGTTTTTCAAAAGGTCTAAGTTTTGTTTACAGTTCATTTATAAATAGGATCTATCAATGATAACTCAAGTTAACACAGAAGTTCTGATAACTGGGCTGGTGATACCCTCGGGGAAATAAATATCAACCAGCAGTGGCATCATCCCAGTGGTTGCAAGTAAACTCATCATAGATACTAGGACCAACATTTGATGTGTACGCCAGACGCGCGTTTAGTCTACAAAAGACTCACCAGTGACGCTCGAATCAAAAACTGTTTAAAAGGCCAAATAAAGTACGAATTTAATGAGCATTGAGGACCAAACATTAAAGAAAAGTGACACTGAAATAAACAACTATTGGTACCCTTACGGATTTCAACAATCAGCAAAACCTATACTTTATATTCGGTTATAAAAGGCCTCAAAATGACACATGTACCCATGTACAACAACCAAAACGATGAAACTAAGGCATAATTTATATAACATAATAATGAACGAAGAATTAATATGTAACACAGCAACAACCGACAACCAATGAATTACAAATTCTTGACTTTTGACAGGTACATACAAAATCCAGCAAGGTTAAACATATTAATTGGTACCAACCAATTTTCCTATCCGGGAACAATGGTGTAACAGCAGAATATGACAGTTCTTGTCCATTCGCTTTTGATGCGTTTTGTTCTTTCATTTTTCCATGTGATTTTGGACTTTCCGAATTGATTTTCCTCTTAGTTCAGTATTTTTGTGATTTAACTTTTTTAAGAGCAAATTATAAAAGTCAGATTAAAAAGGCTGGATACAATAAAAATGCATCTAACAAAAACACCACGCGGAAGTGGACAGGTATTATTAACCAACTAGTTTTCCGAGCGATTTATTTTCTCGATATCCGCAAGTAGAAAAAAAAAACGCGAATTCAAATTGTCGTAAACTTGTAAAATTTAGATCTTTCCTTATTGAATTACATCAAGTAAATAGTAGTATACCGCTGTTCAAATCTCATAAATCCATGGACAAAACTAAACTCGGGGTAACAAACTAAAACTGAGGGAAAGGCATCAAATATCAGAGGTGAACAACGACACAACAGTAAAATGTAACAAACACAGACACGGACTAAGCATTAGACAAAACCCTATGAGAATAACACATATATCATCAAAACCAAATACATGAATTTGGGATATATAAGTTCCGTGACACGTCTTATAATAATGTGAATTCACACTCAAAAATAGGAGAAAACACCCGACACAACGGAAACACAACATTAAAATGTAACACACACAGAAACGAACTATAATATAACAATGGCTATATACCTGACTTGGTACAGAACATTTTCAAAGGAAAATAATGGTGGGTTGATCCTGGTTTTGTGGTATGCATAACCTCCCTCTTTTTTGACAAGGTGAAATATAACATTAAAATGACAACACAACATTACAGGACTACAATATAGATAAATGGAATAACATAATTGACAGAGAAACAAACGAATAATAGCTAACAAAAGGCAACAATATTAAAATTTTAATATGCAAGAAGTGCATTTTGTACACACAAGACTTACTTGTGACGCTCAGATACAAAGGTTTGAAAGCCAAAACAAGTACAAAGTTTATCAGAATCGAGGACCAAAAGTTCAAAAAAGTAGTGCCGGAACCTGCCATGTTTTTCTGTTAGGTACCAGGCCAACAGTAAATTTTATAAAATGACTATACAAAAGATATATGATAAAACTGAAGTATTGACTAATTACAGGAAACAACAGAAATACATTATATAAATTTGAAAATAGCAAAATTAAATCGTCGCAAAATTGGCATAAAAGGACTTAACGCGAAATAAGGTAACCGCGAAATAAGTTGGTTTACAGATGTTTTTTTACGCCCAAACAACAAAGATACATCTAAGTACACATCTACGAGACATAGCGGTAACTGACAGCTAGCTCACAGTGAATAACAACTCAAATAAAATTTAAAAAAAATGTTTCACAAATGAATCAACATATAAAATCGTTTTTCCGTTTGTATACCAACAAAACAATACAATATGATACAGTATAATTAAATATTTTAAAGTTATAAAACAAGTCAAAAAGTATAAATTCCGATGTCTAAATGCGTAGTCACGCCAACAGTCATACAACCATAGAGATATAAGTATATTTTTTGAACCCTGTCGTAGTTTTTACGAAGTTTGGTATCCCAATAACGTCACCTTAACGAACGATAACATATATATAGTATAAATATATGCAAATCCCTTAAAATGTCAGAGTATCACCCATTAAAGCGACTTCTATTTGATATCAGACGAATTTTACATCAAATAATAAACAAGGTGCTAACATAAAAGGATTGCATACTCGATAAAATATTTTTTTGTCACCTAAACTGCCAGACCAGTATCGAATGTACTTGACAATAATCTAATTATTTTATTATTAATTTATATGTTTTGTTGTTTTGATTCGGTCAAGAAAAGTCTCATGTACAACTGTTCTTTCAAAGGATGAAAATAAACGGTGGATAGTAAAATGATCTAACTCAGTTATTTGTTGAATAGTATCAAATCATTTATGGTGTAAATTATGAAGTCAGGAAGCTGATGTTTAGTGGACGTCGTTTGTAGACGTTGTTCTTAAATATTTCCCGGGGTTTTTTTTTTTAAAGAGATTAAACTGTTGGTATTCTCGTTTGAATACTTTACATTAGTATTATTTGTGAAACTTTTATGAGAGTAGTATTGTCAGGCGTTAAACAGTAATTTTTGGCTACCATTAGCGTCCAACTGGTTAGAATTTAACCGTGATTCGTCAAAATATCCTTATCACGATTCGGAAGAGGTGTCCAATAATTATCGTTACCGTCATATCTGGAAAAAAAATAACATTATTTGTCAAAATCATTCGATGCTTTTATTGTCTAAAAGAAAGTGTATATTTTATCGTCATACACCAAAAGTTACCGTTAACGTCATTTGCAAGAACTTTTACCATTATTCGTCATAAAGGTGCCCTCTATTACGACCCTCTTTTATAGCTTGTTTTTCGGTATGACTCAAGGCTCCGTGTTGGTGACCGTACTATAATGGTTAACTTTTACAAATTATGACTTGTATGGAGAGTTGTCTCATTGACACTCATACCACATTTTCTTTCACATATATACATTACAAATTCGCTATGTATGTCGGTTATTATTAGAGGTAGCTATAAGGGTGTCGTTTGTTTTCTCTTATTTTTGAGATATTAAGATAAGACGTGGCACGGTACTTGTTTATCCCAAATTCATGTATTTGGTTTAGATGTTATATTTGTTATTCTCGTGGGATTTTGTCTGATGCTTGGTCCGTTTCTGTGTTTGTCGTTGTTCTCCTCTTATATTTAATGCGTTTCCCTCGGTTTTATTTTGTTACCCCGATTTCGTTTTTTGTCCATGGATTTACGAGTTTTGAACAGCGGTATATTACTGTTGCCTTTATTGATTGCAGATCATTTAAGCAGATATTTGTCACTAATACTAGTACATTGAATCAACGGTGATATTCATAAATATTTAAGTTAATAACCAAATCCTTGTAACACATTATTCATTTTATCTATTTGACTTGAATTAAAACGGTACACCAATATCAACAAGGTAAACAGTATACGTAATTGCTTCTAAGAAACACACTTCTAAAAAAGTTAAATATATAATGTTTGTTTTTATATTGTCATTTTGTTGAAGACCGTACACACTGACACGTTATTTTTTTTAGGCCGAATGCATATATTTTGATGTACCTAAAGTATTCGTCTTGCAGTTAAACTTTGATAGTCCCTTGATTTGATATGTTTTTCTACTGTATCACCCTCGCCAAAAATCAAACCTCGGAGCTTCTATCCACTTGCTGATCTTAACTACTCTGGTTGATACAAAATGTGATACGGTTTTAACGATGTGTTATTATATATTGATTGTTCTAGTAAAGTCCCATATAATAACATTAATAACTCTGAGATTACTAACTAAGTTGAATGCGAATGTAAACTTCTTTAACAGAAAATAGATAAGAACAGCACTTCACTGTAATGTCAAATATATCAATAACGTTCTCAGGGAGCATTGTATTACACTTTAAGTCATAAATTCAAACAAAATTATCATTAAACCTTTTATGCGTTCTACATTCTACGATTTTATAAAAAAAGAAGATGTGGTATGATTGCCAATGAGACAACTATCCACAAAATACCAAAATGACACAAACATTTTAAAACAATTATAGGTCACCGTACGGCCTTCAACAACGAGCGATGCCCATACCGCATATAGTAAACAAGGCCCGAAAAGACAATGTAAAACAATTCAAACGAGAAAACTAACGGCCTTATATATGTAAAAAAAATGATCGAAAAACAATTTTGTAACACATAAACAAACGACAACCACTGAATTACAGGCTCCTGACTTGGGACAGGCACATACACAAATAATGTGGCGGGATTAAACATGTAAGCGGGATCCCAACCCTCCCCTTAACCTGGGACAGTGGTATAACAGTACAACATAAGAACGAACTATAAAAATCAGTTGAAAAAGGTTTAACTCATCAGATAGACAAAAAATAAAAAGTGGACGTAGCCGGGTAATAAAGTCCCGACACAAAAAGACACAATGAACAGATATGAGAGTACTCTGACAGCTAGTTCAAAGCCATTTACAACTAATTAAAAAATCATGCCTGTAAGACTACGCAATCAATCCGTACACATCCAACATACAACGGATTTAGTGTAAAGACGTCATAAACAGCCATAGAAAAACATGACCTTGTGCAATGCTAAGTTACAGGTATCGACAGATTGTAGATCTAAGAAAATGTATATGTATATAAAATACTAGTAATATTTAGTTAGCTTTTAATCTACTGATAACAAAGTCAACATTTATACCAATAAAAACAACATTCAATGATCTTATTACAGTGCTGAATAGGTAACCATTAAGAATAAGTTTATTTAAAGGAGCAACAAGTTTACATGGATCATTTCTAAATTTCCGGGCACGGTTAACAACATTTCCGTAAAAATGAGGATGTGCTATCCCGTTTGAAATAAGTTACAACCAAACTTCAAAACCAAATCTTTATATCTATATTATTTTCTATGGAAAAATTTAGTAAAAGTTTTAAGTAATTTATGGTAACGATATCCCTGGTTTAATAATTTACCAGTAATACATAGGTTGCGTTCGTTAAAATCAAAAATGTCACAACAGACACGGGCATAGCGAACAAGTTGTGAAATATAAACACCGTAAAATGGTGCCAAAGGAACATCACCATCTAAAAATGGAAAATTAACAATAGGATTCGAAAAATATTCTCTTTTATCGTAAATTTTAGTGTGTAGTTTCCGGTTTAAAACCGAAATATCTAAATCCAGGAATGGACAGTTATTACCGAATACATTTGATTTATTTAAAATTAGTTTCTTGGGGTAAGTTTCAGCAGTATATTGAGAAAATTCTTGATTATTTAACGAAAAAATATCATCAAGATAACGGTAAGTGTTGTTGAATTTATCAATTAAATGCAATTTCGACGGGTCTTTACTGAGTTTAGTAATAAACTGTGATTCGTAACAGTACAAAAACAAGTCTGCTATTAAAGGGGCACAATAAGTGTCCATGGGGATACCTACAACCTGTCGATAAACTTTGTTGTCGAAATGTACGTAAATATTATCAAGGAGAAAATTAACTGCCTCAATCATCTCATCACACCTTCAGTATGTATATCTAGCATATTTACCTTTCTCATTAGAGAAGAAGGCTTTAAATGAGTTGCAGAAAATATGTCTACATTCAGCTTTACTTAACGGCCATTTAATTAAATAGAAAAACTAGTGTTTAATAAGATATTGTGGAAGTGTAGTGTAAAGAGTGGAAAAATAAAAACTATTAACAAATTCAAAAGGACCATCAGAAGCCCGCAATTTATCTAAAACATCCAAAGAATTGTTGACACTCATGTTTCGCATTGAGTGTTCTGAATGAAAGTTAATACATATTTATTCAATTAGGATATGCTTACCTTTCCGGAGTACCCGAGATCAACCCCAGTTTCTTTTTTTTTTTTTTTGTACTATTAATTGTCTGTTTATCTTCGTTTTTTTTAGCCTTTGCGTTGGGCGTTGTCAGTTTATTTTCGATATATGAATTTGCCTGTCTCACTGATATCTTTCGCCCCTCTTCTTGACATAACATTAACACACCAACAAAACCATAAATTAACCACTTTACATCTGCTTAGACAACATAAAAAACACTAATGTCTTAGTGTAACGTTTACCACAGTCGCGAAAATTTACGAAATTGAAATAAAGGATAATTCAAGTGCATAACATCTAGATTAGTTCTAGAAAGAAGTTAACTGTCTAATCTGAATGATAGAGTTGAGACGTAATTTCTAGAATAATAATATATCTATAGTTCAATCTAAATGAGAGATACATCAGAGAAATAGCCAATGATAATCAAAAGAACTTCTTCCATCAATAAAATAGTTTGTCAATCAGTTATGACGTGGTTATAGTAGTAAAACTCCAGCCAACGTTTTTAATAGGTCCTTATAATGACTGATGTTCGTTTGAAAGAAAAACTTCCTATTAGTAATAACACCGCATTTTTAACGAAAAAGGGGCGAAAGATACCAGAGGGACAATCAAACTAATAGATCAAAAATAATCTGACAACGCCATTGTTAAAAAAAATAAAAAAACAGACAAATAATAGAACAATATAGAAAACTAAAGATCAAACAACCCGAACCCCACTAAAAGCTGGGAGTGATCTCAGATGTTTAAGAAGGGTAGGTAGTAGATCCTGATCCACATGTGGCACCCAATGGCCATCGTGTAGCTCGTGGTATTACAAACCCGGTTTATAGTCTTATTCGATAGGTCACATTAGTAGTAAAAGGGGAAGTAGATTGTAGGTGGGACATATGGAATATATCTGATATCATCTGTGAAACACTATTCCATAACAATCAACCAACTAGTGATGGCGTTCGTAAAATTTACGAAGGGATGATTTCAACGTCACTATTTGAAATTCTTGGTTTAATAACTTCCTTGACAGCAATAAAAAGGTGCTATAAACTATTGCTGGTTTGTTCATAATTTCAACCAATCATGTGTCGAAATACACGTAGCTGCTTGTATTATTAGGTACATGGTGTCTCTGTGACATAACACAATATATACGGGGTCAGTAATTTATTCTTATTTTTTCTATGTTGTGTCATGTGTACTATTGTTTTTCTGTTTGTCCTTTTCACTTTTAGCCAGGTGTTTTCAGTTTATTTTCGATTATTAATTTTACTGTCCCTGTGGTGTGTTTCGTCCCTCTGGTATCTTTCGAACTCCTTGTATGTTTCGTTCCTCTTTTTCATCCAGCTGTCAAGTATACAAAGTTTCAAATTGTGGTGTGCGTCAACAAATCTCCAACAGCATTGATATTGCTTAATATGGTGTACACAACTATGTCAGAACTCAAATGCAGCAGACATGATGTGTTAACATATCTGCTTACTCGACTCCGACAAATACCTAAAAGAGGTAAAACACTCCCGAACAAAACCCACATACGCAGAAACAAAAAAAAAGAACACATTAGCCACCTCTTTATTACAGAAAATTTAAGCTTATGACAAATCCTTTCGTCGAAAATCATAATTGGTACCTACATAAAACATTTTTCACTTTTGTTTTAAAAGCCAATAACTGTATAAATGAAAAGCAAACTATATTATCTCCCCATCAGGATAGAATGTTAACCAGAGTTAACTTACAGTAACCACAGTGAGGTTTTTTTTATTATTTTTTTGCTTAATTAACTTTTAAACAATTTTCCGCTTAATATGAATGTTAGTAAATACTTCATTCAAATAAAAGGCCTTTGTTAGCAAATCTACTAATTCAATAAGTTATTATAAAATTTTACGACAAAAGATATAAAAAGTATAAGAATTTGAAGTCGAATATTTTGTTGACAAGTTAAGATACAAGTCGTTTTATAAAAAAAAAATACTTACTCAACAGGAACATCTGATATAGACTGTCTATGCAGTCGGACTTCATATGGTTTCCCCGTTTCAATGGTGTTGCAATTTTTATTTAGGGAGCCCTTTATACCTTGATGTTCGGTATGAGCCAAGCCAAACCGTACTTTTACCTATAATAGTTTACTTTTAAAAAATTGTGACTTTGATGAAGAGTTTTCTCATTGGCACTCAGACCACATCTTCTTATATCAATATGTTGATGGCTTTATTGGCATGTTTCTGATTTGGTTCGTGAACGCACGTATAATAATTGCAATTATGAAAAATTACTTTTTAAAAACGGTGGTGCGTTATTCATTGTTATATTCATACAAAAATTAAGAACTAGCAAAACGCAAAACTAAGGTTCAAAAGAGGGACGAAAGATGCCAGAGGGACAGTCAAAGTAATAAATCGAAAATAAACTGACAACGCCATGGCTTAATGAAAAGGACAAACAGACAAACAATAGTACACATGACACAACATAGAAAACTAAAGAATAAACAACACGAACCCCACCCAAAAACTAGGGGTGATCTTAGGTGCTCCCAAAGGGTAAACAGGTTTAAGTTATATATTGAAGCTATACGGTTTGAGTTCTGCAACAATACCTATGTCTTTCGTTAATTTGTCAAACGATGTCATCACATCTAAATTAATTTTATAAAAGTTAATAACCAAAATACCACATCTGTTAGAAAAAAACTTTTCATTGGACGTTAAAGATTTAACCGAGTACTCGAGTACTCGCCAGTATTAGGACGGAGTACCCGAGTATTAAATGTTCGATCTTTTCACATCCCTACTTAAAAAAAAGACGAAAGGTGTAAAATGCAGTTTTTGCTTATTTCTCCGAAACAAAAGTTTTAGATCAAATTTGACCTTAAACAGGTCAAGATCTTCCTGTCCTAAAGTATTAAGCTGTATCAGACAACCCGTTATTAGGTTGCTGCCCCTGGTTTTGTAATTTTCAGGAAATTTTGCAGTTTGTGGTTAGAATCTTGAATAAAATAAAGATATAAATAAACTGTTAACAGCAATAATGTTTAGCAAAGTAAGATCTACAAATAATTCAACATGACCTATATGATAAATTTACCCCTTACTTAGTTATAGCCCATTATACAGAACATTTTTAACACTTTCGTAAATTTTGTAAATTCTTATCAATTTGTACAAAATATTTTCCTTTGAAACTACTGTGCCAAGTTCATTATAGATAGATTAAATTGTAAACAGCAATTATTGTCAGCATTGTAAAAAAACATATTACCATCACCAAAGGCAATGTTGTCATAAATTCTATTCTTGCCTATAAAGTGTGTCCTTTGTTTAATATGCACACGAACCATTGTGAGCGACACAGTCTCTTTGGAACCTCTAGGAAAAAATGTATACAAATAAAAGTAACAGAAGTATACCGGTGTTCATAAGTTTAGTAAAAAGACAAAAATCGTTTAAAGAATTATATTCAATTAATTGATTTTACGAAAATGCCATAAACGATTCGATATATCGTTTTAACGTTGGAATATTTATAGATTATTACATGGCATTTTCCATATTGGCCCTGGTATCAGCCCTAGACTCCCATATCAAGCCAGAGGGCTTTAGCCCGAGGGCTTGATATGGGTCGAGGGCTGATACCAGGGCCAATATGGAAAATGACATGTCATAATCTATTTATCACATATTTTCATGCTGGAGAAAAATGAAGGAATATATTAAATTATTTTTTTTTATTTTCAACAATAACATTTGAATAAAGAAAAATTTAAAAAAAATGTATCACAGTGCATTAACAATTTGTATCACAGTGAAAAAGTAGTCATGAGAATAATTCAACAAATATATCACAATTATCTTATTTTTCAGAGTTGTAAATGTTTATGGTAACATTGCCAATAGACGCTTGTGGAAGAATGGAAAATGTAGAACATTTTCCACTGTTTATTTTTACATTTTTTTCTATAGATTCAAAATTTTCAATTGATTTGCAAACTTCATTTAATTCAACACTGTCAAACATATCATCCTCCGGAAAATCTGCAGATTCGGCTTCAATGCTAGTGTTTGGAGTTGGTTCTTGTGGTATTAATCCCCGGCTTCCTGAACCTATATCTGATAAGATATTTGACATAGTTTGCTGTTGCTGTAATGATGCTGAACTATACTCATTGACGGAAGCAACATTCTTATGGCCTGTCAACTGCATGACGGTAGTAGCCTCCACATTGGAGTGAAGAAGTGAGGACACTGTAGTTTTGCGAACACTATGGTTAACCTTTCTTCCTGTAAGACCACCTTTCATAGACATTTTTTTAGCTAAATCTCCTAGAGTATTTTTACCCAATGGCTGCATGGTAAACCATGTCTGTTTAGCATTTTCACCAGCATCAGGTTGTACCATCCTTTTAATACTTAGATAAAAGCGACTGTCTGGAGTCAGAGCATCTTCAGGGCGGCGACGAATATATTGCTTGAAGGCATTCACTGGACAGCGTGGATTATCTATTTTAAGAAAATGAAAATAATCAAGGACATGCATCATATTAAATTGAAACAATATCTACATTTTAAAAAATATTTTAAGGTGAATAAGCTTTAGTGATATATATCTATTCTTTTCATTTGTTCATGTTTCCATTTTGAGTTCTTTGATGTGCATTGCTAGATATTTCTGGATATTTTGTGTTTTTTTGGGGTGTTTTTTTTATATTCTTTTTAAAAGTACATGTAAGTTATATACATGATATATGTATGAATTAATTTTGTAGGCATACTTGTGTGGTGGTTTCTGTATTTATCATTCACTTTCAATTTTATATTATTTTTTAATAAATCGAAAGAAAGTTACCTGGTGTTGCAAACATTTTAGGTGCAAATGCTCTACTGTCACTGTGTCCTGTCCTGGTTTTAGTCAGCCTTTCATTGTATTCCAAATATTGCTCTCCACTTGCTGTTGTCATCATTTTTATGTCTCCAAATAACATGTCAGTATGCTCCTTCCTTCCCCTCATACCAAAGTGCAAAGTATTATTTAACCATATGGTATTAAGTAGTGCCTCAGGGTTGCCTAAAAGTAAGAATTGACAGTTCAGATTATAGGATAATATTAAAACGTTACGTACCTATGTATAGCTAGAAGTTGTTTACATTCATTATCAATAATGTCACTTTACATGTATATAGAAGACTGAAGCATATTTTCAAAAAAATATATACGCGTTCAAAACTTAAAGATATATTTTTGAAGGTGATATCATTATCATTTTATGTACATGCACAGTCACATGATAATATTGCATAATCCTACCTGTTCCTAGGAGATTCTGTTCAAATAGCATATCTATTTCAGAGGATGAGAATGGATCAGCTTTCATCTTTTTGTTTCCCAGTCCCTGTGACTTCAAGTGCTTTCTTTTCGCGGATAACACCTCTCTACTGTGGTGAAATTCCCTATCTTTAAGAATATTTATTCCACTCTTTTCCATCAAGTGCCTATTAATCGATGACTGTATTGACTTCAGGCTGTCTGGCTCATACTCCTCATTTTTCCGGGACCGGACAGACAAATAAAATCTGGCTAAGTACTGATTGAGTTCAGGTACAGATATATCCTCTATTGCCCGTAATTCGTTGTTCTCCTTTAACCATTCAGTTAATAATTTTATGTCACTTTTAGTTTTTCTCTTTGTATTATCATTTTTCATTTCTTCAATGAAATTACTGGTATCATCATTTGTTACAGTCATAAACCTCTCGTCGTCTGCTTCTGTTGCCATCTTGTTTACAAATAGTATTTGATTGACAGGTTACCGGAAGTCAAACTCGGGGGCACGATATGGGTTTTTGAGGGCTGATATCGATATCAGCCCCGGGGGCTGATAACCAACCTTGACTTCCGGCTATTATTGGCCATGCAAAAACGTACATATCAGTACTAAATATGTGATAATCTGTATTACAAAAGGCGCACATATTCTTTCTTTGAAACAAATTGAATTTGCACCAAAAAAAATCTGTGTTTCAAATTAAACAAATACTTTTTTCCTAACATACTTATTGTACTAATCTTTGAACATTTTGAAAATAATCTTAGAATATTGCTGACGACGTTTCAAAATTAAATTTGTATTGCATATGTTGTTCTTATTGACAAATAAATGTAATTTGCATAAAAAAGGTTTCCTTGTTTTCTTCAACAGTAAAATTTGTTTTATTTGCCTTGTTCTACATGTACATGTTCTGTTTTAAAACAAACAAAAAAATCTATTTTTCATCATGTTTATTGTACTTCTAAAATATAGATGACGTTTTAAGGAAAAGAAAAGTATTGAATTTCTTAAAATGTTGCACAAAGTTTTTCCAGATAATAATGTATTGTAGTATCTGACAAACAAATTGAATTGAATAAAATAGTTTCCTTGTTTTCTACAACAGGAAAATATTGTATTATTTTTTATATTCTTTTTCAAAACAAAACCAGTACGTGTTTGTGTCAATTCATTATATCACTAGAATATAATTGACCATTTACGGAAAAGATTCTTAAAATATTGCTCGTTTTTTCCAAATCCGTTGCGAATATTGATTTTTTTTCTTATCTTGAAATAAAGTTATATATTTTCATCGCTCTAACATTAATCTGGTGATTGCTGAGAATAACATATATATATTTCACTGGCTTTTGTTCGTAACAGTATGGAGGACATTGCACTAGGACTTTACGATTATTTGTGCGAAAGTGTAGTGGGATCAGAAAATAAAGTAGTTTACAGAAGACAGTTTTTTGATGTTCATGATGACTTTCTCAATTGCAGCGGCGGTCATTTAGTGGAATATATCAGCAGTGGAAGTAAGGCTGAGGGCTTAGACTTTCCGGATAGCGATCTAGATATCATGCTTGTTCACAAGATAATAATTGAAAACAACAATTTTAAGGGATCCAACGCAAAATATAAGCACATGGACAGAACCTTTCTACATCTTAATGTACGTGTTGCTCAAAGTTTTTCCAGATAATAATGTATTGTAGTATCTGACAAACAAATTGAATTGAATAAAATAGTTTCCTTGTTTTCTACAACAGGAAAATATTGTATTATTTTTTATATTCTTTTTCAAAACAAAACCAGTACGTGTTTGTGTCAATTCATTATATCACTAAAATATAATTGACCATTTACGGAGAAGATTCTTAAAATATTGCTCGTTTTTTCCAAATCCGTTGCGAATATTGATTTTTTTTCTTATCTTGAAATAAAGTTATATTTTCATCGCTCTAACATTAATCTGGTGATTGCTGAGAATAACATATATATATTTCACTGGCTTTTGTTCGTAACAGTATGGAGGACATTTCACTAGGACTTTACGATTATTTGTGCGAAAGTGTAGTGGGATCAGAAAATATAGTAGTTTACAGAAGACAGTTTTTTGATGTTCATGATGACTTTCTCAATTGCAGCGGCGGCCATTTAGTGGAATATATCAGCAGTGGAAGTAAGGCTGAGGGCTTAGACTTTCCGGATAGCGATCTAGATATCATGCTTGTTCACAAGATAATAATTGAAAACAACAATTTTAAGGGATCCAACGCAAAATATAAGCACATGGACAGAACCTTTCTACATCTTGATGTACGTGTTGCTCAGCCTGGTTTCGGGATGATACTTATAGATCATACTCATCCTTGTTTGAATAATGATATAATAAAAAGGAGCTCTTCTGCATATTTAATGTCGGAATGTGTTGTTGTAACTGATTTTGGAACATTCCTCTCCGGAAAATTATGGAAAACGATGAATGCAAACTTGAATTTTAGAATAATGTCAATAAAGATAAATGGCCCATGTTTAACGAATTTAAAAGATTCAATGGACTTAGCTTTGGCTTTGCCATGTGACAACTGGGGGAATATTGCAGAGTCATTCTTTACAAGATCAAGATCATCTTATTGGCCAGCTGAAAAAATAATTGAAAAAATCCGTCAAAACGGTTTTTTGCTTGTTCCTATCGGTAGCAAATCGGATTCAGTTGAGGATAATCCTCTCGAATGGAGAATTTCATTCTCTCAAGCAGAAAAGTTATTGATACGTTCTTGGAATCATACACAATTTGTTTGCTATGCTTTACTTAAGCTTTTCGTAAAAGAAGTGGTAAAGAAAGCAGAGGCGGTTGACAAGTTAATCTGCTCTTACTTTTTGAAAACAACCATACTCTGGATATCCGAAGAACTCCCTCTTTCTACATGGAGTCCTCAAAATCTTATTAAATGTTTCATGTCATGTCTTCAACGTTTGATTTATTGGAATATGCACGAGTACATTCCTAATTATTTCATACCTGAACACAACATGATTGACAGGAAATTTGAAGGGCAACCACGGGAAACATTAGTTGCAATTTTAAATAAATTTTATGACATCGGATGGTTCAGTGTGTTAGAATGTCAGTCGCTTAAAGAATTTCATTGCTTTTATACAATTGCTAAAGTCGCTAAAAGTGGATATGAGTTTAATATAGCTATTATGCCACTGCTAAAAATTTTTGAGTTCTTTCCAAATGTTACTCAAATTACTGGAAATACAAATTTTAAATTTTGTGTCGATAAAGTAAGTAATTCGAATGTCCCTATCATGACACGAAACATGTATTTTTGCTTCGTCTTATCTGCCTTAGCGAAGATATTGCAGACCACACATTTTACGAAAGCCATCAAAAGACAAACAAGAATACATATACCTTGAGACAGAGGTGGTTATGTCCGGCAATTATCGCAACGTACAAAGACAAAGAAGCATTGATTATTCTTAATTATGGTAGACTTACATGTACTGTAGAAAAACTGTTTACTTTTAATGGAAAGGAGTGCAGAGAGTTTTATTCAGCGAAGCAACAAAATACATCAATGCAGAAAAATAGTATTCTGAGGGACATACGATTGCGTACTATGCTCAAGTTTGTTGTAAGGTCAGAACCAAACTCTGCAAATGAAACACATCCGTTTATTCATTTGGCCACAACAGTAAGAAAAATACATTGCCCGTCCGTTGTTTTTATGTATTATCTTAGGTTTTTGTGTTTCTTTAACTTAAAAGACATTACGCAACTTCGAGGTAGCTTACGAAGTTTACATTGGACTGTTAAAAACAATGTCTGTATCGAACGTGTTAGTTCTATGAAAAACAGAGCATGTTTATATCTGAGTCGAGCATACAGGATTATTGGAAAAGAGGAAGAAGCCTCGTTTTGGTTATCAGTTGCAGAACGAGTTAAGGGCAAATCGTCGAGAAGTAAGTAGAAAGTTTTGGTTGTAATTTACTATGATTGTTAGATATGAACTATATAAGTCAACCTGGTAATTACGTCAAGTGAATGTGCAATCTACGTCATGAACAGTCATATCGAAAGAACACAATTAGCTGTCTGGAATGTATGTCAAGGCGATAGTTTTACGGTATATGTAGTACTTAAGAGGGTGTCCATGAAAAACACAGGCAGTGGATGGCACATGACATATTTTGTTTCATCATCTATTTCATATCTCAAATTCATTCTTTCTTCAAGTTAAATTTTGCCTTTTTATTAACTTCAACAAATAAAAAGAAAAAAATACATAGAAAGCACTGAAAATTCATTGAAAAGGGGAGATAACTCTCCATTTTGTACAAAATTTTGTTGCGTTGTTAGTGAACTTTAAAATCATTTTCTGAGCTATCCACTGTTGATTCAAAAATATCTTTGACATATACATCCTTTGTATGATAAAAACATTGCATTGAAACCAAAATTTCAGTGGGAAAAAAAATATGTTTTGCCACCCATATCGTGGATTTGCTTGATATTTACTTGGACAGCCTCTTAATAATATAAAGAGGATCATGCAACTGAATACAAGACAATTCATAATAATCCCGAGGAAAGTAAGAACCAGGCAGCAGGTGGACAATACATACACACCAAACAAGACATGTATAGAGAACATGTAACAACTATGTTTAAACAAGCATTTGACATTAACAACATAATTAACAAATATATTTTCTCTTTGCACGTTTTCGTTATTTCTTGGGGATCAATTGTGAGCATACACACGAGCGGTGAAATCTAGTAGAAATAAAGGCCAGTAGAAAGGCTGAATAACTGTTATTACTCTTTTGGTAGCCCATACCGCAAGCTGAAGGGTCAGGATACGATTTAGATAAAAATCTTTTGCATACCTAATTGAAGTTTTGTGACCAACAACCTGAATGGTCATTAGGATCACTTCAAAAACAATCAAAATTCAACTTTTTTCCGAGATTGATTCTATTATTGTTGGTTCTGTCTTCCTTTTTATACCTCATCTGTATAATTTTATTGACTCATTTCGTGCCAGATAAAAATCTGACTGGTAAGAAATGATAAACAAAAGAAAATTAGAAATAACACGAATGATATTGTCATATTTTCTAATTGAGTATTAATCGTAAACGTATTAAAACAGTAAACTGATTGAATTGTGTTTGTATAACTTGTATTGGGCAATCAAACTAAGGACTATATATATTTCAAAAGTAATGCAATATGAAGGTACGTACTGCAGAAGGGGTTGGTCGAGATTTTTTACAAGGTGTCTATCTTTAAAAGACATATATCAAAACAAACAAAAAAGACATAAAGTATATACCATGCAATGACGCAACAATCAAACGATAAAAAAAAACTAAACACATAACAAATATTTCCTACCATTTTTTTTTATCTTAATCAAATACACATGTTACACAGGGAATCAGTAAGTTTTCATTTTCAAAAAGCTTTTGGTGGACTACGCTGAGGATCCTACTTACGATTTCCTGAGCATGAAGTGTGTTTTTTATAGTTGAGCTATCGAGAGGTTGTGCAAAATTTAGATTTCAAAATAACTAAAATATATATCAAGAAAATCAAGCAGTATTTTAAACGTATAATCTATAATGTCTTATATGCGTTCATAGAATATGCAAAATGGGCGTAATTAACTGATACAATCTAATTGACATTGTGTTTATACAGTGCTGCAACATAGTTTTATTTCCTTTGTGTTGTCCTAAAAATGTCATATCCATCAGCCCTTCTGTTCTATTGTTTCATCTTTCAAGGACTCAACAGTGATGCTGAATAATTATTTTTTGATGAAAGCTTTATTTGTATCCGATGAAATACTACAAGAGCAGTATTTAAGTATTTTTCCTTATTATATAGGGCAAAACCAGTATAAAATATCGTTTACATATGTCTCCATTTATATACTTAATTGAAATTAAACAAATGATTTGTGGCAGTTTACTCCTTATTGTAATGTCGTCGTCCCTAAAGTCCTCCGCTATGTTTTTAAATTTTTAATGGTTACAACTTGATCGTCGATGTGTCAAGATAGCGTCTAGTTTGATCAAAAACTTAATACAAAACAGATAATACATAAAAGTGACACACATTCAAAACGCTTATCTTGCAATATCTAAAATATCATGCCTACAAAAAAATAAGGTTATATTCCGTAAGTACGCATCCAACCTTATCAATACGATGCTTATCTCCACACTTTGCATAAAAAAAGTCAAATTTACATCATTTAAATAATACAGAATTGTTGTAGTCCGTTGGTTGTTTTACCACGAAAATGATCTAACACTAAGACTGCATGTTTATGCAGTTAAGTTCTAGCACCTTAAACAATTCCAGAAATTTTATGAACGCCATCACGAGTTGGTTGACCGTTCACAGATGACATTGGATATGTTTTTTATGTCGCAACTACACCATACCCTTCCCTTTTCACGAATGTGACCTATCGAATAAGACTATTTGCTGGATGTGTAATAGCACAAGCAACATGATTGGTGCCACATGTGGGGCAGGATATGCCTACCCTTCCGAAGCACCTGATATCACACCCATTTTTTTGTGTGGTTCGTGTTGCTTAGTCTTGAGTTTTCTATGTTGTGTCTTCTGTACTATTAAGTTTCTGTTTGTCTATTTTTTAATTTTTAGCCATGGCGTTGTCAGTTTACTTTCAATTTATGAGTTTGACTATCACTATTTTTATCTTTTATCACTATTGGACATATACGATTTACAATATGTTTCCACTTGCTGTTTGTCGACATTTAACCATTTTGCAACGCCCTTTGTGCAAGGCAGTTTTCAACAGATGTTTTTTGAATCAGTTAAAGCGAATGATCAGCTTTGTCCAAGTTATCAAGTAATTTTATTCGAGTGCATGCAACAACGCTGGTGGTCCAGACTCGTATTAGTCGAAGTCAGTATTTTCCTGGCTGCTATTATAGATAATAATTTTATTTTGTATCTGCTTGCGGTTACGCAGTTTTTAAATCTTCCGTGAATAAACTTCCTGTTTGCCGACAGTTTGAAATTCCTCACATCTCATTGCACATTCTGAATGTCAAAAATCAATTGAGAGAAACCAAATCTTGGTTACAAACTAAAACTGAGGGAAACACATCAACTATAATTATAAAAGGAAAACAACGACAAATCTAAAAAACTGAAGTGCTACTAAAAACAAACGACAGTGTCAGTAATGCCACAGTAAACGCGTTACCTCGAAACATGTTCCAACGGAGGTCCATAACCGATATATTTTTTGTTTCTTTGAGTGCAATATTTGTCCAACTACGTACAATATCAAATTTAATGTATGTTTCACTACGTCGCGTGTCTTGTAATTGATTTTTTAAAAGTATATAGGTTGCACTCCAGGGGCTCAAACCATACGAAAAAGAGAAAACCTACACCAGGATTTTGTTATGCAGATCATATACAGAAGTGTATGAATGATAATGCTCTAGAAAAATATTAATTATAACCTTTACATCGCATGTAATTGCAGTAAATTATCCATTTTCTTAAAGTCACGTTCGGATTTCTGTTTGCAAGAGCATCTTCTGGTGTCTTGCTGTATATTTTGTTATGTATCAAAATCGTGTTGGAAGTACAAAAATAGGAAAGTACAGCTGAAATGATTGTTATAGACGTTTCCTAATGATTAAAAAAACTACTCCAATGTGTGTTACATCAGGTTCAAACTTTTATCAAATCTCGATTTTATGTAATTGAATTTTCATACTTTATACGTGTACCTACCAAAATTTTAAAAAGAACTCAATTTGAGAAAATCAACATATTCTCACAATGAAATGGGGAACAATTTCAGCCAAGCGGAAATACGGGTTTGCATTTTTTTTTAATAGTTTTCCTTTCTTTAGTTTAAGTATAGAAAACCTAGACATCCTGGAGACGCTTTTCACTTTCAAATTGAGGCCTTTTATTTATAAGAGAAATAAGTGATATTATTAAACATTTTAAATCGTTTATATGTTTAGAGACGGAACGACGATTACTCTTACATTGTTGTATTACAATAAGGCATTTGTCTTTAATTCTGATTTAACTTTCTACCCAGACTTTCCGCTTCTTTCACGATATTTAGCACTCGACAGTTTTAAGCATTGATGTACGATTATACTCTATACAGTCTTTATATAATTTTTTATCAAATGTACCAGGATTAAAATTTAATACGCAAGACGCGCGTTTCGTCTTCAGAAAACTCATTAGTGACGCTAAGATCAAAACAAGTTATAAGCCATATAAGAACAAAGTTGAAGAGAACTTAAGACAAAAAAAAACCAAAACGTTGTACCAAATACGGTTAAGGTAATTTATTCCTAGGAAAAGAACAACTAAATGATGATTAAATATTCGAAATTTTAAGCCTTGATGTATGATGAAACTCAATACAATCCTAATATAAACCAGGACACAAACTCAAATTAAAGGATGATTAGGTTCAAATATCAACACTGTATTCATTTATAGAATCACAGAAATGTCAGTGCCAGATTGCATCAAATAACACCATATAAATATCACTCAGAAATATTTTCAAAAAGTTCATATACTTTTCTTATTATGCCCTTTTAAAATTATATTTTAAAATATCGTTGAAAATGAAACTGAAGATGTTCATTCTATATGAAATCATCTACGATATTGAATTTTACATTGTGCATGTCTGACGCGATTTACATGTACAAAAGACATATCCTTGACGCTAGGAAGAATTATTTTTAAACGCCGATTTCTACTTTTTGAATAAGGTAAAAAATATGATATATATTTAATGCGTTTCCCTCGGTTTTAGTTTGTTACCCCGATTTTGTTTTTTGTCCATGGATTTACGAGTTTTGAACAGCGGTATACTACTGTTGCCTTTATTTGTCAAAACTCAAAACACAATTGGTAATTGAGTATGTCGTCAGACTTCAAATATGTATGTTTAGGTTCGCATTAAGTAAAAAAGTTTGATTGAATATCTCCAGAAAAGCGGGTCAATTTCATGTTATTTGTTTGTTTAAAACAATTCATAAATAGGTATATAAAGTACTTATAACTATGACAGGACCCCAAATCCAACAGTAGTCAGAACACATATACAATTCTTAAGGGCATACGATACAGTTACAGGGGAGGTAATGACGTTGTTAACGAAAATGTTATTTTCGCAACGTAAAACTGTCACAGTGACATATATTTTATAAAACTGTAAATAGAGGATTTTTTTTAATTTTGATAAACATGCAGCAAAAAATGACATATTTTCCTCGATTCATGGACATTTGATAAATATGAGTTATTTCTGAATTAAAAAATGCATATTTTTTTAGGATACACAAAAAATACAGAAATTACCGATTATTTAACAAGAAACAATTAAGTGTTTATCTTTTATAACAAAAAAGTAATGTCTTTCCATCGAAGAAGAAATTAGGGCCGCAAATCTGATTTTTGAGCAAATTTACAAATTCGACCTCATTTTACTCAAAAAGTAGCACATGACGATATATTTTTTATTACATATTTGATTTAATCAGGTAAAAATTAGCCTATATGCAAATTTTCACGAACTTGTAAAGACAGGATCAAAACTGTATCGTATGCCCTTAAAATGCATTTGTCGTTGAAATTCGTCACATAAAAAACCATCAATTTGTTTTTCTAAATTCCAATAACAAAAACATTTTTTTGGTGTACAGTTTTCAGGACATTAGTTTTTCTCGTTTGAATTGTTTTACATTTTTGGTATTTCAAGGCATTTATTAGCGGTTCGGGCTTTGCTCATTGTTGAAGCCGTAAGGAGACATGTAGCTGATATTTTTTATGTTCTCAGGTCTCTTATGGATAGTTGTCTCTTAAGTAATCATACCACATCTTCTTTTTGTATGTAAACATGGCATATGGTTCCTTATAGTAACATACTATAACAGAGTCGGAAATATTTTTATAATATATATCTTAAATTCATGAATAGGGTCTAAAATAATTTTTAAACTACTATTTCCGAATGTCAACACCTAATCAGGTTGTAAATCAAGGTTACAAGTATTTATTAATCTTATGTTATGAAAATAAGGACCCACCCTTCCCCCCTTTGCCAATGATGTTAAACACTGCCTCTTTTCAGCCTCCCTGCCAACGCTTGATATGGTATGACTTATATAACGTCCCATATCAAGTTTGGATACACCCGAAGGATTCAGCGGCCAAATAGAACATAAGGCAGTGTTGGTTATATATTTGAACAAAGACAGGTTTGGGAAAACTAACCACAGTTTATTAAGTATGCATGTAATTATTTCAATTATACAATAATTGAAGATAATGCTAAATGAATTAAGGCAAATACAAAATGTAAGTAATGCATGAATACAAAAGATAAATGATGTGTAATAAAAACTGTGGTTCTCAAACATCAAGACTAAACTACACATGAAAATACAATGAATACAATATTATATAATAAACAGTAAAAAAAAAAAATAATAAACATGACAAGATACAAACTTAAAAGACAGTTCATGAACTGATTGCCATTACATAAATACATGAATGAGGGTCGGGAGGGGCATTAACTTGGACTTGGAGGAAAACATAAAAGCTGACACCAAATTATGAGTGGAAGGACATATATCAAACGATAGTTTCAAAGCTTGACAAGGACAGAAGGGGGAACCTGGAATTATAGGTGAAGGTACTTCGAGAGCTCTTTCCCTATTTTGTATGGTCTTTGTTTTCCTGAGTGTTAAAGTGGCCCCCTCCTTCGAAAACTTAACAGATGCCCTATTTAAATGCCGATCAGGATTAAATTCCTGTAAAGATGGTGTAAAAAGGTTTGATTTCCTGAAAAAGGAAAAAATGCTACTAAGCAAGCTGCCCAAAAAGTTATATCCAAACTTTCATTTAAGTCTATAGTGGTAAAAATGCCAGACAGTATTTTAGGAGTTATGGGTAATTTGGGGCGTTTTTCAGCCCCTAGAACTCTTTTAACCCCTTTTAAGACACCTTTGACAAAATGTGTATCAATAGGGTAAGGTAACTCAGCCTCTTCATGCAGGAGGCGCACAATATTTAAATAATTGACAACTGAGTTATAACAAAGCCTTTGCGTTAGAAAAACAATATATCTGGCCAAATTGTCTTTGCTAATTGGGACCATAGGAATTAATAAACCTCTGCAAAAGGATTCATAACTTCTAAAATACAACATATATGTCTTTTTTGTTGAGTCTGCAAACATCCTGCTTTGGAAAAACAAAACCAGGCTATCCAACTCCTGCACCTGCCCTGCACTTGGAATGCCTACATAAAAGATAGGATAGGGCTTGGTTAGACATATGGGATTCCAAGTGCCTTACAAACAGTGGTTTGGGAAGATAAAAATTCATAAATTGGTAAAACGCCTTTGGCTCATGTAACCTAGATATGAAGTCTGCCATAATATTTTCTTTCCCTGGCACATGAACGGCTGTTATATGAAAATTATATGTTGCAGAGAGCCAAAACAAGCCCCTAATGTAAGACATCAAAATTTTGCTGCGTGAAGTGCACTTATTCAAGCATGCAACAGTGGTCATATTGTCTGAGAAAACAACAACTCTTTTATTTTCCTAATCTTTCCCCCATCTTTGCGCTGCCAAGACTACTGCAAGAGCCTCAAGCTCATTGATATGGAGATTTTTCACTACAGGGAAATCATTTTCCCAATTCGTATAAAACCAGTCATAACCAAAGAAACCCCCTCCCCCCTCCTTGCATGCATCTGTGTATACTGATGACAAGGGGATCTTTTCTAAAATGAGGGACTTTCCATTAAAGGTCTCTAGGAATTTTTTCCACCATTCAATATCATGCCATATTTCGCCATGGAGGATTGCCTTATGCCAATCATGCTTTAAAGGGGTAATCGCGTCAATAATTCTGCGAAGGAATACTCTCCCGCCATGAACCACTGCTGATGCCCAATTAAGTTTGCCTGCTATAGATTGCAATTGCTTTTTTGATGCTCTTTTTCGCTTACTAAATTCTGCCAATTCATGCTTAAGTAGGGAAAGCTTTTCCCCTGGAAGCCTTAACTCCATTGCAGTAGAGTCAATTTCTATGCCTAAGAAAGTCAATTTAGTGGTGGGGTCAACCACTTTTGACCAATTTATCATAAAACCCAACTTGCGAAGAAGGGCGAGTAAAATGTTCAATGCTTGAATACAACGCTGCTTTGTTGTTTCACAAATAAGAAAATCATCTAAGTATGCGATGATAGTAAAACCTCTGCGTGACATCATACGACGGACAGCTTGGGATAGCCTATGAAAAATATGGGGTGCCAATTTTGATCCAAATGGAAGCTTTGTATCATAAAAAGTATATTCTGTTCCATCAGGGAAGGTCCATTTTAAACCAGTAACTTCTTGACTTTGTGAGCTTTTTCGTAAAGGGGGTTGTTAGGTGAAGCGGATGGGTGGTTTTTACCAACTATTCCTGATGGTAACTCATTAGCTGCTGAGGTCACAATGTCAAACCCAAATTCTATACCATGAAGTAAGTATTCCTTGTCAAAGTCATACTTTAGTTCAGTAACCCAAGCATCAAGGTGAAGGTCACGCAGAGGTTTAACTGGGCCTATCCGTTTTTTGGAAAGCTAGACTGATGCCCTGAGCCAGAGTGTCTTTGTCCACAACCTGGGACATTACACACATGTTCAAATTTGCACCCACTAAGTGAACAACCTAGCCTGGAGTTGAACTTTTTACATATTTCTTTCCCACCAGCTGTGTGAGAAGAAAATGGTTTGAAACCCTTAGAGGTAGACACTGGAGGTTTGAAAAACTTGGTAGAATTACTACCCTTTGATTTTAAAAACACAGTTTGAATATGTGGTACATCAGTTCCCCATCTGAACTTATGTAAATTTTGCAACCTGCGATACTCTCTATCATAAAAGAAAACTGATGTAACATCATGTGAAAGAAACAACTGGTACGTACGAGTGGCATATGATAGGTAGTCCAGTATGTTATTCTGGACTAGATGACCCTCTTCTAATAACTTATATAAAATTGCCAAGTTTGCCATTGACCATTGGCTTACATTTAACGATTCAAGCTTAGGTTTAGAAGGTCCAGATTTTAAAATTAACTGACCTGAACCTGATTCGGATACAATCCGTTCATCGTTATCCCCACTGTTTACCCCTGATAACATGACAAAATCAACAATGTCTAAATAATTAGAGTTAGTTTTGTTATTTCCTAATGACTTAATAAATATTTGTGGGTCCTGCCAGGACTGAATGTTATTAAAACAAGCACTACCTTGATTAATGACACCGGATGCTGCTTGCTGCTGTTGTAATTGGTTTAAAACATTGCCAACACATGTGTCTGTCAAACCGGATGTTAGGTTGTTATTGTTATTGTTGCCGCCATCTTGGATGTCTGTAACTTCCGGTGCGCACGCATCTTCTGAAGTCGGACATGCCGGAAGTCCACCATTACTGCCTTTTGGCGCGTTTTCAGTTTCTGCTTTACATGACTGCCTTATACTCTTCAGGAGTAGCTTCTGTTGTCCAATCGGTATTTTGGTCTTCTGAAGATCTTCGCCTTCTAAAAGCGCCAAAGCTTCCATTGAGTCAAATCCTAGACTTATCACTGCATTTGCCGTTGCCTCGCTAAGCTTTTTTGCATCTGCCCAGGTCAAAACCCGTTCCACGTCTGTCATGGTTTTGGAGCTTGAGCCTTCAAAAGTCATCTTGCTAACTGACTACACAATATCACAGCAAAGTTAATAAATCCAGTCGTTGATTACTGCACAAAAAACATGATTTCCAGGTCAGCTTCCGGAGTTACGCTAAGTATGGTATTATCCATTGGGATGTCTAGAACGTTCCAGCTTAATGCTCATCAACTTTAAAAGTTCTGGTTTGCACATGCGATACAATTCTGCGAATTTCCAAACTGTTTCATCGGTAACTATTATGCTGTACCACGCGAGATTATCTTGACGTCCTCGGATTGATCACCGTATTCCTATCAAGAAGTTTTTTCACAGATGATATCAAACTTTCGTTAGTATCGTAAATTCATCACATAGTACTGTAAATGAAAGCTTTCCATCGTACTGTATAGAACGTCCACTTTCGGTTGTTAAACTTATAATTAATAAGTATGAGAATAAAAATCTTTAGCCTTAGTTTAAACAAGGTGTTTGCTGCTGCAAGTTATTATTTTGAATGCTGAACCTGACGATGATGCCAGACGATGTTAATTGACCTACAAACTGATTGGCTAAATTATGAAGCGGGAAATATGAATACTAGCTCTTGATTGGTTGATATGAAATGCCAGACATATCAACGGTACCTATGCTGCATCCTGATTGGTCAATATGAACAAGTTATGATGTAGAGGCGCAGGAGATATAAACAATGTACATAGTTACCAGATACGATTGCAATGCAATCACTGCCCTGCGATTTCAACCATGATTAATAATATATTTAAATAAAATATCCACATTCTTATTCAAGACATTTCAACTGATCCCAATACACAAATAAATTATAACCGATATTTGTCGGATGGTCTTTTGGAAAAGAGGGACAAAAGATACCTTAAATAGTTAGCAAAGATACCAGGATTATAATTTAGTGCGCCAGACGCTAGTTTCGTCTACATAAAGACTCATCAGTGACGCTTAGGTCAAAAAAGTTATTAGAGCCATTCAAGCTTATTTAACGAAAGGAAACTGACAACTTGAAGTAAAAAATAAGACTAAATAACAAACACGATTTCAAAAAGACAACATATTTATTATAAAAAAAATCTTAGTAATACGAACTCAATCACACACCAGTGTTATTACTTGTGCTTTGAAAGAGTTAGTAGATTTTGCTTATAATATGTTACCTGGCGATTTACTCATGAAAACCCAACCAGATGATAAGTCGCATTCGATATATCACATTAGAGGTTTCTCAACATCTTACGAACGAACGAAAATCGCCCTAACTTGACGTAACTTGCCGTAACGAAAAAAGAGGGAGCGCTTATTTATTCAATCATTTTGGACTAGTGGCTGTGAACTTCCATTAGAAATGTCTTCTGCATAATCAAAACAAAACCAACCAAAAACATACATGCAGGTTTTTTTAAACCATTCTGAGTTTTAGAAATATTCTTTTGACTGCAAATAGTCTCAGATTTGTACTTAAGTGAATTTTTGTTCGGATGAGAGAGGCAGTACATATTTTTGAAAACTTATTTAAGCTCAAATTAAAGGTGAAAATTCCAGGACAAAAACGGGGTAAAATAGATCTTTGACTGTACGCCTGTATGAATGGTTTTTAATTTGAAAAAAACAACATCCTCGCATCCGAGATAACTGTGTTGATCCAAACCTCTTAAATCCAAATGTGAACTTCTTCGCCTTAAATGATTTATTTTCAAGCTAAATTTGCAAGAAGATAGATAAAGGAAAACGTTGAAATAAATGTTTGAATAAAAAACAAAGCCAGTTGACTTATAACAGTTGACTTGTAAATGATGTTTAGTAATGTATATTGTTTGGCCTTTGGATTGTTTTGATTTTATGGCCATTCTTATTTCCCTTTTTGTATGATTTTATTATAGTAAAGGCGTATACACATTAGTATTAATATATTTCTACTTGTTTTTTTTATATATTTTTTCTCCCCAAGGGTGACTTGGGTATAGAAATATGGTCACTTGGTCTTCTCCCGACCGGCAGTAAAACGCTAGCCGAAGTGGGGCGTCCGTTTGGCTGTGCGGGATGTATCAAGTTCGCAGTCACGTCCGGTCAGAAGGGGTGACGTTAAATCCGATGCCTCGTGTGAAGAGAGTGTCACGCTCTTTGCACGCTAAGAACCCATGCAACAACTCTTTGAGGGGTCCGTAGGTGGCCTGTTGCAAGGCAAAATTTCTGTCCCTATCCAATATACCCTCCTTTTCCGGTGGCAGTCTTCGACCATCATCCGAGATAGCCTCTATTGTATCAACCTACCTATTGTATTTATTGTGAACTTGTTCTCGTCCTGAATATGCATGAAATATTTGCCACCGGACGTTAAGCAACCAACAATCAACAATCAATATATATTTTTTCCATTGAGATTTTATGACATGTTTTTAAAATTAATTTCTGTTTTTATGTAAATCTACTTGTTTCTATATATATATTTTAGTCAGGTATTTTTTTTTAAATGTAAACGATTAATAATAACTATAATTATATGATAATTACTTTTAGTTTTGTTGGTGCTGTATCACTCATAATTTCAATTCGAATACATATAACTATTAATTTACGATTTATCGAATGCAACTTTATATTTCAATTACTGAGACCCCCCCCACCAAAAAAAAAAAAAAAAAAAAAAAAAAAAAATTAAAAATCAAAAACCTCCTTTTAAAACAGATAGTATTATAAGGCTGCCGAAATATTTCGGGCAGATGCAAGAGAAAATAGGAGGATGAAAACATTTTAATAGGGTCATTGGTTCCTTGTATCGTCACCCAAGATGGCAACTGTCATGTGTTGTAGAACTTTGAGCTGGGTTAGCGCAAAGACGTGTTGGTATAATAAATGAAACATACTAAAGTTTTATCATCTCAATCACTTATCAATCCTTTAACACAGCGAAACCAAATGCTAATATCGTCGTGATATGCATTGAGTTCCTGCCACTGAGCGTTAAACATCCAACAATCAATAAATCAAATGCACAGTGGCACACGATTCAAGGTTTTTTAACAACGACATTAGAAAGATAATTTCTTTTTTAATGGATAAGGGAGATAAATCAAACGCATATATTTCACATATAAACAAACGAAGCTCAACGTATGAATACGTAACATCAAAACAACAGCAAATCAATCAGAATACTTATCTTTAACAACAACAATCAAATGCAAGGTTGCAAATATATACTAGTCAACATAAGACGATACACGACTTTGAAATAAAATTTATCAAAAAGTATTAAATATAAAAAAAAATGAGATACTCTATTTTAAAAAGCTTTCATTTGCAATGTATTCACATGTGATAATGAAAATCAAAACTTGTAGGAAAGCATCTAAATTTAGTGTAAACGATCGTAGGGTGCAAATTAGTTTTGCGGAAAGTTGAATAAAAAATCTACACATAATTTTCTAAGTTCTAAATAAAATTTCAATTTTTTTTAAAATATTCAATATGCTAATCAAGTAATGTTTATGTTGTAAGTAATGGGTTGAATTATTGTTTTTTTTTCAAATTTTTGGGAAAAGAAGTGTTTTTTGAAATCTCAAAAAATGAATTTTTTTTTTTATTTTCTTCTCAAATCAATGCTTTAGATATGAACACAACACACAGTAAATTTGGAACCTTTCGGATAAGTTTTAAAATTGTTACCGCTTTTTGAATATCACTTTACACATACTGTCTATGGTAAATCAGTTGATAATGTATACATTTTAACAATTTCTCGTGGTGACAAACTTTACATAACAAATAAACGAAGAAACTAAATGATTTTAAAAAACAACTTGATGGCAAACACTGTCTTTACCTTTAAATAAGAGGTTGACGTCATTATTTGGAACTTCTTTTTTTTAAATTGTCGTTTTATGTAAATTTTGTAAAAAACAAAAAATCTCGAAAAAAACGTCACGAAAGGAAAAAAAAAATTTTTTAACGGATTTATATTCCCATAATGATTAAGTATTACTACCTTAAATATTGGTCCATTGAATGGAAAACTTTATCTTTAATTTGAAAAAAAGTCTTGTATCGTTTCTTTTGTTGACCAGTATAGTATGCAATTGTTTACTGTTGTCTTTAAACATGCTACAATATCGTTAGAAATATTTTACTGCACACAATGACTGCTCCATAACGATACGTTCGTAGAGTTTCGTCCGTTCGTAAGATGTTGAGAAACCTCTATAAGGAGACAAACGGGATAGGATTGTATGAATTTGGTTGTTGGTTGTTTGGTTGTTTTTTTATAACTTTTTGTTCTAGTTTTCCTTTTTTTCAACATTTGTGGGGGAAAATATCCGTTTTACATTTTGTATTATTTATATTGAAAATGTCACTATGCATGGAGTGTTTTCTCAATTGTGATATTTCTGTCTTAGGTAAACACATTGGTTGTATTAGTTTTTTTCTAAATCAGATCTCCAGAAAACAAACAGAATAAAATAACCATATTTAGCTTATTTAATTTTTTTTTTTTCTAAACATTTACAATATTTTTCTAATCATCATCTGAGTTTTATTATATTTATATCCACCCCAATAATACAGTTTATGTTCCTTGTCGTTGAGATATGAATTACTACATGCAATATGCCACCATGGGCCATAAAAGGCAGCACAGTTCCCACGGCCGTAGTCGTCATTATCCTTATCATTTGTAAACGCTATTCCGTTGTTGTAAACCATATAATTACCTGAAAGACAAAACAAAATAAATATACTCACCAAAGACCTTAATTATTGTAACTAGAGGACACCCGCGTCAAAAAATATCAAAACTTCATATACTCTTGATCTTACGAAAATATGATACAAAGATGAATATAGTAAACTATTTATATGGACCTGGACCATCACAAGAAAAGAAATTAAAAATAGTAGTGTATGCGTATTAATCACAACAGATTGAAAAATCTAAATGTGATGCAGTGTTCACAGTTAAATTCAATCATATCATATTATAATTTTTCACCTTGTCCCTTAACGAGGAATCTTTTCCTCAGTTGTATGCGTTTTTCTTATATTAACAATAACGAAATTTGGTACATGTTTTTAGAGCTTATACTGGTGATGATTTACTTTCCTGTACGTTAAATAGTTATTATATTTAAAGAGGGACGAAATGTACCAGAGGGACAGTCAAACTCATAAATCGAAAATAAACTGACAACGCTAAAAATGAAAAAGGCAAACAGACAAACAATAGTACACACGACACAACATAGAAAACCAAAGAATAAGCAACACGAACCCCACAATAACTAGGGGTGATCAGATCTTGCTCCAAATGTGGCACCCGTCCTGTTGCTTATGTGATAATAAATCCGGTAAATAGTCTAATTCGGTAGGTCACATTCGTGATAGGGAAGGGGATTGAAGTTTAAATTAGTTAGCTATTACATAATATATTAGACAAAAACAATGTGTTCTTTCTAAACTGGGGACCGAAGTGAGACGTTATTACAATATTTGACATTTATTCTCTTGTTCCCGATAAAGAAAACAAATATTTCAAAATCTGTTTTAAAGCATTGAAATATTGGACTGTTATTTCAATTCCAGATAAAATGGATAAAAAGGAGTATTTTCTGGATATCTTTTGATCGTTTGATTATATTTGAGTCAGCCGTTCAATTTTTATTAGTCTTTAAGATCTAAAAATGTATGTGAATTTAGCAGCCGGTTCATTATTCGATATTCGATATTTAATAAAACAACCGGCTTATAGCTGTCGGTTCTATAGTCCAATTTAGTTGAAATGTAAAGCAAATATTTGTTCACATTGAAAGCATGATTTTCAGAGTTAAAGGAATGAAAAGATCAGTAAACATTGGTTTTATGACCCCTTAAAGCTTTCGTATACTCTCGTTGTCCTTGAATATAAACCTTGAATATATGTAATAAAACGACATCTAAGATGTAATTTAACTATAATATATGATACAAAAATAATAACTTATCGCTCTAGAAACCTTTAAAAAAATATATATACAACTATATATGGAAATCCCAAATATATAGTGAAAACATGTCTGAGAACTGTTAAATGACAATGAGACCACCCCTCCCCCTTTGTTCTTTCAATATCCACAAAATTCGACGAAATCATATTTTTTGTTTATTTGACGATTGAATCAGAAGGATTTCCTAGAACATGTAGAATATTTTCATCTTCGATATCTATAGGGGCTTACTTTGACACTTTTCAGCTAGAAATTGTCTAAATTTCTGGACAAAGACAACAGGGCAAAGATGAGAGCCCCTGAACTCTCTGTCTGCCTAATATAAAGCAGACATTTGGGTAATAGGTAGATACAGAAGCAAGTCAGTTCGTACCTTGACCATTTTGTACCCCTGCCATTGTGTACCTAAATTTGCAATTTCGTATCAAACAATTACCATTCCGTACCTAGTTTCGTACCCTATGTGCCAAATGCATTTACTATTTCGTTCATCATGGACTTAGTACATGTTATATTTTTGGGGTAAGTTTTCATGATTTGGATGCTTTTTAAAATATAAGATATCAAATGAAATTATGCATCACGACGTCACAATTTTATAAAGACCGATGATTGGTTTTATTAATCAGCACACTAGTTATAATTACTTTGTGTTTGTTTGCAGGATTTAATATTAAGTTATTGTTATACTCTAAAAGGGTTATTTAACCAACATTTGTGTTTTTATCTGCAACTGTTTTTATAGAAATTGGTAGTTGGTTTTGTCAGGAAATGTACTGAAAAGGGACACAATCAGATTTCAACTCAAAAAGTGAGCCATGAGTCACAGTGTTTGCATAAGTATTTGTATCTTTTGTGACCAATCAAATAACTTGCTATGGCTTTTTAATTTAAGAAATTACAGAGAGCCAATAGATTACTTTATCCACATACAAATCTTTCATGAGGTACGACATTGAATACAAATAAATCTTCCATGAGGTACGAAATAGCATACATAAAAAATTTCCAAGATGTACGAAACGGTATACATATAAATCTTCCATGAGGTACGAAATAGTATGCATATAAATCTTCCATGAGGTACGGAATGGCATTCATATAAATCTTCCATGAGGTAGGAAATGGTAAACATGTTAATATTCTATGAGGTACAAAATGGTCAAGGTGCGAAATGGTCGAATATAGGTTAAGCAACCGGCCGCTAACTTCACATCCATTACATTTTTAAAATCATTTGGTATCAGCTTAAACTCTTGCAATTTGCCAGTTTTGTTTTTTCATAACCAAAACACTTGGATTTTAGTGAATCTTAAAAGTATCGGGCCAAAAAATGTGTATAAAATAATTCAAATGTTACGTTTTTCTATGAGGGCACCGTTAGTTTTGAATCTCCCTTACTTTTGATTTCCATAATTGTAGTTTTATAGTTCAAGTTCTGTTCAAAACGGTACCCAGCATATATACATTATTGGGGATATTTCGTGAAAAATAAGTTTATTCATCAAAACCAAGGAAATTTTTGAAAAACCTGTAACTATTACACAATGCTATACATGTAGTACCGTCTTCAATTGTAAAAAATATTAAAAAATCATACATAATTTTATATTAGATATAAATAGTTTTTCTTGTACAATAACCTTTATCTGTCCAGTTGAAGGTATATACGTTATAGCCTATATTTAAAAACAAACTATTTTTTTTGTTAATTTAAGGAGTGAATATTTTTAATTCATTCTAAACACTGATTATCAATAAAAAATAAAAAATAAACAGAACAGTCTTTTTTTCTTTTATCGAAGAATAAAATAATAGTGCCACGTAGAAGAACAGCTTGCTAGAACATCGACCGATGCTTTTAAATCTCTGGAAACGAAAAAAAAAATAACACAGGCTGCGGACTTAACATAAACAAACGTGAGATGGCATGACAGCCATATGACAACTTTTTACAAGGGACCAAATGTTTCAGACATTAACACCTATAGCTCCCCGTACTACCTTCAAAAATAAGCAAAGCCCATATTGCAGCGTTAGTTAAAACAAAACGGTTCCTATATGACGAATGGAAAACAATTCGAACGAGAAACTTAACGGCCGAATTCATTTGCAAACAATTGAACGAAAAACAAATATGTAACACAGCAACAAATGGAATCCTCAGAGTAAAAAGCTCCTGAATTGGGAGATTAGGTATGTTGAAGACAATCAATCTTGTTAAGGTAAGTATATTTAAAGCACTCACAATCTTGTTTAGATTAGATTTAGACCGTATCGCATACATTGACGTATCCGCATCTGTAGATATATATATACATAATATGTGATTCCGAGTGTATTATGCTTCTTTTAAAAAAACTAATTGGAATCTCTTTGAAACAATCAAACATTTAATTTCAATATTTGGTGTTCTGTAAAAAAGAATAAGAGGTTCTATCAACTACTGTTACATGTACTTAAAAAGGAGCCATTGTAGGACAGGTAAACGAATATCGTACACAATCCTTCAAAAATCTAGTGGAAAGAAACAAGATCTTACATGAATAAACACTACTTATATATATGTAACAAACTTTGAATATTGTTCATTTGCGATGTTATCATAATCGGTAATAGAAGTACTGAGTATCACTCTATTTGTCAAATAACAATATGGTTCTCTGTGAGCACAAGTTCATATACAAACAAACGATTTTATTGTATTCACTTCTATCATGCCTGTTACTGTTCAAACTATTCGAAATATCTTTAAAAGTCGGGTTACGCGTTCCACAAAAACTCCATATGTCCTAATTGGTTTGAAAATTTCTGCATTACAATTTAACACGGGGGGGTCTCAACATGGGATTTTGGGTACAGTTGTGCAGCTGGGATTTTAAAAACACCCCCCCCCCCCCCATTCATATATTGAATAATTGTGAAATCACTACCTATACATATATTTCACAGCGAAATCATAACCCAATCATATATTTATGACCCATTGATATATCACAATCGGTCAATTACTACCTATTGATATATTTCCTCGGTAAAATTGCCCCCCATTCATATATTTGATGGATCAAAAAAGGGACCCATTCCAGCGGCACATATGTATATACCTTTATATAGGAAGAGACCCCCCGTGCAATTTAATCAGTCGCCCATTTGCATTATTGAAAGAACATAACATTAAATCTCAGGATCACATACTGTTTTTTGGTAGATACGGATACGTCAAATATATGATACGGTTGATACGTCTTTAAATGACCGAATTCTATTAGAGCATTTGCATTATTCACGTATTTGCTGGCATATCCGTATCGACGTATCGTATAACACGTATACATGAGGAAAGGATAACTTAAGCCAGGTTGGTCCCGATGAAGATATTTTTATGCAAAACATACAATAAGAATAAGTAATAGTATATAAAAAGTCACAAGCCTATAATGCTAATAAACCAAATATAAGTTTTAATAGTCGTAAATAAATTGGTTCTTCGGGCCGCAAGAGCTGCACATAAACAAACAACCCTACTTAAAATATCCTATGACATGTATGATTTCTGTACAAAGTTCCAACAACTCCAAAAAGGCTACAACCGGGTCTTCAACGCAGCGAGAAAATCTACTCCAAAGGGGTTGGCCTCAGCTGGCACCTAAATAGATATGTGTACTAGTTCAGTGAAAATGGCCGTCATCCTCGATTTAAAAATATATAAATGAACAAACATTTGAAAAAAACGTACAAAACTTACAAAGGACAGAGGCTCCTGGCTTGGGACATGCGGTGGGGTTTACTGTGTGTTGATAGATCCCAACCTCCCTCCCCCTGTACCTCTGGAATGTAGAATAAAGAACCACATTGAAATAAGCACAATACAACTCATAAATTAACAAAGGACTACTACAAGTTACTGATATGCCAGCTCCAGACCTCAATTAGAAAATATTATTCAATGTTCTTCCTCTTTAAACTGAATAGCTGCAAAATATAAAGAATTTGATAAAAGTATACTTAATTCCGAAAATAATGCATAGAATACACAAATGATGTTATAGAATAGCCACTTTTTTTTAAAGATAAAGCATTCAAAAATGCAGTCCGACATACCCAATCAATTATTTAGAGGAAAAATGCACAGGAACAGATTTAGATGTAAACTGTTATAATAAAGCAACAAACATAACGTGTGTAGCAATCAGTGGTGGATCCAGATTTTTTTAGAAGGGAGATGGGAATGGGAATAATCTCGCTTACATTTACTGTTTTATAAGCAGTTTACTAATGGGGCCCGGACCATATTCTGCCACATTTCAGTGAGAATTTTTAAATTAATCCTAGATAAGGGGGACCAGACCTCTTGTTCCCCTCTTAGTCCGCCTATGACAATAAACACTTCTATTGATACATAGTGTCCCTGTAAAGTTTTGTAGGCAAGGTGTGTTCGATTTAATCCTATTATATTTGTATATAAAAAAGATACATTTATCACACACAGTTATTAAAAACGAAGCGTGTATGTTCCTGATCTTATAAAAGCAATGCATATTTGGTTTTTTAAACTCTATATTATCAACATTAGGTTCATATTTTACATCTGTTTAGTTTTAACTGAGGTCGGGACTACAGAATTATTTTATACAAATCTACCCGATACGTGTACGTCGATCCCTGCACGTAAATAGATACGTACACGGATCGACGTATAAGGATCGGGCAGATTGGTATAAAATAAGGATTTCGTCCCAACCTCAATCAAAACTTAATTAAAAGTAAATGCATTATTAAATATCTTCATCGGGACCGACTTTACTAAATATATCCTTTCCTCATATACGTGTTATACGATACGCCGATACGGATACGCCAGCAAATGCGGAATAATGCAAATGCTCTAATAGTAATTATTTAAGAACAAACCATTCATTTCTCATTCATTAGAGAAACTGGTGTGCAGTTGATATACTGTCTGCAAAACAAATCTAGTTTGAATCTGCACCCGAGAATGATAATACTGTCTTTTCAATATTTGAAATATATATTTTTTTGTCATTTATTCATAAGAGCTTACCGGCTGTTCCACTGTAATCTCCAATACTCAGTTTGTACTTTGAATTCTCGTCTCCAACACTAAACCTTTTATATACCGCATATGTTTGCTTGTTGTTTGTATCAGTTAGGTCAACCCTCAGCTCGTATTTATCTTTACTTGTAAGAATGTTTAAATATTTGTTACCTTAAAAGAGTAAATATAAAAGTATTATTTCCCGTAAAAAACAATTGTGTAAATTTAGATACTATCCTGAAAGTTAACTTTAAATATAACAGAATCAATTCCAAATGACTCATTTTACTCATTGTTTAACTCATGAAATTTACCAAGCCAGTATTCCGTCTGTGGATCGCCAAACCCTTCCTTATAGTCAATCCAGTTTCTGTCAAAGCTCGTTGTTCGGTCTATTCTACGTTGAAGTACCTACAATCAAGTATACGAAATAAAATCACTGAAACAGTAGATTTCTGAATATAAAATAAATGACAGAAAAAGAATTTATAGTATAATCTGTTTCCCTTAAATGTTCACAACATTAGTTAATTCTATATTATTTAAACTAAACATTTTCAATGTGTTTGTATTATACAAAGTAAACATACAAAGTTTCCCTCTTGCTCACATGCTGTGTACTGGTCACGGTATCGAAAGAAAAAAAACCACTTGACGATGAATAATATTTCCTCAAAATTTACGTCCCTTACATTGTTTTTAAGAAAGTATAGTTTAAAATATGGTAATTTTTTAACGTTTAAGTATAGTAATTGGTTTAATTAATTTTTATTTTTCTCTCAATAAGATTTGTAAATATAAAACTGCACGAAAAAAAAACTGGTGGAGTTTAATTGTCAATTACAAATCCGCAATTGATGACTTAAACCAGCGGAAAGGAACAGAAACTTTTAGCCAAGTCCAACAATTTAACAGTGCAGATTGCTTACTAAAATATAATAGTTTATCAAAATTGTCATAGAGAAATGCTGAAAGTATTTTTTTTTTTTTCAAATTTAAATATAAAAATTTGTGAACAATGAATAATCATTAGAACAAGTAATCAATAAAGAAATCTATTTTTTCAGCCTTTAATATTTCACATTTTGTATTAGTTTGTTGTAAACTAATTTATCTATTTAGAGTGTTTGCTGATATTCGATGTCAACGTTTTTTAACGTCTTTAATTTTGCATTCCAACTTACAATCTGAAAATAATAATGACAATATTTTTTTTAACTGAACTCAAATATGCTAATTCAATAATTTTAGACGACTCAGTATTTTGTATTCCTATAACATGTATAATGTCAATAACAGGCACTTAACGTCCTGAACCAGTATCATCAAGTATGTAAGGCCGTTTATCTGAAACGCCAGATGTATGTTCCTTCTAATAGTAAGTCTTGATTCGACTAAATAGGAGCGCTCAAATATTAAAGCCATATTATATATAAACTCGTTGACTTTTTTTCATGCCAACAATGAAGTACCAGGTATTTGATTGCTATTACCTTGCATGGATACATATGGTCATATGCGATGCATCGACTCAGTGGAAGTCAAAATGTGTTACAAAAGACAATCAACTTCTGTTAGGAAAAAAATATATATCTGAATATCCTAATACTATAATACGTACTGTCCATCCTCCTCCGTCAGTAGACATATCACAGTAAGCCTGTATTCTATTGAATTCATCTGGAAATATGGTATATACTCCACTTAGTGTTGTATTCAAATAGCTGCAATCTTTGGTCTTGTTTAACGGGGAAACTGTTTCTGAAAAAATGTTGTAAAGTTTTAGAATGAGTTAATTTTTCCTATAATTACGAATATGACATTTCTAATGAATAAGGCATATTATTTTCACACAAAAATCTAATTTCAAATTATTTACATTATGCTAATTTAAACAAAATGTTTTGTTCGCTTTTGGCATCTTTTTTTATTTTGCAGTATTTTTTGTTGGACAAAAAACACGTCAACGACATTGTATTTATGTTTGACTATTAAGATAACAATACATCTTGTCACTCTTGGGTTGATGCTTTTTTTAACTTTAAAACAAAATCGCTTCAAAGTATCACCGTCACAGTAATCATTACAATATTAATGGTTCAGATGACTATATGAACTTTATGCACCAAAATGAACTTCCAATATTATTTTATATATCAATGATACAACTAAATACCAAAAACAGAACGCAATAGAAAATCATGATAGGTAAGAAACATTTTTCAATTATTTAATCGGTTTACAGTTTCGAAGAATGTTTTCTCTATCTTGTCATAGTGTTAACTGTTTTCTTCCTGTACTTATTTGTATTGTATGTTTTGAAAGAACACAAAGAATGCTTTTCTTATCTAAACGGAATTTACTAACCATCATTTGATATTCATAATATTCATGTTTAGCTATATTTGCTTCATATTATAATTTCCAGGAAAAGAGACAAAATTACAAATACATAAAGGGATATCTTACTATTTAATGTTTCCATCAGATTTGTTTTCCATTCTTCTAATGCCTGGCTTTTGATTTGCAAGTTTGTAGTACTTTTCTTGAATTCCTCTCTTAATTCTTGGGACAAATTAGCAAAATGAGATTTAAGATCACACGCAAGGTCGTTAAATTTGTGATCGTTAGCATCTTGTGATTGCTGAAGCTTTGATAAATATTCTGACATCATTGCTAACTTTAAACTTTCTTGTCTGTGTTCAAACCCACTTAACGAATCTGTTATTTCAGTATTAAAGGCTGATTCACTTTCACTTAAGTTTTTGTAAACTTCCGATATTTCACGCGTTATCGCCTTTTGCTTGCCCTCAAGATTTTGAACTATGTTTGAAAATCGCTTGTCATATTCCTTTTTTGTCGTGTTTAGTTTTAACGAATAATCTTCGAACATGGATGTCTTTGTCTGGTCTTGCTCGATTTTTACCATATCTTGAATCTCATCAGAAAACGTTGATTTAATGTCATCGTTGATGTAACTTTCTAACTGTTTATTCACCGAAGTTATATCAAGTTCAGCAACTAGCGGTGCTTTAAGGTCGTTAGATATCAATGGCATTCTGACCGGCTTACATTCTGAGTTGGACTTCGAACATGGTTTACTATTTACATGAACAATCGACAATATAACCATTTGTACAATAAATGATATTGTTTTTTTCATAATCTTCATCCTTGCAAATTCGTGTTTCCTATATCAATATAAAGTATAGGCAGTGATAGTTACAATATAAATTGATATATTACAATGTAACATGAAATCGAAATAGTAAGTAATTAGATGATATCTTCTCTGTCATTCAAATTGCTCGTGATGTGAGTACATGGAGTAAGATGCAAGTACAAGTATGTCTTTACTGAAATACTTAACCTATTCAAGATGGCATTAAAAATTGAATATAACTTTCGCTATAACCATCAACTTTGTTGTTCGCTCGGTATTAGAAAAAGGACATTAAGTTTACCTGAATAATAAAGGAACTGAACTTGTAAAACCTGAATATTGACATGCATATTTAACAAAAGAATGAAAAGCAATTTTGTGTAATATTTGCAACTGAATGTTATGAGAAAAAAATCAGAATTTTCAAAACGAGAGACGAAAGATACCAAAGAGATGTTCAAAGTTATAAGCAGAAAAAAAACAATTGCAATAGAAATAGAAAATGAAGATAAAAAAATACAAGTAGGTGTCCCAAGTACACGGATGCCCCGCCCGCACTATCATTTTCTATGTTCAGTGGACTGTGAAAATTATATCAATACTCTTATTTGGCATTAAAATTAGAAAGATGATATAATAAGGAACATGTGAACCAAGTTTCAAGTTGATTGGACTGCAACTTCATCCAAAATTACCTGAACCAACATTTTTATCTTGCAGCAGAACGAACTAATATACGGACGAACGGTCGAAGGAACAGACAGACGGACAAATGGACATACTGACGAGAAAACATAATGCCCTCTTCTATCGTGGGTGGGGCATAACAATTTAAAAAAAAGTAACAAAAATACCAAATTCTGATTACAATTAACCCGGAAAAGTTCCTTAACAAAACTTAGACATCTTAAGTGCAACTAGAACTCCACCAGAACAGCAGGTGCCCTGTAAAGTAATGCAGCACATACCTGAAATAGGCATTATCGGTTTATTACATAGATAAGCAATAAACTTGAGAAGATTGTATGCACATTTTAATCACACATTTTGCATCAGTGATAATGAATACAATACATGAAAATAAGAAAAGTAGATGAATAAATGGCTCACTACTGAACGGATAATAACAAGTTCAAAACAAAATTAATCACGTTATAACATCATATTAGAGAAATTTTGACAGAAACCCTGCTTTGTCAGATTTTTAACTTGTTAGCTCGTTCTCTAATTAACAGTGACGAGGTAACATGTCAACTCGACTCAAATTTTTATAACAACCTTCTACCTTTGTTTTAAATGATGAAATAGGTAGTTTATTGATTGATCATAATGAATGACTCACCTCCATTAAAAAATAATACTGAAAAAACATCAAAGTGTCTTCATACTTCCTCGACATGAAATACGCAAGTTTAAAAATGTTCGCCTATCGTGGTTTTAGTTTCCACATATATCATGGATCTCTCATTTTTATTAAAAAAAAAAATTTGCCTTTTGAAATTCCGTTATATTTATTTATACTATCAGTTTATACTAGTTCTTCAAAAGCGTGTTATTTTGAAAAAGAGTAGCATTCTTCATCGGATTTTAGGTATATTTTACAAAATGACGTAGTAACTAAACACTCAGAAAAGAGTACTTATTTTTTCAAGGCTTTCTGTTGTCATTAAAAATATTTGCATGAAAGCACCTAACGTTGGTTTTAGTAAAAATAAGTATGAATGTAAATAGGTAGAGTGAAACAAATATCCGAAAGATTTTTCCTCGTCAGTACAGTATTATACTGTGACAACTCTCTACAACATACTATTATATATTTTTACTGTATATATATTGAAAAACATAATTTGTAAATCGTGTGCTAAATATAAAAGGTTAAAACACCCTACACATGATTTCACTACGTTTATTCTGTTTATTTCACTTATACTATACGAGTCTAAAGAGAATTAACTACAAAATTAGAAATTTGCAAATTATATAATATTATTATCGGATATTTGTATACTCAAAATTGCCTATTGAATACATCACTTTCTTTATAATTTACAATTGATTTTCTTCTATAAGTTAGTTTAATGTATTAACCTAAATATCAAAATGATAAATTTAGCATACCTTTCTTAATAGACGAAACAGTTCCCTGATTAATGCGCGATCATTAGCACAATGGCTTAACATTGAAATTGAGAATGGTAATGGAGAGCTATGTTTATATAGTCACTTTTAATACCTGGCACTGACGCACCACGCAGCAACCAGTTTTCTTAATGAAAAACTGTAAACATTGTAGTTGCCAAATTGTAACTGCTTCAGAATTTGCAAAAAGTATTGAATCATATTTAAAGAGCATCATGTTTTTCTTCTTAAATCATATTAAAAAACATTTCGAAAACTTTTTGATCTTTTTCTCTTTGTAATAAAAGTTATTTAAGAATTGTTAACTTATAATTTATGTTTCATTTTCTCGATCGTACACCAATCAGTCATATCTCACCATTTATATTGTTATTTTTTATTAACCTGAAAATTAATGAATAATAATGAGGCAAAATCTAATTTGTGTGCTTATCTATATAAATATATCCTCAGGTTTGAAAATACATCGCAATGCTAGCGTACATCTCATTTTCCGTGATAAAGATAATAATGTATAATCACTATTTTTAGTTTCTTTAGAAAATCAGTTTTGTACCATGCATTTAAATTACACTTATTGTTCCTTTAAATAATATTCATTGAAATAAACTGTAATTTACATTGCATATCTCAAAATTGTTAATTAGTTTTTGAAAAAAAAAAAAAAAATAGTTGAGTCCATATCATATGTTCTTTCAAGAACATTTTTTTTGGACAGGATGTCGATTTGTTATAAATCATCACCCAGCAGTTACATGTTGTTACTGAAAAAATGATTTCTGTAAAGAAAGTACTACATGTTTCGCACTTTAGTTTGTACATGTATTAAAAGCATAGACACTATATGTATGTCACAACCATTTTTCAAATTTTCATATATCTTTTTTAGATACGAAAATATGCAGTGAAAGTAAATTCAAATAAATACGATTCCTATAAGTTTGAGGTTTTTTTACATTTTATTGAGCCATCATTGTTTTTCCATCATGATAACTTGTAATAAATCTAAAAGGCATTTCAGAATTGCAAATTTCTGTCCAATTTTAAATTCTTCACCAGCACTTGCATGTGCCTATAATGGCTTGTTCTGTTCCTCCAGTACTAAAATGCATCAATGTGTACCATGTATAGAAATAAAAGTTATAGTTTCTTTAACTTGTATTTATTGAAATAGAATGTAATTTATTTGCATATCTCAAAATTGTTAAACTTGAAAAAATATTGCAATTTATTTATTTTTTTTAAAGTTTTAAACTTGAAATATGACATTGATTTGAATTTTATGCGAAGTACTTTTTATTTGCAATATGTTCAGTATCCTCCTAGATCCTTTAAAACATTTACCGTGCAAATCCCTGGTTAATTTTTTATTTTCCATATTTTTTTAGTACATCAGTCAAACTTTGATGATTTTAAAAACAAAACACATCGGGTTGTCCCTATATTACATTTTTTTTTCAACGGGATAACTTGTTATTAATCTAAAAGTCATTTCAAAGTTATATATTTCTTTCAAATTTAAATTCTCTACCTGTACCTAAAGCATGATGTAATGGTTTGAAAAATGAATTAGAACTGCATTGCACATAAACAGTTAGAATAACATGGTATTGTATGGGCTTTGTTATTGTTGAAGGCCATACATTGACCCTTATTAGTTAATGTCAGTGGGTGTCATTTGGTTTCTTGTGGAGACTAGTCTTATTTGTAATCATATTTTCTTATTTTCATATCTATCATAATATGACACTTTCGTACGTTTGTGTTTTCAGAAATAAGTCAGTTCTATATATGACTTGACACGATGTACACAAATTAAATGTGACGTCATTTGGAACAGCATACATTTTTCTCCTGAACACGATATTAAACACAGTCAGAGGTAAGATGAGACCAACTAAAAACGAATTATTATATCATTGTTGCTGTTAAGAAACATATCTATGTACTAAAAATAACGAATATAGATCTCATCAATTTGAAGTAGTGACAGTCAGATGTAAGATAAGCCCGCTAGAAAACAGGATGAAACATTCCCCAGTATCTTAACTGATTATTGTATCATTGTAACTGTTAACAAACATGTGAATAAATAGGTCATTATGTACTTTGTGTTAGTGCGAATTCGAATGTACGTGTTTTGTATCATTCGATCAACAAATTGTAAATTATCGCATATAAACAGTATTTATTGCTCAGGATTAAACTTTGTAACTCAAAAAGAACAATATCTGATCAGTTGTACTTTAATAAGCTTGTACATGTAATTAGTCTTTGTATACACCCAGTAGCGTAATCATCTAGAGTTCAGAAAGTTAAAAGTTGAGAGTTTCATATCTAATCGATTTTTTTGTGACTGGTTAATAAAATAGACACAAATGAGACAACAACATACAGAATGTTGTAATATAGACTAAAACTTGATATGCGGGAATAACAATAGAAAGAAAAGAGAATCAATATAATAACATGAATGAAAGAGTAAAAACAAAAACAGAAAATAATAAAATTGTTTTTTAAAGCTTTTATTGTACTTTGTATATAGTATATCCTGCAGGACAGGGGCAAAAGATCCCAGACTCGACAGAACTAAAATGCATCATTTATTAAATGTGTTGGGCTAATGGCTTCTGAATTATTTGGTAGATGGACTACATGTATGTTTTAAAAGAGAGTACTAGAATTGAACCAAGACTGTTCAATGTATATTCAACATGATTTTTTATAGTAGATAAATATGACACATCGTCATCAAGTTCAATCAAGAAGATGACATGTTACAATATCGTCTATCTTGTAAGCCTTGACGTAAAAATTATTACAAACAATTTGTATTTTCTGTTCTCAAAATGATTGATGCGTCATGCTTGTGAAGGCATTTAAGTTTCAACCTTCGCTAGCAATGTCGTTTGAGAAGTAATGAGTGTCTTCTACCATCTTGGATTGTAAAAAACAGAAAACCAAAGGTCCAGAGTTTCCATCAAGTTAGCAAAATTTGATGCAGGAATGCAGATATTTAATGTGAATTTTCAGTTAAAACAACCAATTTATTAGCATAGAACTTATAAATATTGATATTTTTGCAAATGTTAACTATTTTTGGTTGTGTTTAGTTTTTTAAATTGGCATTTTAAGTGGAGTTAACTCAAAAACACGTTACAGTGCATTTTCTGAAGGATTCTACATGGAATTTTCCTATTTTGTATTTTAGCCGGAAATAACGTACGGTGACCCTATCATTTCATTTGATATTCTCAAAGCAGTGTCTGAAAGCTTTCTTTTTCTTAAGTATTTAACAATTCTATCATTTTGTTTAGTTTCTAATCACAAAATGGTGTTTTTCCTGTAATATCCATACAAAATGTGTCATTTTGTCCCGTCCTGTAGCTTGCGAAAATGCGCGGTGACCTATAGTTTTTATTATATTTGTCGACATGTAGCAAAAGAAACTAAATTTTGGCAGAGTATGAACAAATTCTATCATGACTCCCATACCACCTTAAGGACTATATTGGCTTCTCAATAAAGCCGTTTTTGGTTTCAACAAACATTTATTTTTTTTGTAATTTTAAACATTGTTAAAGATTTACAAAGGAAATGTTTCAGTAACATCCGATGTGCTATTTAAGCTTGGCAAGCATGCGTATGTGTATGCGTTGCACCAATTTTGAAACCTCGATAAAAAAGTAAATTTAAATTGAGGGCAAAGTGGAATCAAGATATAAGCCATAATAATCAAAACAGAAAAGGGTATCAAAACCCAAATGGCTGAAGGATACGCATGGCCATATACAAGACACAAATAGCAAAGTATCCTCCTTACAAGGGATTTGAACTTCAACACTTCGAAATAATCGTTATATGCTGTTAAATTACGTGTTAAAACATTCTTGTAAATAGTGACTTAGTAGTGTTATTATCATCAAGTATATTTTAAAATATATCAAATTTACTACACCATATACAAGATATACGCTTTTCGTCTGCAGAGTCTTTTCTGTGAAGTTAGAGAAAAAGGTAGGCAAAACAGTTCATCAAAGTCAAAAGGATCATTAGTACAGCCAAAAGTACAATACAGACTTCACGAAATACGCATTTCACCTTATGAATAGATAACCGGTATCTAAGATGAGTTTATTTCATCATTGATGGTCGAGTCTTAACTATTAAAAAGCCAGAAACATTATATAAGTAAACGTTTAAGAGTTGCCTAAACCGAAAATGACAAAAAGTAAAGCCGTATCTGTACAAAGAATAACAGCTTGACATGACCTCGATCTATTTCATAATCGAGAACGTTTTCAGAAACTTTTGCTAAATGCATTATCCAATTTTGAAAATTTAAATGGGTCTGTTTTGTACTTTAATGAAAAATACATCAGTGTCACTTAATAACAGGACAATCATAGTGATTTTAAGGAAATAATAAAATTTCACTCATTAGTAGTTCGAAGGCTTTATAATACAAGTATACCATGTTACATATGTATGCAAAAAAGTCAATTGTTTTTATATTTAAACATAAATGAATCTGAGGTCCAGTAGTTGTCGTTTGTTGATGTGATTCATAAGTGTTTCTCGTTTCCTGATTTTTAAATACATCTTAGACCGTTGGTTTTCCCGTTGAATGGTTTTACACTAGTTATTTTGGGGCCCGTTATAGCTTGAAGTTCATTGTGAGCACAGGCTCCTTGTTGAAGACTGTACTTTGACTTATAATGGTTTACTTATGGTATATAATGGTTACACATAAACCCATCATAGATACCAGGACTAACTTTTATATATACGCCGGACGCGCGTTTCGTCTACAAAAGAATCATCAGTGACGCTCGAATTCAAAAATGTTTTAAAAAGCCAAATAAAGTACAAAGTTGAAGAGCATTGAGATCCAAAATTCCCAAAAGTGTTGCCAAATACAGCTATAGTAATCTATGAATTTGGATGGAAGGTTGTCTAATTGGCACTCAAACAACATATTCTCCTACCTAGTAACATGTTTAAGCAACCTCTAAACTGGTCACTAGACGGGCTAATTAGTTTGTTAATCAATGAAATAGTAGATATGGAAGATTATTTTATCCAGTTTTGTAACCAGTTCGTTCTAACATTTTTACAAATTTATCGTGATAGAGAAAGCATTAAAACAAAAACACATTCAATCGGAATATTCAAAATTTTAAAATCTTAAGATTTAATAATTAGAAAAGCAATACAATTGAAAATAAAACATCAAATATGGTATAAACACCCATAACTAAATGTGAAAGTTCATGTGTGTTAACAGAAAATAAAATGCTAACTTTCCCGTTCCTTTGTGATAGTTTAAACATATTTATTTATAGTGGATTGGGAAACAAGTTTTGCAACTTATATTAATCCCTTTCCACTTTGCGGGTGTGAGTGCTGCCTTGTAGCGGCATTAGCCTACTCTTTTTCGAAATCTACAAGGGTGTCTTTAACGTGCAAGAGATATGGCTCTCTCTTAACACGGGTCAGCCATTTATCGTCCCCGTCCGACAGACTATCATCGTTTCCTCAAGACCATACTCGCAAATGGTGTCAAGGGAGAGCCGAAAATTGAGTTCCTGAAATTTTCATCCCAAACGGGAATCGAACCAGGAACCTTTGTGTTAGTAGTCCGATGCACTAACCACTACACCACGGCTCTCAGTGATGCAGTGGGCTTATGAAGTATCTACCTATTTTGGAACATTATAAGTTATTGTTATCGTTCTTTGGCCACAATCATGTACCACACAAATATCTAGTGAGTCACTTACATTTCTAGTACAGTAGTAATACCAACAAGGATAATAACAGGTATCAAACTGTACGAATTGACTGTGACTGATACTAGTCATATGATCTCGCTACAATTCTATGCATTATGATTCGGATATGATAATATCAAAAAGTGGTTCATCTTTGTCAAGTGATTATAATTTCTATTTAACTGAACTATAAATTGCAAATATATTTCCTTTTGTAACAAAACAAAAAGAGATATATAAATATCTAGTTCCAAGCTATAATTCAAACAGAGAAAGTCAATAGAACTTGACAAAATTAAGGGAATACGGACTGCCCGGAGAAAACCATCGACCTTCGATAGGAAAACTGATAATCCTAGCCAATTCAGATTTTTTTTTAAATGTTTAGGTAGTCCAACTTTGGGTAGACAGTTGATAACTTCGTGTGAATGTGAAATTGATAAATTGGTTTCTTTAAATGCTTCTTTGGAAGAACGCAGCAGGAAAGGATTTGTTTAATAAAATTCAGTGGTAAAACCATCCAAATCAGGAATTTTTCATTTTTTGTATATTATTAAATGCAGTATGCACATCTGTTTTTAAATAACTTGGTAGTGTTTTATAAAGGGTTTATTTGCAAAATAAATCACGAGGTTTTTTTTGGCAGGCAGTTGTAAAAGTAATCAGTAATTTAACAAATAAATTGTATGCTAATTTTTACAGGTCTTTAACATGTTCAGGGTTTCCGCTGGCGGTCGCCATTTTCGCAATTTGCGAAAAAATAATAATTGTGACGATTAAAATTCGTCATTGGCGAAAGAATTTGGCGAAAGAAATATATAGAACGATTTATTTCAGCCATCTTGTTTATTTACTTTTTTCTGGTTTCTCTGACTTCACCGATCAAACATACTCAGAATTCATCTTGAACTCGTTAAGATTTTGACAGAAAATCAATAATCAGCTGATTGCATTCATAGCTATCGACATCAAAGGACTAATTAATAAAGGTGTTGATTGTATGATATGACAAAATGATATGGTTAAATGGCTTCTGTCACATGACATAAAAGGGACTTATTAACCACTTTGCGACGCACGTGTTTGAAGCAAAGTTTTTACGCTTCCTCTTCTTTTAATGATAGTCCATAAAGGAAATTATTGTTATGACGAAAAATGTCCAAAAGCAAGAAAAGTCTCTGATTTAAAACTTTATCATTTAACTTTCATATAGATCATTTATTTGAGTGGGTACTTCAAAGTCGTTTCAGTGACACACGTGTTTCAAGCATATAGTTTTACTTATTTACTATGGTCTAGAAAAGAAAACTGTGGTTATGAAGAAATCTATTCAAAAGGTTGGCATGAGAGTAACCCTTCAATGTAACAATTACACCTTACACGAGGGATCAATTCCAAGTGATAAGATAATTCGATTTGTTGCTTTGGCGAAAGAGGTGGCGAAAAAAATAATTGACGCAGGGGAAACCCTGAACATGTTCATTATGACTTTTTACAAAGAAACGTTTCAACCTTTTTTAATTAGTTCAATCGTATCTTTTCAGTTGAAATTCAGATAAAGGCATTCAAAAAAATAAACCCATCAAAACAGGTTCATTTGTTGTCCCTAAAAGATCTTTCAAATAAATTCAAGAACTTGCAAATTGATAACCTTGATTCGTCGACAAAAATTACTAGTTGTCATAACAAAGTAAAAGAAGTACAGGTGTAAATGCTTTAAACAAAATCTTCCTTTCAGTTTATATGTTATTGTACTTTTAAATAAAAGAAACCTAATATGGTCTAATCTTTTACATGTACATTTTATTAAAAAGTTTTATTGTTATGTTTAACAGGAAGATATCTTAATATTTCATTAATTTCCCTATTCTTGTCAAAAGCATGACTCATTTAATGTTCTTCTGTATTGCATTATTTATTTGAAATTACTTTTTACGGAAATTTTATCAAAATAATATAAAAAGTATTAAATCTAAGAGGGTTGCTCCCTTTACAATGTTGAAATCGCCATACGAATGTATATGTACAGTTTTATGTAAACATACGACAATTTATTCAGAAGAAAATACATTTTTATATTTATCTGACTATTAAGTGTTATTTTAATATTACAGACATGGAGGAAATTTCTCAAAGACTTTACAAGTTTCTGTGCGAATGAGTAGTGGATTCAGAGAAAATTGTACTTTATAGAAGACAATTTTTTAACGTTCGGGATGCATTTCTAAATTGCACTGGAACAAAATCCGTAGAGTATGTTAGTAGTGGCAGTAAGGCCGAGGGATTACATTTCCAAGGAAGTGATCTTGATATCATGTTTATATGCAAGATGCCAGTACAAAGTATGTTAGTAGTGGCAGTAAGGCCGAGGGATTACATTTCCAAGGAAGTGATCTTGATATCATGTTTATATGCAAGATGCCAGTACAAAGTATGTTAGTAGTGGCAGTAAGGCCGAGGGATGACATTTCCAAGGAAGTGATCTTGATATCATGTTTATATGCAAGATGCCAGTACAAAGTATGTTAGTAGTGGCAGTAAGGCCGAGGGATGACATTTCCAAGGAAGTGATCTTGATATCATGTTTATATGCAAGATGCCAGTACAAAGTATGTTAGTAGTGGCAGTAAGGCCGAGGGATTACATTTCCAAGGAAGTGATCTTGATATCATGTTTATATGCAAGATGCCAGTACAAAGTATGTTAGTAGTGGCAGTAAGGCCGAGGGATTACATTTCCAAGGAAGTGATCTTGATATCATGTTTATATGCAAGATGCCAGTACAAAGTATGTTAGTAGTGGCAGTAAGGCCGAGGGATGACATTTCCAAGGAAGTGATCTTGATATCATGTTTATATGCAAGATGCCAGTACAAAGTATGTTAGTAGTGGCAGTAAGGCCGAGGGATGACATTTCCAAGGAAGTGATCTTGATATCATGTTTATATGCAAGATGCCAGTACAAAGTATGTTAGTAGTGGCAGTAAGGCCGAGGGATTACATTTCCAAGGAAGTGATCTTGATATCATGTTTATATGCAAGATGCCAGTACAAAGTATGTTAGTAGTGGCAGTAAGGCCGAGGGATTACATTTCCAAGGAAGTGATCTTGATATCATGTTTATATGCAAGATGCCAGTACAAAGTATGTTAGTAGTGGCAGTAAGGCCGAGGGATGACATTTCCAAGGAAGTGATCTTGATATCATGTTTATATGCAAGATGCCAGTACAAAGTATGTTAGTAGTGGCAGTAAGGCCGAGGGATGACATTTCCAAGGAAGTGATCTTGATATCATGTTTATATGCAAGATGCCAGTACAAAGTATGTTAGTAGTGGCAGTAAGGCCGAGGGATGACATTTCCAAGGAAGTGATCTTGATATCATGTTTATATGCAAGATGCCAGTACAAAGTATGTTAGTAGTGGCAGTAAGGCCGAGGGATGACATTTCCAAGGAAGTGATCTTGATATCATGTTTATATGCAAGATGCCAGTACAAAGTATGTTAGTAGTGGCAGTAAGGCCGAGGGATGACATTTCCAAGGAAGTGATCTTGATATCATGTTTATATGCAAGATGCCAGTACAAAGTATGTTAGTAGTGGCAGTAAGGCCGAGGGATTACATTTCCAAGGAAGTGATCTTGATATCATGTTTATATGCAAGATGCCAGTACAAAATAACGATGTTAAATGCACTAGCTCTACATGTAAGTGTATAAACAAACATTTTCTATTTTTGGATGTACATATTGCTCAACCTGGTTTCGGTATGATAAGAGTAGACCAGAATCACCCTACATTAGTTAATAAAAATAGAAAGAAAAGTCCATTTGGAAACATGCTATCAAAGTGTGTTGTTGTTACCGATTCAGGACCAGTCCTTTCTGGAAAAATATGGAAATCGATCAATGCGAATTTGAATTGTATGAAAATGCCAGTTAAGGTAAATGGACCCTGTTTAACTACACTAGATGATTCAATAGACTTTGCTTTTGCTTTGAAATGTGACAACTGGGCAGGAATTGCTTATCAATTTTTTACAAGATCGCGATCATCAAACTGGCCTGCTGAAATCTTAATAGAAAATATCCGTTTTTTGCTTGTTCCTGTAGGTAGCAAATCCGATTCAGTAGAAGATAATCCTCTCGAATGGAGACTTTCAATCTCTCAAGCAGAAAAGTTATTGATTCATTCTTGGAATCATACACAATTTACATGCTACGCTTCACTTAAGCTTTTTGTTAAAGAGGTGGTTAAAAAATCTGGAAATGTTGACAAGTTAATATGCTCTTACTTTTTGAAATCAACTATACTCTGGATATCCGAAGAACTTCCATATTCAATTTGGACTCCAAATAATCTTATACAATGCTTTATGTCATGTCTTCAACGATTGATTTATTGGAATATTCATGAATGCCTTCCTAATTATTTTATTCCAGAACATACATGATCGACAGGAAATTCGAAGGGCAACCACGGGCATCTTTAGTTACAATTTCAAAGAAATTTTATGACATTGGATGGTTAAGTGTTTTAGAATGTCACTCACTGAAGGACTTTAATTGTCTTTATGCTGCTAAAGTCGCCCATAGTAGTCACGAGTTTAATATCGCTATAATGCCACTGGTAAATATGTTTGGATATTGATTTGTTTGTGGATAAAGTTAGTAATTTTGATCTTTCAATCGAAACCCGAAGTATATATTTGCTTTGTCTTATTTGCCTTAGCGAAGAAATTGCAGGCGAAACATTCTACAGAAGCCATCAAAAGTCAAATAAGAGAAATTGTTTTCTGAGACGAAAGTGGTTTTGTCCTGCAATTATCGCAACGTACAAAGACGCTTCTTTTTTTAAGGATGGCTAAGGATCGCTTTGTACTTTTATTTCCATAAACAATACAATGAAGCAATTACAGTTCTTAATTACGATAGACTTACATGTACTGTAGAAAAGTTGTTTACCTTCAATCTAAGGGACTGTACAGACTTTTTATGAAACAAATATTTCAGAACAATGCTACTTTTAAAGATATAAGATCGCGGGCGCGCGAGTTTATGTTAAGGCCGGAACCAAAAACTACCATCGAAACAGACTTGTTTATCCATTTGTCTAACAAACCTCGAGCAATCCTTTGTCCATCCGTTGTTTCCCTGCACTATATTCAATTTCTATGTTTTTACCAGCTAAATGGAATGACACAACTGTGAATAAGCTTACAGAGACTTTATTGGACTGTTAAAAACAACTATTGCATCGACCCTATTAGCCCTTGGAAAAACAGAGAATGTTTATATCTGAGTCGAGCAGACCAGATTATTGGAAACGAAAAAGAAGCATTGTTTTGGTTATCAGTTGCACAACGACTTAAGGACAACTCATATAATAGTCAATGAGTTGCTGTGGTTGAATTTTACGATATGCTGTCTTTAGTAACATGTGGGTTAAGTACGATTCTGACGTTTACTGTGACCGTCCTATAATATTTTCGTGAAAATTGCTTCCGAAAGCCCCAATCTGATTTTTGAATTTAGATTGAAGACGAGTTATTTCTAAACATGTGTTTAGAATTATACTGATAAAAACAAATTCGCTGCCGTGTGATGCAATTAGTGCAAAACTATGTTTAACTTTAATATACAAGCATGTATAGCTTTTGTAGTCGAGTTTTGGTGCACGGATGTTCAAAGCAAAATACCATTAATAATTAAGACATTTCTATAAACGAATACTGACATAAAATCTTTTTTGTTTTTTTTAAAACAGCTGATAATCGTTGACTCTTCATTGAAGTAATTCTAATGACCATCATGACAGATGACCTGCTTTTAATTAAAATTTTTTAATAAACTGAATTTTTGGAAATACCAGTTCAGTTTACTTTCTTTCAATGTTCATACAAAATGAACAAAATGACATCAATGGGATAGCGCATGTTAATTTTTCGGTAGCGTTGTTTATCTTGCCTCTTAATTTAGATACGAACCGGGCAATTTATCTATTCTTTAGATAAAGTTAGTATCAAAGGTTTACAATCCAACACACTACGTAGATCTTTGGATTTTGTTTTATACGATAAATAAATAAAACATCAAATGAAATATAATTACATTACTACAATTACATATGAGCAGTCACGGTCCAACCTTCTGTTTGTAATGCATACGATCATTTGTTTTCTAACTGTTCATGAGGTGTTTGCGCTTAATTCATTCGATTTTGTATGTGTTCTGATTGATATTTAAGTCTGAGATAAATCTGATTTTAAGAAGTTGTTATTTGCTTTGAACTATGCAGGTTTGTCATTTTCTTGCATTACACTGGAATAGTTGTGGATATCCACTTGCATTTTCGTTGAACCACCAAACTGCAGAGGCATTGTTATTTTTCTTTAATTTGTCTGTGTATATTTTAAACCTTTACTGTTTAATAAATTTTTGGTTATATCCTTTTTGCGTGTGTCAGTATTTATGCATCCCGACATTGTGTCATTGTGACGTTGTCATTTTCTGTATTCTTGTATTTCATTAATGCTTATGTGGTTTGTCTACAGAGTGTCAATATGCAAATTTGTTTTTCTTTGTTGACATTGTTTTTTTTCTTCTTCTAATAGTGAATAAGATTATAACACAATGTTGAACGTGTTGACTGTCGTACCCCATTTTTTTTTTACATGTTTTCCTTTTTTGTCTGTTAGTTTTGCTCACACCTTGTTTTCAATATAAAGGAATTATATTCCACTGTCAAACAATTGAGACGTTAGCTATCTATAAAACCAGGTCAATTTCACAATTTTCCACATAGGAAAATGCCTTTACTAAGTCAGGAATATGACAGTTGCTTTCCACCCTTTTGATGTGTTTGAGCTTTTGATTTTGACATTGGACTTTCCGTTTTGAAGTTTTCCTTGGAGGTTAATTTTGACTAGCGGCAGTTAAATACATATTAGGAATTCAACTTTTTTTAAGCACGTGGATATTCGAATTGTGGATAGATTTTCTAATGTTTTTGTGTGGCAAGACTAAAACAATAGTGCTGTTTTTTCTTCTTTTTTGCTTAATGCATGTAATGTCTAGTGGCAAATATTTTCTTTGAGAACGAGAACAAAGTTACAATAAATCTGATATTAAGTTTCAACGTATGTCAAGCGGGATAGTGCGCCATAGTTTCGACTACCTCTATATAATATTGGCATCAGTATGTTTCATATGGGAAGACATAGGCAGAGATTTTTCTTAGGAACGTCCATCTATACCTACTTTCACAGTTATTGCAAGGATTCTGTTAAGCGCAGAAAGCGTGGCATTCTCAAAGCATAGAATATTTTGTTCCCATTCTTGACGGGTTTTTTTTTCCTGTTTTTTTTCTTTTTTTCTTATTGTGGGGATTGGAGTGTTTGTTGTTTGTTGGAGTTTTATTTTTGTAGTGCAACTCTTGTATGTCATTTCGTCTATAGTGTTTTGTCAACTCAGATTGTAAGCACGCTTCAAGTCAATAATACGTATGATAACGATTTGTGCGCGCACAACTCTCGAATACATGTAACCTACATACCGAACGCTAAAAGCCTAAGGTTAGGTAAGCCAAAAATATAAAAAAAGGTTATGACAATAAATTACAAAAGGGCAAAACCGTTTAAGCATGATTTGACAAAAGCCAAAAACAAAGATACAAATCCAAAAAAATATTTGAAAATGTTTTGCATTGAAATTGAAATAAAACAACCCGAAAAATCATCAAAATTGATTATTTATCACGTGATTTAAAATCACATGAAAATTTTAAACGTTGATTTGTTATCGATATGAAGAAAGTTCATTGTTGCTATGGCCTTTCGTTTCTTTATAGTTTTCTTTGTTCCTGTATTTTCTTTTTAAACATTTCACAGGATATCTCCCATGTCCTTTTTAACACATTAAAATACAAAAGATCAATTGAACAATAGCTCATAATTGACCTTTGACTTTGAAAAACTGATCGTGAAATTTGAAGAGTGATCTCACACTTTTCCAACTTAATCCATATTTCAACATTCCCAGTCAGGTTTTATCTGTTTATATCAGTAAATATAGTTCAAAATCATTGTACTATGTAGATATATATAGAATTCGAATACTGATAACACTGGTCAGGATTCTTTTTCAACGAATTGATAAAATCTATGACGCATTATCTGAAAGATTGGTTTCTGGAAAGAAAATTACGCAGTTCTGTTATAACAAGGAAGAAGATAAACTTGTGTTTAAATCCTGGTTTTTTTCTACGACGTCTGTGTTTTTCATGACAAAATAACGTAAAGGACCTGCGGGGTAAAACTCAATATTTTACTTACATTTTAAACCTATAAAAAGAACCAGCTAAGAAATGAATTTTAGCATACATGCATCATTTTTAATTGTACGCTACAAACTATCGATTCCAATACATGACCTAAATATCGTACAAAAACATTTGTTGATCGAATGTTTTGATTTGAGTTTTCATGCAGTACTATTAGTTCGTTAATATTGCTAAGTTAAATTACAGCCTTCAGGCAAATGATTTCAATCATAGGAACAACTCAACATATGATTTACAATTTGGAAATTTAATTTTAAAACATCTCAATGAGTATATAGAAAGCAAAGAATCAACGTTATTAGTAATACAACTTAACAAATGGTTGTCTAGTCACCTTGAATCATTAAATGGGATCAAATTAGTGTAGGAAGGGACTTTAATGTCACAGCTTCCATAAATTGGAAGATTACATGGTAGTTTTCGTTCTCGTTTCCAGCTGTTTGTCTGAATATCATATCCATCTTTTTCAAATCTATCAATGTTATTATCGGAAACGGACGCGCCAACAAAGTAAATATTGTTTCTTGCAGCATACATTCCAAAATTAGTTCCTTTCGTAGGTAAATCTTTACAGGAAGAAAACGTTTTTGTCTCGATGTCATATTGCAGAAAATATCCCTCGCTTGAAGCAATGAATACTTTCGAATCATAGAGAACGGCTCTACAGTCCGAACATTTTTTCAAAAAAATGGCCACTATTTCGACTGATTTTTCATTTGGGTCAAAAGTTAAAAGGCCCGTCGACTTTATATTTTCATTACTTAATAATTCGGCAACAATGTATATTTTATTCAAAAAAGTCATACATGGGGCGAATGAAAGTTTTACGTTGTCCGGTAGATGTGCAATTGTTTTCCATGACTTTTTAATCAAGAACTTATTTCGATGGTGCTTTGTGTCCAGTTCTTCTATTTCTGACACATTATTTCCATTATGGTGGCCACCAAGAGCGTAAATGAAATCTCCAAGAACCACCAAAGAACATTCTGACCGTTGATGATTGAGATTATGACAGTTTTCATGCTTTAACAGAACAGGATCGTACCGAACAACATGTTTTTCAAATGCAATGTAAACATAAGGTGCTTCGGTTTCATCTTTTTGCGCACATGCAACAGAAAACCTGTCTTTTACGTCATGACTTTTAAATAAATTCCTGTGACAAACCAGATCACCATCGCAGTTGAAGACAGCCACTTCTATTGTATACTTTGATAAAACAGACGGAAGGATCATGGCATGATATAAATGGTATGTTTTTTCACTGTCAAAATATTTTCGAGGAGACCGCTGTTTCTGGACCAAATGTAAAAGTTTTCCGTAAAACATCAAACGATTTTCATGATTCCTATTTAGCCATTTTTCCAAAGCTCGGAAAACATCGTCATGTTTAAAAACCTTTTCGACCTGACAAATTCTTTCTAAGCTAAGTTCATGAAGGTCTACAAACGAATCAGTATGCCACAGATTCTTGAAATGGTCGGCTATTAACTCTATGGCTTCCTTCTTTAGAAGTAAAAGTTCATACTTTTCAGCGATTTGTAAAGCGTCTATTGTATTCATCACTGCTACGCATTCTAGAAGCTTCTCCTCACAAGCTGTTTTCAGGGGACGGGAGATGCAACTCACTTCTAAATACAGCAAAATGTTGTCATAATTGATAAGTTCCTTACACACTTGGCCAGTTTTGAGAATTTCCACAACATGTTTTCTGATTGGCTCCGGGAAGCGGTGAACCATATCACACCTGTCGCAGTTCATTTCACCATACATCCCAACTGAAAAACTGCTTAATTCTGTAAGATACAATGTAGAGTACATTGGAAAGAAAAGTATGACTACTTTTAAAAATTAGGAATTGTTCACAGAGGAGTCAACTTTGCAAGCTGTTTAGACATCCAAAAAAGGAAAATAAACTAATGTACTTATTACCAAGACATTATGTTTTCTTCCGCTTTAGACATTCCGCTTTAGACAGATAGGACGCATGAATGTTTAAATGAGTCCTCTCTGTATAAACAAACTGTTTAAAGGGGTCGTTTATAACACGTGAGACATTTAGCTAACTAACACCAGGTTTAATACACAATTTACTACATATGTAAATACATGTACCAAGTCAGGAATATGCTAGTTGTTATCTATTCGTTAGATGTGTTTGCGCTTTTGATTTTTTCAATTTGATCAGGAACTTTCCTTTTTGAATTTGCCTTGGAGTTAAGTATTTTTGTGATTTTCCCCTATAGTATGTCTTTAGGGTATAATAGTATGTGATTATGTAAAATTCTTAATTCCCTTTTCTACTATTTCAATTATTAAAAGGGAAAAAAATCTTTAAAATTTAAAGAATATATTAAAAGGGAAACAAATCTTTAAAATTTAAAAGAATATATTAAAAGGGAAAAAAATCTTTAAAATTTAAAAGAATATATTAAAAGGGAAAAAAATCTTTAAAATTTAAAAGAATATATTAAAAGGGAAAAAAAATCTTTAAAATTTAAAAGAATATATTAAAAGGGAAAAAAATCTTGCATATGCAATATTAAGGAAATTTTAATGCATAAATAAGATCTTACCTTTGTATGTGAAATATTCTATTTAAAAACACACACAAGTATTTTATAAGAAACAATTATGTACTGTATTCGTTATGTTTATAGAATTTGCTTTTTGAAATTTATATATCACAATACTGTCTTTATTTATATATAATTTTACTTTGTGTGGGAGTTGGAAATTCTTCCAGGCTAAAAATAGCTTATGAACACGCAGGTCGAAGTCTTATGATAAACATCCGTCTTCAAGTTAATGTTATATTTAATAACACCTTACATAAAAAAGCCAGATTTTGATTGGTTGATAGCTAGTGTATTTTTTGCATATTCTAATATGTTTTTCTCATTTCAAACAAGTTTGCCTATTTTCCACCAATGCCGGAGAATTTGCCTCAGATACAATGGTATTTGCTATTTTTGATATTCATGTTTTACCCTCTCGAGCATCTTCCCTTCCAATTTTTTCCGGATATGACGTTACATAATAAAAGCGAGTTTACGCGTATACGTACATGTATAATTCCCGCGGTTCTCTGATATTATCCTTTATCCTCAAAATTATGCAAAAACATGTAAATGAAATACAGCTTTCATGGTAAAAAAATATATATTTCACTTGTACAGAGATTTTCAAATCTTAACAACCCTTGAATTAAAACAATTGTTCTACTTTGTGGACATCATTTTTTCGAATATCAGTTTAACAGTTGTATATAACGATATTGCAAAACAAATCCTTTTTCTGCTAAATACCTGCACATAAAAAGCAAGTAGAAAGAGCATGGTATATAGGATGTAAAACTAATTTTTACATCATTTATGGTAAAGATTGGATTACACAAAATGGAGATTCCGCAATGAAAATCATTTAAGCTTACGTATCTGAACAAATGACATATCCTTGTGGTTTGATTCAGTAGTGTTATAGTACCCTTTCGGATCACCTTGGATCACCCCTAGTTTCTGGTGGGTTTCTTATTGCTTATTGCTTATTTTTTTATGTTGTGTTTTGTGTACTATTGCCTGTCTGTTTGACTTTTTCTTTTTTTTTCTTGTGAGTTTATTTTCGATTTGTGAGTTTGAATGTTCCTCTGGTATCTTTGGACCCTTTTTATTTTCTGTGGTATTCATTTACATGACAAACGATATCAAAAAATAAAATCTGTTATTGGAATATGAATACAGATTTCCATAAATATTTTATGAGACTGTTGCTTGTGATCGCGCCACTAAAAATTCTCATGTCAACCAAAAATATGTTTTTGTTTCGGTTGTTATGAATTAGACAATCATAATGTAATACTCAAAAGGATCAGCAGTATAATAAAAGCGCATAAATAAGAATATGCATATAAATGACCATGCACTCTATCAAAATAAGATGCACATTGATTCTGATGTGTTATCGATGAATTATTTTGCGTCTTTTAAATTGAATAAAAAGTTGGGAGTAAAAACTTGCAGGTGACTTTAAAATAGATATTATAGAAGTTTAACATAGTACAAAGATTATAATTTTATTGTTAATGTAATGAAAAGTCGAATTTTAATAATAAAAAAAATCCATCCAAATTTATATTTTCAAAATTTGACTTGCATATACAGGATAACCAAACAAAGCAGACCAATAATGAGTCAAAAATAGTTTCGACACATTCAGACATGGTATTTATGATATGAAATTGTAGATATTCAATTTAAAGTTTTTTAGGATTTTATGTTCCCGGACAAGTCATTGGGTGTCATACCTGCGACTCCCTGACCATCCTATCCATCTCCATATACTGTACATACGCACAACTCACAACTTATACAGCGCATGATCAGTATGTATTAAATACATTGAATAAATCATGTCTAGCACAAAAAGAAACTCAAGAAGGATCATTCGTTGAGAGTAGGATCATAGTTGTTTACTTAACGTACGTACCGAACAATTCTGATTGTGGACGATTTTTATTAAAAGTTACCTTAAAATTTATATTGTTAGAACATGCATTTTTTAAATTAAATGCATATACTTTACCATTTTGATATAAAATAAAATAAAAGAATTCAAATTAAATGAACGAACATGATTGACTACAAATGAACATACCGATCGATAATTGTTGCGATTCTTATTAATACGATAAAAGGAAATTATTGGATTGCCGTTTTATACCTCAAAATGTATCCAGGATACATGCAGCATCAGATCAGAATTGAAAGTTCCAACTCAAGAAAGCTGAGATCATAGGAAGCGTTTACTTTTGACCACTGTTCTTAAGATTTCCTATTTTCTTTGACTTATATAAAATCAGAGGATTTATGGCAAAAAACGAATTAGTTATTATCGCGATTTCTTATGAATTCGTGCAGTTATCAATTCGTCTGTATAACCCACATTATCTACTTGTTCTCATTTTATTTTGTCTTGTTTATAGGACTAACAGAATGATATTACAAAATATACCAGGTGCTTATATGGGAACCCCCTCCCCCCCCCAAAAAAATTAATTACCCAAACAATTCTGCTTAGTAAAAAACATTTTGATATTTTTACAAAGTTAAACAGAAAACTGATAATTTAAATCGGAAATGTATATAATGCATGTGCTCCCCTTTCATATAAAAACATTCCCGTCTTTTTTTGCGTCAAATTAGACATATTTATTTTTCAGCTACTGTCAGTTTAATTAAGTTTTGTATTTTCTCATTAGGTCTGTCAAAGAATCTTTGATATATAACACGAATACGAAATATCAGTCTTTTAACAAATATAAAAATATCGACTTACCTTGATGTTGATAATAAGGCGTCTAGCTGAATACAAATTAATATAATTATGCATTCAAGGGAGTTGCCGTTGAAATGTTTACCAAAATTTAAAGACTTTTTCAGTTGTTAAAAATAGCTTGTTGATCATGATATCTTAAAATATAAGTGTACTATAGAAACTTTATTATTAGATTGAATGTTATTTCTATTGCGTAATTTCAATAGTAAAATCACTTAACATGAAGTCGGTCAAGGATGATTACGTCATTTCAGTATTTATTTCACTAAAAGGCTAATCAAGAATTAGATAGAACAAACTTTTAACTGGTTTGATCAATCAACTTCTATAAATGTCGAATGTTAAACATTTTTTTTATACAATTTTAAAGAGGTTTAATCATTAACCATTAAATCTATCTTATAAACTATAGCAAATTAGGAAAGGTTTTTTTTTCAAATCTAGTAACATAAAGTTAAATTATGACAAAACAACTATGTAGACAAGATTTTGGCGGGGTCAGTTTTTTATATACTGAGCAAAAAGAGTTAACATTTTATTTTATTACAAAATCATATCAACATAAAAATTACAAAATTACAAATCAGAATTATGACATGTCAGACGTTACATGCATGTTAATCACTCATATTCATTAGACATTTCTTTTTATTGAGCGCAGTAGGGTCAAAATGCGAAAATGGGTATAGTGATATTCAAAATCAGTTTCTCGTCCATGCTGCACGTGCATTAATGAAGGATTGGCAATCACCCCAGCAGCTTCCCTCAGTCAATGCACTACTCAATTGGCCGGAACAAACTTGTCACGTGTTGACGTAAAGCGAAAGTAGTGCCCCTCCCATTGACGTTTGTTTGTTGTGGTCTATGAGATTTCTACCTATCCTGTCCACTTGCAATATGTAATTATCTGTTTGTTAGTCTTTAAACTCTTGCACAGGAAATCGAGCCGCGACGTCAGCAACACACATTCCGGCATCATTCATTTCAAAAGCTTTCTGACGGTCATCGGGGAGGCCTGGTTGACGCCCCATGCAATTTTTTCGAACGTTTATGTGTTTCTTACCAATGGTGTGTCTCTGAACGATAGTAAAAAATAATTTTAGAATGTCGTTTTAAAAGTACAGGTACTGAAGGTAAATCATCAATTACACGTACAGAGCTTAAATGGCGGGAAATCAATCACCAGGAAACAAGTACGACTGTTTAAAATTACAGGTGAACCTTAGGATTACATCAATTATATCTAATAAAAAAAAAAATGCAGAAAAAAAATGGTTTTTTTTGGGCTCAGTATATGTTGTGTTTTGTGTACACATGTTTATCTATTTTCTTTTTTAAGACTTAGTATTTTCAGTTCATTTTACACTTATGAGTTTGGTTTTACTTTCTTTCGCCTCCCTTATTCATGAATTCTGTCAAAAAATAAGGAGGATTAAATTCAGATGTAGTTCATATTAAAGGCACTGTTGTCTTGTTATGTGTGCAATACTTTAGTTTCTTTAATATCCTTTATATTGTAATAATTTCAATCATTTTGTATGTTTTGATTTGCACATCATGAAGCAAAATTGTTTCGATGAATGTTTTTTTCAGAAACGTTTAGTGTGCCTTATTGTATGCATTCAGGGACGGTATACATATACTCTATATTGTATTCATTTTGTATTTTCGTGTCAATTTTACCATACGGTAGATGTCCTTTATGTGGTCTGGTTAAAGGAATTGTAAAATTCACCACAAGTAAAATTCTCTGTCATTGGTTTACTCTCATGAATGAAAATATCGGCAATACTTCAAACTCCGATTCAGAACGAAATCATCTAGGTCAAAGATCCCATTTGCGAAATATATGTGTAATATTTGAATGCGAATCATGTCGCAACAAGAAACACATGTAGTCAAAGTGTACTATCTACTTCATTAACCATAAAAAAAATGTATAAAGTAGAATGTTTATTATGCATCTATTGTTTTTTTTTAGGTGTTAATGTTCATTTATCATTTATTTTATTAGAATTTGATTGTATGGGCTTAATTTATTTCATGATGTGGTATCTTCACTAATATATGTTTGACATATACATAACATCATTATTTGAAGTGCTCAAGTTTTCATCAATCTTATATAAAGCTTAAGGTATCGGAATGTTGAAGAGTTTGACACGTTGGTGTCCCCCTTTAGCCAATTAACTGCATGTGTTTTACTTCCTTGTTTTAAGAAAAACCTTAAAATATGCATTATCTATAACTTAATTCTCTTTTAGCCATAGCAATTGCCGACTTTGTATCCAAATACTGCATGTGTTTTACGAGTAACGAAGTGCAAATTCCATTCTTATAGTCTAAATTATGAAATTGAGAGAAAAAGTATGGAAACATACTTCCTAAAGCCCTATATATGGATTGATCTTCCTCAAATATCACTCATCGTGCATATGATTATTAAATCGTATTTGATGTCGGCAGCTATGAATGAAAAATAAATAAGAGTATTTATTAAAAAAAACCAGTTCCAACAGAAGTGTGACAAAGAGACAATAACAATCAAAACCAAGGAGTTAACAAAGACTCACAAAACTAAAGGACATTTACATCAACAGATATGAATTATAATTAAGAAACAACACGAACTCAACTAAAAACCGGGCGTGAAATCAGGTAATCCAGAAGGGTAAGCATTTCCTGCACCGCAAACGGCACCCGTCGTGTTATTTCTTTATTCAGTTCGGTAATGATGGCAGGTTACTATGACTGGTGAAGAATATCAGATATGATTTCTGACACACTTTTGTCATAATGGTCAATCAGCTCATGATGGCTACCGTAAAATTTCTTCAGTGATGACCTAAATTTGATTGATGCATAGCCCTGTCTTAGCAACTTTTAGGAAAGCAGTATTCCTCGATCGACAAAATCAACGTACTTTGAGCTAGCTCTAGAGTTACGTATCAATTGAGACACATATACTCCATATGCTGGTTTCGCTTGGATATTGCTACACGAAATGGAAATTTGACTATAGGAAAATTAAAATCATCGCGTTTGTCATAAATTTTGGTATTCAACCTACCATCAGCAGCCATTTCGAGAAAAAGATCAAAATATGAGCAGATTTATCTGTGTCGGTATTATCTTTAATTGCAAGTTCACTTGGATATATTAAATGTAAGTGATCACTGAATCTATTATTATTAAGAGAGAGTACATCGTCAATATACCGAAAAAGATGTGCTCAGTATGGAAAGGACTTTTTTTCTAACCAACCCATACCATCAGGAATACATTAAATCATCGTATGATCAAAAGATTTGTCCTTAGATGGTCCCATATTTCTTTATAGCCACCACATAATACACAAGCATGTGTATGTTAGGTGGTCTAAGATATCTCTATAAATGTGTGTCTTCTCTTAATAAATATATTTATTCATTAGATAGTATTTTAGCACTCTAACTGACCGACTTTCGATTACACATTTGAAAAACTGTTCCAGTAAAACACTAAACTTAATACGCAACAATGCTGTACTGATGTTCAAATTCATAAGTCGATCTTGTATATAAATCAAGGTGACATCGAAACACACAGGGAATTGCTTGAACTGTAAAGGACTCAGAAACATGTTTCAGCCCACCACATTCTGCAAATGTCTGTCTAATATTCTGAGCATGCAATTCTATGTTTGTCGTTTGTGTCAGTAACATCGTTTTTTTTTTGTCATATCTGGGTTTTTAAATTGACCTTACGCTCCAGATTTTCACATTATTTAAGGCATACAGTAGCCCATTGTTGCACATAAATCCACGATATTTGGAATCTGGCGGATAGTTGTCTCATTGGTAAGACTTTAAAAATAATTTTATATATTGTCATTCATTACAACCACTACATAGTATATATTGTATGATTCCTTTTTGTTAGTTGGATGGTCCGTGTTATTATTAACCTGTTTATTTACAAATGTTGTTTTATTAGAAAATGATTTAAATAAATACCATAATTTGATAGTAATTTTAGTGATACACTCTAATCGATACATGTTTGCCAAACTCAAGTCCAAGTGCAACCTTTAACTCAAAACATCAATTCCTGTTTATTTTAATTCATGAAACACTGTATTCTTATTGGAAAAAAACAAAAATATCAATGTTATTATATTCATTAATTAGAAAATTTGAATTTCACTAAGTATCTCCCACTACTGTCACAAAAGAAACCGTACGGTTCATTATGATTATGCCAAAGACATTTTTGATTTTGATGTCCATCCTCTTCACTTAGCAATACTTTACTATACTGTCCATCTTTAGATATTACTATTATTCTTTGAGACCTCCAATCTGCTACAATAACGTTGTCATATGTATCTGTACAAAGTCCATGTGGTCCTAATAAATCTTTCGCAAATTTCCAGATTTGCACGCCTGATTCATCAACACAGTATACTGATTTATCCTCATAGTCAGAATAGATAACTCTGTCATGACAGTACATAAGGTACTCTAGGTATGATATACTCTTAACTTGTATTGACTTGAGTTTATTTCCTTCCAAGTTTATAATGCGGATTTCATCTTTATTCAAACCAACAGCAAGAGAATTATTGAAGAATGATAATCCCATGCAAGTTTTGTCTAATGATTTAATTTTGGTAACTGTTTCTGCTTCCATATTGAAGATCTTAATGTCTTTCCTATCAGGAAAAGTTATGGCAATAGTATGCTGGTCGATCTGTGTAACACTGAAGGGCTTATCAGATATTGGTAACTGTTTCTGAAGTCTACCATCAGAAGAAAGTAGGTTGACTTTACCTTTTTCTTCAACCACTAAAACTCTTTCGTTTGTCAGGCAAATCATGTCACTGATCAATTTCCCAATGTTAATCTTTGTTTTTGTAAAGATATTCATTGTCATGTTGTGTATGTTAGATAGTTCTCGTGATTTTACTTGCGCCGTCCTGTTCCTATGTGTTACTCTTCTCTTTGTTCTATCCGATTTAACCACATCCACATCTCCAAAGTTTTTAAGTGATTTTAATTGGATGAGTATCTTTTCGGTCTCATAATTTCGCTTAATTTGGATGTCAACTTGTTTACCTTCCTCATTGCTTTCCACATCTTCAACATATTCGCGATATGGATATATTTTTGTTCAATAATATGTATCCATAAAAAATGATTGTAGTTTTGACCTACGTATTGTGCCTGCGTGCAAATCAACTGCATTTTCTTTACCTTTTTCTTTTTTTCTTCAATTTCAGCTATAAAACCCTTCAGTTCTGATTTCTCCCGATATAGTATCAGCCTCCTTGCACAGCGTCTTCTCTAGTTGCTCTAAGTGTCGATTTATTTCCCTCCGAGTTTTACGGATTGATTCTTTAATGTTTTCATATTGGTCTTCCCCTTTCGTTATATTTCTTGATTTTTCATTTGTCATTTTATTAAAGAAATGAAGGATGGAGGTACTTTCTTTATCTACAGATTCTTTTGAATGTTCTATCTTGGTTTCATCCACTACACTTGATAAACGTTTTATTCCAGCACATTTTGAATGATGACTTGAAATACATTCATGACAACAAGGCATTAAATGACTGGGACAGTACCTGTTTTACTGTTCACCATGGGCGTCACATTTTGTTTTTACAGAGCTCACTTGATGTTTATATCTCTAATAGGTTTGTATATCGATGATCGTGTGATCACCTGTAGAACTACTTCTTCTATGATGACTGTTACATGTTGAACATAATCCTTCATCACAGTTGTAACACCAGATGTCAGCTGTAGTACTAACTTTATCTTGTTTACAAGGTCCACATCGTACAGGTTTACTTGATTCCATGATCTAAATATAAGAAGAATAAAGTCAGTTGTTTATTGTAGATGCTTATTTTTCAAATTTCACTTAAAATGTGGTTTACATTGCATTTGACAAATCAACCTCCACTTCTTTGTCTAAACTATAGAAAATCTACAGCTTAAATATTGTTTTGATACTTGCTTTTTATTGAACATTTTATTTTGACCTCTAAATTTCAAGTATCATATTTCGATCGTTGGTTTGTTCGAATTGTTCGAACTATTAAGGATGTTCTACGCTTCGCCAGTAACACTGCATTTGCGACCATCAATTTGGTAATTGACCGTGACAACTCTTCAGTTCTGTCATTCGTTTGGTGGATCTCACTAAACCGATTTTAAGTATGCGAAAGATTTTCATTTTACAGGTCTACATAACCACATTTATTTTTTATATATGAACCATACACGTAGACCTACAGCTGGTCATTTGGGTTCAGTGGCCATATTCTGTTTCGTCTATCTTCATGTATAGAAGCATGCAGTTTGTTTGTTTGTTTGGTCAAAGACTCAAAATTTGAGCATAGTGTAAAAATTGGACAAATCATACCAGTTATCTATCTTTGGCCTTTTTGGTCATAAATATGTTTAATATTTGTTGATATTCAAAAATGTATTGAATAATAATGGCTGTTATATATGATTTTAATAGTCAAAACTGATGTCTTTTTACCATTGCTGCATAGAAATAATTTACCAAACATAGGACAATAACGAATTTTTCATTCCTTTTAATTGTTAATTACAGACAGAAAACTTTATCCTAAGATTCAAAATATTACAATCTGAATATTTTGAATCTTAGGATAAAGTTTTCTGTCTGTAATTAACAAGTAATTATTTGTATGCAGCAATTGGTAAAAAGACGTTCTTAACAAATAGTGTATGCAATTGACAAAAAAAAATAAAACTGTATTAAACATTTAATCATAATTTAAAGTAAAAAATTCACAAAAAGTACTGGAAATCATGGTTTTTTTTTGTTAAAATAAACCATTGCTATGGCAACAAATAGCCAAACATATATCACATTTCCAGGTTCACCGTTCAGTCTGAAATTTTTAAATAGCATTTATTCCAACAAAGAATGTTTATTCAACCAGCAAATACTAGTATTCGAAGGTAAAACAAATAACCAATTATCTTTGATGGAACTCGGAGTTTCTATCTAAAATGTTGCTTGATTTACTGAATTTTGACTTACTTTTAAAAATTGTGAAACATTTATGTAAAAATATAAAACCTACACATTTAACACATCCACTGACCTGTATATATTGCAAAAAATCATTTGCCTTAACGTTTTTCAAAATGTTAACCTACAATGAACAAAAAAGAAAATACGAATATGATCTTCGTCAAATATTTGATGACATCTGTTGAGTAGCTGTCAAACAATAATCAGTACAGTTCGCATATTTAAATGTTAATCTTCTTCTCATAGAAGGATTTAAATTTTAAATTAAAAGAAAGGTTTTATATATGTGCATTCTTTTTAGAATGACAGATTTATGTTTTACTCTTTCTGTAAGACCATGATATATAAATAGAAACTGCCTTTGACCATTGTAAGTCCGTCCAAACATCTGTCCACCAATGTGTGTATTATGATATATTCTTGTCACTTGGCGTTCGTATTCGTCCTAATTTATTTTCCTAACTAATTTCAACAATACGTTGACTGGATAATCACAGGTTACTATGCTATATGGACTCATTTAATTTTGTTGGTAACACTTTTCGTTGATATATGATTTTACGAAGTCTGCACTCAGTTTGGTTTCTAACTAATAATGATGAATATACAGTTTTGTGTTGACATGAATTATCATTGATATGGTTATATTTATAAATTAACTTTTAACAAAATTTTGAATTTTTGAAATATTACCTAAGGCATAGATTGCCTTAGCTGTATTTGGCAAATATTTTAGGAATTTTGATCCTCAATGCTTTTCAACTTCGTACTTTATTTGGTCTTTTTTAACTTTTTTGGATCCGAGCGTCACTGATTAGTCTTTTGTAGACGAAACGCGCGTCTGGCGTATATAAAAAAATTAGTCCTGGTATCAATGATGAGTTTATTGTTAAACATTTGTGTGGTGATTTGTCTTTGCTTATTAATCAACTTGGCTGATCAGAATATAATGGTAATTAGTAATTGTCTAATATTTGTTAAACCATACTTTTGAGAGAAATTGTTGACAAGGCTAACTTTGTAACAATAGATACATTGTATCTACGACGCAGTTACTTGTAGGTGATATTTTCTTTCGGTGAAGATATTTACACTTAGATTTATAGGGAAATTGTTGATAAATTGATCAGAAGATCGTATATACTATAGTTTGGCAATTTACCCCTTCTAGTTCTATAAACCTTACGTGATGTTTTCTCCATTTGATTTGTGTTATTTTCACGTAATGTTGAAACTACAGGTGCAACTTCTAGAGTAGAGTCCGCTTGTGGTGCAGCTGAGCGGTTCAATGGTTTTGAGACGGGCTGGTGTCGTTATTTTACTTTTCAATTTTTTTGGCCTTAGCATTGTCAGTATGTTTTCGAGATCTCGTTGGTGTTGGGTTTTTTTTATTAGCGTCATATTTAGCAACATAAATGTATTGCAGTCTTAGTGCTAAATTTTCCTTTTGCTATGTCAATTACTTATCAATAATGTCAATGAAATTGTGCTTAAAAATAAATATAATAATGTTACGTTTACCTTAATAATGGTAATGCCTCAGGTTTAATACAAATGAATATAGGTATTTAAGTACGTTTCTGCCAAAAACGGTTAAAAATTCCTTCAGACGTAACAATCTTGTATGTTTCTAAACATATTATGTTTAATTTTAAAAATATAAGTTCAATATAGAAACTTAACATTAAGACTGGAGGTCACTTCAATTGCGTAATTGAATTCGTAAAAATAATTACCATGATTTAGGCCAAGGTTTCATACGTCATTATAATATTCTTGTCATTATGCTAATAAAATAAGATATACTACAACTAAACAATGAACGGTTAAACTTATATTTGGAGGGATAACCATCTATATTGAGCATTTATTCGGGATTATTTTTTTTTAATTTGAAGATATATTGCAAACATTATATTTCATTTGATTGATCTAATTAATCAAAACCTTAAGCAATTGGGGGGAAAACGTATAAATATCAGGCAAAATCTATTACGATACATGTAAATTATACAGATAGTGAATATATTAATATGAAGATTTTCTAAATTGGCATATGGTGAATAAATTAAATAAATTATTTGAATAAATATCGCAAGAGCTGTCCCTATATATAAAGATATCAATTAAAATATTTGACACTATGGGGTGATAATCAATATTTAAACAACGACAACATCATGCATGTTTAACAATGTGTAATTCATGATTGAGAATCTACAAAATACATGACAGTGTCACTTTTAAAAGTCATTTAATTGGTTTTAAATCAATAATGAAAAAGTCATAACGAATGTACATGCCAATAAGTCTTATAGTTTATATATAAAAGAGAAAAGGTGCACTTAAAGTTTGAATTTCATCAATGTTCGTGGCGAAGAAATACATAAATACTGATTTAAAGTATAAAATGAATTAAATTTGGTCTGAATTAATTCGAAAAAAGATAGGAAAAGTATATCAAACGGATACGAAACTCGCATGCCAAAAATAAACTGACAATGCAATGACCAAAAAAGACAAAAAGAAAACTAACGACTAAGCAACACGAACCCCACCAAAACCAGGGAGTGTTCTCCTGTGTTCCGAAAGGGTTTTCTTATCCTGATCCACATATCATGTTGCTCCCGTTGCGTTGCGCATGTTATAATCCGTCCAGTAGTATAACTTATTTTCGATTTATGAGTTCGATAACAACTGTGTAAATTATTAAAATTGGTTAGCTGTGTTTTAAAGGTGAATGAGACAACTCTGCATAACAGACCAACTGACGTATTTGAAAGCACATATAAATCACTATACGGCTTCCAATATTGATCAACATCCATATAGTAAATAAACTTAGTATAGATACCAGGACTAAATTTTGTATATACGCCAGACGCGTGTTTCGTCTACAAAAGACTCATCGGTGACGCTCGAATCCAAAAAAGTTAAAAAGTCCAAATACAGTACGAAGTTGAAGAGCATTGAGGACCAGAATTCCTAAACGTTTTGCGAAATCCAGCTAAGGTAATCTATGCCTGAGGCAAATGTGCTGACTACTGGGTTGGTGATATAAAGGATTGGAAGAGTGTTTGTGATGTTTATATGAACATCTTTTGTCGGTCTTGGGTCAATTGATAACAACATGATCGTCTGATTTTCATTTTTACTGATTATATCATATTCCTCCAATGTGAACATTTTGACTAAACAAAGGCAACAGTAGTATACCGCTTTTCAAAGTCATAAATTGATTGAGAGAACACAAATCCGGGTTACAAACTCAGACTGAGGTTTTGCACCCTGTCGATGCTTCAGTTTGCCTTCATGCAAATTCCTTCTTCACATGTACTTTGATTTAAATCTTTTTATTGTATTTATTATATTTTGTATATCCGTAAACTACTGCTTTATGACTTAAGATACATCAACATGTGGAAATATAATAAGATGTGATGTTTCGGAAGCTTCCGAACAGTTAAATCATATACATGTTATAGAAAACCAGAAACCTTTAGAATGCTGGCATTTCCTATCATGATGTTCTTGATAGAGGGTTGCTGCTCACAAGGAAGCTAATAAACCAAGAGTTTCAAATGGTGAAGTTGAAATCATCCCTTCGTAAATTTTACGGACGCCATCACGAGTTGGTTGACCGTTATGGAAAAACCGTTTCACAAATGATATCGGATATGTTCCTTACGTCGTAACTACAATCCTCTTCCCTGTCATGAATGTGACCTACCGAATTAGACTATTTACCGGAATTGATATCACATAAGCAACACGACGGATGCCACATGTGGAGCAGGATCTGCTTACCCTTCCGGAGCACCTGAGATCACCCCTAGTTTTTGGTGGGATTCGTGTTGTTTATTCTTTGGTTTACTATGTTGTGTCATGTGTACTATTGTTTGTCTGTTTGTCTTTTTCATTTTTAGCCACGGCGTTGTCAGTTTATTTTAGATTTATGAGTTTGACTGTCCCTTTGGTATCTTTCGTCCCTCTTTTAGCTACAGCTTGGAAACATTGATGGTAAAACGACGGCAAATAAAGACAATATGATGAATTAACACAGTTGACTATAAATACTTCGGACTTCTAAATTCAGATAAGAAATCGTGATAAAATTAATATTGATCCAAGTCCAGTTCGATGTAAACTATGGTGATCACGCCTAAGTCACCCTACTTTATTGTTTATTTGTGTGTACTCTGAATGTGTTGTCACTGGACCGAAACAAACACGATAAAACTATGAATTGTCTTCATATTACATTTTTAACAAAGAGTGTTAAAAAGTAAAATCACAAAAATACTAAAATCCGAGGACAATTCAATCGAAAAGTCCCTAATCACATGGCAAAATCAAATGACAAAACACTTCAAACGCATGGACAACGACTGTCATATTCCTGACTTGGTACAGGCATTTTCAAATGTAGAAAATGGTGGATTGAACCTGTTTTTATAGCGTTAAACCTCTTACTTTTACGACAGTTTCATCAATTTCCGTTATTTATACAACGATGCGTGAACAAAACACATAGCACACATAAATAAGCTACGTTAAATTAAGTGAATATATAATTGTCTGTGTATCTATCCATTGACATTACTGATCCACAGAAATGCGAATATATGTCTATAAATGTCTTGTTATGGTGTGATGTGACACTATTGTTTCAGATAAGGGTGAAGGTTTGGTACCATTAAAACGTGTATTCCCGCTTCAACTGTTTGCCCTTGTCCTTAGTCAGGAATCTAAAGTTCAGTAGTTGCCGTTTGTTAATGTGGTTCATAAGTGTTTGTCGTTTCTCGTTTCTTATATAGATAAGACCGTTGGATTTCCCGTTTGAATGGTTTTACACGAGTTATTTTTTTGGGCCCTTTATAGCTTGCTGTTCGGTGTGTGCCAAGGCTTCGTGTTGAAGACAGTACCTTGACCTATAATGGTTTACATTCATAAAGCGTGACTTGAATGGATAGTTGTCTCATTAGCACTCATGCAAAACCTCCCATATCTAATATAGCATAAAAGTCAGTGAAAAACGTTCAGTAATCAACTTCATCATGTTCATGTTAAGAGATATCATTTTAACATTGTTAATATTGAGTATTTGTCAATCGGTACATGCATGTACTTTTGAAAACTTTATCAAGAATTTTAGGATTGGTTGTTTCTTCTAATTAGCAAGCCTTCTAACGACTGTTAGATTGCTCTTTTTCAAATATAATGAAGGCGTTACCAAATCGTTAGTTTTCTGCGCTAAATTGTTCTTTGTTTCTGTTTTTTGGGGTTAGTTTTTTTTTTTGCGGTTTCCAATAGTAATGCTTTTTTTAAATACATTATGAGTCTATTTTTGTGCTCAATAGTTTATGCTTTTCATAAGCAAAAGAAAATAGTAAATCACCTAGTAAGCTCTTTGTGAATGTCACTTATAAAACTACATTTTGCTCTATTGAGAAAGATGTAGAATATTTAATCTAGGATTGAAATATAGACAAATGTTCAAAAACTGACTGAACATCAAATGAATTCTTGAATGCCTTGCGCACAAGTTTGTTATTGGTGTTGTTTGATCACCAGTAAATGTTTTCTCCAATATCTTTATTCTTGAATTAGTTTTCCATGTACTTTTCAATAGAGTAGAAATTGAATTGAATTGCATCTTGTTTTTTCGCACTGACCATTTTGTTTATGCAACGTCCACGACAACGTATTGATTATACTCATTATTGTACAATGTTGTATGATGTCAGAGGAGTAAAATTACCAGATTTAGTTGACACTTGAAATTGTTATTCTTTGTTGTTGTTTTGTTTCACTGGAAAATAAGGGTAATTTAGTGCAACCAGTATAATATTCAAGTTGGTATGATATTGAAAAATTGACAATAATGAATCTTTATATGATTATATAAACACGAGAACCAGATCTGTAGATCAATTCTGTCAATCACCCTACAATACAAGAAAATATTTGAATGAATGTCAAAGTGATTAAAACTTACATGTATATGTTAATATACAAACACTTTTATGTTAATACACAAACGTCTATAAAACAAATATTACACATATGGATTGTTGACAAGCAAAATGTCTAATTGAAATAAATAAACAAACAAAAGTCATATACAAATTTGTAAATTTGTAAGCCATATCCGATGTATCTGTGTGTGTATTTTTTCATGTTCATCTTTTTTCAATATCATATTGAAAAAAGATGGTGATATTTACAACAAATTTAACAAATATTTAATCGAAATAATTCAGCTGTCATTGTTCAGTTCATATGTCTCCATGGTCGGACACTGACCACGAGCCTGATATTATGTAATTTGAATGTTTATTAAAATTGCAAATTCAAAAATACTCAAAACACGTGTGAAAAGACAAATATTATATATAACTTTCAAAGATGTACGCTTACATTTTTCGTAGAACTGCAGTTTGTTAACGGCCACAGCGAGTACATTTGCACTTTATGCCAAACCATCCACCACAAAATTCTCCGCCGCATCTCCTAGCTAAGCAATGTTTGTAACATTTTGTCTGCTTGAATGGACACCCATAATCAGCATCAGCAACTATGTTAATTAATGAGCATAAAATGTAATTATTTTTTACATTGAATTTAGAAAACGAAATTTAATTCTATATTACATTGAGGTAAATGCATCTTTATAAATACTAGTAAATTAAATTCGAAGAGGTATATAAGTATGGAAATTGATAGTGTTCATTTATGAAAAGTAAGTGTCCCTAAATGTTGTGTTTAGTAGATTATTATTTCAGCAGACAATTGGTACTTATTTGGCACCGAACTGAGATAATTGTTTTTGGTACTTTAAATATGCTAATTTTATACACACCATTCTCAAAGATAAGAAACAAAATAGGCTCGTGAAAATATAAAAAAGAAGATGTGGTTTGATTGTCAATGAGAAGACTCTCCACAAAAGACCAAATGGCACAGAAATTAACAAATGCATGTCATTATACGGCCTTCAAAAACGAACAAAGCCCATACAAATTCTTTAATTTCAATTTACAGTAACGATGACGATGTTATGTGACTAAATAATCCAAATTGAAATAAATAATAGCATCTCATAATATTCCAGTGAACTCAACAAGAGTAATTGCTGTGATCTTTAGCTTTAAGGTCAATTACAACACTTATATATTCAATGTACCATGTTTTCCTAAGCGAGAAAATTATTTAATACACCTACAACAAGTTTACAGTTATAAAAGCATTGTGCAATACCAAAATATAAATATAGACAGAATGCAGGACAATAAAAACTACATTTTTTTGTAGCAAAATATATTATATATAGTCACATAACGAGGATAAATCAACTCATCATAGATACCAGGACTAAATTTAGTATATACGCCAGACGCACGTTCCGTCTACAAAAGACTTATTAGTGACGCTCGAATACAAAAAAGTTAAAAAGGCTAAATAAAGTACGAAGTTGAAGAGCACTGAGGACCAAAATTCCTAAAAGTTTTGCCAAATACATCTAACTTAGGTAATCTATGCCTGAGGTAAAAAAAAGCCTTACTTTTTCAAAAAAATCTAAAATTTGTTAACAGTAAATTTATAGATATAAACATAAATGGGTGTTACCTTCAACAGCTGCAAAGCATAATAAGGCAAACAAAAGAATCACAGTTTTCATGTTTAATAGAATAGGTCAATCTAAAATAAAATCCTGTAAAAGAGCAAAGAAGACTGATAAAAAAAATATTAAAATAAAACGAAAATCAAAATGAATAATCAAATGATTGAATACACTGCTCTTACAGAACATATAAGAATAATTGAAATAGTTGTACAATGATATAATGTAAACAAGAAATTACACTTTTTAACTAAAGGCCTTTGCATTTGATTGACTACTTTTTATACGTGAGTTGTTTAGACGAAACGTATTCGAAAATAGTAAGTGCTTAATACGTAACAAAACAATCATACAGTGTGCAAAAATACCATTAAAATTCAACATTTGGTATAAAATAACTATGTTTGATTGCTCTTGAATCAGTCCTTAAGCTGTTCTGTGTACTGTCTGAAATTCATTTTTAGTTATTCGTTGTTTTTCTGATGCTAACAATTTGGAAATGTACTATTATATTTACTATTTATGTTTGTATCTGTCCTGTGTGTGTACTTTAGTTCCGTCATGTAATGTTGTCAATTTAGCGGTATCTTTAACATTGTCAGAGAGCTCGAGGTTTGGCTAGCCACAAAACCAGTTTCCAACCACCATTGTTCATAAAATGTTCTGTACCAAGTCAAGTATATGGTATTTCTTATCTTATAGTTTTATTTCTATGTGTATAAATAAACTCATCATAGGTACCTAGAATAAATTTAGTATATACGCCAGACGCGCGTTTCGTCTACAAAAGACTCATCAGTGACGCTCGAATCCAAAAAAGTTAAAAAGGCCAAATAAAGTACGAAGTTGAAGAGCATTGAGGACCAAAATTCCTAAAAGTTTTGCCAAATACAGCTAAGGTAATCTATGCCTGAGGTAGTAAAAGCCTTAGTATTTCAAAAAATTACAAAATTTTGTAAACAGTCAATTTATAAATATAACCATATCAATGACAATTCATGTCAGCACAAAAAGTACTGACTACTTGGCTTGTGATACCCTGTTGCATTGTCTTTTGTTTTTTTTTATTTTTGCACTTCGGTATTTCTCTTCTGTTATTTTAGTGTTTTCCTCTTATAGTTGATGTGTTTCCATCGGTTTTAGTTAGTTTTTAACCCGGTTTTGATTTCTCTCAATGGATTTATGACATTTGAACAGCGGTAAAATACTGTTGACTTTATCGAATATACATCTTTTGTCTTCTTACTATTGTGTTCAGATTGAACATGTGGCAGATAGCGTTTAATTCGTGTTTCATTTTATTGCAAACATTTGTCAATCAACCACCTGCAACAGCTAATTATAAGATCTAGAGGAGGTAAATGATACCAAAGAGTAATGTATGATATTCAGTTTCGGTCGGTTTTTTATGTGGTTCAAAAGTGCTACTCGATTCTCGTTTTTCTATAGACCGTTGTTTTTTTCTGCTTGAATTGTTTTACATAAGTTGTTTTTGGCCCCTTTATAGCCTACTGTTCGGTGTTCAATTTTATAAATAATGACTTGGAGGGGGAGATGTCTTTTTGGCACTCACACCACATCTTAATATATCTACTTAAAAACATCATAGCATAAAGGAAACAACTAAAGACAAACAATTCCACAAAAACTCTATAAAGTAAGCAATCATTTGAAATAGATTCTAATAAAAACTATAATCATTTGTATAAAAGATTATTTCTATTTATATTGTGAGTATGGTTTAATACAAATCTAAATAATTACAAATTTAATAGTAATTGCGAATCTTTACAAAAGTAAAAGCTCTAATGTATTTTTACATACTGGAAAAACATTAACTTACTTGCTCTGGATGTTTTTTGTTTCTCGTAAGGCAGCTGCAGATGTACAAGTAACAAAATATTAAATCCGAATAACCGTGATACAACGGAAACGGATGAACATCTTCCGGGTTTTTTTTGTGATATGAAAGTATACAATTTTCATCAAAGTAAATTGTGTTTATAATATGACAGATGTATGGCTGTTTAATTGAAAAACAACATATTATTCAATACAATGTATAAAAAAGAAAATTTAGTATAGTTGCCAATGAGACAACTCTCAATAAGAACCAAAATGAAACAAAACAATAAGTCACCTTACGGCCTTCAAAAACAACCAAGCCCATTTAAGTTCTGTTTCGGAAACATAGGTCATAGATTCTGTAAATCTTTTAACCAAAGGAATTGTCAAACTGACAATAGAATGGCAAAAAAAAAACATCAAACGACGAAAAACCAAAAAACAACAGATTTAAATTATAGATATCTAAAAACTAATGATTATCAATCTGTTTATGGAGTCATACAAACTTTTGACATTTTAAAAGTATACAGTAGTACTTACGTATTAGACATATATTGTTTTTGCATAAGGCGGGGAGAACATATTGAGTTGAAATTTTTATAGTTAATGGGAAATCATGGATTTTGATATGAATATTTTCAAGTTTCATGGGACAAAATTAGATTAAATGAAGATATATAGCTTATCCTTCTAAAACCATCCAAGTGCAAAGTTTACAGAGAAGATCGATGACTGTAACGAAACTATCTGTAATACAACAACGTGCTACTGGTGTTGTAGTTTCTTATTTCCTTTTACGGGCATGTACTTTAGTATAAACATTTATGATTTGTTCAGTTAAAATCATGTAAGTTTTACGTGTTTTTTATTTCATTCCTTTTTAATTTATTTGAATTGACATCTATTGAAAAAAGTAAAAATTAAGAAATAGAAAGCATGTTTAAACTTTCTTTCTTTAACATACGTGTTTTCTAATTATTAAGCGTTTTTTTTTTCGTTTTACAGAGCTTATAATTTCAAATCTTTGAGATGGGAGCAAACGTCTTTTTTATTGGATTGTTGATAGTTTTCTCTTCCAACATTCCCAAGGTAAAAAAAAATAGATTTTTTTGTACATCGTGAACATAAAAAAAAGATGTGGTATGGTTGTCAATGAGACAACCGTCCACATGAGACCAAAATCCCACAGAAATTAACAACTATAGGTCACCGTACGGCCGTCAACAATTAGCAAACAGTATGTTTACAAAATACATAATTTATCAACCAACTGTCAATGTACATAGCTTTTTTCAAATATGATTGTTTTGTCATATTCATTACTTCCTTAATTATGTTTGGATAATCAATATACTTTTTAGCAATATACTTTTGTCTTTCTATAGCCATATATTTACACTTCATTACATAGTGAAAATCATCTCCAAAATCTTTAAGGTCACATAGTTTACATATTCTTTTATCTCTTTGATTTTTTTCCATCTTCCACTTTCTATAGGTAATCTGTGGTTAATGAGTCTAAATTGACATAAAGTATAAATATCACGGAATTCCAAAATGGCTAAATACTTTTCAAATCCGAAAAGTTCTTTAAAAAGGCGATTATTTAATGTTTTCGAGTTCTTTTGAATATCTGAGTACCATGTTTGTTTAAATTGATCGTGTAGAGGTGTACTTACAACATTCTTTAACTAAATTTCATTTATACAACTTTGAGTTAACCATACATAAGATAAACCAGTTTTATTAAGGACAGATTCTATACATTTCATCCAATAATATTTAACATTATTTCCATGATATAAACTAAACATTATTTCCATGATATAAACTAAACATTAATTTGTATGCAATTGCTGATAATTTACTGTGTTTGCTAAAAATCAATTTCGCCCAGTATGAAATAATGCGAACCTTGATATCTAAACTAGTAGGATAACGTCCTAATTTTCCATATATTACACAATTCGGGGTAGAAGATTTAAATTGTAGAAGAAGTTTTCAAAATTTCAAATGAACCCTTTCGTATCTTTCGTGTGTACTATTATTTGTCTGTTTGTCTTTTTCATTTTTAGTCATGGCGTTGTCAGTTTGTTTTAGATTTATGAGTTTGACTGTCCCTTTGGTATCTTTCGTCCCTTTTTTCTAATATATCATGATTTCCATATCCCCAAATTCCACAGCCGTACAGTAAAACTGGTTTAACCAATTTATTTAATAAATTTAGTTGACAGCTTAACGATTAGCCATGATTTGTCTCCTTTTTGGTAACTTCATACATGGCTCTCGTCGATTTTTTTTTTTTTTTGCGAGATGCTTCTTGTTTGCTTTAAATGAGCCATTTTTAGAAAAAATAAATTTCAAGGTAATTAAACTCTTTTCAATTTCTAAATCAGAGTTACCACAATTAAATTTAAGATTAACAGGTTGTCTACCACTGCAAAAAATCATGATTTTAGTCTTGTCTACATTGACTTTCATTTTCCAAGCATTACAATATGATTCGATGTTTTTCTAATAACAAATTAAGTTCTGTGGCTGATTCAGCCATTATAATACGGTAACGTCTGCGTAAAGAATTGCAAACAATTTAATATATATATATATCTAGTTCGTCTTCTAGGGCATCTGATATAGTTTTTAAACCTATCAAACTCCCTTTACAAAAGAAATCTTCCAAATCGTTCAAATAAAGCGAAAAAAGAAAAGGGGATAAATTCTGTCATTGGCGTAGACCAATGTTGCCTGGAAAATAATCAGATTTCTGACCATTGTATGACAAGCATGATTTTATATCAGCATACATGTTATGAATAATTTTATACATATAACCATTAATATTATTTACTAGCATCTTATATCCATAAAGCATCTCTATTCCCTGTGTCAAATGCTTTCTCGAAATCGATAAAAGCACAGACCATTTTTTTCTTTTTCAATTTCAAAATTTCAAAAAAAAGAGTGGAATGTAAAGATACAATCACAAGTTGAGTAGCCATTTCGAAATTCACACTGATTTTCATTGAGTAATAAAACTTCATCAGAGAACTTTGCAAGTATATTACTTAAAATAGCTGTAAATAATTTACCCATCAAACTTACAATAGTAGTGGGTCTATAGTTTTTAGGATCAAACTTATTGCTTTTGTTTTTTTATAAAATGGCTTGATCGTTCCAATCACCCAAGATACTGCAGCTGGTACTATTGCAGTACTAAAAATCAATGCAGCATAAACCTCAATAAAAAAAATCGCCAAAAGTCTTAATATAGTCGTTAATAATCATATCATCACCACAAGCTTTGTTATTCTTTAAAGTCTTAATGCATTTTAATATTTCTTCTTCCGTAATTGGACTATTCAAATTATTATTCAGGTCACTCATCAAATTTATATCATAAGTTGGCAAGTCAATTTGATTTGAGTAACCTGAATCTAGCTCTTTGAAAATATTGACTAAATCCTTAAAATTAATATTCGGTTGATTTGAATGTTCGCGTTGGTTCAAAATTTTCCAATACTCTTTGGTGTTTTCAGATCTAAGAATTTTCAATTTTCGAGTCATATCTTTTTTATCTTTTTTAATAGCCTTGTCCATGACCTTTTCTCAGATTCTTCAACTTTACTAGATAATAAAGGCGAAGGCCTCGCCTTCAGCTTGCGCTTAAGTTTTCTATAATTCTGTCATTCAAATTTACACTGAAGGTTTTAACCGTGGTTTATCTCCCTTGTTTTTGAATGCTAATTTTTTCGATTTAGCTAGTCTTATTCCTTGCGGATTCTACAGGGATTACTCCGATCTCATTCACAAAAGAGTTTATCATGTTATCATTAATACTTTCCAGATTTACATTTACTTAATCATGTAATAAACTGTCCAGTTTTTCAAAATTGAAATTTTCTCTAAATTCAGGTTTCTTTTCGTGATCCCATTTATTAACTTTTTTATTTGATTGACTAGTAAATTTATTCTGTTCAATGTCTTTATTTAGAGAATTATTTCAATTCAAACATATATACAATGGGCAATTTACATCTGAATACAAATGCGAAAATTCTGAAACGTTCAAGCTAATAATGTTTGCAATAAAATTAATATTACATAAACAGTAGTATATTATAAAAGTGGTATATTATAAAAGTGGTATATTAAAAAGGCTTAGGTTACATACATCATTAGCACATACACTTTCTAACTCATTATTGTTATCATGTTCGTCAATAAAAATATAATCTTTCTCACTGGCTGTGCGGGCGTTAAAATCCCCGACCATAAATATATTTTCATAATTGGGTGAGAGTTCTAGGTACTCTCTTTTAATTTCACCGAAAGCATCAGATGACGAAAAAGCAGTCTATCCTAGTGGTATTTACACAACACCGAGAATAACATCCCCGTCTTTGAATAATCTTGAAATTTTAAACCATAGTACAAATTTACTATTTGTCTTAATTACAAGCCCAGTAGTCAGCACTTTTTGTGCTGACATGAATTATCTTTGATATTGTTATATTTATAAATTAACTGTTTACAAAATTAAGAATTTTTTGAAATACTAAGTCTTTTTTTACCTCAGGCATATATTAGCTTAGATGTGTTTGGCAACACCTTTAGGAATTTTTAATCTCAATGCTTTTCAATTTCGTACTTTATTTGTTTTTTGTTTTTTTTATCTTTTTGGGATTCGAGCGTCACTGATGAGTCTTTTGAAGACGAAACGCGCGTCTGGCCTATATTTTAGATTAATTCCTGGTATCTATGATGAGTTAATTAACTTGAATACAGGCAGAAATATTGTCCCTCAAACCGAGTACAATACCACCGGAATTCACTCTAGATGTCTTACGTCTATTTTTGGCTATTTTTGGCTTTTATCTTATATCCCGGTATATTCATCCGTATCGTCAGTTTTGGACTCAACAAAGCATAAAATTTCATGTTTTTGTAATAATTTTTCGAATTCTGGGTATTGTAACTTATGTTTTAAGCCACAACAATTGATTTTATGCTATTGAGGGAGAAGGTTTGGATCCATTAAAACGTTTAATCCCGCAGCAAATGTTTGCACCTGTCCTAAGTCAGGAATCTGATGTACAGTAGTTTATGTAATATTTACGTGTTTCTCGTTTCTCGTTTTTTTTTTAAATAGATTAGACTGTTGGTTTTCCCGTTTGAATGGTTTTACACTCGTAATTTTGGGGCCCTTTATAGCTTGTTGTTCGGTGTGAGCCACGGCTCCGTGTTGAAGGACGTACATTGACCAATAATGGTTTACTTTTTCTTTTAAATTGTTATTTGGATGGAGAGTTATCTCATTGGCACTCACACCACATCTTCCTATATCTATGTAAATGAGATTTATGTTTTGAATATTTGTAGCTTTTGCCTGAGACAGATCTCAAGATTCTCTGCTTAGAGCATTTGGATTCTCATCATCTAACATTAAATATCATATTGATCTGATCATATAATTCATCAGTACATGTATAACCCCCTTCAGGTATATCACTTGGTGTTATATCTCTATGATTGTATTATAATAATTTGAAATTAAGTTTATAACATTATAGTGTTGCTCACTAAATTAAAATCAGACAAATCAATTATAAGATTACTATTTGAACTTCATTGGCACTTATATGTACATTGTCCTTTTCGCTACATGTAGCACCAGTTTCATGACTTAAGTTCGAAGTGTTAAGGTGGTGCACTCCTTGGCGCTCCTACCATCTTGAAGGGGTTGAGCACGTGCGAGGCCGTTACCTGGATTTGCGATCTCCTTGTGAGTTTTGCGTCGAATGTTTTAGTTAATTTGTAGTATATTCGTTTACTTATTTTGAAAGCACTTAATTGCAGTAGACTGGATTCTCAAATAACATCTTTTATTCAAATTCTACACATGTACATTTTATCAACAAATGATTTTTACTGAATAAAAATGAAATACAAAAGATTCCTATGACTGAAATGATTCAAAGTGCAATATTATTTGAATGCGATAAAAAGATCTGATAAAGAAATAATCCAGTACCAGGTACATTGTAAGCTCTGGACTTTTCTTTTTTAAAGCCATTATAGAAAAAGTGAAAATCTCAGGGATCTTTAATATCACCATAATAACATGTCGTTTCAAGTTTCTGAAACTAATGTATTTTTATCTCCGTTACATTATCTAATGAAGTGGAAATAAACAAACAAAATGTATCATATAAATACTTCCTTTCCATACAATTTTTCTTGGCGTACCAACGTCATCCCAGTTTAAGAGGAAGTGTATCTTGCTCAAAGATGAGGTCTTATTTTTTATCAGTTCTTTACCGATTTAAAACAGTCAAAAATTAAGATTCAGATATAAATCAAACGAATTTGGTATGTTGATCCCTAGTGACAGTATATAATAAAAATACTTACATACTATTATCACTGATGACTCCTCGGTCTCATAGTAGGCGAACACATAGTTCGATTCCCCTGTAAACTGATACTTGGAGCTTTTTTGAGGTTTTTTGAAGTGTAAAATATTTCATCCCGATTAAGTATAATAACATATTCAACGGTTAATCAACTTGGTTTATGAGAACAAAGAGGGTCGATCAGAAAAGGATAAACTGTTAAAAGGGAAAGTGTAAAGCACTGTTTGAATGCTGAATAATGATATCAATGAATGCTTCATTGTGATCAGACGTTATTGTGCACAAAAGGGTCAAACAGACATTCTCCCCACATAGTCCTTTTTTGATACTGAAGAAATCAAATTGAGCAAAATTATGATATGCATATGTGAACTTTGTATATGGATGTTGAACTCAATGGTTTCCCTTTTCCTTAACATCCACAGCGTAAAGTTCTCGTTTTTATAAACACGGTCTTTGTATAAATATAAGGAGATTTACAGATGAGACAACTATCAAAAAAGTTCAAACAAAGTGGATGTAAGCAATTATAGGCACCCGTACGGCCATCAACAATGAGAAAATGTGAATATTTGAATTTCTAATCCTAAAGGCCAGATCTTATCTTGAACAGTTTCCACTGTCAGCTTCCCATAATACTTTCAACTGTTTTGGGGGAAAATCGCAAATGTTATTTTGTAATTTTCATTGTTTTTACAACATTTAATGTTAATATTACAAACCTTATCTTCAACTCTATCCTATTTTTTCGAAATTTTTAGAAATTTAAATGTGACGTCACTTTTGTACGTCGATCTCATGGACTAACATATAATACGTTGTTCTGCTGTGTCTTTTTTTATGCTGATTTACGTTGTTTTACGTATTTGTTTTTTATTCTGTAGTTATTGACAACTTCGGTGTTAACATGTATATCTATTAAAAAGAAATTTTTATAAATTTACTGTTTTCAAAAGTATGAATTATTCTAAATAATGAGGTTGTTCTTATCTCAGGCAGATAACACTAGCCGTATTGGTCACAACTTTTGGAACTTTTGGTCCTCAATGCTCTTCAACTTTGTACTTGTTTTGGCTTGCAAACTTTCTTTATCTGAGCGTCAATGATGAGTCTTCTGTGGACGAGACGTGCGTCTTGCGTATTAAATTATAAGCCTCGTACCTTTTGATAGCTATAATTTGTGTGTGTATCTGTACTTTTTTTCTCCCATTTAATTGTATTGTAGTCCTGTCATGTAATGTTGTCATGTTAATGTTATATTTATCAATGCCATCAAAGCAGGTTCAATCCACCATTTTTTCTTAAAATGTCCTGTACAGAGTCAGGAAATGGCCTTTGTTATATTTTAGTTGCATTTTAGGGTTTGTGTTGTGTCGTAACTCTCCTGTTCTACTTGACTTGTTTCTCTCAGTTATAGTTTGTAACCCATATTTTTTTTCTCAATCGATTGATGAATTTCGAACAGCAGTATACTACAGTTGCCTTTATTTACTATGGTTATCATTTTGGTACGATATGGTACAATATTTACCAATGGAAGATAAAAGAGGGACGAAAGATACCAGAGGTAGAGTCAAACTCATAGATTGAAAATAAACCGATAACGCCATGGCTAAAATAAAAAGACAAACAGACAAATAATAGCACAGAAGAAACAACATAGAAAACAGAAGATTAAGCAATACGAACCCCACCAAAAACTGGGGGTGATCGTTTATATAATCGTTTATTTAATCGTTTAACCATATAAATTATGTGCAATTTTTAGTACAAAACGTTAGAATTACATATACAATAATACAGTTAAAGCAATGGACAGCATATCATTAGAATAATCGAGTTTTCTTTTTTTTTAGGTACTTTTACATTACCGGAGAACTTGACATTGACTTTACGTCTTCCATACTTTTGATTGTAATATTACTGCAATTGTATTGTTATTAGTTATTGTCCTTTTCGATCTAAAAAATTAACAAGTGCTCACTTGATATATAATTACAGTTTTATTACCGAACTGAACAAAGAAATAACACGACGGGTGTCGTATACGGTGCAGGAAATGCTTACCCTTCCGGAGCACCTGATATAACTCACTTATTATTTATAATTGTTGATGTAAATATTCTTTGGTTTTGTGAGTCTTTGTTTACTCCTTGGTTTTGATTGTAGTTGTTAAAAATGCTTGTTTGTATATAAACCAGTTGAGTAATAATACCTCAAGTCTTCTTTTTCTATTAACTGTAATGGAAGAGGTATTGATATGCAATCTTTATTTTTCTTCTTATTTGTGAATCGAATTTTGGTTACTAATTTAGGGTCATGTTACCATTATGCAGCCATGTACATTGCTGAAATTTTAAAATCCGTAGATCTTAAATGTGTGGCTTGCATAAAATCCCTACTGTTATTTTCATTTTCTTGATTAAGATTAGAAAATAAGGAGAAACAAACAATGTCAATCTATGAATACACCAATGCAAGTTACAGCTTATGTATGTTTATTTATTCCGTTACATCTGAATAAATATACCACAGATACAGAATCAGGAGATACACCCAGGAAAAATATAATCCTTTTTGTAACTATTAGCATTCGTTATGATCAATTGTAATGATATTTTTCAACCAGCTGTTAGATGTAGTTTAAATACTGTTGTTTACGGACATACTCCAAAATCTTCAATCCCAATCAATACATTGTTGAACCTGTATCTAAAACTTTGTATTTCTGTACGCTCTAAACTTTCATTAATAAGTTGAAAAATCGACGACATCTTTTACCAAAAAGTGAATTCTGCTTACAAATCTTTGTTTTGGCTCTCAACAAATCTTATTTTGAAAACATAACTACACCGATTTCAACAAAAACCTGATAAAGATAAAAAAAAAAATTAAGACGTATGATACTCGGCATTTCAATATCTACAATTTACAGACTTCACTTTGTCGGATATCACAAGTAAAGTGTATTGATGTTAATATTATCTCGGGTTAAAATAGGGTTAAGCGCTTGCAAACATACAACAGCACACTATATATGAGCCGGGGAGAAATCAGAAGCCAATTATTGAGAGGTTTCCATTTGTTGCTAATACTATTATTTGCTGTCACACCACTGATCATTGTGAAGGGATTGTTTGTCGCAATTTTTGTGTTCAATCCCACCTTATTGTGTATGTGCCTGTCTCAAGTCAGGGGTGTGTAATATGGTGGTTATCACCAGCCCAGTAGTCAGCACTTTGGTGTTGACATGAATATCAATTATATGGTCATTTTTATAAATTTTCTGTTTTCAAAACTTTGAATTTTTCGAAAAACTAAGGGTTTTCCTACCCCAGGATTAGATTACCTTAGCCGTATTTGGCACAACTTTTTGGAATTTTTGATCCTCAATGCTCTTCAACTTCGTATTTATTTGGCCTTTTAACTATATTGATCTGAGCGTCACTAATGAGTCTTATGTAGACGAAACGCGCGTCTGGCGTTTAAAATTATAATCCTGGTACTTTTGATAACTATTTACACCACTGGGTCGATGCCACTGCTGGTGGACGTTTCGTCCCCGAGGGTATCACCAGCCCAGTAGTCAGCACTTTGGTGTTGACATGAATATCAATTATATGGTCATTTTTATAAATTTTCTGTTTTCAAAACTTTGAATTTTTCGAAAAACTAAGGATTTTCTTACCCCAGGATTAGATTACCTTAGCCGAATTTGGCACAACTTTTTGGAATTTTTGATCCTCAATGCTCTTCAACTTCGTATTTATTTGGCCTTTTAACTATTTTGATCTGAGCGTCACTGATGAGTCTTACAAATGTATGTAGACGAAACGCGCGTCTGGCGTTTAAAATTATAATCCTGGTACTTTTGATAACTATTAACGTTTGTTGCTATATCTTGTTAATAGACTGCATAGATTTTTTATGAATGCAGACGATATGTCTAATTTTTAATGTAATTAATGATCACTGGCAGTGGATATATATGAAACTGTATTAAAAGACTAAATTTAACTTGATAGAGGACTTGTCAGATCTTCCAAGTATTGCAAAAATAGTTCACTTTTAAACTTTGATATACTGGAAGAACATACACCAATAGTGTGTACCAATAGGAAAAGTTTGGTCGTGAAAACCTAAATAGTCACATTTTCACAATATAAAAGATCCAAACCTCAAATATATCATGAATTCAGACATGAGATAAACAAGAAGGGATTTCTAGGATACTTTCAGTGGAAAGCCACACAGACGATTTGATAAAAAAAAATATACTGCAAATGATGTTTAGCTATTTTTACGAACAGCTGTATATACAAAATGCCGTCAATAATTAATCTTTTGATAAGGTTCTTTTGTTCATTTATGAGTAAAAACATGTACATGTGGTCTGACATGGTTTATCTTTTTCATCACTGTATATAACATAAGAAAATGTCTGTACCAAGTCAGGAATATGACAGTTGTTATCGATTTGTTTGATGTCTTAGAACTTTTGATTTTGCTTTTTGATAATGGACTTTCCTTTTTGACTAGGTGTTCAGTATTTTTGTGAACATTCTGACTGTCGTGATAATTCGATTTGTTTATAAAATCAGTTCTTTTATTGTTTTTTTTTTTATTATTATTACTCAATATTCGGCTCTTTAAACTTGTTGAATAAAACATCTCAATATTATTTTCAAGTAAACTCAGGAAATATTATAAACCGTTACGTATTTTCGTGTACTAAAACATGTATTGTTTCTTTAAATTTTACATTTTACGATCCTAGGATTCGCATATCATGAATTTATAAAAAGAAACCAATATTTTTCTTAAAACTATTTTAATTAATGAAATATGAACTTAAATATGCAAAACTTGATTATATGCCACATGACATCTTTTCCCTTCCCTAATCATTGATGAGCTTGTAGCTGAAACCTCCAAAATACATTTAAATACTGTATGGAGGAATCTATGGATCACACATATCTTCAGGAACCTGTAATATAAAATATTTTTGATAACACCAAATGTGGACTCACGTGTAAATGAAGCGAAGAATGTGTTATTCAGTGTGAAAACAAAGTCATAGATTAACCAAACGCAATTTATTTATGAAGTTACAACCTTGAGCAATTGAGAATGTATCAAATCGTATTATCGATTTGGTCCTTATACTGTTTTGTATTTGGCCAGTTTAAACTACGATTTTATTTAATCCCTTGGAAGACACAAGTTACATTTAATTTGACATACAGATTTCTGTTTTTTTCACTATTAAAGTATCGTACCGGTATTGTGTTCCCAATCCTTATTGGATTATATATTCCCTCTTGCCAATCAATCTGCATTTGCCTATCTTCAGAGGTGTTCATAGAACTACAAAGATTTTGATCATTTTTAACTTCTTTGCTTTTGTATCCGGCTCTGCTTTCGAAGGTCTGGAAAAAAAAATTTAAAAACAACATTAGGAGTTAATGTAAACATTGCAACAAAAAGACATCTACCACTTAAAATGTATTTTTAACATAAACGAAAAGTTTTAATCGGGTACAGTACAATAAGTAATATGTGTTCTCATTTTCTACTTTGAAATGTAAACACATTTACCAATTTGTAGTTAATAGAAACAAGGATTGTTTTATGTGTCAATTACAGTAGTAAACTCTTGCTAAAATGCAATCGTTTCCCTCGATGAACCATATTTGGTCGGGATGCGAAAGGTTGGTCAAATAATCTTCTCTAAAGAAAATTATAAGTTTTAATGGTTATATGATCTAAAGTAAAGGATGTGCTATTTATCAGTATATTTGTTAAATACATCTAGATATAAAATATTCTGCTTTATATTGTGATTAACAAATTTTCATCAAACAAAGAAAAGGGCGGGGTTGATTAGATTTTCTATTCTGATGTGTTTCCAAGTTCTTATTTAATTTTTATTTCGGTTAGACAACAGATACAGATGGCGCTTATTTGAATTTGTGAATTGAATTTACCATTTTGCCGTGTTTCCAAATTCTATTATAAACTAAAATCAAACATCTGTAAAACACCAGATACTGATGGCAATTGAGAAAAAGTGGATCTGTTTAAAACATATTCTTACATATTTCACTGGTTGTGGCATGTTCTTGTCACCAGAGCCCTTCACGTCCTTAAGATTACCGGGATCATCATTCTTGTGGTTCGTCAAGCTACGACATCCAAGGTTTTCGTCGTCTGTCTCACGATCTTGTCCAATCTTAAACAAAGTAATACAATGTTACCATAACATGCACATATTTAAAATGATTTCTTTACAGCATCATTCGTCAATCGGAACTTGACAAACTGCTATAGCTTTAATATTGAGCTGTGCTAATTGTCAGTATCTTTGTAAAATACAAATAAGATATAGATGTAAAGTGCTCGGGTATATAGTGTGTTTTTCATGTTTTCATTATAAAAAAAAAGGTAAGGTTGATTTCATTTACTGTTTTTCATGGATTCAAAATTATATTAAGAACTTGTTTTTTATTTCGGTTGGACAGCAGATAAGGATGGCGCTTGAGGAAAATTTGATCGGTTAAAGGTATACTCTTACATCATTCACTTGTGGAAAATTCTTGTCACCAGAGCCCTTCATATCCTCGGGGTTCGCGGGTTCAACTCTCCTCTGATTTGTAAAACCACTGTATCCAAGGTTCTCGTCGTCTTTTTCATGATCTTGTCCACTCTTAAAAAAGTAATATAATGTTGTTACCATAACATACTGGTATTTAAATTGTTTTTTATTTCAAGTATCATTCGTATTTGAGAATTACAAACTGTTTTAGCTTGAGTATAGAGCTGTGTTTTTTGTCAGTATTTTTGTAACATATAGATATAAATGCATCAGGTTAAAATTGTGCTAAACATGTTTTTATTATACATAGAAAAGGGAAGTGTTGATTTGATATACCATATTATTTGTTTCCAAATTCTATTTAAAACTTTTTCTTGTTACACAACAAATAATAAATGCACTTGGAAAAATTCGATACTTCTAAGATATACTCTTTCATCTTTGACTGGGTTTGTATTATATCAGGAAAAGGGAAGCCTAAGGGTTGTTTGGATTTACAAGTTTGCTTTTTTAAACTAATTTTTATTTCGGTTATAAAACATATTATGATAGCGCATGGAGATAAGTTGATCTGTTTAAGATATACTCTTACATTTTTTACTTGTGGCAAATTCTTGTCATCAGAGCCCTTCGTGTCTTCAAGGTAAAAAGGTTCAACTTTCCTAGGGTTCGTCAAACCACTGCATCCAGGGTTCTCATCGTCTGTCTCATGATCTTGTCCAATCTTTAAAAAGTAAAACAATATTGTTACCATAACATGCTGGTATTAGAATTATATTTTATTACAATCATCATTCATCCTTCGGATCTAGACAAACTGTAATAGCTTAAGTATTGAGCTATGCTAAATGTCTGAATGTTTATAAAATACTTATAACATATAGATGTAAAATGCACAAGTATATAGTGTCTATAACACGTTTTCATTATACAAGGAAAAGGGTATGGTTAAATTGATTTTCCATTTTGCTGTGGTTCCAAATTCTACTATGAACTAAAAAACCATTCGGTAAAACAACAGATACAGATGGCAATTGTGTAAAAGTGGATCTGTTTAAAATATATTCTTACATCTTTCACTGGTTGTGGCATGTTCTTGCCACCAGAGCCCCTCATGTCGTTAAGATTACCGGGTTGATCATTCTTGTGGTTCGTCAAGCTACGAAATCCAAGGTTCTCGTCATCTGTCTCACGATCTTGTACAATCTCAAACAAAGTAATACAATGTTACCATAACATGCACATATTTAAAATGATTTCTTTACAGCATCATTCGTCAATCGGAACTTGACAAACTGCTATAGCTTTATTATTGAGCTGTGCTAATTGTCAGTATCTTTTTAAAATACAAATAAGATATAGATGTAAAATGCTCGGGTATATAGTGTGTTTTTCATGTTTTCATTATAAAAAAAAAGGTAAGGTTGATTTCATTTACTGTTTTTCATGGATTCAAAATTATATTAAGAACTTGTTTTTATTTCGGTTGGACAGCAGATAATGATGGCGCTTGAGGAAAATTTGATCGGTTAAAGGTATACTCTTACATCATTCACTTGTGGAAAATTCTTGTCACCAGAGCCCTTCATATCCTCGGGGTTCGCGGGATCAACTCTCCTCTGATTTGTAAAACCACTGTATCCAAGGTTCTCGTCGTCTTTTTCATGATCTTGTCCACTCTTAAAAAAGTAATATAATGTTGTTTCCATAACATACTGGTATTTAAATTGTTTTTTATTTCAAGTATCATTCGTATTTGAGAATTACAAACTGTTTTAGCTTGAGTATAGAGCTGTGTTTTTTGTCCGTATTTTTGTAACATATAGATATAAATGCATCAGGTTAAAATTGTGCTAAACATGTTTTTATTATACATAGAAAAGGGAAGTGTTGATTTGATATACCATATTATTTGTTTCCAAATTCTATTTAAAACTTTTTCTTGTTACACAACAATTAATAAACGCACTTGGAAAAATTCGATACTTCTAAGATATACTCTTTCATCTTTGACTGGGTTTGTATTATATCAGGAAAAGGGAAGCCTAAGGGTTGTTTGGATTTACAAGTTTGCTTTTTTAAACTAATTTTTATTTCGGTTATAAAACATATAATGATAGCGCATGGAGATAAGTTGATCTCTTTAAGATATACTCTTACATTTTTTACTTGTGGCAAATTCTTGTCATCAGAGCCCTTCGTGTCTTCAAGGTAAAAAGGTTCAACTTTCCTAGAGTTCGTCAAACCACTGCATCCAGGGTTCTCATCGTCTGTCTCATGATCTTGTCCAATCTTTAAAAAGTAAAACAATATTGTTACCATAACATGCTGGTATAAGAAATAATAATTTATTACAATCATCATTCATCCTTCGGAATAATAGCTTAAGTATTGAGCTATGCTAAATGTCTGAATGTTTATAGAATACTTATAACATATAGATGTAAAATGCACAAGTATATAGTGTCTATAACAAGTTTTCATTATACAAAGAAAAGGGTATGGTTAAATTGATTTTCCATTTTGCTGTGGTTCCAAATTCTACTATGAACTAAAAAACCATTCGGTAAAACAACAGATACAGATGGCAATTGTGTAAAAGTGGATCTGTTTAAAATATATTCTTACATCTTTCACTGGTTGTGGCATGTTCTTGCCACCAGAGACCCACATGTCGTTAAGATTACCGGGTTGATCATTCTTGTGGTTCGTCAAGCTACGACATCCAAGGTTCTCGTCATCTGTCTCACGATCTTGTACAATCTCAAACAAAGAAAAAAAATGTTGTTACCATAGCATGCATATATTTGAATTGATTTCTTTACAAGCATCATTTGTCAATCGCAACTTGACAAACTGCCATAGCTTTAGTATTAAGCTGTGTTAATTGTCAGTATGTTTGAAAAATTAAGATAAGATAAATATGTAAAATGCTCGGGTATATTGTGTGCTTATCATGTTTTCATTATAAGCAAAACGGGAAAGGTTGATTTTATTTACTGTTTTTCTCTGATTCCAAAGTCTATTTACAACTTGTTTTTATTTAGGTTGGACATTATATAAAGATTGCGCTTGGAAAAAAGTAGATGTTAAAGATTTACACTCAAATCTTCCACTGAGAGTGGCAAGTTCTTGTAACCAGACCCTGGAAAAACTTTCTGCTCGATCGTAGAACCACTGCATCCAAGGTTCATGTCGTGTGTCGTACCATATTTTTCAATCTTAGAAAAGTAATAAAAATTTGTAACCATACCATGCAGGGTTTTTGAATTGATTTTTATGACAAGCGTTATTCGTCCGTCGGAACTAGACAAACTGTTTTAGCTACAGTATTAAGCTGTGCTATTGGTCAGTACGTTTGTAAAATACATAAGATGTAAAATGCTCAGGAAAATAGTGTGCCTATCATGTTTTCATTATACGAAGAAAAGGGCAAGGTTAATTTGATTATTGATTTTGCTTTGTTTCCAAATTCTATTATAAACTTATTTTTTATTTCGATTAGACAACAAACATTGATAGCGGCTCAAACAAAATGAATGCGTCTAAGATATACTTTTACATCTTTTAATGCTTGTGGCAAATTCGTATCACCAGAGCCTTTCATGGCTTCAATGAAAACGGGATCAACTTTCTTCTGTTTCATAAAAGCACTGCATCCATGATTCTTATCGTCTGTCTCATGACCTCTTCGACGCTTAAAAAAGAAATACAAATGTTGTTATCATACCATGATAGTATTTGAATTGTTTTTATGACAAGCATTATTCGTCCTTCGGAACTAGACAGTTTTAGCTTGAGTATTGAGTTGTGCTATTTGTTGGTATGTTTGTAAAATATATATAACATATAGATGTAAAACGCTCAGGTTTCATTGTTTCTAAAATGTTTTCATTATACAAAAAAAGGTAGTGTTGATTTGATCTACGATTTTGCTTTGTTTCCAAATTCTATTCCAAACCTTTTTTGTCAGACAACAAATAGTGATTACGTTTAGCAAAATTGCATATTTCTAAGATATACTCTTACACCTTTGTCTGGGTTATCATTATAAAGAAAAGGGTAGTGTTGATTTAGTTAACTACTCTGCTTTTTTGCAATATTCTATTATGAACTTTTTTTCGATTAGAAAACATATAAAGAAGGTGTTTGGAGAAAACTGGATCGGTTTAAGATATACTCTTCCATCTTTTACTTGTGGCAAATTCTTGTCATCAGGGCCCTTTATGTCCTCAGGGTTCAAGGGATCAAATCTCCTCTGATTTGAACAAACTGTAAAAGCTTTAGTATTGAGCTGTGCTAGTTGTCAGTACGTGTGTAATATACATATAACATATAGATGTAAAATGCGCAGCTTAACATGTTTTCATTATACAAAGAACGGGGCAAGGTTGATTTCATTTATTATTTTGCTTTTTCTTTCCAAACTCCTTTATAAACTTATTTTTATTTCGGGTACACTAAAAATAATGATTACACTTGGAAAAAATATCTGTTTAAGATTTACTCTTATATCTTTATTTGGTTTGGCAATTTCTTGTCTCCAGAGCCCTTTGTCAGGATTGTGTCCTCGCGAATTACGTGGTCAACTTATTTTAATTACAAGCATCATTTGGCCTTCGGAATTTGACAGACTGCTATAGCTTGAGTATAGCTATAATTTTGGGATTATAGGTCTACACAGGTCATTTTTGCTATTTCATGGTTTAATTGAATATTCCAATTACTAGAACAAAAGGAGTTATATTTATATTTGTAACGGACCAGAAACTGAATGTTTTTAAAAATATGTACTTTTATGATTTTCTCCCTTTGAATAATCCACAAACTCTTTATTATTACTTATGCTTCAACACATCAATATTCAATAGTTTATTATAGTTTATTGTGTTGTTTTCCCCAAGTTACATGGTGTTGGAATTTGTTGTTCCATAGAAAGGTGTTGCCGTTAACATTGGAATACGGGTTCCCGGTACATTACAGCATATGCGATATGGGAACCAGATGATTTTTTTGTATAGACTTTATTCATAATCTTGTGTAAGAACATAAAATTACAATCATATCTTATGACACCCCTTGTGTACTGTTTTAGATAGTTTAAAGGTAAACTAGGAGTTACACAACATTTTTGCATTTTCATCGGTCAGATTTCGGTCACTAAAAACATCTGTAAGAAAAAAAAATATATATTTTCTGTAAACATTGTACTCGTCAGAATTAAATAGATTCTCGGAATCTTAAGGCGGCAAGGGTGTCTATCTCCATCTTGGATTTTGAAGTAGCAGTAACAATTGGTCTATTTCTTAAATGAAAGTGCAAATGTTGATAATAGTTTGAAATTCATGTGTAAGACTTTTCATGTTGATATAGAAAATAATGTGTTTAATCATATTTGACACAAATATTTTGGCTACATTTTAAAAAGAAATGCACATTTTTTTTATTTATTCAATTATTCAACTCTGTCACATATGGGGTATTAACTTATAGAAAGTATTTTATAATAGAAAGTACTCGGAACAATATTCCCCAATATTCATGCAATAACACTATAATATCTATTTTAATATGTAGCCAAAAAACAAGTCCGGTGGCTTAATTTGGTTTGCTTTTCTTATCTGAAAGCATGTTTTAAAGCTATCTTCTTACAATTTCTATTGAAAGTCTATGGTGTAGTTTGAAACGATAATTTTCTTTGGACGTTGACAAAAAATTTGAGGTGTTAGATTCCACATTCTACCAGACCGTAATTAAGAAAGCCACCATTTTGAATTCCGATTTTTTTTTGGGGTATGTAATTTCTAAAAAATATAAACAAGATAGTTACATTTTGAGCCTCAAGTCTTCTTTTTGTCTATATTAAAATCATTCTGAAGCGTACGAAAAGTAAAAATACGTTAAGTATACATGTTTGACATCCAGAGAATACATATGACGTCAAATTGTTTAGATGCTAAAGACGATGCAACAGTTTCGCGGACTTTTTCATTTATTGCATTTTTAAGCCAAAATATTGATCAAATGAAATTTATTTTAATATGTGGCATTATAATGGAGATAACTGTATTGTAGTTAGACTTTGGCCTTCGTAAAACTTGATTTTACTGTCACAAATATCCGCTAACCTATCGCCGTGCTGCGTCGATGAGTAAACTCAACTTGCGACATTTAAATCTACGTTTTACGAAGGCCTAGCTTAAAATACAATACAGTTATCTCCTAATTCTATTTTGGATCTTTTTTTACATTTACTTACCAGAATATTCCAACTCTTAAATAGCCATCCAAAATATTTCTCTCCCACAAATTGGTTAATAACACAACTACCTGTTGGTACTGTCTCACTTTTTGATAATGCAAATTCCGTTGAGGTGTTGGAGAGAGGATCCTATTTTGAACAAATGCATTAGATACGTTTTTGCTTTACAAATGTTAACTATTATGAAGTTGGTGAGTAAACTATTAATTTAAATCTTATAATGTTTTTTTATTACTAATTCGTTCCATTTCATTCATAAATGCACCCCATAGGTGACTGGATAATAAAATGTGGTCACTTTGATTTGCGTCTAACCGACATTAAAACCGTAGTATAAGTTTTGCATGAGTTTCGTTGTGCGGGATATAAAAGTACGCAAACACGATCATTCATAATGAATAGTTTAAACAGATGCATGTTGTAAATAGAATGCAAGGCTATCAGCATGTTGACAACCATTGCAACAACTAAAAGAAAGTATATGGCCTGTAAAAATGCAAAATGTATGTCCCTATTCAAATATACTCTCATTTTCAAGTGATGGTCCAAATTTCCCCAACCTTCGTCACGGAAAGCCCCGATTACATGGCCTACTTATTGGTTTTTTTCTGCTGTAAAAAGGTGTCGTTAGAAATATATGAAATACGTTGAGCTACCAGAAACTATTAATCAATCATTAATAGATGTTGTCTTAATGTTGTAACTGAATAATTCGTGTTTATTTGCTTACATTATCACCAACAGCCTCGTTGAAATGGTTATCAATAGTGTTTTCCATTTTTCTTCTTTATTCTTCAACTGTATAATAATTCAACCAGATATTATAATATGCTAATTGTCGCCTTGTGGATTCAGTAGAATGTGTCCCCGTGCCTGTAGTGTATGCCCTTATATTTTTACAGTTAGGGGTTTTTTGCTTGTGAGAGAGATGTCTACTTATTCTATTATCATGATTAATGATCTATGTCTTATACTGTTCTGTGTCATTTTGGTCTTTTGTGGATAGTTGTCTCATTGGCAATCATACCACATCTTCTTTTTTATATTTTAAACGCTTCAGGGATGTACCCGGGGTAATATATTGTTTACATGTATATCAGTGTAAGAATAATTAGAATGTGTACGGTACTGTCTCATCACGATTTACCTGTTAGTAAGCCACAAATAAGCGAATTGAAATAAGTGACATCCACAAAGAGTGCAGGGAATCAGGGAGTATATGTTTGCATTGACGTGACGTAAATCCCAGTTTTTGGTTTCTTGTTAGTCTTTTCATTGCAGTGTATCATTTTATTTTTTTCGCCTTTTATTGTGGTTTCTGTTCCCCAAAATGGTATGTCTTCTTTTTCAATCACGATAATGTAATGTAAACATGAAAAAAGAGTAGTATTGGTAGAAACCATTGTTGTTTTTTGGTATTTAACAAACGGTTGATTGGTGAGTATACCGTGTTTCTTCTCAATAATCTTCTTCACTAAATTCAGATTTGCCTGAATGGTTTAGCAAACACAGTACGAGATTCTCATCATGTCGATGAATCCGGCCTCCTTTTTGTCATTTAACTTTTAAACTATGATTAATTACTAACAACAGTATTGCAAGCAAATAGTAAGTTATGACCATTAGTTTAATATTTTTGTTGTGCAACACATTAAAATTAAATCAATTACAGAATATACGGACCAAAATGTCGTGTATATCTTATTAAGATATGTAAGCCTAAATTACGTTACCTTAACTTTCAACGTATTTAAGCGAATGAGGAAAAGTTTAAACTAAAATGATATATGACATGACTTTTTTTATATAAATAGTAACTTCTATTTTGAACTACTAAGAAACGAAAGCAAAAGTTCATTTGTCAGTTTTCCATTTTCCGTAAATATTTTCCTTGTTATGTTGTACTGTTATACCACTGTCCCAGGCTAGGGGGAGGGTTGGGATCCCGCTGACATGTTTAACCCCGCCACATTCTGTATGTATGTGCCTGTCACAAGTCAAGAGCCTGTAATTCAGTGTTTTTGTTTGTTTATGTGTTAAATATTTGTTTTTCGTTAATTTTTTATACACAAATTAAGCCGTTAGTTATCACATTTGAATTGTTGTACATTGTCTGTTCCGGGCCTTTTATAGCTGACTATGTGGTATAGGCTTTTCTCGTTGTTGAAGGCCGTACAGTGACTTATAGATGTTAGTTTCTGTGTCATTTTGGTCTCTTGTGAAGAGTTGTCTCATTAGCAATCATACCACATCTTCTTTTTTATATTCATACAATTTTAACTAAATTGCACTGATGGAAATATATGTTTCAATTTAATTACATAATTATGTAATCCATGACAAAAAAAAATGTGAATCTTTATGAACGTCTCAATGTGATCTACCTGGAAGTAAATTGATATAAATAAATTTTAATATTCCTACAATAATGAAAATTATAAATAAACATGGAAAATCTAAATCTTTTAATAGATCGATTGGAATGTGATTAGTCGAAATGACCTTGAATTTTTAACTAGGACATACCAAACGTTTCTTTCTTGTGAAATAGCTATAACATGTATAAAGAAAATACGTGTTTAAAAAAGATGTGTATCATTATAAGTGGTTTCATGTGATTTATTTGGAAGTCAAATTGTTATAAATAACCATTCCTACAATGCTTAAAACTATAATTAAACATGGAAAATTCTAAATCTGTTAATAGATCGATTGAAATGTGTATAGTCTAAACTACATTGAATCCCGTAACTAAGACATACTCAAAATTAAATGTTACCATAGTAATCAGTTATTCGAATTCGATTAAAGTGTATACTTTCATTTTTCATGTAGCTCTTTTTTAATTGGATGATAATGTACTTTTATATGTTATTTGTCGATTTTATCACACCCCCCCCCCCTACCACCACCACCACCACCATTTTAGGGATTCAATTTGCAATATCTTTGTTGTTTATTCCAAATCTGACATGACAGGGAAAATATCTAAAACAAATGTCAATTAATAGGGGTAGTCAGGAAGGATTTGCTCAGATGAATGCCATACAAAACATAAGCTATTTTTCAGCACAAAGTACAGATAATATAATAGAAAGAATCTTGAAATACTAGTGCGTGCAAAACTTTGGAAAATAAATACTAAAGAAAAATAAAACGTCCAATTTTAACTTTGGTATATCTTGTTTGCTTATTGACCACCGCTGACTCCTATTGTAAATTATATCATTATCTAATTTCAATATTGAAAGAGAATGTAAATACCTTTTTATCATTGGTTATGTTTTCTCAGTGTGTACTTATTTTTTAAACAACCGACATTCCGAAGATAAATTTTTCGTTCTAATCTTTATAATGTCGAAAGGTTCTTATATTAAAAAGTCAAAGGGGAGGCGAAAGATACAAAAGGGACATTCAAACTAAAAAATCTCAAATAAACTGACAACGCCACATGGCTTAAATAAACACAAACAGACAAACAGACAAATAACAAACACCATATAGAAAAAAACAAAGACTGAGCAACAAGAAGCACATAAAACACTGTTGGTATCTTATAAGCTTAACTAGCAGAAGAAACTTACAAAATTCCAAACAAAGTTCGATGCACTTTTTTGTATTTACCCTCGCCAGGAACGCTATAAGGCGAATGCAGGAAAGTCAAAGTATGAGAAGTTAAACAGTAGAAGAACTATATCACAAAAAGGATTAAAAAATTATATATAAATCCATCTGAGGACCACTTTGACAGACGAATTTGCAACTTAATTAAATGGATGGTGTAAACATAGAGAACACGTATGAGGAATAGAAAAAAGTAAAATCACAAAAATACTCCTTAAAAAACTCAGAGGAAAATCAATTTGGAAAGTCCATAATCACATGGCAAAATCAAAAAACAAATATATACTACATGATAAATAATGAAGACACGAAAACAACAATAAAAGCGCATTTTTTTTATTGTTTTTTTGACTATTTTGTATTCATTTGCTGTTTTTTTGGGTCATGGATTGATACCCAAAATCCTTTTTTTTTTATTACAGTAGCCTAGAAAAGATCTGTGTCCAAGGCATTATCAATCAGCATTAACAATATGTCTAGCGTAATAAAACCGTATTCATGAACTAGTAAAATTGTTAACTAGTATTGCAATGTGACATTCCGATCGTTTATTCAGTAATATAGACTTAAATAAAAGTCCTATGTCTATTCAACATTGAATTTAAAAATGAAAACGCTTTTCAACGATTGATTGCTGACAAATCTGTAAATTGTATTTGTTCTCAATCATTTCGAAAAAAAATTAACAGTTTATTTGTTATATTTATAACTTGAGTTCAAACTTGTGTATCGTTTCTTTTGTTGACTAGTATATAATTATAGGGTATCAAATATCCTTGTAAACATAAGGGTATAACTGGCATATTTTCTTCGGGTAAAATTGTCTTAAACATCAAACCATCAAAGTCATCAAATACATTTAAAACAAATAATATTATAGTTAAAGTATACATTTTGATTGTGTTATAAGTACTTACATTTTTACTTACGGTAATAATGTGAAATGACTTTTGCATATACTGCGTACAAGCCAGATTACCTCATATACTATATTTGCATTATTATTGATTTTAACTGAATTGCATTGGTATTATATACAAAACCGAAACCAAAATGAGAATCATTTCCAAAAATCAATTACAAACTTAATACAGCTAACCACGAATCTATAACAGGATCAATACAGAAAAGGCCAGTTCAAAATACTGTTATCAAACGATTTATTTTTTCGAGTGAACAAATAGTACGAATCTTAACGCTAGGAAAATACAGGAAACTTTTCGCATTCCATTGGATTTTTGGTCAACATTGTCAACTGAAATTTCTGATTTCTCATCGAAGTACTTATCTTTATGCTATTACAATTCATTTCATCTATCAAATGTAAAGTAGCTGGGAAGAATAAATCAGACAGTATAACTATTCCTACTCTTTGTGTTGTCTGCGTTCTTATGATTGATTAACGGAAATGAAACAGTGATAATAATCGAAAGTCGTACTCGAAAAGTCTCATTTAATCGATGTCCCGTTTTATCTGTTCATAATGCATGGCCATGATTTCGTTATGCACGGGTGTGATTTCGTAAGTAATTACTGAGATTTCATAATGACTGGCTGTGGTAATTTCTCCGTTCATAATGACCAGTTGTCGAAATTTTCCTTTCATAAAACATTGACATTTGTATACATATTGTAGTAAGTTGGTTGATAATACTTTATATATTTCAAAATCAGTTTAGATATATACTTGTTAATTGCAAAATAGTTATCTACAACTTTTTCAGTGCAGCTACATGTACTTTTTTTATAATATTATATGAGCATCGTCATTCAAAGTAAAAAGGTGCATCACATTACATTCATTTCATATCATGAATCACTTTTCTGTGTTGTCCTTTCAAAATAGAAGTTGCTGAATATGTTATGCATATACAACTTTTCAATTCATTTACAATCGAATATAAATATATTGTTTTATTATACAAAAGAAAGCATAATGTATGATATTTTTTTAACTTTTGTAATATTTATTTATATTTTTATTTTTTATCAATATCTACATGTACATATGACAATATTATTTGTTCGTATATGAAATACTTAAAAGTATGAAAAGAGATTCCTTAAATAATACTTCATGGTTCATGGTTTAATGCATTATAATTATTATAAATTAAGGAATGTATCTCCCTCATGCAAAGCTCTGATTCCTTTCACGAATTTGACAATACTTTTTGGACCTTTTGGATTCTAGATTTATCTTTTATATAAGCTTTGGATTTCAAATATTTTGGCCACGAGCATCACTGAAGAGACATGTTTTGTCGAAATGCGCATCTGGTGCAACACAATTGGTACCGTTGATTTTATTATTACCACTGGGTCGATGCCTCTGCTGGTGGACTATTAGTCCCCGAGGGTTTCACCGGCCCAGTAGCCAGTACTTCGGTACTGGCATGAAAATACGGATTTATTGTGTTATTAAAATTTGCTGTTACAAAATTTTATAAATTATTATATATTAAGGAATGTATCTCCCTCACGCAAAGCTCTGATTCTTTTCACGAATTTGAGAATACTTTTTGGACCTTTTGGAATCTAGCTCTTCATCTTTTATATAAGCTTTGGATTTCAAATATTTTGGCCACAAGCATCACTGAAGAGACATGTTTTGTCGAAATGCGCATCTGGTGCAACAAAATTGGTACCGTTGATTTTATTATTACCACTGGGTCGATGCCTCTGCTGGTGGACTATTAGTCCCCGAGGGTATCACCAGCCCAGTAGCCAGTACTTCGGTACTGGCATGAAAATACGGATTTATTGTGTTATTAAAATTTGCTGTTACAAAATTTTATAAATTATTATAAATTAAGGAATGTATCTCCCTCATGCAAAGCTCTGATTCCTTTCACGAATTTGACAATACGTTTTGGACCTTTTGGATTCTAGCTCTTCATCTTTTATATAAGCTTTGGATTTCAAATATTTTGGCCACGAGCATCACTGAAGAGACATGTTTTGTCGAAATGCGCATCTGGTGCAACAAAATTGGTACCGTTGATTTTATTATCAGATAAGTGAATGTTTTATCAATACAAATTACATAGAAACGAACTATAAGATAAAAACAAAGGTTTCTGGTTCGATCCCCCACCCCCACAATGGGAGGAAAATTTCAGGTACTGACATTCGGCTCTTCCTTGACACCATTTGCGAGTATGGTCTTGAGGTAACTATGATGAAGGGGATGATTAATGGCTGACCCGTGTTAAGAGAGAGCCATATTTTTTGCACTTAATTAAAACTCTTGAAGATTTCGAAGAAGAGCAGTCTGATTCCGCTACAAGGCAGCATTTGCAGAGTGGAAAGGGATTAACATAAGTTTGTAAATACGTATGAAAAACGCAGCCAAATTTGGATTAATTGAATTTTATGTTGCCTTAATAAAAATATAGACAGTATATATAGATTTTTAAATCATGATAAAAAAATCTGGATAGCATTCGTTGAAATTGCACATATGCATATGCAAAGGTTACGGTTAAACTGGCATAATATTTCATGGTAAAATTTTTGTCAACATCAAAAGTCATCAAATATTGAAAAACCTATAATATGTAATATAATATAAATATTACAATCATTTTATAAGAAATTATATGTTATTTAAAGTTAACATCTACAATTGATTTGGTATTTACAGTTCAGCAAACAAAATATTTACGAAAGACATATGCAATATACATGTAATACAGTGTTTGTTGTCCTGATTTTTAGCATCATCACTTAGAAAAGTATATATAAAAAAGAAGATGTGCTATGATTACAAATGAGACCACTGTCTGCAAGATACCAAAATGACACAGATATTACGAGCTATAGGTAACTGTACGGTCTTCAACAATGATCAAAGCCCATACCGCATAGTAAGCTATAAAAGGCCCCGCTATGACAATGTAAAACAATTTAAACGAGAAAACTAACAGCCTTACTTGAATAAAAAAAAAATGAACGAAAAACAAATATGTAACACAAAAACAAACGACAACCACTGAATTACAGGCTCCTGACTTGGGACAGGCACATACATAAATAATGTGGCGGGGTTAAATAAATCTGTTTGTTTTGAACACGCATCGTTGTCAATATAATGGAACTTGATACAACTGTCTTACAAGTGAGAGGTTAAGCTAGCTATTATACCAGGTTCAATCTACCACTGTCTACATAAGAAAATGTCTGTACCAAGTCAGGAAGATGACAGTTGTTATCCATTCGTTTGATGATTTGAACATTCCGTTTTGAATTTTCATCGGAGTTCAGTATTTTTGTGACTACTTTTTAGAAAGGTCTTAATCATTCAAAGTTTGAACTGTTATTCTTAATCTTGGTAAAGGCATGAATATGATTGTAGATCATGATAAACGTGTCTTCTCGTGGCTATGCCAATAGTTATCAAAAATACCAGGATTATAATTTTATACGCCAAATGTAGATAGGATTTATGATATGAATTAATCAACCTTATTCTTTCATTTCCTGTTAATTTGTTAATTTTGATTTAGATACCATGATAGATAAAATGACACAGAAATTAACAACTATATGTCACCGTTTTTAGCATGTTCAAATATAAGAAGTATATAAGTTCTAGAACTAAAATAGGTTCTTTTATAATCAAATAGTTCTACAGAAAATATGTCATGCAATTTTAGAAGCGTAAAAATCGTCATGTCATGTGGAAATTTTGTCATTGTATTTTCTGTAAGTAACTTAATTGCACAGATTGAAATAAATGTTCCAATTCAATTACATATGTGATCTCTGTGATAAAAAACAAAAGTGTATTTCATTATTAGCATCTCAACGTGATCTACCCCGAAGTTAAATATATTTTTATTAAAATTCCATCTATAATAAAAATTATAAATAAACATGGAAAATACAAATCTCTAAATAGATCGATTGGAATGTGAACAGTCGAAAATGACCTTGAATCTAGTAACTGTCCCAGAACATACCCAACGTTTCTCTATTGTCAAATAGTTATAAAGAAAATATGTCATGTATGTTTATAAGCGTAAACCCCCGTTCTAGTATAACTTTTTTATGAGAAGTTGGGATATGTTCTTATTTAATCAAATATTTAATTTGCGTTAAAAAAAAGTGTGTTTATCATTATAAGTGGTTTTAAGTGATTTATTAAAATACTAATAGAAAGAATTTTGAAAATCTAGTTGGTGTAAAACGTTGGAATATGAATATTTAAAAGAAAAAGAAAACGTTCAATTCCAACTCTGTTATATTTCAAATGTCTATAAACTAAAATGGAGCCGGCCCCTATTATAAATTATATCATTATCTTATTTCAATATTAAGTATCAGTCACACTTTACCGGATAGCACGAACAGACGCATAGCGGATGAAAATAAAAGTTGTCCGTTGACAAAATTGTTATCCGTTGGGAGTCCGTTGATGTACTGACCGAATAAAACAGACGTGTAATGAATGCATAACGGACACACACCGGATCTGCAACGTACTAGAAACGGAAACGTACCAGACAGAACGGATGTCGAACGTTCATCCAATGGACGAGTACCGCAAAAAACGGACACCTAACAGAAGCGTACCGGATAAAACGGATGAACAAGATATACGGAGAAATTAAAGACGACATCAATAATACATGTAAATCGCATAAATATTCAAAATGTTTCTGTGTAACTGGTTTTTGGTTTGTTCTTCAAAATGCCGCTAAAGGGCAGTGTCTGCCCTGAAAAAGAACTGGTTGATTGTGAAGACGTGTCTTTACTCTAAGATCGATTATGAATAATAAGAATTCATGAACCTTTAGAAATCTGACATACCAATGGCTTTTCTGTCGCGAAATTTTCAATTTGCATTTATCCGTTTCAGATCCGTATCGTTCAACATTCGTTTTATCCGTTAAACGTCCGGTAGAAGTTCGTTGGTGAATTTATCTTCCAGACCTCCAACGGATGTATAACGGACACGTAACGGATACAAAACGGAAACAAAACGGATGAGTACCGTACAAAACGGACGCCTTCCGGACGTCCAACGGACATTTCATCCGATGGACGTACGTTCAAAGTTTTGAACATGGTCAAAAAATGTCCACCGGACAAAACAGACGTATAACGGATAAGAACGGACGTCTAACGAACATGAACGGATTGAAAAAAAAGTTATCCGTTAGGCATCCGTTTGACCTATCCGTTAAGGTGTGACCGAGGCTTTAAAGAAAATGTTACATTTTGATACATGTATTGTTTCTAAAAAACATTCAATTTGATTTAGTGTATACTTATTTATTTTTTTATAACCATACATTTTTAGATCAATTGTTCATTCTACTCTCTATAATGTCAAGATTTTTTTATACTATATAGTTCAAGGGGTGTCGAAAAGATACCAAAGGGACAATAAAACTTTAAAGTCGAAAATAGCTAAATTTGCTAAATAGAAAAACACTAACAAACTACATGTAACAAACAAACAACAAACAAAATATAGAAAACCAAAGAATAAGCAACACGGACCACTTTGCTTGACGGACATGCACCTTCATTCTTTGAAAATATTTACACATAAATGAGTTGTTTCTAATGATATTTTTCTTTGGTTGATTGGATAAAAATGCTACAAAAGTGATAAAGCAACCTATGACATCCATATATAGTTTTCAGTACAAGGGATGGTATAAACATAGAGAAACACGTATGAGGAATAGCATATATACTACATAAAAGAGAATTGAGACACAAAAACAACAAGAAAAGCGCTGGTGGACGTTTCGTCCCCGAGGGTATCACCAGCCCAGTAGTCAACACTTCGGTGTTGACATGAATATCAATAATGTTGTCATTTTTTATAAATTTCCTGTTAACAAAAGTTTAAATTTTTTGAAAAACTAAGGATTTTCTTATTCCACGCATAGATTTCCTTAGCTGTATTTGGCACAGCTTTTTGGAATTTTAGATCCTCAATGTTCTTCAACTTTGTACCTTTTTGGCTTTATAAATATTTTGATATGAGCGTCACTGATGAGTCTTATGTAGACGAAACGCACGTCTGGCGTACTAAATTATAATCTCGGTACCTTTGATAACTATTGTAGAAATTTACTGGGTGTTTTGTTTTTTTTTTTTATCATATATAGATACCTATGTCCTTTGCCTTTCTATAACACGAGCCTACGAAAGATTTTGTTCTAGGCATAATCAAGCAGTATTAACAATATATCTAGTAGATTCAAACATCATTGCATGAACTAGAAGAATTAATATTGCAATGTGACATTCCGATCGTGTGTTCAGTAATGAAGACGATCATAACACTCTGGTGTCTATTCAGATGTCAGACCATCATTTTAAAACATATGGAAAAGAAGCCCTTCTCTCACACAAAAAAAAAGTGCTTCTGCTGTCATTGTTTGCTTAAACTTCCAACAAATTTTCAGAAATGAATCTTTTGGTGAAAGAGAAATATATTTATACCATTTTGAGCCAAAATTCACTTGTCTATGAGTTTGTATTAAAAATTCAGAATTGATGCGCTCCATAGCATACCAATTAAAGATTTTGTTTTTTAGTACCTTTGTTCAAGGTCCGTTTTTGTCTGAGAATCTGTTAAAGGTATGTTGAAGATTAGAAAGAAGGGACGAAAGATACCAGAGGGACAATCAACCTCACCAATCGAAAGCAAACTGACAACGCCATGGCTAAACATGAAAAAGACAAACAGACAAACAATAGTACACATGACACAACCTAGAAAACTAAAGAATAAACAACACGAACCCCACCAAAAACTATGGGGATCTAAGCTGCTCCGGAAGGGTAAGCAAATCCTGCTCCACATGTGGCACCCGTCGAGTTGCGTATGTGATTACAAATCCGGTAAATAGTCCAATTCAGTAGGTCACATTCAATAAAGGGAAGGGAATTGTAGTTACGACGTACGGAACATATCCGATATCATATGTGAAACGGTTATTCCATAACGGTCAACCAACTCATGATGGCGTCCGTAAAATTCACGAAGTGGTGATTTAGAAAGCTGATACATTTACAATTCAGGAAATACCTTCTATGAATTTTAACTTAAGATAAAATATTTAGAAAGCTGTGAAAACTGCAATATTTGGTTGAACAGACACGGCTTTTTAATTAGTGGTCAGACAGTTTAAACATGAAATGCCCAATAACGTTTTTTGATTGATTGATTGCATATTATAAATAGGTCAACTGTATTTTTAATTTTGATTAATCTCCTGTGATATTCTTTCTAAAAGTATGGATTAAAATGAAGTTTGGATATTACCCAGAAAACATAAACAAATGAATATTCATTTGAATAAGACAATACATGTATTCAAATTATTAGCATTCGCAAATTAAACATATATATAAGGTATCAAATATCCTTGTTAAAATTGTAGACATACATATGTTAACATAAGGATATAACTGGCATATTTTTTTCTCTGTAGAATTGTCCTAAACATCAAAATTCATCAAAAGACATCACATACATTTAAAACAAATGATATTATAGCTATAGTATATATTGTGATTGTATTATAAGTACTTATATTTTTACTTACGGTTATAATATAAAATAGCTTTTGCATATACTGCGTACAAGCCAATATTACCTCATATACTATATCTGCATTGTTATTGACTTTAACTGAATTTCATTGGTTTAATCTTACTTCCTTTTCATAAAGGTTAAGCGGAGAAATAGAAACAAATGTCTCAATATTCGTTTTAAAAGACAAAAGAATTTAAAAAAAGAAGGGTATTCTATTTTAAATTAGCTACTTTTTAACGAATATTTAATCTTTATTCATGTTGTGCTTGCAATGCAATTTAAAATTGATCTGATCTACTAGGACGTAAAACAGAAAATACGGAAATAAATTTATTATTTGAACATTGTCTTTTCTGTTGTTCCATATCGCTCCCCAACTTAATTTGTCGGTCAAATAAGTTTAAGATATATATAGACGACATACGTCTATTTTGTTTACAATTTATAAAAACGAAACCAAAAGAAGAAGAATTTCCAAAAAACAATTACACATTTGTACATATAATAGATAGTAATCCTATATATAGGTCCAAATAATTTTAAAAATATACTTTTTTAGTTATGTCATAGTTATATACAACTTTTTCAGTGCAGCTACTTTTTTGTAATATTAATTCTGAACAGCATCGTTATTCAAAGGTAAATAGTGCACATCATATTCATTTCATAAAATGAATCACTAAGCAGTGTTTCAAAAATAGAAATTTGCCGAATATGTTATGCAAATTCTTCGTTTCAATTTTTTTATATTCATTTACAATCGGATATAAATATATTGTTTAATTACAGAAACGAAAGCATAATACAATGTATGATTTTCTTAATCCTTTTTATTTTCATTTATTCAAAGAAGATGTGGTATGAGTGCCGATGAAACAACTCTCGACAAGAGACTAACTGACACAGAAATTAGCAACTATAGATAACTGTACGGCCTTCAACAATGACCAAAGCCCATACCGGATAGTTAGCGTTAAACATTGTTAAAAGGCAACGATGTAACAATGTGAAACAATGTAAAACACGAAAACTAACGGCCTTATTATGTACAAAATATGAACGAAAACAAAAATGTAACACATAAACAAATGACAACCACTGAATTACAGGCTCCTGACTTTGGACAGGCACATACATACAGCATCTTTTGGTTTTGTTATCAATACTTATATATGACAATATTATTTGTTCGTATATGAAATACTTAAAAGTATAAAATGAAATTCCTTGAAAAATGCTTCACATATATCATTATAGGACAAAAATGTAAGATAATTGAATGTTTCATAATAGACGTTTAGTAGGTATATTGTTTGGGTGCATTGATGACATCATTTTATCAGTGCAGAACCTGGTTTTATCGCATACCAAAACTCCCACTTTATGACAATGATAAAAAAAATATCGCTTATACGCTGCGTAACAAAATCGCCATAGCATAACAACACAATGATTGAGTGTATAAATACAGAGCCAGATAAAAGAGATGTCACACACAAAAAAATAAACGGTAAAAGTAATATTTAAATCATGGTAAAAAAAACCTGAATAGCATTCGTTAAAATTGCACAAATGAAAATGAAAAAGGAAAAGGTTGTGGTAAAACTTGCATAACATTTTATGATCAAATTGTTGTCAACATCAAAAGTCATCAAATCCTGAAAAACTTATAATATGTTAAATTGTTTACGGTAAATATTGTGAATATTTTAAAAGTACTTACATGTTATTTAAAATTGATATTGAACAATTGATTTGGTATTTACTGCGCAGCACAAAAAATATTAAAAAAAAGAAATATGCAATATGCATTTATATATAGAATCATTTGTTGAATGTATTTCAGGAAACTGACTACAAAGTGTAATGCAGTGTTTGTTTTCCTGATTTGTAGCCATGTAAACAGATCTATAAATAAATCATCACTTAGAAAAAGAAAGAATGATTTGAAATAGAAGTAGTTTTATTTTGATTAAATTATTGCGTTCATGTATTTACATCTTACCTTATTTTTGTATTTGTAATTCATAAAGAAATTGGTCTGTTCAATTACTATGATTAGCATATTAAATTAGGAAATGTTTATTTAATCTTACTTTTTGTAGATTAACTATATATTTATTATTTTGTGTATGAACACTTCATTTCACTCAGTAACTTCAGTTTATTCAGTTTTTTTATGGGCAAATCCAGTTCACTGGATATCAGGAAAAAATACGTGTAATTCTTTAAAGTTTACAAAAACGAAACCAAAAGGAAAAATATTTTTGATAAATCAGTTACAAGTGTCAGTATATAATAGCTATAATTTAAAGACAGACATTTCAAAAGACTATGATTCCATGTCCGTGTTTGGTCCTTTTGAGTAATCAGCTCTTCAATATTTGGTTTATGTTCTAGATTTCCGAAATATATTTGCATCGATCTTCACTGTCGAAACGATCATCTGGTGCAGTAAAATTGTTACTGTGTGTGTTATAAAAATGTGATATAATAATTAACTAGAACGTACAACACAACACGTTCATTTAATATCATTATAAAACCAATCAGTCGTGCGCCTTCAGACAGGAATATTACTGAAAAAATTTGGCAGTTTCGGCTTTTTTATGTCAAACATTGAATATCAATTAGCAATCGATTAAAAAAAAAAATTTAACCTTTGCAAAAGATAACTTGATACAACGCATATATTTGTATGGTTTGCATCAATGAATTAAAAAAATAGAGAATGTTTTGGTCATATACCTAATACATAAACTTTAAGTCTTTACGAAACTTAATTATCTGCACACATGCCTTATCTTCATTTAACTGACTGTATGATTTAAAATTGACATTTAAGATACACATTGATTGTTGATATAAATAAAAAAAAATATTATCAGTGCAGTCACTTAATCGTTACACAATGATTATAAAAAGTAGAGTTCATTAATTTATTTTCATATCTTAGAATTTAGCTAAAACGCTTTGACAATAGACTTTATTGAGTACATTAAGGTAAAAATAGTCATAGATTTACAAATACAATTCTTAGTAAATGTCAACAAATACTTCTTAGAATTTTGTCTATGAAAAGGTTTTAACCGTGTTATCGTCCTTATGTTTAAGTGTATATGATACACTAAGTCTGGGCAGACAAAGCAGTTCTTCATATACAGATTAGCTGAAAGGTAATACTTTTGTCAGTGTGTAGTAAACTTTAATATTCAAATCTAAAATATAGACTAACTAATATGAATTTCATACTATCACAGATAGTTTTGTTTTGTATTTATAGATATACATTTACACATTTAAAGATGTATTTTCTTTACTTACGGTTCACTCTAATACAATGTGATTGATTACATTACAATTACACACCTTATTTCAAATTAATTGATTATATACACATGGAAAAAAGTATTGCAACACCAAATTGAAATTGGAATTAAAAAAAACACTCTTTATTTTTTTCTGATATAATTTGTTAGAATATAACTAGTTAAACATTATTTAAATATCACCTAAGTTTGATCAATAATTATCGACTCGATAAGTTCTTATATTTTTTTTATCTGCACATGCAGCTACTGTATCCCTAAACAGCAAAACAGGTGTTTGTATCCTCATTGATTTCAACACTTTAGATAACCAAGTTTATAAAGTTATGCGATTGCCACCTTGTAATGGGTCCTCCACAACTCTTAACCGCAGCAAGATGGCAGATTATCAGCATGAGAGAAGCAGGAATGTCGCTGTGACAACCGCACGTATTGTCGGTCATCACTATTCCACTATTAGTCGTTTTGAGAATATAAAGCAGGCAATAAACGATGTCAAAGACTTTCAAAGATCAAAAAGACCCCCTATGCCATCTGCTAGGGAAAATCAAGCATAATGAAGCTTGGTCAGAAAGAAACCCATTGCAAACAATTCAATCCTAAAAAGAGAGTGGTGGGCATACAGGAGCCTTTAAACAAATATTGTTCGAGATTGACTCATCTCTACTGGTTATTGTGCGAAAATACCATTTTGGGGACCTTTGCCAACGAACAGACACACAGTTATCCGTATCCAATGTAGTGCAGAGCTCGCCAAAATTGGAAATAAGCATCGTGGAGGAAGATCCATTGTTCCAATGGAATTCTGTTTATTTTCCTTGGCCCGATCGAAGCCCAGATTTGAACCATATCGAGCATATATGGGACACTAGTTGGCGTGACACCCTAGTCCAAACACGTGATGAATTAAACAATTCCCTTCATCAGAAATGGTTGCTGCTACCTTAGCAACAAATTAGTCGATTTATGGCAGGAATTATAATTATGAAGTGGCGGTTGACCGTTTGAATGGAGGCTGCGCATCAAGTACTAATTCTTTGGCGTGTAACGATCAACCATGATGAGAACAATCACCTTAAGATTAATTTTGAAATGTCTGACATTGTAAAGTTCGACTACAGTAAAAGTTGTAAAATGCAGATAAATCTTTTTTTTCAAACATTTTTGTTCGTTAAAATGCCAATGTAATCATAAACTGTGTTTCAATACTATTTTACAAATATTTTATCATATTCCATCTAAAATAAAAGGCTGATTTTTCAAGTTTTTAAAAAACTAAGGTGTTGCAATACTTTTTTCCATGTGTATATAACGTTAAAGTGATCATGAAGATTTTTGATTATTTATGACGACATTGTATATTGCAATATTAAAGAATTCCTTATATCTTTTTATCCTCACAAAAAAGCTAATTTTGTTGGTTTGTTTTAAATCCGTAATCGATTCATCTTATTTATTAGGAATTTAGACAGTGTAACATGTGCAATTTGATAACATAGCTATGGACAAGAATGCTTTCTCTATGTAAAAAATATAACTTTGGTTGGTTTTTTTTAAACAAATTTTGACCAATTTCTGGCAATGTAATCGATCACATAACGATTACTTGTAATCAGAAATGGCATGATAATGATTACATAGGATTACAATGAAAAATGTAATCGATAACAGCTGATTACGATTACCCCGTGTCTTTAAATCAGTAGCATAAATACTAATAACAAAAGCTAATAAATAACGAAATTAAGAGATTATTCAAATGCTGCCAAATGTATATGTATGCGAACATGTTGATTAAAAACTGTTGCTTATAATTGCTTAAACAATCTGCTTCATTGGAACTCTCATAAAATTGAGAATGAAAATGGGGAATGTGTCAAAGCGACAACAACCCGACCATAGAGCAGACAACAGCCGAAGGCCACCAATGGGTCTTCAATGTAGTGATCAACTCCCGCACCCGGAGGCGTCCTTCACCTGGCCCTTCAACAAAATGTATTCTGGTTCAGTTATAATGGACGTCATACTTAACTCTAAATTATACACAAGAAACTAAAAATTAAAAATTAAACTAAAGTTAAAAATGAATAGTTGTCTCATTGGCAATCATACCGTATGTCCTTATTTTTATACTGTTCGAATTTGAAATAATCATATAAGTTTTTATCATTTGAACATTTTCTAAACAACCTTTTGAAGCAGTTGTTCTACAGAAGAAAGTTTATTCAACAAGAAACCAATGGCAAGTATTGATAAGTGTGGCATTTTTGTTTATATGATCACTAAAATATGATACATATTACATATGCAATTTATCCAGATGAAGGCAGCACATATAAAAATACTCCTGTGATGAAGATAGGATGATTTTAAGACTTCTAATTATGAGTCCTAAAGTTAGGAGAACAAATGCAATGCATTCTAAGAAAAGCGTCATGAACATAACACAGATGTGCAATACAATGGTCTTATGACACGTGCTAATATTAAGAAAGCTACCGCAACATCACCCCAGCTGTCTTTTCCCCTTTGCTGTTTTTCATATTTGAGTAATTCCTTGCTATTTTTATTTACTTTGTCGTAGATATGATCATATCATATGTATATTACATGTATAATGTATGTTTAATATTTTTTTTATTTTCATTTTTCTTAAGACTTGAAATATATTTATTGAAAATCACCTGAATATAATTTACCTTGTATAACCCAGGGAAATATACACAAGGGGCCCTGTGTTTACAATGATACAACGTCCAGGGATAAACGGTGGACTCTATTTTAAAAAAAAATCTATTTTATATTTTTCCATACATAAGTTATACATTCATATTAATTACACATATTGAGTTTGCGTATAAAATATTCATAATATTCTACAGTAAAAAAAAATATATCAATACATACAAAATACATATGTTTAATATTAATGAATATTTCAAAAGGAAATTTGATAAGTTAGAACTTTGAAACTATAAACAGTACAAGCGTATTAATGCTATCGTTCGAACTAAGGACTTCTGTTCAAATGACAGTAAAACTTTCAAAAAATATAGAGTTCACCTCAAGTGAAAGTAAAAGTAGATTTTTCAAGTTTCTAGAAATCTTGTTGTTAAGTACCCTTAGATATAGTAAATGTTAAACCAAACAGATTGTGACGCATTTAAAAAGTAACTTCGTCTGGTAAGTATAAATAACCTACTTTATTTCTGTTTTTACTTGCGTTGTTAATACTAGTATATCAATACCACAAATTAATAGTTTACCCATTACCATTTTCAGGTGTCCTTTTTAGGTCCTTTGAATTAACATATTTGTTTTATTTGGATTCTTTTTGCTATATGATACTTTTCGAAATGTGCATCTGGTGCAAGAAAATTTGTACCGTTAATGTTATTACTACCACTGGGTCGATGCCTGTGCTGGTGGACTATTAGTCCCCGAGAGTATCACCAGCCCAGTAGCCAGTACTTCGGTACTGGCATGCAAATACGGATGTTAAGTGTTATTAAAATTTGCTGTTACAAAATATTATAAATAAATTATTATAAATTAAGGAATGTATCTCCCTCATGCAAAGCTCTGATTCCTTTCACGGATTTGGCTATTCCGTGGTATTAAAAGTCATGCCAATTATCAGATACATTGTTTTCTCTGCTTTCAAATTTTTTTCTGTTTGAACCCGTCGACCTATAACTTATCAATTATTGGTATATTATTTATTTGGAAAACGAAAGGTCCTGGAACGGAGTATTCTGAATCAACAGCATTGTCTCATATTATTTATAAGTTGAATTATTTGATTCGATGTCTTACCTCATGCCCGCTAACAAATTGAAAACTGTTCCTATACGCCTTATTTTAAGTCAAGATTTTTAGTATTCGTATTGTTATCTTAGAAAGTCTCACTGATTAAAATACTACAATATGAAAAAATTTGACAATGCTTGAACTTAGTAGCGTTAACCCCGTGATTATAATCCGTGTATATAGCAAAATCCTAAATACAACGTTTGGTGGTGCGCCTGTCAAATGCGGAGCGTACATATAAGGTAATAGGTAAGAGGTGAATATACTATTGGTACCGGTATCGGATTCGACCCGGAACTTGTTAACTATTGGCAATATTAATTATGTGGAAAACAAAAGGGTCTGGAGTGGTGTAATTTTTAATCTACACCACTATCCTATATTATCTATATATAAAGTTGAGTTCTTTGATTTGTTGTTTTTACCTGATGACGGCTGACAAATTGGACCTCGTTATTTAGTATTATAGATATCTTTATGTGATTCTAGACAGTAGGAACATCGACTAGGTTAACTGTTTGACATAGAACACCCTATTATTATTGACTAGCATTACCCTTTCAATTTAACTTGAACCACATGTCATATTTTTTTTAAAGCATACACATCTGTGCGTCTAAGCAAAGTTGACCTTCAATGAATTAGGGTATTCTGTTAAAAAGAAACACGCGGGACAGACGGACGAACAGAACGAACGGGCTAACGGACGGACGGACGCACAAACCAGAAAAAATAATGCTCATAAATGTGGCATAAAAACATGTATCCTAGTATAGACTTTATACAAAGGCTACAAAATCAATACAAAAATTCACTGGACTGATTGTATCACATATTTCATATGTTAGGACAACTCCAATATCATAAAAAAAAAACAATTTATGTGTTTCTATGTAACAATAAGGCATGCATTCCATTGTAACCGATGACTTGTTATTTTGTAATAATCACATGCATGGCTAGTGTTAAAACTTCAAAGAAATGACATTCTTTTGGCACATAAGATTCCTCAACATAAAGGTAAATATGTTTTTTTTGTAATATCGTTACAATATTATAAAATATCTTGTCTAGTATTTGAATTTGTCTCAGACTGATCGCTCAAAATTAAGATTTATGTCTAACAAAGTCACAAAACAAAAACGAAAGTATTAAGGAAAGAATTCAATTGACGCCTAAAACTTTCTGTTTGTATTATTGTTTGTATGAATAACTTGATATCACCCCATTTTCAGTTTCTTTGTATTCCATGCTCACCTTTGTTTTGTAACATTTTGGCAGGAATGGCTAATCTACAATAAAACTTAGAAATATTTATTGAGAAAAGACACACTTTCAAAATATATGTAGAAAAAAATCGTTGTCTTTACTGGCATTCGAACTCAAGACCTTAATCATATCAACCACGATACATATCCCCACACCAGGACGACTTGATACCAACTTTCAATGATTTAACATATCTAAAGGAAGCAACATATATTTAGAAGTGGGGCGAGTAGGCAGACCTTTATTTTCATAAATAAGCCGAGTGTCATACTGATTGTTAAATGGCAGTTTACACTTTTCATAAGGGGCGAAGTATTATTCAAGAGTGGGACAATATTTTAGAAAGTGGCGATTGTGTATGGGCCGATTGGCCAGTAGGGCGAGTTGACATGGTTTCATACTTATATATATATAAACAACTCGTCTAAACATCAACCCAACAATGTTAGATCTGTAAATTTGCTTTCGCAAATTTTTGGTTCTTCCCTCGCCGGGATTCGAACCCATGCTACTGTGATATCGTGACACCAAATCGCCTGCACTGCAGCCGTCCCGCTAGACCACACGACCACCTGGGCTCTCAAAAAAAGAGCTTTCGGTGGCCATATGTTACCTTTCCACGTCAGTTTTAATCTAGCGGCGTACTACAGTACATAATATATAAGGCATGAAGATGTTATTGTTACAGATCAGCTAAATTATCTATAGTAAAGGATCCTACAAATTAATGTAAGATACAGTCACAGAAAATAATTATATTCATAAGTACGTCTGAGTCAGTGACAACCCTACAACAGATGTATCCATCGGATCGCCATCAATGATGGTGATACATGGCTGTGTACATAATGTATATACAACTCGTCTAAACATCAACCCAACAATGTTAGATCTGTAAATTTGCTTTCGCAAATTTTTGGTTCTTCCCTCGCCGGGATTCGAACCCATGCTACTGTGATATCGTGACACCAAATCGCCTGCACTGCAGCCGTCCCGCTAGACCACACGACCACCTGGGCTCTCAAAAAAAGAGCTTTCGGTGGCCATATGTTACCTTTCCACGTCAGTTTTAATCTAGCGGCGTACTACAGTACATGATATATAAGGCATGAAGATGTTATTGTTACAGATCAGCTAAATTATCTATAGTAAAGGATCCTACAAATTAATGTAAGATACAGTCACAGAAAATAATTATATTCATAAGTACGTCTGAGTCAGTGACAACCCTACAACAGATGTATCCATCGGATCGCCATCAATGATGGTGATACATGGCTGTGTACATAATGTATATACAACTCGTCTAAACATCAACCCAACAATGTTAGATCTGTAAATTTGCTTTCGCAAATTTTTGGTTCTTCCCTCGCCGGGATTCGAACCCATGCTACTGTGATATCGTGACACCAAATCGCCTGCACTGCAGCCGTCCCGCTAGACCACACGACCACCTGGGCTCTCAAAAAAAGAGCTTTCGGTGGCCATATGTTACCTTTCCACGTCAGTTTTAATCTAGCGGCGTACTACAGTACATGATATATAAGGCATGAAGATGTTATTGTTACAGATCAGCTAAATTATCTATAGTAAAGGATCCTACAAATTAATGTAAGATACAGTCACAGAAAATAATTATATTCATAAGTACGTCTGAGTCAGTGACAACCCTACAACAGATGTATCCATCGGATCGCCATCAATGATGGTGATACATGGCTGTGTACATAATGTATATACAACTCGTCTAAACATCAACCCAACAATGTTAGATCTGTAAATTTGCTTTCGCAAATTTTTGGTTCTTCCCTCGCCGGGATTCGAACCCATGCTACTGTGATATCGTGACACCAAATCGCCTGCACTGCAGCCGTCCCGCTAGACCACACGACCACCTGGGCTCTCAAAAAAAGAGCTTTCGGTGGCCATATGTTACCTTTCCACGTCAGTTTTAATCTAGCGGCGTACTACAGTACATGATATATAAGGCATGAAGATGTTATTGTTACAGATCAGCTAAATTATCTATAGTAAAGGATCCTACAAATTAATGTAAGATACAGTCACAGAAAATAATTATATTCATAAGTACGTCTGAGTCAGTGACAACCCTACAACAGATGTATCCATCGGATCGCCATCAATGATGGTGATACATGGCTGTGTACATAATGTTTATACAACTCGTCTAAACATCAACCCAACAATGTTAGATCTGTAAATTTGCTTTCGCAAATTTTTGGTTCTTCCCTCGCCGGGATTCGAACCCATGCTACTGTGATATCGTGACACCAAATCGCCTGCACTGCAGCCGTCCCGCTAGACCACACGACCACCTGGGCTCTCAAAAAAAGAGCTTTCGGTGGCCATATGTTACCTTTCCACGTCAGTTTTAATCTAGCGGCGTACTACAGTACATGATATATAAGGCATGAAGATGTTATTGTTACAGATCAGCTAAATTATCTATAGTAAAGGATCCTACAAATTAATGTAAGATACAGTCACAGAAAATAATTATATTCATAAGTACGTCTGAGTCAGTGACAACCCTACAACAGATGTATCCATCGGATCGCCATCAATGATGGTGATACATGGCTGTGTACATAATGTATATACAACTCGTCTAAACATCAACCCAACAATGTTAGATCTGTAAATTTGCTTTCGCAAATTTTTGGTTCTTCCCTCGCCGGGATTCGAACCCATGCTACTGTGATATCGTGACACCAAATCGCCTGCACTGCAGCCGTCCCGCTAGACCACACGACCACCTGGGCTCTCAAAAAAAGAGCTTTCGGTGGCCATATGTTACCTTTCCACGTCAGTTTTAATCTAGCGGCGTACTACAGTACATGATATATAAGGCATGAAGATGTTATTGTTACAGATCAGCTAAATTATCTATAGTAAAGGATCCTACAAATTAATGTAAGATACAGTCACAGAAAATAATTATATTCATAAGTACGTCTGAGTCAGTGACAACCCTACAACAGATGTATCCGTCGGATCGCCATCAATGATGGTGATACATGGCTGTGTACATAATGTTTATACAACTCGTCTAAACATCAACCCAACAATGTTAGATCTGTAAATTTGCTTTCGCAAATTTTTGGTTCTTCCCTCGCCGGGATTCGAACCCATGCTACTGTGATATCGTGACACCAAATCGCCTGCACTGCAGCCGTCCCGCTAGACCACACGACCACCTGGGCTCTCAAAAAAAGAGCTTTCGGTGGCCATATGTTACCTTTCCACGTCAGTTTTAATCTAGCGGCGTACTACAGTACATGATATATAAGGCATGAAGATGTTATTGTTACAGATCAGCTAAATTATCTATAGTAAAGGATCCTACAAATTAATGTAAGATACAGTCACAGAAAATAATTATATTCATAAGTACGTCTGAGTCAGTGACAACCCTACAACAGATGTATCCATCGGATCGCCATCAATGATGGTGATACATGGCTGTGTACATAATGTATATACAACTCGTCTAAACATCAACCCAACAATGTTAGATCTGTAAATTTGCTTTCGCAAATTTTTGGTTCTTCCCTCATATATATATACAACTCGTCTAAACATCAACCTAACAATGTTAGATCTGTAAATTTGCTTTCGCAAATTTTTGGTTCTTCCCTCGCCGGGAATCGAACCCATGCTACTGTGATATCGTGACACCAAACCGCCTGCACGGCAGCCGCCCCGCTAGACCACACGACCACCTGGGCTCTCAAAAAAAGAGCTTTCGGTGGCCATATGTTACCTTTCCACGTCAGTTTTAATCTAGCGGCGTACTACAGTACATGATATATAAGGCATGAAGATGTTATTGTTACAGATCAGCTAAATTATCTATAGTAAAGGATCCTACAAATTAATGTAAGATACAGTCACTGAAAATAATTATATTCATAAGTACGTCTGAGTCAGTGACAACCCTACAACAGATGTATTCATCGGATCGCCATCACTGATGGTGATACATGGCTGTGTACATAATGTATATACAACTCGTCTAAACATCAACCTAACAATGTTAGATCTGTAAATTTGCTTTCGCAAATTTTTGGTTCTTCCCTCGCCGGGATTCGAACCCATGCCGTTTTTTTTTTTAGATTAAACATCATCAAGGCGATGTGTAAATACCGAAAAATTGAAAGCCTCCTTTTTAATGAGAAAGATAAGCATGGTAAATACTGTGGATTTCTTATTATTCGTTGGATACAAATTTTCGTGTATTTCGTTGGTACAATTGAACCACGAATTTAAATGTTCAATGGGGTACATTTTTGCCATTGGGTTGTATGTAGACTTTGACAAAACCACTAAATCAAATATCCACAAAGATGCAAGATGTCCTCAATAAATGAAAATTGGTACCAACAAAAATTCACGACTCACACTTGTACTTACAGGGGACGGGATGAAAGTTGTTAATTTTCTTCTTGGTTCGTATTTACATTACATTTATCGACTGGTTGTATGTATTCCTATGGTCACAGATTGTGCCCCTTAATAGCAGACTTGTTTGGTACTGTTAAGAATACTAGTGTATGGTCAAACTTACTAAAGACCCGTTAAACTGAAATAAATTGATCAATTCAACAACATTTATCGTTTTCTTGATGATTTTTTGTTTCGTTTAATTATCATGATAATTTTTAATATACTGCCAAAATTTCTCAAAGAAACTTACATTAAATAAATCAACTATAAACGATAATAAAAGTCCTTTTCTAGTTTTACACAGGAAATCCTACACTAAAATTCTCGTTCCCTATTGTTTTCCTAAATACGTCTTAACAAGTGACAACTTTACGATTGATTCATCCATTGGATCACCAGTGAAGGTGATATACGGCTGAAAACACATTTCATATGAATAATCACTCTAAATATCAGCACATCAATGTGGAATCTACAAATTTGCTAAAGCAAAGTTGTGTTCTTCCCTTGCCAGGATTCGAACTAATACTACTTGGATAATTAGACAAAACCACCTGCACTGTGCCAATCGCTCTCGCCTCCTCAGCCAACTAGACTGAACTAACATTTGTTTTCACTTTTGTTTCATTCTTTAGGTAGCAACCATTTAACTTCAAGGTGGGGCTGGGTTGTGGTTTTTTGTCCGAGTCAGAATTGGTTTTCGCGCAAAGCTATGTGATCAATTTTATTTAGTTTTTCAACGTTATAAACCAAATCATTTTTTTCTTTAATATTCAACACTATAACGTATGGGGAACATCTAATTCAAAATATGTTTTGTGTCATCTGCTTGAACAGAACATTCTTTTCATCAAATTTGGGATCAGATTTTTTTAGAAAAAAAACATAACCCCTATCGCCACCACCAACCACCACTTGATAAATGGTTGTTCCCTAACTAAAAATCTCTCTTATCAAAAAATATGAAGTATACAAATGAAAATAAAAGTTCATTTTGTTAGGTACCCTTCGTTTTAAGAAAACGTTAAAACGTACAGGTTTCACCGAATTGGTCTGGTATTATGTATTTAATAATTTTAATTTCGGCTTTTAATTGTGTTGATTGTATCAGTTAACAAATATTAATGTTGTACTGAAAAGTATTTAAAACTTTTGAATTCAATTCTCTCAAACAATTTTGCTTGATATTGCTTGATATTTTATAATGTTTTGGGGTAGGTGATGAAACATAATGATAAATGTATTGTGACTATATGTGAAATCTGATAATAAAATACTCTTTTAATCAATTTTTGATTTAAAATGCAACAAACTGACTTTTGATGCAACTGCTTGTGGAGTTATAATTCCCAAAGGGTTTTACCAGCCCAGTAGTAAGCACTTCTGTGCTGACATGATTTATCATTGATAAGTTCATAGTTATTATGGTTATGAATTAACTGTTTACAAAAACTTTTGAATTTTTGAAAAAAAAAATAAGGCTTTTTTCCTCAGGAATAGATTGCTTCAGCTGTATTTGGCAAAACTTTTAGGGATTTTGGTCGCAATGGTCTTCAACGTTTTACTCAATTTGGCCTTTTTAAATTTTGGATTCGAGTGTCACTGATGTATGGTGGTCGGTTAAGATCACCCCTAGTTTTTTGGTGGGGTTCGTGTTGTTTATTCTTAAGTTTTCTATGTTGTGTCATGTGAACTTTTGTTTTCCTGTTTGTCTTTTACATTTTTAGCCATGGCGTTGTCAGTCTGTTTAAGATTTATGAGTTTGACTGTCCCTTTGGTATCTTTCGTCCCTCTTTTAAGGCCATTTTGCGTTTTCGCGTTTTCGCCTTTCATATTCTATAAGGCGAAAACGTGAAAAGTCGAAGTCGAAAACGCGAAATAGCGAAACGGCGAAGTCGAAAACTCAAAAACGCGAAGTCCAAACGTCGAAAACGCGAAGACGCAAAGTAAAAAACGCGAAATGGATCTCGCCTTTTCGTGTTTTCGCCTTTTCGACTTCGCGATTTCACGATTTCGCGTTTTCAGGTTTTCGCGTTTTCGCATTTTCGCGTTTCTCGATTTCGCGTTTTCGAATTCGCGATTTCGTGTTTTCACCCTATAGAATATGAAAGGCGAAAACGCGAAAACACGAATGGGCCTTAACCGGCCACCAGACTGATGAGTCTTTTGCTCACGAAACGCACGTTTGGCATAAATACAAAATCTAACCTTGGTATATATGATGAGTTTATTTCTAGTTTTAAATTGGTGTTCTTATTCTTAACTGACGACATGATAACTCCACAAGTATACATCACTAAAGAGTTATGTTTCATTTAATGCTTATAAAATTAAGAATGGAAATGGGGAATAAGTCAAAGAGACAACACCCGACCGAAGAGCAGAAAATTGCCGAAGCGAGAAATCCCGAACCCGGAGGTGGACCTCAGCTGGCCCCTAAACAAATGTGTACTAGTTCAGTGATAGTGACGTGTGACTTAACTCTAAAACAAAACAAAAATATCATATGTAATGATGGAATATTTGTAAATTTAGTTCTGTGTTTTTCTTAAATGGAATTAAATGGAAAAAACGTAATTACCAAGTCCATGGTTCCGTTTAGTTATATGTCTACTGACTTCAATGCATACTATCTATGTTCCACTGAGGAAATTTGTAATATGTTCACTGTTTTCACATCAATGTGATCCCCAACTAAAATATATCATTTATAATTAATAATGTTTCGGTGAAACTCTGAAACCCTATAATAATATGAAAATGGCAGATATTCAAAATTCTGATGATTTTGTTTTTCATTACAATTTCTAGTAAATAGGAAATGATTACATATTTAAGATTTACAAATTCTAGCATTTTTTTCACTCCCTTGAATAAAATGTTTACACTATCCTGTAGTCGAAATACAAATAAGGAAACATTGATTAATGAGATAATATATATTTAGCTACTAACGTATTTCATACGAAAACGAAACCAAATATACCAACCATGCGTTTTTGTGAAATAAAGCAAAATAATCTGTTTGGTTTCATGAATTATTTCTTATGTATCAGCACAGTAATTAAAAATGAAGCCATTTTGATTAGAATTTTTAGATTGACAGATTTTTTATAAACAAAAGTTGCATACTTTCTCCATCAACACAGCTCGTGTTATTCCGCAGATTAATATTTGTGTTCAACCTTATGAATTATTAATTCGACGGATGTGATTCCTGGGTAACCATGTAAGGATGGTATCATCAAGAATTCGATAGCTCATCAAAAAGCCATTACCACGACTCAAGCAGCATCTAGATTAATTTTTTTAAGATTTAAGCTCCAAATAATGGCAATGCTAAATGTAAGGTAAAAGTACGATTAAGCCTTTCCCTACACTTTTTAAAAATCAAATAACTCAAAAAGGAGTTCCATATATAACCTTTCAATACGTTTGGCTTATCTTGTTCATTAAATTAATGTTCTTCTGGCTAACAGTATCAATTTTAAATTCTAGATTTTATTAGTTTCACCTAAGTGCATCCTTATATTGTAAAAGTTATTGGTACTGTTATATCATTCATTTGGCCTTGTATGTATGTCTCTTTAGTGTTTTTTTTTTGTTGTGCTTTTTACCAATCTGATGAGTCAAGCCGTTTAAAACCGTTTTTTTTTCCATTTTGTATATAAACTTCACATTTATCCAAACAAGTGAAACTGCGAGCTAATGCTCACTGATGATACCCCCGCCGCAAGTGGATAATATTAATAGTGTAAAAATATGCAAGTGTTCGGTAAACAGGAAGTTGTCGAGTGATGAATCTGAAAACACATCACACGGTATAGCTGGCTTATATAAATCCTGAAACCAAATTTCAGTTATCCTTGTATTGTAGTCCCTGAGAAAAATGTGACGAAAATTTTCAACTTGGATATCATGTGTAAAATCATACTAGTGTTCGGTAAACAGGAAGTTTTCAAGTTGTCAATCTGCAAACGCATCACACCATATAGCTGACTTAGATAAACCCTGAAACCAAATTTCATAAATCCTTGTATTGTAGTTCCTGAGAAAAATGCGACGAAAAATATTCATGGGACGGACGGACGGACTGACGGACTGACGGAAGGACAGACAGAGGTAAAACAGTATACCCCCCTTTTTTAAAGCGGGGGTATAACTATGGAGAGGGTCAGTCGCTCACTTACATTTAAGAATCCGACAATGCACACTATTCTATGAATGTGATCAACAGTTAGAAGTTTTGAATTTGGTAGTAGTATTTTTATTTGTTTTCGTTTATCCTTTCATTCATAAATCTGGGTGTTTGTTTTCCCATTTAAACTATTTGACATTTTTTCCACGCTGATTTTAGTTTTGTTCATTGTTCAAGTCTGTACGATGATCCATAATTTGTTAAATCCTCGTTCTTGTTTGTGTCTGTGGATAGGCGTATAATTGGGAAATCATACACTTTTTCGTATTTTTATATTGTTAAGGGAGTAGGTCCGGTAAGGACCGATTTTGGCCTCAAATTTCAGGTTCATCTGACGAAAGAATGTTGATAAAATTGAGAATGGAAATTGGGAATGTGTCAAAGAGACAACAACCCGACCAAATAAAAAAACAACAACAGAAGGTCACCAACAGGTCTTTAATGTAGCGAGAAATTCCCGCACCCGGAGGCGTCCTTCAGCTGGCCCCTAAACAAATGTATACTAGTTCAGTGATAATGAACGCCATACTAATTTCCAAATTGTACACAAGAAACTAAAATTAAAATAATACAAGACTAACAAAAGCCAGAGGCTCCTGACTTGGGACAGGCGCAAAAATGCGGCGGGGTTTAACATGTTTGTGAGATCTCAACCATCCCCCGATAAATCTAACCAATGTAGAAAAGTAAACGCATAACAATACGCACATTAAAATTCAATTCAAGACCACTTTTTAAACACTTAAGTGTCTATTTCATTTGATTCAATAAATTTATGTGAAAGATTTTAACTGATTTAATCTTTGAAAACGCTCCGATTGAAGCTCAAATAAGAAAAATCTACCAAATATGCTGAAAAATATCACTTTTAAGATGGTTTTTGTCAAAAATGAAAGTGGCCGCATTCGTGTTCATCCTCACTTTTATATATGTTATGTATTACTATCAAATACAAATTACATTTCAATATTTTGGATGAACACGAATGCGGCCATTTTCGTTTTACACGGAAACCGTCTAAATCAACCAAAATGCTAGAATTGTGAAGATTTCAGTAATTTAGCATGACACAGTGGTGCTCGTACCCGATATATGTACATCGTATTGTCAAAAACAGCCCATATTTATGTAGCAGAAGAATTCTACTGTTAAATAAATAACTAAAAGTATACATTTTAACAATTTTGTAAAACTGCTCTATTTTGGGGCCGAAAAGGGGTCTTACTGGACCTACTCCTTTTACATTTCAATTAATGTAATTAACATACATAACCTGAACTGAATGAAATAAATAGAGAAACAGGTCATGAGGCAATAAAAAATGTCGATGTTAAATCGTTATCGATGATGTCGTCGACACGACATCTTATAGACAGTCGGACAAGAAAAAAATTAAAATGTCGAATAACTTTAGCAGGTTAACATTTGATAATATAAACTGTCGATATCGACTCGATGTCTTCGATATTGTCGACATTGACAAGTGCAGCAGAAGATATTGTAACCTCATTCAGAACAAAGAAATAAAAATAGTAAATTCCTAAATGAAATCGATATCGATTCAGAGCAGATGAATATAGAGTAAACTTATTTAGAAAATCAAATCTCCAGGTAAACTTAATCCCAAAACTTCTCTATTAATGTTTTTTTTTTGGCCCAATTTTTTTTTAATTTAATCCGAGTCTTCTCTATTCAGTAAATCCCATTGTGACCCTCAATCATTACGGTACCGTATGAATAAGATGTGAAATGCAAAATGTATATATGATCTTTCATTAAAAAAGAATATTTTAAAATCTCCTTTTTCTACATTTGAAAATGCCTGTACAAAGTCAGGAATATGACAGTTGTTTCCCATTCGTTTGATGTGTTTTATCATTTGATTTTGCAATTTTAATAGGGACATTTCGTTTTGAATTTTCCTCGGAGTTCAGTATTTTTGTGATCTTACATTGTCGAATCGCACTGCTACTATCAATCTCTATATTTGTGATAGAGTTTGGAAAACGTTTTGACTTATGAATGCTATCCATACTCATGCTGTATATAAGTTCTTTTATTTTTAAAAAGTACTTCACGCTTGTTGATTTATAAAAATCCACTTCAAACACGCGCACAGTTTCAACTTTAATGGTTTTTTCAGCAGTTGTAATATCGATCGGCTGACCGTGAGGGCATTCTGGTGTATTGCTATCGCAAAGATTTCTATTACTTTATATTCGTTTTGGGTTTTTAACCGGCTCCATAAACACGATGAATACGTAGACATCAGCAAGTGCAAACTAACATTCCTGATCGATTGTTATAAATTTATTTCTTCAATGAATACTCAACAAATGCTTTTTATTACCTAATTATGATGTGGTGTCCTTAGTCAACTGAAATCCTAGTATAGAAAAGAATGAAAGCATTCTAGAAAAAGGAACAAATGAAGTTTCTACATTTAATCTCTTTTTTTATTATGCACCATTTATGGGCATTCTGTTTTCTGGTCTGTGCGTGCGTCCGTCCGTCATTTAGTTCGTTCGGTTGTCCGTTCGTGCGCCCGTGTGTCCCGCTTCAGGTTAAAGTTTTTGGTCGAGATAGTTTTTGATGAAGTTGAAGTCCAATCAACTTGAAACTTAATACACATGTTCCCTATAATATTATCTTACTGATTTTAATGCCAAAGTAGACATTTATCCCAATTTTACGCTCCACTGAACATAGAAAATGATATTTTTTGTATCTTCTTTGATTTCGTTACCTCATTGCATGTTTAACACATGACATAAGCAGAATCTTTTTAACATAACTGGGATAACACACAGAAACGCTGTGCATTTACTATATTCGATATACTGTTACCATTTATGGCCGGGTCCAGAATGGTTTTAACGAAGCAGACGTTATTCAACAAAGTTGAAGAAAAAAAACATTTCACCGAATTTAACGAGTCAGAAAAATAATTTACGACTTTATGCTAAAAAGAATTGTGCCTAGTTGTGCCGTTTAAATAACACATAAAGATTTGCTTGTTTAATAACTTTAACGCAATCATATCACAGATAAAGATTGCTTCGTTGAAACCATTGATTATTGTCTTTTTATGTTTATAGTTAATTCCGTTATTTACTCTTATCTAGTCATGTTTATTTTAAAACCCATGGTTGATTGGTGAATTTACATATAATCAGTTTTGTTTTTCTTCAAACCGGAAGTAAATTTTTTTGCTAAAATGGGGTGTCAGTTTAGCTGACCGGGATGTAACTCTTAGTTAGTGGACTGTTGTTAGTTTAATTATGTTGCCCTCGTTCAATGTATCTTTTTTCAATAGCATACCAAATTCCCGCCCTTCAGCCTAATCTACCCCTATTACATGACAGTCTTATTGTTTTTATTGTTAACTTGCTCTGTACTAAAACGAACATGGAATATTTGCCACATAACGTATATCAAACACTAATCAATCACTTAATCACTTGCATAACTCTCCTTTCAAGCTAGAAAACATACAAACAGGTTGGGTGCTCGCCAACATGTTTAACACCGCAACATTCTGTATATATGTCTGTCCCGAGTTAGGAGCCTGTTATTCAGTGGTTGTCGTTATATCATATTTGTTTTCGTTCATTATTTTTTTACATAGATCAGACTGTTAAGCCTATAATAGCTGTCTATGGGGTATGACATTTACTCGTTGTTGAAGTCCGTATGGTGACCTCTGGTTTTACTTTCTGTGTCATTTTGGTCTCTTGTGGAGAGTTGCCTCACATCTTTTCATTTTTATATGTATATCTTGATGAGTTGCAAGACATGCGTATCGTTCTATATTTTACAGTGATAGTAAGGTGCAATGTATATGGCAATATTTATCATATTTCATTAATTGTCCATCATAGCTATATATATAGGTTATAATGATTTGATATTGTCGTTTGAGCGTAACCTCTTCGGTGTAAAGAAGCAATATACAAAAAATATGGAAAAACATATTGTCTGTCTTTTGTTTAACCTTTTGACGAGACATAAAGGTTTTGGGTCTTGAGAGAGTGTTAATTTTCATAAGATAAATCACCTATAATTTTCTGCCGTAGTTTACATTTACTCCCGCTACATATCTCTTCTATCTCAGGCATAGATTACCTTAGCTGTATTTGGCAAAAGTTTTAGGAATTTTGGTACTTAATGCTCTTCAACTTCGTAATTTATTTGGCCTTTTTAATTTTTGGATTCGAGATTCACTGATGAGTCTTTTGTAGACGAAACGCGCGTTTGGCGTATATATAAAATTGACGCAGGTTTCACGAATACCCATATGTGTAAAATATCGAAAGTTTTAATATAGAAACTTTCGATATTTTACACATATGGGTATTCGTGAAACCTGACCTGAATACACATGTACTTCTGTTTTAATGATGAATATGCTGTATGGGCAATGCTCACTATTGAAGGCCGTACGGTAACCTATCATGGTTGTTAATTTCTGTGTCATTTGGTCTCTCGTAGAGATTTGTTTTATTGGCAATCATACCACATCTTCTTATTATTTGTTATAACGACACGATCAAATACAAACAATAAGTAGACAACATGTGAATGACAGCGGCTCATAAATGAGAATTAGAAATAATGATAATGATAAATGACTATTAACATTAGTTTATTCAAAAAAACATTAAAAGGCAATGTACAAAAGTGTAAAATGTGTTTGAATTGTTTTACATTGTCTTATCGGGGCCTTTTATAGCTGACTATGCGGTATGGGCTTTGCTCATTGTTGAAGGCCGTACGGTGAGGCCAAATAAAAAAGTATGTGTGGTTCCAGTTACATCTGAAAAAAAGTTAGGGTAGGTAGGTAGGATTTTTTTTTTATTTTATGTTGGTTTTTTTTTACATTGAGTCTATGGGAGCAACATTCTGACTTTAACAGTGCTTAATGAAAAATGACAATAAAATCTTTAGGGTAGGCTTTTTTTAAGTCGAAAAAGTAGGGACGGCAGGGTTACTGGAACCACACATATATTTTTATTTGGCCTGACCTATAGTTGTTAATGTCTGTGTCATTTTGGTCTTTTGTGGATAGTTGTCTCATTGGCAATCATACCACATCTTCTTTTTTATATAGTCATGTTTTCTTACTGAGACACAATCATTATTGCTCAGTGATTTGCATAATGACAATCGAACTTATAATATGAACATTTGCCGTGAGCAGTGATATTAGTAAATGCAAATAAATATAATAAGCACATGTGTTTATTTCTTTTTTTAAATACAAATCTCTCAATAAGGCATGAAACGAACAGACTGAAAAGGAATAGAACGTTTCTTCAATGTCTTCCCGGTTGTCAGCACTTCATGCTAAATCATCTTTTCATAAATATTTATTTTATAACATCATATAGTGACAAATAAGTATAGATTATAACATGCCCTTTTCCATATTGGGCCTGGTATCATCCCGACACTCCCATATCGGCCTCGAGATATCTACTAGAACAGTTTTTTGTATTAATGAGGGCGTGGAAGGGGTCTCCTTCATTGCCGTATTCTTTATTATTTTAGTATAAATTGAGAGTAGAAATGGGAAATGTTTTTGAGACAATAACCGAAACAAAGAGTAAACTAGAGGCTCTAAAGAGCCTTTGTCGCTCACCTTGGTGTTTGTCCATATTAAACAAAGGACACAGATGGATTCATGACAAAATTGTGTTTTGGTGTCAGATGGTGATGTGTTTGAAGTTCTTACTTTACTGAACGTTCTTGCTACTTACAATTATCTCTATCTACAATGAACTTGGCCCATTAGTAACAGAGAAAATATTTTGTAAATTGACTATAAAGGGCAATAACTCCTTAAGGAGTCAACTGACAATTTTGGTCATGTTGACCTATTTGTAGATCTGACTTTGCTGAACTTTATTGATGTTAACAGTTTATCTCTATCTATATAAATATTCAAGATAATAACCAAAAACGGTAAAATTTCTTTAAAAATTACTAATTCAGGGGCAGCAATCCAACAACCAGTTGTCTGATTCGTCTGAAAATTTCAGGGCAGATAGATCTTGACTTGATTAACAATTTAACTTAGTCAGATTTGCTCTAAATGCTTTGGTTTCAGAATTATAAGCCTAAATCTACATTTTACCCCTATGTTCTATTTTTAGTCATAGCCACTATCTTGGTTGGTTGGCCCGATCACCCCACACATTTTTTAAACAAGATACTCCAATGATAATTGTGGCCAAGTTTGGTTAAACTTGGTCCAGTAGTTTCAGAGGAGAAGATTTTTCTAAAAGATTACAAAATACTACGAAAAAGTGGTAAAAAAATGACTATAAAGGGCAATAACTCCTTAAGGGGTCAACTGACCATTTTGGTCATGTTGACTTATTTGTAAATCTTACTTTGCTGAACATTATCGCTGTTTACAGTTTATCTCTATCTATAATTATATTCAAGATAATAAGAAAAAACTGCAAAATTTCCTTAAAATTACTAATTCAGGGGCAGCAACCAACCAACGGGTTGTCCGATTTGTCTGAAAATTTCAGGGCAGATAGATCTTGACCAAATAGATTATTTTACCTCTGTCAGATTTGCTCTAAATGCTTTGGTTTTAGAGTTATAAGACAAAATCTACATTTTACCCCTATGTTCTATTTTTAGCCATGGTGGCCATTTTGGTCAGTTGGCAGGGTCACGCCACACATTTTTTAAACTAGATACCCCAATGATGATTGCGGCCAAGTTTGGATTAACTTGGCCCAGTAGTTTCAGAGGAGAAGATTTTTGTAAAAGATTATTAAGATTTACGAAAGATGGTTAAAAATTGACTATAAAGGGCAATAACTCCTAAAGGGGTCAACTGACCATTTCGGTCATGTTGACTTATTTGTAAATCTTACTTTGCTGAACATTATTGCTGTTTACAGTTTATCTCTATCTATAATAATATTCAAGATAATAACCAAAAACAGTAAAATTTCCTTAAAATTACCAATTTAGGGGAAGCAACCCAACAACGGGTTGTCCAATTCATCTGAAAATTTCAGGGCAGATAGATCTTTACCTTATTAACAATTTTACCCATGTCAGATTTGCTCTAAATGGTTTGGTTTTGGAGTTATAAGCCAAATCTACATTTTACCCCTCTGTTCTATTTTTAGCCATGGCGGCCATCTTGGTTGGTTGGCAGGGTCACGCCACGCATTTTTTAAACTAGATACCCCAATGATGATTGTGGCCAAGTTTGGATTAATTTGGCCCAGTAGTTTCAGAGGAGAAGATTTTTGTAAAAGAATACTAAGATTTACGAAAAATGGTTAAAAATTGACTATAAAGGGCAATAACTCTTAAAGGAGTCAACTGACCATTTCGGTCATTTGACTTTTTTGTAAATCTTTCTTTGCTGAACATTATTGCTGTTTACAGTTTATCTCTATCTATAATAATATTCAAGATAATAACCAAAAACAGTAAAATTTCCTTAAAATTACCAATTTAGGGGCAGCAACCCAACAACGGTTGTCCGATTCATCTGAAAATTTCAGGGCAGATAGATCTTTACCTGATTAACAACTTTACCCCGCTCAGATTGCTCTAAATGCTTTGGTTTTGGAGTTATAAGCCAAAAACTGCATTCTACCCCTATGTTCTATTTTTAGCTATGGCGGCCATCTTGGTTGGTTGGCCGGGTCACTTGACACATTTTTTTAAACTAGATACCCCAATGATGATTGTGGCCAAGTTTGGTTTAATTTGACGAAGTAGTTTCAGAGGAGAAGATTTTTGTAAAAGTTAACGACGACGGACGACGGACAACAACGGACGACGGACGACGACGGACGCCGGACGCCGGACGCAAAGTGATGGGAAAAGCTCACTTGGCCCTTTCGGCCAGGTGAGCTAAAATAATAAAACCCACCAATTGGTCTTAAACACAGCCAGAAAATCCCGTATCCGCAGGCGAACTTCAGCTGGTCCATAAACAAAAATGGGTATTAGTGAAAATGGATGTCCTATTAAGCTTCAAAACATGTAAATGAACTAAATTTTAAAAACAAACATACAAGACTAAGAAAAGACAGAGGTTCCTGACTTGGGACAGGCGCAAAAATGCGGCAGGGTTAAGCATGTTTAATAAGATATCAACCCACCCCCTATAACTCTGGCCAAATGTTAAAAAAAAAAACAGCAATACGCACAGTAAAGCTCAGTTTAATAGAAGTCCGTGTCTGATGTCAGAATATGTAAGGGAGTTACCGTTTGATTTTTATGGGGGAAACGGGGGGCTACGATTAAATTTGAAAAAAAAGCAGGACAGGAGTTTTGAGTAAAACAAAGGCAGAATGAGATACTTTGCAAAAAAGGCAGAATAACAATCCATATAAAAAAGTCAGGATGAACTTATCTAAAAAGGCTGGACCGAAAAGAGTGAGAGAAAAAAACAGGACAGAGATACATAAAAAAGCAAGTATTGCAAAGTTTAAAAAAAAAGTGAAAGAAAATTGCATCAGTATTTGTGAGAAAAAAAACATAGAACCTTACATATAACTTACAATTTTCTTCAACAGACCAAAAATATTCTTCTCTCGAAATTTTAACTTTTACCATTTAAATACAGAATGTGTTCTGTTCTTTTATAATCAAAGATAGCAAAAAACCGGTGCTTTGCTTTTGTGCCAAGAGGCATTTCATTTGCGCCAAAAATAAAAACTTTAATTTGCGCCAATAATACAGGTAAAAAGTATTTAAGAATTTTTTGCGTAATAAGCATATTCCTCAGAAATCAGTTTCATGAAACCATACAAGTTATGTTAAAACTTAGTTAAAACACAGTTCTGTTACTTTGAACATATTTAAAAAGAAGTAAAATTACGAGTCATGCAGTTCTAAGCATTATACACTATAGCTATAGTAAACCTATATTTCCGTCCGTTGCTATCCTGGCTTTGCAAGTTTTATGGTACACCTTAACTATTTTTAATATGATGCATATATACATGATTAGGTTTTTAACGTATTGGTGATCATAAAAATACAGACTTTTGTTTGTCTTTGACATGACAATGTCCATAATTTTCATAACTTTATAATTCTAAATCTCAGTTTTGTGTTAGAAATGAGTCTGAACAATAGTCCAGGAGAAATACTGTAGAAACAAATCTGATTCACACTAAAGCAATAAGTATTTAACTTTTCCGTTATATTTTACATGTACCTGCATTACCTGTGAAATGGCGCAAATGTAGTTTTTATAGTTTAGTGGAATTGAAATATAACCTTGTGGCGCAAATGAAAGATTGGATTTTAAAAAAATTGTGCAAATGCAATGTCCCCATAAAAAAAACACTACTAGACCTTCATTAATAGCTCAATATCTATTTTACAACTTGTTCGTCTACACATAGATTTAATCATTTTAGCACCATAATTATTGTTAGTATTATTATAAACACAAGATAGAACAATACTTTTTTTAAAATACCAATATTTAATAAAACATAATCATAAAACATACAAAAGCTACTCTTAAAACAGTTGCATGTGTATGAGAGACTATCTAAAACGTTATATTGTACAATACGGACACTAAAATAAGAAATATAAAATACTTCAGTATTGATTATTAATAAACATTCATTTAAACACTTAACAAAACTTTTAAAACTTTCAAAATAAATATAAAATGTAAAAGTAAAAAAAAATGCAGTTGGTCTTTCGTTTAACGGACACTAGCTGTCAAATTCATGTGCACCGATTTTAATCAAATTCTCTTATTTGATTTATAACCATGTAAAACATTTATCCAAACTATTAAAAGTCTAAAATAAACAATTAACAAAATTGAACCATACTGGCTGCTAAAAGCGAATCATTATTGTATTATTTGCATTTCATTTATGATTGAGCCAAAAAATATGATATATTAGATTTTTTATATATCTCGTAGCTAGTGCCCCTTTAAGGAGATTTATCACAACTTAAAAGAAAGAAAATTACCAGCAAGATCACAGGAAACTTTCATAAAATAGATTAGCTGTCTCTCTCATAAAACTAAATGCACAAGGAATCCAGCGAGTATTCCATAGATAGACAGTTCATCCCTAGGACTATTCGAGACAGAGTCTTTGATTGGAGGGCTGCTTTCTGATTCCAATTTGAAATCATAAAATTTCTCATTACTTAAAACACATAGTAAAAAACCGACTTTATAATAATCCGTTCGATTTGACAGACCCATATCAAAATCGTGGGATATCAGTTTTCTATTGTGAAACACTAATAGTTTAAAGTCCATCACTTTTCTTGTTTCTGCGCATTTAAATTTCATCTCACAACTATCCAACGCAGGCAGTACATGTTCTTGATAAGGTTTTATGCAAGGTACTTTAAATGAATTAATTATATCAGCATTAGTATCTAGCCGTTTAAGAATGTTTGTAAATAATTCGTTTAAAGTTTTCCTTGACGAGTACTTGCAGAAGAACAAGCTTAAATCCCCATACAACTCTGTATTCGTGGACGGAAAATTCACTTTAGGTTCATTTTGTGCCAAACCACTAAATATATAGAGTGTGTTCATTGGTTTTGATTTTTGTGGAATAGCACAAAATTGATGAAGTTGACATTTAGCATCAGGAATGCAATGGTACCATGTTGCATTGTCGCATACTTCCCTCTGATGTTCACTTCTTTGCTCATGACCTACCGGACATTTGTCAACTTTTTCTGATGTTGTTAAAGACCATGTTATTGTAGCAAACAATCCAAAATATAAGATGAATGATTTTGCAGACATTTTGAACATGTATAAAACTGGAAAGAAATATTGTATATGATATGATCTACCGATCTGTTGTCCTGCAGGTCACTGATGATACTTGGTAGACAGACAATTCTATTAAAAAATAAAATCAATATAACAATTACATATATATATTAAGATCCATTTTGTTACATCTTGTGATCAATTTTATTTGGCAATCGCCAATGGCAGTCAGCAGGGTTAAAGAACATCAGTTGTTCGACCTGTTAGTCAAATGCGTTTTGTTTAAATATACTTTTTCACTTTTTTGGTCTTTTGGAAAATGTTGTTTGTGCTGTTTTTAGACCCTTCTACAGCGAAATTTGTTTGACATGCACACGTATAAAAATTGCGGGTTTTTTTCCAACGCAATCATAGGTTTGAACGTAGTTTTCAATTTAGACTCGTTTATATTTTTTGTTTGGGCATGTATCATATTTTCCCTCCGGTTTATATGATCCGTTCATCCTATATTGACTCTTAAAATTCAAGAGTTTATCTAAAAATGAGGGTATTTTTTCTTAAAATGAGGGTACTTTATCTAAAAATGAGGGTACTTTTTATTTTGCCTTCCAAATACCGTTTCGATCCCTAACATCACTGAAGAGACATTTATTGTCGAAATCCGGATCTGGTGTACTAAAGAAATATTGACACCGTATGTTTGTGGCACAGCATAGGTGGGCATGTGTTACCTTTCCACGTCAGTTTTAATCTAGCGGCGTACTACAGTACATGATATATAGGGCATGAAGATGTTACTGTTACAGATCAGCTAAATTATCTATAGTAAAGGATCCTACAAATTAATGTAAGATACAGTCACAGAAAATAATTATATTCATAAGTACGTCTGAGTCAGTGACAACCCTACAACAGATGTATCCATCAGATCGCCATCAATGATGGTGATACATGGCTGTGTACATAATGTATATACAACTCGTCTAAACATCAACCCAACAATGTTAGATCTGTAAATTTGCTTTCGCAAATTTTTGATTCTTCCCTCGCCGGGATTCGAACCCATGCTACTGTGATATCGTGACACCAAATCGCCTGCACTGCAGCCGTCCCGCTAGACCACACGACCACTGATATCGTGACACCAAATCGCCTGCACTACAGCCGTCCCATTAGACCACACGACTATATATATATATATAGCATTTTTTTGTTATAAGATGTGTTTTTAATCATTTGATCATTAAATATAAGAATATTGCAGATTTTGTCAATTGTGGACAAGTGTTGTATATAAAGCTAAAATCTCTAGTATGCAAAATTTTCGAAGTATAATATATGTAATATTCGTCTAAGAGGTGTCTTGTAAATAAATAAATAAAATACATATTGTATAAAACTATATATGTATGAGACGACATCAAAAGATCAATGTAAGATAAAAAAAAAAAAAAAAAAAAAAACAGGGGGTGGCTTGGGGGGTGTTGAATTGCAGCAGTATTTGGTTATCCGACTCCGACATTGATTTTTACATATATCCATAATATCCATATAGGCAAACCAATTTTTCCCAAATTAAGTTAACAGGGGGGGGGGGGGGGGGGGGGGGGGGTCAGTGAAAAAACTATGTGAATAAAGTTTTTATCCTTTATCCTTATTGATGTGGTTCATAGGTGTTTCACATATTTTGACTTGTTTATAGAAAAGATCGTTGGTTTTTCCAATTTGATGAATTATTTAACACTAGTTATTTTTTGGGTCTAATATAGCTTGCTGTTCGATGTGAGCCAAGGCTCCGTAATTTGACTTATTATGGTTTACTTTTACAAGTTGTGACTTGGATTTAGAGTTGTCTCATTTGCACTCACACCACATCATCTTATGTATATGTACAAAGGCCTCACTTTTTATAATGTTCAATAAACACGTAAATTCTTGTCGCGAAACACTATAAGCCTTTTGTGCCATATAACATTGTCCATCCTGTACTTAACGGCATAACAAGGACTCGGTATATTTATCTCCGGCGCAGAGATCATATCCGTTCCGTTCAATACTTCGTAACTTTACACTTATAAAGTTTGCAGAGAATGTATGGAACGGATATGCACACTGCGCCGGAGATTGTCGGTATATACGAATTTAGTTAAAGGTGGAGTAAAGGAAGCATGCTTCAATCAATCCGAGCAATCCATTCTCATACTGACGGCCGTTAAGCATATTAAACATAAGCCGAACACTTAAACTAAAACATGCAAAGTTCATTGGATCTCTAAAATTAACAATAAAGCCTTTAGTTTTCTCGTTTGAAGTGTTTCACATTGTCATTTCTGGGCCTTTTATAGTTGACTATATCCGGTTTGGGCTTTGTTTATTGTTGAAGGCCGTACGTTGACCTATACTTGTTAATTTCTGTGTCATTTTGGTCACTTGTGGAGAGTTGTCTCATTGGCAATCATACCACATCTACTTTTTATATAATATACTTATAGGTTTTATGGGAGGGGTTGTCCTACTGCTAGCTGTCTTTTTTTTTCACTTGCATTTTTTTAAACATGTTGTATTAGCTATGAATCACGGTTCTGTAATCAGACTGTATGATTTGGAAGGGGATTTTTAATTGTTTTTGCTGAAGAAATACTACTAGTCTCGGGGAGTGTCCAATTATAATTAATATAGACATACGACTGAGTCAATATAGAGAAAAGAAATTCCACCTGCTAAAAGTCTGTTATATAAGTCTACACTATAATGCAGAGCTGGACATTCTAAATAAAACAATGTTAAACTGTTGAAATACTTACTTCACGTATAGTCCTTAAGTGTAGTAAGAGTATGTGTAGCGGTATGTCACTGCTTCCAGTTGGGGTCTTTCAAATGGTTTTAGAAACGGAAATAATTCATCTCATTTGATAAACAAATTCTAGTCTTGTAATGGTTTCTTGTTGCTGCTGCTCTTGCTATAAAGATATATATTTAATTACGATACTAGGGTTGATTTAAGTATTAAATGTCTTGCAATTCTTAGTTTTAAGTTTCAAAGTTGATGATGATGATGACTCAGTGTCAAATTCAATATTGCTTTCAGAATACTTTCACATAATATTGGAAGTCGCCATCGGTTTTTCTTTTACAAGTTGTGACTTGGATGGAGAGTTGTGACATTGGCACTTATAACATATCTTCGTATATCTATGTGAGGACAAAGGTTGAGATATCAAAAGATTAATGAAACCTCTTTCTGTATTCATGTGTCTGATCGAAGCCATGACTCGACAGTATTTGTAAAAAAGTTTAAGCGCAAGGAGATACAAATTGTCCAATGCTAACGATTTTTGTATTTCAGTGATGTAGATAACTAAAAGTGTAGCGCTGCTGCAATTCCAAGCGCTGCAAATGTGAAGGATTGCGCTGTAGATAAAATAAAAAGCAATCAACTATTGAGATCTATGTCAAGTTAAGCTTTGAAGAAATAAATTCTAGCGCTTGGGATTTGATAACAAAACAATTGACTGTATAGCGTCTGTGCCGAACTTTCCATCTCAAATGCTAGACTAGTAATCTTCAGCGCTAGATCTTTAATCTAGACCACAGGCACTTAGCTCGGAAAAAAAATCCTATATATACATGTACAATATAAGATTATTTTCTGAGATAAGTGTCTGTGATAAGACTTCGTTCTTATGTTGTACTGTTATACCACTGTCCCAGGTTAGGGGGAGGGTTGGGATCCCGCTAACATGTTTAACCCCGCCACATTAATTATGTATGTGCCTGTCCCAAGTCAGGAGCCTGTAATTCAGTGGTTGTCGTTTGTTTATGTGTTATATATTTGTTTTTCGTTCATTTTTTTACATAAATAAGGCCGTTAGTTTTCTCGCTTGAATTTTTTTACATTGTCTTATCGAGTCCTTTTATAGCTGACTATATGCAGTATGGGCTTTGCTCATTGTTGAAGGTCGTACGGTGACCTATAATTGTTAAAGTTTGTGTCATTTTGGTCTTTTGTGGATAGTTGTCTCATTGGCAATCATACCACATCTTCTTTTTTATATTTAAAAAAAATAGCTATATTTTAGATTTTTTTTACAACCAAAGGTCTCTTTACAAGCTGCTGAAGTCTAAATTGGCAATGGAAATGTCATACAATAGACGACAAGTTTATGACTTTTGATGGTTGTATGTGATTGACACTTAAGGATTTCGCTACTCAGTTTCAAAAAAAATAGCTTTCCATAACACTAGTATATATTGATAGGGCATTTATAAAATCACAAAAGCGGGAAAAAAATGTAGGGGTCAATGTGTTTGTTTTCGAGATATTAACCATTGAAATTTTGGCGGGAAAATATTCTCTGACTTGATTTTTCATAGCTTTATCGTTCAAGTTCTCAAAAACTATTAAAAAATAAATAACATTTTATAAGACTTTTACAAATAGCAAATAATTATACGTGTCAAAGATTTATAAAAAGAATAATGTACAATCCCAGTCCAAAATCAGTCTAGTTATATGCCGAAATCTGCAAATTTAGACAGATTTGCAATTTATTGGTAAGACGTTTCATTTATATAAAGAAAACTTGCTAATTTATAATATAACTCAAAATAATCTAATTTTGAATGTAATGCGTCTTCTGATTGGCTGACGTTATTTCGTTATCAGCCCATAGTCATAATTTAGTCATGTGATCGTGACGTCATCGACGTTTTTTCATGGTGTTCGACGGTTTAAAATGGAATTTAGGATTAAAATATATTAAATGACTGTAATATTTTTTCTGTCTATTTGAAATAACAAACAAAAAATTGGTGCACACTGTAAAATAACCCGCTACGCTCGTTATTTAGCGTGCACCAAATGTATTATGTTATTTCTTCATAGACAGAAAAAAATATTACAGTCATTCCTTAAATATTAAACAAATTTCAAATTTTGTGTATTTATATTCAATATATTCAAATAAGCCATTTAAGGGGAGATAACTCTCTAAGTAATGAAAATACTGGACTGAAAGGGATTTCTTTTTTCATTTCTTGTAGTTAGAAAACAAGTTTTTGACACCATTTTTTTCTTTTTTACTTTCTTACAATTTATTTCATAGCTTTTTTTTGGCACACAAAATCTAAGCAATTTTCAACGACTCGTAGATTGCTAATTAGAACGATGACCCATTCTTTTTATCATATTTTTGAAAAAAAAACATAGTGCAATCTTCACTTTGGCTAAGTATAAGAAAATTCTATCTCAAGAATTAAATATATCTATGATGTACCTTTTACTAGTTTAAAGATTGATTCAACAGAAGATCTCAACATTGTGCCCGAATATCACAACCGGTACCAAAATATCTCAACATGACATATTTTTATAACATATTCAGCTTAATGAAGTTGTATTCGTAAAGAAAAAGAACAAACTGTAATTCTATGTTTATAAGGTTTTAGAAAAATACTAATTTACTGATATATGTTAGCTTTAACGATGACTGCACTTTCATTTTGTCAATAACTGACGGAACTGGCGACATTTACTTGCTGGAGAAAAGTCATTCCGATGTCATTTTAAATAATATTGGTCCGTATTATACACGAAAAAAATCCTAATTCAATTATCTATGGCATGGCATTCACCTATTTTACCAAAAAAAAACAACATCGATTTTCAGTAAATTGACGAAAAGTAGTCCTACCCTGTGTTTATTTTGGATATTTGGAACCAGAAAGGCTCAACAGGAAGTGTCAGAATACTTTTTTCCGTCTCCACCATTTGGTAAACCATCTAATCTCAACCAAATATATTATTCTGTATTCTGTTAGAAAACAAGTTCTTTGACACCATTTTTTTTCTTTTTTACTTTCTTACAATTTATTTCATAGCTTTTTTTTGGCACACAAAATCTAAGCAATTTTCAACGACTCGTAGATTGCTAATTAGAACGATGACCCATTCTTTTTATCATATTTTTGATAAGATTTAGATAGAGTTTAATGCAAATGATCATACTATGAAATTGTACTCACAAAATATGAAATATTTTTATCCCCGTTATTTTATATAAATCAACAAATTCCCTCCTGTCTCACAATTTTTCACTCAAATAGATTTTTCTTATCTCCCAAAGTTATTTGTCAGATTTATTTTTATCACAGTAAGACATTAGTCTTTATCAATCTTAGTCAATCTATATTTATAGATCTACGTCCTTTTGCAATTCAAATATCTATATATAAATCTTGGTTTTCAGAATATCAATAATTAGATTTAATACCGTATAGTCAACGCCATTTATGTAAATAAATGTCCTACATGATGATTGGCTATTTTTCTCCATGAAATCTTGTTAATTAGTATGAACAAAGGGGTTATTTTCAGATTTCAATTTGAACTACGAAAAATGACCAGATGAACCTTTAAATAGTTGATATAAAATGTATCGATTGAATGAACAAGAATCTGGGTGAGAGGGAAACAGAAATGTATGGTACATGTAAGTGGACTTTGAACTTTATTTCATGATATATATGACTCACTTCTTTAGCTCCATTGTCTCACACCAAGTGTTCCAGTTCAATTGATGTAGACCCGAAAGAAGATTGTTGAACACTCCCTTTCAATCAAAAATACATATGACCTGCGACATACAATTTGTAAGTAAACTGTTCCAGATATAATAAAACCTTAGCTGTGGTGGGGCTCAAGGGTGGGGCCCCTTCCCGGGGCCCTCCCCCTCTCAACTAACAATGATGGAGAAAAAACATCAATGAAATAATGCACAATTCGATTATCTTTAACAATAGTCGAAAAAGACACTTACCAGACATTAACAAATTATTCCGATAATTGTAAAATAGACATAATTTATAAATGGGTAGCCTTTAAACTTCATTTTGATTGGACTAAGTGATTATTAGGAGGGTCTGGATGGGGGGGGTCTGTTATTCTTTAAACATTTAATATTTACCCCTTTTTTCTCTAATCTTTAAAAAATTATCCCCTTTTTTCTCTAATTTTCCAAAAATTAACCCTTTTATTCTCTAATCTTCTATTTTTTGGCCCGTTATTCTCTAATCTTCAATTTTTAAGGGCATTATTCTTTAATCATTTAACCCCATCCAAACCCTCTATTAGGGTTCTTCTGATTAACGTAAAGATGTTGTTGAATGAAAACAACAGTGGCGGATTCAGGGGGGGGTACGGTAGTTGGAACCCCCCCCCTTTTTTTTGAACGACCAATTCATTTGAATGGGGACATGTATACGCCACCGAACAGTTACATGTATTATAAATTTAAATAACCAATAAAAAAATCAAACAGGTACAATTTATAAATGTTACCTTAAAAGGTAATACGAATCCTTATCAAGGCTGCACGCATACGACTAATATTTAGAATTGATAAAACTATAAATATAAAATGTGTGGGAATATATATATATATACAACTCGTCTAAACATCAACCCAACAATGTTAGATTATGAATATATATGTGTGTGTTTATAATAAGATACTAAGATAAAGTCTCAAGTATGGACATATGTTAAGTGATTTTAGTACAGTGGAAATTAGTTGCATATCTTTAACATGAAGGATAGGCAGGATAATTATCTAGACAACACTTTGTTTGACATAAAGTGAAAGAGTTTTTTTCACGATTTTGAGATCAAGCACTGTTGAATCAAAATGTTGCTGACATAGGCTCAATGTAAACAAAACATTAAAATTAAGAAAAAATCACTACCTACCTACCCTATATTTTTTCAGCATCTAACAGTAAACACATTTTGATACAATATTACATTAGTAGAAAATGAAGGGACCTTTTGATTATAATGAATCGATATAGTAGCTGTGATGTTTAGACTAATTTAGCAAGACCTTGTCATATTGAGCAGTAAAGCCTGACTATTGTCGATTGTGAGGATCATATGTTGGTCGCAAGGCGTCTTCTTTTTTTTGTGTTGTTGGGTTGCTTTCTTATACCCATATCTACTTTCCATTTTAACACTCATCTGAATGATCTCACCACACTAAACACCTGCCCTGGGACAGTGGTGAAACCACAGTCGCCTGAAGATTTCATAATTATAGCGAAAAAATGGGGGAAATAAAATATTTTTCGCGGCCTGAAGATTTCATAATTATAGCGAAAAAATGGGGGAAATAAAATATTTTTAGTAGTATTATATTATAAAAAATGGGGGAAATAAAACATTTTATTTCCCCCATTTTTTTGCTATAATTATGAAATCTTCGAGCGACTGTGGTGAAACTCACGAAGTAGCAATCTAAAAGAACTGACAGCTCAAAATCAAATTTCAACTGAAAAATTACTCCCTCCCCCAACTTCATGTTGCTGCATATATGGTTAATGCATATACGCATTAACAGTCCAACTCTTAGCATTGTCTAGTTTAGGGGCCCCTTTTTTCAAAACCTGAATTGACATCTAGTTTACTAAGGTATTTATTTCAGTCGTGTATTGTAATCATGTCCTTCCATCCGCTAAAAAGGTTTCTGCGAAGTTTTATTCTAAATATTTTCTCGAAAACCAATGTATACAGACTTATTTTAGAGGCCCCTCATGGGGGGTCCTAGTAATCACATAACCACCATTTTTTTGCCAATATAATCACATAATCATTAAATATTTGCTTATCTTTAGTAATCAAATAATCATAAACTAAAAATACAGTCCTAGGTAATCAAATAATCATGAAATATTTGGCTTAATAATCAAATAATCATTAAAAAAACGGCCACGTAATCACATAATCAAAAACCCCATGAGGGCCCTCATTTTATTTCTATGTATATTATCTGAAAATTTTCACACATAAATTTACATGTAGATATTTTGTTATGTAAATTTCTTTTTTCTTGTGATAAAAAATGCAGATTGAAGTGACTAGTGAATGAGAAAAAATACTTATAACTACATGTACACTATATAATTGCCAAATTTAGTTTGGCATGCACATATACATACCTTAACATAGCAGTTACCAATTACGTGTTGTGAGGCACGAAGGTTGAACATTTATTGAATAACAAACATGATATAATCATGCGCATAAAATGATATAAAGTTCATGAAGAGTTAAGTTTTTTACTAACATGGATATGGTGAAGATTATGTTTTAACATCAACGAATAAAAGGTCAGTGAAGCTATACTTTCAAAAACGTAAATTAACGTAAATTAGCTCATTTAACATATATTTCTATAAATAGTTTTGACAATTAAGTAACACTTTTTTTTAGGGGGGGGCACATATTCATAAACAAATCATGCAGACATTTTTTTCATGCTCTATATTAACTAAATAAATTGTAAACATCATACTTACAGAAAAGGAAAATGTTCGTATATATTTTATATGATCTTTTATTACTCCTGAGTGAAGTTTAAGCTCCAATACATTGCATATGTAGCAGGAACAATTCTGCCTAAGATTCGGGGATGCGGACCACAGCTTATTCTAGTTTGTAAACTGATGTGTGGGGAAAACGACTGATGCCAAAAGTGATGCGCTATAATATATCTAAGTAAATGAAAACCAAAAACTGAAAACAATATATAATTTAATCAGCAAAGTACAACTGTTATCATGTGAAGCCAAAACTAAAGAGACATGGAGCAGTCAATGACTTCAATTTAACCGTGCTAAGGAGGCATGTAGCAAATGCACTATTCTTATCGAAGGATGGAAAGCTTGGCTTTCCTTGTTGGGACTGAATGTCAGTCCTCAGAGGATTCAAAGTAAGAATCTAAAAGAACTTATATAAAATATATAAATCTCTCACAGAAGGTATCCAGAGAATTTGCAACGATGCAAATATTAAACTTAACAATTAAGATAAATATCTCTAACTAATGATTTCAAATAGCAAAATTTATGTAATTTAACAAATATATACGGAATAAACTTCATGTAAATTATTAAATAAGAAAATATGAAATTTATAGTTTTAAACAAGGGAAATAATAATGTAATAATAATCCTAACTGCCACAATATACTTTTAAAAAAAAAACACACTTTAATATACAATTGTTACCTCTCGGAGTTACATCAACATTTGTTATAGTATTACACAATATTACTGTAAATTTCCCTTTGTATATTCTAAATTTAGTATATATCATCTATTTTTAGTTCAGGGGAAACCATTTTAAAATATCAACAATTTAAATTACGATAATCTGTAAATATATATTTTTTTTACTTGATAAGTAAATCACAACGTTAAAAATCACTTATCTTAGAAAAACATCCAAACGTTTGACATAAAATGTATGTATCACTTTGAATAATATATATTTCAAGATTTCTAAACTTTATTTAAAATATCATGTTTTGTTAATGTTGTTAGGGGCACAAAGAGTCTCGGAGGAGATTCATTTATCAATATATTTATGAACTTATAATAATTTGTCACAAATTTTGACAAAAACAAAACGTATCTTGTTTTATTCTAATAAAGGTATTTTTTTACTAAATATGTTGCATGCATGTTAAAATAAAATATTGAACGACAAGCACATGTATAAATTTCTATTTTTTGGAAATATATACATCATATACATCATATACGTTACAATACATTGGTTAAAGTTTACTGGATGTATATTGCTCAAATTAAACGCAAGAAAAAAAACAAAATACTCATTGAGTCGAAAACATATCATACTTTTACTTATATTAAAGGTAGATTTTTTTTAAATTAAAAGTCATGTTCGTTAAAAAAAAATGAAAAGTTTTTATTTGTTTAAAGACAGATCACAGTATTTCACAATATAATGAAATCATTTTTTTTTTAGAAAGAATGAATTTACTGGCTTGAGATACTCTATAACATTTGAACTCTATTTTTTTTTCAGAATGTGAATATTTGTTAATAGAATGAATGACATAGCAAATGCATGGTTCAATAGAAATGATCAGCCGGGCACATACAGGAATGGAAGTCTTAGCTTTACTGGAAACGCTGGGGATTTTTTTAATCAAAACACACGAAGTGAAACAGATAGCAGTAGGACTACATCATTTAACAATTCTCAAAACTCGAGACGAGGACCGAAGTACCCACAATACTCAATTACATGTATAAGACTTTCTACTTTTCAAACATGGCCAACCAGTATACAACAACACCCAGAAACTATGGCAGAGGCAGGATTTTATTATATAGGTATACACATTATTTTCACTGACCAGGTCCTTAATAGATAACACTGTAACACATATAAAAACAAGAATGTGTCCAAAGTACACGGATGCCCCACTCGCACTATCATTTTCCATGTTCAATGGACCGTGAAAATGGGTAAAAAATATAATTAGGCATTAAAATTAGAAAGATCATATCATAGGGAACATTTGTACTAAGTTTCAAGTTGATTGGACTTCAACGTCATCAAAAACTACCTAGTCCAAAAACTTTAACCTGAAACTCGCACTTCCATTTTCTATGTTCAGTAGACCGTGAAATTGGGGTCAAAAGTTTAATTTGTCTTTAAAATTAGAAAGATCATATCATAAGGAACATATGTACTAAGTTTCCAGTTGATTGGACTGCAGCTTCATCAAAAACTACCTTGACCAAAAACTTTAACCTGAAGCGGGACAGACGGACGAACGAACGGACGAACGGACGAACGGACCAGAAAACATAATGCCCCTTTACTATCGTAGGTGGGGCATGATAAAGATTGCTTTAAATCAGCTTTTAACCGTGGTCGAATACCATTTGAACAATTTGTTAGGGTACTTAACAGTTATGACTGTATGAGAAAATTTTGTTTTTGAATTTTAAAGTACTTTTTGTAGACACTAAATATGCAATATAATTTTGTATATTTTTCTACAAAGTTTTCTTGTTTGAATTGATTTACATTGTCATTTCGGAGCCTTTTATAGCCGACTATATGCGGTATGGGCTTTGCTCATTGTTGGAGGTCGAACGGTGACCTATACTCACTATAGTTGTTAATTTCTGTGTCATTTTGGTCTCTTGTGGAGAGTAGTCTCATTGGCAATCAAACCACATATTCTTTTTTTAAATGTGTACATAAATGACATATATTGTTGTTTTCTCCTCAAATAAACACCCAGTACTTTTAAAAACCTTTAGTTGTTAACACTGAATTATTGTCTCTTATCATTCAAAGAAATCGACAAAGTTGGACCGCGAAGGAACCCTAAAATGGACTTTTTTGCGGTTTGATTGACAATCAGACAACGTTTCACAATTACAGTTCACCATACGCCCTGCAACAATGAGTTTATTTTTTCTAATCACCACAAAAGCATAACCATTTGATAAAAAGCAATTTAAAATACATTCGTAAAGAAATAAAAATGTGGGATTTTAAATAGACTTGCCTTTTCAGGGATTTGACATCATAATAAAAATACATGATAGTTAAATGGATTTATAAGTAAGATTTGGAAATTCCCCAAAATATTTTAAAAATAGCACTTTTAATAACTTCCTCAATATTTATCATCACAGTTTTAATCCTGCATATATCATTGTATAATTATCCTGTACATTCCTCTCACTTATGTTTATTCATTCATTTGTGTATTACATACATTCCATTTATAATGAGCATACAAAGTTTCAAACTGTCTAGTTTAAAATAACCAAGGTAGCTAAAGCAGTCAAGGAACAAACTCTGATTTAGATAGACAATGATAGATATAGATATATATATAGAACTTGTAATTGTTTCATTTTGACATGTGACTTATAGGCGTGACAAACTTCAATAAGTACACCTTCAGGGTTGTGAATAATTAGTAGGAGAAAAATGGTTGATTTTATGTCATATTTATCATAATAGAAATTAAAAACTAATTGCAGAAATAACAATTTCAGGCAACAATGATAATATTCGATGTTTTTATTGCGATAATGGACTTCAAAACTAGGACTCAGAAGATAATCCTTAATTAGATATAGGAAGATGTGATATGAGTGCCAATGAGACAACTATCCATCCAAGTCTCAATTTATAAAAGTAAACCATTATAGGTTAAGGTACGGTCTTCAAAACAGAGCATAGGCTCACACCGAACAGCACGTTATATATGACCCCAAACATTACTAGTGTAAAACCAGTGGTATAATCTAAATAAAAACAAGAAACGAGAAACACTTGAAGTTTATATTTACAGGCAACAATGATCATGTGCGATGTTTTCATTGTGGTATTGGACTTCAGAATTGGGACTCAGAAGATAATCCTTTTGTAGAACATGCTAGGTGGTCCCAAGAATGTCAATTTCTCAAGGACAAGAAAGGTTTGGATTTCATTGCTACAGTACAAGATGCTGTCAGGAGGGTACAACTGGTGATTACATTTAAATATTGTCATCTGAACTTTCCCTGTTTGTCCTTTAATCAGCTCACCTGACCCAAACGACCAAGTGAGACTTTCTCATCACTTGGAATCAGTGACACTCGTTGTCGTCACCTTAACATCAAGGTTTCCTTTTGAAACTACTGTATTTCAACCCGGCCACAACCATTATTGGGGCATCTAGATTTAAGAAACGGATGACCCTGTCTGCCAACCAAGATGGCCAATATGGGTAAAAATAGAACAAAGGAAAAGGCGGGAAAACAATGCAAGTTTTGTCTGTTAATTCTCCAGTCATAAAATCTTTTATAGCAGTTTGATGAGACTGTCATCAAAGTGAGAGGGTTAGCGCTATAAAACCAGGTTTTATCCACCATTTTCGACATTTGAAAATGTCTATAGTGTACCAAGTCAGGAATATTGTCCGCTCGTTTTTTTATGTGTTTTTTTATTTGATTTTGCAATGTGATATGGACTTTCCGAATACACCTAATCGCTATTTATTCCATTCCGGATAAGTTCTAAAGTTACTCAACTTTTTCATCCAGTTGAAGCTATATGGGACCCTGTTTAAACAATTCACCATGCATGATACTTTTTAATGAGACCTGTTTAAACTATCGTAAATACTTCAAAAAAAATATTTGTTTATTTCAGTTTTAATTTTGAAAAAAGGGGATCATACTACATGACGTATATCCCGATTCTTGATAATCATTTTCTAAAGTTTTTTCTCCCTCAGCTCACTACTGTTGACCCCCATTTTTCGGCCGGTGACCCAAACAGGAAATTGTATACATGACTGTTTTTCTCGGAATGGACCAAATAGCGATAAGGTGTATTGATTTTCCTCTAAGTTCAGTAGTTTTGTGATTTTACTTTTTACATACTTTAAACCATGCTCTAAATGCACGATTTGGCGGGTGTGCTCAAGTATGCCAATAAAAAAACAAGTCAACAACAAACTCGGGAAACTGCAAACTATAGTTTGAGGAATAAATGTTAATTCAGAGAATCAGAAAAACGTCATGGTCGCAATTAAAAACCAGAAAGATGGACAACACTCAAGATAGAATAAAAACACAAACAACAGGTCTGAAACAATACGCTAAAAGTTAAGCTGGAAGAAAACTAATGCCATTCGAAAACTTGGAATTAATTCAGGGTGTTATAGAGAATCTACCAAAAAGAAATTTACAAACAAAGCATTTAAAGAATAAACAACTATAAAATTTTAAAAAGTTGCATGTCTTACCATAAAGTATCATTACATTGTATAAAAGAGTTTCCTGGGAGTATAATCATTCAGAAAAATTATTCTTGTTATTGTTTTATAAATCAGGAGGAAGCATTGAATACTGATGGCGTAGCACAAACTTTCGATAGTAATAATAATAGTGACTGTGAAGAAGATGGAATAGCTAGATCAGAGGACAAAGGCAGAGGTTCATATATCCACTTATTTTAACAAATCTCTAATTTGAGAAAATACGAATATATTTGATTATGTTAATGCCCAATATATACTAAGTATCATTCCCGTTGTGTTTTAAATATTTGCTTCCTTGAATAAAAATATTTCTATTATTCTTTTTCAAATATCTTTTAAATAGTGCCGCTATCTTAATAAAAAATCAAATTAAATTATTTAAAAAAGCATATTAGTTTGCATTGGAAGAAAACTATTTTGCCACTGAAAACACAATTTTTGGGAAAAATATTTCCTTGTTAGCTTTTTTTTTTTTTGCAAAATGTGTCAGAAGTACAAAGAAAGTAACATAATGTGGCATATATGCTTTCACCTCAAAAGCTAACAAAACCTTTAAATAGACTTTAATATTAAGAAGGGATATAGTTACGATACGATTGCATATTTTGGCATTAATATTGATTCACTTACAGGGTCTTTGCATCGGAACTAAACACATTTATTATAAAAACAGTTGTTGGCATGACACGGGATATGTTCTTCTCATATATGTTATGATGGTATGATACTGAACCCCTAACGGGAAGGGTTGTGCCTGATATTCATATGATGAAGACATAATCTTTCAATCAGTTTAATTGAAGTCTGGAGCCGGCATGTCAGTTTACTGCTAGTAGTCTGTTGTTATTTATGTATTATTGTCATTTTGTTTATTTTCTTTGGTTACATCTTCTGACATCAGACTCGGACATCTCTTGAACTGAATTGTAATGCGCGTATTGTATTGCGTTTACTTTTCTGCATTGGCTAGAGGTATAGGGGGAGGGTTGAGATCTCATAAACATGTTTAACCATTTTTGCGCCTGTCCCAAGTCAGGACCCTCTAGCCTTTGATAGTCTTGTATTAAATTTTTAGTTTCTTGTGTACAATTTGGAGTTTCGTATGGCTTTCATTATCACTGAACTAGTATATATATTTGTTTAGGGGCCAGCTGAAGGACGCCTCCGGGTGCGGGAGTTTCTAGCTGCATTGAAGACCTTTTGGTGACCTTCTGCTGTTGTCCGTTCTATGGTCGGGTTGTTGTTTCTTTTACACATTCCCCATTTCCATTCTCAATGTTATTTAATGTATCATCTTTTTTTATTGGTGCTTCTGTTTTAAAAGATCAAAAGATAATTGAGAAGTTTCTTCTTTCTTGATAACAGTACTATGTTGTATAACATTATATTACTATTTTTAGACTTCTTACCAAGTGGGAAACCTCCTACAAAGGCAGAGAAGAAAAACCCATTGCTGACAGATGCGGCTCAGAGTATACTTACAATGGGATATCTACCTAAAGTTATCAGAATAGTTGTTGATAGAGTTTTGAAAGAGAAAGGTAAATGCCAAATTCGACCAGAGGAAATTTAATCTAGTTTGGTGAGAGCTAAATGTCTTCATGCATGCTAGGGTTTATAGGTTTTTGAAGGGTAAAGGAATTATTTTTATAATTTTCAAACCTGATTATTTATGCAATTTCAATCTTAGAAAAACCATACACAAAATAGATCCAATCAGTTGAAAACTTATTTTTGAAGTTAACGAAATGCTTACGCAGTAGTAAAAATTGAAGCAAAAAAGGGAATCTTGTCCATAATTATATTTTTAGTTAGGCTTGTTATGACCTACGCGTCTTGTCATCTCAATCACAAAAATTACTTGTTTGTAATGGTGGCAAGCTAGACTTCAATAAGTGAAGGATATGGCACAGCTTTATCTGTTTTGGGTGTCAGTGTCACCTTTATTGCAAATAGTCAGAAACTAAGCTGCAACTTTAGTTGCAATTTGATTACCTTAAGCATCCTTTTTTTCTTAGCAACTTATAACTGATATTTTCAGTATTATGCAAAAAAATGTGTTTTAATGCTAATATCTCATGAAACAAATGGATGTTTATACTTAATGAAGTTGCTTCTCATTGAAATATTTTACCTTAAAGCGATAGATTGAAAGGCAGTCAGGACATCAGGTAAGAATCAAAGTGAATATTATTTATCTTTCTTCCTGAATGTTTGCTGATTGTATGGTAAATGTTAAAGTTGTAAATGTTCACACAGTCAGTCAAACATCTTAAACTAATATTATTGCAGTATTTATTTTCATTCATTAACTGAGTAATGCATGTTGTATAATCAAGAACTGATGTAGATTTAGAAAATAAAACTTTTGCTTTTTGTGTTTATGTGCAGATAAAAGCATGTTATAAATGAGGCAATATCGGCATATTTGTTGATTCAACAAACAAAAGACTTTGACCTTCCAATGTTATTTTGCTGTTGACATACTTAGACAACAACAATCAAAAACAAGGAGTAAACAAAACCGAACGACATTTACAACAGTTATACATAATAATTAAGAAACAACAAGAACTCAACTAAAATCCGGCCGTGAAATTAGGTGCTCGAGAAGGGTAAGCATTTCCTGCACCGTATACGGCACCCGTCGTGTTATTTCTTTGTACAGTTTGGTTATGATGGAAGGTTATTATACCTGAGGAAGAATATCAAATAAGACATACTTTTGTCATAATCGCCAATTAGCTCATGCTGGCTACTGTAAAATTTCTTTAGAGCTAGCTCAAGAGTAACGTATCAATTGAGGCACATATATTCCATATGCTGGTGTCGCTGGGATGTTTCTACACCGAAATAGACAGTTGACTTTAGGAAAGTTAAAATCATCGCGTTTGTCATAAATTGTGGTATTTAACCTACCATCAGTCGTCAAGTATTTCAAGTAAGGAATCCCTCTTAAAAAAACATTTGATAGTCATCAAGTTAAAGGACAACAACCTCCTTACTGTCCTATCCAGGTAGAATACTCTTCTGTTGATTATTACCTTGTGAATACACACACTAAATATCCTCTGACAGTGATTTGGTCATATAAAAAGCAGTATTCGAAATAAAACTTATTTAACAAAAAAAGGCATGGTTTCATCCAGATTTGGATGTAAAAGTATGCCTCTAGACTTAATTCATCGATATTTTTGATAGCACAAATCTTTTTGGAAGCATTTCAAAACTTCGTGATCTTTTCAATAAATTTGATGTGACCGGAAAACTTTTTCGCATTTATCATCATCAGGAATGCTCAAAGCCGTATATTTAAAAAGATTATGTAGGAACAGAAATACAGTTGATACCATGTGCACTGTATAAATGAATGTTGTTTAAATATTCAGAAAAAAATTACCCGAGCATATGCTAGGTTTAACCGGTATAAATTGTTAATCCTTATATTTAAAAGACAATTGAAAAATCGTTTAAAAACTGCATGAATTGTGAGTGTAAACAATGGAAAACATACAAATGTTGAGTTTCTTGATAAATGATGGTAGTATGCAGTTTTAGATGAAAGGTAAAGATTGTTTTCATTTTCCTTAAAAACATGCAACCGAATAAAAGTTTTTTTTCACTCCTAGCCTTTTAAGAATGACGATAATATAACACTCAGTATTAATTCTCTATTTTTATTAACCGGATATTTTTGTTCTTTGATATGCCGAATTTGGATATTGGAGCATAAAAGGTAAATGTCTAGTTTCGAATTTTTCAGTTCTTTGACCACGTTTTTTTTTGTGTCACAAACCTATGCTGTAACAAATATACAATAACAATTCAAATTCAGAGCTTTTTTAAGCTGAAATATTGTATCCATACTTGCGCAACTGTATGGACACAACTTGCTCAACTGGGTTTGACCTCTGCTTGAAATTCGGTATGCTGTCTCCCTGACAGACCCCTAGTTATTTTTAAGACTGTATATTAGAGACAGTTATGTATTACCTTTATTTATATGCTACTCATATTTTTTGTATTAAGGCTGGAATGGAATGTCAGCAAGGAATTTAATGGAAGAGATGACCAATATAGAAGAAAGTGGTGAGATAGCAAAATCGGAATTGACTGTTCCGATACGTTCTAAACTTAAACATTCTGTAGTAAGCATGAAGAGTAGAAAAGTTCTTTCAAAAGGTTAGTGACTTTCTAAGTAGGCTTAAGAATAGCACATTTTCTTAAATTTATGATGTAACGAAAAATGAAAACATTATTAGAGACCATTAGACAGTATTGGAATATCAATCAGTAAAACTCACTCGTTCTGAAAAAAAATTCTGGTGATGGTGAAAAAAAAAATGTTAACAGACATCTTTTTTCATTAAAATGTTATCAAAGGTACCAGGCTTATAATTTAATACACCAGACTTATCAGTGACGCTCAGATAAAAGAAATGTAGAAAACCAAGCAAAAACAAAGTTGAAGAGCATTGATAACCCAAAATTAATAAAAAAAGAAAAATTAATAAAAGAACATCATCACTTTTGCCATCTGTAAAGAGATGTTTCTTGTAAAATACAGTCACTGAATCGATTCTGATATAAATATGTTATACACAAAAATCGTTAATTTGGTTAGCCTATCCTGCAATGTGGTTCTAATTTATAATATTTTCAATGGGAATCATTATGTCAAAGTAAAACATATCTAAAAGCTTAATGTTATATTGGTTATTTTTCTTAACAGATAATGTAAAGAAAATAGCAGAAGAAAACAACGAAATGAAAGAACAAACACAGTGCAAGATTTGTTGTGAAATGCCTGTATCTATTGTATTTTTACCCTGTGGACATTTATCGTCATGTTCCCAATGTGCCCCCGCCCTGAAATCATGTCCTGTATGTAGGTCAGAAATCAAAGGTTCTGTCAAAGTCCAGTTTAAATAACCAAGTCATGTAGTAGTTTATCTGCCATTATTGTTTTTTAATCTTTGCAAAATACCTTTTATAAATTATTATTTATTTTTGTATATAATATATATCATTTTGATGATAATCATAGATTACCAGTTTCATCTCAATGATATTAATTTTCTCGCTTGAGCCGGGACGGCGAAAGCGAGAAAGGCAATCGAGTTGAGATGAACAATGATAATCTTTTAATCGCTATTTTACCTATAACGACGTTGTCAATTTCGTTAGCAACGCCACGTGCATGCTTAGTTTCTAGCGATAAATTTCCATCTCAAGCGAGTAGCATGATATGAAAATTATCACAAAACATAAAAGGGAAAATGCACAAAATAGCGATAATGCTATACATCTAATATGGACTAGTTTTTTTAATAAGCTATATGCTGCATAATACTGTGATTTCATTTTTTTCCCGCATGATACCAACTTTGTAATTGTGATAGTAAAATTTACCCAAAAGGTCTAGATCTAGACCGATTCTAAGAGGGGTATAAACCCATTTTAAGTAAAATATTTCCCCGTCTAAACATTTAATTTTACCCTTTAATTGTTTACTTTTACAACTTAGTTTAATTACACACTATTGAGGACCAAATAAATTTGACATAAAGTTAGCTGAAGTTAATTGTTCTAGTTGTAAACTAACATTTTGTTATGAATATGAATTCTTCGTGGGCAAGAATTGAAGAGTGCAATATTAATGAATAGAATTTACATTTATATTAATGAAACATGTTTGAATGATTTATATATATTATGGAAAACTTGATACTATTTTTTTAACATTGTTATTCTTGTATACATTGTATTAACTCTGAAGAGTAGTATTTATCCTTTGTTTATTTTCTTATTGTTTTTGTATTAAGAAACATTAATGGCAGATTACAGTGAATAAATATGGGGTGCCCAAATTATTCACAACTTGTATAAGTTTCCTTTTGATTATGTGAAGAGATATTTGGATATGATGCTATATGATCATAAATTTCTCATCACTCCCAGTTAACTTGTACAGGCTACCACCGATGTGTTCATGTCATAACAAGTCCTTTTAATTTTATAGGCAGAATGGCCTGATTTTTTTTTTATTTTTGTTATTTTTTACACAAGTTTTTGTTTACATTTGTTCAACCTACTTTTACATAAGTTATTAGAAATGAAACGGGTATCATATGTTAATATGTTATTTTCAAGTTTATGTTTTTGAAATATCTTGCATTTCAGTAGATAAAGCTCATACTTATTAGAAAATAAACGTGCCTCTCTTATCATTTTCATATAAATATTACCGTCCCTGCTACGAGCACCAGTGCTTTCTATTTTAAGAAACTGTAACATTGTAATGACTCACGATATCTTCTACACCCATGTTCTTAAATTCTGACTCCCTTTTTTTTTTTGGTTTGAAATTTTAATTTTAAGTGTTACAATTTTTATAATATGTTCAAAGTGCAAACTATGATCAATATAGAGAGAAAAAAACATACTTGTTTTACCTGCCTTAAAAAACAAAATTTATAAACTTTTATTTTTTTAGACGCTGTATGTAGTTTTATGCTTTTTTTGATTGAAAATGCATTCTGTTGTGAAAATTATGATTCACCCACTGTGGATTCACCCAATCAGAAACTGAAATGCAAGAGACGAATTCTATTGATTCGTGTTACATTAGGATTCATGTTTAATATTGCTGCCTTTATTACTAATATAAGTGCTGATGTAGCTAAATCTGAACCTCAAATTATGATGAAGTACCAATTAAGATCATAATGTGTGAGTAAAAATACATATGTTTCCCAAAACAATATATAATGTTCTAAATGCTTTTACATTAAAAGCAATTTATATATGATCAAAACCTAATATTCAAATAAGGTAGAAAAAGAACAAACGTTTTAAAAATGTCAAAATTTAAAAATCTATGAAATTTCTTTTTTTATTGGGTACTTGTAACATGTAACGCACAAACTTGTTTTCAAATCGTAAAAAAAATATCCAGAGCTGGTTTTGACATGAATACACACATAGCTACTACATGGTTTGTTTATCATAAAAAAAAAGTCATTTCAGGAATATTTATCCTGCACAGTTGTTTGTATATATGATCACCAATCTTACATCAACGTAATATTTTTGTTGTTTTACATTTTTTTTCTTATGTGGAAACTTTTTACATTGTGTGTATACCTTTTTTACTTTCGTTATTAAAAATTCAATATGAAACAAGTATCAAATGTAAATATGATATATCCAAGTTATCTTTGTCATGTTAGAGGTAGTGTTGAGTGTCCGCTAACATGTTTAACATGGCCACATTCTGCATTTGCATATTCAAAGTCAGAAACGTGTATTTCAGTGGTTGTCGATTGTTGTTGTTTATCATATTTGTTTTTCATATTTAAAAAATAAACCTTTATAGGACAAAGAACTGTCTTCAACACGGAACCTTGACTCACACTGAACACGAAGTTATGACAGGCCCATAAAACTACAAGTGTGAAACCATTCAAACAGAAAAATTAACGGTCTTATCTTTATAAAAACAAGAAACGAGAAACACTATTAAACCACGTTAAACAAACGACAACTTCATATTTTCTCATCTTAAATAAAATTGAGAATGGAAATGGGAAATGTATCAAAGAGACAACAACCCGACCATGGAAAAACCAACAGGTCTTCAATGTAACGAGAAATTCCCGCACCGGATGCGTCCTTCAGCTGGGCCCTAAACAAATATATACTAGTTCAGTGATAATGAACGCCATACTAATTTCCAAATTGTACACAAGAAACTAAAATTAAAATAATACAAGACTAACAAAGATCAGAGGCTCCTGACTTGGGACAGGCGCAAAAATGCGGCGGGGTTAAACATGCTTATAAGATCTCAACCCTCCCCCTATACCTCTAGCAAATGTAGAAAAGTAAACGCATAACAATACGTACATTTAAATTTCAATTCAAGAGAAGTCCGAGTCTGATGTCAGAAGATGTAACCAAAGAAAATAAACAAAATGACAATTATACATAAATAACAACAGACTACCAGCAGTTAACTGACATGCCAGCTCCAGACTTCAATTAAGCTGATTGAAAGATTATGATTTCAGCATATGAATATCAGACACAATCCTTCCTGTTAGGGGTTTAGTATCATACCATCATAACATATATGAGAAGAACAGAACCCGTGTCATGCCAACAACTGGTTTTTGAATATATGTGTTTAGTTCCGATGCAAAGACCCTATAAGTGAATCAATATTAACGCCAAAATATGCAATCTTTAATGACCTGACAACAGTATCGTAACTATATCCCTTCTCAATAAGACTATTTAAAGGTTTTGTTAGTTTCTGCGGTGAATACTGACATTTTTGTGCTTTAGAAAGAATATTTCCATAAAAAATTGGATGTGAAATACCTAAACGTATAAGAAGTCTGCATGTTGAGCTATATTTACGAATGATGTCCTTATACCGATGATAAAATTAAGTAAATTTACAAAGTCTACAACAGAATTGTTTTTTTTTAGTAAAGTAAGCTTTACGCGTCTGGCGAATATACAAAATTTAGTCCTGGTATCTATGATGAGTTTATTTACAGCCAAGCATATCCTACTAAACTTTCAAACGCAGTTGTATTCTGATTTGGTTGATATATCATTAACTTTTAAATCACAAATGACACTATTGTGTTTATCAAACGCTTTTCTGAAAATCGATTTGAAACGCTTACTTTTAGATTCAAGAAAATATTAGTTTTAAGGTTTAAGGGTGCACGATCAATCAAATATGGTACTAGCCATTAAGGGACGAGAAATACCAGAGTGACATTTAAACACATTTATCGAAAACAAGCTGACAACGCCATGGTTAAAAATAACAAGACAAACAGACAAATAATAAAACACAAAACACAACACAGAAAACTAAAGACTAAAATATGAAAGTTAATATGCACATTAGACTGTAATACTGTGATTGAACTTTAACAATGTCATTTTTTTCAGAGTTTTGATCAGGTAACATTAAGATAAATAAAGTTTTTAATAACTTTTTGCACAGTATTAGTATGTTTAGAATTGGGTTTTCTCGTGGGATTTTGTCTGTGTGTGTTACATTTTAGTGCTGTGTCGTTGTTCTCCTCTTATATTTAATGCGTTTCCCTCGGGTTTAGTTTGTTACCCCGATATTGTTTTTTGTCCATGGATTTATGAGTTTTGAACAGCGGTATACTACTGTTGCCTTTAATATTTATTTTTTATTGAACTCTGTTCCGGATTTGCCTATATACCTTTCTTATTTGCCATTTAATGTGGGCTTTTTATTTTATTTCTTTCAAAGTAATTATCAAACTGATGTTTTTCATGTTGTGTATTTTGTTCGCATGGATTATTATAAACATAAATAATCTAAATTTAACGGGGGCCGAATTGAACATTTTAATCATTACTTTATGTTTTATTTATGTGAACTCTCCCATGCGCAAATTTTAAAGTTACCTTCGCTGTGTCGTACGGTATTTATCAATAAATATCGACAAAAGAGTTAATAGTCTACATGCAATCCAATGATTTGCAAATTGTTCCATCTGAAAAAAGCCGTTTCCTGAAAATCAGAAATCATTTTTATCGAAGAATGACGACGCTGAAGATGAACAATCTGAAAGGTAGCGTTTCCTGTTTTTGTTCATAGAGCATTTAAAGTTAGATTAAATGAATTTCGAGAAACGAGAGGTAATTCACTAGAGGATTTGAAACCTGAGCAAATTCTCGTGTTGAATTGTTTAACGTGTTTCAAATTCGGGACCGTTTACGACCTGATAACATTGATTATGATGACATGCATTACATCTTTATCAAGAATATTGCTAGTGTCCCGTGAGATACAAGAGGAAGCACCATTTATAGACCAACTTGTTATCGTCTATCTTCATTTCGTGTCTCCTGCTTCTTCGTCAACATAAATCAGAAAGCAAGCGTTACGCGTATAGGAAATTGCAACTGTTACCGTCGATTGAATCGGAAAACAGGCGTTCCGAATATCCACTGCTGTAACCATTTGCAAATTACTGTCAATTTATTAATGCTTTATTATTACTTTGTGAATTTGTATTTGGTTATTATGGTTATGATATGTTTGTCATATAACCATTCATATATCAAATCAAGATAGTTGTAGCAATTACAGATGAAATGGTGTGTCCATACCAGTATATTATTATAAGTTTATATACATTTTGCACTGAATATAACAGTCAAGAAAATTTCTATTAGTTTCAAAATAATAGTTTTTATTTTTATTGATTTTATAACCCAGCTATAATCGTTCTATTGTAGTAGGTTGTTTTCTATGCGTTGAATAACAACTAACGAGAGCTAAAGGTTCTGATGATTTATGACCAGTATATAAAACAAGTCTGAAATAGCAATACAACAAATATAAATAACAAGCTATTTCATATAACATAATATATATACTTCTACGAATATCACAGGTTATATAGTACTGGAATATAATTATTAATACATTTAACTGTTATTAACTAAGTAGCAAGTAAAATGTATTGCAAGTAGAATATATGTTCATTGTTTACTTTCAAATTGACATCGGGTGTCACGTGTACTTTTACCAATGCTTGACCTTTGACAATACTCTAAATCGGAATGTCATTGGTAATTGATGTGTATCTGTTTATTTGTATTCAATACTGGTTTACCTTACAAACGGTATATAATAAATGTGACATCTACATTTATTAATAGTGACTTCATTAAAATATATAATACGTATAATAATTAACTACATAATATCATACAACAATCATAAAGTTGCAAATATAATAATCATAAAGACTTATGATGTCAATATTATCGATTCGTTAAAAGCTCCAAACTAACGGGAGGTAACTCATGTTTACAATATAATATAAACAAAGCTAAACTATAAATAAATATACTCTTACCACTTGTGGAGTGAGTTGTACTTATAAGGTTAACGGCACGTCATATAAACATCACAATCATGTGTTCTACATAATTGAGTCCTGAAACCAAAATACGAACATAAATACTCGGACTCTTATTATAAAAATATACAACGTAACAAATACTCTTTACTCATTCCTATTTGTACTTGATAAAAACTATTTACTACAAAACTATAACTTTATATAAATGGAAACACTTTTCCGTCTTTAACTAAATAAGCCGTCATTTATAAAATATAGACTATTCATGACAATTATCAAATAGTAATGTACGCAAATTAACAATACAATTCTACCGTGGCAAATAAACCGTAGATTATAAAATCATATACTTCTAGCTTAATACAAGAGTGCACACACTGAAATGTCTCGCCTTATTTACTAATCCTTGATACTTTCTTGATAGACCAAAATATAAAGCTTTATTACAACTGTCACAAAAACTCGACATTAACCAAGAAAATGAAACATTGATCAATGAAACCATGAAAATGAGGTCAAGGTCAGATGAACCATGCCAGGCAGACATGTACAGCTAACAATTCTTCAATACAGCAAATATAGTTGACTTGTTGCTTATAAATAAAGAAAAACAGACCAAAACACAAACACTTAAAACTTAGCAATGGACTGTGAAAATGAGGTCAAGGTCAAATAAAACCTGCGTAACCGACATTTAGATCATAAAATATTTCCATACACCAAATATAGTTGACCTAATGCATAAAGTATTAGAAAAATAGACCAAAACTCAAAAACTTAACTTTGACCACTGAACCATGAAAATGAGGTCAAGGTCAGATGACACCTGTCAGCCAGATATGTTCACCTTACAATCATTCCATACACCAATTATAGTAGACCTATTGCATATAGTATAAGAAAAACAGACCAAAACACAAAAACTTAACTATAACCATTGAACCATGAAAATGAGGTCAAGGTCAGAAGACACCTGCCAGTTGGACATGTACACCTTACAGTCCTTCCATACACCGAATATACTAGACCTATTGCTTATAGTATCTGAGATATGAACTTGACCACCAAAACTTAACCTTGTTCACTGATCCATGAAATGAGGTCGAGGTCAAGTGAAAATTGTCTGACAGGCATGAGGACCTTGCAAGGTACGCACATACCAAATATAGTTATTCAATTACTTATAATAAGAGAAAATTTAACATTACAAAAAATCTTAACTTTTCAAGTAGTCACTGAACCATGAAAATGAGGTCAAGGACATTGGACATGTGACTGACGGAAAGTTCATAACATGACGCATCTATATACAAACTATGAAGCATCCAGGTCTTCTACCTTCTAAAATATAAAGCTTTTAAGAAGTGAGCTAACACCGCCGCCGCCGTAGCCGCCGCCGCCGCCGGATCACTATCCCTATGTCGAGCTTTCTGCAACAAAAGTTGCAGGCTCGACAATAATACTATCATGTACATCTCGTGTATTTGTGTTACATACATGCGATATGAGGAAAACGTTACAAAGCAAAAATAGAAACTTTACTAGAATATCATTAACGTGAAAAATATAAATAATGTTAATAAAGAAGTAACTTACAGTATTCTATAATAATGTTGTCCAAAATATAAGGTTTACAGGTAAACTATATGTGGTCAAAACAGATATAAATTCAATGGACTGTCATAGCTATCGTCCGTGGAAAAGTACAGGTACAAAACAAAGGAAATTAAACTTGACCGCGAAATATAAACAACCAATCAAATACAATGATTCAAGTAAACCCCTAATGAATATTCATAAAATAACGTGAATATTACTATACATAAAAGTAAGGTTTGCAAGTAATAATTTAAACCGAATATACAATATTCAAAATATGTAATGAAGCTTTTTAATAAATATAGTAATTAAATAGATGATTTTTACAATATATAAAATGATCATAAAAATCACTCTGCTACATTCTCACCGCTGTAGGAAAATGACTTCCACGTCATTCCCGTCTGTTTCCCCCTTCACTGAAGGTTGACGTCCTCGGCAAGCCATTAACCAGTTTGCATGATTTCAAGGATGGTTCTTGACAACTCCATCTCTAAACCTTTAAATCTTCCTTTTCTTGCTTCAGACTCCAACCAGTGAATCCTCATTAACCAATCCGGCTGTTGGATAGTAGTAGCCTGCTTGGATAAAACATAGTCATCCAGGTATTTCGGTGGTTTCCTTTCTCTCTGAGGTCTAGTTGCTACTGGCGGGTCTCGTGGTGGTGTTGGTAGTATACGTCTTCTCCTTCGTTGTTGTTCCGGAGCTACATGTTTGGTGGGTTCATCTGCCTCTTCTACTCTCAGATCCATCATGGCCGTCACCAGTGAAACCAAGAGTTCCTTCTTCTTGTAGGTCCACAACTGGTACATCACTGTTAGTGTTGTCCTGTGTATCCTTATCAAGTATCCAATATCCATACTCCTGCTCCGACTCCTCATCTGATACTTCATCAATGGTCCTGTTCTCACTGTTCCCTTCAGATTTCGTCGGTTCCTCGGGCTGCTTCTTTCGTGGTTGCCTGGGCGCTGGACGTTTCTTTTCTTTATCAATAATATCTTTGGGCAGATCTCCAATAGGCAAGAACAGATTTCTATGTAGAGTCCTCTTTCTTCCTTCTTTATTCTCTTTTTGAACCACGTACACTGGTATTCCACAATTAGGCTGACTAATTATCCGGTACGGGTCATCTTCCCACCTATCTGCTAACTTGTGCTTTCCATCAAAGGCTAGTGTCTTAACTAAAACTCTATCTCCAGGCTTTAGCACAGCTCCTTTAACTTTCTGGTCATAGTGTGTCTTTTGTCGTTTCTGGGCAGCAAAGATGTTCCTTGTTGCTGTGTCATATGCCTTACGAAGTCTTTCTTGCATTTCTTCTGCATACTTACACTGCATGAAATGATGCATTTAATATAAAATTAAATGCATATATTATGCATATTAAATTTCAAATTACAAAAAATATTATGCATTTACTTCGCTGGAAAATTTCTAATTTATTATAGATTTAAACTAAATTTAATATTGCAAATAAATTCCCAAATTTCAACCTAGTTTAAAGGTATTTTTAAATCTAAATAAATTTCAAATTTAAAAAAAATAATTATAGACTAAATTTGAATAAATTTGTAATTTAAAGATTTTTTTATATAAATTAAATTTGATTAAATTTCAGATTTACAGAATTTTTAATATAAATTAAATTTCAATAAATTTGTAATTTAAAGATTTTTTTATATAAATTAAATTTGATTAAATTTCAGATTTACAGAATTTTTAATATAAATTAAATTTCAATAAATTTCAAATTTAAAGAAGTTTTAAAATAATTTAAATTTGAATAAATTTCAGATTTAAAGATCATTGAACGTAAATTAAATTTGAATAAATTTCAAATTTAATATGAACTAAATTTGAATAATTATGTAATTTAATTTCATGTAAATTCAAAAAAAATTTCTTGTTTATGACTTATTTAAATTAGAACTTCCATCAAGTTTAATGCAATTTAAAGTCAATATAATCCTGTATAACTGATGTACTTACAAAACAATAGTGTAAATGAAAAATTAAGAAAAAGAAGAATTTGTCCCTCTGCTTTTTTTTTTGGAAAAGGGATGTAGGGGATTTACTTTTACTTTAACCCAAATATCTGGTTTAGACATATCTAATTAAATAAATAACGAATATTAGGAAAAACAGGAAGTGTCAATGATTATAACTTTGTAGCTACTGAACAAATAAAATTGATCCTCCAACTTTTCTGATCCATATTTACAAAGTATTAGACTTAAAAGGCATGGATTGCTGATCTGTATATTTACAGTAGAATAATATTTGTGGTTTCATATGGCAATGTGCAAACGTATAATTTGTCAGTAACATTGAAGACTGTTATTCATTTGCAAAGCTCAATACCACTTTGTAAGTATGCTTTTACCTTTATGTAAAGAATGGCACTGCATCTGAATGTGTATAAGAACTTGAAGGATTAGAATCTAAGACATACAAAAAACACAAACACCAGATATAAACTATAGGACAAGGCTATCTCTATGTGTGATTTGGATTTTGACAATTGCAGCAATAAATAATACAGGAGATAACAAAAACTTTTGGACAAAGCATAACTATACACAACAATTTCCAGCATTTTCTTATTGTCATCCTGTCTTGGGCATAGTTATTTTCATGACTTCTCATCAGGTCAGAATAATGAAAACAATTTTGAATTATCTCCCTTTGTATATACTTAAATAAAAGAAACAAATTATCTAACAAATTAATTTTATTCAGATACTGACAAAATAGTTGTTTTGATGATAAATTAAATAAAATGTCAAATGTTTGTTATACAATTTTACTATCAAACAAATAAACAAAACATTTTTTGTTTAAATAAGTCCAGTTCTACATCGAAGAACCTCATCAAATTCAAACTAATCAATAAAATAATGGTAAGTGACAAATCAACATGCTTACTTGTATAGATGGTTTAAGAATCATAACAATAGGGTTATAACAAATAGCAAACATAAGCACCTTAAAATTTGAAGAAAATAATAAGTTTATAGGTTTAAAAATATTTTTGGTGTATTAACTGTCTCCTGATTAGTTAAAAGTATCAGTTTTATTTTCAATGTTTACATTTTATGGCGACACACCCACTCTGACGTTGTGTATTAACACGTCAACATGTGTGTACATTGTTATTGTTAATATAAGTAATATAAAAAGTTCTTTGAGCCTTATTTTTGATAGAAATTTATTTATAATGAATGGCAGTAACTTATTTTGATTTTATTGAACTATAAAATTAGTTTTCAACAATTCACATTTTACATAATCCTCATCACAGATGATTTAATGTGAAAATACAAAAAGTTATCTACCTTTGACCAAGCGATTATAAATAATATGGTAAAATCATCAAAAAAATTGACAGCAAAAACTAGACACTGGAATGAGCCACTCAAATTATTATTCAGCATTTTTTTGTGAAAATACAATAAGTTATCTCCCTTTGAGCAAGCGATTATAAATAATATGGTAAAATCATCAAAAAAATTGACAGGAAATACTAGACACTCGAATGAGCCACACTAAAAATTACTATTCAGCATTTTATTAACTAGTAAAGTCAACAGAAAGTTTAAGTAAAAAGAAATATGTAGCTTAACCAAACACAATAACATAATCTGATGTCATGGATATGCTGCACTTGTAAATAATTTTAATAGCAAAATGCAAATGTTGAAATTAAAGAGCAATATTTCATCTGTTTTTCTTTAAAAAATAATTGAATTCAATAAACCAAACCCCTCCATTGGACTTATTTTCAGAGGTTCCCCTTAAAGTGAAGATTGTCAACTATAATTCAAAAGTAAACATGAAGGTTTTTTTGTTCTTGCAAATTCCAAAAGTGTACCATTGAATTGGCCCTTTTTTAAATTCAAAGTAATTTTCATTGACATATATCTCAATATTTTGTCATATACCCTTAAGGAAAAAAACCATGCAAGTTCTGTACATTTCTTGTGACAAGGCCTCTCTGATTTACTTGGACCTCAGCTTTGTGCCTTGTGCTTTCAGCTGCCTCTAGTATTTACAGTTTAGTAAATGACTTTGGTCTATCCATGTAAGATTCAGTCAAATCCGAGGTCTTGTGATCAGGCGAGTTTATTTACAGAATCACTGTTCCAACTTGACATTAAATCAATTTTCATGTCCTGTCTTAAATTGTCCTCTTCAGACACTAGCAGTTTCTTGGCTTAAAGGACCTTAGCTCTATTTTGTAGATTCTGCAATAAAGTAATTAAAAAATGTTTAATTTTATTAAATTGACTAACTGATATCTATATGACAAAAGAAATAATTTTCTGCATGCAATTATTCTATCTTAATGCAGTTGTAATCAAATCATAAACATTTGCATTTAAAAAATATTCTAATGAGTGACCTAAAAATATCTTGTAGCATAACTCTATTAAAAGAATAGCTAGAAGTCATGATAAATTTTGTATTTTCTATGGACCATGAAATTGGGGCAAAACCATTAATCTATCATTAGAAAGATTATAACATAAGGCACATGTGTATCTATTTTTGAGTTGATTGGTCATTTACTTCATCAACAACTATCCTGACCAGAACAGATATAAAGATGAACAAAAAAAAGCATGAATCATTAAACATAAAACCCTTCTACTATTGTTGGCTGACATTACATTTTATTACAACTATTTAACCACATTGTGATTTATTCATCAACATTAAAACATTTATTGATTTGTATCTGACAGTTTATATTTAAAAACTCCTACACAATGTACTTTCATTGTTTGCTCTTATTGTGTAGAATATATACAACTTTTATCATTTGATGTGTGATCCCCTCAGGGGTTCAGGCTTATATTTTGGTGAGTGTTTGATGTGTCTTTGGGCCACTATGGAGGTCTAAAATTATGTAACACTCCCTTTTCCCCTAGGGAGATTGTTATTTGAATAACTCTTTGTTGTCTTTATTAATTTCAATATAAATCACAATATTAGGTACAGCAATTGTGTTTTCTTTTGACATATGAGAAGTATTTGTAAATAGTACAATCAGCTGTATGTATACAATATAACCAACAACAAAAAATCTGAAATTGGATTACTGCCCTTTTAACTTAACCTTATATGTATTTATAATTTGATCTATAAAGTAATATTTAATCAATAGTAATGTGAAAAATTTCAAACAAGATTTAAGTCAGTCATTGTTTGATTTGGCTTATTGTACTAAATACAATTAATTTTATTTTTTGTTGGTTTTTTTCCTGCAATTTTTTTTGTGACACTTAATTGTAAAAAGAGTATAATTCAATCCCCCATGACTCTATTCATGCTATTTATTAGATGTCTCTACTCTCATTGGCAACCACACTTCATCACCTTATAAATTTATTTTTGCAGGCCTCTACTAACAGTATTTTCCATAAAATATATAAACAATAAAAAGCTAGTACAATCATGACAATGAGTACTATTAATCTATCCCAAGACTTGGTCTAGTCATGTGAAATTGATGTAATCACTAAATAGCTTACTTCAAAATAGAACCAGCTGCTGTTTTACATGCCCAGACTAGATTGTATATGCCTATAAGCATCATGAACAGCTACTTACTGCAAAATAAAACATAAAAAATTCCCTAACTAAATGTGCATTGCCAGGAGATAATTAGTTGAATTTATTTTGTTATAATAAAACACCCATGCAACCACGCATCCCATATTGCTGATAGGACCCGACACAAATATCAATTTCGTGTTTCGGTAGTTAAGCTTGGGATGGTCAATTTAAGATGCATTATTTGAATATAATCAAATATGAAAATTATTCATATTTATATTGATATATTTATATTTTTATTCTTCTTCTTTATATCTAGTTATTATGACAGATCTACCATCATCAGGGGTCCAACTGTCAATTTAATGTTAAAGTCTTTAACTTTGATCTACTAAGCATATCTCCAATACTTTTATGTTTGCTATACGCAACTATTGGTGCTGCATTGAATATTTGTGCACAGTCTTCATCGAACTGTAATAACTGCCAGTGTTTCATTATACGTTTCTTTATTTTACGTATATATGGATTACATTTAGTTATTAAAACTAACGGAATACTTTGCTTCTCTTTAGATTTGTTTTGTTGTAATAAATCAGTACGGTCAATTGCTAAAGCATCAGTAATACTATCATCTATTTCCACGTTATCATAACCCCTATCTAATAATTTCACTTTGAAATTAGTTAGATTGTTTATTAATTTGTTATGGTCACTTGTATTTCTAATTTGCCGTATTGCTTCACCTTTAATAAATCCTCTGAATACATGCTGTGAGTGACAGCTATTTCTGTGCAGAAACAGATAAGAATTTGTTTCTTTAAAATGTATTTCGAGGTCAAGAATGCCATATGTTGTAAATCTTTGACCTTTAATTACATCAACATCCAAGAACGACATTTTATCGTTTTTAATTTCATAGGTGAACTTTAATAAGGGGTTATAATCATTTGCTAGACGAAAAAAATCTGTAATTTCATCTGATGTTCCATCATATATTATGAATCCATCGTCTCTATATCTGCCATGATAGAATATTTTGTCTTTATATTGAAATGCAGAAATAATTTCATTCATTATTTCAAACATAAGAATGTCACAGATTTCCGGTGACGGAACTGCACCAATTGCCGTACCTATTATTTGTTTGTAAATTTTCCCATCAAATTCAAATACATTGTTTTCTAAAATGATTCTCAACAAATGTATTAATACATTGACTGGCGGAGCATTGACCTTGAAGTTCGATTTGTCAAAACTGTCATATGCTCGTTCAACTGCACGCAATAATGCTTCTTGAGGTAGATTTGTAAACATCTGTGTTATATCATACGAAACTAACAGGCTGTTTGCCATAGGTTTTAATTTCTCAATGATATTAATGAACGATGTAGTATCTTTTATATATGTGGACTGATTTTGAACTATTGGTATAAGAAAATAGTCAACGTAATGACCTATAAGTTCAGTTACAGAACCACACTGTGATATAATTGGTCTGCCAGGTGGAATTATATTTAATTCATTTAATCCATCTTGTTGTATTTGTTTAAACGTCTCTATTTCAAGGCGGTGAATTTTTGGAAGAATATAAATTCTCCCTAATCGTGCATCTCTTAATTTTTGACCATTTGTTAAAAATCTAAATGATATTTTGTCGATTATGCCTTGATCGTATAATGATTTAACATACTCAATGACTTGGATTTTCAGTTCTGCCATGTTAAATGAATCTAATTGGCAGTAATGTTGAGTATTTAGTTGTCTTGTGACTTCTGTTATATAGTCTAGCCTGTCTAAAATAACCGCCTTGAAATAGAGACGTTTAAACAAATACAACAAGATGGATTAAATGAATTAAATATAATTCCACCTGGCAGACCAATTATATCACAGTGTGGTTCTGTAACTGAACTTATAGGTCATTACGTTGACTATTTTCTTATACCAATAGTTCAAAATCAGTCCACATATATAAATGATACTACATCGTTCATTAATATCATTGAGAAATTAAAACCTATGGCAAACAGCCTGTTAGTTTCGTATGATATAACACAGATGTTTACAAATCTACCTCAAGAAGCATTATTGCGTGCAGTTGAACGAGCATATGACAGTTTTGACAAATCGAACTTCAAGGTCAATGCTCCGCCAGTCAATGTATTAATACATTTGTTGAGAATCATTTTAGAAAACAATGTATTTGAATTTGATGGGAAAATTTACAAACAAATAATAGGTACGGCAATTGGTGCAGTTCCGTCACCGGAAATCTGTGACATTCTTATGTTTGAAATAATGAATGAAATTATTTCTGCATTTCAATATAAAGACAAAATATTCTATCATGGCAGATATAGAGACGATGGATTCATAATATATGATGGAACATCAGATGAAATTACAGATTTTTTTCGTCTAGCAAATGATTATAACCCCTTATTAAAGTTCACCTATGAAATCAAAAACGATAAAATGTCGTTCTTGGATGTTGATGTAATTAAAGGTCAAAGATTTACAACATATGGCATTCTTGACCTCGAAATACATTTTAAAGAAACAAATTCTTATCTGTTCCTGCACAGAAATAGCTGTCACTCACAGCATGTATTCAGAGGATTTATTAAAGGTGAAGCAATACGGCAAATTAGAAATACAAGTGACCATAACAAATTAATAAACAATCTAATTAATTTCAAAGTGAAATTATTAGATAGGGGTTATGATAACGTGGAAATAGATGATAGTATTACTGATGCTTTAGCAATTGACCGTACTGATTTATTACAACAAAACAAATCTAAAGAGAAGCAAAGTATTCCGTTAGTTTTAATAACTAAATATAATCCATATATACGTAAAATAAAGAAACGTATAATGAAACACTGGCAGTTATTACAGTTCGATGAAGACTGTGCACAAATATTCAATGCAGCACCAATAGTTGCGTATAGCAAACATAAAAGTATTGGAGATATGCTTAGTAGATCAAAGTTAAAGACTTTAACATTAAATTGACAGTTGGACCCCTGATGATGGTAGATCTGTCATAATAACTAGATATAAAGAAGAAGAATAAAAATATAAATATATCAATATAAATATGAATAATTTTCATATTTGATTATATTCAAATAATGCATCTTAAATTGACCATCCCAAGCTTAACTACCGAAACACGAAATTGATATTTGTGTCGGGTCCTATCAGCAATATGGGATGCGTGGTTGCATGGGTGTTTTATTATAACAAAAGTCTAGACTCAATCGTATCGTGTTCAGTAATTGTCCGAACTCAGAAGAGTGTATATTGCCGAATTTCGTATTAATTACGGGACTGTTTCGGAACGGGTTCATCAAAGACGGTTCGTATTCGGGATGCAATCTTGACTCAGTTCGCAAAAAAAAACCCCACCAATGACAAATCTATCCAGATCATTCCCGTTCCACAGGACACCGTCCAAAAACACAAAACATTGTTCCGATTTTGATCCGATACTGTAACTGTTACAATGCCGTGTTTGGCGAAACCTTTTCAACTTTTGATCTTCAGTGCTGTACAACTTTGTACTTTTTCACTTTCGATCTTTTATATCTGGGCGTCACTGGTGAGTCTTGTGTGGACAAGGCGCGTTTTTGGCGTATTGAATTATAAACCTGATGCTTTTTGTTATCTATTAATCATGTTTTTCTTTGTCTAATATGTTCTCCTATTTATTTGTATTGTAGTCCTGTAATATTATGTTGTCATTTCAATGTTATATTTAACTTTGCCATTAAAGTGCGAGGTTTGGCATGCCATAAAACCAGGTTCAACCCACCACTTTTATTCCCCTTTAAAAGTGTCCTGTACCAAGTCAGGAAGATGGTCATTGTTATATTATTGTTCGTTTCTGTGTGTGTTGCATTTTAACGTTGAGTCGTTTGTGTTTTCTCTTATTTTTGAGATAAGACGTGGCACGGTACTTGTCTATCCCAAATTCATGTATTTGGTTTTCATGTTATATTTGTTATTCTCGTGGTGTTTTGTCTGATGCTTGGTCCGTTTCTGTGGTGTGTCGTTGTTCTCCTCTTATATTTAATGCGTTTCCCTCGGTTTTGGTTTGTTACCCCGATTTTGTTTTTTGTCCATGGATTTAGGAGTTTTGAACAGCGGTATACTACTGTTGCCTTTATTTACAGCAGAATCTGTCACGACATAATCACGATTGAAATCCGACTAGACAAATCGAATTTGCTCAATTCCTATTAAAAGTCACCTCACTTGGACCTCTCTTAGCCGTAGGAATATGTTACGAACGTATACTACAGCGATCGGTCAATAATAGGACATTCCATGACATTGAGGATAGTAGGCCGACTTTTTTACTTTCCGTGTTTACGGTGTCTGGTCTCAAACGGGAGCAATGATCAGCGCTGTGTGAATCCCGCATCACAAAATTACCGGGAGTCCGGTTGTGTCCGTGTATATGTCCGGCCACCCAGTTTAAAAGCCCTTTCATCTGTATTATTTTTTCCAAATGTTTATCAAACTTACATGTATATCAGAGATACATCATCAGCAAGCGTCCGTACGAGGATGTCGGGGCCATATAGTTTTATCCTTGTCCGTAATTCCGTATTTTCCGTAATTTCGTTATTCCCGTAATTTCGTTATTCCGTTATTCCGCAACAAACCATTTAACGGGTTTTTTTCTAAACGTCTTCAGATATTTGACTGGTTTTTGGTATGTGAGTTAACCACGATGAGTTACAGCTAGGTCAAGTTCAAGTTTGGTTCCGCTCCGCTAATTGTTACCGAAATATTACAGGCTTTGAACTTCGATATTTGTTGAAAAGCACAATTATACATACCTTTTTTGTAAACGCTTTCAGATATGGGCTGATTTTTGGTATGTCAGTTACCCATGATGCTCAAGAATAAGTTTTGTCCAATTCGGCTATTTTTTCTGTAATTTCGGGCTTAGGACTTTGATAAATTTTTGAAAATCGCACTTATACCGATTTTTTTCTAGATGCTTTCAGATATTGGGCTGATTCGTGGTATGTGAGTTAACCACAAGGAGTTACATATCAAGTTTAAGTTTTGTTTTGCTCCGCTTATTTTTGCCAAAATGAAGGTTAAACAACTTTGAAAATTGTTAGAAATCAGTTATACAGACTTTTTTTCTATATGCCTCTAGAATTTGAGCTGATTTTTTATATGTAGGACTACTATTATGTTTGTGTCCACATGTGTCCACAATGTCCACATTGAAATTCCTGATTTTTCAACTTTTTTGAGACGGGGTTGTTCGTGTCGCTTTGACACATCTAGTTTTTAAAATGTGTTAGGCTTCAGAAATAATAGTTTTATGGGAATATTGCATTGTAAGCGCTCTTTTATACGCATTAACAAAAAATGACAGATATTTATGAAGCATAAATCAAAGATTGATATGAGCAATGTCTAGGACTAGTTCGAAAATATAAGTGAATGAACCTCTCTGAATTTGTACCACAAGTTTCCATACCAAACAAGAAAGGTTGTTTTTTTCTCGTAGAAATGATAGGGAAAATAGAGATGTTGACGAAAAATGATGCATTTACCTATCTGTTTAAAAATAATATTTTGAGCTTAAATGGTCCGGGACCCCCTTTTTTTTCAACCAATTTGATTCACTCTTTGTAAAGATGAAAATATAAAAAAAAATACGTCACTTCTGACCTCGGGCTTCTGACAGAAACTTCTAATAGGACCGAGCCACCTTAAAATTGATTGACTTTTGTGATAATGGTTCCATGTTGGAATTAGGGCAAAAAGAGGAAGTGGAAACAAATTTTTTTCTGGTATCCGAACAATAACTTGTGTATACTGAGTGTATTGAGTATATTTTTTTGAAATAGTACTACAAATATACGTACAACATTGGATTGGCTCTGTTGGTTATTACTTAAACCGTTTAGGAGTTAGGAGAAAAAAGGGGGATTTGAATAGGTTTCCTTAAAATTGCTGAAGTTATTAGTATATTGATATCTTTAACTTTGACCTAAATTTATAAAGTTACTTTACTAGAATGCATTCTCGAACCTACAACTGGGATATAAAGTTGATTCTTTGTCACGTGATCAGATAGGTACAATAGTAGATAAGGTGCACACATATATATACACATTATGTGACGTCGTTGGACATATATTCGAATCCCGGCGAGGGAAGAACCAAAAATTTGCGAAAGCAAATTTACAGATCTAACATTGTTGGGTTGATGTTTAGACGAGTTATATATATATATATATGCCCATAACTGCAGTGACGTCAGTTAGAACTGCTCTATACTATCTTGACAGGTTTGGACAGTTCTACGGCTAGAAATTTTTTAGACAGTTCTGCTGATAGTTCTACGGTAAGAACTGATAAAGTCACTTCTGCCGACATTTCCACGATTATAACTGATTTGGTTAGGTCTGCTCACAGTTATACGACTAGAAGTGTTTTAGACATTAGACAGTTCTATCCTAAGACTGATCGTCCTGAATATGCATGAAATATTTGCCACTGGACGTTAAGCAACCAACAATCAATCAACCCTAAGACTGATCTAGACAATTCTACCTAGAACTGATTTGGTCAGTTCTATCTAGAACTGTCCTAGGATAGATTATTCTTACAGTTTTATCGGGAGATTAGAAGTGATCTGCACTGTATGATTCCAAAAGAAGATCCTGAATTTATTGCAATTGTTTCTTTGTTTTTTTTTCAAATCAGGTCGTCATAATGCACAATTATTTTTTTAAATATTCATCTTTTTTAACTCATAGGAAATAAGAGAAAGAGGTAGGCACATGTAACCTGCCCAAAACGTAAGATTGTGTTTACGATAAAAACAAATAGATAAAATAAATAATACATCCAATTTGAGGTCCTTATTGCGGTTTGCTTTTAAGTCTTTTCGTTTTCTTTAAAAAAAACAAATAAAATATAAAATTATGAAAAATATATAATTTAAATTTTGAACATGTTCAAGTTTAATATTACTACAGTCATTTTTAATATGAATTTTCTTAATTTACCTGTCACAGTGTTTCTGAAAAACTAATTCGCGCCAATGTAATCACAAAATGCGCGCAAATAAAATGCGCCCGCGTAACGTCCACTTACGGAAAAGCGAAATATGTTGTACAAACGAGTAACATTATTTGCGAAAGAGTCAGTAGCAAACTACGACAACATGAAGTTGGAAAAAAGAAAAAATCCCGTTTACTTCGTGAATATTTTGAAATTTGCGCTAAAACAGCTCTTACTTTTTCTTATTGGACCCTTTTATACTAGTATGCGGCACTTTTTTTTTAAGGATTGTCCATCCATCCGTAAAACAGTGTTGAATATAAACAAAAAAAAGAAGAAAAAGACATTTTTATAAAATGTTATCTTAATATTTACGCTTTTCAAATGTAATGGGAGATAACTTATTTTAGAAATAAATATTTTCATCTGAAACAGATATGACTGATGACAAAATGAGTTACATCCCATTTTGAATATTATTAAAAAACTTTAAAGTAATACGATCTTTAAGAAATATCTGACAAAGTGCACTGTACAGAAGTGCATTTCGTATACATATGATTATAATAATATACAATTACTGTCTGTTGATGAGGTAAATGTGTGGTTTATTGACTTTTGAAAAACTGATATTCACTGAGGCCAACTGCCGAAGTGAATATCAGTTTTTCAAAAGTCAACAAAACCACATATTTACCGAAACAAAAGACAGTAAATGTTTTATTCCATATTCCGAAAGAAATTAATGCAATAGAAAATATTTACCAAAAGTAATTGTAAATCAAACGGTTTTTTTTTACCAAAATTGTACACGAAAAAGCACGCGACGTTTAGCGCGGTGAATATCCATTTTCCGCAGGTGAATATGCTTATTTATTCAAAATCCCATTCATATAGAAAAACCTACTAAAAGTTTATAAATATGGAATAACTATAATTATCAAATGGAAGAAGAATGTCAAAATGCAAAATATATTTAGTCTATAATAAGGGGGATAACCCAAACTGCTTGTTTCTAAAAATATCTTCTATTTGTGTTTATGTACTTCGATAAATACATGTTTTTTAAACTATTCATTTCTTAGTTAGTCCTTATAAAACGATAAAAACAAACGATGAAATTTAGCCATTATTTATAGAGCTCTTGTTATTTGTTGTGTTTTGTATTTTCTGTTATTGAGAAAAATAAAAAGATAACCAGAATGTCCATGGAAATCTGACGAAGACATGTACTTGGTTGACAATCTCTAAAGATTTGGGGATTTTCAAGATTTGAATAATTATTTACGTTAGTTGTTGATATTTATGCAACGAAAGATTTTATTTTTGGACAATTATAATAAGCCCGATTGTAACTTTTGTCGTCTTTTTTTTCTTACTAACTCTCCATTTTATTTTGTACAATATGTATTCATCTGTCGTGACAGTATTGAGCCTTAATTTGTTGACCCTTGAGAAAAAGAAGTAATCATTGAAATAAAACAAGATACTTAAACTAAACAAGTTACGGAAACTGGCATTAAATTAGAAATTTACCGAACGAAAGTTTATTAGTTTAAACTTGTTATTTACTCCAAATTAAATTTCAGTTAAATTGTCTTATATTAGTAGTTTGTTAAAAAATAAACGTATGTTTAAACGAAAACTTTAACGGCGATAAACTAGATTTAAACCTTTTAAATAACAAATTTAAACTGGTATTATTTTTCAAATAAATAACAAATTTAATAACCCATAAATCGAAATTAAACTTAAGAAAATAAGAAATTTAACAAAATTATGAAACTTTAATAAACTACTAAAATAATTCTTCATAAATCAGACCTTAAATTCAAAACTAGAAATTTAATATATGAATAAATTTTGTAAACGTATCATTTCATGCAGTGTTAGTTGTGGTTATAGGTTCACCGTCATCTCCAATTCCAAAGGCGATGTCGATAGGTAGCTTTGGTTGTCTTCCGAACATCAGGAAGTATGGAGAGAATCCAGTTGATGTTTGACGAGTGCAATTGTAAGCATGGACAAGACCAGCAACACGCGACTTCCAATCTTTCTTCTGGACGTTCTCTAGTGTTCCAAGCATACCAAGTAATGTCCTGTTGAAACGTTCAGTGATGCCATTACCCATCGGATGATATGGTGTTGTTCGTGACTTCGTCATACCCGTGATGTTGCATAATTCCTTGATGATTTTGGATCCGAAGTTGGCACCCTGATCGGAGTGAATTCTTTCAGGCAAACCATAGTGGACGACAAAGTTGTTAAAGAATGCATCTGCAGTTGTTTTTGCTGTCTGGTTTCTAGTTGGTATTGCCAAGGCATATCGAGTGAAGTGGTCTGTTATTACTAGTATGTTCTCAAATTCACCTGTAGATCTTTCAAGTGAGAGATAGTCCATACATACTAACTCAAGAGGTTGTGTTGTCTCGATACTAATGAGTGGTGCTCTGTGACTAGCAGGTTGCTTTCGTCTAATACATCTGTCGCAGTTTGATATCCAGTTGTCAACATCTCGATTCATACCAAACCAAACAAAACGATCTCTAACCAATGATACTGTTTTGTCTCTGCCTTGATGTCCCATCTCATCATGTTATGATGTAAGTACTTTGGAAATGCAGACTTCATGTAGTACAAGTTGTTTATGTTGTTTCCCAATGTCGTGGATAATACGGTAGAGTACGCCATCAACCATTTTCAATTTGTCGTAGTTGTTTATAAACTAAGTGTTCCATGGTGATCGTTCTAGCTGTTCCTTGCGTGGCTTTCGATGTTCATCAACCCAATATATCCAATATTTCAGGTAAGTATCTTGCTTCTGTTCCATCTTGATATTAACTAGGTGTTGTGATGGTAAGTATGGATCATCAGTGGCTTTAGGTGTTGTCATCGATAACGTCTGAACATATGGTTGTGCATGTTGTAACTGACAAATGGCTTTCACAGAATCTGTACTAATGTTGGAGGTGTTGGTACAACCAAGTAGTTCTGGAAGTCTGGAAAGTGCATCTGCATCAGCGTTGTTAGCACCAGGTCGATAGACGATGTTAAAGTTGTAAGAAGACAAACCAGCTATCCAACGATGACCAGTGGCGTCTAGCTTTGCTGTTGTTAAGACGTAAGTAAGTGGGTTGTTGTCTGTAACCACGATAAATGTGTTGTCATAAAGGTAATCATGAAATTTCTCTGTTACTGACCATTTCAGAGCAAGGAATTCTAATTTATGGACTGGGTAGTTCCTCTCAGTCTTGCTAAGTCCTCTGCTGGCATAGGCTATGGCTCTCTTCTTTCCTTCTTGTGATTGGTACAGTATTGCTCCAAGACCAAGCATAGATGCATCTGTGTGTAGTTCAAAAGGTTCCTTGTAACGTGGATAACCAAGAACAGGTGGCTTCGCTAGTTGACTTTTGAGCTTCTGGAATGCATCTTCTTGTGGCTTGTCCCAAACCCATAATGTTACTGTTGGCTTCTTAAGTTTTCGTTTACTGGACTTCTTTGGTGCAGGCATCAAGTCTGTGAGCGGTCTTGCTATCTTAGAGAAGTCTTTGACAAACTTGCGGTAATAACCGACGAAACCAAGGAAGCGACGTACTTCTTCTGGCGTTGTTGGTCGAGGCCAGTTGATGACTTTCTCTAATTTATCTGGATCGGGTGAAATACCATCTTTTGAGACTATGTGGCCGATGTACTTGACTTTGTCTTTGAAGAATGCACATTTCTTGGGCGAAAATTTCAAGTTGTGTTCTCTAAGTCGTTGTAGTACCATCTGTAACCTTTCAAGATGTTCTTCGTACGTCTCTGAAAAGATGATCAAGTCGTCAAGGTATATAAAGCATATGTCTAGGTGAAGATCTCCAAGTATCTGTTCCATGAGACGTTGGTAAGTTGCTGGACTGTTTACGAGGCCAAACGGAAGTCTGTTAAATTCATAGAAACCAAGAGGGCCGACTGTAAATGCTGTTCTAGCCTTGTGTGTCTCTTCTACCTCTACTTGGTGATAACCACTCTTCATGTCCATGACGGTATAGTAGTTGTTTCCTCCCAAGGCGTCAAATATTTCTTCGCTTCTTGGAAGAGCATAAGAGTCTTTAATTGTCAGCTGGTTCAGTTGTCTATAGTCTACACACATTCTACGCTTGTTGTCTTTCTTCCTCACCAATACAACATTCCATGACCAAAGCGAATGTGAACGACGAATGATCCCAGCAGTAAGTAGTTGTTGAAGGTGTGTTCTAACTTCGTCGAACAAGGCAGGTGGAATACGCCGGTGTCGTTGTTTGAATGGTGTTTCATCTACCAGTTCTATCTTATGCTGTACGGCGGTAATGTGGCCTATATCAGTATCTGAAGTGCTGAATACATCTCTGAATTGATGAAGTAATTCTCTGGCTTTATGTAGTTGTTCATCAGTAAGTGTGTCTGGAAATGTAGATTCATTCCATGCATCTTGTTCGTATGTGTCTGGTATATCAATGTCGGTGACTGAAACAGGTTTAAGTTCGCAAAGGATGGCATTTGGCGAAACGGTCACTGTTCTGGTGGTAACATTGCTGATGTGTACTGGTATGATGCTGTTGTTTCTATACTGATATGATACTAACGATGGAGCTATATCTAAGTCTGATGGTATTGCTGATCTATCAGTTGACTGTAGGAGTCCACAAACTGGATGGTATGGTAGTTCATGGTCCATGTATCCCTGTAGAACGACGTCTTTGTTAGGTGGTATACGGATTGTCTTTCCTTCAGCACTCTTGATGATGGCAAGTCTGTTGCATCTCTTTTGTAGTTCTTTATCTCTTAAAAGCAAACATCTAAACGTAATATACCAAGGTGTATGTAGATCTGCTGTTTGTAGAAACCGTTATCCATATCGTTGCTTTACATCAGTCATAGCTGCTGTCAAAACGTTGGTCCCCAGTAGAAGTGGTACTAGTTGGTTGTAAGAACTGTTCGGAACGACTAACAGTAAGCATTGCTGAGGAGCTGCTGATGTAGATGTACCTGGTAATTGTAGATCTGCTGAGATGTAACCAAGGTATGGCATGTTCTGGCCATCTGCACATTCAATATTAAGTATCTGGTTGAGTGTCTGGATAGGAGTGTCAGCAAGGTACTGTCGATGGAATGCCTGGCTAACTGTACTAACTGTAGAACCAGTATCTAGTAGTGCTGCTGCTTGAAATCCATTGATGACTACTGTGACTTCATTAGGGCTACCAAGTAATTCTTCTGTATCACCTGATGACTGTCGTTGTTGGTACATCTTAGCTTCAATGTTCATCTGCTGAAAGTTACAAGCTTTTCTAGTGTGATCTAATCTAACACAGCAGGCAAAGGCATAGTGGCCTGGTTGTCCACATCTGTAGCATATAACAGGTTCTCTGGATGGTTGAGATACATAAGTCGGAGTAGGAGCAGGTTGGTATTCAGCTTCTATCTGGTCCCAGTATGGACGTTGTCTGTTGCGTCTTCGGTGACGACGACGTTTTCTGCGTGGTGGATAGTACTGTGGATCAAAAGTGTCGTTGGTATTGTAGTGTTGGTCATACATGGCGTTGTAACATGGCTCATTCGGTTGTTCATACATGGTAAACGGTGTAAACTAGTGTACCTATAAACATTCAATTCATTCACCCTAATTCAAGTTCAATAATAATGCAAAAGTCTAATAAGTGTCAACACCACCACACTAAATGATCAAATGCAAATTTTTAATCAATATTAAAAAATAATAAACAATGTCTATCAACAATCTCAAAATCTAGGTACTATATAACTCAGTGAATGTCTAATATGTAAATAATATGACAATAAACTTAATTCATATCAATTTAAGTACCAAGTCACTATACAAAGTACGTTTATAAAACGATATATATACTTTGTATCTAATATAAACTAGCAATGATACACATACAACATAATGTGTGTTATAATTGCTAAGTTCAACTGAGCATTGACCTATACCATGTTGGTTATAGTTCAATGTAAGTACAATACACTACAACTGTATACCGAATAATAAATTTAAAATATAAAAGTGTATGCTATATACTATGTAGCTTTGCTACTATAATCTACAAAGTATGTTTATAACTATCAGTAATACATGTACACCATAAATGAATGCCTTAATAATATAAGTGTACATGTCCTCTGACAGACTAAGTCCAAATCCAAGTAAGCCTCGGAAAAAAAAAAATTTTTTTTAATGTGTATAAATGTTTAAGTATGAAAAGGTCAAACTGTAGGACGTCAAAAAAAAATTTAAAGTCCAAAAAGTGGATGTAAAATTTCAAAATTAAATTCGAAATGTGTAAATGTTTCAAGTGTATGCTAAGTTTCAATGTATCAAAAGGTATACAGTATATAATGTAAATAAATAAATCCTACCTTAAACTAGAAAATTATTCCAATAATTACACTGTTCCACAAAAGTATAATTAAATCACAATATTTCACAATGTAGAATAAATACAAGTTCAGTTTTCCAAAAGTGAAAAACAAAAAGTCAAGTTACTATAAGTAACATCCGGTACTATATATAATGTCATCCGGTAAACTGTAAACAAACGCACGTGGACGATGATCACATGGGTCGGAATGTTAGTAAACATAAGCACGTGGTAAAATTCATCACATGGTACCATAACGGAAGTAAACAAACACACATGGTCACTGCATACATGGACTCGAGACATCTAATGGTGGTCACTGACATCACATCTGGATCTCCACAAAAACTGGTATGTGCCATCAACCCAACGAAACGTGGGCGCCATTTGTAGTAGGTTGTTTTCTATGCGTTGAATAACAACTAACGAGAGCTAAAGGTTCTGATGATTTATTACCAGTATATAAAACAAGTCTGAAATAGCAATACAACATATATAAATAACAAGCTATTTCATATAACATAATATATATACTTTTACGAATATCACAGGTTATATAGTACAGGAATATAATTATTAATACATTTAACTGTTATTAACTAAGTAGCAAGTAAAATGTATTGCAAGTAGAATATATGTTCATTGTTTACTTTCAAATTGACATCGGGTGTCACGTGTACTTTTACAAATGCTTGACCTTTGAATATACACTAAATCGAAATGTCATTGGTAAACAAACAAATGGAAGTTTTTAACGACCTTGACTGGCTATACAGCTTTTTTTTTTTTTTTTTTTTTTTTTACGTGTTTTGCTTTTATTGAGATTTGCATTATTGACACTCATATCGCATCTTATTTCTATTTGTAGTCAAACATATGCATTCAAGTACAAATAAACATATTCAACTTCTTGTTCAATTTAATTGATGTGGAGTTATCTAACGAAACTGTATTTTACATGCTATTAACTTGTTAACTTTATATCAATGATTAGTGTTGCTATGTAAAAGCTATTGCTTGGTTTATATATTATGTTATTTTTTTTTTGGTCTGTTTAGTTCACGCATCATTGTAAATATAACGGAATTTGATCAGACTGTCATCAAAGTGAGAGGGTTAGCGCTATAAAACTACATTTGAAAATGCCTGTACCAAGTCAGGAATATGACAGTTCTTATTTTTTTGTTTATTCAATCATATTTACACACTGTACAATTATTACATGTATTCATCTACTATAATATCACAGTTTGAAGATATTCCCTACAATACCATATATAGATATATTCGTACTTTAAATATTGCAGAATTTTTTAAATTTCCTTTTGTTTTTTATTTTATTAGGGTTTTTTTCATAAATTTTAAAATCTGAATTGTTAGAATGTCTAAATCGAATCAAAAAAATAATAATTCTTATTCATATTTTATACAACATCCCTATCAGTTAAAACAAATATGCTTATATGAAAACAAAAATTGCATGTATGTGGATGGATTCCAATGCCTTCACACATTCAACTCTATTTTAGCATTGAAAGTTATTAACTCAAAGACTTGTTTGTCAAAATTGAACATCAAATCATTTTTTCAAGTCTTGGAATAATCAAATTTTAAAAACAATAAAGAAATATTCTCATATACAAAATAAATCAGTTCTTATGGACATAAATAGAGATTCTTACATTGATACCAGTGGATTATCGGATTTATCCAATCGAGATAGTTAAATTATCAATTTTAAAGTCCGAGCCGCCTCGGCAAGGACTTTAAAATTTATTATTTAACTATCGAGATTGGATAAATCCGATAATCAACGAGTAACTATGTAGGAATCTGTTTCTCTAATGATTAAAAAGAAATTTTCTTTTATTGTTAACCGAAAATCCCCTTCGAGTGCCTTTCACATTGCACGAAGTTGTCAATTTCATTAACACCTGTTATCATATTTTGATTCATCCAGTTAGCTGAAAAGGTCATGACCCTTAAAATCATCCAATGATCTTTTGAGATCACCAGCAACCACACGTTGATTAAATTTTTTTATACAATGGGTTCGGAAAGGGATAAATTTCCATAGAATTAGAGAAAGCCTATTATCAATTGCAAAAGTAGCAATCAATAAAAGTTTTTCATCGGTATCATCCGGACGAAATTCATAGTTTCTTACATCTTGAAAATCATGTTCGACGTTTTGCTTAAATGTGTAATAGTCAGAATCAGTTGGTAGAACTTCTTCTACTTTGTCACGTCCTCGGTCATATTTTATAAGTTTCTCGTTCCCTTTTATTTTCGCAATAAATTTATCGGGCGACATTCTACTTTTCTTTATCACCGCTTTCGAAATGATTTCATCAACAGTAACTCGTTTTTCATCATCATCCTCATCATCACCATCATCATCATCATCAACTTCACTATCATCATCTATATCATCATCACTATCATCATCACTATCATCATCCGATTCATCAGACTGCTCTTGTTTATCATTTTGAGTTGACATTATTGTGTCACTTTCCTCTGTGTTCATAGTTTCAACTAACCGGTGTTCATTAGTTTCTGTTAATTTAGCACATTCTGTAACTTTGTTTATTTTCTCAAAATCAACTTTTTTGGAATGAGTGTTTGAAAATTGTGTTTTGCTCTCCTGTAATTCAAGTGTACATTTATCTATTACAGTGTCTGTTTCTGTGCTCCTTACATTTGTAGTTTCGATCTCCATTAATTGATCATCTAAAATTTCAACAGTTCCTTGAACAATTCTTTTATTTATTTTAAGATTGTCATCCGCATTTGTAAATTTTTCTATATAATTTTCCATTCTTTTGTTATTTCGGCGTTCCGTAGATTTTGACTTACGTCTACTTTGTTTACTCTTACTTTGTCCAAACATTATAGATATTCTTGCTTTACTTTCGCCCCCGTGTATTGTGAATGATATATTGTTAAATATGTTACAGGCATTTTCTATTGAATTCACTAAATAAACAGGTAATTTATCCATTTTCGATAATGATGGTCTAGGTTAATATCTAGGACGATGGCAAAGTTGTTAACATTCAGCTTAAAACGTGTCTTTTTCAAACAGGGAGATTACAGTTTTCAACAACGAAACATTACTTACTTTAAACCAGTAAGTCCTTCATCCAATACATGGATACGAATTATGGAAATCCAAAGAATCCTACATATATTGGAGATTTGTTTTCTTTGTTCAAATTTACGTCCTTGTTATTCACAGGTGCGTTCGATCCATCCATTGACTGGCTATACAGCCCTTGCACGGTCGGTAAGTCATTGGTAATATATATATGGAAGTGTTTAACGACCTTGACTGGCCTTTCAGCCCTCGCACGGTCGGCTCGGTGCCCGAAGGCGTTTGGTGAGCTTTAAATGATTTGATGCCATGGGTCAGGAACAAGTAGTGGAGGTCGCAATATGGAGGCCGCCATCTTGGTTTTGGTGAGTAGATTTTGGTGTTTTACTATTTTGATGTTTTTCTTCACTAACGGCTGCTTTCAGGGCCAGTTTGGTCAGCTTGGCAGCCCGCTAGCCTCGATGATGGAGTACTGGTAGATGAATCGTGGACGTAGTTCTAAGATGACAGGAAGCGTTATCAGGACCAAAGCCCTGAGGCAGTGAAATGTAGGTCGTATCACCCAACAGCCTAGGATACAGCCCTCGGACGTTAATCGGCATGACACTCCCCATAATAGACAATGGTTTTGGAGGCATGTTAACGCGGGTACGCCTACTACTACGTCTCTCTGTACGGCATGGATTGGTTTCTGTCATCTTAGTAGTAAGTCGTTGAACATCTAACTGTAAACCCTCATCGAAGATAGCGGGTAAAGGAGAGCTGACCCAGCACGTCCGTTCAGCTGTAAGGACTGAGACGTGACTGGATTGAATGAAATGACCATTGGTAATTGATGTGTATCTGTTTATTTGTATTCAATACTGGTTTACCTTACAAACGGTATATAATAAATGTGACATCTACATTTATTAATAGTGACTTCATTAAAATATATAATACGTATAATAATTAACTACATAATATCATACAACAATCATAAAGTTGCAAATATAATAATCATAAAGACTTATGATGTCAATATTATCGATTCGTTAAAAGCTCCAAACTAACGGGAGGTAACTCATGTTTACAATATAATATAAACAAAGCTAAACTATAAATAAATATACTCTTACCACTTGTGGAGTGAGTTGTACTGATAAGGTTAACGGCACATCATATAAACATCACAATCATGTGTTCTACATAATTGAGTCCTGAAACCAAAATACGAACATAAATACTCGGACTCTAATTATAAAAATATACAACGTAACAAATACTCTTTACTCATTCCTATTTGTACTTGATAAAAACTATTTACTACAAAACTATAACTTTATATAAATGGAAACACTTTTCCGTCTTTAACTTAATAAGCCGTCATTTATAAAATATAGACTATTCATGACAATAATCAAATAGTAATGTACGCAAATTAACAATACAATTCTACCGTGGCAAATAAACCGTAGATTATAAAATCATATACTTCTAGCTTAATAAAAAACTATCATGTACATCTCGTGTACTTGTGTTACATACATGCGATATGAGGAGAACGTTACAAAGCAAAAATAGAAACTTTACTAGAATATCATTTACGTGAAAAATATAAATAATGTTAATAAAGAAGTAACTTACAGTATTCTATAATAATGTTGTCCAAAATATAAGGTTTACAGGTAAACTATATGTGGTCAAAACAGATATAAATTCAATGGACTGTCATAGCTATCGTCCGTGGAAAAGTACAGGTACAAAACAAAGGAAATTAAACTTGACCGCGAAATATAAACAACCAATCAAATACAAATGATTCAAGTAAATCCCTAATGAATATTCATAAAATAACGTGAATATTACTATACATAAAAGTAAGGTTTGCAAGTAATAATTTAAACTGAATATACAATATTCAAAATATGTAATTAAGCTTTTTAATAAATATAGTAATTAAATAGATGATTTTTACAATATATAAAATGATCATAAAAATCACTCTGCTACACTATCATAAAACAATACGTATCCACAAAGATCTGAACTTAACACAACAAAATGCGCTAAGTTGCTAAGTTAGCACCGGCTAAAAGATTTCGGGTTAATCGACCTGTGATGTTGTAGAACGATTCCCTCTACCAATATAAAAGACCATACTAGTAGTTTTATTTACATCTTAACAACCCTGTTGTGTGTTATAGTCAGAGCCATTTACTGCTCTTGTCCAATCGTCATTCTTGTTACATCTAATCATATGACAATTGAGTAGTTGATAATGGTTCTAAGTGACTAGTTGTGATGGAATTTTACCATCTCTAGATGCGATATCAACACTTTATCACTATCATGGTATCTAAACCTGTCTTTTGCTACCTCGATCGACTTAACACATAATCCTGATTTTGACGACGTTTACAAAATGAATATAACATAATGCCTATCAAGATAGCTAGAAAATAAATTAATGCATTTACTAAATTTGAAAGTTCAAAATTCTTACTGCTTTAATTAAGTAAACGAAATTATCAATATGTTATCTGTTTGAAGTAGAACAAAAACTGTAAAATGTTATAAAGAAAAACCACAAACTCATAAGATACACTTTTTTTATCAGAGGGACTTAAAATGGTTTTGATAAGGTTTGATATTCAACCATAGCGTTTGTTCTTGTTTCAAAAACAAAGCTGTCATTCAGAAATTACTGTTAAGATTTCTAAACTGTTCAACATTACCCAACAACATGCACCATTTGCATGGCTTACGTTCAGGTATGCCTTATTAGTTGTGTAAATAAAGCGTTTGGATAAGAAAAAACCTAGTTTTTATCTAAACAATTGTGATAAAGCTCTGCCCAACTGCGTCAACCATCAGCCGGGAAGCAATTCTCATAATGGCGTCGAAAATGCGACAAAGCTCACGCGCTTTTCCATTAAAAAAATGGCTTTTTTTAGAAACGGCATCAACGTCACGAAAAATGCTGCGTAGAGACATTTAACTTGTTTCCCTTTCTAAACCAAGTATACCCTTTGATGCGGCAGGTTCCAAACTTTCACTACGTTATTATTAAAAGGCTGAAAATACAATGTTTCATTGCAAATTAGGTGATGAAAGATGAAAATACGGGCCGCGGAAGTGATACTTGAAAATAAATAAATGTAAATTGAAATGACACACGAACTAGTAACGTATATTCATAAAGATGAGAAGATAACTATTGATCTTTTGTTGAAGAAAAGCCCACTGATAGAAAATCTCGATAGGTAAACCGGCGGTGTGACGATTCAACAAGTCGAAAAATAGGACGTTCCAAGGGGAATAATTCGATCTTAAAACAACAACAATACGACGGGGTGATCATAAATGACTGATTGAACAAATGCTTTCCTCTTATTATTGATTTGTAGGCAGTATTACTAAAATAAATATATTGAATTAATTATGAACTTCATCTTCCTTTAAAAAAATCCAGATGAAATAATCAAAGTTACTTTTCAAGATTATGTCAGCTGGCATACAGAATATTCTGCAAAGTGTTTATTTTTTCAATAGAAAATAATCAGTTCCTTTTAACTGAATCATGAGCAGAACTCTTGTTTATTACCCCTTCATTGGTAATTCAAAACCCTTTTTCAACCATTTAAAGGGGAAAAATGCATTTGATAAATGCAATTTTATCTTTAATTATTGGTTTTACAGCTGAATTAAAAAAAAAAAAAAGAAAAACCATACATTTTGTTATTTGCAAATTAATCTAAATGAATTTTAAAAGTACTTATATGAATAAATTTAGCCAATCCCAAATAATATGCAGTGTAAATCTATATATATTTTTGGATGCAACCTTTTAACCAAATTATTTATCATTTATTTCTGAACCTTTTAACTGAAATTAGTAATCTTAGATCACTAAGTCTCTTATTTTATAGTTTAAAACAATAATATAAAGTATGTTTCCTATTGGAATTTTAGAAACAAAAGTTTCAAACAAGATGAATATTTTCCAAAAAAATCACTTTTAGTTCCTTAATGTAAAAAAAACTAAGTACATTTATTCACAGGTTTTTAAAATTTAGAATGGAAATAGGGAGTGTGTCAAAGAGACAACAACCCAACCAAAGAGCAGATAACAGCCGAATGCCCTACACAAATATGTATATATATGTATCAAAATATCTTTTTTAAACAAAATAAATTCATTAAAAAGGATTTCAAGATTTTGATTGGAATAAAAAATACATTTTTTTATGATTTAATTGTGAACAAATATGTAGTAAATCTTATTTATCTCATTTTTAATTTTCAGTAAAGAAATTATTGTTGTGTTAAGCACACAGTCACTTGTCTCAGAAAAAATTCCTACATACCTTAATATAACAAAGTTCTACTCCTGGCTTTTACATTACAACATAGAAACCAGCAAAACCAGATCTTGTTCTTGCTATTTTTGGTTCTTTTCTAATTGGATTGTATAAGTTATTTTAACTGATTGCATGATAGTGTCTTTTTTAAATTATACTTTCAATCTTTTTCAAAAGAAGTAAACTTTTAAAAGAAAGCATTTAATATCATACGAATATAACAAACTGTAAACTTTTAAGCTACATAAAATTTAAAAAAAATAAAAGAAATATTAGTATCACCATTAGTAAATCAGCATAACATAAACCAACCTCTAATAGAGGAAAACTTGGTAATCTGAAATTTTATAATTATAAGTTTTATAATTGACCATGAAATTTTATGTGACCTGTCTTATGCAACTATAAAACAAAAGATAATGTTGTAAACTAAAATGTAAAAATATAAATAAAGGAAATGAAGCCATAATAACATTCAAATTAAATAAATGAAATTATAAATGAGTAATAATAAAAATTAAAAAAACAACAGAAGTGAATTAATTAGTAAAATAAAATGCTTTGCTAAGCGCAGCTGAATATAATGGCAGATTGCCAACCTGAAAAGTTAGGACCAAAATGTACACAATATTCACACGTAAAATTGGTTATATGACATGCATGATTTTAATTTATATAATTTATTTTTTACACTATGCTGTTGTGATTTGTAACCTTCCCCCAAAACATTTTTTTTTTTTAATTTTTAGCTGTTGTGCAATACACTATGGTGTTGAATATTACAATTTACCCCACCCCCTCAAAAAAAAAAAAATAATAATAATACATGTAATACTTATTTAACCTCCCCACCCCCCAAAAAAAAAAATTCTAATTCACCCCATTTATTTTCACCTCCTCTTCCCTTATTTAAAAAAAAAAAATCTTTCCCTCAAAATGTGGGCAGAATCTCACTTTTATTTCTAATGGAGTTTGCAACCATAATTACAGGGTTTGAAATTTATAGCAGGGGCCACCCGCCAATGCTCCCTAAAATTTGGTGTGGGCTACTGAAATTTCTGCTTTCCTTGTATAGGACTATATATCTGGGCTACAAATTTAAGCTGTGGGCTACCATTGCCAATGTTTTAAGTTCTATCACTGCAATCCCTGTAATTAACCATTTTAATACATCATAAAAGTCATAGAATATAAAATGACATACATAGTCATGGCTATTAATATTAATATTTATTAATACTAACTGCTAAAAATAAATTAACAGCTAATCACCTCAAGACAATCATCATTTTTCATAATACAAGTACAAGTAGTGTAAGGGAGGAAATCAATCATACACATCATTTTTCTTTAAATGGGATTGGATTTCCTCACTTACACTGTTTTTAAATTGGATGAATTGTCCTTTAACTAGAAAAAATCTTTTCCCCCTTATTCATGTTATTCCTAAATGGTTTAACCCATAACCTCCAAAAGTCAATCCTAACTAACCCTTTGAAGTATGGAAATTTGTGGTATAATTTCAGAGACATTCATACACTTACACTTTATTATCTAGAAACCCAAAAAAAATGCTTATTTTGGCCCCATTTTGTCCCCTTATTCCTAATCTGTTATCACCATAACCCCCAAAAATAATCCCAATCTTCCTTTTGTGATTATAAACCTTCTGTTAAAATTTCATAGATTACTTTTTACTTATACTACAGTTATTATCTGGAAACGATCTGTCTTCAAACGAAGGCAAGTGATACAAATATACTACCACAAAAAAAACAGCTTGCTACTTAATCACATGGTTAAAAAAAATTATACACAGATGGCATGATTTGTCTTGTCCAGAAGCAGCTTAGCCCTGCTTGACCTGTTCAAGAAAACATCCAAAATCATACTTAATTTCCCAATTTTTAGAACTTGAAAACATAAAGGTGCAATTACAAGAATAGAACGAAAAATTTATATATATATATTTTTCCATGTGAATTGTTTGAAATACACAAAAATAAATCTTTAAAAAAATGTAAGAGTTGTCTTCCTTAGTGCACCTTTTCACTCAATTTTAAGCTCTTTATTTAAGGCAACCAGAGTTACCTCCCATATAAGTAATGACAATTTTAGTGAAATTTATACACTCCTTTTTGGCAGATTTCACACAATATTTCATTATGGTATAAACATTTCAATGGAAATATTATGAAGCTCTCAACTTCTTATTTATGTTTTAAAGAATCTGAAATTAATAACAAAAGGCAGACAATTACAGAATATTGTACATTGAATACATTTATCATACATCTTCAATTTTTATATGAACCTGAGAAAATACATACAAATAGAGGTATTTGTGAAATGGGAGAAACAGCATTATAAATTATGCATATAAAGTTTTGGTTATAAGAATGGTTAACAAGTGTGGACGCAGACCAGCATGGATAATATTCTGAAAGTATTGCCATCCTCTACCAGTTGAAAATATTTGTTACTCAAACCAGATTTGAACTTGATATGTAAATTGTCATGTTAAAACTAAAATAGATACCAAATATCAAAGCAGTATAATGGTAGTCTGGCATGACTTAAAAGAAAAGTGCAGAAGATTAATAGTGTGATTTTTCTATTACTTAGGATCATATAACTATGCAAAATATTATCAAATCAGAACGATATTAAAATTTGATCTGAAATTTGTAAAGGTTAAACTATATATGCAGTAAACAGATAACTTATGTGATTTTCCTGAATCCAAGGGCCATAATTCTACAAAAACTCATTGGACCAGAACAATATTAGACCTTGATCTGGAACTTGTCATGGTTATACTATAATAATAAATATAGTAAATATCAAACCATTATCTTTAAACCATGACAAAAAAGTGTGGAAAGCTAGATTTGCCAGACGGATTGATTGACAGAAAGACTTATGGACAGGGTGCAAACCTAAAGTCCCCTTCAACTTTGTTGGAAGGGGACTATAAACATCAATTTAGAATCTACATTAGCATTGTAACTTCATGAACATTGAAACGTTTACATGAACTATAACATACCAGCTTTAAATGCTGCATATAATTATCTGAGCTCATAATTTAATAGACTGAAAGATAACAGGAAAAATTAATTGTCATGTCGATAAATTTCTTTAGATGTTTAGAAGAGCCCAAAATGAGTATGATGGATGCCTATACAAATTTTATACAATTACATGTACAAATATATCCATTTGTCTGTAAGGATGAAAATATGTTGGTCAACACTAAATGTAGAAAAGTCTAAAGAAGTAACCTTAATTGGAGAAAAAGTTATATCACCAGTCCTTTAGATACAAATATACATGTGCATGTTTCTTTTTTCTTGTAATTATCAAAAAGGAAACCAAAAAAATCTATAAAACGACAAAAGATTCTGAGAAATAGGGGTAATACCTGTAGTAAGCGCCCTTCCTAGCAATTTCAATTAAACCAGATGCAGATTATAAGGATTATGAACAGAGGGAGAAGTGGGACATATAAAAATATATACTATTATCATCAAATTAGCTTGAAAAGTCGGTGTGGACGGGGCTGGTCCATGTCAATCTCACCCTTTAAAATTCATACTTGTAGGATTTCTTGCTGTGTTGAAGACACATTGATGGCCTAGCTAATAATTGGGTTGTTTTGTGCATTATGGATTTGATTGGTTTGTCGTCTCAAACACATTCCCCATTTCCATTTTTTATTCTTTTTGTATGCTATTTCATATATGGACATATGATCAGAATGCTGAGGATGATAACAAATTTCAGTATTTTAGGTGTTGGAGGAGGGCTACATTTTTTAATAAAATATTCATGGTCTGAAGGCTCTGAATGTTGCCCCCACCCCAATTTTTTTTCTTTTTGACTTTAAATTTATAAATAAGTGTCTTGTAATTTTTCAACGAGTCAGAAATACGTTTTGCAGATGAACACGTGTTTGGTAAACAATCTTTTTCAACTGTGAACTCTGAAATTCAGACTACGTCAGTGGGGCAGAAAAGGGGGAAAAAAAAGTAAAAATTAGCTCGAAAGGTTAAAAATTGGAGAAAATATGAAGATAACATAATTTCTGAATGATTTAACCAGTATTAACGTTCATTTGGTTCAAAATATGGACGTATTTCAATAGTAAGAAGAGGATTTTGTTTCCCGCTACCTACATTTATGCTTTGAGTTTGACAGGCCGCTTAAGTATTTTAAATCGACTGGTAACGTCATACGACCATACTGTAGCTTTTCACCATGCCTCAATGTATCAAAATATACCAGTCATATTTATTTTCACTAGGTAAACCGGCGGTGTGACGATTCGTTTTGAGCAGAAAAATTGACCAGGGCAGTCGATGTGAAAAAAATGTCCGTTTCGCAAAATTTAAATAATCGCTTGAATATATTTACATGGTTTATGTCATGTCGCTTTTTTTATAAATTTATTTTGCTTTGATACTTTAGATGAAATATTTTCCAGATCGGTCTTTAATTCCATTTGTTTTAAATGAAATTTACGATTTTTCGATCGTTCACGGCCAATTTTCTTTTAATCGCGGAGCGACATCTGTTGACAGCTTTTCCTCAAATTATCTCCACTTGATTGTCTTGTCGCATATCCGGGGTTTTAACGGACAAATCAGATGTTTGCGCTCCGGCTGCATATTTGAACAATCTTGGTTAAAACATCGCAAACTATTATTACCGTCGTCGCCAAAAGGTTCCTTGATGAAATTATCCTTTACAGACGCTTACATCGTATTACATAAGATTAGATTATTCTACAATTACGGATTGTATCTTCAGAAAACAACTCAAAATATGAATCAAAACAGAATCTTTATATTCCTAATCAAAATATAGATATCTTTATTTCAGCATTAATCACGCATTTAAAAGACAACCAGCATCTTATCGGGGCCTTTTATAGCTGACTATGCGGTATGGGCTTTGCTCATTGTTGAAGGCCGTACGGTGACCTATAGTTGTTAATGTTTGTGTCATTTTTGTCTTTTATGGATAGTTGTCTCATTGGCAATCATACCACATCTTCTTTTTTATACATTAAACGATTAACTTACTATCAATTTGCTTTTAATACAAAAATGTATTCTTCTTTAATAATATTTTACCTGTCTTTCAAGAACAGCATATAACACATCTCATTGTTATATTTAAGATTTGTGAGCAAGTCTTATATATTGACTGATAAATCAAATAACCACTAAATTTCTTTATCGTAATGACTATATAATTGTCGAGCAATGCATTACATTTGGGACATATCTTTGAAACCCCTTTTTTATTCTTGATGGGACCCCTCGCCCGTTGAAAATGGCTGGATCGATCCCTGCGGTTGGTGACTTTTTTCGTCATAACAACAGTTTCCTTTCCCGACCATTGTTAATAAAAGAGGTAGAGGAGACCTTAAAAAGTAAAATCACAAAAATACTGAACTCAGAGGAAAATCAATTTGGAAAGTCAATAATCACATGGTAAAATCAAAAAACAAAACGCATCAAAAAACGAATGGACAAGAACTGTCATATTCCTGACTTGGTACAGGCATTTTCAAATGTAGAAAATGGTGGATTAAACCTGGTTCTATAGCGCTAACCCTCTCACTTTAATAACAGTCTCATCAAATTCCGCCACATTTACATGATGCGTTAAATAAACAGTCACAATTAATAAAATAGTCAAAATATGGGTACATCAGTCATCATCGTAGAACAATTTTAAAAGGAACAATTTAACAGGACACAAAAACATCTACTATCTACGAACACATGGATTGATTTGAGTGTCTGACGTCAGAAAAATTATATACGTCACATAAAGGTTTGCTTCAAACATATGTGTCACAAAGTGGTTAATAAATCCTTTATGTGACATGTGAGGGAAGCCATTTAACCATTACGTCAAATAATACAATCAACACCTTTATTGATTATTCACTTGTTGTCTACAGCTATAAAATGCAACCAGCTGATTATTTATTTTCTGTCAAAATCCCAAGGACTTCAAGGTGAATTCCGAGTATTGTCTGATCAGGTAAACACCGAAAAACACGAAACAAAAAAAAAACAAAAAATAAGATGAAATTAAATCGTTATACATATTTTTTTCGCCAAATTCTTTCGCAAATGCTGAATTCTAAACACCACTATTATCATTTTTTCGCAAGATGCCAGCGGAAACTCATCCCTTTCTTATTCAGGTTCATTTGTTATAGTACCTACAAGTTAACACAATAGAAGATGTCTTAAATAGCGATATAGAACAAATCTCAGCATGGTTTAAATGATGGCTTATTAATTTCAATCTTAAAAAGACAAAGGTTTTGCTGTTCTCCTTTAATACTGCCCAAGTTGATATTGAAATAGAAATTCAAAAATAAGCAGTAAAATTTGTCTTCGTACACTAAAGGATTACTTTTGATTACAATGGTAAATTCCATACACATACAGAATCAATGAACTAGTACACATTTGTGTTTAGAAGCCAGTGGAAGTACACCTTTAGGTGTGGGATTTTCGCGCTATGATGAAGATCCTTTGGTTATCGTCGGCTTTTTGTTTTTGCTTTCTGGTCGAGTTTTTGTGTCTTTGTCACATTGACCATTTCCATTCAAAACTTTATATTTTATGTATAGAAAACATTTGAAATTGTGCAAGCACACTATTAAATGATGTAATAAAATATGTATCGAAAAGAGATTACCTTGCTCGTATAAACTATACTTTATAAGACCCATAATTCAATGTGAGTTAGAATGGATGATTTTGCCACAATTAATAACTCAGTTATGTTCAGTTAAAAGCAGAAATATTAGTTACTAGGTTATCGCAATATCGTTTTAAAACACGCTGGCAATTCCTAGTGGACAGAAGAAATTCCAGAAAGATCAAAATGTTATACTCTTAACATAATGGGACTGTCCCTGATTATATCTGCGATTTAATGACCCCACGTGTTGGTCAAATATCTAAATACGATTTGCGAAACAGTAATATTTATGTAGTACCCAATTTTATACTAGATATGCATAGAAAATCTTTTTCCATTTACAGCTATTGAATGGAATAGCCTAAACCCCGATATACGTACGTCCATATAATGATATAATTTAACGAAAGATGAAGTTTCAATTTATATTGCCACTTTCCTATTTAAGCACTGTAAATCTACCTGACGCCTGACGCGTCCGGACGCGTTCAAAATTTGTACACCGATTGTTCAATATTTTAACGTCATATGTTCATGCTTAGAGACGTGTTCAAAGTTTTAAAGTTTGTGTTAAAATATTAACATGTGTGTTCAGACACAGTGTACACCGGTGTTCAAATTCTGATCTGAAAAAGAGGATAGATGTTTGTCGGGTTTTCTATCCTTCTAATGGGCAAATTTACAAAGAAATTCATTTAAAACGTATGAATGTACATGCAGGATGATGATCTTGTGAATTTTTGACAAAATAATTTTGTAATTGTGAAATATTAAACTTCCAAGCTGGCATATATGTATAGTTTATGAACTTATCTTATTATTATGACTAGTTTTACTTATAAGAGACATAATTATGCATATCAATGAGGCTTGTTATGATAATATCGTAATAAAAATATGTCGATGTTTATCTTATTTCATGATCCGTTCAGTTTATTAACAGTACATGTTCAATCGGTGTTCAAACCGCTCGAAATTTTAAACACCTCGCGTTAAAAAAAATATACCAGGGTACCAAATACCGGAAACAGATATCGGCTGGTGATTTAGGCGGTTAAACGAAGAACGGATACATACAAGGAAGAGCAATGGAGAAGGGACTTCTATCTCACATGAACACGAAAGAAGTGAGTAACAAGTTAGGATAATCTCCATAAATAGTTCGATTGCTTCCTTGTTATTTTCTCATGTCAGATATATATTTGTCAAATATTCATAACTGTTATAAAATTTTCAATATTCAACATAAAAGACGAATTAAAGAACAGTATATTTCAATAGTAAGCTTTGTTCTGGTGATTTTCTAAACTGATGAATAACCAGTCTGTGATCGTCTGTCTGTTTAAATACAGAATAGATTGACACGTATATTAGCTGGACACTTAAGTGTTAAGAACTCTAACATCAAGTGTTCAAAAATGAAACACAAAGGCATTAAAAAATTTGTAAGGGTTCCGCGGAACCCAGTGTCTCGCCTACTTTTGCTGTAAATCACAGGCTCAAGAAAAATTAGGAAAAAAATCAATAAAAATATTCCTCTTGATACTATCTTTTGATTGTAAGAAGCTTCTGTCCAAGTTTGGTAAAAATCAAGGATAGTTAATGAATCTAATAAATGTTTTGAAAACTTTAACTGCAGACTGTATGGAGTATTAACTGGAAGAAAATCTAAGTCCATTTAAAAGTAAAATACAGAAAAGATGGAGTTATCTTTTTACAAAATTTACTTCTGGATACTATCTTATGATCATAAATAAGCTTCTGTCCAAGTTTGGTACAAACCAAGGATAGTTTAAGAAAGTTATTAAAATTCTAAAAACTTTAACCACAGAGTGAATGTAATGTTTCCCCACAGAAAAACTAAGTCCATTTAAAAGTAAATAAAGAAAAAATGGATTTTTTTTTTTTACAAAATTTACTTCTGGATGCTATTTTATGATCATAAACAAGCTTCTGTCCAAGATTTGTACAAACCAAGGATAGTTTAAGAAAGTTATTAAAATTCTAAAAAACTTTAACCACAGAGTGAATGTAATGTTTCCCCGCAGAAAAAAACTAAGTCCATTTATAAGTAAAATACGGAAAACATGGAATTTTATTTTTACAAAATTTACTTTGGATACTATCTTATGATCATAAACAAGCTTCTGTCCAAGTTTGGTACAAACCAAGGATAGTTTAAGAAAGTTATAAAAATTCTAAAAACTTTAACCAGAGTGAATGAATTGTTTCCCCGCAGAAAAAACTAAGTCCATTTATAAGTAAAATACGGAAAAAATGGAATTTTATTTTTACAAAATTTACTTCTGGATACTATCTTATGATCATAAACAAGCTTCTGTCCAAGTTTGGTAGAAATCCAGTAAAGTTTAGGAAAGTTATTAAAATTTCAAAAACTTTAACCACAGAGTGAATATTTGTGGACGCCGCCGACGACGACACCGACGACGACGGAAAGTAGGATCGCTTAGTCTCGCTTTTTCGACTAAAGTCGAAGGGTCGACAAAAATGAACACCACACATTCAATTGATGAACATTAAGTGTTAAGAACTCTAACATCAAGCGTTCAAAAATGAAACACAAAGGCATTAAAAACTGAACACCACATATTCAATTGATGAACACTAGTGTTAACTTATGGAACTCCATTTTTGACTTAGAAAATGCATTTTTGTTTATTTGCAGGAATCGTTAGATTGGAATGTTTGAATTAGAAACCGATAGCCAATAAGCCCACGAAGGTCATTTCTGCATGCTATAAAGTGTTGAAAAAAGAAAGATGTCATAAAGGTATGACAATAAATGTATATTAATAGCTTATGTAGGTGTATCATTTGTATACCTTTGGTCAAGAAATCTACTTATGTAATTTATAATGTCAAATAAAATTAAGAATGGAAACTTGTAATTCGCTGCCATGCACAGAATATCAATTTGTACTCTAGTATATATCGAAATTAAAGCACAACAACTATTGCATAATTTGATGCTTTATGAAAAACTCTCTTCTATTAATTTTAACTTTTATTTTGCAGGATATATAGGCTCATAGATATTACTTGTTGTTGAGGATTTTGACATTGGAAGTGGATGATAACACATAAAATGCCACCCAGTTGATTGCTTTAAGTGAAGATGCACTGAAAAGTTGAGTGTATATTGTTTGTGATCGTACAAGAACTGTTGGAATTTGCAAACTTTCAAACTTTCATTGTGACAAATATCTTTATCATAAACTATCTACTTATCACATTGACATGCCTTTTTGGTTAGGATACACATAATGTAGCAACTATATCTTGTCATGTAGAAGAAAATAATTATTTGTGATTTATTTAAGTCGGTTTAAAAACATTATGTATGTGATTTCATTGACATATCAATATTACTTGTGATATCATAAAGTATTCTTGTGCACTTTTCTTACATATATGCTCATTGTGATATCATAAAGTATTCTTGTGCACTTTTCTTACATATATGCTCATTTGATTATATAAAGAATTACTTGTTAAAATATGTTTTATTGTTGTATTTTGCCTGATTCAATATAGTTTAATAACAGTTTAATTAAGTTTAGTACTTATGGAAAATTATGTACGCTTAACAATAGAACATGTTCCACATTTGAACATCATTAATTTGAACACCTATGTCAACTGTTCTGAATGTTAACGTCTGGTGTTCTGAATCTTAACATTTTTGGTTTTGAACATGTTCGGTGTGTTCAAAAAGTGTTACATGGCTGTTGAACGCGTCGACGTATAAAGATTTTGAACATTCGGACACGTTAAATCGTTGAACACTAATGTTAAGGTCTTTAACATCAAGTGTTCAAAAATGAAACACAAAGGCATTAAATACTGAACACCACACATTCAATTGATGAACACTAGTGTAAACATTTGGAACACCATTACACGTTCAAAAAGTGTTACAAAAAAGCGTTCAAGCAGTGTTCTATTTATTAACACTTAGATTTACAGTGAGTTGTGGTGATAGAACCCTTAATATCAGTCATACACGTTTGAGAAGTAGTGCATTTCTTTAAATTCATATTTACACAGTGTTAATATTGAGCCCAGTCCCGCATGCAGCTATGATATTCCAGTTTATAATAATATCTACTATTTTGATGAGTGTCCTTTTCACAACAAAGCAAGAAAATTATTGTTTTAAAAATTAGAAAGATATCCATTAAGCTTATATTGACTGGTGATGGTGACCTTTCTTTTCATCAAAAGAAAGAATTTTTTTTTCTGTCCAATCATGTATATATCAGAATTACTCAAAGATTGAAAGCAATCAATTAAAATCTGAATTCTACTTTCCAATTCTTAAAACAAGTCTAGTGTGATATAGTTGTGTATATTATTCCATAACTTCCATAACGTATCTTATGTTTTGTTTCTAGGATTTTATGCCCCACCTACGATAGTAGAGGGGGATTATGTTTTCTGGTCTGTGTGTCTGTTCGTCCGTCCGTTTTATTGATGAATTTTTAAAAGCATTTTGCTTAAATATTTCGTCGATATCAAGGCGATCCAGATTTCACCAATTAAAGAGGAATTCTTCATTTAAGGATACTTTTGTTTAAATCTTATGAACTACATGCCTCGCTAGCTAATAATATATGTTTCACTCTTTATCAGAAGCCGAGGAAAAGGGGACAAACATTTCTAAAAATAGCAAAATTTAACATTAACTGTAAAATCAATGTATATTCGTAAATGATTACATTTAGATCAAAAAGAATGTGTATGCCAACTTTACATTCTTTAAACTAAGATTACTAAGATTTGCAGCAAATTCCTGATATGAAAATGTGGTTCAATTATGTATTGCGTAATAGGCGTGCGCCATAATTGTTTAAGTACCGGTGTTTGCACATAACGTAATAAATGTTTGCAAATAATGTTACAGGTTCTTGCACATAATGTAAAAGGTATTTGAACTTTTAGTTATTGGTGATTGCATATGAGACAACAGGTGTTTGCACATACCGTAATAAGTGTTTGCACATAATGGCAAAACGCATATAATCTACTAGTATACCATGATATGTTATACTTTTCACAGAAGAAACATACGTATAAACACACCATAAAGCCGATCGAATATACTATCATTAGGTTTTCATAGAACAACGATGTACCAAAAAAAAACATGAAACATAACAATCACATTTTAGACAGAACGCACTTATTATTTGTCCTACTTAATGAAAGAATAGACACAACAAAAAAGAGAAAATGTGAAAGAACGTTAAGGTGGTTGACCATAAAGTTTACAGGTATTCAAAGAACATACAGTAGATACAACATAAGGTTTTTCATATTGCACATAACAAAAAATAGCAATGACATATGAAATAATTGTTTGACCAAGCAAACAACTAATTTTACATAACACAGCTATGCAGTGTCAGGAAATAATGGCACTTACACATAACATAACGAAGAAATGCAGAACGTAAAGGTAAAAACACATAAAATGTTTACACTATAAGACTGCAAATCTCAAAAGTAAGGTATTGTAAAAGGAGGGGTCGGTAACGACACCTCCCAGGACAGGCAGTGGCCTGTATACTGTCCCTGTTCGTCAATACGGATACCTGATATAATGTTATGATTGAAGAACAGACAATAAATCAAATGAATACTATATTTTATTGACAACTGTACAATAACTGTATTAAGAAAATTTAGGCGGGGTTAAGTAACTGCGTTTCTTAAGCTACCGTGAACAAAGCAAAATATGCACATGCATTCTTGGTGGGCTTGGCGCATTACATTTCTATTTTAACTTCTCATTCCAACTCATCATGGTTCTGGATCATTTCAGAAGTGTATAGCGGTGTCATTGGATCATCCGCCAAGTCAAGTATCTGTAAAATAAAAGAAAAAATCAATGTTTCTTTCTATCAATGTAATCTGCTCTTTGGTTGGGTTGTTGTCTCTTTGACACATTGCCTATTTCTATTTCTATTTCCATTTTTATATTAGTCTTAATACAAACTATTTACTTGTAAACGAATGATATGTATGACAGTGTACACAGGACCTGAATATTCTAACCGAAAAGCAAAATATTCAAGAAAACGATCGACCTTAATCTTGATAAAAAATGTTAAATGAGTTGAAATGAATTGCGGGAAACAAATGTTGGATCTTAACGCTAAACGACAATATTTTCTGTCACTAAAGTTGCATTAACATGTGATGATGTGAAACTTAAGATTAATTGCAAGCCCTTACATATCCTATATCAAATACATTAACAGCCAACTTGTCGACTTCAAAGACAGCTTGCTATCACAAATTCGTGAAATGAACTATTGTGCGGTAATTCGTGTGATGTTTCGACAGTTCAATCATTGAATCATCAACACTTAAAGTATAATAACACGCTTCTTAGAACACAATGTTTGCTTAATATCATATGCACTTGTGTACTTAGTATATATTATGTATTTTGCTTTGTTTCAGAGTTTTAATTTTTTTTTTTAAACTGTATCTGGATGAGAGCACATGCATATGATATGGCACTCGAACAAACGTTGATCTTACCAGATATAGTATTACATCTTCCTCTTGGTACTGCATCCAAATCTGTATAAGGCTTTCGAATTTATGTGTCCACTCAATCAAATAAATACTAGTAGTGAATCCAAAGCTCCAATCTCTTGTTTGTAAAGCTGGTTCCCTCTAAAAAATTATTTATTAAATGTTATAATTATATGCATTTTGAGTCATCAAGTGTAAAATGAATTATTTAGAGTATCTACCTTTCTTATTTTTGACCTTGGAATCATCTCTGCTGAACTTTGCCTTATTAGAATACAATTTCTGTTGACTATAACCTAACTGTTTATATTTTGATATTACTCTATCCTTAACTGGTGTATAATTTCTCCAAATCATTAATGATTGTTTTACAACAATGTCTTGTGTTAATTCATCCCAGATTTTCATTAGTGAAAATTAAGTTGTGGTGTAAACTGATTCAATAACACAACTGGGAAGTGAAGAAAGAGGCGAGCATTGGTAATGACTTCTCATGAAAACAGATTAACAATTTGTTTTAAAAAATGACGACGTAAATATTATCTTAATATACAATAGATATTGATTAACCCACTGTATCTCGATCGATACAAAATTTGTTCTCATTCTAAAGATCAAATTTTTAATTTTGAAAAGATCACTGGTCAAAAACGAAAAATAACAGTAGAGGTAGAATATCTAAATATGTTTATGAACTTTTTATTGATATTGAATAGTTAGCAGTATTTTATTTTCTTTTATAGCTATTTCATTTCTTCAAAAAAAAACTGTAATAACATAAACGATACAAATTTCCGCATGTGGACAACCAATGTTTCATTAGTGACTCTGGAGGTCAAAATATTTGAAAATCAAAAGCTTTTAAAAACCAACCAAACATAATTTAGTGAACAAACATTTTTAATTATCATAAATGATATCAAGTAGCTAACCAAATATACTACATTCAGATTCATGTGAAAAGTGAAGAGACTTAAAAAGTAATTTTATCTTTCCTACAAACGAGATAACGGACATTCGATGAATTTGATTGATTTGGAAACCTTCTAAGTCCATAAACTTTGTACCAGAACCGAGCTATGAGGTTTGTTTTTAATTAATTTGTGTGGTTGATGAAGTCAAAATTTTTTAATTTCAGCTGTGAAGAACCTCCCCCTTTTTGAATTTACATTCAATTGGACGTTTTCGTAATTGACGAATACTCATAATAAGTATGTTAAGGAAAAATCACCTAAACACAACTTGTATTTTTAACAAGTTTACGAGTCTGAATGTCTTATTAAACTCTTTTCTATAATAAAATTCAATGGTTCATTCGATTGAAAAGATATTCCTGAAATATTTAAGATAATTTATGTAATATGTCACAAAGTGCAATTAATATGGTTTTTTTTACAATTGAAAACAGTAAAGACTGGCTGAATTATATATTTTGCTTTGTTTCAGAGTTGGTTTTTTTAATTCGGTATCTCGATGAGAGCACATGTATATGATATGGCGCTTGAACAAACGTTGATCTTACCAGATATGGTATGACATCTACCCCTGGGTAAAACATTTCATTGCCATCAAAGCTCTCAATCAGCCTAAGGCGTTCAAAGTAATATGTCCACTCAATCAACAAACCACTGAATCCAAAGTTCCAATCTGTTGCTGGTTCAATCTTAAAACAAATAATTATTAAATGAATGTTATGATGATATTCATTTTAAGTCATCATGTGTAATATGAATTGTGTATCCATGAGTGTAACTACCTTTTTTTTATTTTTGACCTTGAAATCATCTCTGCTGAACTTTTCCTTCTTTGAATACAATTTCTGTTCACTACAACGTAACTATTTATATTTTGATACCTCACTTTTCTTAACTGATGAACAATTTCTCTAATTCGTGTGATATTTCGACTGTTCAATCATTGAATTAGTTACACCTAAACTATAGTAATACCCTTTCTTTTTTTTCAGTTTTAAATGTGTACTTTACACAAATACCAACCTCATAAATAAAGGCAATAGTAGTATACCGCTGTTCAAAACTCACAAATCCATGGAGAAAAAAAAAATCGGGGTAAAAAACTAAAACTGAGGAAAACGCATTGAATATAAGAAAAGAACAACGACACAGCATTACAATGTTACACACACAGAAACAGACTAAGCATTTAACATGTTTAATAGACAAAATCCTATGAGAATACAAATATAACATCAAAACCATATACATGGATTTGGGATAGATAAGTACCGTGACACGTGTTATAGTAACGTGAATTCACACTCAAAAATAAGAGAAAACAAACGACACAACAGAAACACGACGCTAAAATGTAACGCACACAGAAACGAACTGTAATATAACAATGGCCATATTCCGGACTTGGTACAGGACATTTTTAAAGGAAAAAATGCTGGGTTGAACCTAGTTTTGTGGCATGCAAAACTTCCCTCTGTTATGCCCATACAAAATATAATATTAAAATGAGGACACAACATTACAGGACTACAATATAAATAAATAGGAGAACACAATTGACAAAGAAACACCATATAATAGCTAACAAAAGGAAACAATTTTAAAATTTTGATACGCCAGAAGTGCATTTTGTCAACACAAGACTTACTAGTGACGCCTAGATAAAAATGTTTGAAAGCCGAAACAAGTACAAAGTTGAACAGCATCGAGGACCAAGAGCTCAACAAATTGTGCCGACGAAAGCCAGAGTTTTCTGTTAGGCTTCAGACATTCCCTATATTATTTAGAATATTTTATACCTTTGCAAACAGTAAATTTTATAAAATGACTATACAAAAGATATATACTTGATAAAACTGAAGTTTTAACTAATTACATGAAACAACAGAAAAAACATTACATAAACCGAAAAAAAAGACACATCCAAATAAGTTAAAACCTCAACGCCAAGTGACGTCATATTTGAAATTGTAAAAAATGACAAAAAAATGAAGTCACATTTGAATTTGTAAAACAGCTACTTAGAACATACTTTTTGCTTAATATAATGTGCACTTATATTTATATTAATTTTAATGTGCGTGTTGTTATGCGTTTACTTTTGTACATTGGCTAAAGGTATGGGGAGGGTTGAGATCTCACAAACATGTTTAACCCCGCCGCACCTTTGCGCCTGTACCAAGTCAGGAGCCTCTGGCCTTTGTTAGTCTTGTATTATTTCAATTTTTAGATTCTTGTGTACAATTTGGAAATTAGTAGACGTTGATCTTACCAGATATGGTATTACATCTTCTCCTGGGTAAAGCATCTCATTGCAACCAAAGCTTTCAATCTCTATTAGGCTTTCAAAGTAATATGTCCATTCCATTAACAAACCACTGTATCCAAAGTTCCAATCTCTTGTTTCTAAAGCTTGTTCAGTCTTAAAAAATAATTATTAAATGTTATAATGATATGCATTTTAAGTCCTCATGTGTAATATGTATTGTGTGTCCATTAGAGTATCTACCTTTTTTGTATTTTTTACTTGAAATTAACTCTGGTAAACTTTGCCTTCTTTGAATACAATTTCTGTTGACTACAACGGAACTCTTTATATTTTGATACGTCACTATTCTTAACTGACGTATAATTTCTCTAAATTAATAATGATTGTTTTACAACAATTTCTTGTTTCACTTCATTCCAGCTTTTTATTGGTGAATATTTAGCTATGGTGTAAACTGATTCAGTAATTCCACTGGGAAGTCAAGAAAAAAGGAAGACTTTACATAAAAACAGTTTTATATTTCTTTTTTTTTTAAACGACGCCGTAAATATAATCTAAATATACAATAAATATTGATAAAACCGCTTTAATATCTCGAGAAACATTTGTCCTCATTCTACAGATCTGATATTTTTTTATTTTGAAAAGATCGCTGCTCCAAAACAAAAACAAAATTGCGCTCGACACCACAGATAAAAGTAGATTGGTTGAATATTTTCATGAAAATTAATGGTATAAAGCATAATCGCGAGACACCCACGAAGTGCATTTTGTCCTCTTCTTTGCCATCTATGAACCATAAACAACATAATTCTGATATTATGCAGGATGCCAACTGTTGCGTAACTTGTTTAATTTTTCTTACCGAACTGTATTGGTTTCCTAATACTCCCGAGTCAATATATTAGTTTTCCAAGATAAGGTTAATTATGCTTATAGCAGATATAGATGCTGCTTGTGCGTCCTTTCCCAGTTTGAATTTAAATTTACTAAAAGAGTTAAAATATGAATTTTGATAGTGATCCAATGGTTTTTTTAATACTTAAGCTTTCTTCGTTCGGGTTATTTTATAAATTTTGTCTAACTGTTAATTTACTTACATTATCTTCAGCTGCCTCCTTTTTATTTTTACTCATACAGTTTCCCATGTTATAATGTTTTCTTCTTTCCCTAAAACTGTAGATTAATGATGTTAAATAAGTTATACTTATAAACCCCTTTCAAACGAATTGGATACACAATCGTGTTTTTAAAAAAGGAGAATGTGTATGTCAGTTGGCAAATTCATAACTTATTTCATCAGTTTTAATTTCTATATTCAATAGGTATTTATAAACAATAAATTGACATAGATTAACAATCCTACAACGATCAAATTATAAATAAACATAAAAATCCAAATCTTTTATTAGATCGAGAGTAATGTCTATTGTCGAAACTGAACTTGAATCTCGAATATTCTCAAACATTTATATTAGCTAGTGCAACTAGTTATTTAAAAGATTGAATACGCAATATCATTTTTTCTATTATAAATACAGAGACAAACATTTACTGATGACACTCCCAAAATGTCTTAGTCTGCTCACAAAACAAGACTTGATCAAACTTTTAAACTAGATTCATTCAATTTAGAAAGAATCATTCGTTGTCATATAGAAAAAAAAATGTTACACTTAGATGTGGAATGGTGTTTCTCGAAATATTTAAGCTATATGTTAATAATTATAAATGTCAAACTTTGTACATTATTGATTTGCATTCCATCCATTTATTTAGAATCATATTCGAAACAGTGTGGTCCTGGCCATTGATTGACAACCTAAATTATCCCATTGACTGGGACAGATTGGGTGAACGTTTGTCGGTAACAATCACTGCTCACTATGTACTTGTTAAAGACACTGAATATGTGGGGTCACCAAAGGTTCTCAACACCTAAAAAAAACAATTCGAAAAACGAATCCGGAATAATACGATGTGTTGATTTATATCAATAATATAAATCAAAACATAAAGGTTATTCCTGAATAATTTTTTCGAATTATTTTATTATTAAAGGCGTTAAGAACCTTTGGTGACCCCACAGTTTAAATTCTATAATAAGTAAGAAGTGAGCAATGGTCGTTACAGACAAACGTTCACCTAATATGTCCCAGTCAATGGGATAATTTAGGTTGTCAATCAATGGCCAGGACCACACTGTTTCGAATATGATTCTATACACAAACATAAACAAAATGTTATTTTTATTATTAAATAAAAATTAAGATAATGAAATTAAAAGTATATGAATTTACTTTAAATACCACGGCACTAAATTCATATTTTTGGTTTGGTATTTCAACAGTTTCGAAATCAACTGAATGTATATTTCTCAATAAATATCTCAATCAATTGAAATTATTTTCTTACTTTTATTGTTAGAATTTCAGACATATACATGCAAATGTTAGGGTATAACAGACATTAGATTTGCTGGCCAAATTATCCTAAACATCATAGCCAAAAAAACTTATTCAGAATTTTGGATATTTTAGTTTTTATAGAATATATTCATGATATTGTGGTTGTGTTATTAGTACTTACATTGTTACTTCAGGTTATGTTTTAAAATGAATTTTACACATATATATATAACAATCGAACTGAAAGTAATAAGTCAGGTCAACCAATGAAATTTAGTTAAAATTCGTAATACGTAATTCGTAAGACGTAGTATACAATGAATTTTACGCATATATATATATATATATATATATATATATATATAATGTCTAAAAATAGCAACAATCAACATCAATATATATATATATATGTGTAAAATTCATTGTATACTACGTCTTAAACAACAATAATTTCTCACCTCATAAACTATATCTATAGTATTACGAATTTTAACTAAATTTCATTGGTTGACCTGACTTATTACTTTCAGTTCGATTGTTTTTAGGAAACCAGTTGGCATCTATAAATAAAAGTCATCATGTCAATGAAAAAGATTGAAATTATTTGAAAACGATTTTATTTTTGTATTTTGGATTAGTTAATGTTTTGCATACCTTTAAATGTGTGCTTTAAATGTAAAAAGCAATGTAAGTAGATAAACATGTGAAATAAATTTTACAGTGTTGAAAATTGTCTTATTTTATTTGTCTGCGTACAAATAATTCATGTTGGTCACAAACTCAGTTGCTCGTTCAATCCAGTTGATCATATATAAAGAAAATATACGTTTAATGTTTTACTAGTTTAAAAAAAAAGCTTATATTTACATTTGCTTTCAATGTTTAAATAAGATAAAGATAGAAATATACAACAGGTTTTTATTTGAAATTCAAAAATGATTTATATATGTATGAGTATAAGACTTAACTTGAAATCATTAACATTATAGTCAATCGTCGTACGAAATATAGGAGTAATTTTTCATAAAAAAAATATTTTGGGATCGGTTTTAATTATACATCTTGTGAACTTTGTAAAACATTTGTTATAGTTGCGTCATTCAGCTCAGCCTTTACAACCCACACCCTCTCTCGTCATCGTTTGACTCAGTGTCAGAAAATTATCCTTTTAAATCGAGTTCATAGTTTGATTACGTTTTCTTGTACGAGGGGAAATCATATCGTTTTATTTCTTACCTATAAAAATACAAAACAATGTGGCTCTAAAAATCAAATGCTATAAGTTACCAGGAGGATCATTTGATTACCATCTGAGTCCCGGAGAAATTAGTTGACAAAAATCGGGTTTTTCACTTTTAAAAAGGTTTCTCAATATTGTGTGTCGAATTATCACACAAAAGTAATCCATGCACACGAAAAACTAAAAGCAAATGAAGAGTGCAGTGCCTTTTTTACATTTTTTTAGGATTAAAGTATAATATTACTCAAGAACTTTGATTTTATGTTTATATGATGAAATGAACGTAAATAAAGGCAACAGTAGTATACCGCTGTTCAAAAATCGTAAATTCATGGACAAAAAACAAAATTGGGGTAACAAACTAAAACTGAGGAAAACGCATTAAATATAAGCGGAGATGATCCCGTAAATGATCCCATAAGGAGACAAGATTTGTATAACTATTTATATGTAGTGAATACACAATTATAAGAATATCCTGAAACAGTTACGAAATTCCAAATGAGTTTCGACATTTTACATTTCTATTGATCTATCAGAAGATTAGATATTCAAGTTTTTTTTCATAATTTCTATCTTTAAAGTAACGTTTATTTATATCATTTTGATTTTTGGACTGATTAGTTGTCGTAATTTACTCCTGTGTATTTTTAACACAGAGATTATATATGCGATAACATTTGACATACAATGTAATCAGTGCAGTTTAAAAAATTACTGATGATAGATTTACGGAAAATACAATTAAAAATTTATCTTGTTTGAAAAAGTTAAACCAAGACGGTTTTACGCTTGTTATTATATTTTTTCTACAGCTATTTGATAAAAAGATGATTTTTTTTAAATATTCATTAGACTTATAATTTGAAATTATCTTCATCGAATCTAAACTTACAGAATAAACAAATAAAATGGAACTAAAAAATATGGTTTATTAATTCATATCATAAAAGTACTCAAACATTTGGCAAAATGTAAACCAAAGGAAATCGCTTTAATTATCACCACTTGCATCATATCAATTAAAAGTTGATAAAAGCAATATTTATAGCGTATTTGAGACTACTCACATAGACGAATGCACAATTACAATTTCCTAGTAAGTGTGAACCAAAAACAAACAATAAAATAACGGCCGTATAACTAATTTTCGACTAATCGAATCTGATTGAAGATTTTTTTCGCGAGACACAATTCTATTTAACTAAGGCTTATGATATATCTTAACCATAAAAACCACTGTGAAAGCGACACGTTTAGTTTTGATACATACATTTTTCAAGAAAAATATTGGGTTTTAACTTATTTTATAGCAAACTCATTTGCTATAACCTTCCACTTGTATGACAGTTATTATTAGTTTAATTCATTTGTTAGCAGCTTTGAAAAAAGTTTTATTTCAATTTTCGTATCTGCTTTTGAGATTAAGGTTCCCGATCAGAAACAATACATTGTCTGGTGGTTAATTTGTATGGATGAATCGGATTAAAACTAATTTACAGCAAAAACTGCATTTACGTTTCATATAATTTTACAATACAAATATATATGAACATTATGTTAGTTATATATGTACTTGTTATTTATTTTAATTCATATATATGTTTTTGAGTGACGTTCACTTTCATTGAACGAGAACACATTTTGTTTTTAGACAAGATAAGGCCCACCGTCAGAGGTTGAATTTTTCGCTGTGTTGAAGACCAGTTGGTCATGTTGGAAGCTTTCGGATATTTTATGCTGGTTTTTTTTTTTTTGCTCTTTTGGAAGGGCTGTTGTTTCCTGGAAAATTTTCCCATTTCTGTTTCAATTGTACTATTCTGACATGGGTTTTTCCATATGTGTGTTCAGCCTACATTGGCTAGAGATATGGGGGACGGTTCAGTTCTCAGAGTACATTTTGAACTCCGACGTAACCTCCTGGTTTTTCTTAGTCTTGTATGTTGGCTTTTGTTTTTAATCTAAGCTAATTTATATTTTTTCGAGTTTAGCATGACGTCCGTTTTCACTAAACTAGTACAAATCTTTGTTAAGGAGCCAACTGAATCCCGCAACAGTATTTTCTCGCTGAATTTAAGACCCATTGATGGCCTTCTGCTGTGTTTTGCCTCGGTCGGGATGTTGCCTTTTGACACATATCCCCATTTCCATTATCAATTCCAATGCATAGGTCCATGAGATTGAAATTCATTTCAGTGGCGTACACAAAGGTATCAAATTTGTTATTAAGTGAAGTCCATGCATGATATGCATGATATGTAATTTACGTGTTCATGTAAAACAAAGCATAAACGGTCGATATAATTGTGTTTAATGTAACCAATACATACTCCATAATGCTTCTAAAATTAAACTAACAAAAAAACTAATCAAAATAATAAAATTGAGAATGGAAATAAAAATGGGGAATGTGTCAAGGAGACACCAACCGGACAGAAAAAACAACAGCAGAAGGTCACCAACAGGTCTCCAATGAAGCGAGAAATTCCCGCACCCGAGGCGTCCCTCTGCTGGCTCATAAACAAATATATACTAGTTTAGTGACAATTAACGCCATACTTATTTCTAAATTGTACACAAGAAACTAAAATTAAGATAATACAAGACTAACAAAGGCCAGAGGCTCCTGACTTGGGACGACGCAAAAATGCGGCGGGGTTAAACTTGTTAGGTGAGATCTCAAGCCTCCCCCTATACCTCTAGCCAATGTAGAAAAGAAAAAGAAAATAAACAAAATGACAATAATTATACATAAATAACAACAGACTACTAGCAGTTAACTGACGTGCCAGCTCCGGACTTCAATTTAACTGACTGAAAGATTATGATTTCATCATATGAACATCAGGCACAATCCTTCCCGTTAGGGGTTTACTATCATACCATCATATCATATATGAGAAGAACATAACCCGTGTCATGCCAACAACTGGTTTTTGAATAAATGTGTTTAGTTTCGGTGAAAAGACCCTATAAGTGAATCAATATTAACGCCAAAATATGCAATCTTTAATGACCTGACAACTGTATCGTACCTAAAACCCTTTTTAATAAGTCTGTTCAAAGGTTTTGTTACTTTCTGAGGTGAATACTGACACTTTTGTGCTTTATAAAGAATATTTCCATAAAAAATGGATATGAAATACCCGAACGTATAAGAAGTCTACATGTTGAGCTATATTTACGAATGATGTCCTTATACCGATGATAAAATGTAGTAAATGCTTTGACTAGTTTGTGATATCGAAAACCCTGGTGTAATAATTTTTCAGTAGTAGATAAATTTCTCTCATTAAAATCTAAAACATTGTTGGTGCACAGTAAGTCCCCATTGGAATTCTGTTTCTTTGTTTATCAATACTTCTTTCTAAATTTGGTCGACACAGACGACATCATACCATTAGAAGATCCTAAAAATTTGTTTGCGGTCGTATAAAAACTAAGGATATAGGGTATCCCGCCATAACAAAAAATCAGTAGACACACTATAACAAATAAACACAAAAACAAAAATCAATTCACAGTAAGGTCCATCAACAGAATGTGCAAGTTCAAAGAATTTATAATTCTCTGACATTTACTGTTACCTTGTGGTGAATTTAATTTTTATATGACTTACTTACAGACACACGAAGCATGTCAAATGGAGTATGATGGAAGTAATATTTTTTCAGATACAGAAACAATTGAACAGCAATCTACACAGGTATAAACTTTCATAACTCTTTTATGATATTATTTTTTGTTCGGTTAAGCTGAATCATTATAACACCGCTTTAATGAAGGGTGGTATACTTTATTACTGTCTATTCACAGTCTGTCAGACTGTCCCTTTGTCCTAAAAATATTTTTCATCGCTCTTTTCTCAGGAATTACATAAGAAGGATTTCTGAAATGTGGTTGTATAGATGTCAGCAATACCGTTTGATGTGTTTTCAATTTCATCACTCATCAACTTCCTGTTTACTAAATACTTACACATGAGTAGCTAACTTGTAAATTTCTGTTATTTTATTAGTTGGGGTTTATTTTCTTTATTTCTGTCTATCCGTCCCTTCGTTCAATGCATATTTATCGTCTCATCTGTCTCAGGAACTTAGACCAAAAAAGGTTCTCTAGTCACATTCAATTTACCATGTCAGAAGTTTTTCCACACACCAAACAACCTGTTGCTGGATTGCTGCCCATAAATTAGAGATTTTGTAGTGTTTGATCAAGTTGGTTATCAACTTGAATTATTTTTTAAATTTTAACAAAGATCTCCTCTGAAAATATAAATTAAACCACAGTTGGCCTAAAAAAATAAGGGTATCTAGAGCCTCTTTGTTTATGCATCAAAATAGCTGCTGAATATTGGGCTTAAAATACAATTTCTTTTTGTTTATCTGTTTTTTTCCGGATCCCTTCATATAAAATTAGCACTACCCGTGTATGTTATATCTTTTCATAAGAAGAAGAATTTCTTAATATATATATCTACGCAATAAGAATAATATACAAGTAGACAACAGGGAACACAGACATTTTTTATCATCATTTAATTTGTCAACCTAAGCATAAATCTTCACAGATCACACCAGATAGTGAATATCAATATTGATACACTGAGTAAAGAATACTGTATTATTTTACCATTAATTTGTCACTTTTATTTTATGAACCTAAATGATAAACATTTTTTTACAGGAATCACAGGCCAGTTACCAAAGAACAAACTTCAGTATTTAAATCGCTTTTTAGAAGTTGATTGCAGCAAAACTATTTCCAGCCTTCCATCAAAGTCCTGGTATGAACTGTCCAAGAAATCTCAATAACTGTATGTTGATAGACTATACAATATTATTGACTGTGTCATAGGATGTTTTTCGCTGAGAATTTAAGTGATGTCTCACAGCAGATTTTTCTGACAAACGCAACTGAGAAGGTCTCTTTTAAAGAAAATATAAAACCTTTTGCAACGGTATCAACAATTGCTTAGTTTTACCAGAAATCAGAATCTTGGCAGCATAGAAGACAATTATTATCAATTCTTTCCTTGTTTATAACATACCAAGAAGTATTGCAAGTTATCCCTGACTTAACAGAGTTTGAATACTACACTTCCAAAAAAACTTGGAGAGAAATTTGGCTATGGGCTGCTAGTACCACAAGCAGAAACACACATATAAAAAATGGATCCAATGAAATTGGACAACTTCTTAAAATTCATAACATCACCACATATTATCAGAGATCTACTATATGGTGATAAGAAATTGAAATTATCTGATGGAACAATTCCAAATGTGCTAAACCTGATTCAATACATGGACTCGTCAGATATTATTCAACAGTGGAAACTATATTGTGAGGAAAACACTATTATCCAATTAGGTAAGAATAAAATCAAAAAGTTTCGAGTAGCCTCTTCCGTCTGATGTTGTCTGTTCAATGGTTGGGTTGTTGTCTCTTTGACACATTCCCCATTTTCATTCTCAATTTTATCTTATATAATATTGCATACTTGTTACAAAAAATCCTTTATTTTTTTTTATTTGTCTTACCTTCATGTATTAAAAAAGGAAAGACTTAGATATGCTAGTCAAGGTCAAACAGTTTTAAAATATTTCCTTATGTAACATGTATTAATTTGTGATATGGATAGTTTATAAGGAAACCACTAGTCAAAGAGTTCATAATGAAGTTACAGTACTTTGTTTATGAACAAAAAATGTTTACCATTTCCAAAAATAAACAATGATTGCTTTCACAAAAAAAAGTATATTAACTGAATGATAGAGTCCTATTCATTATAAGATACCACCTCAATTTAAATGACTTTTTCTAGTGTTATCATAGAGTTACAGAACTTTGTTTTGTCGAAAATGTGGTTATAAAATCAAAGTGAGCTGTATGAATATGAATATTGATTATACTTCATTATTGCAGGTGAAAGTACAATGTACACAATTTTATCAGAAGGTATAGCTTCCATCCGACAAAACTTTGAAGGTGTTGACTTTTTTGTAGCTGAAGTAGGAGGGCCTTTGCTACCCTAGAGGCTGTAGCTAAAGAATTACACAGTCTTGATCTGATGACCCAAACTCAATTCAGTGATATCAACAAACTTTTGGTGCAGTCAAGAAGTTACATAAAGGCAAATTTTAGGGTATGTTTGAATATTTAGTACTCTGAATATATATACATGCGTTAACTAAACAGACACAACAAATAAAATAGTCAAAATATGGGTACATCAGTCATCATCGTATAACAATTTTAAAAGGATCAATTTAACAGAACACAAACACATTTACAAACACATTCATTTTTTCGTGTGTCTGACGTCAGATATTTTTATACGTCACATAGATTTGTCGTTCAATGAGCATACAAACACTTTTTAAATTTACATAGGCGATGTTAGCATACAGGTTTAAAAAATCAAAAATCTTTAAGAATAAATTAATTTTTTTTGAAAAACTAAGGTTTTTCTGCCTCATGCATAGATTACCTGAGGGTATCACAAGCCCAGTAGTCAGCACTTTTTGTGATGACATGCATTGTCATTGATATAGTTATATTTATAAATTTAGAATTTTTTAGTATGTTCTACCTCAGGCATAGATTACCTTAGCTGTATTTGGCAAAACTTTTTGGAATTTTTGTCCTCAATGCTCTTCAACTTCGTACTTTCTTTGGCCTTTTTAACTTTTTTGGATTCGAGCGTCACTGATGAGTCTTTTGTGGACGAAACGCGCGTCTGGCGTACACTAAATTTAGTCCTGGTGTCTATGATGAGTTTATTTACAACCACTGGGTCGATGCTATTGCTGGTGAAGATTGATTTCCCCGAGGGTATCACAAGCCCAGTAGTCTGCACTTTTTGTGCTGACCTGAATTGTCATTGATATGGTTATATTTATAAATTAACTGCTTAAATTTTTTTTGAATTTTTCGAAATACTAAGTATTTTCTACCTCAGGCATAGATTACCTTAGCTGTATTTGGCAAAACTTTTAGGATTTTTGTCCTTCATGCTCTTCAGACAGAAATTGGCCTGGAGCACAGGGCGGATATAGATTTGATTGGAAAGTGGAACTGTCTTTAGGAAAGTGTTGGTGAGGTTTTGGACTCGACATCTTTTTTAAAAAACGGTTACCAAGAATAAAATACCAATCAGAGTTATAAATTAAAAACAGTATAAATCTATACTGTCATCTGGAACTCATCTGAGAGAGCTTGTGAAAGTTATGGACATTGACGAAGGGATCCTGAAACCACCTCACCCGACTTGGAAATAGCAGCTGGTCATACAGAATATTTGCCAGGGCTGTTTTACATTTGAATGCAATTTGGGCTATGTGGAGCACTAGGAACATTTCACTGGGAAATTGAATTAGTCCTGCGAGATTTTCGGTGGGAAATGGTTCTGATATACCTTGACGATGAGATAATACCCAGTCCGGATTTTGAAAGTCGCATAAGGCAACTAATCAGGTATTAAAAAGATTTAAAGATTATGGTTTCAAATTCAAATTTATCAAATGAAAGATATTTTAATAGAAAGTTCTGTTTCTATGATATTATGTCAGGGCAAGTGGTAAATGACTGTATTATGCTAAATATTTTACGATTTATCTACAAGTTTGAAATTAACATATTCATAGAGCAACTTTAACTATCGACATGACCTTTTTAAATAATGATACTGCCTTCATCTCAGACTATTCTTCTCGACGTTTTATTTTTATGATTCAACTTTCAGATTCAAATTATGAATATAACATAATCAGTTTGATTGAAGTCCGGAGCTGGCATGTCAGTAACTTCTAGTAGTATTTTGTTAATCTATGTATCATTGTCATTTTGCTTAGTTTCTTTTATTACCTATTCTGACATCGGACTCGGATTTCTTTTAAACATAGTTTTACTGAGCGTAATGATCTGTTTCTCTTTATTCTACATTGGCTGGAAGTATAGGGAGAGGGTTGAGATCTAACAAAACATGTCAAACCCCGACATATTTTAGAGCCTGTTTCAAGACAGGAGCCTCTGGCCTTTGTAATTTTTGTATGTTTTTTTCTGTTTTATTTAAGTTCATTTATATGTTTTGGAGTTAAATGTGACGTCAATTTGTTTACTGATTTAGTACACAATTTTATTTACCAGCCTTTTCATTTCGTATTTATACAAAAATTTAAACAGTCACTCCATTCTTCTCCAAAAATGTCAGTTTCTTCTGTTTAGTAAACGAATCAATGTAAATATGTTCCTCTAAGTTCAGTATATTTGATTATGTTGTAAATATCGAAAACATACACCTAGCCATGGTAAATAAAGACAAATGTTATTTATAAAGAACTCTCAGTAGAATCAAAAAAGTTGAACTCGAGGTCCGGAATTATATTGCGGGTGTCATTCGGTTAATCGAGAAACAGGTCGTGAAAGAATACCTAACAATGGTCAAGTGTTACGATTGAATCGTGAAAGTTCTGGTATCGTCAAGGTCAATTACTAATCAAATATAATGAATTATACGGACAAATTTACAAACAAATAAAACTGTGTGTTAAAATGGTTCAATATAACGGTGAGTATCGGAGAAAAATCAATCTTTTAAAGTAAATTGTTCTGTTCTTACAAAACTACAAAAGGCATATTGTTTCTCGACATTTCAATGACATTAAATATTAAACAAACGAGACATTTTTCATAACTCGAATGACAACTACATTTGTTTGAAAAATATTATTCCATTTTAATGATTACTATGGTTTTTACAGTTATTTTGTAAAGCATAATTAGAAATTTTGCTAAACATGGAAATATTTACAAAATATGATATATATTTTGGAATCGTGAAAGAAGATCGGGGAAAGAATCGTAAACGATCTCATCTGATGCTATGAAAACTAATTATTTAATTATATGGTAGTTATTATTTTAGATATAATTTTTATAGCAAATATTATATTTTCATGACTCATTCAGGTTCTAGAATAGAACCTGAACGGCTCAATTATAGTTCAGTTGAACATCATGCACAATCGATCATTTGTTATTTCCCCACTAAGTTGATGCTATGATGAATTGCTACTTTGAACAGTATGATAAAACAATTGAGAATAAAGAACAATATCTTGGTACAGGTTTATTTTTACGTCAGCGCAGCCAGAAAAAAAACTATAAATGAGCCAATAGTGTCATACTATATACTCATGACCGATATTCCTTATAACTGGAGGTAACATCCTTTACACAATAAAAAAAAAGACAAAAACGTACATTTGCATTTATTTCAATGGCGGATGATTTAAGTATTTCAGATTTATATATACTTTTACTTCTTTTTTTATTTAAACTTCTGAAGGTTTTTTATCTTTGACATTTCCTTTAAGTCAGTTAAATGGTCATTGTTATATTATAGTTCGTTTCTGTGTTTTACATTTTATTGTTGTGTTTCTGTTGTGTCATAGTTTTCCCCTCATATTTGATGTGTTTCCCTCAGTTTTAGTTTATAACCCAGATTTGTTTTTTTCTCAATCGATTTATGAATTTCGAACATCGGTATACTACTGTTGCCTTCATTTATACCTAAACACGTTAGAATAAACGTGAAAGTTCTGGTATAGGATCGTCAAGGTCAATTACTAATTTAATATAATGAATTATACGGACAAATTTACAAACAAATAAAACTGTGTATCAAATATCTTGGTACCGTTTAAAAAACAGTATGATAAAACAATTGAGAATAAAGAACAATATCTTGTTACCGGTTTATTTTTACGACAGCGCAGCCAGAAAAAAAACTATAAATGAGCCAAAGTTTAAAGAAAAGTGATACAAATTTATCAGTCCTAGTTTTTGTCTAAGTTTTATGTGTTGTGTCTTGTGTACTATTATTTGTCTGTTTATCTTTTTCTTTGTTAGTAATGGCTTTGTCAGTTTATTTTCGATCTGTGAATTTGACTGTCCTTTTGGTGTCTTTCGCCCTTTTTTATCAAAATAATCACACTAGTTGTAGCTATATCATTTGTTAAAAAAAACTAATTATAATAATTAATATAATATAATTAAATAAAAGAAGATGTGGTATGATTGCCAAAGAAACAACTCTTTACAAGATACAAAATGACACGGAAATTAACAAATATAGGTCACCATACGGCCCGAAGCAAAGACAAAATCCCATATCGCATATATTCAGCTTTAAAGGCCATGAAACGACAAATACAAAACAATTCAAACGAGAAAACTAACGGCCTAATTTATGCACAAAAAAATGAATGAAAAACAAATATGTAACACATCAACAAACGACACTCACTGAATTACAGGCTCCTGACTTGGAACAGGCACATACATTCAGAATGTGGTGGGGTTAAACATGTTAGCGGGTCCCAACCCTCCTCCTCACCTGGGACAGTGGTGTAACAGTACAACAAATGAACGAACTATACAAATCAGTTGAAAAATTCTAATCTCATCAGATGGCTACAAATAGAAATACAAATGACAATAAAATACTCCGCAGGGCGCAGCTTGATACGACCGCAAAGGTCGAACTCGGTTCAATTGAGGCCAGTACGGACACAACATACAAGCTTGATACATTTCTAATTTTGGATTGTGATTAAATATTTGACACAGCAAAGGTTTCTGTCACAGAATGAATGTGGTCTTAAAAAACTAATATGGTCTAATATAAAAAAAAAATCTAATACACAGATTGATTCAGCATATCAAAGAATCCCAAGAATTCAATTTTGAATGGAATCAAAGAAAGTTTAATTTTGGACCCTTTTGACCTCAATGTGAACCAATTTGATAACAGGGCTCAAAAATAAAAAATCTAAATACTTGGTTAGATTAAGCATATCAAAGAACCCCATGCATTCAATTTTTTGTTGAATCAAACAAAGTTAAATGTTGGACCTCAATTTGGACCAATGTGAAAAGTTGGCCAATAATCAAAAATCTAAATACAAGTTTACATTCAGCATAGCAAAAACACACAAGAACTCAATTTTTGTTAAAATCTAACAGAGTTAAATGTTTGACCCTCCCGAACTTAATGTATACCGATTTAAAAACGGGACAAACAATTTAAAATCTAGAAATACAGTAAGATTCAGCAGATCAGATTAATTTTGAACCCTTTTGCCTTCAATATGGACCAATTTGGTAACGATACCCAAAAATCAAAACGCGAAATACATGGTTATATTTAGTATATCAAACACCCCATATATTCATTTTTTGTTGAAATCAAACAAAGTTTAATTTTGGACCACAATTTGGAGCAACTTGAAAACGGGACCCATAATACAAACTTAATACCTGTTTAGATTCAGCATATCAATGAACCCCAAGAATAATTTTTTTGTTAAAATCAAACTAAGTTTAATTTTGGACCCTTTGGATCTTAAAGTAGACCAATTAGAACACGGGACCCAAAAATAAAAATCTAAATACACGGTTAGATTCGGCATATCAAAGAACCTCAAGAATTCAAGAACAAAACACCATGGTAATTGGTCAAGAAATAAGCAATTTATACAAAGTAATAGATAGTATTTTTTGGCCCCTTTTTGGCCCCTAATTCCTAAACAGTTTATAGCATAACCCCCAAAATCTATCCCAACCTTCTTTTTGTGATATGGAACCTCGTGTAACTATTTCAGAAAAATCCTTACACTTACACACAAGTTATTGTCTGGAAACTAGAAAGAGACTTATATTGATCCCTTTTGGGGCCTTATGGGCCCCTTGTTCCTCAACTGTTGGGACCACAACCCTCAAAATCAATCTCAAACTTCATTTTGTGGTTTCAAACCTTGAGTAAATTTCATAGAGATCCATTCAGTTAAACTAAAGTTATTGTCCGGAATCTAAATGTCTTGGGACGACGACGACGACGTGATACCAATATAAGAACGCAAAATTTATAAAACACAAAGTGGACGTGGTTAGGTACTTATATATCCCAACATCAAAAAGACAATAAGTACTGATCTGGGAGTACTCGCAGTAACTGGCGGCTAGTTCAAAGCCACTCAAACTTTTTAAAGGAATCATGCATCTTAGACTTACTTGACGATCAGTTCACATCCACCATCCAATTAATATAGTGTAAAGACGTCATCAACAGGCAGAAAAAAAAACCTGACTTTGAATAATGCCAAGATACAGGTATCAACAGATTGTAGTTCCGTAAATGTGTTTATGCATAAAACAATAATATTTAGTTTGCCTTTAGTTTATTGATAACAAAATCAATATAAACACCAACATAACCAATATTTAATATTATAATTACAGCGTTGGGTTGGTAACCTTTTAGAATGAGTTTATTTAAAGGATCGATAAGTTTACCAGGATCGTTTCTAAATTTCCAGGCACGATAAACAACATTACTGTAAGTCTGGTCCGGTGCGTTTTCGTCTTTTGACGAGACATTTTCACTTTTTAAATAGATATTTCAGCCGATATGTTTAGGATATTTGAGCTTAAATGTTTAGGATATTTGAGCTTAAATGTTAAGGATATTTGAGCTTAAATGTTTAGGATATTTGAGCTTAAATGTTTAGGATATTTGAGCTTAAATGTTTAGGATATTAGAGCTTAAATGTTGAGGACATTTGCCCTTTTAAAAAAGGACATTTGTTCTTTTTTTTAAAAGGACATTTGTACTTTTTCAATAGGACATATGCGCTTTCTCAGCATAACATTAAAAATCATTTAATATAAAATATTCATACATTTATATACAGCGAAAAGTATCAATCTTTCCTCATCATGCGTGTGTCAAATGAAAACTCTCCAACAGAGTTGATAGGAATAAATTCCCTATAACATCCATGACTCTTTCTAAAAGTACAGAAGCTGGTTTAAAAATAAAATTTCAGTCTTCACAAATTTAAAACAATTTAGATAGACAAGAGGAATATACAATGTAGTTTCCATTTGAATTTGAATCCATTAAATCTAATTAAAGAATGACGGTCGAAATGTAATTGTTCCATCCATAAAAGTTTCGTTTCCCTATCTTTTAACACTCATCATTACATTTGCACACAACTTTTGATTAAATTGTGCACATTATTTTAAAGGTAAACTCAGGTAAATAAGGTATATTATTTATTTATTAATTCAACTACTTTTTCGAGCTGAAAAACCGGTGCATTATACTTGCGTGCACTACAATTACATTTGATCGTAAAAATCATTAGTTCTGGAACCATATACAGATAAATGCCAAAAAATTAGTATATCTAAATATTAAAAAAAGTAAGGCTTCGTTGAGGGCAGCTTGTTACGCCCGTGGAAGTCGAACTCTGAACAGTAAGGGCAAATTTGAACACAATAATCAGGCTTGATACTGTCTATATTTGGATTGTGATAAAAAATTTGACATAATATATTTTCTGACACATAATAAATGTGGTCAAAGATCTTAAAAATCTATTGCGCTGTACTGTGCAATTAAAGATCATGAAAACTTTTTTAATTATTTGAAATTTGAAATATTTAGAAACAAAATGAACCCCTAAAAATGAACCCCCCTTGGAGAAATTACTCCGAATCTCTATTCCTGCCTCCCCTACGTAGTATGGAACCTTGTTGTACAATTAAAGAGAGATCCATACGCTTAAACACCAGTTATTTTCTGGAAACTATAAAATTGCTTATTTTTGTCGTTTTTTGCCCCTTGTTCCTGTGTGTTTTCGGGCAATTGTCCCCAATCTCAATCCCAACCTTCCCTTTCAAACAATTCAACTAAGTTTCAATAAAACTGCAGGAAACATTTTTGAGTAATTGTCCGAAAACTGGAAAATTCACCCTTTTTTTATTAAACTTCATACATGTACCTCGGATATGAAAAATTTTAAATTTATAAAATTCCAAAGGGAGCTTACAAACTGTTTACATCTGAGCATAGTTTTGTGTGGACGTAGCGCGCGTCTGGCGTTTAAAAATATTTTTTAACCTGTTAACTTTTGACGGGTATTATTCTTTTGTTTCTTTGTCCTATATTTTATCTCATTTATCTGTTTATTTATTGTAACCCTGTCGTGTAATGTTGTCATTTTATTGTTATCATTATTCTGCCATTTAAGCAGGAGGTTTGACATGCCACAAAACCAGGTTTAACCCACTATTTCGTTCATAAAGTGCACTTTACCAAGTCAGAAAAATAGCCATTATTACATTATAGTTCGTTTCTGTGTGAGTTACAGTTCGGTGTTGTTTCTCTGTTGTGTCGTAGTTCCCTTATGTCTGATACGTTTCGCTTGGTTTTGGTTTGTGACCCGGATTTGGTTTTTTTCTATCGATATATGAATTTTGAACAGTGGTATACTACTGTTGCCTTTATTTACATATTAAGTAGATATAAACAATTCATCAAAGTTTCATAAGCACTGCTGAAAGGATTATTTAGTTATTGTTCGAAAACTGGAAAATCCCCTTTCTAATGAATAAAATCCTGTAACTCGAAAACCTAAAATCTAACACTTTAAAATATCCAAACGGACATCATGGCAAAAGATATTATAAATTCAGCAAAATTTCTTGGAAGTTGGTGAAAGAATTTTTGTGTTATTGAATGGGAACTGGAAAGTCCCGCTTTTTAATGAATTAAGCCCAATAACTCGGAAACGTAAAATCTAGATTTTTTTTTTTAAACGAAAGGGAGCTAACGTCAACTGATATAAATAATTCATCAAAGTGTAATTGTAATTGGTTAAAGCGTTTTTGAGTTAATGTCCGACATGTTGACGACGGACGGACGGACAGATGTACGGAGAACGAAATATCATAATACGTCCAGTAAACGGGCGTATAGAACGTATTAATGTCACACGTCTTATCATGCTGAAAATGAACGTAATACGCTTGGATTATTGTGGCTGTCTGAAGACTGTGAGAAACAGTAAATCCGGTGAAAAACCCTCGCAATTATTTACGATGTATTTTAGGTGTTCTGTATATAAGGAAAGTAGTTCAATCGTTCACAAATCAACCCCACCCCTTTTTTTTCCTTCCTTCTGATTTGTAAAATTTCAAACGAAACTCCATGCGTGGGCCTTGGTGTAATTTTACAATTGATTAAATTATTTATCAAATTGCCATTCAGCGCATTAAAAACAATATGCTCTGAAGTATTCGAAAATGTTAAAAAAAAAAGCATAAACAAAAATAAATCCCCATATGCGCGCAAATCTAATGCAGATAATCAGTATATATATGCGCAAATTTACAGATCTAACATTGTTGGGATAATGTTTAGACGAAATATATATATATTATATAAATAACATATAACATTACATAAACAAATTATTATTGCGAAATCACACCCATCAGTGTCAAGCAATACAAAAAATAATACAAATAAATACAATACAATACAACACAATATAAAATGTTTTACGGTAAAATATACTTTATAAATTTATGTAAAAAACACATTCATAAATTGTTTGATAAGGGTCTGATTCCCTTAATTCTCAAGATTGCTCAATGAACACTCAAACAATGACATGGTGGGATTTAGTATGAGTTTAAGGTTATTAAATGCATCATTATGTTGATATAACGGTACATAGTCTTTAAGGTAACGAATCAAATTTTAAAGCATTGTTGTGTTTATGTCAGAATACATAAAGTAATGAAATTCATCATCTAGGACTCCACATTTTTTACATAAACTTTGTGCTCTTGGAATGTTTCTGTATCTATCCAATTCGATGCCTAGAGAATGATCTTAAAAGAGGTACATGTACATGTATCTCGCATTTGAATTATTTTATTATGTTGTTTTTCAACTTATTCATCAAACATGAGCATAAGCTGTCAGACGGGTGCAACATACGTTTGAGCTGTCACAATGTCATGTGGCAATGTTTGTATCATCTTCTTGACGTGGCTTTCTTCTGACAAAATAAAATGTAATAAATGAGGCTAAGAAAAACACAAGCAATCCAACTATCATTCCAATATAAGTAACCACGTCATCACTTTGACTTGCATTCGTTCCATTGAGGTAATTAATGTTTTTATCAAATTTGTATTCATATAACTTATTCGTATTTAAAACACACAATAGAACCCCTACTTTATGAAACTCCGATCCATTTGACAGACCCATTTGAAAATCTTGGGATATCAATGTATTATTATGAAAAACAAATAGTTTGAAGTCCATTACTTTTCCTGTTCGAAAGCAGTTACTCCCCATCTCGCAACTTCCAAATGTAGGTAGTACATGTTCCTCGTCAATCGGTATGCAACGTCGTGTGTATATATTTAGTATTTTAGTATCTAGCCTTTTTAGGATGTCTTCAAGTAATGTATGGTCTGAAATTTCTCTTAAAAAGTACTGGCAGAAGTATAAGGTTAAATCTCCATACAACTCCATATTCGTGGACGGAATAATCACTGTCTTATTTATCTTTTTATTAATGGAAATAAAGGGTATGACAATTGGAGGTGATTTTTGTGGATCAGCACAAAATTGATAAAGTTGGCATTCAGCATCAGGAATACAATGATAAAATGTAGCATTACCGCATAAATTACTCTGGCGTTCAATTCTTTGTTGACCTCTTGGACAATTTTCGACCGGTTTTCGGTTTGCTATAGCTGGTATTATATGATACAATCCAAAATATAATATAACAAGTTGTGAAAACATTTTGTATATGGATACTGGCAATAAATATTGTGTATGATCTGCCGATCTGGTGTCCTGCAGGTCAGTGATGATACTTGGTAGATAGTTGACCAATCTATCAAAAATAAAATCAGTGTATGAATTATATCGCTTTTTTATAATATATCTAAGATATAAATAAATCATTTTGATCAGTAAATATAAGAATGTGATGCATAATTTGTAAATTGTAAGCAAGTGGTATCATCGTTATCCAATGCCTTTGTTAAATGTTGAAAGTGTAGTATATGTAATATTCGTCTAAGATGGATTTCTTGTAGATACATTTTTACTCAGTGTAAAAAGTCAAATCACAAAAATACTGAACTCCGAGGAAAATTCAAAGCGTAAAGTCTCTAATCAAATGCCAAAATCAATTGATAAAACACATCAAATAAATGGACAACAACTGTCATATTTCTGGGGTTGAATTGTTGCATAACATTATTGCATGAATTCCACTTTTCTCCGGTTTTAAGTTCAATAAAATATACATGTGTAAAAAGGTTACAATAATTATTCAGTCCAAATATGCAAGTAAACTATCGTCGCGATGTATCAGTAGAATTTTGCGCTAACTAACATAGCCTTTTATGTGCTTCCGGGCATAACAAGGACTAGTTTGATACAATGTAGGAACAGGTGGAATAAAGGAAGCACGATTCAATCCATTCATATACTGAAGGGATTGTCGTCCATAAAGCATATTAAAAAAGTCTGTACAGTAGTTGTCGTTTGTTAATGTAATATATACGTGTTTCTCGTTTCTCGTTTTGTTTATATAGATTATACCGTTGGTTTTCCCGTTTGAATGGTTTTACACTAGTAATTTTGCGGCCCTTTATAGCTTGTTGTTCGGTGTGAGCCAAGGCTCCGTGTTGAAGGCCGTACTTTAACCTATAATGGTTTAATTTTTAAATTGTTATTTGGATGGAGAGTTGTCTCATTGGCACTCACACCACATCTTCCTATATCTATTACACTGAAAAACAAAAATACAAAAATCATAAAATTGACTGATTCTGTAACATTACCATTGTTGGGGAATACTGCTGTACGATTGATTTAATAATCACTGCTACGGTTTGGATAACATATTTAAATAGATCAAAATCATTTCACTTATTAAAGTGAACGAGTTGAATATTCCGATTTGACTGATTTATCTCTTTTGGAAATTGTTCGGGCGTACTCATGACTTAGTTAACCGTTATGGGATATTTGTGTCACAAATAACGGATATGAACTATTTCTCATGAGCAACATGACAAGTGTTACCAGTGAAATCGCTATCCTTTACAAGCACTTGAGTTCATCCTCATCTTTGATTAGGAATGCATAGGTCATCCTTAAATTAAAATATGTTGTTAATATAAAAAAGAAAATGTGGTTTGATTGTCAATGAGACAACTTTCCAGAAGAGACTAAATGACACAGAAAACAACAATTGCAATCCAAAATGAGCAAAGCTCATACGGAATATTCAGCTATGAAAGGTCCCGAAATGACAAATGTAAAACAATTCAAGAGAGAAAACTAACAGCCTACATGTAGTTAGTCTGTTTGGTCTGTTTTGTTTTGTGGGGTTTTTTTTTTTGGGGGGGGGGATGCTGTCGGTTTTTATATAACATAATATATTAACAATCAATAAATCATTGTGCTGTAGTCCGACTGTACGATTTGAACCTTACATTTCAATGGTGTTTATTGCATCAATACCACTTTTCTCAGGGATTCAGTTCAATAGATTTTAAAATGTTTATTTGCTCTGAGTCACAAGGGAGAAAAAAATCTATAATGTAACAAAACTATGCGAAGACTGCTGTTCTTTTTAATCAAAAAACTTATCTGTAAGATATATACGGGACCAACACTTGTGAAATAAGAAGACGTTTAGTCAATCCTTTCAAGATTTTGTTTTGATTGGCGAGCGCTTTCGAATCTGACTTGTCCTAGAGAACAACGTTTAGGTAACTGCTTTTACTTGGAAACGTATCTCCTGTTCTTTTAGAAACGGAATTAAGTCATCTCATTCCAGGAAAAGGTTTCAGTCTTGTTGTGGTTTCTTATTGCTTCTGCTCATGCTGAAACGATATAAATTTATATTTTTCTGTTTTATTACGATGAATGTTGTACAATGAAATGTCTTGCAACTCTTCGTTTTAACTTTTCAAGCTGATGTTGATGATGATGACCCAATGTCAAATTTAATATTGTTTTTGAGAATATTTTAACATGATTTTTTAAGTCAGCATCAGGGGAAGATTCAGAAATTTAAAAAAAATGTGTAACTATGACAATATACTTATTTAGATATCTTCGAAGTATATAAGATATCATTATAAAGTTTTTACGATATCTAAGAAAGTGTTTACGATATCTAAGAAAGTGTTTACGATATCTAAGAAAGTGTTTACGATATCTAAGAAAGTTTTTACGATATATAATATAGTTTATAATATACATTATAAAAACTAGATTATGTAAGATATATTATATTGTTTATCAGATATGAGATATGTTATATATACTTTATAAGATATCTTCTAAAGTAAATAAGAAACCTTATCAAGTTAACAATCGTATTTGATAAAAAGTTTTCATGTAAGATATCTTATAAAGTTTTTTAGAAATTGTAGGAACAGTTTCATATGAGATAAGTTAAAATCATTATGAGATATCTTATAAAAATTATTATATATCGTGAAGTTAGAGTAATTATTAAAGCGGACATGCAATAGTAATCCCTTCCTGTATCTATGTGCCTGATCCATGTCCGCAACATCGGTAGTAATAGCGCTATGTCTTAGTATAAAAATTTACTGTTTCAAACATACTGCCTTATAAACATGTGATTTCATACAATTCCGGCTTCTAATTAGTGAGATTTATGCTACTGATCGTTTTAAGTTTTAGTTTTTGAAAAACAAATTATATCCGAACAACAAACGACAATCTTGAGGAAACCAGTATTCGTATAAGGAAGCTACCATTTTGTTTTTAGGGGATAGGGCTAGGATAAAAACTGCTGGTCCTGCATTTATTTTTAGCTCTTATATCGCTGTACTGCCTTTTTATTTTTCATTTTGTTAGGTCCCGCTTTTATCATGTTTTCATACCTTGAACAGGTATTACTTCAATAACTAAGGCCAAGACCTTTTTTTTTTGTTTATCAAAATAAATATCGATTTTGTTTGTTTATGCCCCCGAGGAGTAATGAAAGTAAAATAGTGAAATAATCATTCGCTTTTAGAAGCCATTTTGTCAAAATAAGCTAAGAAACTTCGCTGGTGAATTATTCAGTTGCACATGGTTTCAGGAGAGACAATATATTGCACCACCTGTCAAAAAATGTTTTAATATATTCTTGTATGACATTTTCAAGATTGCATCTTTTTAAATGTTGTTTGTTTTAATTTTCTTATGACGACGGTGATTTGAACCTTCCTTTCATTCAATTTCAGAATTTCAAAATTTGACTATTTTTTTTTAATTACCCATACATATGTTATATAGTTTATTTTTGGTTTGTTCAGTGTTCTTTCATTAAAATACTTTTATATATGGTTTGCATTAGACCCTCTAGGTTTCAATGTGGATTCAATCAGACCGGTGGTTAAAATTCTCTTTTTTGACGATCAATGATTTAAAAATGGGGACATATGGTTGAAACCCCTCCTTTATCCTAGGTTGGAACCCGCTCCCCCTTTAGAAAATGATAACTATATAAATCTAAATCATAATGTGTAAAAAAAAAATCTGTTCATTAGTAATGTTCACTTATGTTTTCAGTATCAAACAAGTATATAAAGTGCGTTACATTAAAGCAGTATATGGCTTACCGTTGTACGTTGATGTCAGAAGAACCTTTGCTTTTCCAAAAATGTATTCATTGAATAAACAATAAAGGAGAAGTGTATTGGTAAGTGGACTTTAAACTTTGTTGATTTTTAATTTCGTATAGATTGTATGAATCACTTCTCTAACTCTATTGTCACCAAGTGTTTCCGTTACATATATATGTATCATATGTGTTGTACCTAAATAAGGATTACCTTCCTTCAATCAAAACATATGACCTGGGCACATCATTTGTCAGTATAGTACTATTCTCAGATATGAAACAACCGTAACAGACGCCTTTCAATAGACCAATGATGGAGAGAGAAAATCAATTAAATAATGCACAATTCACCTGTAACAAAAAATGAAGAGCAGCAGTAATTATAAGTGGGTATCCTTGGCTTCTTTTTGATTGGACTATTGATAATAAGATGCTCTTGATTGATATAAACAGTTTGAAAACAATAACATGTAGTATTTATGTAAACTGAAACTTTTACATTATATTATGTCCCAGATTTAAATAACAAATAAGAAATCAAATACGTCATTCAGTTATTTTTGTAAAGTGGAAATTGTAAACCTATCTTTAAAACATAGGATATACAGGATACTGGAAACGTGCGCATTGTGTAGGTCATAACAAGATAACGCTTTGAAAAACAACAAGTACTAATTATTGCAAACATCCTTTTTTTTAACTAACTAAAATATAAAAGATATATGTTACAGGAGTGGTATTTCAGACATTTATCGAAACAGACATGTTTAAGATAATAAAAAAAAAAGATCAACTATGAAATTAGCTTAAGAAAAAATTGAGTCGGAAAATCTTGAGTGCATAAGTTTTAATTCTCTACTTGGTGAAAGATTGATGCTGCATCTATTGATTTTTCTTCTATTACTGAAGAAGATCTCAGAAACCTTACCTTAGGCGTTTACCAGATAAAATTGGCAAAATCATACGTAGCTGAACAGTAACTTTGAGGTACTTGTACATAAACAGGAAAACAATTTGATATATGCAAAAATCCAAAGTAGACATGTTTCGTCTAAATCTCATTTGTTATGGATTGACTGTTCTTGGCTGGTTCTGTAAATGTCGTGCTGGAGCAAGAGTAGTTGGTATGTGTGCACACAATTCAGCAGTTATCTGGTATTTAGGGTATGCTCGCTGTTTGGACATACCCTATTGTTCTGGTGACGATTGGACAAAATATCTCATAGATGCATGCAAGATGCCAGAACCCGAAATTATTGACGAAAGTGATGAAAGTGACGGCGCCGAAGAATGATTGTGTGGCTCATGTCAACTTTTATGTTATGCTAAAATATTTGTATATCATGATGTTTGTAATCTTTCATAATAAATCTTTCTTTGGTGAGAGTCATGACAACCTTCGCGATTTCAAGAGTATGATATCTTACATAGAAGAAACATTCGATAAATATGTTGAATTGGGCCTTATTTTAGTGCATTTTATTCTATATATGAGTTTAAATGTCCCTTTGGTATCTATTGTCCCTCTTTTTTTAACATCTTGATATTTTTATTAAAGTTTTTAATGTTATAGTCATATATATCATGACGTATATATGTACACTTTTAAAGGGTTTCATTCCATAAAAAGTTCTATTGAATAATTAAGTAGTACTTATTTAATAGTGTTTTACACAGTCATTTTTTTTTCTCACCACAACACACATAAGTTCCAGCAGCCATAAGTAATTGTGATACGCAATTGAGGCATTTTCACTCCTTCAAATTAGAATTTCAACATAATAATGTTGGTGCTAGGGAGCGGTTGGCATGCCACATAACCAGGTTCAACCCACCATTTTTATTTTCAAACATGTCCTGTACCAAGTCAGGAAAATGGCCATTGTTATATCATAGTTCGTTTCTGTGTGTGTAACATTTAAACGTTGTGTTTCCGTTGTGTCATTTTTTTTCTTTTATATTTGAGTGTGTATTCACATTACTATTTGACGTATCACGGTACTTTTCTATCCAAAATTCATGTATGTGGTTTTCATGTTTGTTATTGTTTGTTAAATTTGTTATTCTCCAAATTTCCTTACACCGTAAATAAAAAGTAAGATTTTGTATCTTTATATTTTTGAAACCATGGCTATGGTAAATAAAAATAATCAGATACCACATATAACTTTTTTTTCTTATAACGTCCTTTTGTGTGTTTTGTATATAAGAAAGTATCTTTGTTTTGAGTTTTCGATGCAAATACGTGGAATAATAACAACACTAGTTTCAAAATTGACTAACAATTTATTTTTGGTATTAATAAAGGGGTGACGTTTGATGATGTCATACACAGTGATTTCAAGTAATATATACAAAATATATATATATTTGGAAAGCAAACACCTATCGGATATTTTGAGAAAAAAATCGTTTACTTTTGAAGTGGGTTCAATTAAGACCCTTAAAGCCCCTACTCCTTTGTTTTTTTTTGATATTTTATTACAAGGACCGCAAATTTATAAATGTGTTTGTCCATTTCTTATTAAAATTCACAACACTTGCGTTTTGAAATTGCGGTTTTTTTTTTCTTAATTTGAAATGCACAAATACTAGTAACAAAATTAATGATAAAAAGATAAAATACGAAAGTATACAGTCATGACAGTATACAATTTTTTAAGGGACCGGGTGCGGGAGTTTCACGCTACATTCAAGACCCACTGGTGGCCTTCGGCTGTTGTTTGCTATATGGTCGGGTCGTAGTCGCTTTGAAACATTACCCATTTGCTTTGTCAATTTTAGTTGTATCTGAAAACCATGCTTCACAACAGCACAGTTTGATGCTTGACAATTTCACAGATGAATAATGTTCTTTGATAATTGTAGTCTATGAATTTTGTTCATTGTTCATCACAATATTTTTTTAAGAAACGTCTTTATCAGCAGACAACGTTTTTGTGTCTTCTAAAAGAACAGTATTTTCAAGGTCACGCGGGATTAAGGATTTGTCTGAGGAATAAAACGGACAGAAACTTGGTTCATAATCTTCTACCCTGATATGCACCGTCTGCCTCCTAGATTGTATATGTTCAGTCGTGTTTCTTATCTCGTCTTCTTGTTTATTTTCCACATCAGTACTTAGTTCTTTATAATTATCTTGTGATCGGTCTACTCGTCCTTCCCTGAGCTCAATGAACGTCTCTTTGTCATTTATTTCTCTTTTTCTTTTATGTGTCTCTACCAACTGAATAACTTCTGTTGATTGTTCTTGAAGTCTGTCTTGCACTTGCATTTCACTAGGATTATCTAATAATTGAATCTGTCTTTCTGATTTATCCTTTGTAGTATTGAATATTGCCGGGATTCTACTTCTCATTCGCCAACAAATAATAAAAGTGAGCGCAATCACTATACAAAAAGCAATGATACCGACAATAACTCCAGCTATTATGTCTTGGCTCTGCAGTTCGGTATTGACTGACACGTTTGTGCGTGATGCTTGTGAATTATTAAATTTCCAAAAATCATTTTCTTTGTTATCGTATTCTTCTTCGTGATAAGTTTTAAATCTTTCTAATGTACAAAGAATAAATCCTATTCTATAATAAAAGGATTTGTTTGATGTTCCCACATTGAACTCATGAAGATTGAGTCTACTCCCCTTGAAAGCACTTTCTTTATAAATGTATAATCGCACATTTGGTGACATTCTTGGTTTGTTACACGATTTTTTCAATGTCGCTAAATAATGATGTGTTGTTGAAAGAGCACATTGTTTTGTATATGACCCAGTGTCTTTTGGTACCGATACATTCAATTTTTGCAAAATTTTATCAAATAACTTTGTATCTACAGTACAAACAAAAAGGATAAACAGTTCATATACATCTATATTTGAATTAGGTATATTGTCAACATATTCAGGAAATAGAGTTCCCTTGACGTTCAGGAGGACGGACACTGATGCAGACTTGACGGGCTGAATGCAGATTTGGTGTAACTTACATTCTTCATCTGGTAAACAATGATACAAAGATGAGTTGTCACAGAAATTTGTTTTGGCTAAAAATCTGTCTCTGTTTTCAGGACACTCATTCACGAATGTACATAACATGACACTTATTCCGCCAAACAGTATTGCTACTGCATAAATTGACGACGACTGCATCTTTAATCTGAAAACCAAATATAAATTTAAATTGCTTTTAATTCCAGTAGTGGATCCATTTAATATCAATAGCAATAGAATATGATACACAATTTTTTGTTTATTGTTGATCATTTTTGTTTAACAGTTTATCTCTATTTTATTTAGTTTTTTATTTCCTAAACACAAACAAGTTAAACAACGTTTAGGGTATCCACTCATATGAATTGTCAACGTCAAAATTTGGATGATTTTAGATCTTGTGTTGTTGATAATGTTTGCAATTTAAACCATCTATCTACATAGTATATGTTTCAAGAGTATAGGAAGAACACTACACATGGGTGAAGAAGGTCAAAATGATTAACATCAATCACTCAAAAAAAAGTGATATGACGATTTCAAACAAACGACGTCTATATAAAAAAATCTTGTCTTGGTGATGATTTTCGCTGTTTTAAGTTTCTCACGATGTATAAACATGTAAATGTCATTAAAGCGGGAGGTTTGGCATGCAACAAAACCAGGTTCAAACCACCACTTTTTCATAAAATGTCCTGTACCAAGTCAGGAAGGGCCATTGGTACATTATAGGTCGTTTCTGAGTGTGTTAAATTTTAGTGTTGTGTCTCTGTTGTGTCGTATTTCTCTTATATTTGATACGTTTCCCCCAGTTTTAGTTTGTAACCCGGATTTGTTTTTTCTCTATCGATTTATGATTTTTGAACATCGGTATACTACTGTTGCCTTTATTTAAATGCGATATTGGGCTGAAACAAAAAACTTGAGAATGCCAAAACCAATTCATTGAAATGAAATTAATTCACATACAGATTTGACTCATGATTGGACCATTTGTAGATCTAGCTTTGCTGATTTTTTTGCGAGTTAAAGTGACTCTTTCGTTTATATTGAGGTATCCATATTTAGGTTTCCGAAATTAAACAGAATTTCGAGTTGAATATAGTCATACAAGAATTGTTTATAAATAGTTCAGATTTTACTTAGTGGAAATTTCCAATGATAGAATCAATTGGTTTTCCCCATTTCATAAAATTAAACATACAGTCAATTGGTAAAATCTGAAATCTAGGATGGTTAAAGTTAGATCCCTAAAAATACCATAACATTTTACAAGCTTTATATGTAAGGTATACTTAAAATCTCTAGTAAATTTTTATATATTGTGAACTTATTGGAGTTCAACTAATGTCAGTGAAACGATCGGTGTAAATCTAGTAGAAAAGTTGTGGAAATTATCAATAGTAATTCGTATTTTTCTTTCAAATTTATAATCGAGCAGAATATGAATATATTTTTTGGATTATTTACTCAATAAACACTATGAAATTGTGATGGGATATATTTGCTTTGTGACGTCAAATTTTTCCATGAAAAGTAACAGTTCGAAGATCATGTTTGAGCTCAATTATTCGACATTATTTGTATAAGTAAGTAAGTAAGAACATAATTTAGTATATTGACATGATTTTTTTTAGATACAGTGAAATATTAAAAACTATAACATGAACACCCGACCATATAGGTCTATAAGTAACTAAAAACATTAATGTATATGGAACGACCAACAAAATAATATTTCTTTGTATGTATATGGAACGACCAACAAAATAATATGTGTTTGTATGTATATGGAACGACCAACAAAATAATATTTGTTTGTATACCAAAATATTGAGTAAATGTTTATACATTTATATGATCAATTCAGTCGTATTTTTCAATCTTTAATTAGTTTAAGCTGAAGTGCTTTCATTGGTGTTATTCAAATTTCGTAGATAATGAAGTTCATATTATTTCATATTTTTCATTCACTGATATTGGAAGATTTCTCAATTTGAAAGTTGGATAATGAGATTTATAATAAATTACAAAGGTACCATTGTTGCAGTTGGCATGAGTATTTAGAATGGTTCTGTGTTAAGTTCGTACTTCATAATCAAATAGTATTATTGTGTTGCAAGTTCTATGAATATAGGCATTATGAATAAACATCTTAAAGTTCACTGTATTTTTTATCAAATATCACATTGAAAAATGATGCAATTTTCAGAACAGAAGAAAGAGTTATCTAGTTTATTTGATTAAATGATTATAATGATACCGAATCATTTTATTCAGCATGTACACATGTTTATGACATATCTTAACAATACACGATCGAAAAGCATAAGTCTTCTATAATGATAACTGCGCAAATTAGACAAACTTTTTAAGCAAGTTTTAAAAGAAGTCGTTTTAAGGTTAAGGGATAATGTCTGCATGTAAGTTGCAAAAATATTATTTTCCTTTTTTCCTTTTTTACTGATAACATGGATAAATGGATTTTGTTTTTATTTGCACTTTACATTTAAATACAATTTTGATTATACTAGAGAATAATGGAGAATAAGGCAAAGAGACAACCAGGCAAAGGATCAGAAACAGTTAAGGCCATCATTGTGTCACTAATTACGTGAGTAATCCTGCACCTCTTTGCGGCCATTATGTGATCCCTTATAAACTATGTTTACATATTGAGCAAAATGGACGCCACACATTTTGTTTTAAACGTAGAATCAACCTTCATTTCATAAATACACAAGAGTAAAAAGGTCTATATACTAATGAATTGAAACAGGCGTAAAATGCATACTCTCTATCATCTCATTTCCTCATTATCATAAAAAGGATCTTGAGACCAAATGACATAAACATTAAAAACTATAGGTCGCCGTCAGGCATGCAACTATGAGCAAACCCAACACCTTAAAATTAGCTATTAAATCCCCGGAAATGACATATTATATAGAACAATTAAAATAAGATATTTAAGTGCGTTTTTGATGTGCAAAATATTGAACGAAACACCAATATGTAACAACAAACGGCAACCACTGCATTACAGGCTTTTAACTTAGGACAGGCATACATATACAAATTCGGCGCAAGGCTATTTTTTGCATCAAGGCGCCAACCTTTCCCTAGACTTGGACAGAAATTAAGCTCTTGGGTTTTTAAAATACAGACAGACAAGAGCGACAGGCGAAGTGCAACCCTAAAGTACTCTTCGACTTCGTCAGTAGGCACTAATAAGCCATAACAATATTCTATCTGTCATAAAAAAATAAGTGTTCCTCAAGATTTATTCTTTTAAACGATTTTCTTTTCAAATCAAGACATTCGTGTTTGTTTTACTATCTCAACTTTGTGATCTGCTTGTACATGGATATCTTTGGTAATCAAAACATTTAGGTAAGCAGCCATATTAATTATCGGTCATATAGCTGCAATATTTCAAATGCAGAAAACTTTTCCCGATTCTGTTTGATAGAGTTACACCTCCAGCAAAAATAGACAAAACAATACTTTTATTTTTTTTTTACATACAGTATGATAATCAGTTTAATATATCTATGATAAAAGAAAATGGAAAAATCCCTGTACAACATTATAATTAACCTGTGTTATATCAATTGGTAAAGATCTTATGGGCTGGGAGTTGTACAATAAAAATTATTATGAAATTCAAGGTAAATCACATTGTAAATATCTACATGCGTGCATGCATCTTTGTTAAGAGCAAATTTAGATTTACTATTCATTACATATTATTGTCAAAGTTCAAATTTTTTTTAAAAGTCCTTTTCATTTGACACAGTAAACTAGTTTTAATGTTTTTTATTTAACAAATCAAATTATACACTTAATCATTTAGTGTTTATGTTAGATTTCCAACATGGGCATTTTGATTATCATTACCGTGTTTTATTTCTAGAAGGGATGAAAAATAATCGCAAACATCTATTTATAAGTAATGGAAATCCGATAACTTATCTGTATGAATTGGAAATTTCAAAAGTTATTTATAGCTTGGTAACAGGCATTATACATGTTATATAGTATTTTTCTGAATCACAATTATACAATCCTTAAATTACCGCCTAAGGTAGCTCGATTAGAATACACACATATGATTTATGGATAGAGTTGATATTGTGCAACAATTTTAACTTCATAATATTATTAAACAAAACGAACAACTACGCATTTCAATATAGAAAGATAAATAGCCTCAATAGGGATATGGATTGGGTTTTTTGGCGCACGGTGTGTTATATAAATTAAGAAAACAATGAAAAAATTACCTCTATGTTTACAGTATTAGCCTCGATAGTCTGAAATATTCATGAAATCAGTGTTAAAATGAAATTGAAAAGTGAAACTATTTGTTTTACTTCTGATGCAGTTGAAAATGAAAATATTAATGATCTTCACATATTATAATAGTCAAACATAAAGTGTATTTCAGTTCTTATCAGATGAGGATTTAGAGGTCAAATCAGAGTTATATAAACGGTAATTGAAACATATTGTTCATCATTCTGTCCTACTGCAAATATTGTTTGTTTTGGTCCCTGTCTCCTTTTTTCAAAATCCTCTTTTTTAATCATTTTAAAATACGTATGTGTAATCGAAAATTAATTGAAGCATAGAAATTCAAACCAGTCAAAAGCTGCATGTTTTGGAAAAACACATTTTGCAATCTGCTTCTTGTTATAATTGAGAAAGTTTTCTTTTAATCTACATACATATATATATATAAATAGATTGTGTTTACATGTTGAACAACATTTGTTTAAGACAATAAGCAGTCAGAAAGTCGGAAAATTATATGGGACAAAATGTCACACAAGACAAAAAAGTTACTTATAGTTATCATACAAGAAAGTTTACAGAGGAATTTCTTTTTATTACAGATAGACTATTTAAATTAAGGATATCTTTCATTTGCCTTGATAAAGAAGATGTATCAAATTTTAATCATGCAAAGATACATTTATTTGCACCATGAAGCCATTCGGTACTGAAATGATTTATACATTCCTTTCTGAAATTGTCCGTTTATAAATTGCAATTTTTAAGATGGATTTTCCTGATTTATTACATTATTTTTTTGTCATATAGCTCATCATTTACGGTTCTTGTAAATTCTTTGCTTTCAAATATCTGGCTTTGATCGTTCCTAATGAAAATAAATATAGACCTTGAACGCGAAAATTATGTAACGTGTTATTTTTTTAAATTCTTGTTTTCTGAATAATTATGTAGATAATTTAATATAAACAAGAGTTAAAACAAAATTAGAAAAAATATATAGTTGTTTTCTTATACAAAGAATAATGATTTCAAAACTGGATTGTGACTTTTTGTAAAATGAATCCCTGTCATTCTTTCGATACTACTTGATTGCATGATTGGTTTAAGTTCTTTATTTGAAAATAATGTCAATATTCATGGAATTAAAATCAACTAGTGCATATGCACTTTAAATTCTGAATTAGATTTTAACCTTAAACGTAAAACTTCTTACATAACAAGAATTTGGCCATTGCATTTGTCTAAAACCCTATTTACATAACTTCACTCTATAATTCAATTCTGAAAGATTAAACTTACCTGTTACTAGTATATAATCCATTCATGTTTAATTTAGATTTTACGTAATGTTGCAACATTGCCTTAAATATAACATGTATAAATATTATAAATTTAAAGCATGCGGATGTTCATTTGAAGTATTTATACATACAATGTATATGTACAACATATACATACATATCGATATGAAAATTGCAGTAATTGGTATCTTAATGCATAAACATACCTGCAAATTTAATCATGATGACACTTTGAGAATATAAATGACCTTGATCATGTTTAGTAATGAATATGAAAAATACCTTAAATAACATATCATTGTTGTAAAAATTTCTTGAATAGTAAACAATAAAGAAATAATATAAAAAAGAAGATGTGGTATGATTGCCATTGAGACAACTATCCATAAAAGACCAAAATGACACAAACATTAACAATTATAGGTCACCGTACGGCCTTCAACAATGAGCAAAGCCCATACGAATATAGTCAGCTATAAAAGGCCCCGATAAGACAATGTAAAACAATTCAAGCGAAAAAACTAACGGCCTTATTTATGTAAAAAAATGAACGAAAAACAAATATGTAACATATAAACAAACGACAACCACTGAATTACAGGCTCCTGGCTTGGAACAGGCACATACATAAATAATGTGGCGGGGTTAAACATGTTAGTGGTTTTTTTTTTATTTTCATTTCATTTAATTTTAAAAAATGCACTGTAATCGCATGGGATGATTGTACTGGGTGTTATTATGGGGTTAATAACTAGAATAGAAAAGTAATCCACGAGTAGATCATGTCAGCTATTACTGCGTAAGTGATTTTCAAAATGTCTCAAATTTCGAAACAACTTTTTAATTTGAATACGACCTCCAAATTATTACGTACGTATAATGTTATGACGTTGTGAGTGTCGTCTTTACCGTTATCGTCCGAAGACATTCGGTGTCCAATAACCCAAGTATAATACTATGGATCTCTATGTTTCCAAAAGGTTAAAATGATCCAAAATTCACTTTGTTTGATTTGTACAAGTACAGATGTGTTGTCGTTGACATGCTGAATCAACCTTGTATTCCGAATTTGGATTTTGTGCTCCATTATCAAATTGGTAAACATTTAGATGCAGAGGTGTCCAAAATTAAACTTCGTATGATGAGGCAAGCCTTTTAAAATTGATTTGGTTTAGTCATGTTTCAATATGCCACTATCGCTACAGAGGTTTGGGTACCCGCAAATTGTAGTCACATTCTATATATGTGTTAATGACCTGTCAAAAAATTGTCAAGAGCCTGTGCTTCATTTGTTGTAACTTGGTGATGTATATATAATTAATGTTTTCGTGTATAGGTTTGGACAAAGAACTGGCAGTTAGTTTTTTCGTTTGAATGTTTTATTCTTTTTCATGTAGGGGCGTTTATTGCTTGCTATGTGGTATTTGTCTTCATGATTGGTAACGACCTTGCGATGAACTATGGTTGATTATTTCTTAGCCAGTGCTTCGTAAAAAAAGCAGGGCATAAAGGAAAAGTGTTACCTTCCAAGATTGTACATTACATTCCTTGGTAGAGCACATTATATCAACTTGTCACAATCGGGAAAAAACAAAAAGACATTATAGAGAGCAAACTATAATAAAGAGTCTTTTAAACTCATAAGTCAAAGACATACTGACAACGCATTGACATTAAAATGAAAAACGACGTACAACAAACCACAGTAATCATAAAATAAAACTCAAAACTGAGAAACACGAACACCAGCTTTGGGAATGACATTTGAAATTACGGAGGAGAAGTATATCTTGTACCACATGTTGCTGATATACTAGTTATATTTGTTTTCGATCATGCTTCATTAAAAGATTAAGATGATGTGAATATTTTATGGCAATAAGATATATACAATAAAGTATTATATAACTTGTGATGTCGTCATTCCCCATTTCCATTCTCAATTTACTATGAGATTTAAACTCCATATTTAGGCACTGCTGGCATGTTTCGACATATACATTAAAAAGTTAACCATTAGAACGTTTTAATCATCTCTTTCTTAATTATGTTGTATTCTCTTTTTCAAGTGTAATTGGACAAAATTAATGAATATCTTCCAAGTTTTTCCCGATTGTGTCATTTCCGAAGGTGACTTATTTCTGTAATGTTATTTGTATGAGCAACGCGACGGTTGCCATGTGAAGAGCAGGAACTGTATATATTTTCGGGGCACCTGAGTTTATTTCATGGCTTTAAATGGAATTCATTTTTTATGGTTTTTATTTTTCAATATTATATGGTGTTAAATTTTTCCGTTCATTCTAAGCCTATTACAATTTTGTTGTCTGTTTACATTTTATCCTTGGTGCCTTTATAAATTTATTTCATTCTGTTGTGGTATTGTATAATGAAAAGAAAAAATAAAGGATCAAGAGTTATGAAGGATGATTCGACTTTTTTGGGGAGAGAAATAGGTACATTATTAAGATTTTATTCCCCTTCAATATTCGATTCCTTTTATTTAGCAATCTACCCTCTTACTCGTGCCATATTTTATTACTTGCGACTTTTTTAAAGATTGAATAATAGAATAACAATTTCAAAAAACAATAAAACTAAATGCCATTTATAAAGAAAATGCAACCTCTAACATGTCGAATGCACTTTGTTCTATGGTTGGGTCTCTTCTATGGTCGGGTTGTTGTCTCTTTGACACATTCCCCATTTCCATTCTCAATTTACTATGAGATTTAAACTCCATATTTAGGCACTGCTGGCATGTTTCGACATATACATTAAAAAGTTAACCATTAGAACGTTTTAATCATCTCTTTCTTAATTATGTTGTATTCTCTTTTTCAAGTGTAATTGGACAAAATTAATGAATATCTTCCAAGTTTTTCCCGATTGTGTCATTTCCGAAGGTGACTTATTTCTGTATTGTTATTTGTATGAGCAACGCGACAGTTGCCATGTGAAGAGCAGGAACTGTATATATTTTCGGGGCACCTGAGTTTATTTCACGGCTTTAAATGGAATTCATTTTGTACGGTTTTATTTTTCAATATTATATGGTGTTATAGTTTTCCGTTCATTCTAAGCTTATTACAATTTTGTTATCTGTTTACATTTTATCCTTGGTGCCTTTATAAATTTATTTCATTCTGTTGTGGTATTGTATAATGAAAAGAAAAATAAAGGATCAAGAGTTATGAAGGATGATTCGACTTTTTAAGGGAGAGAAATAGGTACATTCTTAAGATTTTATTCGATTCCTTTTTTTTTAGCAATCTACCCTACTACTCGTACCATATTTTATTACTTGCGACTTTTTTAAAGATTGAATAATAGAATAACAATTTCAAAAAACAATTCCCGATTGTGTCATTTCCGAAGGTGACTTATTTCTGTATTGTTATTTGTATGAGCAACGCGACAGTTGCCATGTGAAGAGCAGGAACTGTATATATTTTCGGGGCACCTGAGTTTATTTCACGGCTTTAAATGGAATTCATTTTGTACGGTTTTATTTTTCAATATTATATGGTGTTATAGTTTTCCGTTCATTCTAACTTATTACAATTTTGTTATCTGTTTACATTTTATCCTTGGTGCCTTTATAAATTTATTTCATTCTGTTGTGGTATTGTATAATGAAAAGAAAAATAAAGGATCAAGAGTTATGAAGGATGATTCGACTTTTTAAGGGAGAGAAATAGGTACATTCTTAAGATTTTATTCGATTCCTTTTTTTTAGCAATCTACCCTACTACTCGTACCACATTTTATTACTTGCGACTTTTTTAAAGATTGAATAATAGAATAACAATTTCAAAAAACAATAAAAATAAATGACATTTATTATTTCATTATGTAGGCAACGCCACATGGCATTTTCTCTTCTCCTTCCAGATTATGACTGCTGTGAGGGCCGCTTGAACCTTGCAAGGTTCTTTCAATATTGCTTGATGCCTTCAATGGATCATCCTCGTCATTTATCTAGAAAAAAAATTAAAAAAAATTTATGTGTTTTATTTCACAAATACAACAAATTAAATGTAAATAAAATGTCTGATATACACAATGTGCACACAGCCGTAATATATTTATAACGTAGGCAATCATCAGAAAGACGCATGCAAAATTAAAAAGCGTAAATGATATATTTGGCATGGGTAACAGTAACTTTTACATAACAATTATATTTTATAAAAATATGGAATCATGAATACTACTTTAAACATGTACATATTTGTTTAAGGGCCAGCTGTAGGACGCCTCCGGGTGTGGGAATTTCTCGCTACATTGAAGACCTGTTGATGACCTTCTGCTGTTGTTTTTTTATTTGGTCGGATTGTTGTCTCTTTGACACATTCCCCATTACCATTCTCAATTTTACCCAAAAAAATGTGTCAGTAAATGCAACAGAAGTATCTTACTGTCCAATAGTCATAAATCAATTAAGCAAAAAAAATTTACAAGCAAAACCAGAGGGAACACATCAACTATAAGAGGGAAAAAATAATGAAACAACAGATACAGAACTACAACAAAACAAATGCCAACATACATATAAGCGGACCTATAATGGTTTACTTTTATAAATTGTTATTTGGATAGAGGGTAGTCTCATTGGCACTCATACTAATATATCTATTTGATAACAGCTGCCATATTCGTGACTTGGTACAATATATGTAAAGAAAAATGAAGTGGGTTGAACCTGATTTTATCACATACAAAGCTCCCGCTTGTATGGCAATGATAAAAAGACCTCTTAAAATTAAAACATGCAAGAACACTCACAACCGAGAAATACATCAAGAAATGAATGATATAATAGTATAATGTAAACCATAGAATTATTTCAACGGACACATGAAAGTAAGTACATTTGAAAAGACTTAGAGAAGACGATTAATACTACATTAAATTATAGAAATGAAATCAAACGAAATTTAAACATGAAATGAATCATATAATTTGTCAATTTGTTTATTCGTCTCACGTTTAAAGACAATACTCAATCGATGAATTTTTCATTAATTTATTTACCATTCGCACTCTACTGCGCCGCTTTGCTAGCCTTATTATTTCTTCTTCTTGGAAATTTTTCTGGCATTCGACTCTGTGTTCGGGATAAGACTGAAAACAGATTGATGTATAGTTATCTGAATTTGTCAATAACATACACCTTCATTATATCATTTGTGTTTGTCGCTATTTTACGCATTTTTTTCTTTGAGCTTATGACTGATAATTTCCTTTCTCAGCACAATAAAGTGATATGAACAAATTATCGCTAGAAACTAAGGGAGCTCTTGCCCTTGTCAATGAAACTTACAACGTTGTCCTAGGTAAAAAAGCAATAAACCGATTATCATTGGATATCTCACCTCAATTACTTTTCTAACCTTTTCCCTATCGGCTCAAGTTTAAAATATAGCACTTCACATGTATATGGAATATACATTTCCCAACTCATTCCGTATTCCAGAGTTTGCAGCTGCTACTCAGACTTTATAAAACGGCACCAGTATCTGAGCAGGAGGTTTATATCAGCGAAATTTTTTTGTCGTTAAAAGCTTATTGAAAGATACCAAGACCTTGTTTGATATTTTATAAAGGACTTTCTGCTTTTGAATTTTTTGTATTACGTTTTGCTTTGTATCAAAGTGTTTTATTTGAACTTACAAGTATATCGTTGAGAAAACAAACTGCGGTTGGATCAGATTCACTTTCCGGACTTTCACAAACCAATGTGTGGCCGAGGGGTGGAATATCCTACAATTAAAATAATAAATTAAAAAGAATTCTAATTCTAGTACATGAGAAAAGATGAAAATGATAAATATTTAGCTTTTGAAATAAAAAATAAAAATGTCTGTACCATTTACTCAACTAGTAAATCATGTACGTGTTAATTTGATTTTCATTGTTTCGACTTTGTCATCCTAAAAGTTCGGTGTAAACTTCTTTAAAAAAAGTCGAGAATATATCAATTGCTATCATATAATTGGTTTCTATGTGTGTTGTCCTTTGTTTTTGTTGCACTTCGTTGTTCCTGATGTTCCTTTGTTTTCCTCTTCTAATTGATGTGCTCCCCTTATTTTTGTCGTGAAAAGAATATTGGAAGATACCAAGACCTTGTTTGATATTTTATAAAGGACTTTCCGCTTTGAATTTCTCTTGCATTTTTTTTTTGTACTACGTATTGCTTTGTATCAAAGTGTTTTATTTGAACTTACAAGTATACCGTTGAGAAAAGAAACTGCGGTTGAATCAGATTCGATGTTTCCCTGATGTGCTCTTGTATCTTTTTCTAGATAGGGCGCATTCTTTTCATCCAAGCTCTTTATCTGATTGAGGCCAACTGCGACATCGTTCCTCTCTTTGCATCCAAAGTTTAAATAACTTGTGTTGGAAACTTTTCCTCTCTGAAAAACACCACAGTTATGTCTCATGAATTATGTTTTTTCTACATGATGTATACTATGTAGTGTTATCAAATCGAACATTTTTTACTAAACTGTTACTCAGATAATCTTTCGACCAACTAACCGGTTACATGTAGTCTCTCGTGTTTTGTTTTTTTTTATATATGGATTATATCGTTGGATTTCCCTATTGAATGGTTTAACACTACTATTGTTTGGGGCTCTTTCTGACTTGCTATTTACTTTTACAAATTGGGACACGGATAGAGAGTTGTCTTATTGGCACTGATACCCCATTTTCTTATATCTAATTATTGCAATTGGTCCTATAAACTGTGATACTTTCTAAGATATGCGCATTTTTAAAAAGAAGTAAAGGTAGAGGGATCGAATTCCTCTTCTGCAAAACGTATATATGCAAGATGGTTTGTAGCTCTTTCTAGTCTTGATTTTTTGCATTTTTTCACTTCCCTTTTATTTTCGTGAGGTGAAAAACACGCAAAATTAGTTCTCTTATCGAAACGGATTAAAATGTCAAAGGCCGTATGTTGACATGTAGGTGTTTCCATCTTCACCTCAATTATTTTACAAAAAAAAGACCACCCAGCAACATCGTCATTGTAAAATATTTTAGACATACTGACATGCAATTTGACTATAGAAGATCTGATCGTTATGAGACATGCATAAGATATATATTATATTCCGCAGTGTTTTATATACACGATTTAAGGTATTGCAGAATTGGGGTTTTTCACTAACTTTTGTTTGTTTACAATAATAAGATCACTTACAACTTTTGACAACTCTTCTAAGATTTTATTCGTAGTATTCTCAATGAATGGTTGCATATCATTTTCCGGACTTTCACAAACCCACCTGTGGCCGAGGGGTGGAATATCCTACAATTAAAAAAGAATTATAATTCTAATAAATGAGAAAAAATGAAAATGATAAATATTTAGCTTTTGAAATTTAAAAAAAAGCTGTCTTTACCATTTACTCAACTAGTAAAAAATGAACGTGTTAATTTGATTTTCATTGTTTCGACTTTGTGCATCTTGAAAGTTCGGTGACAATTTCTTTTTAAAAAAAAGTCGAGAATATTGTCAATTGCTATTATATAATTTGTTTTTGTTGCACTTCTGTGTTCCTGTTGTTCCTTTATTTTCCTCTTCTATTTGATATGTTTCCCTCGGTTTTGGTTTGTCACCGGTTTTGTTTTCTCCATCGATTTATGACTTTGAAAACTAGTATACTTATGTAGCCTTTATTTATCCCAAGAACAGTTATAAATGCTATTGTATTATTCATTTACTTACACTTTCAACAACTGGTTCGGAGCTGTGTCTATCCATATAGTTTCCCATGTTTTCTTCTTGAGTCTTCCACTGAAATATAAAAATTTAGTTTTTCACTAAACGGAATGAATAGGTGTGATTTTATTAAATAATAATAATTATTATTAATTCTGGTACCATGCCAATTTAATGAACCCATTTCACTTATTTGTACGATTCTTATTTTTTGTTAATAATTCAGGACCAACACCTGTATTATCCAACAAATTCTTCCAAATGTTTGATACTTATGTTTCAACAACTGTTTCAACATTCTAGTATATCTTTATTTTAGTTTTAATTTATACTGATTTTTTACTCCTCAGACATAAACAAGGAGATGTCCCCTTCATTTATGACTATGCTTAATGTGTTTTGCTCATTGTTGAAGGCCATACGCTGACCTGTAGTTGTTAAATTCATATGGACTCTGGCTAGGTTTTGTCTCATTGGAAATCATACCAGTCTTCTTTTTTTATAAGGTGATGTAAATTTGTTGACTATGAGACAATTTTTCAACCATTCCAACATAGTCGAAATATTTAAGGCATTATAATTTAACGTGTAAACTGAGAAAATACAACCACAAATTCAGATATAAAAGGTTGAATAAAAATGAACAAAACACGTATTGGCAAACCTATAATGCTTTTTAAATAAATAATGACTTTCTGACTTCACAAAAGGCTCACACCGAACAGCAAGATGTATAAGGCCACAAAATGACTACTGTAAAACAGATAAAACAAGTAAACCAATGTTTTAATCTTTATTAAAAACGAAAAACGAGAAAAAAAAACTATGTACCACATCAACAAACGAAAACCATTGAACAACAAACTTCTAGGTTATGACAGATGCATACAAATGCAGAGGGTTAACACGCTTTAATAGGTGATAACTTTCTTCATTGATTTAAACGTTGTACAGTTCGAATTTTTTTAAGGGTTTATGGAATTATTCATGGGTATTTACCGCAGAAATCCAAATTCAAAATCAAAATACAAACATAAAAGTTATACAGAAGAGGACTATAGATAGTACAAACGACATGAAAATTCTTTCCTAATTATATACCAAAAATCGAGATAACTATTTACACCACTGGGTCGATGACACTGCTGGTGGACGTTTCGTCCGCGAGGGTATCAACAGCCCAGTAGTCAACGCTTCGGTGTTGACATTAATATCAATAATGTGGTCATATTTATAAATTTGATATTTACAAAACTTCGAATTTCCGAAAAACTAAGGATTTCCTTATCCCATGCATAGATAACCTTAGCCGTATTTAGCAAAACGTTTTGGAATTTTGGATCAATCCAAACTCTTCAATTTTGTACTTGCTTGAGTTTATAAATATTTTGATATGAGCGTTACTGATGAGTCTTATGTAGACGAAACGCTCGTCTGGCGTACTAAATTATAATCATGGTACCATTGATAACTATTAGTCATATGGTCAATTATTTTTTTTAATTTTCTGTTTGCAAAGGTATGAGTTATTCGAAATACTAAGGATGTTCTCATCCCATGCATCGATTAACATAGCCGTATTTTGCACATTTTTTTGGAATTTTGGGTCAATAATGCTCGTCAACTTTGTACTTGTTTGGCTCACTCACCATTTTGATCTGAGCGTCACTGGTGAGTCTTATGTAGACGCAACGCGCTTCCAGACATGTATTGTGATTCAAGGGTCATTATTTATTTATGCAGATACTTTTAGAGAGTTAACAACAAATTAATATATCACACTCCTTAATGAAGTAATTAAAATAATCAGTGTCAGGCCTAACCAAAAAAGGCACAAAACTGATAAGCACCTTCGGCGACTCAAGTAGAATAAATAGCACGATTACCAAAGGCTTACCTAACATTTTCCAACAAGTTATGTTAAACATCAATGATCTAGCTTATTGCTACCCTGATATTATTACTGCATGACAACGATGATACGTATTGGTTACACTAGTGTTTGTCAATATTAATGCTTCAGTAATCGTTGGTTCCTATTTCCGTGGGACCGACGAAAGGAGGTGGGGGTAATTGTCAGGAAAAACAATTAAAATGTGTCCAAGTAAAAAGTTATCTCATACTCAAACAATCAGATTGAAAGCAAGTTTTAAACCCATTTGAACTATGGTATATTAAGAATTTTTTTAATTAAATACCAATAATTTTAGACTAATGCATTCATGAGGTCGTCTCATACTTGCAATGAGACTTAAGCTTTTTCTTTTTCTATTGTAAACGCTATAACAGATGTCAAGAAATTTAACGATTTATGTTAATGTATTGAGTCTTTATTTTTTCAAAAGCATATTTTGTCTGTTTTCTTAATGGGTATTTTTGGTATGTGAGCAAATAAGGTAGCTCATCTTATTTTGTGAGTTTAATTCTTTGATACAAAGTGTAACGAAAAACTCTAATCCATGGATAATTTTCTTACTCAATCTCAATTAAAGCAGAATTCAAACAAAATGAAAAGTTCCAAATTTATAAAGCTATCAGACAGAAAATGCGTTTACAACAATTGTCTGCATTTTTAATGTTATAAGTATATTCGCTTAGTTTTATACATGTTTGGTTGGAAGACCTGTTAATATTGCACTTGTTACGTTGTTTGATAGCGTTTGAATATTTTTCAGTTTGTATGGACTTCCGAATTTGCCTTGAAGTTCGATATTTTTCCTACAGTTTTACGATGATAATATAGGATAAAACGCCTTTTTAATGGAATTTATTGGTGTACAAACTCACAAAATGATATATGTGTTAGTGACTTGGTCCAGTTCATACAACCAACAACCAATAAATTCCTTTAAAAAGGCGTTTAATGGTTATTATTCTTTAAAATTGGAAAAAAAGGGATTATGTTTTTTTCCACACTCTTTAACCTTATCACACGTAAATTGTATATTTATGTCATCGAAAAGGACTGGCGCATGGATATATTTGTTAGTTAACAATGAAATTTGCTATCGGATGAATGATAAACTGCATAAACTCTTATTATCATTCAAACGAGTGTTTTTGTGGTTATTATTTTATTTAAAGATTAACGTGCAGTGAAAAAAATTTTTGTTAATGTCGTTGTTATTATCGCCGCCATCTTGTTTACATTGGTTATGAAAAGAAGTTCAGTCAACGTCGTCTATCGAAAAATAACTATTGTCAAGATCAACTATCGGAAGTCCTCTCGATCAATCATGTCAACGTATTCTCTATGTATGCAGATTTGTCCATTGGTACATATAGTTAGGATTAATATTTCTCTCAGATTGAACTATATCATATCTGCGGTTGATTTTATTATTCACAAGTAGTGCCTTTTAGTGGAGAGACCAATTGATTTTGTTGTGATTGGGTTTTTTTTCTTCTTCCATTTATTTATCATATGTCGATTATGTTTTAAAATATTTTTTTCGATATTTGACAGATGATATCAAACAATTTAATATTTTTGTAATTGTTGTCATCATTCTTTGTAATGTATCTTGTTAAATCAAACACTTTTTATATAGGAGTCATCTCTCGTTAATTGTTTTCTTGTTATCGCGGTTCCTCGTAAATCGTAGCGTTTATCGCATGAAGATGATGTGTTAAATAAGGATCGACGATCCAGTCATATGCTTAAATATTTATTCTTCTGGTTTGTTTGAAATAAATGGTTTGTTTGGTTAACTCATAAACCGTAAGTCATGGGATATCAGAGGCTTTTTATAAGACGTATTTGGTCAATAAGCTAGAAATGGAGGTCATGGGTCATAGATCAAGTCTTTTTTCAAAAGGTTTTTATCCCAACTCCTCATTAACACCATCAGAAATTGACCAAAAATGATGTGGTAAAATGTAAGTGACGTAAATACTCAATGTCATTTCATTTGGAAGGAAGGGCTCTGGTGACTTTTATAACTCTGTCCCTTAAAAATCTTCTAAAATAGCTGCTTGGTAATGTAACTACTTTTCCACAAATATCATCATATTATGAGATTCATGATATTCAATATTGAAATTGAAGTCAAGTACAAAGCAACGTCTGACGTTCTAGATTTTGCCATAAATTCAAACAAATGAAAGCTTAAGATAGCTTTAAACCCAGATTTAATCCACTATTGTCTACATAAGGAAATGCATGTAAGTTCGATGTCCAAAATACGACAGTTGTTTTCCGTTCGTTTGATGTGTTTGAGCTTTTGGTTATGACATTTAAAAAATAAATCGCCGTTATAAACTGTCCTGGAGTTCAGTACTTTTGCTATTTAAGTTTTTTTTTACTTGCACTTGATAGTATGAGTTAACATTCTGTTAACCGGTAGTCGAAAATTATCGCTATTATTCCAAACATTTGACTATTTTAAACAAGAACTTTGAGAATGGAACTTTAGTATTTTTGTTTGTCGTCGATGTGCCTTTGTTACGATTTTTACCGTCTGCTCTAATGATGTGCACTATTTCACCGTCTTAGATTTAACCTTGCTTTATTTTGTAACTTCTTGTCGTTAACATGGCTAAGTCAGGACCTTTTCTTGTCTCGTTTTAGTTTTTAACATTTAATCATGTCGGGGCCTTTCTTAGTTATCTAAATATAATTTATATTGAAAGCCATACGTCATATGACCTTGACATTGACGTTCTCTTTTTTGACCTTTGTTATAACTTAATACTGGTACATGAAAAAGATACTCGAATTAGGCTGGATAAAAAATGACCTCGTATAGAACTAAACTTAATTAAAAGTTGTGTTATGGTGTGTTTTGCTTGTATCTCAGGTTAAAAGAAACTGTTTTATTTTGACACAATTTTTGTTAATTGACATTATAAGGGCTTTCTACACATCCATAGAAAGACCTTTTTATTTTGTTCTGCACTCATTATTTCGAACAATTAGATTGCTGACAAAACTCATCCCATTTAGTCAAGGACATTTTTATTAGAATATCTCTAAACATCGTTTTCCTTTTTTTGTACCTCCTTCGTAACCAAAACGAAAAATAACCACAAAATTCTGTTTCTTCTAATTCTTCGTTATATGTCGAATAGATTTTTGATCTAGCTGACCCAGAGACTACATTTGAAAGTTATGTTTCCTTATCTTGTATTTTACATAAGTAATATGTATTTTAAACGAGTAAACCTTAGTGTCTTACATTGATTCACCAAGAGGTAAATTAGTTGGAGGTTAAATGCCAAGATCATATTTTTAATTTTGATAACGGCTTATTATTATTTTGCTTCTCCTCAGAAACCGTATATGATAGTGACAAAATGGTTTTACTTAAACTGCTTTACTTACTTCTTCATGTTCTAAAACTAACATGTATATCTTAGTTAAAAAGGACATTTATTGGAGGGCTGCTCAGCTCCAATTTCCAAATGAGCTGTATTGGGATACAACTCATAAAATATCTATTGATCGGGTTAGGATGAATTGATTTGAGGCCATTGCGATTATTACCTTTCAATTTAGGTCAAGGTCAAATTCAAAATTAATGTCTTAGATTTTGGCCTTTGTTATTAGTTCATATTTATATGTGATAAAGCTAAGAGATCTTTTGCATTTTTTTGGAATACTCGTGACTTTGAATAAATGTAAAATTAACTTTTGTAAAACAGGATTAGCCATTGCATGCCCCAAAATCATACAAAAGTACCAAAAACCGTACACTTTTGGAATCCGTGTGAAGTCACAAACAGGATAGTACCAGATGTGATTTTTTGTAAACCACAGATTTTAAAAAAAACTAGACAAGATACCAGGGCTGATATTTGGTATTTGCGGCAGACGTGAGTTAAGTTTTCAGAAATCGTAGAAGATATTTATAAAATTTTTATTAAGTATTAGTGGTGACATTTTGTTACAGATAAATTTGGGTTGAAATTTTACCTTGTAATTTAATTGGAGTTTTCCTCCGTCTTATTCTAGAATTCAAAATTATCTAAATTTGGATATTCCTCATAAACTATAATAGTAAAGACCTATTGTCTTTGATTTGAGTTCTTTAAGACCTTTATTATGTTAATCTTATCTAATATTGATTTGATTTTGGATTTTTGGTGTTTCAACACTAATTTAAAGCACCGCTTTTGTGTTTCTGTATTTTGTGGCGGACGATTTTAATTGATGGAGGAAGCCGGAGTGCTCGGTGGAAACTATCGACCTTCGATGAGAAAACTGGCGAGATTGGAGTCGAGTGCCCCTTCACAAGCGGGGTTCGAACTCATAACCTCAGTGTTCACCGACTTAGAACACTTGGCAACCGAAGCCCCAACTTTATAATTAAACGTATTTATAACTGGTTGATCATAAGTAATAGAGACACAGTTATTTTAATTTGAGGTCAAGGGACAAAAATAAAAAGAAAATGAAGAAAACCATCAATTTTGATCTCAACAATATGGTTTTTAAATTTTTTATACCGATTGTTTTGCTTATTCTTCGGTTATCTAAGTAGCGACTTAGGATCTGTCGGTTGTTGTCTGTTGCCTTTTACGTGATGTGTTTGTGTGTACTTTTTTCACTTTCGATCTTTTATATCTGAGCGTCACTGGTGAGTCTTGTGTGGACAAGGCGCGTTTTTGGCGTATTGAATTTTAAACCTGATGCTTTTGTTATCTATTAATCATGTTTTTCTTTGTCTAATATGTTCTCCTATTTATTTGTATTGTAGTCCTGTAATATTATGTTGTCATTTCAATGTTATATTTAACTTTGCCATTAAAGTGCGAGGTTTGGCATGCCACAAAATCAGGTTCAACCCACCACTTTTATTCCCCTTTAAAAGTGTCCTGTACCAAGTCAGGAATATGGCGATTGTTATATTATTGTTCGTTTCTGTGTGTGTTGCATTTAACGTTGAGTTGTTTGTGTTTTCTCTTATTTTTGAGATATTGAGATACGACGTGGAACGGTACTTGTCTATCCCAAATTCATGTATTTGGTTTTGATGTTATATTTGTTATTCTCGTGGTGTTTTATATGTTGCTTAGTCCGTTTCTGTGTGTGTTGCGTTTCGGTGTTATGTCTTTGTTCTCCTCTTATATTAAATGCGTTTCCCTCGGTTTTAGTTTGTTACCCCGATTTTGTTTTTTGTCCATGGATTTATGAGTTTTGAACAGCGGTATACTACTGTTGCCTTTATTTGATAAGAAAGATACCAGTGTTGAACAAGCAATAAATCACCCTTTAAGATCCCGAGAAATATTTCAAGCTTGATCCCCTGTTTGTCTTTTTGTAGTTTTTCTTTTTGTGATTGTATTATCTTTTTTTCTTCAATTTTTTAAATATTCTCAAGTTTTTTGTTCTCCCATGGTTTGTTTGATCGCGTTCAGTTTTTTACATAAATAAGGCCGTTAGTTTTCTCGTTTGAATTGTTTTACATTGTCTTATCGGGGTCTTTTATAGCTGACTATGCGGTATGGACTTTGCTCATTGTTGAAGGCCGTACGGTGACCTATAGTTGTTAATGTTTGTGTCATTTTGATCTTTTGTGGATAGTTGTCTCATTGGCAATCATACCACATCTTCTTTTTTATAATTAATAAGTTGGGTGTTTTATCTCGTCCCGTGTTTTCATCATTTAAGCATAACAGATACCGACTCATTCTTTTTTCATAGAAAGTATTAAATCATGTAATGGACTGTCAAAAATATATTAAGAATGAACAGAACAATAATCTAAAGATGAACATCATATCATTCAATTAGTTTGCTCCGTTATATTTATTATGATAAATTTATCGAGTAATGCTCGGAGTCTGTTAACAAGTACACTTCTTCGTTTCTTCGAACAACATTAACAAATATTTGGATCGAAGTTTAATTTTGTGGCTCAGAGCTCCAATTGATGCATCTATAAAAAAATAAAGGTTTTGCATTTAAACAACTAATGTCACTTACGATCACCGATACTGTCTCGAACAGCGGGTTACTAACAATTGTTCTCGTTTCTGACATATTATGCTGCAAAGAATTCGAATTGTGTTGTTCCCTACATATGTCCGACATAGGATTCAGAACACGCACAAAAAATACATAAATTCGTCTCCCTTATCACGTTTTCGTGTGTAAGTTAAAGTTCAAAGGCAGTTCGATCTGCCTTATGATTATATCGGCATTTGTATTGAAAATACTCAGAATATTTAATTAACTATTAGGAACTCTAAACATAGAGTTTTGGCATTTTGTATCAAACTTTACGATATTGGTTTAAACTGCCTACATCTACTTCATTTTAACTTGGATTGATAAATGTACATGTCGCATTGGAAATCATACCAAATTCCCTCATTTTTATATTACAACATCTATCATATTATTTCTAAAGATTAAATGAAAAATTGATAAATGTTATGCATTGCATAATTTAAAGTTATTTCTATATGTATGTCTAATTCAATTCTGATTAAATTTTGCAAACGATAGGTTTGCTGTGGTATATTTTTTTCGTTTCAATGCAACAGGACATTTATAATTTTGTCAAAAGTATTACATTCTTTTTAATTACGTAAGAATTTAATAAATTGTACGTACATGAGTTTTAAAAAGCCATTTGACGAATATACAAAGAGTACTTAACGGTGTATCAGGACATATTGATCTCGTTTATAAATAGGTACGGTTTAATTTCGAAATACAGAGAAACGAAAGCAAAAGTTCATTTTTTTTTTATTTGACAAAATATTTATCATAACTTGGATATGTTTTTAAACACAAATTAAAATATTTTTATGAGAAATATTTTCAATATTCCTCACAGTGGGGCGGTCTGATATAAATTTGATAAAGTGTGTCAATTGTTGTCAATTTGTTCATTTTGATATTGGCTTGATGATAGAATTGTTAAACTGGTTGTAGGATTTAACTGGACATAGATTTCGTAAACTTACCCTTTATACTTTATCATATTGCCTTATACATTCAATTCATTGTCCATAGCATCCAGCAACATCGCAGAAAAATGAATATTATTATGTTTAGTGTACCTTTTGTTATTGTAATTTGGGTTGTTACTTATAAGGCGGAACAATCAACAGTAGCCACATTGAATGTATACATCATAAATAGTAATGATAGTGTAACTTTTGTTTGTTGTCAAGATCAAATTAATGTTATATTAATTAGAAGTCTTAGTTTTATCATTACCTAGAATAATTTCTTAGTATGATCTTATTCAAATGATATTCACCAAATATAATGTCGAATATATTAAAATAAATATTCATTTTGAGTAGAATAAAACACAGAAATAGTTTGTACTTACATATAAATGAGTTATGTAAACTTGAATTCTTGCACAAAAAGGTCCTGTCTAGTTAACTGCGAATCAGGTAATAATGATTTTTTACGTATATTGATTGTTGCTTACTATTTTTACATACTGAGAAACGAAAGAAAAGAAATTTAACCCACTCAGAAAAAATTATACCAAATGGAACATAGATAGGTTTTTGAGTTTTAATTACATACTTTTGATAGATATCTTGTTAGAAATATTTTCAATAGTTTTCGGTTTAAATTTTTTAATGTGTTGTGGTGTACAAATTTTTGGCATTTCGCGGCAACTATGTGTTATGTTTTTTTTTGCATTATGTTTTTCGTTAATACGTTTTTTGTAAACATGTTCATATGATAAAATATAATCTTTCGATCAGTATAAATTGATGTCGGAACTGGGATGTTTTTTACTTCTAGTAGTCATTTTCTAATTTATTTTACTCATTGTAATTGTTTTTAGTTTCATCTGTTACCAGTTCCAACATCGGACTGGGACTTCTTTTAAACAAATTATTACTGTACTTATTTCAGTGTCTTGTCTATTCCACTTGGCTAGGGGTGACTCAAAAAGTAACGCAATCTTTAGAGAAGAAGAAAAGAGTCTTTAGTTTCATTTCTGTTTATTAAATCACTGTAAAGTATCTCTGATGTATTTATTGTGTGTGGGTTTTTTTTTTTATGTATTTTCCTTGAAATAAATAAATTGAATTATATATTAGATATGTTTCTTATCAAATTTTTGAGTATCATTTTCTGAACTTTTATGTATCTCTATTCTAAAGAAATAACTGTCAATATATATGATAGAATATACAGAAAGTACCAGATAGCACACGAAAAAATATAAGTCGCATAGGACCACATAAACGCAAACTAGAGGTATTTAACGATTTTCTGGATCAGCTTTGATTTGGTTTTCCCTCTTTGTTTGTTTGATTATTTTTGTGTTGAGAGCGGAGAGTATTCTCCTATAAGAAGGCATTTAAATTTGTTTCGTCACAATTCTTTAAAACGGTGATGCAGAAAGAGGGGCGAAATATACCAGAGAGACAGTCAAACTCATTAGTTAGATTGAAGTTACGTTTACGTTCAGTGTTGAAAATATTACGCACATAACGAACATGCTTATACAATATTCAAATGATTCTAGCTGTGAATTACACTCAATTGTGAGCCTGGTATTTGACGTGCAAGTTTAGATATCAACAGTCATGTCATCTTGCCAGTATTTGCTCTAACTGATAATTGGTTTTGGTTTTCTCATATGTGTAAAGCATTTATGTCATGCATCAATATAATTTAGTCTTTTTGTTCCATTTCTTTTCTTTGTATAGTACAGTTATGAAATTACCAACCTTTAATGACAGACGTCAAATGTTTAATAGCAGACACCTATCTTATTTTTTGGAAGCTTTCTCTATAAGCTCGCTTTTTGAGTCATATATAAATACAAAGTGACCAATAATGGCCTGGTGTCTATTATGAATTATTCTTTGTACGTGCAAACGATAGTGATGTTATGCAAGTTAAAAAAAAATATGAAAATGAATTAACAATTATCTGCAGGTGGTTGTTATTTTCCAGTATTTTCCAATTATATGTTCAATTATATGTAGAAAAGTACACACTATGAAGAAATTACTATAATGTCACCATACGAAAGGGTTTCCTTTGAGTATTAAAGGTAAAAGTTAAGTTAAATTATTTGTCATTTGAGTCGGGGCCTTTGTTTTGTAGAACTTTTCATGATTTAACAAATGTTGTTGGGGTTTTAATTTATTTTAATTTATTTATTTATTTAATTCCTCTTTTTTTGGGGGGGGGGCTTGTTTTTTGGCAGATAAATAAAAATATAACAATTAACATTGAAATCTTTTATTAACGTTGATTGGTATACCAATGTCTTTTTGTGATTGTTTCTTGTATAACTCTTACTGTCGCATTCTATTTTATTTATTTTTCATATGTTTTGCAGTATCTTATTTTGTACGATACTTTGCGCTAATAATAAAGCTATACTTGGTTATCATTATTTACAACTACAATTATAGCAATGTTAAAATTTATAGTATTTCCTTTACTAATATATTACTATAGAACAATAGCGGTGTACAATTGTTTAACTTTTTTCTAGATCGGGTATTTTTTTTTTAAATCAACGCATGTATAACACTAGTTTTCGAAAAGTACTCAATTCGAAAGCTTTTCTATTTATAGTTGATAAACTTCGTAAAGATAATAATAGACTTTTAAACATCAGTTAAATGCTAAAAATAAAATTATTTAATAACCGACGACAGTCTATACAGTAATGTTCAATTACGAAAACGCAAGTGAAATGTAAGAACTTAAAATTTGTTTAATAAAACATGAGGATGAATGTTCAAAGTTGCATTTCTACAGATGTTTGCAGAATATGACAAATGTAGAATCATATGAAATATATAAGACAAACGGAATACTTTTTACAAACATGAATAACCTTTTACATAACATTTGCATAACGGCACAGATAAACAAAAAGGCATATCCACTGACTGTAATTGCTAAATGCAAGAGTTTGTTCGAAAAAATATAGTTTGCCTGCTGTTCCTATTCATTTTTGAATATTATAAAATTATGGTGACCTCTATTTGTTATTATGTCTTGACACATTTTCTAGAGTTTTCAATGTATTTCAGCTAGAAACTGAATTTGGTCCTATGTTTTGCTAAGAACAAAACATCAAAATTATCTTCTATGTATTTCTTTTTGAAATGCTAAATGTAGGTTTCTACATTAAAAAACATTTTATTTCAGTTATTCAATACTAGGACAACAATAACATGGAACAAATGTCGGAAAAAGTATTTTATGTCACTATTTATCTACAAGAAACTCTAACTGCTATAAATATAAATTGCAGAAAAACCCATATCTATATTGGCGAGTTTTTCTCGGAAATGATCAATTGTAAAAAACAATTGTAAAAAAGTTTTTCAAAAACTCCAAAAAAAAAATATGCGCGCCGTTCTCAATTTAGAAAATATTCTACATTAGACTTACATAGTCCTTGGTTACCTATCGAAGTCTAATGTTAATATTCAGTAATAACGAAAACGAAGTGACTCCGTTTTGAAAAAAAATACAATTTTTTAAATTACTTGTAAGTTTGAAGAAACCTATACAACCGGGACATGATACCGTTTCAGGTTTTGATGCATTACATTTATTTCTTCAAATTTGATGTCGAAAATATATTTGCATTAATAAAAGACCACAGTTAAAAATAGTGCAGAGTTGAAACACAATGATATCAGGATTGTATTCACACAATATATGAATTTTAGATTAAAAAGATAAGATTATAACAAGCTACTGATTAAGTGCCCGACTGTATTGTGTTTGAAATCATTTGTCATACTCATACACACGTTTACACATCAATATTCAAATGTTAGATATATAGCAACTACTATCTTAAATGTGCATTAAGGAGTGTGATACATTATGATGAATTAATAATGATTTTTGATCACAATAAATATATAGTGATATCAGGTTTGAGAGGGCCTTTTTCAAGTAAAGCCAGAAAAACGAGTCAGTCACACGAAATATATTACTTTATAATTTTAATGAAAAGTATGTATAGTATTGTTTTGAATCGAAAACTAATTAATTTTCATAATGATTTTTTGTTATTTTTATGAACATGATAACACGAATAGTGGTCAAAGGTATCATGCAGGATTATAATTTGATAAGCCAGACATGCGTTTTGTCTACATTAGTCTCATCAAGTGACACTCAGATCAAAATAGTAATCATAATATTAGGACAAGGAAGGAAAGATATATCTTCACAATAAATGTGACATGTGTGACAAGTTATACCATTTTCTGTCGTCTATCATTTATCTTTGTTCTGTCTGTTCATTTGCACTAAATTTATTGAAATACAACTGAACTGAATCCAAATGGACGATTCAAACAGTAGATAACATCAGACAAAACAACTATAATCTATTAATGAAATGACATGACAAAAAACTAATGCAATGGAAACAGTATTTATTTCAATGTACAATGAGATATATTTGGTAAAATGTCAATTGCCATACTCACATTATTGATATACAAATAATCCAACCCAGTATATGTAATAAATAACAAAATATAAAATGTGAATTAAGTCACGATTTACAGTAAAAAAAAAAGTCAAAAAGATTACTGTCTTATGGTTTCAATAATGAAATGCACTTCTAACACTTAGTACCTGAAAACTGGTATTTGCTTTATAATCCATATCTAACAACTGCAATTTGATGTTTGAATACAATAATATCTTACATACATATGTACAGTCAAATTTCTATAAATAAACATGGGAATTTACCATGTGGAAAAACCCTGTTAAACTCCTAGGAAATTTATAAAATTGGAGTTTCACTTTCTCATGTTTTTATAGGGTAAAATTTCAGAAAATACACAATTGGGTTAATGATGTGCTTTATTGACTGAATGAAGATTACGTTAACTACATGACATAGCAAAAAATTTCAGACAATGTGTTAAATGAATATACAATGTTGTTTTGTAAGAACAAATACACTCTCAAAACAAAAGAAAGGACAGATGTAATATATTATCGATCGTAGCAGAGGTGAAAACAGTATCAATAGCAGATTGTTTTCAGAAAATGTCTCCACGCTATATATAATTTATAACTTACCGCATATTCAAAATTGAATTTTTGTATAAGGTTCTGACGAATTCACGGATTAATATTGAAATTGCAAAACTGAATGATGAATTTTAAAAAATAAAAAAATTTAGGTCCCTATTTGAACGGCAAAATCAAAACTTGACACAAATCGAACGAAAGGATTGTTAAAAGTATCGACCATCGAAAAACCCAATACCGTATAGTCGGTTTTAGTTGAACCCGACATAGTTCATTCATTTAATAAAATATAAATAAGGCACTTTATTTCAACCGATGTCTTAAACGGTTTTCTTCGGAGTTCAGTATTTTTGTGATTTTACTTTTGATTTAAAAGGTTATTCGAATTGTAATATTTCTATAAATTAGTAAGACAGAGTATGACCATAACGGTAGGATGAGATATGGAAGAGACAATATGACTTAACAATCAATTTGAAAAGCTATTGTCAATTCCTTTCGGTCTATAGTTAATATTTGTAGAATGAAACGGACGATCACCTTTGTTCATTTAAAATGAAACAACAAGCAACTACTGAATCGACAGGATCTATCATGACCAAACAGTGTACAGCGGCAAGCCTTCTCAGCCGCCAAGACTGAACTAAAATTTAGCTTTCGCAAGCCTAGAGTTACTTTTCCTCGTCAATACAATTTGGAGATGTAATATATATATATATATACATAAAATGATACGACAAAAAAAAACTTCTACAATGGTAACAGTATTTATTTCAAAGTACAATGATATAGTTTGATAAGATATCGATTTCCATACTCAGGCTATCCGTATACAAAAAATCTAACGGAATGCATGTAATTAACAATAAAATAGATAATGTCATTAAAGTCACGTTTAACATTGAAATCGAAGTCTTTAAAGTATTATCTATTTGTTTAATCTCCCGAAAATGAATAATGAAATTGCACTTTAAACACTAAGTACCTGAATATTGGTCTTTGCTATGTAATCCATATCTAACAACTGCATATTAAATGCTTATATAAAACAGTGGCTAATATAGCCCACATGTCTTACTGTGATGTCATATTTCTATAAATAAATATGGAATTTTAAAACCCGAATTTTTCTACCAGGAAATTTATGTAAGGTTGTATATTTACTTTCCATTGTATAAGATTGCTAAAATATAATTGGGTCAACGGTGAACTTAATTTATTGATTGAGAATTCCTTGACTTTTATGATATAGCAGAAAGTTTCCGGCAATGTGTGAAATCAGCATACACTGTAGTTTTATAAAGAAATACACTTCATTTGAAAACTTTTAAAAAAAAAAAAGTCAGGACCGGTATGATTATATCATAAGAGATCTTTTCAGAAAATGTGTCCACCCTAAATAATTTATTAACTACTGGATATTGTGCAAAGTTTAATTTTTATAAAAATTTTGGATGAATTAAATGGATAAACATGACAAAAATTGAATGTAGAATGTAAAAAATCATTCATGTCTGCGATATAAAAAAAAGTAATGTTTTAATCAAAATTTTCAATCGACTTTTCACTTAATGAAAACGTTTAACAGAACTGAAATGAATCAAAGTGACATATGTTTTAGGAACTAACGTCAGCTCGTTTATTTTCTAGTATGAATTGCATTTAACGTCTTGAAAGTTTTATACTTTGCCAAGATGTATAGGTTTTGTTCGTTGTTGAAGGCAATGTGGCAACCTCAAATTAGTAACAATTACGTTATTTGGTCTATGTAAAAATTTCTGTATCATATAAAACATTACCAACATAAATTTCTTCAACTTAATTATCGATAGGTAAATATATTCATTGCTTCAACTAAATTATCGATAGACAAATATATTCAGTAATATTTTCCCTTTCTTGGCAGAAATTGCCAACACAATTTGATCTATTCAATTGTCTAAAATACCTTCGGTACGCATACTAGTATACTGCGTTATAGCAACCATTGAAGCATTGCTACTCTTTTGTTGTTAATCTTTTATGAACAGAGTTCCTCTGAACTTTTCAAAATTATCATATAAAGAGTTTTTATTCTTAGAGGTCTCTATATGCGACTGGTATACATGTGAGAGATCTAGCTAGCTATAAAATCCAGGTCTAATCCACCATTTTCTACAAAAGACAATGGTTTTACCAAGTAAGAAATATGACAGTTATTATTCATTCGTTTAATGAGTCAACAACCCAACCAAGGAGCAGAAAACAGTCGAGTGGCAACCAATGTGTCTTCAATACAGAATATTCCACACATGGGGTGCCGACTTCAGCTTGTCTCTGAACAAAACAGTATACTAGTTCAGCAAAAATTGACGTCATACTAAACTCCGAAACATATAAATGAACCACATTTTTTTCTTAAATACAAGATTTACAGAGTTTCCTGATTTAGGACAGATGTACCGTGTTTGGATTATAAACTATATGCTAGTCTCCGTTTTCATGGAATTAGAGATACTCCAATATCAATCTAGTCACCATACTATTACAAGCTACCTGTTCGAGGGACTAAACTATTCCTGTGTGAAATAAAAATTTCAAAACAACCACCTGATAGCTTGCAATAATCGTAAAGACTTCTCAACCGCTTAACTCACTTGCGAAATGTAGAAAATGGTGGATTAAACCTGGTTTTATAGCGCTAACCCTCTCATTTTGATAACAGTCTCATCAAATTCCGTTATATTTACATTGATGCGTTAACTAAACAGACACAATAAATAAAATAGTCAAAATATGGGTACATCAGTAATCATTGTATAACAATTTTAAAAGGAACAATTTAACAGAACACAAAAACATCTATCTACAAACACATTCATTGATTTGTGTGTCTGACGTCAGAAAATTTTATACGTCACATAGATTTGTCGTTCATTGTGCAAACAATAGTTATCAAAAGTACCAGGATTTTAATTTTATACGCCAGACGCGCGTTTCGTCTACATAAGACTCATCAGTGACGCTCAGATCAAAATAGTTAAAAAGCCGAATAAATACAAAGTTGAAGAGCATTGAGGATCCAAAATTCCAAAAAGTTGTGCCAAATACGGCTAAGGTTATCTACTCCTGGGGTAAGAAAATCCTTAGTTTTTTCGAAAAATTCAAAGTTTTATAAACAGGAAATTTATAAAAATGACCACATTATTGATATTCATGTCAACACCGAAGTGTTGACTACTGGGCTGGTGATACCCTCGGGGACGAAACGTCCACCAGCAGTGGCATCGATCCAGTGATGTAAATAGTTATCCAAGGTACCAGGATTATAATTTAGTACGCCAGACGCGCGTTTCGTCTACATAAGACTCATCAGTGACGCTCATATCGAAATATTTATAAAGCCAAACAAGAACAAAGTTGAAGAGCATTAAAAATCCAAAATTCCAAAAAGTTGTGTCAAATACGTCTAAGGTAATCTATGCCTGGGATAAGACAATCCTTAGTTTTTTCGAAAAATTCAAAGTTTTATAAACAGATAATTTATAAAAAATGACCACATTATTGATATTCATGTCAACACCGAAGTGTTGACTACTGGGGTGGTGATACCCTCGGGGACGAAACTGAAAATCAGCTAAAATAAACGGCATACATTCTGTATTTTTCATTGTTTTCATAAAAAGGTACATATTATTACGTAATTGAGACGTCATCAAATAAAAATCTTATGTTTTTCATTGATATTTCTTGACAGCATGCACTTCCAAACATTATACATGGTATAAGCCAATTTGGAGTAGTTGTCAAACATATATTTTTCTGGGCCAAAACTGGGCCTTAATGTCCCTACTCCTTTGCAATTTTGTAATAAATAAGCGGATAATATAAACCTCTTCCTTTACTTTTTGATCTAGCTATTCCATCTTCTTCACAGTCACTATTGTGACCATCGAAAGTTTGTGCTATGTCATCAGTATTCAAGGCCTCCACCTGATATATAAAACAATAACATTGAATAATTTCACTGTATGACTGACAGGTATTATACACTCACGGGAAACTTTTTTTTTACAATTTTTTACACAATGTAATGGTACAGAGCACGATATACATTTTTGGTAGCTGATATTTTTTATTGCTTTTGATCGCACATTTCGTTCTGTTGGATGAGCAATCACCACAAGTCCCTTAATTCCCTTCCTGTTTACTAATGTGATTAGTGTTGTTCCATTTTGACTCTTCTATGTTGATTTTGTAAGCACTGTTGTTTATGTGTTTTTGTCTATCTTGTGTGTTGTCTATCATTATTTATATTGTTGCTTATTGCGTTGTCCATCTTTCTTATAGTTGTATACTTTTTAATTGCGACCTTGACATCTTTTTTATGAAAGCACAAAATTAAATTGCAATGGATATAATATATAGGAATTTTCTTCTGATTGAAGGCATTTATTTGTTTAAATATAGTTTACAGATGTCACGTTTTTGTTGTTGGCTCATATCACTTTTTGTTGTTTGTCACTTATCAACATAACAGATTTGACAAAAACAGAAAAGTTCACATATTCCTGTTTTAATCGATAACTCGAGCTATTTAGATACATGTGTTAACATAGGAAAATATTATTAGCTATTATTCAACCGGGAAAAGGAAGTAAAAGGAAAAGCAAAGAAAGCTCAGATGACAATATTTAAATTAATCACCAGCTGTACTCTCCGGACAGCATCTTGTACTGTAGAAATGAAATCCAATCCTTTCTTGTCTTTGAGAAACTGACATTCTTGGGACCATCTAGCATGTTCTACAAAAGGATTATCTTCTGAATCCCAGTTCTGTAATCCTATACCACAGTGAAAACATCTCACATGATCATTGTTGCCTGAAATCAGTACTTCAATTATTTTTATTTCTTTTATGACAAATAAGACCAGACAACCTATTTTACTCATAACAAGGGGCTGTCAGATTGATAGTAAACCGGATTTTTCTCTATCACAATGATATAAGATTTGCAATCCCCAAAAACAGGATCAAGTAAAATTAAAAACCAATTGTTCAGAGAACAATTGAAGGTCTTTCCATATCAAAGAAATTTTGATAAGACGGTAGCTGTTCATACTGATACGATAAATAATGGTTTACTCATATTTTTAAGTGATATAAAGGAGATAATATGCTACTTCCGGAGATATGAATGTCACTTCCGGTCTAATATGATAGCTTCTTTCACACTGATTCCAAAACTATATAGTTTCTATATACTTTTGTATTTAGAATGGGAGATACATGGTCACTTCCGGTTTGTTGGAAGTCATTTTTAGTCTTCAGTAATCAGTTTATGTATCTATATGACAAAATATATGGATTCTGAGTACTTTTATACGAAAAAATTGCAAAAAAGGTTACTTCCGGTTTTCTCAAGGTCACTTCCGGTAGTCATTTTTCAAGGTCACTTGTCATCCAAACTTTTGCACAAGGTCAAATGCCATTAAAATGGACTTAGTTGAGCCAAGGCTCCGTGTTGAAGGCCGTACTTTAACCTATAATGGTTTAATTTTTAAATTGTTATTTGGATGGAGAGTTGTCTCATTGGCACTCACACCACATCTTCCTATATCTAATTAGTTGAAGTTATAATCAAATAACCTCATATCAAGACATTTCAGAGGCACTAACTCCTATTAGATGCTATTTAATTGTATCAGACCAAATGTAAAATATCTTCATAACTATATAGCAATCATTTTGCACTTGTTCTTTAATATGTACCTTTTCAAGGGTTGGAGAAAATGCAAAAACATGGAAAATTCTGAATTTAGAACTTGACCTTGACCTTTGACCTTGAAATGGAAGATTTAAAAGTAAAATCACAAAAAAACTGAACTCCAACGAAAATTTAAAAAGCAAAGTCCCTTATCAAATTCCAAAATCAAAAGCTCAAACACATCAAACGAAAAATTGTCAAATTCCTGATTTGGTAAAGGCGTGTTCTTTAGGAGAAAATGTTGAATTCAACCGGTTTTAATATCTATATAAACCTCTCACTTGTATGAAAGTCTTATAATATAACATTATATTGACAATTTGTGAACAAGACATAAGGGGTAAACATGTCAAAAATATGGGTACAGCAGTCTGCATTGTGTTATTATTTTCATCACTATAAAACAAACAGATATTTAAACAAGCAATTATTATGACACAAAAAATCAATGACGGGATGTATAAATACAGAGCCACGTCCCATGTAAGAAAAAACACAAGAAGGCACACAGACAAAGCACATAAAACAAAAAACTACAACACAGACATAATCAAAGTAAAATAACACAATGACAGGAGGTATAAGTACAGAGCAAGGTCCTATGTATCAAATAAAACACAAACAGGCGTATAGAAAAAAGCACATTAGTAAAAATGAAAGACAAAAATACAAAAAAGAACAAAAACACAATAACACAATAGAAATACAGAGCCACGTCAAATGGATACTACCGAAAAAACTAAGCAGTGAAAGTAATATATTTAAGACAAGACAAAGAAAACTACAACACGTTATTGAGATGATAAACAACGTAAAACCCCTGGTTGTTAATTCGCCAGTTCAAAACCATGCTAAAAACTTTTATTTTTTTTAAATCCACGCCGTTTTAATTAACATAAGTGGAAGAAATCTGTGAAATTTGAAGATAACCGTCTAGCTATGCTATTTATGAAAAAGTATTTTTTTATTGTTTTGACAGTTTGCCATGCTTTTTTGTTATCACGTTATTAATATATATGAGACACACACTGTTTACTAAGAATTCTTATGGTAAAATATTTTTCGTTCAGCCGTTCGGATCAAGTTCTGTTTGTTAAGTGATTACTAAAGTTACCAGGCCACTTATAATGGAGAGTCGAAGATTAAAACATTCCTTGTGCTCAGATGATGGCATTGATATTCATTTTGATATTGCTGAGTATATTGATATTGTCGCACAGAAAACCAAGTCCTTATTGACAGCAATTTTATACAGGGGGTTGCTATTAATCCTTGTGGTCTCCCAGTAAAACTTTGAATTATTTTAATTTATTTTCTTTATAAATCATCGGTACAAGGATATCAGCCGTAAATTTTAAACAACGTGCATACATTTCATACGTCCAGGTATTTTACATCCAATTCTAATGGAAATACAATGCACTAAAAAGTGTCGTCTTTCATTTAAAATGAAAAATTTACCCGTAAAACGAACATATTCGGAAGAGATATAGTTACAATACTGTTGCCTGGTCACTAAAGATTGACTGATTAACTCATATAGACTTTGCATTGAAAATAAACGCATTTATTCTAAAATCAGTTGTTTACATTTTGGAGTATGTTCATCTCGTATATTGTATAATGGTAGATCTGTAAATTTGCTTTCACAAATTTTTATTTCTTCTCTCGCCGGGATTCGAACCCATGCTACTGTGATACCGTAACACCAAATCGCCTGCACTGCAGCCGTCCCGCTAGACCACACGACCACCTGGGCTCTACTAAAATAGAGCTTTCGCTGGCCGGGCGAGGGAAGAACCAAAAATTTGCGAAAGCAAATTTACAGATCTAACATTGTTGGGTTGATGTTTAGACGAGTTGTATATACATTATGTACACAGCCATGTATCACCATCATTGATGGCGATCCGATGGATACATCTGTTGTAGAGTTGTCACTGACTCAGACGTACTTATAAATATAATTATTTTCTGTGACTGTATATTACATTAATTTGTAGGATCCTTAACTATAGATAATTTAGCTGATCTGTAACAATAACATCTTCATGCCTTATATATTATGTACTGTAGTACGCCGCTAGATTAAAACTGACGAGGAAAGGTAACACACGGCCAGCGAAAGCTCTATTTAAGTAGAGCCCAGGTGGTCGTGTGGTCTAGCGGGACGGCTGCAGTGCAGGCGATTTGGTTTTAAGTAACTAACTAATACACTTTATAATTTTGTTTTACCTATTAATACTTTCCATTACCAGTCGATTGCATTTTGATTATTTTATCATCAACGTGTATTTTGTTTGAGTTCAGTTCTTCATTTGTTAATATTCACCAATGACGTATATGATCTTTCTTTCCTCTGGAATTCTTATTTTGACGTAATGAAAAAGACGTTATGTTTGATTACACCACATAGAAACAAAACATCTTTTTGCATATCATTGGAAAAGAAAGACAAAATTTGACTACAAACTGTTCTTAATAATTAGAGAACCAGATTGCACAACCGAATCTCATGTAAGATGATATCTCTCGACAGATAAGTTTTCAGAAGTTGTAAAGCTCGCAAAACCTCGGTTTGCAAATATAAAAAAAATATAACTCTAATAGTAAAACATTTTATCTTACTTGATGCATTGGTAGAAACTGTATTTTCCTTTTCTATAAATGTTTTTAAAATTAAAAATAAAACTTCCAAAAAATGTATATATCTAGTATTTTCAGAGTTCATGGGTTTTATTCTTTCTTTCATATTATCTATCTTCCTTTCTTTCATTTTATCTTTCCGTCTTTTTATAGAAAAGCATATGATAATTAATAACATGGATTTTGCATTCGTAATACTTTTTTATTGGTTTTAACAAACTTACATGTGTAAAGAAGATACTATGTGTTATTGTAAAATCAATAATTTTATCTTTCTTCATTGGCCTTTATATAAACTACCCACTTTATTAGGTCTTTCCACTTTTCTGTGGAAAGACCTATTGTTTTTCTTCTGATTATTTTTTTTTTTTTTTTTTTTCTTCCGCCTTATTTTCTTTTTGCGATAAACATTTGTTTCGCAATATGTCGCTTAGATATTTGGTATATGATATCGAACAGTTTATGCGCTTTTGAAATTGACCCTGCGTAGACGAATACTTTTCTTTGTAGGAGTTATCTCCCCAAACACTGTTTTCCTTGTTAGCGCATCTCCTTCGCAACCGTAAAATATTATGACAAATTTATTTTACAAAATTGCTCGTTATATCCTTCGCATGATTTGTCTTATTTTGACCGAAGTGATATGAACGCTCCATATGAGAGTTATTTCCCCTTATGCATTTGATATAAGTGATATGCATTTCTATCTTGAAAACCATAAGTGCTAGAGACCAAGGATCTTTTGATTTGAGGTCCTTGGTCCAAAAAAATAAAAATTAGATCAAGGTCAAAGGTCAAGGTCATATTCTAATTTTTGAATTTGGCTTATTTCCACTAATTTCCAGAATCCGTATAAGATATCGACATACTATTTTTTCTAAATTGTAATTTGCGACATGTCGTTACACATAAATTTTGATTGCAAGAGTACGTTAAACGTAAAAGTGAGTTTTCTCCCCTCTTGTATTTAAAAATACGCGTTTGGTGATATAACTGATTAACCAAATATTATTAAGACATATGGTCTTTTGATTTGAGGTCCCTGGTTTATGACCTTGAAATTGATCTCAAGGTCATAGATTAATTTGACGTTCTAGTTTTTGACCTTTGCTTTCAGCTCATATGTAAACATGATATAGCCATGAGACTTTTGGCAAAAGGTATCAAACCATTTAACCTTAAAAAAAAAACCGGAAGTGACCTTGTGTAAACCGGAAGTAGCTATTTTTTGTACTTTATTAATAAAAAAGTATATAGAACCAGATCATTTTGGAATCAGTGTCAATTAAATACTCAAATATTATCGGAAGTAACATTTTTCAAACCGGAAGTAACAAATTATCTCCCTTATTTAAAAAAAAAATGTATAGAAACCATATATTTCTGGAATCAGCGTACAATAACCTATCAGTTGACGATTGAAATGACATTTTAAACTTAATTTTACAACTTTCATATTAAAATACATTGTTTTCAATGGAAAGACCTTCAATTGTTCTCTGAACAATTGGTTTTTAATTAGGTCTTTCCACTTTTCGTGGAAAGACCTATTGTTTTTCTTCTGATTATTTTTTTTTTTTTTTTTTTTTTTCTTCTGCCGTCTGAGATGCTTTTTTGTTTTACAACATATAGAATGGATGTTTAGCCACCGATGTTGTACAGTAATGGAGGTTTCAAAACTCACCCTGTGTGACCAAACACTTATTCTTATAGGAGTTATCTCCCCGCGTCCCCTTTTTCTTGTTATCGCTATATCTCTAAAACCGTATAAGATTTTTACAAACTGTTTTCACCAAATTGTTTGTCTACTCTTAAGAATGATTTGATTTACTTTGACTGAGGTGATCAGAAGACATCTTAAGGGAGTTATTTCCCTTTGAAAATTTAAAATAAACGATATGTTGGGTTAATTCATACAGTGTAAGTTGTAGAGGCCTATAGTCTTTTGATATGAAGTCCTTGGTCCATATAAAGGAAATTGAGGTCAAGGTCAAAGGTCAAGGTCATGTTATAAATTTTGAATTTTGCTTGTTATCGTTCGTCAAAAGAAACTGTAACAGTTATTGATATGATATGTTTGCAAAATCACTGTTTACAATAAGGCGCAACTTCAAATTATTCAGTCGAAGTGTTTTGGTTAACCCTTATAGGAGTTTTCTCCCCTTATGTATTTGAAATCATTATTTCTCCACAACCATACAAGTGATTGACCTCAGACCTTCTAATTTGAGTTCACTGAGCCATGACCTTGAAATTGAGGTCAAGGTCATAGGTCAAGGTCATGTTATAAATTTTGAATTTTGCTTGTTATCGTTATTCAAAAGAAACTGTAACAGTTAATGATACGATGTGTTTGTCTAATTACTGTTTACAACAAGGGGCAACTTCAACTCATTTAAGTCGAAGTGTTTTGGTCAACCCTTTTAGGAGTTTTCTCCCCTTTTGTTTTTGAAATCGATATTTCTCTACAACCATACAAGTGATTTACCTGGGGTCTTTTGATTTGAGATCTCTGACCTATGACCTTGAAATTGAGGTCAAGGTCAAAGGACAACTTGACGTTCTAGATTTTGACCTTTGCTTTAAATTTGTTTTTGTTCATTATAAAACAATTAAAACTTCTGTATATACCTATTAATCTTATTTTTCTATATCAGTTGAGGTACCAAATTACATCAACAAAGAGTGACCCTTTCTAACTTTTTTTTCTAAATTTCATTCTAATTAGCGAGGTGGAAAGACCTTCAATTGTTCTCTGAAGAATTGGTTTTTAATTAGGTCTTTCCACTTTTCTGTGGAAAGACCTATTGTTTTTCTTCTGATTATTTTTTTTTTCTTCCGCCTAATTTTGTTCTTGCGATAAACATTTGTTTCGCAATATGTCGCTTAGATATTTTGTATATGATATCGAACAGTTTATGCGCTTTTGAAATTTACCCTGCGTAAACGAATACTTTTCTTTGTAGGAGTTATCTCCCCAAACACTGTTTTCCTTGTTATCGCATCTCCTTCGCAACCGTAAAAGATTATGACAAATTTATTTTACAAAATTGCTCGTTATATCCTTCCGATGATTTGTCCTATTTTGACCGAAGCGATATGACTGCTCCATATGAGAGTTATTTCCCCTTATGCATCTGATATAAGTGATATGAATTTCTATCTTATAAATCATAAGTGATAGAGACCTAGGATCTTTTGATTTGCGGTCCTTGGTCCCAAAAAATGAAAATTAGGTCAAGGTCAAAGGTCAAGGTCATATTCTAATATTTGAATTTGGCTTATTTTCACTTATATCCAAAGACTGTATAAGATATCAACAAATTATTTTTACTAAATTGTTAGTTGCGACATGTCGTAAGATGTAAATTTTGATTGCAAGCGTACGTTGAATGTAAAAGGGAGTTTTCTCCCCTCTTGTATTTAAAAATACGCGTTTGGTGATATAACTCATTAACTTAATATAATTAAGACCTATGGTCTTTTGATTTGAGGTCCTTGGTTTATGACCTTGAAATTGATCTCAAGGTCATAGCTTAATTTGACGTTCTAGATTTTGACCTTTGCTTTTATTCTATATGTATACATGATAAAGATATACAACTTTTAGAAAAAGGTATCAAACCATTTAACCTTGAAAGAAACCAACCGGAAGTGACTTTTTGTAAACCGGAAGTAGCAATTTTTTTGTACTTTATTAATATAAAAGTATATAGAACCAGATATTTTTGGAATCAGTGTCATGTAAATATTCAAATATAATCGGAAGTAACATTTTTCAAACCGGAAGTAACAAATTATCTCCCTTATTTAAAAAAAATGTATGGAAACAATATATTTTTGGAATCAGCTTACTAGGAGCTATCATTTGACGATTGAAATGCCATTTTAAACTTAGTTTCACAACTTTTCATATCAAAATACATTGTTTTGATGGAAAGACCTTCAATTGTTCTCTGAACAATTGGTTTTTAATTTTATTTTTTTTTCTTCTGCCTAATTTTGTTCTTGCAATAAACATTTGTTTCGCAATATGTCGCTTAGATATTTGGTATATGATATCGAACAATTGATGCGCTTTTGAAATTTACCCTGCGTAACTGAAAACTTTTCTTTGTAGGAGTTATCTCCCCAAACACTGTTTTCCTTGTTAGCGCATCTCCTTCGCAACCGTAAAAGATTATGACAATTTTATTTTACAAAATTGCTCGTTATATCCTTCGCATGATTTGTCCTATTTTGACCGAAGCGATATGACCGCTCCATATGAGAGTTATATCCCCTTATACATCTGATATAAGTGATATGAATTTCTATCTTATAAATCATAAGTGATAGAGACCTAGGATCTTTTGATTTGAGGTCCTTGGTCCCAAAAAATGAAAATTAGGTCAAGGTCAAAGGTCAAGGTCATATTCTAATATTTGAATTTGGCTTATTTTCACTTATATCCAAAGACTGTATAAGATATCAACAAATAATTTTTACTAAATTGTTAGTTGCGACATGTCGTAAGATGTAAATTTTGATTGCAAGCGTACGTTGAATGTAAAAGGGAGTTTTCTCCCCTCTTGTATTTAAAAATATGCGTTTTGTGATATAACTCATTAACTAAATATAATTAAGACTTATGGTCTTTTGATTTTAGGTCCTTGGTTTATGACCTTGAAATTGATCTCAAGGTCATAGCTTAATTTGACGTTCTAGATTTTGACCTTTGCTTTTATTCTATATGTATACATGATAAAGATATACAACTTTTAGAAAAAGGTATCAAACCATTTAACCTTGAAAAAAACAACCGGAAGTGAGCTTTTGTAAACCGGAAGTGGCTATTTTTTTGTACTTTATTAATATAAAAGTATATAGAACCAGATATTTTTGGAATCAGTGTCAAGTAAATATTCAAATATAATCGGAAGTAATATTTTTCAAACCGGAAGTAACAAATTATCTCCCTTATTTAAAAAAAATATATGGAAACAATATATTTTTGGAATCAGCTTACTAGGAGCTATCATTTGACGATTGAAATGACATTTTAAACTTAGTTTCACAACTTTTCATATCAAAATACATTGTTTTGATGGAAAGACCTTCAATTGTTCTCTGAACAATTGGTTTTTAATTTTATTTGGATCTGGTATGATGTTTTTGGCTTTCTGACTATATAGAAAGAATTAAATCTCGGTTTGAAAAAAAAACATTTGTTTCTTCAAAAAAAAAAATCAGTTTGATAATAATAGGTATTTGTACTGTTACGAATCACAGTTTATGACTAAACTCAGTAAAGACTCGTCGAAATTGCATTTAATTGATAAATTCAACAACATCTACCGTTATCTTGATGATATTTTTTTGTTAAATAATCAAGAATTTTCTGCTGAAATTTACCCAAAAAAACTTACTTTAAATAAATTCGGTAATAACTGTCCTTTCCTGGATTTAGATATTTCGGTTTTAAACGGGAAACTACACACTAAAAATTACGACAAAAGAGACGATTTATCGTTCCCTATTGTTAATTTTCCACTAGATGGTGATGTTCCTTTGGCACCATCTTACGATGTTTATATTTCACAACTTGTCAGCTATGCCCGTGTCTGTTGTGACGTTTTTAATTTTAACGAACGCAACCTATGTATAACTGGTAAATTATTGAACCAGGGATTTCGTTACCATAAATTACTTAAAACCTTTACTAAATTTTTCCATAGATATAAAGATTTGGTTTTGAAGTTTAGTTGTACCTGTAAAAAACTTATTTCAAACGGGATAGCACATCCTCATTTTTACGGAAATGTTGTTAACCGTGCCCGGAAATTAAGAAATGATCCATGTAAACTTGTTGCTCCTTTAAATAAACTTATTCTTAAAGGTTACCTATTCAACGCTGTAATAAGATCTTTGAATATTGTTTTTATTGGTATAAATATTGACTTTGTTATCAGTAGATTAAAAGCTAACTAAATATTACTAGTATGTTATATACATATACATTTTCATGGATCTACAATCTGTCGATACCTGTAACTTGGCATTGCCCAAGGTCATGTTTTTGTCTGGCTGTTTATGACGTCTTTACACTAAATCCATTGTATGTTGGATGTGTACGGATTGATTGCTTAGTCTAAGAGGCATGATTTTTTAAATTAGTTGTTAATGGCTTTGAACTAGCTGTCAGATAACTGCGAGTACTCTCAGATCTGTTCATTGTGTCATTTTGTGTCGGGATGTATAAGTACCCGGCCACGTCCACTTGTATTTTTTGTTTATCTGATGAGTTAAGCCTTTTTCGACTGATTTTTATAGTTCGTTCTTATGTTGTTCTGTTATACCACCGCCCCATGTTAGGGGGAGGGTTGGGCTCCCGCTAACATGTTTAACCCCGCCTCATTATTTATGTATGTGCCTGTCCCAAGTCAGGAGCATGTAATTCAGTGGTTGTCGTTTGTTTATGTGTTGCATGTTTGTTTTTCGTTCATTTTTTTTACATAAATAAGGCCGTTAGTTTTCTCGTTTGAATTGTTTTACATTGTCTTATCGGGGTCTTTTATAGCTGACTATATGCGGTATGGGCTTTGCTCATTGTTGAAGGCCGTACGGCGACCTATAATTGTAAATGTTTGTGTCATTTTGGTCTTTTGTGGATAGTTGTCTCATTGGCAATCATACCACATCTTCTTTTTTATAGTACACCTACATTTTTCTTATTATAGAGTATGCATTAAATTTTGTTAGAGTTGAAAATCATAATCATAAGCCGGTAAATAATATATATTCCTATAATTTATTGTATTTGGTAATGTCATTTATTCAATGAAAACATTCCAAAAGCATTCAAAAATATTTAAAAAGTAATGCATATGTCTATACAAAACCACCATACACAGACTTTTGTTTGTTGTTTTCATCGTTCTTGTTCATTATTCTATCTCTCGTCGATTTGAAGACTTTCCTTTTGATATTTTTTTTTTTCATTTGATGAGTTCTAACACGACTTCATTTTGCAACGATTAAATCATTTCGAATCCGACCTTGAAAATAGGTCTTTTTGATCAATTATAAATAGCAAACAGTCATGACTCATTATTACATAATATGTTAAAATATGTGTACTGTATGATGGGATTAGTCTTGACATTGGCATATTAATATTCCTTGAGTTGAACCTGCATTGCAGTCTGAAAGACTAGATTTATATTGTGCGGGATAAATGTAAGTATAAACTATAAATCTCCTTTAAATCATTTAAAGTATGCTGCTAGTTAAAATAGTTAACAAGTTACAAAGTCAAAATAACATAGTAAATATACTGCGGTGTACTAAAGGTAATTTAAACAGAAAATACAGAAAAATGTCGGGCATTAATTATTCAGTTATGCATTGCCTGTATTTAGTTGAGTTATGAGACGCAGGCATTTTCCTATTTGGGGTGCTCATAGTAAATAGAGGCATCAGTAGTATACCGCTGTTTAAAATTCAGAAATCGATTGAGAAATAAACAAATCCGGGTTACAAATTCAAACTGTGGGAAACGCATCAAATACAAGAAAAGAACCACGACACAACAGAAACACAACACCAAAATGCAATTGTCTATCAAAAGAAACACCAAAATAGTGACCATAAACCTAGAAACAAATGTTGAGCTAAGTCTTAAGTAAAATGCATCATAACTTCTATCAAATATTCTTATTGGTACTAAATTTTTAAAGGGGCACTAGCTGAGAGATATAGAAAAAAAGTGATATACATGTATTTCATGTTCAATCATTGATGAAAGTGAGAAAGTTAAGTAAACATATGCTTTTAGTAAACAGTTTGGCTTATTTTTTATTCAATATGAGAAAAGAAGTTTTTTATAAGAATTATTCAATTGCAAGTGAATAATTCGACCTCATTTAGTTCTTATTAATGTTAACTTCAATTGAACATCTTAGCTACTAGAGATGGGTTACGCATGAACTAGGCGTAAGCAGCTAGTAAAAAAATACCAATATTGATTGTGAAACAAGGGTTAACCATTTAGTTGACTGATTCGATCTACCAAAATTCATTCTTATACTGGTAAAAACGATTATCAAAATATTGTTTTTAAATTAAAATATGAAATCAAACAAACCAAGAAAAATCCAATTGCCCGAGTTCGCTATCATTTTCTGTATATGTTTTCAACGGGTTATATAACCGTCGCCATTTTTCGGAATGTCAACTCGATGGCGTCTAGACTTAAATACACATAAAATGCTGATACATAGTTTCGAGTTAATGCATCGTAAATTGTATTTTTATGAGTTTTTGATTTGGATATATATTTTAGTATGTTATAAATCGAACATGAAAATCTGAATTAAATCAATGAACATGAATGTGACAACTATAAATAGTCTGAGATATTTTTACAGATTTGTATCTCAACCGTACTTGTGATTGTATAGGTAATATTTAATGCATGAGACAAACAACATTTTAAACAAAGAAAATTTCAGATATAGAAATAAAAACCTATTTGTTATCTGAGGTCTAATTGACATTGTCTAGAACGCTTTGACTGTGTTTATGTTTTAAAACATGCACTTAAAACTCAAGACCATGATTAAAACAGTTATTACACAGATGCAGTTAGAATCTAGATATAGATTTACTGTTCAATTTTTTTCTTTTTTCTTTTTTCGGGCGTCAATATCTTACTTAGGTTGTTAACTTCTATTGAACATTAATAATTAGTAGAACACATCCACACAATCGCGATAATTTGGAAGGGCTATGGAAGGAAGAGTTGGTGCGATACCTGAAAAAAACATTTCTTTAATGAGTAATGGATGTATAAAAAGGACATCTATTATATATAAATATATACATGATTAAGCATTCCTAATTTTATTCAGTATGTGAATATGTTTTTACAAAAAAAGCGTTCAATCCTTATAATTCCATATCTTGTGATATTGCTGAAAACCTGTTGGCACAAATAAATTGACAGCTGGTGAAAAAGACAAACATATATGGTTAGTTCAACACAAAGATAAACTATTTGTAGTAACATGGACGCACAATATTTTGGAGGCGAGTTGGTTTATCACCATGCTTAGATTAACACTTGGGAAAAATCTGATAAAAAAAACCTCTTGATTCTTATTTAAATAAATGTATGAATGTTTTAGATAATAGAATATCACATTTTGACATTAATTTAGAAGTAAAAAATAGAGAACATAATACTCCTATTTTCAGAATAAGAAATAAACTTAAAGAACTTTCCAAGCGATTTATGTTTGTATCGGCCAACAAAGCAGCCAACAATGAGGTGGTGGTATGCCGTACATACTACACGGCTGTTCTTCAGAATGAGATTTTAAATTCATCTACAATCAATTATATGCGCTCCAGAGAGAGTCATTACCACATTACAGCTTAAGGCTTCTTCTGAACATTAGAAGGTCCCAGCTATGTATTGGTTACAAAACTATACAAAAACTAGAGGCTCTAAAGAGCCTGTGTCGCTCACCTTGGTCTATGTGCATATTAAACAAAGGACACAAATGGATTCATGACAAAATTGTATTTTGGTGATGGTGATGTGTTTGAATTTCTTACTTTACTGAACGATTTTGCTTCTTACAATTATATCTATAATGAACTTTGCCCATTAGTAACAGAGAACTATATTTGGTAACAATTTACATAAATTTACCAAATTAATGAAAATTGTTAAAAATTGACTATAAAGGGCAATTACTCCTTAAGGGGTCAATTGACCATTTAGGTCATGTTGACTTATTTGTAGATCTTACTTCGCTAAACATAATTGATGTTTACAGTTTATCTCTATCTATAATAATATTCAAGATAATAACCAAAAACAGCAAAATTTCCTCAAAATTACCAATTCAGTGATTACTGATTCAACTGAAAATTTCAGGGCAGATAGATCTTGACCTGATAAACATTTTTATCCCATGTCAGATTTCCTCAAAATGCTTTTGTTTTTGAGTTATAAGCCAAAAACTGCATTTTACCCCTATGTTCTATTTTTAGCCGTGGCGGCCATCTTAGTTGGTTGACCAGGTCACGCCACACATTTTTTAAACTAGATACCCCAAAGATGATTGTGGCCAAGTTTGGATTAATTTGGCCCAGTAGTTTCAGAGGAGAAGATTTTTGTAAAAGATTACTTTAATTTACGAAAAATGGTTAAAAATTGACTATAAAGGGCAATAACTCCTAAACGGGTCAACTGACCATTTTAGTCATGTTGACTTATTTGTAGATCTTGCTTTGCTGAACACTATTGCTATTTACAGTTTATCTCTATCTATAATAATATTCAAGATATTAACCAAAAACAGCAAAGTTTCCTCAAAATTACCAATTCAGGGGCAGCAACCCAACAACCGATTGACCGATTCATCTGAAAATTTCAGGGCAGATAGATCTTGACCTGATAAAATTTTTATTTCATGTCAGATTTCCTCAAAATGCTTTGGTTTTTGAGTTATAAGCCAAAAACTGCATTTTTACCCCTATGTTCTATTTTTAGCCGTGGCGGCCATCTTGGTTGGTTGACCAGGTCACGCCACACATTTTTTAAACTAGATACCCCAAAGATGATTGTGGCCAAGTTTGGATTAATTTGGCCCAGTAGTTTCAGAGGAGAAGATTTTTGTAAAAGATTACTTTAATTTACGAAAAATGGTTAAAAATTGACTATAAAGGGCAATAACTCCTAAACGGGTCAACTGACCATTTTGGTCATGTTGACTTATTTGTAGATCTTACTTTGCTGAACATTATTGCTCTTACAGTTTATCCCTATCTATAATAATATTCAAGATAATAACCAAAAACAGCAAAGTTTCCTCAAAATTACCAATTCAGGGGCAGCAACCCAACAATCGATTGACCGATTCAACTGAAAATTTCTGGGCAAATAGATCTTGACCTGATAAACATTTTTACACCATGTCAGATTTGCTCTAAATGCTTTGGTTTTTGAGTTATAAGCCAAAAACTGCATTTCACCCCTATATTCTATTTTTAGCCGTGGCGGCCATCTTGGTTTGTTGACCGGGTCACGCCACACATTTTTTAAACTAGATACCCCAATGATAATTGTGGCCAAGTTTGGTTTGATTTGGCCCAGTAGTTTCAGAGGAAAAGATTTTTGTAAAAGCTAACGCCGGACGACGACGGACGACGGACGACGGACGACGGACGCCGGACGCAAAGTGATGAGAAAAGCTCACTTGGCCCTTTGGGCCAGGTGAGCTAAAAACGATATAGATACAGGAAGATGTGTTGTGAGTGCCAATGAGACAAATCTCCATCCAAATAACAACTTATAAAAGTACACCATTATAAGTCAATGTACGGTCTTCAACAAGGAGCCTTGGCTCACACCGAACAACAAGCTATAAAGGGCCCCAAAATAGTTTAAAACCATTCAAATGGGAAAAACAACGGTCTAATCGATTTAAGAAACGAAAATCACGTATAAATACATAAACAAACGACAACTACTGTACATCCGATTCCTGACTTAGAACAGGTGTAAACATTTGCAGCGGGATTATTAGTAAACGTTTAAATGGTACTAATCCTTCTCCTTTTTTTTCTGAAATAATAGCATACCATCACAACAATGAAAAACACACGATCAAAATATCAATTGGAAGGCTTAACTTTATCACACAACGTAAATTAACACACATGAACGAATAAATGTGATCTGCGATACCTGAATGCAAATGAAAATATACATTGTTTCATCTCGGCCTCCAGTAAGCGTATTACAACTAAAGTGCTTTTAAAAAGTTCCTTAACTACTAACAAAGAGCCCTCGGTTTTAGTTTGTTACCCCGATTTTGTTTTTTGTCCATGGATTTATGAGTTTTGAACAGCGGTATACTACTGTTGCCTTTATTTATCATAAACTTATGTTATCACATATATGAAAATAGTGGAATTAACTCTTTTTGGATTGCAAAAATATCTTTGGATGTTTTAAATAAATTACGTGCTTTTAATGGTCCTTTTGATTCTGTTGACAGTTTTGATTTTTCTACTCTTTACACTACACTTCTGCACTATTTTATCAAACAAAAGTTTTACTACTTAATCAAATGGTCGTTTGAATGCAAATACTTTAGCTGCAACTCATTGAAAGCTTTCTTCTCTATTGAGAAAGGTAAATATGTGTCATATACTTACTTGGTGTGTGATGAGAGGATTGAAGCTGTCAATTTCTTCCTTGATAATATTTATGTACGTTTCGGCAACAAGGTTTATCAACAGGTTGTAGGTCTCCCTTTGGGCACTTATTGCGCCCCTTTAATAGCAGATTAGTTTTTGTAATGTTGTAAATCACAATTTATGACCAAACTTAGTAAAGACCTGTCTAAATGGCTTTTAATTGATATATTCAAAAACACTTACTGTTGATATTGATATTTTTTCGTTAAATAATGAAGAATTTTCTCAATATACTGCCGAAATTTACCCAAAGGAAGTTACGTTAAATAAATCAAATTTAAACGGTAATAACTGTCTTGTTCTAGATTTAGATATTTCGGTTTTAAACGGGAAACTCCAAACTACAGTTTTCGACAAAAGGGACGACTTTTCCCTTTTATGATGGTGATGTTCCTTTGGCACTATCTTACGGTGTTTATATTTCACAGCTCGTTCGCTATGCCTGTGTATGTTGTGACATTTTTTTTATTTTAACGAACGTTATCTATGTACTACTGGTAACTTATTAAGTCATGGATTTCGTAACCACAAATTACTTTGAAACTTTCACTAAATTCTTCCACAGATAAAAAGATTTAGTTTTGAAGTTTAATTGTACGTCTTGAAAACTTATTTCAAACGGGATAGCACATCCTCATTTTTGCGGAAATGTTATTTACCGTGCGCGGAAATTTAGAAACCATCCTGGTTAACTTATCGATCCTTTAAATAAACATATTCTAAAAGGTTACCAATTCAACACTGTAATAAGATCATTGAATATTGTTTTTATTGGTAATAATATTGATTTTGTTATCAGTAAATTAAAGGGGCACTAGCTGTCAAATACATTTTAATCGAATTCTTATATTTGATTTATAACAATGTAAAATATTTATCCAAGCTATTAAAAGTCTGAAATAAACATAAAACATAGCACAGGCATGAAAATACGTAACTTCGTTTCGTGTGGGTTTTTTTTTATTATAAACGCCATATAATTAACTATCGAGCTGACCTCTAAAGTCATCCGATGACCATATCAGCGATGTATGATGCATGATTTTTTTATTAGTTGTTAGTGGCTTTGAACCAGCTGTCAGTAACTGCGAGTACACTCAGAAATGTGTCTTTTTGTTGTGGGGTGTACAAGTATTTGTAGTATTTGTATTTTTATTCATCTGATGAGCTGAGCCTTTTTCAACTGACCACGACAAAAATGCGAAAGGCATTTGCAGTTTAACACATTATCTTTATAATATTTATCTTTACACTGTGTCAAGCTATAAATCATCCCGAGTCAATTTTTGTTAGTGTTGAATATTCTCGAATTGGACTTACAGGTACATGCCATCTATAGAAATAAGCGTATTTCAAAAATGAGTCAATATCTATAATGAGTTTCAGGACAGTAACTGTTGTAACCTTTAATTCCATTTCTCTGTCAATATCAGTAATTTAAATTTGTTAATCTCTTCATCGTGATCGGCTGTTTTAAATTTAACTTAGGACATTGCTGGTGCAGAAAGGTCATGGGTGCGATTCGGACAGAAGGGATTTACAGTACAATGAGTGTTTTCTTTAGTTTAACTTTGTATTTATATTAACTTAATTCCTACTGCTTTAAGAATGAGTGTACATACTAAACAGATGGAATAAAAGTATTGCAACAACTTGATTTTTTAAACCTTGTGAAAAATCAGCCTCTGATTTTGGATATCATATGATAAAATATTTGTAAAATAAAAATGTATGAAAAAATGTTTTATCTCACCTCAATTTTGATAAAAAAAAATGATGCAAAAATGCATTTTTCAACTTTTACTGTAGTTACTTTACAATGTTAGACATTTCAAAATTAATCTTAAGATGATTGTTAACATCATGGTTGATAGTTATACGCCAAAGAATTGGTTTTTGGTGGAGCCCCCATTCAAACGGATAAACGCCTCTTCACGTCTTCTGATTTTTGCCACCAGTCGACTAATTTGTTGCTGAGGTAACCGCAACCATTCCTGATGAAGGGGCCTGGGCATTGTTTATTTCATGATGTGTTTGAACTGTCCTTTTGCGCACTTTACCCCCAATAATGTCCCATGTATGCTCGATATGGTTCAAATCCGGGCGACGATCGAAGAAAAATAAACCGAATTTCACTGGAACAATTGATCTTCATCCAAGATGTTAATTTCCAACTTTGGCGAGCTCTGCACTACATTGGATACGGGCCACTGTCTGTCTGTTTGTAACAAAGGTCCCGAAATTGTCTAATCGCACGATAACCAGTAGCGATGAGTCGATCTCGAACTGTTCTTGTTTAAAGTCTCCTGTATGGCAACCACTCTCTTTTTATTATTGTATTGTAAGCAATGGGTTTCCTTCTGACCAACCTTCATTATGCTTGTTTTTCCAGAGCAGATGTTGTAGGGGTCTTCTTGATCTCAGAAGGTCTTTAACATCGTTAGTTGCCTGGTTTTTATTCTCAAAACGAGTTATAGTAGAATGATAAACTTTATGAACTTGGTTATCAAAAGTATTGAAAACAATTAAGATAAAAACGTCTGTTTTATTGTTTACGGGTACAGTAGCTGCATGTGCAGGTAAGAATTTTATTATCGAGTCGATATTCATTGATTAATCTCAGGTGAGATTTAAATAATATTAGCTAGACTAAGTTCTATTTCAACAAATTATATCACAAAAAAATAAAGAGTGTTTTTTTAATTTGAATTTCGATTCGGTGTTGCAATACTTTTTCCATGTGTATATATACGGAATATATACGGTAATGAACATTAGTAAAACTTGTAATGATGAAGATATCGTATTATCTTACTTCCTATACATTTCTAGGAATGTGATTGGTTAAAAGCGTCCGCGTGAAGACCGTGTATATTTGATATTAGGTAAGTAGGGAGGCGGGGCTTATATCATACACGGTAAGTAGTGGAGTTACGTTCCTTTATATTCCATATTAGGTAGTAGGGAGGCGGAGCTTATTTCATACACGGTTGGTAGTGTTGTTACGTCCCTTTATAAAAACAAAACTTTAAAATCTTAAAGGTTTCAACCGAGGTTTCAACAGACGAAAAAATTGATGATTAAGATTGAAATACATTCATTAAACACATTTAAATCTTACAAGTGGTTATCGTTGGCTATTGTTCTTGAAGTATCAATGGAATTAGTTTCTTAATGCTAACAGTATTGAAGACAGGCTTGCTCATTTTGATAGATCAAAGTCTAAATTTTACCCGTTAAGATAGTCGGTAGAAAAAAATCGTTAAATGGTGTGCTAGTGACGTAATACGGTATATATTGGTCGGTAAATTCCATATGGGGATTCGAGCTTCGCTCTCACCCCATATGGAATTTACTGATCCCATCTATACCGTATCAGGTCACTAGCACACTATGTAACTAATAATATCTGAAACTTTACTTTCTACTACATCTTTTTTGTTATCGTATTTCTAAGATTGATTTGTATGTGTATTTGAATGTTAGGTTAGTTGTGTTGTAATGCGTGAATTACACAGCTTTGGTTGCTTGATCCAAATCATATATATATATATCCTAAATGTATAGTCTTATCTCAGGAACAGATTACCGTAGTCGTATTTGGCACAACTCTTTGAAATTTTTGATCCTCAATGCTCTTAATTTTGTACTTGTTTGGCTTTATAACTATTTTGATGAGAGTGTCACTGATAAGTTTTATGTAGACGAAACGCACATCTGCAGTACTAAATAATAATCCTGATACAAATTTCAGTAAAGCGTCAACGGTGAAGTTCAGTTAATTACTACAAAATGCATCATGTCCAAAAATATCATTGTATAGAGGTATTTTAAGCTCTATTTATACATGTGTTCCTCAGTTTTATCCAAATCTAAATTACAAAAAGATGAGATTTTTGTAGATTCACTAAGACGTTTTGAGTGGTTAAACTCAACTCCTCCATTCTCCTTCAAGCTAAAGTGAGATTCCAAGTAAATGAAAATATCGGAAATAAACAGTTAGAATTATTTGATTTTCTCATATAACGACATTTTTGTGTTTCGGCTTGTGTAGCATTTGTGATTACCCCTGCGTTCAGTGAATTTTGTACTTCTTATGTTTCTTTCACTTTTATCACGTATTGATAGTGAACAAAGGATTAATATCTACATCGTAAGGTTTATCTCATGCAGCTCAAGGTTTTGGTATTTGGATTTTTTTCCTAAACACAGAAAAAATTAACGATCATGGTACAGTTTCAGTTATGCAGTGAGAATAGTGTTGATACTTGAAACAAACTCTGATCGTTAAATAAATGTTGTCGGATTTAAATGATATGTTTCGTCATCTCTTGATGACAAAAAAGGAAAAATCAATGAGAAATTGGATAATAATTCATGCCATCTTCTACTTTCAACAAAAAAAATACGAATAACACTGGTGTGTAAAAATGTGAAGTTGTTACGGCAACATACGTTTACTGGTGTTCAAATATCAAAAATCGATTAATAAGACAATTCAATGCAACAAATAAAAACTTAGATAATATCATATACTCTATAAGGAACGAGACTTAGTACGTCACAACTCCTCATTCCCAAGGTTGCTATCGGAAATAGTACCTAATCAGGTACGATTATAATTCATACAATGTTGTGTATCGAACTCTTACAATGTGAACATGAATTGAGATATGTATAAACGACAAACCATCGGACAAAAGTTATGTTAATGCTGCTTGAGAAGTGAAAATAGAAAGTATACAATAAGAAAATTAAAACCATCACGTTGGTCATATACTCTAGTTTGAAGTCGTTCATCTGTGTAAATATCGTAACAAGGAACATGATATTGAAGCAAACTTTCTATGTTGAGTAAGTGTTGTTGAGCCTTTAGTTTTCTATTTTGTGGTTTGTGTACTATTGTTTGTTTGTTGGACCTTTTCTTTTTCAGTCATAGCGTGGTCAGCTTATTTTCGACTTCTAAGTTTGAATATCCCTCATCCCTCTTGTATCTTTCGCTACATTTTTCTAGAATTGCTTAGTTTCTGGTTCACTTGGTTAAATATGATGCAAGCACTTATTGGGTTATTGCATGACATGATATCATCAATATATTTGAAGAAAAAAAACATTTGCAAAATAGTTGCAAGACATTGTTCTTCTTTTTGTCTTTGGAGAAGGCTTCTTTACAACTCTTATCCATTTAAGTATAAAACATTGTTGGTCAGGAAGGGTTCACACTATGTATCAATGGCAATAACAACTATTTATCTACCAAACATACAAATAAGCAGCATTTTGATGATATCACAAATTCCTTCAATGATTTTGGCATCAATGTGGTAATTAAAAAGTTTATTTTCATTACATTGTACAAGAAATTTGCATCTACGACTTTTTATAGAAAACCTCAGTTTCTTATTAATGTGTTCTTCAGTTTTATCCAAATCTAAATTACAAAAAGATAAGATTTTTGTAGATTCACTTGAACGTTTTGAGTGGTTAAACTCAACTCCTCCATTCTCCTTCAAGCTAATGTGAGATTCCAAGTAAATGAAAATATCGGAAATAGACAGTTAAAATTATGTGATTTTCTCATATAACGACATTTTTTGTGTTTTGGCTTGTGTAGCATTTGTGATTACCCCTGCGTTCAGTGATTTTGTACTTCTTATGTTTCTTTCACTTTTATCACGTATTGATAGTAAACAAAGGATTAATATCTACATCGTAAGGTTTATCTCATGCAGCTCAAGGTTTTGGTATTTTGATTTTTTTCCTAAACACAGAAAATGTTACGATGCATTTTAGTCTATGGAAAATCACATAAGTTTAACTGTTTATTTCCGATATTTTCATTTACTTGGAATCTCACTTTAGCTTGAAGGAGAATGGAGGAGTTGAGTTTAACAACTCAAAACGTTCAAGTGAATCTACAAAAAGTGACGATGCATTTCAGTCTATGGAAGAAGCGATTCGATAAAAACTTTTCTTATATCAACGAGCGATATTGTCTTATATCAACAAGTTGCATTGTGGGAAATTTCAGATGAATGTTAGCATTTGTACGAAGAAAAGCAGATTTCTCGGCATAAAGTAATGACTCTTTTCTTAAAACAGGTGACATTTAACACAACATACATCTGGTATATAATTTCCATGAATTATTTTATGTAATAACAAGCAAGGTGTATTTAAACGAGAAAATTGAATTGTTGAATAAATGAAACATAAATGCACGATTTATCATTTGTAGATGTACACATTCTATAAATATTATACACTACCAACAATTTGACTAGCAATTACATGTACATTAAATGCCGCTATATTAACAGTACTTTTAGGAAACATCACTTATCAGTACATTAAATGCCACTATATAAACAGTACTTTTAGAAAACATCACTAATCAGTACATTAAATGCCGCTATATAAACAGTACTTTTAGGAATCATCCCTAAACAGTACATCAAATGCCGCTATATAAACAGTACTTTTAGGAAACATCACGTCTAATCAGTACATTAATTTTTATATAATTTTTAGTAAGTTGTAAACAGTACTGAAAATTTCTGTCTTTTTTCAATACTGAAAATTTCAGTCTTTTTTTCAGTACTGAAAATTTCAGTCATTTTTCAGTACTAAAAATTTCAGTCATTTTTCAGTACTGAAAATTTCAGTCATTTTATAGTACTGAAAATTTCAGTCATATTTCAGTACTGAAAATTTCCGTCATTTTTCAGTACTGAAAATTCCAGTAATTTTCCAGTACTAAAAATTTTAGTCATTTTCAAAAATAAACTCTTTGTCATCTTTAAGTACTTCTTAACATACAATTTCTGATCAATGTCAGAAAATATAATGTTTTTTTTTATACTGCAACTAGTTCTGATTATTTCATATAAAATATAGTAACACAGCTATATTGTGAACGATGTCAATTTCATCATGGAACACTTTCTCCACAATAAGAAACTGAGAAACTGGGGAAGAACGAGATTTTACTGCGCCCTTCCCTTTCCCAACTTTATTCAGAATACCAAAAAGTTTAAATCTTAATGATATTGACCTAATGTTGTTTTTGTCCTGCAACTTAAATTAAAACATTGATTTATAAATCGTAACTATCATATATTGATAGCAAAATATCAAATTAAGTATTATCCCTTGATGAACATCTGATGGTAGAGAAAGTTTTACATGATGAAATTGACATTGCACAAAATATAAAAATCAACGACAACGGAAGCCCACAATGAAGGGTGTTTTAATCTTTTGCTGACGACAACTTCTAAATCTACTCAGGACCAGGATTCTTTAAGGTTAAAAGTTACGAACGTTATCAAAGTATTTCACATTTGAATATGGTGGTCCTGAAATCAAATAAGGTGTTCAAACTTGGGGTATTTTAGTTGGGTGCAAAACTATGGAAGGGAATATCCGCCAAAACTATACAATTCTTTATTTGTAAAATGGCATGCAATTTCTTAATTTGTAAAATGTCATTTCTTAATTTGTAACATGTATTTTTTTCCATTCGTTACACGAATTTCTACATTTCTTGATTTGTGAAATGTAATTTCTTGATACATGTGTAAACCCATTTTCTTAAATTGTAAACGTATTTTCTCCATTAGTTTCATGAAATTTTTTATATGTAGTCACTTTGTTTTAGTCACGTCTTGTGAGATTGCGTCTGTGTAATAGATACCGCTGCCAGCCAAAGAGAAGTGCGTTTCTATAGAAAATTACAAGTTACAAATCAAGAAGTTTGACAAGTCAAAAGTTTTACAAATCTAAAATAAAATAGCTGTGGAGCCATGTTAACTCGTACCATCACAAACTCGTATCCAATATTTACCAACGCGTATTTCTACCCTTGCACAATATATCTCAACTTTTAAAAATGAAACCCATTTTCAGACATTTCAAGTAAATTTAAATAATATTTATAAATCATTATGTAAAGTTTACGGAAGTGTTTCACAATTTTTGTTTGGAAAAAAATATGAATATCTGGTGCCATCTAATACTTTCGAATAGATATTTATTTTCAAAATCCTTTCCTCCTCCATGCGTCGCCAGTAAACTTAATTTGCGACCATCAAATCCCCAATTGATACCGTCGGAGCTTAAAATACAATATTGTTATCTCCATTCTAAAAGAAACTGACAGAAAACAACGTTAAAACATGTATTTAAAATCTGTCATATGCCGTCTACGCTTGCGCGTAGGTCTCATAGCATCAATAGTCAATTAATGCCATGTAAGAAAGTGACGTTATCCAATCAAAATGAACGTTACAAATTTTGTTGCATTAGAATATCAAAAAGTCGTCGCCTTAGTAGGACACTATAAGGACAATTACAGTAAGTACAGTAACCTTTTGTTATTCTAAGGATTGGAATGGGGCAGGAGGATCTTTTGCGAAATTTTTTATTCATGTTAATTTAACTTGTCGCTAATCATGCCCATTGCTTCCAGCTCTTACCAGTCCACCATATTCATATTCAAAATGCTCCTGCCACCTCCCCCTTTTAACAAAACGAATGACCGAATAACACTGTTGGTACCTTTGATAACTTTTTATTATCTGAATAACACTTGTAATGACCGAATAACACTTCAAATGATTTTCTCCTTATTGAACACGAGTTTAAATTGATTGATTGTTTGTTTTTTGTTTTTTAAATCAAGCGACTAATATTTCATAAATGTTTAGACAAGACCCGAAATTAAAAGTCATGTATACAATATCATAACAAGTAAGAAGATGTGGTATGACTGCCAATTTGGCAACTATCAACTGAAGTTCAATGAAGTAGTATTATAAATTATAACCAACTGTGTGGCCTTAAAAATGACAAATATCCATACTGTACTAGTACTGTGTATGAGTTATAAAAGGCAACGACAAAAATGTGAATCAATTTAGACGAAATAAAGTAACTCATATACTAGTGCTTAGTCTCAAGTATTTTTGGGACTGTCTGTTTACGGTCCTTGGACAGACAATTTACTTAACTTATTCCCACACTTTTGCATTATGCTTGACGATACTTACTTGATATTTGTTATATTCAATGTAGTTTAAAGAACAAGTTTAACCGATAGGGGACCATATATATTGCCATGCAATAAACAACTTTCGAGTTCGATGCATTTCCGTCAAAAACTCTGGTTTAAGTGAACATCATTTTTTAGTTTTTCGTACGCTTAGTGTAGACAATATTTTTATTATGAAAAATACAAGTATAAATTAAAATGTCAATTGTTCTTGAACAATTGAGAGGTCTTTCCTTTTGTAATGTAAAATACATGTCCCAATAGACGTAGAATGTATGGAAAAGTTCTTACACACAAAAACTTATAATATAAAAATTCAGAAACCTAAAACAGGGGTTATGCCCCTTACTGAAAGGTCAAATCTCTTCGGTCAAATGTAAAAAAAGTTGCGCCTCATCCACCTCAATGTTTTTCACTATTTACTATTTCTGTAATTACAAAACACATTCGCAATAAGGATTCAGAAACAAGCAACAATTGCTTATATTAATCTGTCTCCTTGAAGAACTGTATTGGTGACGTCTGTCTGATGGTTTTGTATTTGTTGCTTATGTGATCGAATTTTACTGTCTATATGACAGCTCCTTTTCCGTCTTTCACATGAATCAACAATAAAAACATAATTGCTCATGGAAAGCTGTAAAAGTCTACTTGATAACTAATGAAACTAATCGTAAGGATAAAAAACACTGATCTACGCCAAAAAACATTGAATAACACAAATTATGACATACAACAAATAACGACAATCAAAAATGAGAAGTCGTGGCTTGAAACAGTCACATAAAGAATGTTGTAATAAAGTTCATCAAAAGAATCCTCTTCAATGTGTTGATATGAAAGAATACATAAAGCCATGGAGTTTTAAAATAGAATACTTGTTTTTACCCCAAACCAACTTAATGTGATATTTGTTGATGATTGATTGTTGATTGATTTATGTCATGTGGCAAATATTTCACGAAGGTTCAGGACGAGAACAAATTAACAATAAATACAACAGGTACTAGTAGGTCTTGTAATAATAGAGGCCCACCGGGATGATGATCGGGAGGAATTTCGACTTCCACTGGAAAAAAATGTATATTAGATAGGGACAGAAATTTTGCCATGCAACAGGAAGAGTTATTGCAAGGGTTCTCAACGTGCAGAGATCTTGTCACTCTCTTAACACGATGCATTGAATTTAACCTCTCCATATGCATTCTGACAGGACGTAGCTGCAAACTTGATACATCTTGCACAGCCAGACGGACGCCCCACTTTGGGAAGCTTTTTACTGCCGGTCGGAACAGGACCAAGTGACCATATTTCTATTCCCAACTCACTCTTGTAGCTTATGATGTTTGTGATAGCATAAAGGAGTTTTTTTATTAGGTCTTGAATTTGACTTCAACTTTCTGAACTTAAAATGATTGAATTTTCAGTACTATAAAATGACTGAAATTTTCAGTACTGAAAAATGAATGAAGTTTTTAGTACTGGAAAATGACTGAAATTTTCAGTACTGAAAAATGACTGAAATTTTCAGTACTGAAAAATGACTGAAATTTTCAGTACTGAAAAAAGACTGAAATTTTCAGTACTGTTTACAACTTTTTCCCAACATTACTAAAAATTATATAAAAATTAATGTACTGATTAGTGATGTTTCCTAAAAGTACTGTTTATATAGCGGCATTTAATGTACTGTTTAGTGATGATTCCTAAAAGTACTGTTTATATAGCGGCATTTAATGTACTGATTAGTAATGTTTTCTAAAAGTACTGTTTATATAGTGGCATTTAATGTACTGATTAGTGATGTTTCTAAAAGTACTGTTAATATAGCGGCATTTAATGTACATGTAAATGCTAGTCAAATTGTTGGTAGTGTATGTAGCAAATTCAATGGAATGCAATTGAGATAAATTCAATTGTTTGCTAAGCCAAAATCACCGATAAGTCCAAGATACTGCTGTATTTTATAATATCAATGCGATATTTGTCAAAAACCATAGCGATGTTTTTTTAATATCAAAAATTTATGAATGCGATACTTTTCTAATATAACTGCTATTGTTCTAATATAAAATTAATACGATGACACATCACAATGCATGTCAAGAAAACTGCAAACCTAATTCACAAACTTATATCATGACCGGTTTAATGTTTTAGGATCACTATCACTAAAAGTTCGTAACTGTAACAAAATTAACGCTTAAATGAACTTGTTTCAGAAAAAGGGAGAAGGTTTGTATCCATTAAAACGTGTAATCCCGCTGTAAAAGTTTGCACCTGCCCTAAGTCGTGAATCTGATGTAAAGTAGTTGTCGTTTGTTTATGTAATTTATACGTGTTTCTCGTTTCTGGTTTTTTAAATGACTAGACCTTTGGTTTTCCCGTTTGAATGGTTTTACACTAGTAATTTTTGGGCCCTATATAGCTTGTTGTTCGGTGTGATCCAAGGCTCCGTGTTGAAGGCCGTACATTGACCTTTAATGGTTTACTTTTTTTAAATTATTATTTGGATGGAGAGTTGTCTCATTGGCAATCACACCACATCTTCCTATATGATCTATTATCATTTCGAAAATGTTGCTTGACCCTATTGATAGTTGAAAGTGTTAACAACCTGTTCAGTAAATTTTTTCACATGGTTAAACCGACTAATTCTATTTGAAGTTATGATGCAATGGCGAAATTTAAATGCGGTTGCGAATAGTTTACTGACCTATTAGAATATAATATACTGGTAACACTGCTATAGCCTATCCACCTTGGTAATATTGAAATAGGCCAAAAATATCATTACTTTAAAGAAACATTCATTCAAACAATCCAATCCAATACAGCTCCAAATTACAATGAATATTCAAATGGTAAAATAAATAATCCAAACAAATTGAAATGTACAAATGCTGATTTCCCGAACTTTGAAGATACCAACTGAGTAGCATCAGACTATAAATTGGACAACTTCAGATACAACGAAATTTAAAAATCTTGTCAAGCAGAAAATGTAACTATTTATTATTAACATAGAACAAAATATTGAGAAGGAAAACACTTCTTTTTTTTATCAAAGACCGTTCCCGTTGTTAAATCAATATCTCTATGAATATAATCAGCTCACCGCGTGGACGCTCTTTTACATCGCGATGACCGTCAGGGCATTCCGATGTATTGTTGCCACAGAGATTTGAATTTCGTTTTTGACTAGTAACTACCGATCGCATAAATACGCGAACATTTCTTGGTGCAAAATAGCAATCCGTATCGTTTGTTATAAATTCATTTCTTCAATGAGTACTAACAAAATGTTAACAACACAAATAAATAAGATATAAATGTCTTTTGACGTTAGAAATGTGTATATCGTTTATATATATTTCTATATTTATAAATTTAGATCGTTCAGTTAGAGGACTAGAAAGTACTGGAAAGTAGTATTTTTCTATAAAGGGAATTTTTTAAAGATTTATAGATACAAGAAGAGTGTGCATGAGTTCGAATGAGACAACTATTTAAGTAAACCATTATAGATCAAAGTAGGGCCTTAAACACGGAGCCTTGGCTCACAGCGAACACTACGCTTAATAGGAACAAAACTGTACTAGTGTTAAACCATTCAAACAGACCAACGGTCTAATATGTATAAAAAAAGGGAGATTCAAAAGTACAGGTCAGATTTTGTCGAATCAATCTAAACGAGGACAGTATGATTCATATTTGTCACAAGTTAGTATCATTGTTGTCAATAAAGAAAGTATTCCATGCGTGCGTTGCGAACATATCGGATATATATTATTTCGGTGCGTTCATTATAAAATTTGCTAAGTCATTGGCGGATCCAGGGGGTCCGCGGGTTGGAACCAACCCCCCTGGTTTTTTTGCCGCTCAATGCATTTGAAAGGGGACATATAGTTGGAACCCCCCCCCCCCCCATTTGTCTTGGGTTGGGACCCCCCCCCCCTTTTAAAAGATCCACCCCTGTAAATCTTATATATGTTAACAATCGTTTTGATACTTTGCTATTTGATTACGGCATTGTTTATTAAACCCTTATTTGATTAGCTTTGCTTCCAAAACCAATTGAGAAATTTGTAAGATGTTACCAAAAAAATTTGAATTTAAGCAATGGTCTTAAAACTGCTTGTTTACATACAATACTACTAAGAAGTAAAATCCAAAAAATACCGAACTCCGAGGAAAATTCAAAACAGAAATTCTAAATCTGGCGATGTTTGCTCATGGAAACAACATTATTAAAGGTTTATCCTCTTTTCGCCCCTTTTCTATTTTTGATATTTTAATCAAAAATTTAAAAAATCTAACTTTCAAAAAATTAAATAATCAAAATTGCACATTAGGTTTAGTATTTCAAAAGTTTGATCAAATTCCTAAACTATTAAATTTTTAAACGATATTTAGAATTTTAATATTTTAATAATTTGGTCAAAATTTCTAAATTTTAAAACTTTTACACAATTTGAAATTTTGATATTTTAAAACTTTGATCAAAATTCCAAAAATCTAAGATTTCAAAACTTTAAAAAAATTTGAAATGATAAGTGTTACACGGACCATTACGCATGCACAAATTCAAGTTTCTCAATAGGGTTGGAAACCATTTTGAATGCGCTTCTGATTGCATGACAGATTCATTCAAATAATCCGCCCAGTCTTTTTTATTCATCTCGCACGCACCGTATCAATCATTTGGCAAAATCCTCAAGTGCATTTACATGTATAAATAACCTGCAATATTTCGTTTAGTTATAAATCTAAGAAATCCCGTATTTTAGATATATAAATGTCTAATTACTAACTGAGTTTTTTATTATTTAAATTGCCAATAGAAAATGTAGAGCTATATTTGTATGCGAATATTTTGTCCGGTATATATAACTTGTTTTGCTCATTTGTAAAAAGGTTAAAAAAAACATTGTCACGGGCGGTGAAAATTGCGGTGCTTTGCTTTTGCGCCAATTGGCATTTCATTTGCGCCAAAAATAAAACCTTTCATTTGTGCCAATAATACAGGTAATAAATAAAGGTAAATAGTATTCATTGATAATTCTTTCAGAAAAAACTTTAAAAAATTAATACAGTTTTTTGGCGGAATAAAACATATTCCTCAGAATTCAGGCATCTTAAAATCATACACAAGGTATATTAAAACTTCGTTAAAACACAGTTCTGTTACTTTGAACATATTTAGAAAGTAGTAAAATTGCAAGACATGAGCACTCGCATGAGCACATTCCCCATTTCCATTCTCAATTTTATATAACTTTTGTGTGATAATAAAAAAAAATACAGACTTATTTTCTCTATTGGACTATGAACTGACAATGTCCATTTATACACCTCAAGCACATAAACATTTAATAATATTAAACCTCAGTTATGTATTAGAAATAAGGAGAATCCAGGGGAAATTCTGTAAAAACAAATCTTATTCAAGATACAGCAAAGAATATTCAACTGTTCGGTTATATTCTATTTGAAATACCTGTGAAATGGCGCAAATGAAGTTTTTTTTTATTTGGCGCAAATGAAATATAACATTGTGGCGCAAATGAAAGATTGGATTTTTTTAAAAATTGGCGCAAATGAAATGCGCCCGAAAATTGACATACTGGCATGTCATTTGAAGTACTTTATAAATTGACAATATATTAAGATTTTAAACTAATTAATAAAGACTGTTCATACACTTTTGGTACAAACAGAGTTGAAGCGTAAAGAAACAGGCAGAAAAAGTTATTTTTTTATTTACAGATCCAAATATATATTAAATCATGTATATTTGACATTTCCAAAATGATAAGTATTAGTGTCAAGTAGAAATAATTGTGAATATCCTTAATGTTAGACCTTATTATATGATGACATAGATTCATCCTTCACATACAAGCATTCAACCCATATACAACATATCGTACCTTTTCAATAGCTTCTACAAAACATCTTAAGTATTTACTTAATGTACATATTAAACCATCACTTTATCAGTAAAGGCAACAACAATTATTTGAAATCGTGATTTTAGTCTGGGTGTACAGGTAAAAATGGTTCTACTTCATCATTTGACAATTCCATACGTGTACAGGAGCGTGGAGAAAATTCCTCTTGCATTTGCTTTTCTTCTGATTCTTTGTGTGCGTCAACAAATTCTCTGTTTTGCACGTTCTTCAAATTTGTGTCTTCTAACGTATCTTCATTTGACAATATGTCAACGTTTTCATGATTATTTTTCGCACATTTGTCATTATTTGGAGAATTCGATTTAACGGACAGACTTTTGTCTTGTTCAGTTGACTGTCCCGAGGTGAGTTGTTTCGACGTTGGACTTATTTGCGACACAGCAGATTTTTTTTCAATGAGTTTCCTGTAAACAAACCACAACTGCAGAAGCAATGATAAGCAAAAAATAATCAAGACAGTCACTATGGCTAATATAATGAATAATGGAACATGTGTTTCGACGTTTCTGTTATACACAGTATCATTGCTAACTTGCGATATATTGGAATCAATGTTATCTGTAAGAAGAAGTAATTCCGGGCGCGTGGGGATATTTAGATTTTCATTATCAAGTCGGTTTATATTCTGCAGTTGACAAAGAATGGAGGCTGGTTTGTGGTAAATTTGTGTATCTGTGCATCCCATGTAAAATTCTTTTGATGAGAGTTTTCCACTTCCGGCATTTGTTTTGTTGTATATGAAGATCTCCATGTCTGTTAAATTCACGGGCGGCGCGCAAAACTTTTGCAAGTTGCACTTAAGATTAGGAGCAAAATGATGTTCCGTGGGAGGCGTACATGGTTGTGAAAAAGATGTACCTGCTTTAACTGTTGTATTCAACAGATTTGTTATTTTTTCAAATAAAAATTGGTCTGACATATCTTGAATAGAGTATTTACAGATGTATAGGCTAAAATAAGTGTAAAACTCTGTGTTAGAATAAGGAATGCTGTTTATGCGTTCAGCTGAAAATCCTCCATTGCCATACAAAAGAATCGAATTATAAGGAGATGATTGTGGTTTTGCACAAAAATGATGCAACGTGCAGTTTTCGTCTGGTAAGACATGATGCCAAGATGTTTGGTTACACACTTTCTCCCTGGTCTGTAAATATTTTCCAGTTCCGTAATGACTTCCCAGTATCAAAACCAATATCATTTGTGCATGCCATTTCTTAGTGGAAATAGTTGTCTTCATTTTATTGAGCACCTAAAATATAAATTTATTCGAATTAACGATCGACGAGATTCACAATTTCGCTCTTTAAAATCCGTCTCCTACCAAGTGTTTATTATATCGTTGTAAGTCATATAGAATTTTATTTTTTTTCAGATATTTCATAATGCTACTAGCTACAACATGTTCCAATAGTTTGCAGCAGATGCATGTAAATGATATTGGGCAATACAATTTATAGGATCGTGTTTGCCGCATTTTTTGAATGCTGGACATACACTTGCATGACGCCGGTCATCTGGGATCTTTCCAGAGTTTAGTGATTTTTGGAATATGATTGATAAGATGGGAGTGATAGATGATTTACACTCTTTTAAAATTTTTCCATGGATGAGATCAGGCCCAGCAGCTTTGTTAATGTTGATTTTATTTAAGAGTTTTTCTATGGCTTCTTTTTGTATCTAAATATCAGGCATCTGTGGATGTTTACTGACGCCCTTGTCTGGTATTGGGTCATCTGTTACAGGTGTAAATGCTTTTTTGAACTGTTCATTTAAAATATTAGTTTTTGCTTTAGAGTCAGATGAGCTCTCTTTTCGGAGTGGTGGTATGATAGAGTTTCAGACTTTCGTGTTTTATATAACTGAACAGATTTTTTGGGAAGCTCTTGCTTTGATATAGTAGTAGGGTTGTCATCAACTGGTATACCGCATATCATATTTTCAATATAATTCCAATAGGATGTTCTTTGTTGTTTTTGTATATCATGTTTTAATTTTTTAAGTTGGTCAAGTTTCCCTTTGCCTTTCAATTTGTACTTTTGATATTTTTGCTTGTACTTTTTCATTTGCCGTCTTATACTGTCTGTTATCCAAGGTAAATTTTTACTATTTCTCATCATTTTCTGTTGTATGTTCTCAGTGATAGTGTTTTGTAATGAGTTTTTGAATATTAACCAAAGTGTGTTTGTATCTTCACTATCTTAAACACAAGAGCTTTGTCTCACACTGAACTTAAAGCTATAAAGGGCCCAAAAAAATAGCTAGTGTAATACCATTCACAGGAGAACCAATGGTCTATTCTATATAAAAAAAAAAACGAGAAACGAGGAACACTAATGAACCACAACGACAAATAACAACCACTGAGCGAAGTTAACGTGACATACGTGTCGGTTATTGTATAGAAAGGTATATACTATGAAAATTAGAGCGCGGGGCTTTGCCCCAAGCTCTTATTTTCATAATATATACCTTTCTATACAATATCCAATTTAGCACATATTTACAACTTGAGTAATCCAGTAATTAGTCTATTGATATGTTTTGGCTGACTAGCTGTAGCTCATTTATATAGTTTTGTAAATCTACTCACAATTATCATTGTAAGATATTGACTTCAGAATGAAAAGATTGTAGTTGCTGGTGTAAGTATGTTGATGTATCATATGGTGTAGGTATATTAATTTTGTATAAAGCTGTGTTTTACTATACATGATAAATTTCAAAACATATAGATAGTTTGCAGTGGCAGATCCCAAAAGAGGGGATGGAAAACGCTTATTTAGGGGATGATCAATGCTTTGAATAAGAACATATAGTTGAACCCCTCCCTCTGTTTTTTTTGGTTGAAACCCCTTTTAAAATGGATTGATCTGCCCCTGGTATGTACCATAGGTAGTCAAGGGGAAGATTACATGCATGAAATATCTGTCACTGGACACTAAGCAACCAATAATCAATTCATTCATGACGAAATGTATCGAAGGTTTCATGGTTCACTCTATTTTTGTGTACAAAGTAATTACATGGAAGATAATATTATAAATGATTACAATTTGAGATGGCATTCAGTACTCTAATCAAGTTATAATGAACTACAAAGTATATTTGTTACTCTTTATTTAATTGAAAAAAACTTTTAATCGTCAAAAACAGTTTTTGATCCAAAGATAAAATAGTTGGATGTTTAAAAATTAATTTGAAAACTAATTACAAACTATTTAGTTTAATTTGGAACACAAAATTTTTTCAAAATAGCCAGTAGCAATTTGTATTTCAATATCTTGATTACGATACATTGAAATCTTACCCTTGTGGTCATTCATGCGTAGTTACTTAGTAAACGAAAAAGTATGTACTATGAAAGTTAGAAGACAAATTCAAGCAATTTGAATGGACGAAAAGTTGTAAGTATGTGCTACCCTCACTCAGGGACGTATATATAAGTCCTTGCCTCACTACATTATCTAATACTATAGTCTAGTCTATATGCTTTTAAAATACTAAGAGAAATGGATGCTTGTAACATGTGTAACATGTTTAATTCATTAATTGATCATTTTTAAAAGATGAATTTCTTTTTTCAGTGAACGTTTTCTGTACTGTAGTATTTTACGGGTGCGTCTAAACACTGCTAAGGAGTATAACATGCCACTAAGGACTAGATGGAGTGCTGTTACGTGTAATTTCTTTTCATATTATGGTAGAGAATGATATTTAATGCATAAATTTCAATTTTTGTAGAAAAATAATCATAGATAAATAAGATATTCAACATTATTTAGACACGTGTCTGTATTTCTTTGATGTGCCGAAAATCAATGAACCGTTTGACACGTGTCTAATTACATAACTGATTACACGGGAATCATGCTATTTTTTGTGTTTAATGGACAAGATTGGTAAAGCTGGATCTTAATAAATGAATTGTTGTTGAAATACTACTAATGTGGGTTTTTTTCAGAATGAAGAAGTTTTTTTTCTCAAGAGTATTTTGTAACAATATATTATATCTAATGAGTTTTTTTTAATTTGATGTTCCTAGTAAAGTCATTCAGATTACTTGTCACAGTTTTTTTCTTTTTCTGCAGTCAATCTGGACTTGTCACTGTCTTTCATAAGTTTATGAAAAAGACGATCTTTTTGATCAGCTGATTTTATAAGCCAGCATTGATACAATAATTGGTGGCGCTTTCTACCAGTAAACAGACGGATTATTTAGACAGACATTATTTTTTTTGCGTATGCTATGGTTCATTTTCAAAATTTATTATCATATGAAGAACACGTTTGAGCAATATATTTCTGGACAAAAACGAGTTTAATATGATAATAAATTTCTACTGCATGCAACCAATATAAAAAAAAAGATATGGTAGGGTTGGCGATGAGACAACTATTCACAAGAGACAAAATGACACAGAAATTAATAACTATAAGTTACCCTACGGCCTTCAACAGTGAGTTATGCACATACGAGTAAACCACATACCAAATAGTCGTTATTTAATAAATTATTTCATACAATATGTTAAACAAATAATTTTGTAATAAAAAAGAATACAAATTGGATTCGCTTCTCTCATACAAGATCTTCTTAAAAGAAAATGAATTAAAGAAATAGTATTTGAAAATATTTCTGTTGGTCTTTTTCTTTTCTTTTCTTTTTAAATTTTCACATCATGTGGTTAAGGCATATTTTCAAGGCATTTGTACAAAGCACTCTTTTTCTGTCAACATTACATCTTAAACTCTAAATTAACAAATGCAGGAAATTATGTAAATAATTTACTAGACACTGTGGAACATTTTGAAAACATTTATCTCTTTCATATATATATTTGAAATAAAACCTAATCTGACTAAAACTCGTTAAATGATTATTTTAAAATTCTTTTACTTTAAGAAGAAAAAAAAATTCTAACAATTTTCTAATAAATAAGTACCGTATGAAGCCTTTGTAAACTGATATCAAACTGATTGAAAACTAGTGGTTTTGATAAACCCCAAGGACGCCACATGAATTTTTTTCAATTCAATCGTTATTCGTACTAGTACGTATAAACAGAGACATATATATGTCTCTGGTATAAAGCAGTAATAAGTGGAAAAATAAAAATCATGTTTTGTAGGGGTTTTTTTTCGGAATTTACTCATGTTTTAGTGAAGCCATTTGTATACACACGCATCTTTGTCGGAATTAAAATAAAAACAAAAAAGTTATAAATATATATATTCATTTTGCCTTCGATGTCTCTTACATAAACATTTTACCAAGCTGACCACACTCTTACTTATAAGTTGGCGCACATCAAAGAGAAAACCTATGGCAAATAGCTTTGTCGGGAAATAAATGAAACAAAAGCAAAATTATTGTCCTTTTAATCATTTTAAATAAGAACAACACATTTTATTATGATAATCAAGTATTAATCTTTTCGATACAATTGTTAATTACTTAAATTAAAGAATATGATTGTTTAATCAGCTGTTATATTATTTGGCACGTGTCAATCGGTTTATTGATTTTCGGTAAATCAAAGAAAAATGGGCACGTGTCTAGAAAATGTTGAATAACTTTTTTATTTATGATTATTTTTCTATAAAATTTAAAATTTGTGCATTAAATATTAATCTCTAACATAATATGTAAAAATAACACGTATAACAGTAGTCCTTCTAGTCCTTAGTGGCAGTGTATAGTCCTTAGTGCACTAAGGAGTCCTTAGCAGTGTTTCGACGTACCGGTATTTTACTTGCTAACGGACTTTAGACATGTTTTACTGTAAGATAGATCACGTGATGGAAGAAGCCATATTGGAAAATCCCTGACTGGTTTTTCCAAATTCATGAAATTATCAAAATAGATACCTGGTTTGTCCCTTCCTAAAAATAGTAAAGAGGCGTACTGAAAGGTTTACAGTGACGCGGTTTACAGATAGTTGTGTAGGTTATGCACAGTTGTTGACCAAACAATCCTTCAAACCAAAGTAGGATGTTCTATTTTGCAACGCCACACAATCCCTAGAAACTCGTTTACCTCATGCTAAAGTCCTTATGATAAGTTATACTTGTTCAGTTGTTGACTGAAAATTTGTAGTCATTTTGAATTCTGTAAGAAATAGTGTGACCTTGATGAAAAAGCAGACGGAACAATCGATAAGAAACAAATATAGGTTAAATAGCGTATAAAAACATGGATACATATGGATAGGATTTCATAATGACTAATGAGGTGAGAATGTAATGTAAAATTAGTCATAATAAAACTTTTGAATTACTGTGAGTTGATCAGTTTGTCTCATGCTCTTCCTGCGTCATGTCCATACATGCACCTGTGGTTTGTGGAAGTACTCATTGATAAAGAAAATATGCTTATCAACAGACATCTCTTTCAATGTTTCATAAGAATTGAAGGCCTGTTTTAATATCTGTTCTTTGGTAGTGGTTCTTTAACATAAAAAGTTACTTACCTTTATTTTCAATGGATACCTTTTTAAGTGATATAAATTCATTTTCTAAGTTTCAGGTCTATGGGTAGTTCACATAATTAAGACTTCTTAAATGGCTATTTGAATGATTATTGGCATCTTAAAAGGAAGGCATCAAAACAAAAAATAAAATAGCCTTTCAAGACATATCATAAATATAATTTGGACTAGTCTTTGGAAAGAAGATTAGCATCTGAATTGATAGTCAGTATTATTATAAGACTTGAATAAAAATGTATCTGATAAATTTTATATTAAAAGTATACATTATTGACAGAATCAGGATTACAAACGCAGATTATTTCACATAATATATCTGCAAAACGTTCCAAATTATATTAGGAAGAAAATACAATTTAAAACTAACTCAGTGTCATAGGCAAACAACTTATTAATAGAAAAACCTCATTTCCACAAAATGATTCCTTTCTGAGTAATAGATATGCACACGGAAGAAATAGTTCACTCAAATGAAAAATAAAATACTGTCAAATTTGACCTAAAAAAATTATCGTCATCTGATCATATGACATGTTACTTTAAACATAATTTTAAAAAGCATTGATAAATGATATACAACTTCCTGTAATAGAAGCGCTGCTATTATTCAGATTTAAATCAATTTTTAACATACCGGGTAAATTTATAATATGACAATGCCTTAAAAGTTTCAAATGGGAGTTTTTTTTCATACATTGTTTAAATTCAGAAATAAGCATGCGCATGTTTGATCAAATTGTGTAAATCGATTTATATCTTGCATTATATTAAACTATAAAAGTGTTGAATAAAGAAGTAGAGCCATTGGTTAATATTATGTCTGAACCTGTCAATCGAAAAAATTAAACATTGTGTTAAATGACTTTAATAAATAAATGGTTCTTTGATCAAGGCTTTATAACTCCTTTATATCAATCCTACATTCCTTTGTTGGTGTTGTCATCATTTAAGTCTGGTCTGTACTTTTAAGTTTTTAAGATTTAAAAAAAATGTCAATCCTTTTTGGAATTTTATGACACTTCGACAGAAGCTTTTTTTCTCACTTTTGTGTATTTTATTGAAACATCATGTACACATGTACAGACTTAAATAAATTTAGATAAGAAAGGATAAGATTATTTTATTGACCAATCATGGTGCCCAACATTTGAGCCAAACAATCATGACAATCAAATGAATTACAAAATAAAGCACAATAAATGATAAGAATGATTTCAGTTGAAATATGGATTGTTAAAAAATTTATGTGATTACATTTGTAAGAATTTATGTCATTCATTTTTTATTTTTTAAATTTTATGATAATTTGGAAAGTGTATTAAACAACAGTTATGCTTTTCCCCTAACAACAGTAAATCTTAGGGGATATCTGATATACATGATTCTGCGTAACCCTTTACAATTTTTTTAATAACTATTTGAAATTTTCTATTCTAGCACACACAATGACACAAGCAGATGGAAATAACCAATTGAAACATGTATTTTAATATTGAATGCCTTTTTTTCAACAAGATATTCTCTGGTTGAGTTCAGAATTATTATTTTAAACCTCCCTTTCTATCATGTACATGTATATATAATAAAACAGATAAAGTAAAATCTCTTCTAGAACAAAAACTACATTTATTGTTTAAATTTTATTTATTCAAATTTGAGTGAAGAAAAGATCACCAGTACTATGAAGCTGATTATACTGTAGTCCTGACTAAAAATAGAATGTATTCAATAGTATTTTTAGACTTAATGTTGTACACATTTCAATCAAACTGAGTGACAGTTTTTCACGAATAACTCATTGAACACATAAATCTCTAATTACAGTCTTTTGCTTGCAGTAAAACTAATGTCTTTTTTCTTCAATTTTTGCAAAGTTTATGATATTTTAGAGTTTCTATATATTGCACCATCTTTTTGCCTTGAAACCGGTTTAAGAGCCCCATTTACATGGATAAGCATTTACTAATATTTGTCACATTTGAGGACTGGTCTTATGATTAAAATGAAACAATTGTATTCAATTTATAAACAGGATGCATACATGTCATGCATGTATGTCATACATGTATATGTATTTTTAAATAATATAATACATCTACAAAACCAAATCTGTATGCAAAATTCTAATTTTTGGATTAACTGTTTATTGTGTATTACAAGTAGATAGAAGTAAGTTTATTGTTTAAAAATCATAATCGAAATAACCCAAATTTGTGCTAGGGGTTGTCTAATGAATTTGCGAAGATATGTTTGCTCTAGCCTCCAAGCTGAGTGCTTCAAAGACTGAGATAAGTTAAACACAAAGAAAGTCTGTGTTCCTGGGAGGGGGGTCTGGGGGGGATTAGTACCTCATAATACTCTTTACCATTCAACATGTTTACTGGAATAATTTGTCTAAAAAGTCTTATTTATTGTACATTTTAAACCAACAAGACTCTTTTTGGGTTAAATCATAATCTGTAAACTTTGTAACATACATGTACATGAATGTTTTCAATCTCATTTCCCATGGTAGTTTAAGGGGGAAATTTATGTCACTTCCCACAACAACAAATTCAGAAAATTGTAAATTTTAGAATCCTTAATAAACATTAAGCATTTAAATTAATACAATAAAATGAATAGACTATGTTTCCTGGTTTTTTTTTCTCTAAATCCAAATGTGTAAATTTTGAAAAACTTTTCATGATTAAAAAAATGGTTAAAAATGATTTGTAATTTTCATGCCTTAGATTTTACACAATTGTTCATAAAAGTAAGTTATCAAAATATTTTTTTCATCAAGTACATGTATGTATAGAAAAATTGTGGTAAAAACTGTTTCTTCCGTTTTAACTTACACATGTAAAAGGTATTTCAAGTAGTCTATAAGTGATTTATAATATGAACTTATAAATGAACTAGATTTTTTTTTAAGAATAATTCAGCTTTTGATAATGGATGGCTGCGTTAAGCCTTCAGTGGCAAATTGATATGCATATTTAGGAAGAGAACATGTTAATGTAATATGAATAAAATGAGACAAATTTTTAATGTGCTAGTTCACAATGCAAGGTAACAGTCCACAGGAAGACATGTAACTTTACCCAGACACAAAATAGTGACATTATTCAGACTCTGAGCCAACTAGCCTTCACTTTTATTCCTGAATGCCATGTGCCTAGTGAAGAAGCAGCAGGTACCAATATGACCTGATAGGGGTTTGATTCGAACCAACAATGTCCAGCACTTAATTATGCAAACACATTATCAGAAGACCACCAAGTTTTTTTTTATGATGAGTTAAAAAATACATATTAAAAAAGGATATGAAATTTTATTTTTATAAACCATTTTACAAATGTATACCTGTACTAAATATAGTAGTTATTTCTCATTCATTTTTGTAGGTAAACAATGAGTAATTCTGTATGCATCCTTATTTCAGTTGTATAAGATCCATGTGAATAGTTTATGCATGTACATGCTTATTTCCTTTATTTATATAATTATTTCCGTTCCATTAATTGTGATACCAGTAACATGCAATATTAAAAAAATTGTAACAAACAAAGACCAACAGCTAATTCTACATGTAGTAATTAATCTTCTTAAAACAGAAAAAAATATACACAGTACGTCATCTTTGTGTAATAATGATTTTAGTCCTTGCTCAGTGTAATGTCTGAAACATGTCCTTTCCTTTGGTGGTTAAATCCTTGAATGAGGTGGTGTTACATCAGCTTATAAAGAACAATCTGGTATTACCAAGTCCCGCCTACTTATCAATATGAAATTTCAATCTAAATTTAGCTCTGATAAAACCATCCTATATTTAGTGTAGGGAAAGTTTAAAGTTTTATAAAGATATCTGAACTATAAATATCATTTGACTTGCATCTAAAAATAGTTTTACAATGAATAAAATTACTATGTTATCATTCCTCTACCAATGAAGTTGAAGGAGACTTTATGTTACCCTGTTTGCACTAAAGCCCCTCTATCTGTTTGTCCATCCGTCAGTCCAGCAAATCAGTTTCCACACTTCTTTTTTTTTGGCTTAAAGATGTTGATTTGATATATATATGTATTTCATGGTTTATTCATATTGTTTTATCATGACAAGTTTCCGTCTGATGACTTTGTACAGAGTTATACATGTATAATGTAAAAAAAAGTCATACATGTACTATTTTTTTTTTCTTGACTTCTTAGGACTTCTTTGCTCAAATAGAATTTTAAATTGTCTGCACTGTGCAGATGTCTTTATTACATATCATATAAGTGTAATTTCATGAATTATGAAAATCTCATTTGTCTGTTATCTTTAGAATACTGCTCATTTTGAAGGCCTTACACAAATGTTTAAGATCTTTGAGCAATCAGTTACTTTGTTGAACTAGCATGACTAGTGAGATGACACATTAAACTCTAAAAAAAACTATGAACTAACCTGGGAAAAATCATCAAAGGCATATTATTTAAACATTATCATGATTATTCTTATAAACTTATAAGTATATTTTTTTTATACTTCAAGTAAATAAAGATTACTTGTACAAGTAGTACCCCTGACTGTATGCATGTATTGTAGAAATGTAGAAATATTTAATGAAGGTCTTTAGACATGCAAAAAAAAACCAATTTGATTTTTATCTTTCTTTAATTTTTTTCAGGATGTAAATAACCACATTAAAGAAAATTACATTGTTTGATAGATTATACAGACCAAAAAATGACATGCCTGAATGGAAATCCAAATTTTACTGGAAATGCTGGAAATTTTTTCAATCAAAATACACAGAGTGATATTGAAAGCAGAACAATTATAAATAGTACTCCGAACTCAAGACGGGGACCTAAGTATCCCCAGTACTCAATTACATGTATAAGACTTTCTACTTTTCAAACATGGCCAACCAGTATACAACAACATCCAGAAACTATGGCAGAGGCTGGGTTTTATTATACAGGTAAAGTTTATACAAATAAAATGCAAATAATTACCTATAGTTGTTAATGTCTGTGTCATTTTGGTCTCTTGTGGACAGTTGTCTCATTGGCAATCATACCACATCTTTTTATATGTTTATGAAAAGGATAATAGAAATCTTAGAAAAAAAACGGTACAAATGACCATATCAACCACCAACAAAAAGAAAGCAAAAAAAATACAAATGTAACAATCTATAACACCAGCCTCCTCCAAAAATATGATGCACCAGAACATATTATCCCCCTATACATGCCATACCAGAGTAACCAAACTCCTCCAAAAATATAGTCAAGTCAGCCAACATGACATATTTATGCACCCCACCAGACTCCTCCAAAAAAACAGATGTTCAAAAATGTGTGTTTATGTGTGTCAACAATGGTCAAATCAGTATAATGCACCAAGAAATACCTAGAATATATAGCAAAGATAAATGATAGAAGTTCACAAAATGAATTCTTGTCAGGATATTTTTTTTAAAACGCTGAATATGTTTGGTAATATTGTAATTAGAATGTTTATAATCATTTTGATCTTAATCAGTGAATGATGATAAAATTGATGATGGTAAATAAAGGAAGTGTTAAAGAGACAACAACCTGACCAAAAATCAGGAAACAGCCATTGTTTTGCACTTGAGCATCCATATTATATCATCTTGCATACAAACGTTAAAGATTCAAGAATTTACCTCTCTTAACAATTTCTGTAGGGTGCAAACAAAGTCTTTTATGAATAACTTTGTTCTTGCTAAAAAATTGAGGAAATGAACTATTAAACTTCCTTTTCATTATCATATCATTCATTCATTCATTCATTCATTGTCACTGGATGGAAGTTTTTGATCAAATATATGAATTAGGATGACATTTAATCTTCAAAAAGTGTCAGAATATCTTTATAAAAATTTTACAAATAAGAACATGAATGAAATGGAAGTAGATATGTGACCTACCTGTAAAGATCAATGACTTCTGTACGTAGATTATTCTGATTTATATATGATTTCCTTATGAAAAATAGTTTAAATAATCCACAAAACCTTTATAAAATTTATTGCATCATCTACACAATTCAGTGGTATTCTACTAAACAAGCATGTATTTAGCACATACCAGCGTTATAGTACTTCCACACATATTTACATTTCAACTGTTCTATATTTAGTGTAACGTCATTGTTGAATTGTTTCTGGTATATTATTATTTTCTGGCTATTTGCACGAAGATAGCAACTGTGTTCAAGCACTCAAGATTTCATTCGAACATTATAATATAATAGTTTAATTTACCTTCTTTTAATTATTATAGAATTTCAGTATATACATTTGTTATTTATACATGTTATATGGTCATATCTATAAATAGAAAATATATATATGGTATGTACATTGTTTATAAATTAAGTCAGTAGTTACAATTAAACTGAAAGCAGTTTGGTTATACTAAATGCATCAATTAGACAGCAACCTAACATATGATAGGGAAACAAGGTGAATTTTTATTATGTTTTATTTTCCTTTTGATTGAATAATTTGGGTACATCTGTATGCACAGATAATGAATCAATAAACACAATGAAACAAATGTACACATTTATACTGTTTATGGAACTGAATAACTAGGAAAGTTTTTCAAACTGTCTCAGAAGGTAATGCTGTGTTAACCTTGATGTCAGTGTAAATGTTTATACTTACAGGTAACAATGACCATGTAAGGTGTTTTCACTGTGGTATAGGACTTCAGAACTGGGACTCAGAAGATAACCCATTTGTAGAACATGCTAGATGGTCTGCAGAATGTCAGTTCCTCAAAGACAAGAAAGGCTTGGATTTCATTGCTACTGTACAAGATGCTGTCAGGAGAGTGCAAATGGTGAGTCATTAGATGTTCTCTGTCTATTACCTCATGGAGAAAGGAAGAGGGGGAGGTCCTGTTCCTCCTCAGGAAAGAGCTGATAATTCATATTTACTTCATGCACTTTTATATTTTCAAACTTAGAGTTTGAACTATTTTACAATCAGCTCTGTTCAAGTGTCCACCAAAAAATATTTGTTTCACACTAAATTATAGTAAAGAATTACTTCAATTATGGTCAGTAGCTTAAATGTGAGGATATTTTCTATGTTTTAAGACACCTACTTCCTGTTTCAATACTTTGAGTTATGTGTTAGGGTATGATGTAGCTAAGCAAATATTACATTCTTGTTTGGAGATTTTTGAAGCAGCACTTTTACAAATGTTTTATCAGATTATCTGAGTATTGTTCACTAACTTTAGGTTCAGTCTGAGGATACATTCTTTTAGACATCAATAACTTTGTCAAACCATTGTAAAATTAAAGAAACATGGACATATGACATGTTTGATATGCTTTTTCATGATAAAAAAATATTCATGTCAAAATATGCATAAACTATAAGCAATTAGCCAATAGATGTTAAAGCAACCATTGATGAATCAACCTGTGTGGATGATTTTGTATATCATAGGAGGAAGCATTGAACACAGATGGTGTAGCACAGACTTTTGAGAATGATTATGAAGAAGATGGAAATGTTAGATCAGAAGATACAGGCAAAGGTAAATAATGCACTTTATCTAATACACAATCAACTCTCATTTGATAAACCATTCAATTTAAAATAATTTATCCTGGATTCAAACAAAAACAATTGAAGAAATTTACCTTACATCTCCTTATAATAATTTTTACAGTGTATATAATAACTTAAAGGTTTATTTGCTGTTTAGACTTTTTTTTTAAATGTTTGTTGTTACATTTTTTTTAATCATAATTTAAGAACAAAATTCTTGTGCTAGTTTCCTATGGTTCACAGCTGTTAATCTGATATCATGGGTCATTTTTTTCCAATTCACATAACATGTACTTAAAATTTATCTTTGATAAAAATGGATGAAACAGCAACCAACCAAAGAATTCAAAGCATTTAAAGTTAAACTGCAGCTTACAGTGTATGTATTTATAATAAATGATTGCCATTTAGAATAATGAAATTTTCTTTTGACTTAAACATGCTGTTAGCATTAATTTCTGAATAACAGTTTACTTCAGTCTTGGTTAAAAAATATCTATTTTTTATAAACTGAGAATTTAATGTTAGATGAACAGAAAAGAATATGAACTAAACAGGTTTTTTTTTCTTTTTAACTTAGATTTCTTGCCTAGCGGCAAACCTCCAACGAAAGCTGAGAAAAAGAATCCATTATTAACAGATGCAGCTCAGAGTATATTAACAATGGGATATCTACCTAAAGTTATCAAAACTGTAGTTGATAAAGTTCTAAGAGAGAAAGGTAGTCAAAAGATTCAAAATGGAGAATAACCCACAAACTCTGAAATCCTTCCAATAACCTCCTCCATTCCTGAGATTTAATAATTAATCTGTTTAGATTTTTATTCCTTAAAATCACTACCTTTTATACACTTACTCACCAGTTATTCAGTCTATTTATAACTGTATTTATGTTGCCCAAAAATGCTACAAATTTGGGAGAAAAATTTAATGTTTCCAGATGCATGGTGATTTATCTTTTTCCTTCCCATTCCAAATGGATTTTTTTTTAAATATACAGATGGCAAATGTTAAAGTTTTGTAACTGTTAACAGACATGGCAAATGTTAAAGTTTTGTTACTGTAACAGAATTGGCAAATAACAGGCTATTATTTGAACTTGGAATTATTTTTAATTATGGAATTTGTATAATTTCTTGTGTTTAATTTTTTTTGATAAATTCCATGTTTATTTGGTATTATAATCTTTTGGGCGGTAAATAACATTTTCCATACAATGTATTTTGGTTAGACAGTGTTGTGCATGGCACAGTATAGTCTATTGAAAATATACTATTTTCTTTGTAATAGAAAGTGTTGTGCGCAGCACAGAACATTTCAGTACAGAATAAGCATGGAATTTATTAAAGATTTCAATAACAAGAAATCAAGCAAATTCCATAATTAAAAATAATTCCAAGTTCAAATAATAGCCTGTTAAATGTTAAAGTTTTGTAACTGTTTACAGACATGGCAAATGTTAAACAATGGTAAATGTAAGCAGACATAGTAAATGTTTAAAGTTTATAGCTGTTAACAGACATGGCAAATGTTAAAGTTTTGTTACTGTTAACAGAATTGGTAAATGTTAAAGTTTTGTAACTGTTTACAGTTAACAAACATGGTGAATGTTAAAGTTTTGTAAATGTTTACAGGCATGGCAAATGTTAAGAATTTCTTCAATTGCACATCAGCTGATGGTCTGTATATAAATCCAATGTATAATTTACATTCAGGAATATGTAGATGTATACAAGCCTTGGTCTAAGATTCATTCACTGAAGAGAAAGACATGGAGATGAATAACTTGGAGCACACGTATGTCCTCTTGACATTGACTCATTCAGATGTGTTTAAATAATGGTACAGTGGCGGATCCAGAAATTTTCAAAAAATGGGGGCCCACTGACTGCCTAAGAGGGGGCCTGCTCTGGTCATGCTTCAGTGATTCTCTATATAATCAACCTATTTTTTTACAGAAAAGGGCCGGGTCCCCTGTAAATCTGCCTCTGTGGTATACAACATAATCAATTGTTCAAATTTTAGCTGTCTTAAGACCTGTAATTGTTACTCTTGACATATATTTAAAAAACTTCAATGTGCAGAGTGTTTGGCAGAAATATATGATATTTTTCTATAAAGATCATTCATGAAATGCATACTAACTGAATTGAAATTTTCCTTATTTCTATTCCTATATTTATTTCACCCTTACTGCACCTATCTTACCTCAAAATATTTTATTCAAATCTATTTCACAGTAAATGGATGAGTAACAACTGTCTGTTCAAAAGCTTGACTTTCAGACAAATAAACAAGGAGATGATACACTTTTGGGATATAGGTATAAAAGAGAAAGAAGGTGGGAATGTGATATTTAAAGGGTTAAGAATAGTAGGGATCTAGGAAAAAGAAGGTTAAAAAGGTGAAAACTGGGGGAAGTGGCAAAAAGCAGGTTTTGGAATTAAGCACCCAATTTTATTATAGCACTTTAACTTTAACATAAATTGTATTATAATATACACTTGGTTTCAAACATGTATAATCAATATTAATTGAGGAATAATCTCAAATCTAATGAATGATCAGACAAAGAAATAATATATTTTTTTATTCCATAATTTATTTTAGGCTGGACAGGTATGTCTTCAAGAAGTTTAATGGAAGAGATATACAAAATAGAGGAGAATGGAGAAAGACCTAAATCTGAACTTACAATACCAATGAGTTCAAACTTAAAGAGTTCTGTTGTAAGCATGAAGAAGAGCATGAAGGTCCTTCCAAGAAGTAAGTAAGAAAATAAAGAGATGTTGCATGATACAGCTATTCACCAGAGTTTAAAAAAGAAAGGAGTGGTAGTTATCAATTATAGGTCACAGATTGGCCTTCAACAATGAGAAAAACCCATAAAGTATAATTAGGTTATTAAGTAGGCTATTAAACATGTACTGTTTAAATTGTTTTACATTTTGTCAAGGTAGAGCCTTTTATAGCTGATTATATTGCTCACTGTTGAAGGCTGTTTGTTCACATTGTAGTTGCTTTCATCTAGTATTTGGACTCGTGGATATTTGTTCAAATATTTTATCAAAACTAATCATTGGTAGGTTTTGAAATTACATCTGGGTTTTTTTCTACTCAATCTGGACACTGATTGGCAAATAAAATACGTGTTTATAGATATAAGAAGATGTGGTATGAATGCCAATGAAACACTCTCCATCCAAGTCATATTTTGGAAAAGAAAACCATTATAGGTCAAAGTACTGTCTTCAACATGGAGCCTTGGATCACACCGAATAGCAAACTACAAAAGGCCCAATGAATGACTAGTTTAAATCCATTCAAACAGGAAATCAAACTCTCTAATCTATATAAAAAACAAGAAACCTGAAACACTTATGACCCACATCAACAAACAACAACCACTGATTTCATACATCAGTTCTGTTGGTGACCTTCTGCTGTTGTTTTTTCTATGGTCGGGTTGTTGTCTCTTTGACACATTCCCCATTTCCATTTTCAATTTTATTATCTATATTGTATAACTATTCTTTTTTTTTTAATGAATAGTTGATGTAAAGAAGATAGAACAGGAAAATCAAGAAATGAAAGAACAAACACAATGCAAGATTTGTTGTGAGGACATTGTTTCTATTGTATTTCTGCCCTGTGGACATTTGTCATCCTGTTCACAATGTGCCCCAGCCCTGAAATCCTGTCCTGTGTGCAGGTCAGAAATCAAAGGTTCTGTCAAAGTTCAGTTTAAAAAATAACCAAGTCATGTAGTAGTTCTTCTGCCATTAATGTTTTATGAAAAAATGTAAAAAACATGTACATATGAATGATGTATGTTATTTCTGATATTTTGTGATTTATGTAGATAAGTGGTTTATATGATGATAAGTATCTCATATTCCCATATATTCTCATGATTGTATTATTGTAGAGTAATTCCATTATTAAGTGTAATACATCATTTCAATAATTTTTATGAAATTACAGCAAAATGTCTTGATTGTGTGGGTAAAGGTAAAATCATTGGTTAGATTGTTTGCTAGCTGAACCATGAAGACATTATGAAGTTAGGTATACTACCCTCCTCTAAAAGTAGACTATAGTCTAACAGATAACTAATTCTCTGTTTGTAGGATTATGTTGGTCTAAAAGGAGGGTAGTATACTTAACTATACAATTATTGCATGGTTCAGCTAGCAAGCAAGCTTATCAAAGATATTTCCTTTACCTACACACTCGAAGTATTTTGCTGTAAGAGAAGTCGTCCATTATAAATAGTTTGAAGGCCTAAAGTGCTGTGTATTGATTTCACTCATTGTTATTTCATATTATCATTGTTAAAAGTTATAAAACATATTTGAAATTTATCTACCCAAAAAAAATTGAGAGATCAACTTCTAATTGAATGTTCTGTTATAAAGCTGTAATATCACACAGAAATTGTTCATTCAGTCAATCAGTATGCTGTTAGTCATGCTTTATATACAACAACTTGTATAAATACCAAAATAATATTGAGTTGTTTCATGATAAAAGGTAAGTGAAGGAATAGGCAAGTTGTAAATTCAACTATAAAGTGTTTTTAGTTTGTCTAGATAAAAGATGAGGGTTTTTTTTTATATAGAATTTATCATTGATTTGAATTTCACCTGAACTGAATACATACCAATATATTCATATGAAATATTGTGTATCATGTAATTCAGGTGAAACCATATACATTATGAGAATGTTCCATGAAAGGCTTCATGTTGAGAAAATATTGATTCAAATTGCATTTTAAGATATAAGTATTATAATCAATTTTTATTAGAATTTGAAATGATAGTGCAATATTTAGTTTAAAGCCGGGAATTTATACATTTGTTATTTAGTTTGATGCGTGGAACTTATATATTTGTTATAACAGTATGTACAGTATTCTTTGTTCGAGATCTATTGGAATTTGTTGTTATTGCACTATTGTGGTAAGGTTAATGTACCTAGGTGTCTTCACCTTGTAATTAGTTCACTTTTTTATAAAGTATATGATTCATAAAACATTAATGGCAGATGGAAATGGGTCTGTTTTTCAATTACTGACTGGTACCACTCTAAGACTTTTGTGCAGGGATACAGTGTTTGCTACAAATATGTGTAGAGTTTCTCATCAAAGAGTTTTAGAATTGGAATCTAAGTCAGTATTTGGAAAATGGACTATTGTTTTTAACTTTATGGATGTAACTTGTACTTGAAGTAACCGTCTTTAAGATATAAAGAGAAATCTTGATAGTTATTTTTTTTACAAGTGACCTCCAGCATATGTGTTCATGTCAAAACTAGTCATTCACATCAAATTTATTTGATGTAAACATTGCAGCTCTTTTTTTTATATTAGCCAAAGTCTTTCAATAACTTATATTCCCTTTTGTTAATTTTTGATTAAATGTATATAATTAATAGCAAGTTACATTATTTTTTAGTAGAAAAATAATTTAAAATGCAAGTTATGCTTTTTTTGTGAATATTTAAAAGTTTATCTTTTTTTTTCATACAAAATTTACATGCAAGATATGCATATTTATATTTTTTAGTTTACTTATTTAGTTTATTAATAAACAAAAGCTCATGTTTACTTTTTTTTGGGTATTTTTATTTAATATTGTTCAATGTTAGAAATGACTTATGATTTAATGCATTTTTTGTAATTTTCCTTTAATAAACACGATTAAGGCAGCTTTTTAAATTGTCCAACATTTTTGTAGAGAAGGTATATTTTGATCTAGATGGTTTTTTTTTAAAATTTGGCTTTTTGGTGTTGCACCAATTTCGCTGAACCTATATACTTTATTGTTTAGGGGCCAGTTGAAGCCAGCCTCCATGGGCAGGATTAAATCACCATTGATGGTCTTGGGTTGTTTTCTGCTCTTTGGTCAGACTTGTTTCTTTAGACAGCCTTTCCATTCTGTATGTTATATAGATAAACATCCCTTCAAAGGGTTGTAAAATACACTTGGTGCTACATGATGACACAATCGATAATATATTCTTCATATTTTACTCAGGGAAATAATTGAGAATAAAGTTAAATGAAGTAGATTAGAATTTACTATAAAATGTGAACTATCAGATTATTACATTGATATTTTCTGATATGCTTTATATGTAGGATCGATTGATTGATAGTTGGTCTTTTGGACTATTTTTTGGCGGCAAATATTTATTGGTATATGTGTATTAACATCAGGGGTAGATCCAGCCATTTTAAAAAGGGGGGTTCCAACTATATGCTCCCATTCAAATGCATTGATCTTCCAACCCCCCCCCCCCCCTCTGGATCTCCCATTGAACATGAACTTGTTCATATATAAGATATAACACACAAGCCACTGATTAAGGTCTTCTCTGAAGAGGGACACCTGGAAGAACTATTTTTCTTCCGAAAGTCCTGAAACACTGATTTAAGGTATAATATATCATTCAGTGTAAGTTCCAAAGCCATGGTGTAGTGGTTTTTGCATCGGACTACTCACACAAAGGTTCCTGGTTGGATTCCTGTTTGGGATAAAAATTTCAGGGACTGAATTTTCGGCTCTCCCTTTACACCATTTGTGAGTATGGTCTTGAGGAAAAGATGATAGTCCGTCGGAAGGGGACGATAAATTGCTGACCCTTGTTAAGAAAGAGACATATCTCTTGCACGTTAAAGACACCCTTGTAGATTTCAAAAAAGAGTAGGCTAATGCCGCTGGAAGGCAGCACTCGCACCCGCAAAGTGGAAAGAGATTAATATAAGTTGAAAAACTTGTTTCCCAATCCACTATAAATAAATATGTTTAAACTAAATAAGTTAATAAAATAAAATATGTGTAGATTTAATATTTGGGCAGGATTTTTTTACCATTTCACTTGTCATCTTATAAAAATAGTATATAAAATTTTATAAATTTAAAGTCCTTCAAGTTCAGAATAAAAAGTCAGCTTTGTTTTTTTCACCCTAAGACAAAGTCTTGACATGAATACATCAAACTACTACATTGGCTTGGTTTTTGTTTGTTTGTTTTCTGTAGAATTATATTTTACTGATAAGATTGTTGAAACTAATCAGCAGATAAATTTTTGCATCACATATAAATTTCAGCACAAAAAATGCACACAAAAAATGTTTTAGTGCTATTCGAAGGAATAACAATGTATAATATATATAGGTAGTGGGAGATTTGAGAAAGATATATTCTCAGATTGATGAGTATAATTTCATTGATGGTAGATTTGTTTAGTACAAACTGGAAGTGACTTCCAATTGTCAAACATTTTTTTTCTGAAACACGACTTAATTTTTCAGATTATTTTTGAAAAGGCAGCTTAAGTTTATGTTACTGATTGACATCACTTGGCATTGTCATCAGTTTCCACATCATTTACATTACTACTGACAGAATTAAGGTTATGCACTTTATTTATTTATCTGCAAGCATAGAACTTACTCCAAGCTTACAAATGGTAATAGTAGGCTTGCAGATAAAAAGAAATAAAATTAACAGGTTTGCAATCCCCCTCGTCCGTCCTTCTCTATTTGTCCAATATAAAAAAAAATTGTCAGTCTTTTCTCAGGGACTAATATACAGAATTCCTTTATATTTGGTCAGAGCTTGACCATTCTTATTTGTAATGTATGCCCCCTTTTACCCATTTTTTTGCCATTGTATTACATTTTTCAATATGTAAAAATAATGCAAATAGATTTTAAAATGATAAGTGTTAGAAGCAAGGTGAGCAACACAGACTCTTTGGAAGTGTAAGCCATTTCATTGCTATTATTGATATCTTTTGCATACAATGTGATATTGTTCTACAGAGAGAAATCAGAATGGTTTCCTTTCAATATTTTACAGAAAGAAATTGCTTACAGAGGAGGTATATATATATTTACTGTTTGATTTGTCTTGGTATTTTCAGCATCAATTATTGTTTTTATCTTATGCTAATTATATGTGAAGTGATATACAGTTATAATACTTGAACCTTTCAGTTTCAGCATCATCAGAATTGTTTCTGCATTGGAGTCTTTATTGGAGATATATCAAATTGGGCTGGAAAGAATAATTATGTTTTCATTTTTTGAACATGATATTCAAGAATTGAAACATTTTTCTTTGTGTAGATTAGATTTCAAAATGACAAGATGTTTTTTAATGAGAGAATTTTTTTTTGGTGTTTTTTTGTTGTTGTTTTTTAATGGTGTTCCTGATAATTAGTAATCAGTTTTAAAGAATACTTTATCCTTTATTCAGAATTTATCACCCTTCTTGTTCCAAAAGATTGACTCATAAATTTATTATTGAAAACACAAAGGTAATTTTGTTGTCTTAATTATTGGTTTAGTGGATTGATAATATTATAAAAGTTATAATATACCTTTTTCATTAGTAAAAATGTTTTTTATATTATATATCATATATAATTGAGAATTTTGAACGAATGGCATCTGCCAACTTTAAAACAGTTATGAAATTTTATGTGTTTACCGAAAATGAGAATATTTTCCAATTTATTTAACAATATTTCTTATCGCTATTTTGTGCATTTTTCCTTTGTTCTTTTTTTGAGATAATTTTCATATCATGCTTCTCGCTTGAGATGGAAAAATTATCGCTTGAAACTAAGGAGACCACGTGGCGTTGCTAACGAAATTGACATTGAAATTGACAACGTCGTCATAGGTAAAATAGCGATAAACAGATTATCATTGGTCATCTCAACTCGATTGTTTTTCTCACTTTCGCTGTACCAGCTCAAGCGAGATAATCAATCTCGTTGAGATAATCAAGATAATCTATAATTATCTAACCATTTGTAGTGGTTTCACAATTTCTTGATTTTGCTAAAATTTAGTATAAATCTATTATATTTAAGCATAATTAAACCCTGAAATTTAGATTTCAATCACAAAAGTAAAAAATAAAGTCTTAGACAATTATTCTATAAAGTTTCCGAAGTTTGCAGGTCCAAAGAAACACAAGACTTAAGTTTTCACAAATTTTGCAACATTTTTTGTGTGGAATTAGTCAAAAATCTAACTGAAGAAAAATCTTATTTTCTCAGAATTTTATGTTTATGACTTCTGGAATGTTAAGCCAAAATTCAGACTCTTCAATTATTTTTTTTATTTTTTCATCTCAAGCGAGAAGCATGATATGAAAATTATCACAAAAAAAGATCAAAGGAAAAATGCACAAAATAGCGATAATAGTGCGTTATTTGTGGTTTTCAGTACTAGTATATAACAAGTTTTCTCTTAATATGATGTAACAATCAACAAAGTGATCATAAAACCTATTTAATAGAGGTCATTATTAAATAGGCAGACATGATTATAATTATTTGTTTGTTAAGTAAGTAAGTTAGTAAGTTGGTTATTTGCGTTGATCATTAGCTGCAACTGAAAGCTAAACATTTAATAAAAAATAAACTTTGCAGAATTATTCATTTGTTGTCTAATATTCAATTGTAAATTTATGTTCCATGAATTCAAACAATCAGGAAACATCCAATGAGAAAGAACCATTCATTTCTGTTGGAAGTTAAAATTACATAGATTTGTCCGGTGTAAGCTACAAAAACACACATTTCTACATTTCTTATTTTCAACAATTGCTTAGCTTTACTCTGATTTTTTATTTCTGGACATGTTTTAAATAGTAATAATGGTCCCAAAAGACATTTTACCAATTCTACAATGTTTTTTGAGTTAAAAAAAAAAAAAAAGAAGTTAAATTCAACCATCACAGTCACACCCAACTACCCTACCTGCCAATCTTTCAAAATCTCCATGGGGGATTTTACATGCAAGAGGATCCCACTAAATCTTATTTTGTCATATATGGTTCCAGTCTACCACTATGTTGTTTGTATGAGTATTTATGAGCTTTTTATACCCTGTTAACTCATTTGAATGCCTATTTTGAGTTGTTTAGTTTATACATGTATACCAAAGAATTCTCACCTGCAAATAAAATTTCTCAAAATCCTGATAAGAGATTTCAATCAAACGAGAAAGTATGTTTTCTTAAATATGTTACATTTTCATAAGAGTTTTTAATCTAACATTAGCAAAGGGTTGAATAAGTATTCAGGTGTAACTAATTTTAACTAGTACTCTAAATGGCTGTTTTGAGGTAAAGAGATAAACATAAGAAGATCTGTGGTGTGATTGCCAACTCAGAGCAGGCACATACAGAATGTGGAACATTTGTGGAAACTCAACCCTTTCACTAATTTGGGACATTGGTCTAACAGCACAATGTGAGAAAAAACTATAAATCAGTTCGCAAAAGACTTGTCAGATCAACACAAAGCACAAAAAGAATAAATACACTAAGTCTTCAGACACTTAATCAATTCTTAAAAGAAATTATTGACATTAAATTCAAAAATAGTAAAAAGGAGTGAGCTACAATTAAGCCAAAACATGGCTAAGATGATCATTAAATATGTTAATCCAGAGTTATTGACCTTGAATGAAATATCAAATAATTGTTTTTCTATGTTTTACACTTTTGTCATAAGAGTGCAATTGCTGAAATGGCTCTCCTGTAATAACCTTTGATATTATTTTAAAACAACAAAAACAAAACATGATCCAAGAAAATAAGGTTAAGGTCATTTAAACCAAACAAGAAATACATGTACACCTTACAATCTTTCAATACACTACATATACTTGACCTAATGCTTATCGTTTCTAAGAAAACAGACTTGACCGTGAAAACTAAATATTGACCAATGAAACATAAAAATGAGGTCAAGGTCAGATGAACCATATGCATGCCAGACAGACATGTATAGCTTACAATCCTTCCCTACAACAAATATAATTGACCTATAGCTTATAGTTTAAGAAAAACAGACAAATACAGGAAAACTTAGTACTGACAAATGAACTGTAAAAATGAGATCAGTCAAATAAAACCTGTGAGACTGACATGTACAATATTCAATATTTCCATACACCAAATATAGTTGACCTTTTGCATATAGTATAAGAGAAGAGACAAAACTCAAAATCTTTGACCACTGAACCATGAAAATGAGGTCATGGTAAGATGACACCTACCAATTGGACATGTACACGTTACAATCATTCCATGAACCAAATATACTAGACCTATTGAATGTTGTATAGGAAAACCAAAGCCAAAACACAAAAATTCAATTGAAACCACTGAACCATAAAAAAGAGGTCAAGGTCAGATGACACTTGCCAGTTGGACAGGTACACATTACAATATTTTAATACACCAAATATACTAGACCTATTGCTTATAGTATCAGAGATGTGGACTTGACCACCAAAACTTGTTCACTGATCCATGAAATGAGGTCGAGGTCAAGTGAAAACTGTCTGAAGGGCATGATGACCTTACAAGGTATGCATATACCAAATACATGTATAGTTATATCATTACTCATAATAAGTGAGAATTTAACATTACAAAATTGGAACTTTTTTTATGTAGTCACTGAACCATGAAAATGAGGTCAAGGACAATGGACATTTAACAGACAAAAATTGTAACATTATGCATCTATATACAAAATATGAAGCATCCAGATCTTCTACCTTCTAAAATATAAAGCTTTTAATAAGTAAGTTAATGGCAGCAAATCACTCCCTATGTCAAGTTTTTTCTGCAGACAAATACCAAGACTCCTCAAAAACTATTTAAAAACAGATGCATATTTGTTCAGAAGAAAGATAAGAATTTATGAGCCAACCTTGATGTAATAGACAAACTTTGAACATGGAAAACACAAAATCTTCAAAGAGCTCAAAAGATTGAATTCATCAACTTTGAATAATTTTTATACAACCGCAAAATTTGAAAAATTTTCGTCGTATATTGCTATCACGTTGGCGTCATCGTCTGCCTTGTCGTCGTCCACAAAAAGAAGGTTAGGATTGATTTTGAGAGTTTTGGTTCTAACAGTTTAAGAATAAGGGGCCAAAAAGGTGTCCAAATAAGCATTTTTCTTGGTTTAAGTAATTACAAATCAATTGGAGTTATCTTTCTTTGTATAGAATAGTAGTTGAATCAACTTTTTTGCACCATAACTTTAGTATAAGTGAATGGAAATCTATGAAATTTAAGCAGACGGTGTATGACCACAAAGGGAAGATTGGTATTGATTTTGGGAGTTTTGGTCCTTATAGTTAAGGAATAAGGGATCAAAAAGGGGTCCAAATAAGCATATTTTTTTTGGTTTTGCACCATAACTTTAGTATAAGTAAATAGAAATCTATGAAATTTAAACACAAGGTTTATGACCATAAAAGAAAGGTTGGTATTGATTTTGGGAGTTTTGTTCCTAACAGTTTAGGGATAAGGGGCCCAAAGGGTCCAAAATTAAACTTTGTTCGATTTCATAAAAAATTGAATAATTGGGGTTCTTTGATATGCCAAATCTAACTGTGTATGTAGATTCTTAATTTTTGGTCTCGTTTTCAAATTGGTCTACATTAAGGTCCAAAGGGTCCAAAATTAAACTTTCAATTGCTTGATTTTGACAAAAATTGAATCCTTGGGGTTCTTTGATATGCTGAATCTAAAAATGTACTTAACTTTTGTCGAGCCTGCAACTTTTGTTGCAGAAAGCTCGACATAGGGACAGTGATCCGGCGGCGGCGGCGGCGGTGTTAGCTCGCTTCTTAAAAGCTTTATATTTTAGAAGGTAGAAGACCTGGATGCTTCATACTTTGTATATATATGCCTCATGTTACGAACTTTCTGTCAGTCACATGTCCAATGTCCTTGACCTCATTTTCATGGTTCAGTGACTACTTGAAAAAAAAGTTAAGATTTTTTGTAATGTTTAATTCTCTCTTATTATAAGTAATTGGATAACTATAGTTGGTATGTGCGTACCTTGTCTGTCAGACAGTTTTCACTTGACCTCGACCTCATTTCATGGATCAGTGGACAAGGTTAAGTTTTGGTGGTCAAGTCCATATCTCAGATACTGTAAGCAATAGGTCTAGTATATTCGGTGTATGGAAGAATTGTAAGGTGTACATGTCCAACTGGCAGGTGTCATCTAACCTTGACCTCATTTTCATGGTTCAGTGGTTATAGTTAAGTTTTTGTGTTTTGGTCTGTTTTTCTTATACTATATGCAATAGGTCTACTATAATTGGTGTATGGAATGATTGTAAGGTGTACATGTCTAGCTGATAGGTGTCATCTGACCTTGACCTCATTTTCATGGTTCAGTGGTTATAGTTAAGTTTTTGTGTTTTGGTCTGTTTTTCTTATACTATATGCAATAGGTCTACTATAATTGGTGTATGGAATGATTGTAAGGTGTACATGTATAGCTGACAGGTGTCATCCGACCTTGACCTTATTTTTTAATGTTCAGTGGTCAAAGTTTAGTTTTTTAGTTTTGGTCTATTTTTCTAATACTTTATGCATTAGGTCAACTATATTTGGTGTATGGACATATTTTATGATCTTTATGTAGGTTACGCTGGTTTTATTTGACTTTGACCTCATTTTCACGGTCCATTGCTAAGTTTTAAGTGTTTGTGTGCTTTGGTCTGTTTTTCTTTATTTATAAGCAATAAGTCAACTATATTTGTTGTATTGAAGAATTGTTAGCTGTACATGTCTGCCTGGCATGGTTCATCTGACCTTGACCTCATTTTCATGGTTGATTGATCAATGTCTCCTTTTCTTGGTTAATGTTGAGTTTATGTGACAGTTGTAATAAAGCTTTATGTTTAGGTCTATCAAGATAGTATCAAGGATAAGTAAAGAAGGCGAGACATTTCAGTGTGTGCACTCTTGTTTGATTATTGGCCTAGTTTTCAAGTTGGTTCAAAATCTAACTTTGTTTGATTTCATCAAAAATTGAATAAATGGGGTTCTTTGATATGCCAAATCTAACTGTGTATGTAGATTCTTAATTTTTGGTCTCGTTTTCAAATTGGTCTACATTAAGGTCCAAAGGGTCCAAAATTAAACTTTGCTTGATTTTGACAAAAATTGAATCCTTTGGGTTCTTTGATATGCTGAATCTAAAAATGTACTTAGATTTTTGTTTATTGGCCCAGTTTTCAAGTTGGTTCAAATTAGGGTCCAAAATCAAACTTTGTTTGATTTCATCAAAAATTGAATAAATGGGGTTCTTTGATTTGCCAAATCTAACTGTGTATGTAGATTCTTGATTTTTGGTCCTGTTTTCAAATTGGTCTACATTTAAGTCCAAAGGGTCCAAATTAAACTTAGTTTGATTTTAACAAAAATTGAATTCTTGGGGTTCTTTGATATGCTAACTCCAAACATGTACTTAGATTTTTGATTATGGGCCCAGTTTTCAAGTTAGTCCAAATCAGGATCTAATCTTTACCTTTCAGTGATAACAAGCATTATATGATATTTTATGATGTATTAAAATAAGTAATTATTGTTGCAAACTCCATTAAAAATTTGAATTGAGATCAGTTTTGGAATTAATGGAGGGGGATGTGAGAAAAAAAAATGGGGGGATGGTTCAATTTTTCTCAATTTCATAAACAAAAAGAAATTTCTACAAATTTTTTTTTGAGAGGATTAATATTCAACAGCATAGTGAATTGCTCTAAGGCAAAACAAAAATTTTAAGTTCATTAGACCACATTCATTCTGTGTCAGAAACCTAAGCTGTGTCAACTATTTAATCACAATCCAAATTTTTAGCTGTATCCAGCTTGAATGTTGTGTCCATACTTGCCCCAACCATTCAGGGTTCAACCTCTGCGGTCGTATAAAGCTGCGCCCTGCGGAGCATCTGTTTTTTTTTGTCTTCCAAACCAGTCACAGAATGGGAGACGAAGGTTTGCCTATCTGAATCTATCTAGCAGTGGCGGAATTTTCTGAAATTATTTCCTCAATTGTCTGTCATAAATACATGCAGAAATATCAAAGTTCAAATCATCTTGGAACATTTAAATAGATCTTTATACCAGTAACAACTAAAAAACAAACAAAATTTCCTCATTTTATTTACAATCACAATATAAATATTATATTCCCTAATATACAAACATTAAGAATTGTACCAATAGATCTTTAACATCCTGATCAAGTATACATATCAACAATACATAAAGGTTACACAATGATTCAACACAAATTTCAGCTCTTGAAATTCTTAGTATAAATGCATGCAATTTTGAAATGGACCAAAAAGCTGGATGAAAAACCTCAGTACTGTTGATTTTCCTGGATATCATTTTCAAGAAAAAAGGGTAATTTGTGTGGATATTGGATTTGGTGATGTTGCCAAAGTCTGCCAAGCTGGAAGAATTATTACTTTGTTGAATATTCATGGTTCACCACTCACCAGTGACCTGTATCCGTGAAATCCACAATACTTTACATTTGCTTCTATATCTTTCTCAATGTTGTTTTTTATCAGTCTTTGTCAGAGGACCATTACAAATCTCAAGTGTTTTATTATACACATAAATACAGCAAACATAGGCAGACACAGGGGGGTTGATTATATAGGGAATCACTGAAACATGACTGATATGGGCCCCCTTATGAAAAGTTCTTGATCCGGCACTGGAAAATGATACATAAGCCACAAGGACTGACAAACTCAAATTAAATTTCAACAACATGGGTTTTTTTCTTCATAAAAGTGAGATGTTTTCAAGAGATGTAACTGTGTAAATATTTAATTTAGAATTTAGAGGAGAAAAGAGAATTTTCCTGTGTGAATTCATGAATGCAACCTAAAATGTAGTTATCTATCAAAAATGCCGCAGTATAAATAGGCTACACGAACACTTGTTATATTTACACTAGATTTCTCTACCAATAAAAACAATTCCCCCTTAAATACCTCTCTGAATCACAGTTTAATTGCACCACTTAAAAAACTAAGAAAAAAAAAACTATTTCTACATGTTCCCTATTAATATATAAATTTACACTACATTTAATAGGAAATTGTATATTTTTGTGTGGACCTCAGTGCCACATAAGTACCAGGTTTAAACCATATAAGTACCAGTACTCATATTTTCATGGGTGCAACTTTTCAATATTTGTTTTTTCGTTGAACATTTTAACTGTTGTAATTTTTCTGAACCCATTGAATTCACAAAGCACAAAAAATTGTTATCCCACATATAAATTAATGATGTATCTACAGTAGTAATTTAGAATGCACAATTTTACAACTTTTTGCACATAATTATACTTTGTTAAAAAACTGTTGACTCAAAGATATGTTTAACAGCCTTAATCACAAACATGTACATTGTTGCAGACCCAGAAGACAGCAATCCTACTTCTCGTTTTTTCAACTTTGTTGAAGTAATGTAAAAACTGGTTATATAATAGGGTGGACATTTTGTCCAATATCTCAAAAAAATAACAGACATCTAATGTTCTTTTTCAAGAAATTGAGGATCTATAAAATGATGAATTTCTAACAAAATCAACTTATGATACAGTATTCAGACCAGTAACGCAATAAAAAAAATAAGAAGATGTGGTGTGATTGCCATGAGACAATCTCAAAATGCATGATGTAGAAGTTAGCAACTATAAAACAATTATCCTTTATCACAATCAAGCATTAATTTCTACAGCAAAAAAAACCACATAACAACCTATGAAAAAAGCTAAGCAGTAACAAAATATATTGCTAAAATAAATAAAAATAGGATGCACTCATATACTAAGTAAATCTATAAATATGTTGGATTGTCTGTGACTTCCAGATACTTAAAACACACAAACATTCATAAAACTCTTGTTTAATTTTGTATTTAGACATTTATGAGGGTGTGGTGACTTGTGGTCATAGGGTTGACAGAATAGAGAATTGACAGAAAGCGCAAAATAAAGGGGGGAAAAAAAAACTAGAGAAAAAAATTAAAGACAACAATTTGAAACAAACATGTAAAAGTGAGAATGAAAATGGGGAATATGTCTAAGAGACAACAACCCTAGGTCTTCAACAAAGCTTAACTCCATTGTAACTCCATTTGAAAAGTATTGCAACTTAACTTACAATAAAATAATGTTACATTCTCTTATATTTTATAAGTTTACATTCCTCAGAAATCTGTAAGGCATGAAACCAATATTATCTTACAAATTTCTGAGTTTTTCTAATGCATTTTGTTTATTTTTTTTCAGATTAATTGCAGTGATATATATGGAGTGATGGGTTTTAACAGCTACAAGCTATCATACAGATTTTACACATATCTAAATAAAATGTTTGATGCCTTATAATTTAGTCTACAAAATAATTATTATTAAGAACTGTGCAAGTTATAAAAATAAGAAAATGTGGTATGATTGCCAATGAGACAACTCTCTACAATAGAAAAAATAAAACTGAAATTAACAACTATAATTTTAATTCAAGTTCAAGTTCCAGCTCTATTTCAATCTATATTTCAATATTAGTTCAGTATGATGCTAAAATGTCATAGTCAGAATATATACCTGATATGGAGTGGTCTTCCAAAAATGATCAGTTATTTTTATAAGAATTTCATGTATAACAATTCAAACATAAATCATCAATGGCAACAAAATTTCAACAAAAAAATAAAGCAACAAAAATGACCCATTTCTAACATAACAAAAATCATAATAAACTTGAAAATGCTAAAACAAAAAATACAAAAGTTCTTTTTTCCATCTAATAACTAATTAACATGACCAAAAAACAAATAAATGATGTAACATAAACATGACTCCGTTAACTAAACAGGTTTTGGTGATCTGATGGAATAAGTGACAAAAAATTAAGGTATATGTAAGTTAAAGTATTCTTATTGGTCCCTTTAAGTTCAGTAAAACAGTGATGTGACTTATAAACTAACAACAAATATGAAGTTATATTTACAACCAGTAAACAAGAAAAAGTCAAAACAAAGCACTCCCCATGGACTGGTCTAAATAACTGTACCCTAAAGAACTGTAATCTAACACTTTTAGAGGGCTATCTAAATTGTTGTTCCCTAAAGAAATTTAAACTGCCAACCTTCAAGGGCTAACCTAACGTTGTTCCCTAAATTTAAAAGGGATTATTAGAAGTTGAACACTTTTAATAATAGGATTTTGGTACAGAAGTTTTAAATTAAGTACATGTATCAACATATAAATTAAAACCTACAGGGGGGGGGGGTCAACTTCAGATGTGATATTGTATTATTGAGTTCAATGGTGGTGAAATGTCCGGCAGGGAATCCAGATAGATCCTCAGAACTGAGAAGTTGTTATTTTGTGGGAATTACAACAATTTAAAATGTATGAGTAATGACAACTTCTTCAACTAAAAGACATATGGGAGAATATGAGCAAACAATAAGGAACATGTCTTTCTTGGTTCTCAAGCTTAATTATGCCATTATATATTAACGTGTGTTTTAATCATGAAACGATTCAAATATATTGTAAATTCTTAACAATGTAATAATTTGTCTAGAGGAATTCTTCAACTTTATGAGTATTGACTACAAAACATGCTAACTCCTTTCAAATCATAGTTTATAAGGCTATTTAAAAATAACTATCAGTTTCTCAGAAATTTTTCAGATCAAATTTCCTCCTTGTATTGGATATTGAAACTGGTACTTAATAAGCTGTTGCAACAACAGTAGAATTTTACAACAGGAATCCAGTTTACTCTACTGTATATTGCTGTAGTATTCTGTAAATTGATACTGGATCCTTGCTGTGTAACACTATTGTTGGAGTGAATCAACAATTTGGGGCCAGTTTTTCAATATCCATTATTCAAGGATACATATGATGTCAATCTAAGGTAGTATGGGTGAATAAACGAAAACTAATGGATTTTCTTCATACTTTGCTACAATAGTGTATGTATTGTAATATCTTCAAAATCATTATATAAGTTATAGCTCACAGAGCTTGTATTCAAGTCACAGGTTTTAACCAGATGCTTCGCAGGGCGTAGCTTTATACGACCGCAGAGGTTGAACCCTGAACGGTTGGGGCAAGTATGGACACAATATTCAAGCTGGATTCAGCTCTAAATTTGGATTGTGATTAAATAGTTGACACAGCATAGGTTTCTGACACAGAATGAATGTGTTCTAATGAACTTAAAATTTTTGTTTTCTCTTAGAGCAATTCACTATGCTGTTCAATATTAATCCTCTCAAAATAATGTTTGAAGAAATTTTCTTTTTATTTATGAAATTTCAAATGAGAAAAATTGAACCCAATTTTTTAATCACATCCCCCTTTCCCTTATTCCAAAACTAATCTCAATTAAAATATTCTAATGGAGTTTGCAACAATAACTACTCATTTAAATACATCATAAAATAAACTGTAAATAAAATGTAAAAAAACTGCTTGTTATCACTGAATGGTAAAGATTATTTAAATTTATCAGTTGGTAGTAAAAAGTGAATATACATTGTATATTGTATATAACAAAGATTTAAGTTGATTCTGGACAAAGAAAGATAACTCCAATTTAAAAAAATTCTTGCAATAAGATATTTCTTGCTTACTATTTTGGACAAAGAAAGATAACTGTAATTAAAAAAAAAATTGCTATTTAACAATATTGTGAAATTAGATATTTCTTACCATTGCACAATACTGTGCAATTGAAAAGACTTGCTATTCCACAATACTTAATATAATAATTTTAGATCCTGATTTGGACCAACTTGAAAACTGGGCCCATAATCAAAAATCTAAGTACATGTTTAGATTCAGCATATCAAAGAGGCCCAAGAATTTAATTTTTGTTAAAATCAAACTTAGTTTAATTTTGGACTCTTTGGACCTTAATGTAGGCCAATTTGAAAACAGGACCAAAAATGAAGAATCTACATACACAGTTAGATTTGGCATATCAAAGAACCCCATTTATTCAATTTTTGATGAAATCAAAAAAGTTTAATTTTGGACCCCGATTTGGGCCAACTTGAAAACTGGGCCAATAATAAAAAATCTAAGTTCATTTTTAGATTCAGCATATCAAAGAACCCGAAGGATTCAATTTTTGTTAAAATCAAACTAAGTTTAATTTTGGACCCTTTGGACCTTAATGTAGACCAATTTGAAAACGGGACCAAAAGTTAAGAATCTACATACACAGTTAGATTCGGCATATCAAAGAACCCCAATTATTCAATTTTGATGAAATCAAACAAAGTTTAATTTTGGACCTTTTGGGCCCCTTTTTCCTAAACTGTTGGGACCAAAACTCCCAAAATCAATACCAACTTTCCTTTTATCGGCGTTTTACGTTTCCGCAAATTGGCATTACTTTTCCGCGAAAAAAATATGACGTTTCCGGAAAAAAAAGGTTACGTTTCCGCAAATAAATATCTTACTTTTCCGGAAAAAAAGTAACTATTCCGCAAATAATTAAGGAATACCTATTGATCGACAGCAAAGCCATACTAAAAAATAAATATGTATTAAGTTAAAGGTCATCATAACATGTAAGTGAAATACACCATTAAAATGTATGAAAACGTAATATGTTCAAAAATATCTTGATATGAGTTCATAAGTCAGTTCTGGCAGAATATTTGAAGCCAACACGTCGTACAATGTCCATAGTAGCACATTCACCGTTCACAAATTTTGTTAAAGGTCATCATAACATGTAAGTGAAATACACCATTAAAATGTATGAAAACGTAATATGTTCAAAAATATCTTGATATGAGTTCATAAGTCAGTTCTGGCAGAATATTTGAAGCCAACACGTCGTACAATGTCCATAGTAGCACATTCACCGTTCACAAATTTTGTATTTTGTTCAGGAAGGAAGTCCATCTTCTCCTTTTCTACAGTTAAAGTTCTCATCTTTATGTAAGATGTTGTCTTCAGTTTCAATAACACATCGACAAAGACAAATATGGTAGGATGGCTAGCGTAAAACTGCTCGTTCAGGTAGGCACGAAAAGACTCGACACCATTCGTTGTTCTTTTTTCCTCGGGGTCAGGAATGATGCCCAAATGGTTGGTGGAAATCGCATTTGCCATCTATATAAAATTTCAATATATAATTGGCAGACATCATGCATTTATCGTCAGATGGAGCATCGGCAATTCATTCAACAAAGCATTCTTCAATCATGTCAGTTGGCAAGTAAGCCGAACCAAAGATTTCTCAATGAAGTTTAACTTATCCTTACCCGAGTCGGTAGTTATATCCAGTAAATTGTAGCAATAATGAGATCAGAACATTTTCTTTGTTAAAAATAAAAAATAAATTCAAATCTTTATAATTTACCAGGTAAATTTGCGGAAAAGTAATAAATACAAATTGCGGAAACGTATATTTTAAATTTGCGGAAACGTAGTATTGGGACTTTGAAAAATTAGCGGAAATGCAATACGCCCCCTTTTATGGTCATTAACCTTGTGTTTAAATTTCATAGATTTCTATTTACTATATACTAACGTTATGGTGCGAAAACCAAGAAAAATGCTTATTTGGGTCCCTTTTTGGCCCCTAATTCCTAAACTGTTGGGACCTAAACTCCCAAAATCAATACCAATCTTCCTTTTGTGGTCATAAACATTATGTTTAAATTTCATTGATTTCTATTTACTTAAACTAAAGTTATTGTGCGAAAACCCAGAATAATGCTTATTTGGGCCCTTTTTTGGCCCCTAATTCCTAAACTGTTAAAACCAATGCTCCCAAAATCAATCCCTACCTTTCTTTTGTGGTCATCAACCTTGTGTCAAAATTTCATAGATTTCTATTAACTTAAACTTAAGTTATAGTGCGAAAACCAAGAAAATGCTTATTTGGGCCCTTTTTGGCCCCTAATTCCTAAAATGTTGGGACCAAAACTCCCAAAATCAATACCAACCTTCCTTTTATGGTCATAAACCTTGTGTTAAAATTTCATAGATTTCTATTCACTTTTACTAAAGTCAGAGTGCGAAAACTAAAAGTATTCGGACGACGACGACGATGACGACGCCAACGTGATAGCAATATACGACCAAATTTTTTTTAAAATTTGCGGTTGTATAAAAACAACTCATTTTGTATGAATTACAGAGAAAAATATCATAACGAGAATAGAAAGTAAAATAATAAAAAGAATTTTTAAATAATATACATGAAGATAGTTTTCATATAGTGTTTTTAGAATATCAAAGAAAAACACAGTTCCCTTTTTTCAGTTATTACATAAAACAGAAAAATTCCGTGTAGATTCCTGTACCAATTGACAATTTTTGAATAATCTTCCATTAATATGTCATGATAACAAAAATGTTATACCTTTAGAAACATATTTATAATTAAAATATAAAATCACATAAATTTGTTCCTTTTAACGAAATTATTTTAATAAATTGCATTCTGGCATTGAATTTTGCTGATTTCATTTAAAAGTGATCTTCTATTTTACAATCCAAGATGGCTGAAGACACCCATACCACTTAATAATGAATCTTCATTCCTGAGCTCTTGGCAAGAAATTTATTATCAATGTGAAGAGAAAATGAGAGCAATTTTTAAATGACCTTATATATATTCAACAATTACAATCTACAGTCATAAATAATAACAAAAACGGATAAAATCTGAAATATACCATTAATAAAACAATTAATGTGTAATATAATGGATAACATAACAATGTTATTTTTGATTATCTGTAATCAAAAGCCGGAGATTCTTCTGTTTTGTTTGAGTCCTGTATGTTGTTTGTATGGAACGTTCCTACATCAATTCTCTTGCTAGGACTGTTAGTGCTACTTCCTGTCGCTCCAGGTGATCTAAAATTAGAAATAGGTACAAAGTGATCATTTGCTCAATATGGAAATTTAAAATCTAGAATCTACTGAAGATTTTAAATCTTCGTCACACATAAAATAAAGACTTAGTACATATATTTTCTTGAAATTTGATTAAAATTGTTTGTCATAATTCTATGAACTGTGTGATTTTTGATCTGTCAAAATACTATCAAAAGAAAGCAGTATGGTTCAACACTCACAAACTTATTCAATGCAGCCATATTGTTTATGTGCTTGGCCCAAAAGTCATGAGAGTCTAAGTTTCCTTATCTGATAGGACTAGAATTTGTTGACATTTGATCAGAACTGTCTGTTTTTGTTTTATTAGTAGAGTTATCTCCCCTTACCTGAGAGGACTAGAATTTGTTGACATTTGATCAGAACTGTTAGTTTTGGTTTTATGAGTAGAATTATCTGGCTTGTCTGTTTCACTTGCTGTACTTAAAACTTCATCATCATATATTCTGTATCTGTAAAGAAATTTTAAAAAAGTTGCAAATAAATTTGATCAGCACACTGAATGAGCTGATGGCTTATAACTAGTTGTTAGTAATCTCAGATCTGTACTTGGCGTCTGTTTGTTGATGGAATATACAATTACCAGGCCAGGTGTACTCTGTGTTTTTGTTAGATGTTTTTTTATTAGTATCCATCTGATGAGTTAAGGTTTTTTTTAACTGATTTTCATAGTTCCTTCTCAGGTTGTACTGTTACAACACTGTCAAAACCTAGCGGGAAGGTTGGGATCCTGGTATCATGCTTAACCAAGCCATACTCTATATGTATGTGCCTGTCCCAAGTCAGGAGCCTGTAACTCAGTGGTTACCATTTGTTGCTGTGCTACATATTTGTTTTTGTTCATTTTTGTAAAAAAAAATAGACAGTTAGTTTTCTCATTTGAATTGTTTTACTTCTGTCATTTTATGTTTATCTGTTTGTTTTTTTCATTTTTAGCTATGGCGTTGTCAGTTTGTTTTAGATTTATGAGTTTGACTGTCCCTTTGGTATCTTTTGTCCCTCTTTTATGGTTTTTAAAGCTGACTATGTGGTATGGGCTTTTGATTATTGTGGAGGGCTGTACGGTGATTTATAGTTGTTAATTTCTGTGTCATTTGATCTCTTGTAAAGAGTTGTCCTATTTGCAATCATACCTCATCTTCTTTTTTATTTTATATCAACTTTACCTAAAACCATTTTCATCTTCATATTCATGATTCTCGTCATCACTATCTTCATCAGGGGAGACAAACATTACTTCAAGTTCTATATCTCCTGTCTAAAAATAGAAAATAAGGGAGAAAAATTACATCTTATTTTCTATCTCCTGCCCAAAAATAGACTTTCATAGTTCTAGATCTTAATCTTCTTGGCTTCTTCTATTCGCCCTACTCGGGTTGACTCCATTAAAAAAAATCATTGCTAATGTGCATGTGCACAACATTTCTGAATCGAAGTCAAAACTCTTCCATCGAGTTGACTATCAAAAGGAAAGTGAACAAACATGTTTCTACTGAGCATTAAAATAAAAATAATTACATTTATATGTGTCAGTGAGAGAAGTCCTAATCCTGAGTGCTTTTGATAAAAAAAAAAATTATTAGCAAAAAAAATTGAAAAAAAAAATCATTTTGAGAAAAAAATTATAATTTTGTTTTATATAACATTACCGAAAGTTGATACACATATGAAGTTTATTTGTTGATTCAATAATACAGGCAAACATAAATTCCCATTGTCAGCGCCTTTCTTCAGCTGTATTTTATCCAAAAAACATTTATTTTGTATCATTTTTTGTTGTTGCAATTAATTGACGCCATCTTGAAACTCGACTTAACCTACTGCGACCCAGGGTTGATGTAGAGGTAACTTGGGTAGGTTCAAAAGTTCAAACTCGGGGGTTCGGTTGTCCGTTGAGTAAACTCTAGACTCTACCAACATGAGTTGGACGAATCGAAGTAGGGCCTGAGTAAAAACTAGGGGAGACAAATTTTTAATTTGTATACTTCACAAAATTGTAAACATTTCAATGTTAACAGAGTTCTGAAAGTGCTTGCTGAAAATTAGCTTTTATGTAATCATTGTATATCATTAAAATAAATCTCTGAAGAGATATTGAAATTTTAAACAAACCTGTTGTGATAAGACTTGTACAGCCTCTGCATGTTTGGCGTTCCTCAGATCTATACTATTAACTGACAGTATAGCATCTCCTACATACAGGTTCTCACATCTATCGGCAGGCTGACCTTCATGGATTTCTGATATCAAGATAGGAACACCATGCTCTTTGCCACCCTGAAATAATGGATTTGTTTTTTTATCAATCTAAACATTAGCTTAATATGTTGGTTACAATAAAATACTGAGATTTCACAGTTAAATAGAAACTGATAATTTCACATATAAAAACAAATCAGATAATTTCACATGTGAAAAAAAAATCTACATTTGAATTCTTTAATTATAATAAGTTATTCTATAAGGTACGGCAAAAGCGAGAAAAACAATCAAGTTGAGATGACTAATTATAATCTGTTTATCGCTATTTTACCCATGATGACATTGTCCATTTCATGTCAATTTCAATAGCAATGCCATGTGCCTGCTTAGTTTCTAGCGATTATTTTCGATCTCAAACGAGTAGCATGATATGAAAATAGCGATAATGACCATCATACTTTGGACTTGATCATTTTCCACAAAAAACTTGTATCATAATATAGAAAAATGAAAATGAATTTTCACAAAAACAAAGCAATGCATTCTTTTCTGAACATTTACTTACAGTTATTGATAAACCTAGTCCATCATCAGCACCTTTCTGTATAAGGACTTTCCTAACATCTCCCAAACCATGCTGTTTTCTTAACGATTTAAAGTCCTGCAAAATTATAAAGCACATAATAATTAATATTTGAGAGCACAATGTGATTCAGTTATACATGTTATAGGTGACTTTTCTTAGTGAAAATTGGAAATTCACTGATTTTAATTCTACAGGAAAAATTGGCAACATTATTGTAAACATATGTTTATCTCAAAACTAAAATAAACAAGAGGCTCTCAAGAGCTTGAATCGCTCACCTTAATTCTTTTGGTTAAATCTCTCATCAATGATTATTTTGGCTTTTCAATTTATTTAAATGTTTTTGGATCAACCTATTTTCTACAAAAGCAAAAAAAAAATCATTTTCTCCTATGTTCTATTTTAGCCATAGAAGCTATGTTTCTTGACATACAAGGAAATAAAATATAAATTTTATGCTAGATACTATGAAACTCATTTAGCCTAAGTTTGGCTGAAATTGATACAGCAGTTTCAAAGGAGAAGATTTTTTAAAGTAAGTCAACATGATGAACAAATTGTGAAAAAAGTCTTTAAAGGGCAATAACTCAGCAAAATTTCCTTAAGATTATCAATTCAGGGGCAGTAACCAAACTACAGGTTGTCTGATTCATCTGAAAATTTCAGGGTAGATAAATCTTGACCTGATTAACAATATAACCCCATGTCAGATTTGCTCTAAATGCTTTGGTTTTTGAGTTATAAGCCAAAAACTGCATTTGACCCCTATGTTCTATTTTTAGCAATGGCGACCATGTTTGATGATAGATCAAAATTTCGGATACAATTTACAAACTAGATACCCTAAGGAACATTCAGTTAAAGTTTGGAAGTATTTGGCCCAGTAGTTTCAGAGGAGAAGATTTTTGTAAAAGATTACTAAGATTTACGAAAAATGGTTAAAAATTGACTATAAAGGGCAATAACTCCTAAAGGGGTCAACTGATCATTTCGGTCATGTTGACTTATTTGTAAATCCTACTTTGCTGAACATTATTGCTATTTACAGTTTATCTCTATCTATAATAATATTCAAGATAATATCCAAAAACAGCAAAATTTCCTTAAAATTATCAATTCAGGGGCAGCAACCCAACAACAGGTTTTCTGATTCATCTGAAAATTTCAGACCAGATAGATCTTGACCTGATTAACAATATAATCCCATGTCAGATTTGCTCTAAATGCTTTGGTTTTTGAGTTATAGGCCAAAAACTGCATTTGACCCCTATGTTCTATTTTTAGTAATGACGACCATGTTTGTTGATAGATCAAAACTTTGGATACAATTTATAAACTAGATACCCTAAGGAACATTCAGTTAAAGTTTGGAAGTATTTGGTCCAGTAGTTTCAGAGGAGAAGATTTTTGTAAAAGATAACTAAGATTTACGAAAAATGGTTAAAAATTGAATATAAAGGGCAATTACTCCTAAAGGGGTCAACTGACCATTTCGGTCATGTTGACTTATTTGTAAATCTTACTTTGCTGAACATTATTGCTGTTTACAGTTTATCTCTATCTATAATAATATTCAAGATAATAACCAAAAACAGCAAAATTTCCTTAAAATTACCAATTCAGGGGCAGCAACCCAACAACGGGTTGTCTGATTCATCTGAAAATTTCAGGGCAGATAGATCTTGACCTGATAAACAATATAACCCCATGTCAGATTTGCTCTAAATGCTTTGGTTTTTGAGTTATAAGCCAAAAACTGCATTTGACCCCTATGTTCTATTTTTAGCAATGGCGACCATATTGGTTGATAAATCAAAACCTCGGATACAATTTATAAACTAGATACCCTAAGGAACATTCAGTTGAAGTTTGGAAGTATTTGGCCCAGTAGTTTCAGAGGAGAAGATTCTTGAAATAGTTTACGACGACGATGACAGACAACGACAGCAGACGACGCCGGACGCCAAGTGATGGCATAAGCTCACTTGGCCCTTCGGGCCAGGTGAGCTAAAAAAAACTGAACTGGGAGGAAAATTCAAAAGGAAAGTCACTAATCCGATGGCAAAATCAAATGCTCAAACACATCAAATGAAGGGATAACAACATTAATTTAGCTGTCATATTCCTGACTTGGTACAGACATTTTCTTATGTAGAAAATGGTGGATCAAGCCTGGTTTTATAGCTAGCTTAATCTCTCACTTGTATGACAGTCGCATGCAATTCCATTATATTGACAAGGATGTGTGAACAAAACAAAGACATAAAAGGTAAAAATGTCAAATATAGGGATGCAGCAGTCAACATTGTGTAATAATTTTAAATTTATTATTGACTTACATGACCTGCTGGAACAGGTAATTTTTTCTTCCAGTTATTCCGTCCACGACATGCTCGTATTACTGTTTTATGTCTGTGTAGATGGATTTCTGCTTCTAACTGGTTCCAAAGCTTGTCATGCTCTGCTCCTCTCATATCTCTTCCTAACAACTGGATCTGCTGAATTCTACAATACATAAGAGACATCATAGATTGTTTGGAGTATATTCAACATCTAATGGCAAATATTTCATGCCTATCAAAGATAATTAAAGCAAATTATCAATAAATCTTTTATGTAGGCTCTGCAAAGTGGGTCTACCAGCATAAGGTAAACACTTTGATTGCTCTCATTGATTAGGCAAACATCTCTATGTGTTTAAGAAGCCACCATGGCCTAAATGGGTTAACAGTTCAGCAATCAGCTAGCAATGTAGCATGTCTTTACAGTATACTGAGCTTGTGACTTCAAATAATGCTCGTGACAAGGTTTGCAGATACTGAACATAGTTGACTAGGATTGCCAGAGGTTATGACTCTGTCAAAGATTATTGAGTTTCCTCCATCAATATAACAGGGCCCCTGAATTAGGTACTAACAATCCTCTATAAAAAATCTTCTTCCTTTGCCTATATTTATAAAACTTATTTTAAATCTACTTCGTTTTATATTTACCTTCCAGCTAATTCTTTGTCTAAATATTTAGCGGCAAGTCTTGCACCATAAACTTCTCCCTGCAGAGCTAATACATATTGACGTAGCTCAGTATTTTCTTTCCTTAATTCTTTTACTTCTGCCTCTAATTTTGCCATGTTTAAAAATTCTGCTTTTTGTGCCTGTAATTCATCTTCCTACAGGTAAAATTATAAAACATTAATCACTTTTAATTCAGAATGTTTTGCCATGTTTTATTATTGCTAAATTTCCAACAGATTTAGTTTTGCCAAATAAAAACTGGTATTTTAATATTGATATCATTATTTGGCTCATTCTAATCCTTTCAGTTTCATACTTGTCAACTTTTCAAAATGCCCATGGGGGTTTTGCGTGCAAGACGGCTGTCATAGTCCTAAAAAACCTTCAAGGGGGCCTGCAAATACATTTTAATGTTGTTTTTGCTTCTTCATACTTTAATAAGCCTATATAGTCATTGTAAAATTAACTGTTTTGTTTAAATTGTGGACAAAATTGCTCTTTCAAAATTTCAATTTGGGAGCCTCAATGGGGGAAATCCCCTACAAATAGTGACAGTTGGCAGGTATGCAGTTTCAAAATACATTGGAGAATATTAAACCATTGCATTCCTTTCATATATACATGTAGGTCAAACTGACTTATCAACAAAGTATATGGTTATGATGTGACATGGGTCACAACTTCATTACAGGGCATATTTATAAGCAAAACACAAATTTGATGGTTTTGATATCTTAGTTCAACTACTTCCAAATTATAGAAAAGAAAAGATAATATGGGGTATCCATTCATGACACAAAATCAGTAAATGCACAGCTAAAAACAGAAAATGCAAAGGAACATCATATATGTTCTCCCAAAAGTTTTTCTCACCAGTTTTTTCATTATACTTGTAGAATCCGCCTCGATGCCTTTATCAGCCTGTTTCTGTAACTGCAGTGAATGGAGTTGTAATAAGACATTATGGAGTTCTTTGTCAACCAGAGCTTTAGAGGATTTCATTTCTATCATGTCTGATCTCATATCTACTAGCTGGGCCTGGAAATTAAAATAAAATTAATCTTAGTCATGTGATATAAGGTCATGAAGGTCAAGTCTGATATAATATCTACTAGCTGTGCCTGGAAATTAAAATAAAATTAATCTTAGTCATAATCAAGCCTGATATAATATGAAGAATATTTGTGAAATTACTGATTCATTGATTGTTACATTCTTCAATGTGGAACTGGAGATCACATATCTACTCTACAAATTCATTTCGTCACCACTGGGATTCGAACTCTGGTCATCTGCGTGACAGTCAGCGTTAACCCACTGAGCCAAATAATTGATTCTCTAGCTCAGTTGAATAAGCCTGGCTTTATATGTTCTACCTGCACTGAGGGGAAGCAACCCCGCCACAAATGTATATATTTTTACAAGTGATGCAATTATACTGAAGAGATGAGTAGATGAGCATTCCTGTACATGTAAAAATACTTCCATGTACAAAAATGTATTGCAATAAGTTCTCCTTGTCTAATACATGTACATATATATACCTACAAGAAGGTAACATCTCACAAAACAAAACCTGATTCTTGGAGGAGGTTATGAGGCATCTGTGCAATGTTAGGCAGTGTTTCTTTGTAGTTCCATTTTCGTTAATTTGCATACAACATTTTTATCCGATTTCGAGTTTGTGGTTCAGCATTGATAGTTAAACAATAATATTCAATTAAAAACGTAGAATGTCAACGATAAGAACCTAAAAAGTCTGATATTATCATGATTACAGGTGAGGACTACAATAGCCTATTTCTTGATTCACCAGAAAATATCACCAATTACCCAAACCTTCATATCCCCATTTACAAAATGTATGTCTTTTGTAGACGAAACGCGCCTCTGGCGCAAATACAAAATTTCATCCTATGATGAGTTTATTTACATTTTTTTGTACCAGACAGCGTGCTTGAATCATAGTTTCAACCATTTTCAGGATCATGGATCTGTAGGATAGGATAGTATTAATTCATGTTCAGTAAGTACTATACAACCCAAGTTCCTGTACGACTGTCTGGAGGGTGGACAACTAATAAGTAGGTAAGTAAGTTAGTTAGTAATGACTTTATTTAAAGAGGGTGACTTAATTAGCTTTCGGTTTTAATTCCCCAAATATTTTGTGTTGAATGTGTATAGCATCAAACTATTTACCTAGTCCGATGGGTCTCTGTGAAAACTGTCTAAATATGAGAAAATTAAGGTTGGCAGGTAGGTGAAACTTACATAGATGAAGAGATAAATGAAAAATGAAGAGATCAATGCCCGATTTATATAATTCAAAGGCCCTCAGTCGGCTTCAAAAGCGACGAAGCAGGGCATCTATTTTGGGTGAGCAAATATCCACTTTTTGATATGGAACTACCTCTGACATCCCATGGCCCCAGCTTGTATTGCAAAACAGCAGTCGGACATCAGAGTAATCTCGGACTATTTACTTTCCACTCAATATGAGATCAACGTGACAATGCATAGATTTTCGTCACATAGTGATCAATTGTCACATAACAGATTCAACTAGTTTCAATATCTCAGGACAGGCATATGAACCATATAAAGCATGGCATCAGGATCGTTCGCCATGATTACATGTTCGCCCTAGGTTCATTCGCACTGAGTTTATTCGCCCTGATAGTCTGTTCACCCTGGCTTGGCTGCATTGTTACACTTAATTTTATAATTAGTGTTGATTGAATTTTGATTGTTGGTTAGGCATGTTAGGTGTCAATTGAAAACTTTGATATCACTGATTGTTATATAAATTGTCTTTGATGGATTAAAAATGAGAATAAAACATTTTTTTTCAAATAAAATAGTCAGCTTGGATAGGTAAAATTCAGTTTGAAATATAAAAAATTAAAAAAGGATAGGTAAAAACACTGATGACAAATGATCAATGTACAGCAGTGTGACTGTGTTTTTGTTATTTGTTTCACTAATAGCTATAGTAATTCTATTTAGTGCTTTTAAAAATATTCGTTTAGTATGTGTGCGAAGTATTGTTATTTGTTTCACTAATAGCTATAGTAATTCTATTTAGTGCTTTTAAAAATATTCGTTTAGTATGTGTGCGAAGTACAGTTCGGAATTGATCTTGTTATAATTGTTACTGAATATTTTAAATTGTTAAAATGTATCAATAAAGTTAAATATATATAAATAACTTAGTCATGTTAGTCTTTATAAATTATTTGTTTTATGTCAAATGCTTTGTAGTCTTTGAATTCACAGAAACTTATCCTCGTAGCAGCAAGACAATAACTTAGTTTTCAGTTGTTTTACATTTAAAAATACAATGTAGTGCTGAAATTCACAGAAACTTATATTTCCTAGTAACGTAATTACATACAGATACAAACTTAGTCCTAAATACCTTGATCGAAGTCACATTATCTTGTAGTCCTGAGATGTAGTGAAACTGATAACCTAGTATAGCAGCTAGCTTTAGACAAGTTAACATGAAACATCGTAAATATTAGACTGACTTCAACACATTCAATTACATACACACAACGCAACACTATACTAAAAAATAAAATCTGGGAGAACAGACTCGGGGCAAACAGGTATTAGGGCGAACAGAAACTAGGGCGAACCAGAATCAGGGCGGACGGACCCATATTCATAAAGGCTAAGCATGATGATGGAAATAATTTATAGAGAAATAAAGTGTTTGGTTTTTTTTTACAGAAGTTATTGACAACTCTTGGTTTCAACGTCTTCAAACATGAATGGAAAATGAGTCTCTATAGAAAGTCTTACTTCAAGCTTTGCATTTGATTGGAATACAGTTTGAGCTTTGTGACAGAGCTGGGCAAATGCAGCACTGAGAGCTGTCATCTTTTGCCGGCCCTCAAATGTTAATTCACATTGGTCAGGGTCAATATCACCAAGCAATAGATCAAGATCTACAAATGCTTTGTCAAATTCCTTTTCTAAAAGTTCTAACCACCGAAACGATAAAGTAGCTGTCATTTTGGTTAGGCGACAAACATTAATTTTTTTCCTTCAAGGTCTAATTAGTTCATGATAAGAGACGACGAAATTTATTAAATTACAAACGCTCAAATGATTCAAATGAATAAAAACCAAAATGTCACACGTCATCTAACGGGAAAATTTCCGGAAAAATAAGTTTTTTTAGCGGCAAATTCAAAACGACAATTTTAACTTAGTTCTAGCTGGTACTATTATTCTAGTGTGTATAATAGTTCCAGATTCTAGAGTTCTAGTTTCATGTTGTGTTTTTTTTAAGTTATTAGTGGTCTATAATGTGCTTGTTTATGGCATATTTTCTCGCCTTTTGTTTTTTGGTATTCAGTTTTTTTATAATATGTATGCTAGTATGTATGTCTCTAATTCATCAATGATATAAATCATTGATACATTCATGAAACAAAATCACACACATAATTGACTTAACCAAACAAAGGAAACTATGTTAAACAGCTCAGCATGTTGTTGACCGTTGTTGCATGTTGCTGCATTTAGTTGTCTTTATTGTCCACACAGGGTAGGCATTTGTTGAACGAAATACTCCTTTTTATTTCTTTTTTTGTTCAGATTTATTTTAAGTTCTAAATATTTATGAATATTTACTTTATAATTAGTTTTCACTTATTCGAAACGTGTTTCTCTTATCCATGCCGGTGATATTATGATAACTGTAGTTTTAAAATGATGTCCCACTATTCTTATTTTCCTCAATATTTATAAACTATGTCCATTTGATTTATAGGGACTTTCCGTTTTTAATATTCCTCGGAGTTTGGCATTTAACTTTTTGTTATTGGAATATTGTATAGGTAAGACTCTCGCAAGTGCAATATAGTATGTGTAAGACTTGGTATGTGTAAGACTCAGCAAGAACTCATAAAAAATTGAAGATTTTCAAGAATATTTTAAAAACAAAATCCTAACACATAACAACAAATTAGGAATTAAGAAATAGGGTGCCCATTGCAAGCGCATACAGGAAAGATTCATGCTAATTGCACGTTTCAAGTTTCAACCAACCTGTCAGATATGATTCTTTGAAAGGAAGGGGTATTTACCTAAACGTTGGTTCCGTGAAAATTATATATTTTTCAATCAATGCATTCTAACTCCAATCTTATTTGCCAATGCCCCCCCCCCCCCCCATTGAAACCGTGACTGGGTACTTAAAGATATCTGTTTTATCATCATCGAAAATTGATGTTGTATTTGACATCTAAGAAGTCATTATCCATCACCCTTTTTCACCTAAATGACTTTCAACAAACTGCTAGAAAATTAACAGTTTCGAACTTTGATTGGCCATATTAAATTTAAATAAAAAGCATTTGGTGTTGTTTTTGCGAAAATGACTAGTATTTAAATATAGTCTTAGGTCTAAAAAAAAATAATCGTTACAATTGATGACTTATTCTAAGATGTTTAATTATTCCGTTTGATAATGATCAACTCTATCATAAGCCACACAGTATAGCCATTCTACCCTACACTAAATAAGTCTATTCAATAGAAGAGGGACGAAAGACACCAGAGGGAGAGTCAAACTCATAGATAGAAAATAACTGACAACGCCATGGCTAAAAATAAAAATAAAAAACAGAAAAAAATAGTACAGAAGACACAACATAGAAAACTAAAGACAATAGCATATGCCAATAACCTTCTTATCAACGTTAGCTTCATATTTGTGTTCACATCATATATTGAAGTATATGATCTTTCAATTTGTCTGTGGTTTCCTGAAGTTGAAACAGATTATGTCGTTACATTATTACTGTCATTCCCAAACGGAAAACCACAGAAACAAAATTGATTTTATGTTATACACAATATTCATGATTAAATTGAATACAAAAGTGTAACAGTGTTTAACTGACCAACTTATCTAATAATGATATGCGTGACCCCTAGACTTTTTTCCGAGGTATTTGTTTTCAAAAAGTGCCTTTCAACCTCAAGTTTTGCATCTTTTCATTTCAATTATCCCTAATTTCTATTTAAAAAGATTGAATTCATACAAAGGCAACGGTAGTATACCGATGTTCAAAAGTCATCAACCGATTGAAGGAAAATAAATCTTGATTACAAGCTAAAACCGAGGGAAACACACCAACTACAAGAAGAAAAACTAGAGGCTCTAAAGAGCCTGTGTCGCTCACCTTGGTTTTTGTGACTAATGATATTTAACAAAGGACGTAGATGGATTCATGACAAAATTGTGTTTTGGTGATGGTGATGTGTTTGTTCATCTTACTTTACTGAACATTCTAGCTGCTTACACTTATCTCTATCTATAATTAACTTGGCCCAGCAACCCAACAACAGGTTGTCTGATTCATCTGAAAATTTCAGGGCAGATATATTTTTACTTGATAAACAATTTTACTTCATGTCAGATTTGCTTTAAATGCTTTGGTTTTTGAGTTATAAGCCAATTCTGAATTTTACCCCTATGTCCTATTTTTAACCGTGGCGGCCATCTTGGTTAGTTAACCGGGTCACGCCACACATTTTTAAAACAAGATACCCAAATGATGATTGTGGCCAAGTTTGGTTTAATTTGGCCACACAGTATCAGAGGAGAAGATTTTTGTAAAAGATAACTAAGATTTACAAAAAAATGTTAAAAATTGACTATAAAGGGCAATTACTCCTAAAGGGGTCAACTGACCATTTCGTTCATGTTAACTTATTTGTAGATCTTACTTTGCTGAACATTATTGCTGTTTACAGTTTATCTCTATCTATAATAATATTCAAGATAATAACCAAAAACAGCAAAGTTTCCTTAAAATTACCAATTTAGGGGCAGCAACCCAACAACAGGTTGTCTGATTCATCTGAAAATATCAGGGCAGATAGGTCTTGACCTGATGAACAATTTTACTCCTTGTCAGATTTGCTCTAAATGCTTTGGGTTTTGAGTTATAAGCCAAAAACTGCATTTTACCCCTATGTTCTATTTTTAGCCGTGGCGGCCATCTTGGTTGGTTGGCGGTGTCACGCCACACAATTTTTAAACCAGATACCCCAATGATGATCATGGCCTAGTTTGGATTAATTTGGCCCAGCAGTCAAGTTCAGAGAAGATTTTTGTAAAAGTTAACGACGACGGACGACAGACGCAGGACGACGGACGACAGACACAGGACGACGGACGACGACAGGCGACGGACGCCAAGTGATGAGAAAAGCTCACTTGGCCCTTCGGGCCAGGTGAGCTAAAAAGGAACAACAGGAACACTGTAGTGAAACAAAAACAAACGCCAAAAAACATAGAAACGAACTATTTGATACCGACTGTCATATTCCTGCTATATGAAATGACGTATTTATATTGATGTTCTAGATCTGTCTCCAATCTGTTAAATACTCATCGTTATATCATTCCAAATAGTCAAATTTTGTTTAAGCATACCTCTTTAAAAATTGGCATCATGTATAAAAGTTAAGCTATCTGATTGATAGGCAGATAAATCATTTTTTATGGAATTGTTGCTTTGCAATGGTCTTTAACTGTCTAATTGGTTTGTCCTTTCATTTGAGCGCTTTCTGTGAGTCTTCTATAGAAAAAAGTTTCAGGGTTTGTCTGCGGGCACACCAACATATTTGTCATGGCGGTAGAACAAATATCTATTTTTAGAAAGGGACAAACACATTGAAAATACCACCTTGTTTAAATGACATGTTTAAACGCCTGTCTGGCATATATACCAAATTATAAGTCTTTGATCAGGGGGTTATATGGCGGTGCTAATTTTACAAGTCCCGCTTGTTGGGGATTTTTTCACACTTTTTACTATTTATCTTTCTCGTTTACAACCTAATCCCATCTCTCTTTTTTTATTCATATATCCATGGGCGTCAAGTTGGTTACCTATTCCCTATTCCCTATTCGTTACCTATTCCCTATTCCCTATTCGTTACCTATTCGTTACCTATTCCCTATTCCCTATTCGTTACCTATTCGTTACCTATTCCCTATTCCCTATTGGCGCATATGTTGTCGTTCCAGCGCTCGAATAATACCCTGTTACTTATTCATTCCTTATTTGCTTTTAATGCATGAGGTATACGTTGCACCATGAAATAAATCATTTTTTTTTAATTGTGTTCATGTCTCTGGTGGTAACAATGTGTTTTTAGAGATGAAGTAACCCTATTAGAGCCCATGTACCCGTTCCAGCGCTCGGTTAATACCCTGTTCCCTATTCGTTACCAATTCACTTATAACACGTTTGTTGTGCGTTGCACATTTTAGAACAGGATTTTTAATTGTCTCCATGTTTTTGTGGTAACAATGTGTTCTTAGAGATGAAATTACCCTATTAGCGCGCATGTACCCGTTCCAGCGCTCAGTAAATACCCTGTTACCTATTCGTTACCTTTTCGTTACCTATTCGTTACTTATTCGCTTTAAATACGTTTGTTGTACGTTGCACCTTTTAAAAAAGGATTTTTAATTGTCTCCATGTCTCTGGTGGTAACAATGTGTTCTTAGAGATAAAATGACCCTATAGGAGCGCGTGAACCCGTTCCAGCGCTCGGTTAATACCCTGTTACCTATTCGTTACCTATTTGTTACCTATTTGTTACCTATTCACTTATAATACGTTTGTTGTACCTTGCACCTTTTAGAAAAGAATTTTTAATTGTCTCCATGTCTCTTGTGGTAACAATGTGTTCTTAGAGATGAAATTTCCCTATTAGCGCGCATGTCCCTGTTCCAGCGCTCGGTGAATACCCTGTTACCTATTCGTTACCTAGTCGTTACCTATTCACTTATAGCGAATAGGTAACAGGGTATCAATCGAGCGCTGGAACGGGTTCATGCGCGCTAATAGGGTCATTTCATCTCTAAGAACACATTGTTTCCACCAGAGACTTGAAAAGAATAAAAAAACGATTCATTTCAAGGTGCACCGTATACCCCGCGCATAAAAAGCGAATAAGTAACGAATAGGTAACAGGTTATTTACCGAGCGCTGGAACGGGTATATGCGCTCTAATAGAGGCATTGCATCTCTAAGAACACATTGTTACCACCAGAGACATGGGCACAATTGAAAATCCTTTTCTAAAAGGTGCAATGTACAATAAACGTATTATAAGTGAATAGGTAACGAATTGACAACAGGGTATTAACCGAGCGCTGGAACGGGTACAAGCGCGCTAATAGGGTCATTTCATCTCTAAGAACACGTTCTTACCACCAGAGACTTGAAAACAATTAAAAAACGATTCATTTCAAGGTGCACCACATACCCCTCGCATTAAAAGCGAATAAGTAACGAATAGGTAACAGGTTATTTACCGAGGGCTTGAACTGGTACATGCGCTCTAATAGGGTCATTTCATCTCTAAGAACACATTGTTACCACTAGAGACATGAACACAATCAAAAAACGATTGATTTCAAGGTGCAACGTATACCTCGTGCATAAAAAGCAAATAAGGAACGAATAAGAAACAGGATATTAACTGAGCGCTGGAACGGGTACATACGCGCTAATCGGGGTCTTTCATCTGTAAGAACACATTATTACCACCAGAGATATGAATTTGATTGAAAATCCTTTGCTAAAAGGTGCAACGAACAACAAACGTACTATAAGTGAAAAGGTAACGAATAGGTAACGAATAGGTAACAGGTATTATCCGAGCGCTGGAATGTGTACACATGCGCTCAAATAGGGGTATTACATCTATAAGAACACATTATTACCACCAGAGATATGAATTTAATTGAAAATCCTTTTCTAAAAGGTGCAACGTACAACAAACGTTCTATAAGCGAAAAGGTAACGAATAGGTAACGAATAGGTAACGAATAGGTAACAGGGTATTTACCGAGCGCTGGAACGGGTACATGCGTGCTAATAGGATAATTTCATCTCTAAGAACACATTGTTATCACAAGAGACATGGAGACAATTAAAAATCCTTTTCTAAAAGGTGCAACGTACAACAAACGTATTATAAGTGAATAGGTGACAGGGTATTAACGGAGCGCTGGAACGGGTACATGCGCGCTTATATGGTCATTTCATCTCTAAGAACACATTGTTACCACAAGAGACACGGACACAATTAAAAAATCCTTTTCTAAAGGTGCAACGTACAACAAACGTATTATAAGTGAATAGGTAACAGGGTATTAACCGAGCGCTGGGACGAGTACATGCGCGCCAATAGGGTATTTTCATCTCTACAAACACATTTTTACCACCAGAGACACGGACACAATTGAAAATTCTTTTCTAAAAGGTGCAACGTACAACAAACGTATTATAAGTGAATAGGTAACGAATAGGTAACAGGGTATTTACTGAGCGCTGGAACGGGTACATACGCGGTAATAGGGGTATTTCATCTATAAGAACACATTATTACCACTAGAGATATGAATTTAATAGAAAATCCTTTTCTCAAAGGTGCAACATACAACAAACGTATCATAAGTGAATAGGTAACGAATAGGTAACGAATAGGTAACAGGGTATTAACCGAGCGCTGGAACGGGTACATGCGTGCTAATAGGTTATTTTCATCTCTAAGAACACATTTTTACCACCAGAAACACGGACACAACTGAAAATTCTTTTCTTAAAGGTGCAACGTAAAACAAACGTATTATAAGTGAATAGGTAACGAAGAGGTAACGAATAGGTAACAGGGTATTTACTGAGCGCTGGAACGGGTACATACGCTGTAATAGGGGTATTTCATCTATAAGAACACATTATTACCACTAGAGATATGAATTTAATAGAAAATCCTTTTCTCAAAGGTGCAACGTACAACAAACGTATCATAAGCGAATAAGTAACGAATAGGTAACGAATATGTAACAGGGTATTAACCGAGCGCTTGAACGGGTACATGCGCGCTAATAGGGTATTTTCATCTCTAAGAACACATTTTTACCACCAGAGACACGGACACAATTGAAAATTCGTTTCTAAAAGGTGCAACGTACAACAAACGTTTTATTTAAGTGAATAAGTAACGAATAGGTAACAGGGTATTAACCGAGCGCTGGAACGGGTACATGCGCGCTAATAGGGTATTGTAATCTCTAAGAACACATTTTTACCACCAGAGACACGGACACAATTGAAAATTTTAAAAATTTTGATATTTTTCCTGTTTCCATGGTTACGGCGGCCATTTTGAAAATTCCAACTTCAAAATACAACTCTGCCTTTGCCAGTTACCATTCCTGTAAAGTTTCATCCAGTTTGCTCAAAATTCTTATTTTTGAAATTTAGGACCTTTTTGCATTGTTTCCATGGTAACAAGAAATATTTTGGAAATTCCAACTCGAAATGCCACGTCTACCAATGTTGCTCATCATTACTGTGAAGTTTCATGAAGTTTGGGAGAATTTTGAAAATTATGGTGTAGTTTCCATAGCAACTAATAGTTCCAATGCTCGCCAAAATCATCCAACACCTGTACATAGTGGGCACCTACATTGTTTTAAAATATGATGATTCTGAGTTGAAGCATATCCAAACAGTTTATCAAAAACCAAAAAACTGGTTTTTTTCAAAATTGTGCCGTTTCCATGGTAACGGCAGCCATATTAAACTATTCCATGCCATAATTAAAAAGGGGGAAGGATATTAAAAATCAAATAAGTAACGAATAGGTAACGAATAGGGAATAGGGAATAGGTAACGAATAGGCAACGAATAGGGAATAGGGAATAGGTAACGAATAGGCAACGAATAGGGAATAGGGAATAGGTAACGAATAGGCAACGAATAGGGAATAGGGAATAGGTAACGAATAGGCAACGAATAGGGAATAGGGAATAGGTAACGAATAGGTAACGAATAAGGAATAGGGAATAGGTAACGAATAGGGAATAGGGAATAGGTAACCAACTTGACGCCCATCATATATCCTACTTTCCAAAAGCGTGTCATCCCGTCTGATTTGCAAGCATTGATTATAGCTAGAAACACAAATTATATATTAACCGAAGGTAGTTTTAGAGAAAAAAAAATCAGTTTGTACTGCCTATAAACTAGACGTAGAAAATTTGAAATGAGGTTTCATACAGCACATGAATGGCAAAGCAATACAAAGATGCTTGTAACAACACTTCTGTTTATTAGTTATCCAATAGAGTGGAGAAAAATCCAATTTTAACGGATATTCCAAATGAATATAAACATTACCTGTGATGTTCTGGATTTTCTTGTTACTAGTATCGTATATGAGTGAGTATATGTTGGATTTCTGAGTGAATAATCAAATACACAATTCCCTTACCAAGCCGTTTAAATGATGCAAAAAAAAAAGTTTCAGGGTTTGTCTGCGAGCACACCAACATATTTGTCATGGCGGTAGAACAAATATCTATTTTTAGAAAGGGACAAACACATTGAAAATACCACCTTGTTTAAATGACATGTTTAATGAAACTGAAATTTCAAGATGTTTGATATTTTTATTTACAGAATATACTTCCTTTGGTGGTATTATTGTTTAACTTATGCAAACAAACTAAGCTCATTTCGTGTCTGTTTTATTATTTAGTGAGGGAACATCATTTTTTATAGCGGACATTTAAAGGGTAGTGCTAACTTCTTTTCTTTCTTCCTAAAAAGTTCCAGTATGAAGTCAGCCTGTTACGAATAAAGGAACAAGTCGGCAAAAAGAGGGGCACAATTGGTTCCCATGGAAATGCCGATAGTTTGTTAAAAAAAACTTGTCCTCCAAACGTAATTAATATATTGTCAATCAAGAAATCAAGCACCTTGATAATGTTAATTTCAGTGAATAGTAAAGAGTAAATAGTCATGCAATACCTAATTTATTTGTGAAGCTGTTTATATAATAAGATTTACACACAACCATTTATTTAATTCATTTGTAGCTACAATACCAACCTTATTGGTGCAATTACTGAAAGTAATAGACTTACAAATGTTTGCCTGTTAAGAACAACAAGAACGATGACACTGTTGTAGCAAAAACTGTTTTTCTTCAAGTGTGAGATCATGCGCTCTTTCAATTTCCTTGGCCATCAACTTTAGTACTCAAGATTATTTACCATAGAACAGTTCAATCGAAAATATACCCCTACTTCAAAGATTGCCAGTGTATTCCTATCTAGACCAAACTTATTATGACTAAAATTGTCAATTACCAGATTACTGTGCACGTGTTGCAAGACTCAATATTGATGATTTCCCGTTTATACTTCCCAACTTATTATAATCCTGGTACCTTTGATAACTATATAGTTGATTTGTTTCCTTCGATTTTAGTTTGTAGCCCGAATTCACTTTCGCATTATCGATTCATGACTATTGAACATGGTATACTAATTAATGCTGCCTTTATATATAATCCAACTAGCCATATTATTACTGGTGACCTCAACATTGTCAATTACACAAAGGCTAAAAAAAATTCAAATTTCAGTCGATGATTATGCAATTGACTAAACACAAAAAAGTGAACGTATACGTTTTCTAATCGGATTAAGCCAGCTATATAAGTCGTTGATACACATTGGAATTTGAATACTAAATTGGCATATAAATAGTAACTACACAAGCTACATTGAACCAGAGACATATTATATGTCTCTGGTTGAACTTGAAAGACCCAAATGATGCTAATAACCTGTCATGCTTCCTATTCCCGCAAGCAATTAACAACATCGTGTTTCTGTGTAAGTCACATTACAAGTACATGAATTAAGGAATAACAGTACTGTAGTTGAAGAGTTGCCACCGTCAATTGTAGATTTGACGGTCGCAAATGCAGTTTTACTGGCTACGCGTAGCGGAGACAGTAAAACGGAGATTTGCAACCGTCAAATCAAAATTGACGGTGGCAACTCTTCAACTACAGTACTGTTATTCCGATTCTAATGCATTACAAAAAGAAATAATACGATAAAACTTTGAAAAATGTCTAAATTTGACAAATAAAAAAAATCCGCGTAACGTCATGAACGATTTTGGCGCAAAGCCGTCATTGGTAAACGTGACGTCATACAAATGAAAACTTACAAACTGGATGATATTACGTTACCTGTACGCTTCAAATTCGGATAAAATTACATTAAAACGGCGAATTCGAGGTAGGTGTTGTTTTATTTTCGTTTATATTGTAGTAATCGAACATTTGTTGATTCAATCATTTCAAAATGGTTGTCCCTCCTTAGTAACGCCTGGTCAACTGTGGATTTGACGGCAACTTTTAGCCAATGAAAATAATTGTTACATACAAATTGCATTAGAATGTTAAATTGATAAATGAATTGAATATCTACAGTTCACCCGGAAACTCAACGTACCCCTGGCTACTCACCAAAGAGGAAAATCCTGAATAATCATTGGTCTATTCTATGTTAATTTAAAATCTAAACAAAAAAACAGAACCAGCTCTATCTTCACTTTATTGGATACCTAAATTACATCAGTGTCCTTACAACAAAAGAAATTTTCTATTGCTGAGTTTTCCAAAAGCTCCAAAAACTACCCCGAGCTCTTTCTAAACTATTTACATTCATTTTATTAGCAATCAAAGCCTGCTTCAGAGTAATTGTGGCACTACTTAATCTAGAGACAATGTGGATCAAATGTGGATACTTAAAAATTCAAATATCTGTTAGCCAACATACCATCTTAGTCTCTTTTCTCTTGCAATGGTATAAAACAAATCTTTTCTATATTGTAAACAAATATTTTCTGTTTTAAACTTAAAAAATTGATCTTACTTTTGTATCATGAAAAAGAAAGCCAAATGCAGAAAACGATATCTTGTTAGACTCGGGCTTCTTTTAAACTAAGTTTAACTGTGCATAGCTGTGTGTTTCTTTATTCTAAATTGGCTAGATGTATAGGGGGAGGGTTGAGATCTCACAAAACATGTTCAACCCCACAGCTTTTTTTTGCGCTTGTCCAAGTCGAGAGCCTCTGGCCTTTGTTAGTCTTGTATGTTTTTTAATTTTAGTTCAGTTCTATGTTTTGGAGTTAAGTATGACGTAATGATGAAATAGTGCACATTTTTATTTTGGGGACAGCTGAAACCCACCTCCATGTGTGGGATTTCCGTTTTGAATTTTCTTCGGAGTTTAGTTTCATTGTGATAAAAAAAAGATTCAAACACTAAACAAATCTAAAGTTTGTTGCTTATGTTGAACTGATCTATCCCTCATAGTACTAAAACAAATTATTCAACAGATTCAGTAATTTAATTACTTCTCGAAATTGACAATGAGGGTCAGGTGATTACACAAATTTAAGAATAAAGCATGATTTCAGCTTCCCAATTTCAAATTTTAATTTTCATTCTATGTAGAAATATTTCAGCAGCGCCTGCATATAGCTTACATGTCTTCAGGTTGAAACAATATTTCAGAGCGTATGTTCCATATTAAGATTTGTCAGAGGGATACTGCTTACAAGAAAGCTATTAAACCAAGAGTTCCTGGTTTTTAGATTGGAGCCGAATGCACATGCCAGCGGAATGTTTGAAATCGTACTAGTGTTCAGTTTAAGGATTCTATAACTTGCAATAAGCTTCCTTCTATCTGACTCAAACTTTGTAATCTTGTTAAATTAATGTAATTAAGAAGTATGGAATTCATGCAAATTCTACCTTAGGAGTCTGACATAATTTTCGCAATCAAGCTAATATTAAATGTAAATCTTAACTCAGGATTTTTATGACACTCTATAAGTCACAGTTATACTTCTAGGCTATTGTTCTCAATTCATTGAAGTCTGTTTTTTTTTGTGTATTTTGAGCAGACACATGATCAGTTTGAAAAAAAGAGATGTGAATGTTATATCAAATCTAACAAAATATGTGAATAAGAAGTGAACCTTAATATCTGTCATTAAATTGTATCAAATCAATGTGGAAAGCCCACATACAACTGAAATCGTAAATCATTTAACTCTTTTAAACTTGTGGAAAGTTTAAAACTACTGTAGCCCTTTTCACAAAAAATATTAAGACCTTAGTGTAAAATAAATCTTAAGATAAAAATATTTAGCTGAATTGTTTAGGAAAATTTTAGACTTACGATAAATTTTACACTTAAGATTTTTGGTGAAAAGGGCAACTGGTCTTTGTAAGTTTTGTATGGTTTTTTTTTTAGTTTTATCTATATGTTTTGGAGTTTATTAGGAAGTCCATTTTCATTGAAACACATTTTGTTTAGGGGCCAGCTGAAACCCTCCTTCTGATGCATGATTTTCTCAATTCTAACTTAACAGATTTTTGTTTAAATTCTGGATAAATATAAGGCAGCCATAAGAAAAGAACAGAAATAATTCATAAATATTTTACCATTTTATTTCATTCATAGAAGTTTTATAAAATATTTGTGATGATTTAAAATTCATTAAAACCTTTATATACATTTATATTGCACATAATTTTCACATCAAATTTCAACCACTTGTTGACATGGATTTTGTTAATCTAAACCAGTTAAAGAATTTTGTGGGTACAGATTGGGTTTCCATCAGTATAACGACTTTTTTTTACACCTTCTGGGCCCCAGTGACTATAAACAATTTCCAAAGCATACAACATTTTACCACACAGATGGATGTATAAATAAACTCAGGAATTTGATATATGACTGAATTGACTAAAATGAACAGTAATTAAGTTAAATATATATATGTCTGACTAATTATTGTTTTCTTAATGCCCATTGGCAAATATTTCAGTATGAAATGATGTTATAAGTTATGTTAGTACAAACAAGTTATCCCCTGTTTCTTCAAAGAATAGCACTTACATTATTTTAATTTATAAACATTTTTTAAAATAACCACTGAAATTGTAACTGCTCAATGGAACATCTGCAAAACGAAATGAAACTTTTGCAGCCTAAAGTGAGAACAATTGTAGAAATCATAATCTTCTAATGTTGACCACTAATAAGATTATGATAAGGACCTTTCAAAGGTACTTTTAAATGCTGTGTATTGATATTAAACATGGTGATAATGATAATGTCATGTATATTGTCAAAGAAATTATAATTACAAATATGTCAATGATACAATCAATAATTTTTCAATTTTTAGCATGAACTTGAAGATATAATACAACAAATTGAAAAAAAGCCCTCCAGCTAACCATTTTATATTGCAATGGACATTTGTGAGTATGAGGTATGAAAGATAACTGAGACAAAATATAGAAAAATTATCAGCAAATTCACAACTTTGAATAAAGGAAAATATAAGTAGCAATGGTCTCATTTCTTAAATAAGTTTCAGCATAAGGTTAATATACATAATGGAAAATAAAAAAACATCAACCCCAAATTTTTATGATACATTTGTATTGGGTAAAAGGGTATTCATATTTATATCATGAAAAGATACTGAACATGATGTTATTTAAAAAACTTATACTTGACTTTCTCATAAGTTGAAATCTAAATCAACCTGACATAAAGGACATGCAGGATGATATTTTATTCAAATATCTTTACGCATTAATAGGTCATTTGATGCCAAATCATACATTTAAATATCTGTAGCATGACATTTGTGCTCACCTGCATAATTTATACACCATAAATGTCAAAATTGATGCATTGAAATTTTGCATTTTCCAAACAAAATTAACATAACCTTCAATCACAACAGACATAATTATTATTTTTATCATAAACACTTATAACCAGTGTAATTTTTCTGATTAAATGGTTGGTTCAAATTTTTGGAAATTTTTATATTTTTGTCAGAGGGTCAAATTTTAACGAAAATTAAACGAGCCAAATTAATTTTAGTTCAGGTGTTGGGTACCACCTTAAACAATTGAATACATAATAATTATATTGATAAATCATCTCCAGCAAACTCATTTAGGACCTGCAAAATTTACATGCTCACTCCGTCCACTCTTTTATGGTCAACTGTCAATTCTACAACAATTTGTGCTTTTTTTTTACAGTAAAAATATTACAGTAATTTAATAATTTAACTTTAAAAGATAAATATTTCAGAAAAATCAGCAAAGAATTTAAATCTTTATTGAAACCTTTAAAATAATTATGTCCATATGTATCTCACAAACTGTGATTCACATGATTAAATATTTTATTGAAAAAAATGCATATTGGTTTGACATCATTCCCCAGAGAATGGACATATATCTCTTTTAAAGGTCAAATCTGTAACAAGGTCAAACAAAAAGACAACTTGTGAAAACTTAATAATACAAAAATATAAACACTTTTTTTTTCTTCCCATGTTTAATTATCATTCTCTCCTTAACACTTTCCTTACCGAACCAACAACAGTTTAGTTGTAAAAACAAGAGTATCCATTTCATACAACTTAATGATTGAGATTCTCAGTACTTTGTTTAAATTAACTATGATCAATTAATTGTACTTTTTAGTTTTGACTTTATCATCATAACTTTTTAAAATCATGATCAATCAAGTTTAAGGAGGCTCGAGGGTATAAAAATTTCAGAAAAAAAATAAACATTTGTTTTTCAATACAAATTTTATTTCTTACCTTTAGTAGTTGTTACTTTATCATATGGTACAAAAATCATTCAAAACAATCAATTCGTGTTGGCCTCAGATGACTTTTAAAATGTATACATCATTGAAAAAGTTCCAAATTATCTCCCTTTGGTGACAAAATGCCATTTTTTGGCTGTAAAATTGAAATAACTTTTTCAATTAATCGGTGACTTATATTTTTTAATATAATTTCCATATAGGCTGTACTTAAACTAAATTATTGTAAAATTTGAGCGATTTCTGTAATAAATTTCTTTTTTTTATTTCGATATTTACTTTATTTCTCCTATTACTTCAACAGAAAAAAAACATTTTTACAAAAATGTATGCTTCTTTCAAAGGCAGATTGTGAGCGCAAATGAACGGTGACCCCACTTCTTTATTTTATTTTTCTATTAACTCTAAGATAAAGTTCATTTATAGAAAAATATAGAGAAATCCTATATAAATGATTTAGACCCGCGAACCTCCTTAAATGGCATATCAAAACTTTACTTTACCAAAATGTCTTAAAACCTTTAAACAGATCTAATTCTTTTTCTGCTGCTTTTAAATGCACTTCTAGTTTTATCATAAAGGTCTTCAACGCACAAAAAATATAATTAAATGTCTTAAAAGAATGCAGATCTTAGTCAAGATAGAAGATTTCCGATTCCACTGTTGAAAAGGCAGGAAAATCATTGATATTATGCAAAAACAGTATAACCATAAATAATTTGTATGGGATTAGCAGGGAAAAATAGTATTCAATTTTTAAAATGTACATAATTTGGTTCCATTAGTAGGTACAGAAAATATACTATATAAATCCAACTGCTGTCCATGTGAAATTAACAGTACTTGTTTTTTTATCTATTCTAATATTTTTTTTAAGACCAAAATGGTCATTGAATTCATTGGTTTGATTTTTTCACAGGATTAAAATGTGTTGCCATAAATCATGTTGGATACATACTAATATTTCAAATTTCTATTTACTTTTGTGATGCAACTATTCATTTGATTCAATCTTAATGCAATTTTAGGAAATATTCCATTCAAGCATTGCAAAAAAATTGGAGTTTTACTAAATGTAATACTACAACAGTCTCATTTTTCACTATGATTAAACTATGGATTTAACAGTTTTTTTTTTATAAGAAATACTAATTTCAAGAATTGTTATCTGCTCTTCAGTCAAGTTGTTGTCTCTTAGACATATTCCCCTTTTCCATTTCTAATTTTACATTTAGCAAACAAGATTTGCTGTGTCCTATATTTCAAACTTTAAAACATATTATTTCTTATCACCTAAAATCATAAAATTAATCTTAAATGTTAAAATAAAATACATAATTGGCACCAGAAAAGTAAAATATCCCATTCAATAATTTATAAAAAAAACCGACCACCTTATTCTTCACAATTATATTATCTATCAAAGATATTATTTGCATTAGTAAATAAATTATTCCATACAGTAACAATAAGCACACATTCATAACTTTTTATCAGAGGTTAAAAAAACCCCAATTTACTAACAGTGCACAGCATAGCATTTTTTTTGGGGTTAATTTCATAATGCTTGTATAGGACTTTGGTTGACTTGCTTGCTATGTTTGTATAAATGTTTGCTCAAGCATTTTAATGAAGATTGACATCTGCAAACAATATAGACAGGCTTTAGTCAAACCTGTATATATTATATATAAATTTGATTGGACCACATCCCAATATTCAAACAAAGCAAGCAAGCAAGGTAACCAAAGTCTTACTCTACATGCATTAGAAAATTAGCTCTAAGGCCATAGTTATTATATTTTTAGTTTTACGAAATTTTTTGACAAAACCAATGGGTAGGAGGACGAAAAAAAAAAAAATGCTGCTGCTGCTGATTTTTTTTTTTAATACCAACCGTCAATATCAAAATTTTTTTTTTTTATTTCACCAGGAGATTTTCTACTAGTGTAACAACTATTTTTTCTTTTCTTGACAAAGTTTGAATTGAAAATCAATGTGCAACAGCTTACTAAATCACCAAGAGCATAGATTTAGATTCTTTCATGCAGTTATGAACTTTTTTGCATGAAAAACACTGGGTCGGAGGAGAAAAAAAAAATAAAAATCAATATTTTTAATTTTATTTGTTTTCCTATTTGGCAAAAATTAGGGTAGGAGGGTTCGTAAAACTAAAAATAAAAAAACTACGGCCTAAACTACAATAAAGTTTTGATTAGGCAAGGATAAGCTGTGAAATATGATATAAAATTCAAGAAATGGTCCCAAATATAAAAAGAACAGTTTTCATTAATTTCATTCTACAACCACCAAGGGCTCTTATTCTGTACAGTATCCAAGAAATTGTCCCAATTAAGGCTTTCAATTATATCTTCCTTCAAGCACCAAGGGTTGTTATTCTGTCGCACACAGTATCCAATATTTTCTATACACTTTGTTCATCCTTCATTTATACCATCATATAATTGTAGATCTAGTTTAACTACTACTTCACCAGATGATATTTCATGTAGGAGAAGTCGTTTAGAAATAGGTCCTCTTTTTTCATTTGATTCTTGTAAAATTTCTTTCACTCTGATCTCTGTTCTTCCCAGAAAATCTGGAAAATGAATAAAAAAAACATGTTTATCTTAAATTCTGTAAATTAAAAAGTTATTTTGTACAAAGGAAACCATAAACAAAAAACACCAAAAGTAATTTTGAGGTAAATTTAGAGTATCAATATTTGATCTGCCAAAAAAATGTGAAATTCAATTATGTGATTTCTAGAAATGTTAAATTTAAATAATAAAATGGATTTGAAAATTGGATTTTCCTTAACCTTCACTGACATAGTTATTAAAAAATTACAAATTTCTGTAAAATACTTAATCAATTATGATATTTTACAATTTAGTTTCTCTAACCTTAACTGGCAAACTTATGTCAGTCTCAATAGTTTTTGTGCATGTGTTTCTTCCATAATTTTTTTTTTACATATTGTATTTAAACAGTAAATCTTTATCAATATCTCTATCAATCTAAACAATACATCCAAATTTACCCGACAACATAGGTCCTCTCCAAATTAAAAACTATCTACTATTGTAGATTTCTTCTTAAACAAGAATGTGTCCATAAGTACATTAGATACCACACTCAAACTGTGTTCAGTGGACTGTAAAATTTGGGTCAAAGCTCTAATTGGGCATAAAAATAAGAAAGATCATATCATAGGGAACTTCAACTTCATCAAAAACAAACCTGACCAAAAATTTAAACCTGAAGTGGGACAGACAGATGGACGAACAGACCGAGAGACAAACGGACAGATGAATTGACTCACTGAAAAACAGTATGTCCCTAAGTGGGACATAAAAACAACATATAATGATAGTCCCTTCCCAAGAAATTCCCTCTCTTTAAAGAACTACCTACCATTTGGAGAAAATAGGTCTCTATCAAACACAGTTATACATAAAACATCTTGATCTACATCACGGATAGTAAACTGCATGTTTTGGTTCCACTTAGGATTCAGTGTGGCTGGTATGACTTTAGTCTTATGTTCCTGGGCTCCCATACTTACTTCACAATAGGGGTCACTCTTTCCTGTTATAAAGAAATTACGAAATATAAAATGATACATACTGTGATTCATTATTCGTACCTGGTAATGTACGAACTTAAGTGGATTTTTTTCGGCATGGGTGAACAAGGAATTTCAAATTTCATTTAGGCTGGTATGTAGAATTTGTCAAAACAAAATAAAGTGTCCACCAAAGTATATTTTCCTTAATCCCCAAAAATTGTCATCCACAAAAATAAATGAATCCACAGTAGTTTATGAATGCTATATTTCTTTATGTCACATCAAAACATGTACCCTTCCACAAATCCTCATATTTAAATATACAATTTGTGACAGCTAAGTCGTTCCTTATGAATCAATTCAAGTAAACATAACAATTTTTTTCTACTTTGAAACAAATAATTTTACCATAAAGTGCTAGACATTTTATTGCCTGCAATTTTTTTTCAGCTAGTCAAAACCATTCAGATGTTTACAGGCTTTTTACAGAAATGTTTCCTGTTGAATTAGCTATATTCTGTTAAATAAATTGTTACTCCATTTTATTTCGCTTTTAGAGTTTGTCTATTTTTGACAACCAAGTTTTTGATTAATAGTTTTGTTACAATATAACAGTCTTTGGAGTGGTCAACAAACAATGTTTAAGTCTTTAGAGCAAAGGTTTGAATAAATTTATTAAAATCCAAAATTAAACATGAATTTTCATATTAAGTAATCACATGTAGTCAAAATATTAATGTGAAAGGTCTTAATTTTCCTCTATTCTTATAAAAAGTAAGATTTTTTTTTAAAATAAGGTAATTAATTTTTCTGAAATAACACAATTGTAAAATGAAAGTAACATATTTTTTCAAAGAGAATGGCAGATCACAAGATAAATAATAAATAAGACAAAAAGAAAATAAAGAAAAATACAAGACAACAAAGAACAAGCAAAGCAAGGTCAAGGTTTATACATGACAACATACCATTAGCATCTCGAGGTTGGAGGTCACAGCCTTCTTGTATCAACACCAGCAGACGGCCAACCCCACCACTTCGTTTCATTACTGATAACATGCAGAGAAAATAAAAATTGGATGTCATAAAGACATGCAAACATAAAATATGCAAATTAGGATAAAACTAAACCAAATAAGGTTGGGAGAATATATAATAAAAAGAAAAGTGCCGGGTAATGAAATGGCTTCTGAGATACTGTGGATTCATTTATTTTCGTGGATTGTGGAAAACTTACATGTTCGTGGATATAAGTTTTTCGTGGTTTTGCCGAAGTTTGCATACAAGCCGAAAGAAAATTTGTCATTCGTTGAACATTTAATTTCGTGGTTCAACTGCTTCCACGAAATCCACAAAAATTGGTATCCAACGAATAATAATGAATCCACAGTACTGGCTATTCACATCTTGTCTATATTCAAAACTGAGAACATATTTTGGAAAGAAAAATATGACCCTGGAATTGAATGAAAATCTGATACTAAATACAAATATTCTAACTATTTTAAACAACAGAGATAGGAGTAAAATAAAACCATGATTTATACTCAACTTACAAAAGCATGAATTTTTCTAAATATAGCAAAAGCTGTGGAGGAATCAACCTTTATATATTTTAACATTTCTTATTTTTAAGAAAATCTTAAGACAGAATTTTCTCATTTTTTTTGGAAACACTGACAGGTCATTTTACCAATATTTTAACACTGATGATATTTATTTGAATTGTTGTTACTATTCACCTGAACAATTGTTTTTCTCTCTCTTTAAATTTTGTTCAAAAAATAAAAATAGCCAAAATTTGAAGATCTTTGAAAATCAAAGTCTATGATACAGGTATACATTACTTTAATTTTAGATGTAATCAAAATATTCTATCGACTTTGTAAAGATTTCTCTAACTTAAGTGTCAGCAATAAGCTAAAAACCTAAATAAGCAAAGCCAAAACACATGCATTTCTTCTGCCAAGTGACAAGATTTTTTTTTTAATTTCTTACACTGAAAGATGTAAGATTAATCTGTATGCTTGAAGAAAGAAATGAGATTGACGTGTATAGTGCTTAGTACTTTAATGGTCACTTATTGTTAACAAGTGAAACTGTGAGCTACTGCTCACTGATGATACCCCTGCCACAAGTGGATAATATTAATAGTGTAAAAATATGCAAGTGTTGGGTAAACAGGAAGTTGTCGAGTGATGAATCTGAAAACGCATCACATGGTATAGCTGACTTATATAAATCCTGAAACCAAATTTCAGAAATCCTTGTATTGTAGTTCCTGAGAAAAATGTGACAAAAATTTTCAACTTGGCTATCATGTGTAAAATCATACAAGTGTTCGGTAAACAGGAAGTTGTCAAGTGATCAATCTGAAAACGCATTCAAACCGTATAGCTGACTTATTTAAACCCTGTAACCAAATTTCAGAAATCCTTGTATTGTAGTTCCTGAGAAAAATGCGACGAAAAATATTCATGGGACGGACTGACTGACGGACGGAAGGACATACATAGGTAAAACAGTATGCCCCCCTTTTTTAAAGTGGGGGTATAATAAAAAGAAGACATGCTTTTGAAAATGAAGTGATAAATCTGGTATAAATGGGTTTGGTCACATGCCTCCTTACCATCTTGTGAGGGGGCCAGGTTTATCCCCTCAACAATGATTACTAACATACGACCTACTTTCTGATTAGGCTCCTCCACTGAAATGTTTGCATAATAAAATAGTAAATGAATATAAACAAATTCATAGTGAAGGCTTCTTGGATGGCAAGGAAAAAGATATATTGATTGTCAAATATGGGAATAAATATCATTAAAACCATTGGTTTTAAAAATAAACCCATCATATTCATAGCAGTTACACACTATGTTACAAAATAATGGACATGTATATTTGTGACCTAAATCTGAATTTGACAATGATGAATAAAATCATGACCCAAAATTCAACTTTTGTGTATATGCACTTCATTGTGGTTCATGCTCATTTAAGAGCAGATATCATAACATTTCTGTTTCACTCAATCCAAGCATAAGAATTTGGACAAAGGTCTTCATTGGAGTTATGTGTTGTTTATTCATTAGTTTTGAGAACCATCAACTGTTTGTCTCATTATCTTCAGGTCATATTATTGTCTCCTTGTCTTCTACTTCTTTTCTTTTCTTCCTTTCTTATCTTTTTGTGTTTTCTGATTCTAAAGATTTCTAAAATTAAGTGCTTGAAATGAGTTAAATTTCACCCTAGGACTCAATGGAAACTAAAATAATATTCATATACATATATTGATAACACTAAAAAGTATAAAAATCTCTATCTTACAGCTATGAACTTTTTCTCGTCTTTTTCTTTCTGTTTCAATATAATTCTTAGAAGCTGCATCCAAACGCTTAAACCAGGTTTCTCTATAAAAATTGAAAATAGTAAAACAAATCAATATTAGTAAAAAGCTTTCATAGACAAATATAAATAATTAGCAATATTTCCCAGAAGAGAGAACTTTGAAGATTTAATTTAGGGGAAGTAATCAAAATCTTATCTTATTCACAGAACTATACTATTTACAATTTATCCCTATAACTGTGATGAAGTTAATTTAGTTTTAATTGAAATATAATATTTTTTTCTCTGCTGTGAAAGATTTCAGAAACTCAGAAATTAACATTCCAGAAGAAGAAAAATTGGAGTTCAAACTTCAAGAAAATGAAAATGAACACAAGGAAAGGAATGATCATCCCGCTCAAAAACAACACGAATGGCCCCGTCTAAAAAAGTTGGAAAAACTGCAATTTCTATAATACATGTGGACACAAACATGATGATTATGCAGTCTCACATACCAAAAATGAAGGCATTTAGAACAAAACGCTGTATAACTGTGATTCTCAACAATTTAACAAAGTCCAAAACCCGAAATTTAAGCAAAAATAAGTGAAGCAGAATGAAACTTAAACTTGATCTGTAACCTGTAACTCATCATGGTTACCTAACATACCAAAAATCAGCCCAATATCTGAAGGCGTTTAGAAAAAAACTTCGTATAACTGTGATTTTTAACAATTTATCAAAGTCCAAAGCCTGTAATTTCAGCAAAAATTAGCGGAACAGAACGAAACTTAAACTTGATCTGTAACTCATCATGGTTAACTTTCATACCAAAAATCAGCCCAATATCTGAAGGCGTTTAAAAAATCCCTCTGTATAATGGTTTGTTGTGGAATGACAGAATGAAAAGGGTAAAACTATATGGCACTGACAACTTTGTTGCGGGGCCATAAAAATGTTACCTTTCATTGTTACTAGATGTCTTGAAGTTGTACACCCTGTCTATATGGGACACTTGGAATTGACAGGAATCACTATCATCATCACCACCGATTCTTTTTACCATTATCTCGTTCAGAAATATCGGCTAGAAAATAAATATATCAAATATAATCCGAGACAGACTTAACTGGGAATGATTGAATTAACAGGAATCACTACCATTATCTCGAATCAGAAATTAAATCAACATATTTACAGATTTTAAGGGCAATGGCAGAGTTGCTAGTAATGAGAATGGTTTAATTTCATTTCATTTCAGATATTTGACAAATTAAAACTAGTTTCAGACTTTTACTTGTGATATACATGCATGAGCTAACATTACTTTTTGTTAATAAAACTTCATAAAAGATTCTTTAAAAAGGAATCATGATTTTCCAAGACCATCCAGAACTCATATTTTATGTTTGTATATTTCAATAATTCATCACTTTTATCTATCTACAAGGTTAACCCTTATTCCTAATTAGTCCCTGTCCCTACAATTAACCACTTTTTAACTTTCTTTCAGTTTTGAAACAGGGATTAGAGCTGGCATCCTTAAATAATTAGATATACTCACAGTTTTGTACATTTTATATTGTGACTTTTCCTTTGGATCAAAGACAAACTTAGATGTACTACTACTAAGAGGACTGATAAGTAATAGAAAATCATTGCACAAAACTCCTACTAATTCTTTATTACTCTTCATCTACAAAATAAATATAATATGGAAAGAAAAGTCAGATATAAATAAAAGTAGTTAAATAAGGATTTGTGTCTGCTTGTTCTATCAAATATCCATGAGTGTTTATAGTGCCCTGCAAAATCTGGGTAAAAACTCATGGGTGGCTAGTTATAAGGTATAAATGAATGTCACAATTTAACTTCCCCATCAAAAATAAGTTTCATAATTTTAAAATTTGCATTCACGTTATATCAAATGCTGCGTACATTGTATTTTGTTATGATTTAGCAGTATAAAAAAAAACATTGAACTATACTATAGTTATTTTCCATTCGTTTGATGTGTTTGAGCTATTGATTTTGACGTTTGATTAGGGACAGTTTTGAATTTTCCTCAGAGTTAAGATTTTTTGTGATTTTTCCTTCTATCACTAATCAGTTATTATCAAAACCATTGTACAAGAAATCATTTTAAAACAATATATTTTTTTATTCAATTCATACAAACCTTATAAAGTGTTCCTGAGTGTAATATCTTTCTAGGTCCAAGGCAGTTTGTTACAGAATTAAATGTTATTTTCTGAAAAAGACAGAATTTTTAAAATCAGTAATGCAAAATTGAAAATATTGACTAAAACCAGTTTACATCATAGCTATAGGTCTTTAAAAACAAAGATTATAACCACAATTCCAATTTTGAAAATCACAATTTGCCTCTATTTCAAAGACGTGTTGTTGTCTTGAGCAATTCCTTACTGTTCTTGATCTTGTTTAATTGATGGTTGGTTGCTTAATGTCCAGTGGCAAATATTTCATGCAATTCAGAAAGAAGTTTCTGATCTTGTAAAATGAATCTACAGCCTACCTCTACAAGTCCATCACAATTTATATGTCCTTGCATCCATTCTAACTTGTCTGAGTTTTCCCTCTCCCTTACACCCTCATTGACTTGACTACAAAGTTCCTCTGCTTTTGTTAGAGCCTCCTTCAAGTTCTGATGGTCAGGGTGACCTTCTGGTGTATATTGTAAAATCTGTAAAGTAAAAAGTTAAGGATAAAATATTTTATTATGTATTCAATATAATAAAATGTCTCTCTCAATAAAATTGATGTTTCCTTTCCTGTCCAAAAATTGAATTTTATTTATTGTATTCCATTCAATGGAGAGTAACATGGAAAATTAAAGACTGAGCAACACAAACCCCACCAAAAACTGATTGAGTACTTGGGTGCTCTAGAAAGGTATGACTTATACATTGTACCAGTGATTTCTTTTTCTTTTTTGAATGAATCATGCACAAAAACTGTGCAATATTGTTTTGGCCTCATTCTTTAATTTTGGAGTCTTCCATTTAAAAAAAAAAAAATTTCTCAAAATTTGTAATTTCAAAGCAAAAACTTAAATTTTTGACCAATTTTACTACTGGGCAATTTTATCCTAGAAGTATAACATGCCATTCAAGACAAACTGTGCAAAAATTCATTTCCTCCTACCTAAACCTTTTCAAGAGTTTTGGGAATAACAAAATGTTTACCAACAGAGGGATGCATAGATGGACAGATATCAAAATGATCAATAAGAGACCCTGAAATATTACCATTTAAAAAATACAATTAACTATCATCTGAGGTATTTTTTTAATTTTTTTTTTATTTCTTTTATTTATTTTTTTTTGGGGGGGGGGGGGGGGTCAGGGGTGTTATTATATTATTATATATGGGTTGTGGTTGGGGGTGTTATTATATTATCATATAGGGGTGTGGTTGGGGGTGTTATTATATTATCATATAGGGAATCACTGAAGCATGCATGGAGCAGCGCCTTCTTGGGCAGTCTGTGGGACCCTCTTATGAATATTTCTGGATCCCCCCACTGTTCATTTGACAGCAAATTTTTGTACATCATAATATCTCTTTATATAATTGATTTATACTGTGTCATGTGATCTGTTTTTGTTGTTGTCTACCACACTACATTTTTTCAATCATTTTTATCATTCAAGTATCAAGGCTTTAAATACATACAATAATTTTAATATAAATGGAATTATTCAGGAAAGTCCCGACCTTTGAATCAAAACATTTACAACAAGAGTGCACACACTGAAATGTCTCGCCTTTTTTACTAATCATTGATATTATGTTGATAGTCCCAAGTGTTAAGCTTTATAACAACTGTCACATCAACTTAATATTAACTAAAATAGCTAAACAAAGACTAATGAACCGTGAAAATGAGGTCAAGGTCAGATGAACCATGCCAAGGAGACATGTACAGCTAACAATGCTTACATACATTAAATACAGATGACCTATTACTTATAGTTTAAGAAAAATAGACCAAAACACAAAATCTTAACACTGTGCAATGAACCGTGAAATTAAGGTCATGGTCAAATAAAACGTGTTGGACTGACATATAGATCATAAAATATTTCCATACACCAAATACAGTTGACCTTTGGCATATAATATTAGATAAAAAGACCAAAACTCAAAAACTTAACTAAAAAAACTGAACCATGAAAATGAGGTCAAGGTCAAATTACATCTGCCCGCTAGACATGTACACCCTACAATCATTCCATAAAACAAGTATAGTAGACCTATTGCATAAAGTATAAGAAAAACAGACCAAAATACGAAAACTTAACTATAACCACTGAACCATGAAAATGAGGTCAAGGTCAAATGACATCTGCCTGCTAGACATGTACAACTTACAAGCATTCCATACAACAAATATAGAAGACCTATTGCATAAAGTGTAAGAAAAACAGACCAAAACACAAAAACTAAACTATAACCACTGAACCATGAAAATGAGGTCAAGGTCAGATGACACCTGCCAGTTTGACATGTACACCTTACAGTCCTTCCATATACCGAATATACTAGCCCTATTCCATATAGTATTTGAGATATGGACTTGACCACCAAAACTAAACCTTGTTCACTGATCCATGAAATGAGGTCAAGGTCAAGTGAAAACTGTCTGACGGGCATGAATACCTTGCAAGGTACGCACATACAAAATATAATTATCCTATTACTTATAATAAGAGAGAATTCAACATTTCAAAAAATCTTAACTTTTTTTTCAAGTGGTCACTGAACCATGAAAATGAGGTCAAGGACATTGGACATGTGACTGACGGAAACTTCGTAACATGAGGCATCTATATACAAAGTATGAAGCATCCAGGTATTCCAGCTTCTAAAATATAAAGCTTTATTGAACCTACCTTCTGTATCATCAGTGGATATTTAGTTATTCTCTGCATTGGTTTCAGTAAGAAACTACTCAATGGCATGGATTTAGTTTGAGGATTCTGTGTGCATTTCTGAAATAAATTTTCATATTTAGAAAGTGTAAACAAAAATATTAATCAATGAATTATTGATAAATGTTTTCCTATTAAAATGAAATTTTGCTTTTCTACACAGTTACCACTGAAGTGAATTAAAATACTTAAAGCAAAATGAGAACACACACAAGAAGATATAGTTCCTTGTATGTTCTTAATCAAGTTCAACTAAAGTTAATATACAACCAGATGCTCCGCAGGGCGCAGCTTTATACAACCGCAGAGTTTGAACCCTGAACAGTTGGGGCAAGTATGGGCACAACATTCAAGCTGGATTCAGCTCTAAATTTGGATTGTAATTAAACAGTTGACACAGCATAGGTTTTTGACACAGAATGAATGTGGTATAATGAACTCAAATTTTTTTTTTTGCCTTTGAGCATATCACTATGCTGTTGAATATTAATCCTCTCAAAAAAATGTTTGAAGAAATTTTCTTTTTATTTATGAAATCTGAAATGAGAAAAATTGACCCCCCCCTCAATTTTTTTTTCACATCCCCCTTTCCTTTATTCTAAAACTGATCTCAATTAAAATTTCTAATGGAGTTTGCAACAATATCTGTTCATTTAAATACATCATAAAATATTAAAATGTAAAAAAAAGTGCTTGTTATCACTGAATGGTAAAGATTGTTTGAATTTATCAGTTGGTAGTAAAAGTGAATATACATTGTATATTGTATAAAACAATGATTTAAGTTGATCCAACTACTATTCTGGACAAAGAAAGATAACTCCAATTGAAAATATCTTCCTATTGCACAATATTGTGCAATTAGATATTTCTTGTTATTGCACAATACTGTGCAATTGAAAATACTTGCTATTGCACAATACTGTGCAATTGAAAATACTTGCTATTGCACAATACTGTGCAATTGAAGATTTCTGGCTATTGAACAATACTGTGCAATTGAAAATTTCTTGCTATTGCACAATATTTAATATAATAATTTTGAATCCTGATTTAAACCAACTTGAAAACTGGGCCAATAATCAAAAATCTAAGTACATGTTTAGATTCAGCATATCGAAGAAGCCCAAGAATTTATCTTTTTGTTTAAATCAAACTAAGTTTAATTTTGGACCCTTTGGACCTTAATGTAGACCAAAAATTAAGAATCTACATACACAGTTAGCTTCGGCATATCGAAGAACCCAAATTATTCAATTTTTGATGAAATCAAACAAAGTTTAATTTTGGACCCTTTGGGCCCCTTTTTCCAAAACTGTTGGGACCAAAACTCCCAAAATCAATCCCAACCTCCCTTTTATGGTCATAAACCTTGTGTTTAAATTTCATAGATTTCTATTTACATATACTAAAGTTATGGTGCGAAAACAAAGAAAAATGCTTATTCAGGCCCCTTTTTGGCCCCTAATTCCTAAACTGTTGGGATCTCAACTCCCAAAATCAATCCCAACCTTCCTTTTGTGGTCATAAACCATTATGTTTAAATTTCATTGATTTCTATTCACTTATACTTAAGTTATTGTGCAAAAACCAAGAATAATGCTTATTTGGGCCCTTTTTTGGCACCTAATTCCTAAACAGTTAGAACCAAAACTCCCAAAATCAATCCAAACCTGCCTTTTGTGGTCATACCTTGTGTTTTAATTTCATGGATTTCTATTTACTTAAACTAAAGTTATAGTGCGAAAACAAAAAGTATTCGGACGAAGACGACACAGACGATGACGCCAACATGATACCAATATACAACCAAAAAATTTATTTTTTTGCTGTCGTATAAAAACCTTAAAAATTTAGGAATTCACACATTGAAAAGTATTCAACTTGTAACTGATATGTTGCAATCATTTGAGAAACTTTGTGCTATTCTGTCTTTTATTTTTTTATTTTTAAATTATTATGAGAAGGAGACAAAATTAGAGCATAATGATATAAATCTTCTGAAAACCTTTTGAAGAATAAAAAAGAAAGAATCATGTTCTACAAACCTTTTGGACCTCTCTGAACTCCTGACTAGTCTCTGTTTTATGCTGAATTAACGCTGCTGCTCTAAGTTGACAACTACAGAAACGGATATAAGGGGTCAAATGTGGTAGCTGCAACAACAAAATAAATATGTCTTTATTGGAGGGATATTAGGGTACAATTGAATGAGGCAATTTTGATACATTCTACAAAAATATGTACAACATATAATTTCTGTAAATTCAGAAATTAATGCGATGTTTTTATTATTGCGAATGCACACAATAATTTCTGAATTTACAGTAGTTTTATTTCTGATTAAAAATGGAGGATTAGTGTTTAGATAAGGATAACTATCTCTGTACCCTCAAAAGTGCCTGTTCAGATTTCTGACATTACATTTCTTTAATATAACATCTGCATAAGAGCAAAGTAATTTATTAATTTGAAAGAGGATTTTCACCAGCAACCTGCCATAAGATATTCAATGATGCACAAAATCATTTCCTGTATTTTATTTATGGCCATATGATAAGTAATACGTACATAACTATTGAATCATAAAATGGCAAAATTAAGAAGTGTCTTTGGAAGCCAAGTGGTCTATTGCTAGTTTACCAACACTTAGATTATGATTCCAGACTGCATGGAGTTGTACAACTCCTATTTATGATTGTTAGCTTTCCTCCTAATGCTAAATTTTAAGATCACAATGATATTGGGGTGCCGAAAGAACCAATCAATTATTTAGACTTAAGAATTCTTTTTTTTAAGTAGTAAAACATGTTAAAATTGCTATTTATACAACAGACTTGGATTACAACAATGTCCCTGCTAATAGTAACGTACATTCTTATATTTCTGTGTGTATTTTTTTTTTTTTTATCATAGTCTAAATAATAAAACTTTTGTATGCATGTGGGTACCATAACTCAAGAGCATTAAAAAAATCATAAAACTTACATTTTCACATAATATGTCTCCAATCATAGTTATTACTTGGCCTTTTCCAATCATTTTCTTCCGTACTCGTAATGATCTACAAAATCAAATCCTAACTTAAACAAAACACTTGATGTTATTAAGAGATAATTAAATGTAGGTTTACAGCCAAAACTGTAGAGTAATTGTTCAATATATATAAAAGAACAAAGAATATCACCAATGTTGAATAAATTTCATCTATCCAATGGCAATAATTAATATAAATATGTTTTGTTCTTTAAAACTTTTAATAGATATCTTAGAGAAATGACAGCTAGAGAGCAAATATAATACAATTTCCAAGGGCCATAACTCTTTAAAAATATTTAATCAGAACTAATTTATGTGTGTGTGTGTGGGGGGGGGGGGGGGGGGGGGGAATTGGAGCTTTGGAAAAAAGCTGAACCATGCTGTTAGTAGCTGCACTGATGGATTTGTATTTTGTGTTTTATATAAGCAACATGTGATCTTTACATATTAGCCAAAAATAACCAGATGCTCCGCAGGGCGTAGCTTTATACGACCGCAGAGGTTGAACCCTGAACGGTTGGGGCAAGTATGGACACAAAATTCAAGCTGGATTCCGCTCTAAATTTGGATTGTGGTTAAATAGTTGACACAGCATAGGTTTCTGACACAGAATGAATGTATTCAAATGAACTTAAAATTTTTGTTTTCTCTTAGAGCAATTCACTATGCTGTTGAATATTAATCCTCTCCAAAAAATGTTTGAAGAAATTTTCTTTTTATTTATGAAATTTCAAATGAGAAAAATTGAACCCAATTTTTTAATCACATCCCCCTTTCCCTTATTCCAAAACTAATTTCAATTAAAATATTCTAATGAAGTTTGCAACAATTACTACTCATTTAAATACATCATAAAATATTAAGATGTAAAAAAACTGCTTGTTATCACTGAATGGTAAAGATTATTTAAATTTATCAGTTGGTAGTAAAAAGTGAATATACATTGTATATTGTATATAACAAAGATTTAAGTTGATTCTGGACAAAGAAAGATAACTCCAATTAAAAAAAATTCTTGCAGATATTTCTTGCTTACTATACTGGACAAAGAAAGATAACTCTTAATTAAAAAAAAAAAAGCTATTTCACAATATTGTGAAATTAGATATTTCTTGCCATTGCACAATACTGTGCAATTGAAAAGACTTGCTATTGCACAATACTTAATATAATAATTTTAGATCCTGATTTGGACCAACTTGAAAACTGGGCCCATAATCAAAAATCTAAGTACATGTTTAGATTCAGCATATCAAAGAGGCCCAAGAATTTAATTTTTGTTAAAATCAAACTTAGTTTAATTTTGGACCCTTTGCACTTTAATTTAGACCAATTTTAAAACTGGACCAAAAATGAAGAATCTACATACACAGTTAGATTTGGCATATCAAAGAACCCCAATTATTCAATTTTTGATGAAATCAAACCATGTTTAATTTTGGACCTCGATTTGGGCCAACTTGAAAACTGGGCCAATAATAAAAAATCTAAGTACATTTTTAGATTCAGCATATCAAAGAACCCAAAGGTTTCAATTTTTGTTAAAATCAAACTAAGTTTAATTTTGGACCCTTTGGACCTTAATGTAGACCAATTTGAAAACGGGACCAAAAATTAAGAATCTACATACACAGTTAGATTCGGCATATTAAAGAACCCCAATTATTCAATTTTGATGAAATCAAACAAAATTTAATTTTGGACCCTTTGGGCCCCTTTTTCCTTAACTGTTGGGACTAAAACTCCCAAAATCAATACCAACCTTCCTTTAATAATCATAAACCTTGTGTTTAAATTTCATAGATTTCTATTTACTTATACTAACGCTATGGTGCGAAAACCAAGAAAAATGCTTATTTGGGTCCCTTTTTGGCCCCTAATTCCTAAACTGTTGGGACCGAAACTCCCAAAATCAATACCAACCTTCCTTTTGTGGTCATAAACATTGTGTTTAAATTTCATTGATTTCTATTTACTTTAACTAAAGTTATTGTGCGAAAACCAAGAATAATGCTTATTTGGGCCCTTTTTTGGCCCCTAATTCCTAAACTGTTGAAACCAAAACTCCCAAAATCAATCCCAACCTTTCTTTTGTGGTCATAAACCTTGTGTCAAAATTTCATAGATTTCTATTAACTTAAACTAAAGTCATAGTGCGAAAACCAAGAAAATGCTTATTTGGGCCCTTTTTGGCCCCTAATTCCTAAAATGTTGGGACCAAAACTCCCAAAATCAATACCAGCCTTCCTTTTATGGTCATAAACATTGTGTTAAAATTTCATAGATTTCTATTCACTTTTACTAAAGTTAGAGTGCGAAAACTAAAAGTATTCGGACGACGACGACGCCAACGTGATAGCAATATACGACGAAATTTTTTTCAAAATTTGCGGTCGTATAAAAAGGGGGGAGTTGAGCTGGGAAGGGTCTGTGAGCATGTACAGGTAGATCTTGTTTAATCCCATACCTGTTTCAAAGCAAGTTAAGTAGACCAAGCATTTTTCAAATTAGTTGTATGGAAAATTTCCAATATTACTTTATCAATTTGAATTACTTATAGATTATTTCTTATATTGTTATCAGAATCAAACTGCAATCCATAAATATTAAATAATTTACCTGGAGAGTTTTGTGTTACATAAAATAAGTTCCGTCCAATTTACAAATACTGATTCTAATTCTTCATCTGTCATCACTCCAGCTTCACGCATTGGGTTATAAAATGCCTACAAAATAAATATATATCTATAAATACATGTATATGTAGTATCTTATGTGCGTGTCAAAAAATACATATGAAGTTAGGTTTTTGAAGGGGTAACATATATTTGTGCATAATGATCTAGAGATTCCTTTTAAACCTGAATGTCATATGGCAAATATGAGGGGGGGGAACCTTTATCGGGACTCTGGGATTGGGTGTTTTTAAGCTTGGGATTTCGGGATTGGCACTTTCAGGATCTGGGAATTCTTTATTGGAAATTTCGAAATCTCAGGATTTCACGTTTTTAAGCCCAGGATTTCAGGATCAGGACCCCTCCTACTCCCCTCAAATATATGCAGGTTTGATGTTGTGTTAGTTGATTTTTGACTTATGAGTATGAATGACCCGTTGGTATTTATACCTCTCTTTTGTAAGTCTTTTTTTATACGGCTTTTCAATGCATACAAGCAAAATCCAGGTTATTGCCCGATTTTATTGCAACAATCAAATAAAAGTTCAAGTGAAAATTCAAAATCATGTTTAGTTCATAGTGATAAGTTATCACAGAGATATGTCTTGCTTTTTTGTAATTAAGATCATGCAAATGTTGAAATTAAAATAGCAACACTTTAACATGTAAGTATTGCAAATATTCTAAGTCAATGACCCATGACTGAAGGTACATGGCTAAACAATCTCAATGGAAATGAGTTGTGCCTGTAGTGAATGCTGATACAACTGCATACAAAATACTATTGATTTATCATCAGTAGTTCCCTTTGAACAAACCTAAACACAAACTAATACACGTAAACTAGGCAAAATCTCAAAATCAATAAACCATGACTGAGGGGGTAGAGTCAAATAACCTCAATGGTATTAAATGCGATGTGCCAATGCTAATATGCAAAAATTTGTAAGGGTTCCGCGGAACCCAGTGTCTCGCCTATTTTTGCTGTAAATTGTAGGCTCAACAAAAATGAGGGAAAAAATATTCCGCTTGATACTATCTTTTGAATGTAAGAACTATCTTTTGATTGTAAGAAGCTTCTGTCCAAGTTTGAAATATCCAGGATGAATCTGATTAATGTTTTAAAAACTTTTATATGGATGTAATGTTAACTGGAAGAAAAACTAAGTCCATTTATAAGTAAAATACATTTACACAGGTACAAAATTTCCTTCTAGATACTAGCTTTTGATCATAAACAAGCTTCTGTCCAAGTTTTTAAGAAAGTTATCAAAATTTAAAAAAATTTAACAATAGAGTGAATGTGTTGTTTCCTCGCAGAAAATCTAAGTCCATTTAAAGTAAAATACGGAAAAAATGGATTATTGTTTTTACAAAATTTACTTCTGGATACTATCTAATGATCATAAACAAGCGTCTGTCCAAGTGTGGTACAAACCACTGCAAGGATTGTTTGAGAAAGTTATTAAAATTTAAAAAACTTTAACCACAGAGTGAATGTAATGTTTTCCCGCAGAAAAACTAAGTCCATTTATAAGTAAAATACGGAAAAAATGGAATTTTATTTTTACAAAATTTACTACTGGATACTATCTTATGATCATAAACAAGCTTCTGTCCAAATTTGGTAGAGATCCAGTATGGTTTAAGAAAGTTATTAAAATTTCAAAAACTTTAACCACAGAGTGAATATTTGTGGACACCGCCGCCGCCTCCGGATTGTAGGATCAATTAATCCTTCCTTTTCAACTAAATTCAAAGGCTCGACAAAAATCACCATTGAACAGCAAAAACTCCACTAAACAATCAACTGACTTTAATAGGATGTTCATGTTGTGTATGTGTGTGTGTGAAGTAGGGACATTCAATTTTTCTACCCTCTTAGTCATATTCACAGTCTGTCAATCACATTAAAGATTACCTCCAAAACAATCTCCATATCATTCATGTATGTTTCTTCTGTTTTGAACAACTCATGGATATGATTCTGTCGTTTACTTTCCTCTGGTGAAGTTGTAGCCAGTACTGCTGGATCACTCGACCCTGAAAAGCATAAAAATATAATCCATGAGTAATAAAGTAAAGGATAAAACTTTGAAAGTAACAGTAACTTACACTCGGCTTTTCACCTTTGACATTCGTACCTACTTATCTTGCTTTAGTAATCAAAATCCTTTATTCTTTGAACTGTCAGCATTTGAATATTCAGTTATGGTTGGAGTGTGGCAATGATCTTTCTTTCTTTGATTATAAAGTCAAGTTAAAAAAATACCATATATACATTATAACTTCATCTTGTATGCTTGTAACAAATGATGGTCCCAAGTTTTTATATATTTGCAATTTCACAAAACAAAGTGGGAGCAGATTTATCTTTCAATGTAAACCTTAAGGCAAATGTATCCTTTCAAGAGCAGTAAAATCATAGATTACTTATACATGTTACATTTCATATCTGTTGATTGTGACACAAGCAGACTACTAAAAAACAAACTTGACACTGCACTAGGAAATATAGATTCTACCACTGCATCGAGTGTAATACGATATTTATCCACTCGAGACAGTTAAATATTCAAAATTTAACTGTCGAGCGTGGATAAATATCGTATTACACGAGATTTGGTGGTGGAATTTGTTTCTCTAATGATTTTCTAACATTATACAGGCAAACTTATTTCTTCTTTTCAAATGATTTGCAAAAAGATGTGTTCTTTCTATGTGACGTCATCAGGCATGGTCGCCTTTTTTAATGCCTTCACAATAGGAAATTTCAGAGGAAAATAAGAAAATTCGACGTCATAATCGGATTTTAACCAATGAAGTAAATTTTTTTATACAATGGGTGCAGAAAGGGATAAATTGACGAAGAATTAGAGAATATCGTTTATCTAATTTTGTCATCATGATTGACACCATCTTTTGAAAAGAATGAAAATACTAATGTCATGTTATTCTATTCTTGAAATGAACACTGAACTAGTACACATTTTTATTAGGGGCCAGCTGAGGACCACCTCTGGGTGCAGGATTTTCTCACTGCGTTGAAGACCCATTGGTAGCTATCAGCTGTTATCTGTTCTTTGATGAGGTTGTTGTCTCTCTTTGATATATTCCCCATTTGAATTTCCATTCTCAATTTTACTGTTTGCTTGTTTATTAAATAATGCAGGTAAAAAATCCAACAGGAACAAATACTACTTATAGTTCAGTATGCTACATTTGTGTTTCTGTTGCTCGAGAAAACCTGTTACTGTGGACTCATTATAAATGATGGATTAACAATTTTCATGCATCTCATATGAATAGGTAAACCATGAGTTTAGATGGTTTTAGATGGCGACATATTTATACATTTTGCTTTTTCAGTAAACACTTCATCGGTTGATAAATACTTTAAACGTTTTGTGTATATCTTAATATTTTTACCTATGTTGAAAGACTTGCATAGAATCAAATCTTGAAAATACAAATTGTAAGATTTCCGTTGATATTTTGATAAATAGGTGCAATTTGGATACTCAGTGCTTATAATATTGTTGAAGACTGTACAGTGTCCTATAGATTCTTGACCTGTTAGATAATAGTCTTATTGGCAATGGTACCACATAAAAAAAGCTTTATTTTTTACATCATTCCCACAACATTTATAACCAGATCAAAATTTTAAACAACACTTACACACATATTTAGACTGTGAAAGAATTCATATTCATCATGTCATGAAATTGGTTTATACATGAATCAACTATTTGGTTCCTTTGAAGTCTTTACAGATAACATTGGAATTATTGCATTATATTTTCTGCAAAATGACTTTTTTTCATGCTGTTTTGAGATAGATGGCCCTTCAGTAACAGATGAAGAACAGACAGACCAATCTGATGTTGTATTTTGATGTATCTTAATAGGTCTCATTTCTTGAGAGACATTTAATGCCTTGCATGATGTTTTTTATATTTCATGCGTGACATTTAAGGTTTTGCCATGTTTTTTTTCTTCTGAAGTATATTGTTTGAACTGCACCCATTTTTAGTAACTCTGTCATTGACAAAATAAGGACAAATCATTTGTAAAGCAATTGCAACCCATGTTTGAACAAGAATGTGTCCCCAGTACACAGTACTCATCTGCACTATCATTTTCTATGTTCAGTGGACCGTGAAAATGGAAGAAAATCTCTAATTTAGCATTAAAATTAGAAAGATCATACCATAGGCAACATGTGTACTAAGTTTCAAGTTGATTGGACTTCAACTTCTTCAAAAACTGCCTTGACCAAAAACTTTAACCTGAAGCAGGACGAACGGACGAATGAAATAACAGATGATCGGAATAACTGACGCACAGACCAGAAAACATAATGCCCATAAATGGGGCATAAAAAGGATCATGAGAGAAAATCAATTAAATGACACCAATACCATAAAAAAAAATTATTATCATTAGACTACAAACATGAAGTCATACTAAAGGTGGTACCTAACACTTTCACTAAAATTAATTTGGCTTGTTTAATTTTCATAAAATTTTGACAAGTTTTTTCTTTGATCCTTTGACAAAAGTATAAAAATTTAAAAAAGATTGAACCAACCAATTTATCAGAAAAATTACACTGGTTGTATAGCAGTTTGACTTTGAGAAGCTTAATATTCCCTTAATATCACAACGTAATTAAAACGTTTAGCTGATTTTACAGAGTTATCTCCCTGTAGTGTTAGGTACCACCTTAAGTGTGCCTTTAAATGGGATCCATAGATAACTATCTTGTTCTTTTAGAGCATGTATCCAATAAGATGCCTGATTGACTTACAGCAACTTTCAAATGAAATTACAAAGTAGGAGCAGAGTAGTATAGACAGCAGTTTGGAAAAGATATCCATAGAATGATTTTACTGCTTTTAAGGTGTGCAGATACTCTTTTTGTTGTAATTAAAATAGCCTTCTTTTACTTTAGAGTATTTCTGAACTTACCCTAACCCATACCTAACTATAACACTAGCTCTAACCATAAAACATAACCCTAACCTAAAACATCCCCTAACCTAACCATTACCATGAATGAACCCTACTCCTAAAGTATAGGGACAATTAAAAGCACTATCGGTCTTTTGCAGCATGTTTCCAATTTAACTTGAAATGTTGTAATGAAGCCACACAATTATAAAACACAGACAACAATGACAACAATTTATTGACAATAAAGCTTTCAAATTAATAATATTACAAAATATAACAGAAAATTGCTAATAACAATAATAATATGTATGATGTATTCTGATAAGTGTATATATATATTGAGAAATGTAACTCTTGAAAATTCTTGCCTTTTTGAAAGCACTTAATTTTATAGATCTCATCTTTCACACTGAAAATTGGATTATTACCGTTAACAAATCTGTGACCTTGAAATTGTAGAATTTAAAATTTGGACAATTTTTTTTGTCAAAGTAAGGGTCTTTAAACATGTCTACTTTTTGTTCTGATATTGAACCTTTTGCAATTGTGGTCAAAAATTCAAAATGATTAAGATGATTTCATACCACCTTCAACACATGCAATTCTATTTGCAAATCTTGTAAACAAATGAAATCGACTAAAATTGAGAGCATGTGGTTATTTGGTATTTTTAAAAGCTATTTACTGTGTACTTTAGTCCAAATATTGCATGAGCATGAATATGGACTATGCCCAACTTTAAAGTTATACCTTGAATGTACATGTTCTTTGACTAGTTTTAAGACTTTAAATTTAATTAGTTCACATATCTGCATTGAAGTTTATTTATGCTGAAATTTCTTCTCAATCTATTGACAACCTTTCAATACAACGTTTTCAATACTTAAACACGCGAACTGAGTCAATGAAGTTACTTCATCCATCTGAGCTTAATCCAAGCAGTTTATATGGTTGTAATGTGGCACGGGGGGGTCTCAACATGGGATTTTGGGTACAGGTGTGCAGCTGGGATTTTAAAAACACCCCCCATTCATATATTGAATAATTGTGAAATCCCTACCTATACATATATTTCACAGCGAAATCATAACCCATTCATATATTTATGACCCATTGATATATCACAATCGGTCAATTACTACCTATTGATATATTTCCTCGGTAAAATTGCACCCCATTGATATATTTGACGGATCAAAAAAGGGACCCATTCCAGCGGCACATATGTATATACCTTTTTATAGGAAGAGACCCCCCCGTGTAATGTGGATTTTGGTGTAATGTCAATGACAGGGGCTCAAGACATTTTCAAAGAGCCATCTAGGTACATGTGTACTCTCAAGCAAGAAATTTCAAGAGTGACCTTCCTCAACTCTGAATCACATTTGACTGAGTAAATATCGGATATAAACATTCCTCATAACATTCCTGAATGTATAATACTTTTAGTACACTGTTCCATAGAATTGGAAAAAATATTATGTTCAATCAAAAGTGAACATTCTTGACCTCATGTCTGGCATAAATGATTTGGACATAGCTTGATAATTATTAATATCCCTCCCCTGTAAGTCTGATACAAATGTTTAAACGTATTTTCAAAATTATGATTTTTCCTAAATATTGATAATGTTTTTTACATCTGCCGTGGTTCTAAAACATCTTCCAAGTTTTTGACATGCATACCTAAAACCTTTGGTTCAAATAAAGCTTGTAAAATGGAGATTTTCATGTGTTAAATATAATTAGCAAAAATATGATAGTTCTTGGCCATCCCATACCATAACCAATATTCTCCTAAAATCTGGAGCAAGCAGCTATTAAATTTAGAATTATATATAGTTTATTAGAGGTTTTGCAAGGGCTAATCTTTATAATACATTGTATATGCAGAATATTCAGATTAAATTAAAACTTAGATGTGGGGAAAGCAACCATAAATATATCACCAACAAAAAACTATGGTCTTCAACAACAGTGCCTTTATCAGGGCTTAACTAGCCATACTGCAAGATTTGATTAATGTATGCCCTATCATGTTGCAAAAGAACATCATTTTCAAAAATTTAGATACCGGTTTTTATTTTTAAAATTTCTATCCAGGACATGTTATTGAGGGGCCTGATGGGTTATTTTCATTCTTTGTAATCAAGTTCATTTTCACTATCCCGATCCGTTTTTTTACAGCTTGTTTTTTTTTTAAATATTGATGATCCGTGATTATGGAAATTTATTTTCTGTGAATCGTGATTGACAAAAAATCAACTCTTGAATCCTGATGAGACCCCCCCTATCAGGCCCCTCATTTTTGTGTGTTGAATCGAAGTTTTCATGTGACTGAACTGAAAACATTAACTATTTTATCATCTGATCCTATATAGTTTTACAAGATATTTAGATTGGTACAACATAGAATACGTTTGATAGTATATGGCTACAATCTCACTATATTGCATAATTTCTTTGCTATATATGAACACTGAATAATTATATCAACTTCTATCAATTACAACCTTATCTTTATCAAACTCCAGAAAGGTATTATATAGGACACAAACACTTCAATCTACAACTTATACATGTAACAGGCTAAAATAATTCAGAATTTAACAACACTACTAAATTGAAAACATTACTAAATTTAAAGAGATCTTTGTATGAATATGAAACCAACTATTGTTTTTTTTTGCAGGCATAGGTTGAAAATATATTTATCAAATGTTGGCATAGGTTGAAGACACCATTAAAATGTGTTTCTCTTCTCATACTTTAGCAAAGAGATTTTTTTTTTATTTGCAATACAAATTGTATACGTCTTAAAAATTCATTCTCTCTATGATTAATTGATATATTGTTGCTGAAGTAGTATCTAAAGAGAGGGGTAGGAGGGATCCTGATCCCGAAATCCCCGGCTTAAAAACATGAAATCCTGAGGTCCCAAATTTGAATAACATTAAATCCTGGATCCCGAAATTTGAAAAAAAGAATTCCAGGATCCCGAAGGAATCCTGAAGTCTGAAGCTTAAATAAAAACACTCGATCCCAGAGTCCTGATAAAGGTCCTATCCCCCTCTCTAAAGAATGTTAAATTTTGAAAGTTTTCAATTCATCATTGTTAATCAATTTCTGGTTTTTTTTTTCAAATACCATTATTACTATAACTATCTCTACATTTCTATTATTTATTTTATTTCTATGGACTAATAAATAACCATCTATAAATTAACAGACTCTTAATCCTATGGCAGGTCAATATTTCATATAGATGAATGGAGGCAAAAAAGTACTGTAAATTCAGAAATTATTGTGAGGTTTTTATTATTGCTAAAAATGCGACAGAGTTGTTAATGCAATAAAATAAACTCGCATTTTGAAATGTTTTATATGAATTAAACAGAGTTTTTCTCTAAATCATAATTATTAAAATTGCATTTAAGTCTAAAATGACAAAATCGCAATAATAAATTCACGCAATAATTTCTGAATTTACAGTAATTGCATGAAATCTGAAGAAGGTGTCTATTATTCACAAACACATGCCATGGTCTTTATTGTGGCATAGAAAAATATCTGCATCAAATATTACTTTTATCACCTCTAACAGTGAATACTAGTTTCAAGTCACAGTAATCAATATGGAATGATACAAAGTTTTATGAAAAAAGTGAAGAAAAAATGTGGAAATCTTCAAAAAATCAAAGGGATATATAATATTGTCAATTTTTTTATTTTTATTAATTATTCAAATCAAAATCCACTTATTCTGAGACCTGTTATAATATTTAATGACTGTAAATGATTAACTTCAGCAATAAGGTTCGTGTTGTGAGTTGAGAATGAACATGGGAAAGAGAACTCAGATTATCAAATTGTGTTGGGGAATGTACAGTATTTTTTTTTCTTTTTCTATCTTGTATAAGTGCAAGAAAAAAGGTATAATTATCTTTTTCTTCACATAAAAATGTTATTTCCCTGTAAAAAAATTTAAGAATTGTAACTTGCAAACATATTTTTATAAGATATGGTATTAAAAAAATTTGGTGTGAAAAGAATATATATTAAGACAACTTTTAAAATAATTATTCAGCAGCTTAAATACTATCTTTTAAAAGTGATTGAAATATTCTACATGTGTTGCGCATACAATATTTGCATAGCTAAATAAACAACTTCAAACAAAACAAGTGTAATTTATCTAAGCTACTCAATACATCTTAATAAACATGTCTTGTTATGTCGTTTACTCATATGAACCAGACCTGCTGAAAATTGCACTTCAAGCCTTCAAGACTACATTTACAAATGTCTAAATATACTTGTTTTAAATTGTTTACATGAATTTGTTCCATAACATATAAATTCCTTAAACTTTATCAATAAGTAAAACATACACCATAAGTGCTTTATCACCAAGTTTAAATTTCACATTTTTTACAGACAAACTTGATTGTGTTGTTTTAATTCACTGATTTCCATGTCATTTTCGTTGGGGACATTTTTGATAGTCCTAATTGATAAATTAGTGAGAAATACCGCCCACTTTATACTAACGGAGGAGTAGCAGACTTCATAGTATCACATCAATGTATATATGTATCAATATCATAAGTCAACAGAGGAGAAACACAATTCTGGCCTTTATCATTTTACAATAAATATAATATTTTACACAGCAGAAGTATATTAATATGGTAATATGCAAGTGAGAAATTATAAGGTAAGAGTGAAGTTCAAAGGCTAAAGGTCAGCTGGTGTCTGACCCACACTTATCGACTGACACTGTTAACAAATCACCTGCCCTTTTCAAAGAAAATCTTAATAAATCATCATGCTGTCTTAATTAATATTTTTTCTAAAAATTTCTTCAGTTGACATAAATTTGCATTTTTTTTTTCAACAAAAAAAATAAATAAATAAAGTTGTCTCCCCTTCTTTCTAAACAGATTGCCTCCCCTTTATATTTCCCACAGCCTCCCTTTGAATTTCCCACAAGCATATTACCATTTACAGATAAGTTGTTAACACTGTCAGGTGACTTTTGTGTGGTTATAAGCTTTTCTTGGTTAACTCTGCTTTGCCATGCTTCGGTGGCTACCTTCCTTTTGGAAGTTCATATTTCTATAAACACTTGTGCCATACTAAATCGTGTTTCAAGGTCATGCATGATTATTATTAAACACTCCCAAATGTATTTTACTTCTTAAGCATTGAAATGTACGACTCATCAGCCTGTAGCTGGTAAATATAGCATATGCTTTCATTTTAGAGTTAACAGTTTGAAAAAAAAGATACTTCATAACACTGTCCCTACCACCTCCCCCAAAAATAAAAATAAACATAATTTCAGTGAAAAAGATAAAGAAAATACCATAAATATCAAAATTGAAAATGATCTTAATGACTCAAAACTAAGTTTGAAAAAATAACTAATCTTGATACTGTAGAATTTAGAAATGAACAGCTAACATGCTGAGCTTAATTTGATTTGTACATGCATTAATTATTGATAAATTGGAAAAAAATATTTTTAACGAATTTCTGAAGCAAACCCATCATGCAGTTCTCAATATATAAAATCTCTTAGGTTAAATTAATAAAAGTCCCATTTTTAAAAACACAGAGTATGTGAAGCATGGCAAAGCAGAGAAGACAAAATAATCTGGCAAATAAAAGCATGAGAATGTTTTCTGTCAGACACCACCAACACCTTTCAAATCTTCATTCTGAAAATATAAAAGGGAGGTAAGCATGTTAGAAAATTAGAGAAGATAAAATCCCAATAAGAAAACTACATACCCATGCTAAAAACCAATTTCACCAATAAATTTAACATTTGATAGCTCAAATATCATAGATAATCCATGATATATCTCGTTTGTCCCTATTTAACTTCTTCACTGGTAATATTTATAGCTTGATGCATGGAATATCAAAGTTAATAGTACACCACAACGTGTATATGGTTAAAGGTATTAGAATAAAAAAGCTATTAAATTCAAAATAAGAAAATTGGATAAAAAAAATTCATCCTGACACTATAAGAACAAATCCTTCAACCATATACACATACATATATATGATCTCCAATAAACTGTCTGGTATCAGGGGACATTACTCTTTACACTACAGAGACCAGCACATGAAGCAAACAGGTATTCAAATGTCTGAAAAGGGATGCCCAGCTTTTATTTTTTTATGCCAACATATAACAATAACAGAAGCACATTTACAAGTATGCATAAAGAAAAGAATATAAAAATTATTAAAAGATAATAACCAAGACTATAAAATGTTTTAGTAGTTACTGTAAAGCACTGTATCCCTATTCCTTGGGAAGTCTGCACTGTTAGCCAAATCATTATTCATTGTCTTTTGATGTCAGATAAAAAATATTCTGTCCACTTTCTTTAAAAACCATGAACGTTTCACAAAGTACTTGAGGTCTTATAAAACTTTAACTTACAGACTAAATCAAAATTTTACTTTCACTACAAAAGTTGCAAGCTACACAAAAATGATCTGCATCAGATTAAAATATGTTTGCAGTTATTGTAAACATTAGACCTTATTGCTATATGAGAATCAGTGACACTTGACCCCAGAATCTTCAACATTTGAAAAATTGAAGTCATCCAAAAGTCACATATCCTTTACAGCATCAAGACATTTTCTATTACGAATTCAATGGAACCTTTGAGATGTCAAGTAATGGTCAACACATAGATATAAGGTTTATTCTCAAGTATGACCTCCAAAAACTAAGTCACTTGCATGAGATTAAAATTGAATAGTCACTTCCACTGAGTGATTAATAATCTATGTATAATCTCAATCTAATAAATATAATAAAATTGATTTCAGAACTTTTAAAATATTTTAAACTATTTATGACTGTCAATAAGTTGAATCCCTTCCTGGCTATGATTTTTAAATCAAGAGAGTTATCTGATACAAACAGAACTATGAAATCTTTTTTTACAGCAAAGTAAGGTACTAGCCATTTCCATTAAAAGAGGTTGGTGCCATAACTTAAGTTTAAGAAAGATTAATCTGTAATTAGATAATTTGCCCCTAAATCAAATGAGCATGGCCATACATAGATGTGATTCAAAAGCCCAAGGGCGGATCCAGCCATATTAAAAAGGGGGGAGGGGTTCCAACTATATCTCTCAATTCAAATGCATTGCTCGTCCAAAAAAAATGGGGGGTTCCAACCCCCAGACCCCCCCCCCCCCTGGACACTCCAGTGAAGCTCATTCTAATAAGGACAAATAACATAACATCAACAATTTTCCTATTTGATTGATTCAGTGTTAGTGTTAATGCCACATTCAGCACTACTGAATATATTGTGGCAGGCAGCTTTAATTGATAGAGGAAGTTTGAGTGTTGAGTGGGCACCACCAACCTTAAGTAGAAAAACTGAAAACCCTGGTCAAGCAAGATTGTAGTTTAACGCATGTTGGTTTTCAGCTCACAACCTTAGTGTTGACAGGCTGGTGATACAGTAAAAAAACTACTTTTACCATTTGATCGCTATTTGTGGCACATGCAGTATTTTTAAGTTTATTTTGATATCAATTTTGCAAAAGCAATATGTGTAGAAAGAAGCCTCAGCTTAAGTCCTTTCTAGACATTAAATGACATGGTATCATTCCATCATGAAAGGGCTGATTTCTTTCTTTTTCTTTTTTAACTTGACTTACATGTATTATCTTGTGGCAGAGAGGTGGTCAGTGGTCCTACATAATTTGATGTTATACTTGACTTACATGTATTATCTTGTGGAGGTGAGGTGGTCAGTGGTCCTACATAATTTGATGTTATACTTGACTTACATGTATTATCTTGTGGAGGTGAGGTGGTCAGTGGTCCTACATAATTTGATGTTATACTTGACTTACATGTATTATCTTGTGGAGGTGAAGTGGTCAGTGGTCCTACATAATTTGATGTTATACTTGACTTACATGTATTATCTTGTGGAGGTGAGGTGGTCAGTGGTCCTACATAATTTGATGGAAACATTCCTTCTTGTCCGTTAACTTCCCCTTTCCACCAGTTCGGGTCGTCTTTATTTAAAACATTTATAACAGAATCTTTATGGAATGTTAATTCATCCTCGTGTTGTGCAATGTATGGGTAAACAGCTAACACTTGCTCAACTGAAAATAAGAAATTTGAAAATATATAAATTTAGAAGAATGCTACTGTGTGATGCTTTATCATTTGATATAGTTTATCAATGTATTTTAGTTTTAAACATATTTATTTATAGTGGATTGGGAAACAAGTTTTGCAACTTATATTAATCCCTTTCCACTTTGCAGGTGCGAGTGCTGCATTGTAGCGGTATTAGCCTACTCTTTTTCGAAATCTACAAGGGTGTCTTTAACTTGCAAGAGATATGTCTCTCTCTTAACACGGGTCAGCCATTTATCGTCCCCTTCCGACGGACTATCATTTTTTCCTTAATTCTACTCGCAAATGGTGTCAAGGGAGAGCCAAAAATTGAGTTCCTGAAATTTTCATCCCGAACGGGAATCGAACAAGGAACCTTTGTGTTAGTAGTCCTATGCACTAACCACTACACCACGGCTCTCAACCTATTTTATTAGAGTACCACCACAGGTGTCATATCTAGAACAGAATCCACCCTTCCAGAGTCTGCCTTTGAGACTGGTTTGAGTTGCTCACACTTAAAATAGTTTCTATATATAGTTTTGTGTCCTGTTGTTTTCTTTTGGTTATTTTTGCCACGGAATGTGAGTTTTTTTGTAATTTTTATATCATCAATGAGTCTATGATTGTCATGTATATTATATTCAGACTTAAAGAGTTTATCCTACAGAACTATACTTCTAGTAGAACTTACTAAATGATGGCTGTGGTGTGACTGCTGGAGATATACTGGGCTGAAAACAGAAAACGGAAAAAGTTAATTTTGCTAATTATGAATATTCTTTACTAAAAATTTGTTGCAGACATTAAAATTTATCAGCTATTATTGGAATTTCCAAGTGGAAAAAGCAACCACTTGCCAAATAACCAAAATAAGTGCATATTTTTTCAATACATGAATTAGATTATTTTTTTTAAAACAACAAATATGAATTGTTAAACTATGCTCTCTTATAATACCATTGTTTAATGTGACAAATATACATGAACATGACAATATATCAGTAGGTTTTCTATCAAGCAGGAAATAGAACATCAAAGGAACATAAAAACCATATAGGTTTGGTGTCATATATTATGAATTCAGATATTATTGTGAGGTTTTAAAAGTAAAAATGCTATGTCAAGCATAACATTTTATTTGGTCTTGACCTATTAACTACTAAACCTTCTCCTCTCCTTTTCAAATTTACGACACAGAAAGATCAGAACAAAGTATATCATTATCTTTATGACATTTTATTTACATCAATACATACAACTGATACAGCTGGGGTAGGTGTCAGACGTTGGTCTTGTTCTGGTTTTTGACCTTGTAGAGTATTATCAGGTGTTGAGCGAGATCCTCCTGAGGCTCCCAAAAGTTTGACGTAATTTGCTGGAAACCATCCAATTTTCTTCTTTTGCCCTCTAGCCTGAAAATGATAATGTATTCTTATTTTTTCTATCTGATTAAGAAGCAAGTTGCAATTCATAAATGGAGAGATAGCTAATTTTGGAAACAAAAGGAATTTCTTTGGATAAAATACAAATTCTGAATCTCCTAAAATTCTAACATTTTATATTGCATGAGTAAGTTATTACAATTTACAAAGGAAGATTAGTTATAACTCTAATTCTCTTTTTCTTAGAATATTGGGATTTTCCTTCCATTTCTTTATTAGCATACCTGATTTTGCAGACAAATATTAATTCCCCATTTATCCAACTACTTTTAATTTTTTTCCTTACTTAAATAACCCATATCAAGTTTTTATCAAAGGGAAGTAACACCTACCTGTAACTCTCCTTCCCACCATCCACTGGGACTTTTCTTCCGTACTTGTATCACCTGACCTGGTTGTAAGGACAACTGTTCTGGACCTGTGGCACTGTAGGCTGCTATCACTGATGCTATTTCTATAAAATATATAAATAAAAAGAACTGTCATAGATATAGGAAGATGTAGTATGAGTGCCAATGAGACAACTCTCCATCCAAATAACAATTTAAAAAATAAACCATTATAGGTTAAAGTACGGCCTTCAACACGGAGCCTTGGCTCACACCGAACAACAAGCTATAAAGGGCCCCAAAATTACTAGTGTAAAACCATTCAAACGGGAAAACCAACAGTCTAATCTATATAAACAAAACGAGAAACGAGAAACGAGAAACACGTATAAAATACATACACAAACGACAACTACTGTACATCAGATTCCTGACTTAGGACAGGTGCAAACATTTGCAGCGGGATTAAACGTTTTAATGGATCCAAACCTTCTCCCTTTTTCTGAAACAATAGCAATACATCGCAACATAGAAAAACATATGTCATGTATTCATCAATGTGACATTATAAATATGATGTAATTCAATTAACTTAACAGCACTAAAAAACGTCCCTACCCACTAAATCTTTGACCTGGAACGCCTATACCCACTAAATCTTTGACCTGGAACACCCTACCCACCAAATCTTTGACCTGGAAGTCAGTATGCCATCTTCACTAATAAAATATGGTTTTAAAGCTTTCATATCAAATTGCTGTGTGTCAGACATGCTGTGTATATAGACAACCTTAATGATGTACACTACCTCTTGTGTAGTATTATTTCTCCGCCACAAAATAGCACAATAGTGCTGAAAATGGCTTTAAACACCAATCAATCAATCAATCTAATGTAAATATTTACAGGGTAATTACATGTGATAAATATTTCCTATAGTTCTCTATAGTTACATCCATGTTATTTGGTATTTGGTTTGCAGTTGTATCATTAGAAATATTATCACATCTCCTTTCTTTTTCTTATAAAATGTGCACTTTTTATCATTTTCATAGAAAAATCAAATTTAAGCCGTTTGAACTACAAAATATTGTGGATGTCCATATATTTTGAAATTTCTTACTGTTTATAAACTTTGCACATATATTTTAAACATCTTTACACAATAATCTCTTAATATTTTTATACATGTACTACAATCAGTGTTTTCCATTCGGCATTTAAGCCGGGTTTGCCGACCACCTTCTTTTCAAAGCCGACCACCTTTCCATTTTAGGAGGTGGTCGGCTTTTTTTCAAAATTCCGGATTTTTTTTCGGTTCCGCACCGTAAAAGTTTAAATACTTATCGCGCCTCGCAGTTTGTTTTCATTAAAAAAATGGCGGATCGTCAAATTTCAATGTTTTCTTATATTAATCGGGTGAATGGAAAGGCAGATGACGATGGTGATAAGGAAAATTCTAAGCCATATAAGTCAACTTAAACGGATAGTTGAATTGAAATTGTTGAAATTGAAAATAAAGTATCAAAACAACAGTAACAGCACACAGGTGATCGCGAAGATAAACAGGTTGGGAACAATCCCAAAATGAGGGATATCCCTCAAATGAGGGACTGTCCATCAGGCAAGGGGTCATATTACATTTCATTAAAAGGTTTCCCCTCATCTGTTTCTTTTTAAATGCACCCCTCATAAAAGGGATAGTCATTACATTGAGAGGTTACCCCCTCATTTGAGGGGGTGATAAATATGAACAGGACTTTTAATGGATAATCGTCACAGAAGGATATTACTGTTCTGTGTGCCAAAAATACAGCACTAAAGCGAGGAACAGAACAGACACTTTGTTCGATAGGCCATGCATTAGCAGACTTCGTAGGAAGAGGGAGTCCTGCAACAGCAATTATCAGGGGCGGATGCAGGAATTTTCCAAAGGGGGGGTGCTATCCCAGGGCAAAGGGGGGTGCAAAACATATGTCCCGATACAAATGCATTGATCGGCCAAAATAAAGGGGGGGGTGCGAACCCCCGGAACCCCCCCTCTGGATCCGCCACTTATTATGAACTGCTATCCGATATGCACAAAACTAATTTGTCAAATCATTTAATGAAAAGCTGGTAGTGATAGCAGAAGAATGGTTCAATTCCATTAAATGTGAATACAATACTTATCCTTCCATTTGTGACCCCAACCCACAGTAAAACTGAAAAAAATAAACCCCGCTGAAAACGTTAAAAAAATCAACCGGTTGCAAGTGTTTTTTTTCAAAACACCCACCTTACCTTAGTGAAAAAAGGAGAACACTGACTACAATTTATATGATTACTATTGTCCTTTACACTTTTCCCCCTAAATACTTCCTAGTTTCAGGTAAAGTATATGTTCATCATCTTCTCATAACATGAGACAAGATATCCAAAGTATAAGTCCTAATCATGATTGTTTTTTTTTAATATTTAGATGTCTTTTCCCACCAAACATCCTTTTCAAAAACTTGTATGTAGTGTATATATTACAAACTCACAACCCTTATATTTTACTGAAATTGAGATTTAATTTTAAAAGCATACTGAACTGAAAAAAGACAATTTATGAAAAATACTTTTTACTATTTTCTTTCAAGAGCGTTCATCCTTTTGATTCAATTTATCAAAATCTCGTCATTTATCAAGATTGTGTCTGATGAGTTTTACCGGAAACTGAGACAATTTACATCCTTTACAAGTACTGACCTGGTTTTTTAGGTGCTCCTGCCTTCTGCTGTGCCGTTTGTTGTGACTTCTGAAAAATATAAACAGGATTAAAATCAAATGTCCCTATACATTATACATTGTACATGTGCATACTTAGTTTCACAAGTAACTACTTCCTTTCACAAATAATTACCTGATTTATGGCCATTTATTATACTAATTGAATGATAAATTTCCTTTACAAACAAGAACTACAAAGAAAGGCATTTAAAACTTTGTAATTTGACTTTTATAATCAGTTGAAAAATAAAATTACATCATATAGTATCTCGACATTTTGCAGTTAGCAAAGATTGGTTAAAAGCATTAGAAAAAGGAGGCTTGTTTAAAAAAAAAAAATTGTGATAAAAGAATGTGTCCCTCTGTTGTAAGACTGACACCTTAAAATCGATGTTTAGTTTGTGGCCATAAATTGTGGACACTCATAAAAATAAGAAAAAGAGGTGTAGGCGTATATGTTGCCAAGTCAGCAATTATATAATGTACTTACAAAAATTTGTAAAATTTCTTCTATGTTTTACTGATATGCATTTTATCTTTTATCAAAATAAAAAAATCATTTCTATGTTTAAATTAATCATGAATAATGGAAATAAAATCAATAAATACCTCTTACATCTAAAAAAAATCCCCCAAAACTAACTAAATTTTGAATCAATAATTGATTTTTAAGTTTTTTAACTATAAAAACTTCCTGAAGATTTATATTTAACATGCATTCAGAAGTTAATTGTCATGTTTTATTTTTAGGAGAAATATGGATCTTCTTTACTCAAATAGGTCAATAATTTAAATTTGAAAAATACATTAAACATTACTATAGAATTAAATTCATTAAAGAGTCACCCCTGTAACAAGTAAAACATAAGGGTTTTCACTCTTTCCATTTATTTTTTAGTTTAAAAAAGAATGTTTTTCCATTCCTAAATATCAATTTTGGTTTTTATAGTGTGTATGAGATGAAAAGGTAATGTCCCAAAACTATGATTCTACAAATAATAATAAATTGTGCCATAATTCAATATCCTCCCCCATTTTTGTTTGACCAAGATAGTATATTAGCCAGATTTACAACTGATGATTAACTTTAAAACATTTCAAGTGTCCTATAAACTGTTCAAACATAATTTAATTCAATAAACAATTTCAATTGAGTACACTCAAATTTGGCAGATACAGATTTTAATAATAAGATATCATAAAAATTTGTGTTGATCCAATATATAGATGTGGTATGAGTGCCAATGAGACAACTCTCAAGGCACAATTTGTAAAAGTAAATCATTATAGGTCAAAGTACCGTCTTTTAACACAGAGCATTGGTTCACCCTGAAGTGGGTCTCATTGGGGTCTAAGCCTGACACAGGATTGCCAATTTTTTGTAAGCGTGACACATGAAAGTCAAATTATTGTGTCGTGAAAATGGTAAATGAGGTCTAACAGGACCTGGGAAATGACAAAAAAAATGAGAATTGCTAACGTACATAGTGTAAGCGGGATACGGGAATCTGACAAAACAGTAAGCAGGATCCAGGATCAGAGCAAACTATACAATGTATAACCCAAACAGGTTCTCTGATGAATACCAAATGAACTCTTCATTCAGGAACCAGTACTTTTTATGGGTTTTTATATTTTTTCAATCAATCTTAAGTAAGAGGTCTCAGTCACTCGGTATGGTAATCCTACCACAACTACTTATAAATTTAAGTGTTATAACAAAATACAAGGCATACCAAGAAAAAAATGGGAGACGACTACAATTTGGTGCAAAATATTAATTTGAAATTAAAGAGTTTTGGACACAAGGATCTCTGTGCATCTGTGCTTGACAGGAGGGAATTGAAAACAATCTTGTTACTATGGTAACTGTGGATATTTTAGACTACATATTTTGCATCATATTATTTCATGGTCGTTTAAGCAATAATGGTTATGGTCGTATTTTAAAAAGATAAGCAAGGAGGCCTTGTGATCATAAATAGCTTGGTAATCTCAATATGAACAAAAATACTTCTTTATTTTTGCATATACATATTAACAAATCAATGAAGTTTTTTAAGAATGCAGACATAATCAAACGATGAATTTATTTATTAAACATTTTGTCACAAATCTATATAAAGAGCAAATCAACCCTGAAATAAACAACATTTGGTTATTAATGGAAACTGCTTATATACCAAATATTTTCAATAGAAATACATTTAAACATGTAATTGAGTAATTAAACAAACAGTGCCTAAAAAGAATCATGTTGAGTGTTAGTTGATGTAAAAACAAAGCTTTAAAATTTGAGCATTGAAGATGGCGTAGTTTAATTGCCTTAGAAAATCCATTATAACAGTGAATGGGCAGTTGCTTACAACAGCTAGCATTGGATGTTAAGAGCAAGTTTTGCATGGTTTAAGAGTGCTTCAAACTTTTGTTGCTGGAAATTAAATTTGCAAAATTGATAATTCTAATTCTAAGTAATAAAATTTCTGATTTTTTATAAACTGAATGAAGACACAATTTTGACAGCAACCCTAAAATTGTACACAACCTTGCATGGTGGCCCCAGGCAATAGTCTAGCCATATCCCAACTGCATGCTCCCAGTTAGCTTAATTTAAATACTAAGGTCATGTGATGGATCAGGATAACCAATGGAATGCTTCTAAGATGATCATGTGTGTAATTAGCATAATGAACTTTGACCTTCTGCCTGTGCTGCTGGGAGGTGCAGTGTAGGATATTAAAGAATTGTATACCTGGTCCAAGTCTGACACGAAAAAAGTTGACTGACTAAACTGTGTACTGGTCAAATCTTCTTCATTTTCATTTGACTCAAATGTATTTTCTACATCAGGTTGTTCATTTCCAATCACTAGAACTTCTTCTGGAGTTGGACTTGAAAGACTTTTGGTTTTATCTTCTATATTCCAATCAGGGCTACAAATCTCATAATCAAATCCAAGTTTTTTCCTCAATGGAGATCCAACCTCTTCATACATATTATCATCTTCTGCAGTCAGAACTTTCTCCTCATTAGAATTATCATCTCTGGATATATTGTTAAGTGCATTGTTAGCTGGTACTGAAACCGAATTTGGACTTGTTAAAAGTGCATCATTATTATTTTTCTTGGCTACAGCATCTTCAGAATTATTCTCATATTCAGAAGGCATACTATCATATAAACCTGGTTCAAAATCTACACCTAAACTATCCTCATTTCTCGTCTTATCAATTTGCTGAAACTGAATCTGAAAATCAGTACTATTTAAGCCTAGAGCAACAACATTCTCCTTGTCTGTAACAAGCTGTCCACCTGTTTTAGCTTCATCCAATCTTGCATTCTCTGAAGAACCAGTACCTCCAATTCCTAGAAAATCATCATAAGTCTGGGTTCCATCTGGTTCTGTGGGTTCTAGTGACTGAGTAGGAATATCTATTTTTGGTCTGGTTAAATCTGGTGAAGTTTTACCACCAATGCCAATAAAATCATCATAAGTCTGGGTCCCATCTGGTTCTATTGGACTGGATTCCTGTACAGGCTGGTTAGTAGGTTTTTTACCATCAACTGGAAGATCTAAATACAGATTAGGTGTAGTAGAACTGTTCTGAACACCTACTGGTTCATAAAAATCTCCTAATTCTACTTGCTCTTTTGACTTACTAGACACTGGTTCCTCATATAATACAGTATCACCAATATGTTCCATTGATTTAGAAAAATCTCCACTTCCTATTGAGTCACTCTTTTTTCTAAATGGCCAAAATGACTTCTTTGTCCCTTTTGTTTTTGGATCCTCTACACTTGATAAGTTTTCGACAGATTTTGCTCTTTCTTTCATTTTTTTCTTTGTCCTTCTTTGGGGTATAGGTAAAGAGTTATCCTCAGTGTCTGGCATGGTATTTGATTTTTTCTCTTTTTTATTGTCTGCCTTTTTAGTTTTTTTATCACCCCCCTTTTTGTCTTTTTCACTTTTTGCTTGTGTTCCACTGCGATCTGGCAAGGCAGGTGGCACATCATCTGCTACTTCACTACCTGAGAAAGGAGATAACTCTTCCACATTCCCAGAAGGTGAATTATCTCCCTTTAGTGTTATTTCCTGACTAATTTTTCTTTGCCGTTTAGGTCTCTGAGGAGGAAGAGGAGGAGCCTTTTCATCGCTAGCTGATTTTTCAATTTCAGAAATGTCAAGTTTTGGTGCCTCAGCCACTTGAAATCTGACCTTTTTCTTTGAGGGAGCTGGGGGTCTAGGAGGGGCAGCGTTCTTGGTCTGATCAACTGACACAACTCCTTTTTTGCTGTCTAATTCTTTCCTTGCTGCAATAATTTCAGAAATATCTTCATACATATCTCCATGCGTGTCTTCCACTTCTTTTGGCGGAGTTTTAGGTATGACCTCTTCATATAATCCAGGATCAAAAGTATCAAACTGACCAGTACTGAAACTATCAAACTGACCAGTACTGAAACTATCAAACATGTCTGTACTCTGTGCAACTGGTGTAGTGTTTATGTTATCAATCAGGGAAGATGATGATGGCATGTCTGTACTCTGTGCAACTGGTGTAGTGTTTATGTTATCAATCAGGGAAGATGATGATGGTATCATGTTCTCGTTGCCATCACAATCAAGTCCTATATTAGAATGTTCTTGGTCTTTGTCAAAACTAAATTGTGCACTATCCATCCCGTCATCTGTTGTAGTATTCTGGTATGCTTTATTATTATTCACTTCACTGTCTGTAAAACTTCCAACGTCAAAATTAGCATCAAATTGTTCAAAAGCATTTCCAGTGATTTGATTATCTCCCTTAGTTAAAGTGCCTGTACTTCCTTCAGCACTAGGAATGGTTGGAAAGAATGACTTGACACTCATATTTTCTCCCAGGGCTTGTTCACCTGCAGTCATTGAATCATCAGTTGGACCACCTAGTCCCAATCCAGACATTGGCTGGTCTAAGGGAGAACAGCTGCCATCAGTAGGGCTAAGTTCCACTACAGGCAATATTTGGGCCACAGGATTTGTCAACTCTCCTAAAGACACAGGTGGAGTATCAGGACTCTCCAATACATCAGAATTAATAGATGATTCACTGTCTTTACGCTTCTTTTTTGTTTTTTTCTCACCTGATCTTTGAAAGAATTTAAAAATAGATTTCTTTTGTTTTGTTTTGACATTCTCAACTTGCAGTGTCGTGGGTGGAGTCTGATTGACTGATGACACAGCATTAGAATCAACACTTTCATGTGCAATATTTGATCCTGAAACATTTATATCAACCCTATCTAAGGCTGAAGAAACAGGTTCAAAGTTTGCAAATAAATCAACATTTTCATTCTGACCCAATGAATTATCAAAATCGGCAACAAAATCAACATTTCCGCTCTGTCCTGAAAATCCCCTGGTGCTGGCAAAAGGATCTTGATCAAAACCACTGGTAAAACTTTCAGAATTTGCAATAGCTGGGTTGAAATTTGAAACTGCTGATAATGTAGTATCAGTTGATAATGAAGTGGTACCAGTCTCACATGCACTGGTACTGACAACTGATGCAGTGGTACCAGTTTGTGAAGCTGTTTTGGTACCTTCACTACTGGTACCCATGACCAAGTTTTGATCAACAGAAGAATATAACTGGCTCTGTGCAAAACCATCTTGATTGTCATCTGATTTATTATGTAAATCTGATGATCCAAATCCAGCAAAGGGGTCATCACCAAAATCACTATATGTATTTTGTGGTCCGTCTGGTTTGCCAAACGTGTCATTTCCAAATGGATCTGAAGTAAATGGGTCTAAACTAAACTGCGGAGTAGAAAAAGGATCCTCTATGAAAGTGTCATCACCTTGACTAGATATTTGGTCTAATGGTCTAACATTTTCAGGACTAGCCATCTGGTCTATTTGAGTTTGAGTTGGACCAACATTAGGTTTGTTAAAGTAGATCCCTTCTTTAGATAACTCTGTAATGGATATACGACTCGCCAGAAGTCTTTGAACACTGGGTAGTGATTCCTGTGAAACAGACAACATTGGTTCAATGTTTGACCTTTGTTAAGGGACCAGGGTCTTTTGTTACTAACTCATAAGCCCTTAAAATTCAATTACATCAATCTAAATTTTAGTATTTGAGATTTTATCTGGGTGATTTTAAATTTTTAAGCAGACAACAGATAGCAATAGGTATATAGTTAAAATGAGGATATTGAATATTTTTATTATATAGATAATTTTTTTTATATAAATCGTAAACAACCATTACTTTAAAATTACTTATACTAAACTGTTTGAGTTACAGAAAACTTTAACTTTAGTTATTATCCTTTATGGCTTGCTAAAAAAAAAAAAGAGAAAAAAAACAAATTGGAACCCTGTGAAAAAAATCAAATCTGTCCAAAATAGAAGATTCAATTTATGAATTTCATAATTTTGACTTGATTATTCTTTGTTTGAACAGATCAACTGACAAACCATATATATACTCACCTGACATGTTTATCATTTCCTAAGAGATATATTAAGTGAACAACATCACACCTGGCCAACACCTCAAATATATTAGAGAGCACAATAATAATGTATTTCAACAATTACCTACCTGTAAAATATCTATCTTTTGTGACATAATTATATTGGAAAATCCTTGTCATGAACTCTAGTCCTCCTGCCCACAAATTATCAATTACTAACCTAGGAAATTTTCATTTTTTAGACATAACCATATGTTAAAATCCCTGTCATGACCCCTATATTGACCCTACCTGAGGAATATCCATCTTTTTGACATAATTTTGTGGGAAAATCCCTGTCCTCTCCCCCATTGACCCCGTCCACCAATCGCCATCCATCTTGGTTACCATAACAACATCATTCTGATTGAAGTGCAGATCACCTGGTTCTGATGACTGGTAACTGTAAACTGCCACATAACATTCTGAAAAGAAACAATACTTTCAATTTCTTGGAACAATAATACACAATGGGTTGTTTTTCTTCCCCCTGGTTTTTATCTTCATTAGATATGCAATTCATGTAACAGAGTGTTTGTGCCAATAATTCGCCTTTTAGAATCTAATGCATCCTGGGTAATATTTTCAAAAGTGTACACCAGAACGTCCTGATTGGTTAAAATGGAAATTTAACCAATGACGTGACGTTATTTTCATTTTTGGGTACGAACAATGAAATTACCCATGATGCTTTAGATTCTGAAACGGCCAATTGTCTATCATAAAAGTAGTGAAAATAACTCACTCAAGAACATTTCAGACTTTACAAAATACAGTCTGTAAGAGACCAAAAAGAACAGTTCTCACCATAATGGACAAAGTTGCATTGATAGTTTTAAAGTCAAGTTAACAGTTTACAAGACATTTTTTCATAAATCATTAGGGCTTTCCCAGAATTCGTTGTATGGGTGGTTAGAAAGTGCCTTATACTGTAAATTCAGAAATTATAGCGTGCATTTATTATTGCGATTTTGTCAGTTTAGACTTTAATGCAATTTTAATTTTTACGATTTTGAGAAAAATCCTGTTTAATTCAAATAAAATATTTCAAAATGCGAGTTTTAATCATTGCGTTTAAAACTCTATCACATTTTTCCCAATAATAAAAACCTTGCATTAATTTATGAATTTACAGTACTAATAATGTGTGTAGGCTTTTTTGTTGATTCTATTTTTACATTTTAACAGAAATAATCTTACCTCCTTCTTGTTGTTCTAAGGTAGATGGAGTAGATCTAGCACTATCTATAGTATGAGTAGGCGTTGAGTGAGAACTGTCTATGTTAAGGTGACTTGCTGTGTTCATTGGAGGCTGACTTGTAATTTCTTCGGCAGCTGCCACCATTTGTTGTGGGGTTCCTCTGGACTGTTCAGTTACACTGACTACAGGAGTTTCAGATCTAGAGCTAAAAACAATAAAAAAAATATTTTAAATCCTAATATAGAACCAAGGTTTAAGTTCATCAAGGAAAGACAAACTGTTTCATCAATAATAGTGTAGACACATTCTCTCTAAAGTCACTATTCACAAAATGTTTAGTACTAACTACTAAGGGATGACATCCAAAGTTCAATGAAGGATAAAATACTTAATTCACATAGCTTTTTCACTGACCCCTACCCCCCTCTTTAACTTAATTTAGGAAAAATTGATTGACCAATATGGATGTATGTAAAAATCAATGTCGGATAAACAAAACTTGCAGCAGTTTACCCCCCCCCCCCCCCCAAACTATTTGATTTTAGTTTTTTATCCTACATAGATCTTTGATGTCGTCCATAATTACAAACAAAAGTACAGTTTTTCTATACTTTTTTAACATAAGTCCTAATCACCTATCAATTTAAAAAGATAATTTATCAATTTATTTGTTTAACACAGCTATAGGTTCTATTGGAGTACAATTGGCATAGATAGATATTGGAAGATGTGGTATAAGTGCCAATGAGGCAACTTTCCATCCACGTCACAATTTGTAAAAGAAAACCATCACTGTTCAAGGTAGTGTCTTCAACATTGAGCCTTGGCTCACACTAAACAGCCAGCTATAAAGGGCTCCAAATAATTACTAGTGTAAAACCATTCAAATGGGAAAACCAACGGTCTAATCTATGTAAAGAAGGAGAAATACTAATGAAGGACATAAACAAAGAACAACTACTGAACATCAGATTCCTGACTTAGGACAGGTGCAATCAATTGTAGTGGGATTAAACGTTTTAATGGTACCAAACCTTCTCCATTAGTTTAACACCATAACATAGAAAGACACAATATAAAAATTTATATACTATTTAAGTATTACATTTAAAATGTTTAAACAAAATTTCCTCAAAAAACATTATCGTTTTGAAACTCTTAAATTTTTATTGTAAAACTTACTTTGACTGTGATGTATTTGTAGCTATTCCTCCAATCAGTTTAACATAAGACTTTGGGAACCAACCAAACTGAAATCAGATACATTATTATCAAATACAAAGGCAGAATATTCAATAAATCTGAATCAACACAAAAACATGCCCAACATCATTTGGATAATGAGGTTGATTTTTTTTTATAAAAAAATGAACTTTTCAATTGTTTTGTCTAAAAGTTAATTCTACCTGATGAATGTGCATAGTATTGACAAAAACAAACCATATCTATCTAACACAAGAGTGCACACGCTGAAATGTCTTGCCTTCTTTACTAACACTTTATAATAATCAAAGCCATAAAAACTTCAAATTCATTAAGTTTCTCAGAGCAAGATGTTCTAACTTCAAATTATAAACTCATTGCAAACTATTTTGTAATCAATTACCTGTCCATGAAGTTCCCCTGACCACCACATATCTTGTTGTTCTTTGACCACAATGACATCACCTTTGTTGAAGGTCAAATGATTGTCCTTCTTAGCTTTCCATGGATACAGTGCTTGGGCCTGTAATCCATCAGGGGCTTTCTCTCCCTAAAATATAACAAGTCCATCATTTCTTTCTGCATTAAAGTCAAGGTCATGTTAAGTAATGTATGTCTACAGAGTTTCCCCTGGAACAATTTTCTTTTTAGCCACCTCTTGCGGGGTGTTTTCACAAAACGATATGTTTTTCACCACTTGAAATTTTTTCGCCAACAAACATATACATATTTTTCATTGAATGTTTTCTTTCTTTCTAACATAAGAGACTTCATCAAAAGTTCAATGTAGGATAAAAAACTTAATTCACATAGTTTCTTTCACTGTCCCCCACCCCCTCTCAACTTAATTTGGGAAAAATTGATTTACCTATATGGACATATGTAAAATCGATTTAGGATTAACAAAACTTTTGACCCCCCACCCCCAAACTATTTGATTTAAGTTTTTTTTTATCCTACATCGATCTTTTGATGTCATCCATAAACAAATTCAGTTTACAAACACTCAATTATTACAAATATTTATTTTTTGTTAAATATAAATCTTGAAATTATAATCATTGCCTTCCGGAAACACAGGATCAATCTTCAGTAAATTTATTAGATACTTCCCGACTAGGCAAAGGATAAACACTACAGTAAGAGATTATTCTTACTTTTGAATATTTTTTTCATAGCAACAGTTTTCTTTTCTGGGCAATCATTAAAAGAAAAAGTTTTATTTCAGCTAATAAAGTATGAACTTACCTGTCCAGGTGTAGGGGAGGTAATTCTGACTTCACGTACAGACTGCGGCGTTGAATATTCTTCCTCAGTATCGACAGCACCACTAAAAAAAAAACATTTTTTAAAAATATTTTTATGATATGGAAAATTCATTCTGTACAATACATTTCTTAAAACATTAAAAGAATCAGAAAATCTCCCATTCCCTAATAGGTTTGTCTTGTATGATTTTAAATTTTAGTTTCTTGTGTATAATTCGGAGTTTAGTATGACGTCCATTATCACTGTACTATTATGCATATTTTTAGGGGCCAGATGAAGGACACCTACGGGTGCGGGAATTCTCGCTACATTGAAGACCCATTGGTTGCCTTCGGCTGTTATCTGCTCTATGGTCGGGTGGTTGTCGCTTTGACATATTCACCATTTCCTTTCTCAATTTTATTCTGATTAATTTGATAGTAAATGAAACTATGACTTGATGGCTAAAAGATTTTTAAATTACCTCAACTAAGAACCATTCCTTTCTGTAGGAGATTGAACAGTGAATTGATCTTAGACTAGCTGACTAGAAGTTTTTTTAAAAAGCTCAGTGAACTGTTTTGCTATTGATTGTCAAAACAAATGCTGGCTAAAAGATTTTTAAATATGCTTAGCACATAAATAAGGCCAGAAGTTTTCATGTTTCAATTGTTTTACATTGTCAATTCGGGGCCTTTAATAGCTGATTATGCAGTATGGTTTTTACTCATTGTTGAAGGCCATATGATCACTTTTAGTTGTTAATTTCTGTGTCATTTGTTCCCTGGTGGAGAGTTGTCTCATTGGCAATCATACCACAACTTCCTATTTTTATATCTAGTAAATCATCAATCTGTTTCCTATTATTACCTGAATGAGTCTGTGACTGGTTGACTAGAATCTATGTGTTCAATGTAAGCCTCTGGGAACCAGCCAGTTTTACCATCTTTCTCTCCACCCAACCAGCCTGGTTCTGCTCCTGTCTGGTCTGCTAATAACTGCAATCAAAAGGAACATGGTTTTAAAAAGGACCAAATACTCTGATTGTATTGTAATTCTTAGGGTACTTCTTTTCTTTAAATACTTTTTTAATATGAACATAATAATTCTTTATTTTTCTATTTTGCATTTATATGTTTAGGTTTTTCTTAGGGAAGTGGGACTGAAATTCAAGTCTCCCCAAAACCTACATACTGTATTTAAGTAATGTCTGTTCTATTTTTTTTTTTGTGTGTAAATTGTTTTAGTTATTAATTAGGCAATTAGTTTTCTAAAATAGGTACTGCAAGGGCTGTATAGCCAGTCAAGGTAGTTAAAAACTTCCATCGTGTCTAAACTGAATTGTTTCGTATTTTTTAAAGGCTGACTATATAGTTTGGGTTTTTTCTATTGCTGAAAGCCAAAGGGTTGCCTATAATAACTTCATCCACTTCATTTGAACTTTAAAGGCTAGTTGTCTAAAATTGTCTAAAATTGTCTAAAATCATACCACATCTCCATATTTTTTATATATAAACACTTATGACCTATAAACCATGTCTAAAATATAACTACCATGTCTTACCAGAATAGTCATTTACATTTGATGTTTATGTTCACAATGTTTTCTATGAGGCCTAAATTGTTAAAAATGGTCTCATTAACCCCAATTTTTTTTTAAATCATAGTTGTTGGAAGAAGAAAATAATATCTTGAAAAAATATAACAGTTCTTACCAAGATAATATCACCAGGTATAAGGGTGAGTTCATCATGATTTCTAGCATCAAACTGGTACAGGGCTTTGGCCTTTGTCCTTGGCTTAGTATCCTTGGCAGTGTCTACAAAAAATGATGGAAAATGTTTCAATCAAAGTCTGAATTCACTCAAATGATTTTAAATACTTAAGGTTTTTCTACCCAAAACATAACTGTTAGTAATTTTTTGGTTTTTAATGTTTTAACTTAAAAATTGATTATGTTTTCCTCTGAAAACTCTGCATTGAATCTCTATTGTTTTCTTACCAAAGGGTTGGTAGGAAAACTGTTAACATACTGAACTTGTTGTTTGGCAGAACAGCAATTTTTTTTGGTACTTCTCTCATTTAACCATTTCAATAAATTTTGACTAGGGAGAAAATCATCCCCTTTTTTTAATATGTGACCTAATATAAGAGCATTTACCTGGTTTTTGACTAGAGAAGGCATTCCCCCATAAATCTTTTGACCCAGCACTAGATATACTGGCTTCACTGAATGCAGCTGACCATTTATCTCCTGATTCGGCAGTAGTTTGGTTATTGCAGAAATCAGCTGTCCAAGCACCGCTAATGGACGACTGGTTCGTTCCAGCAGGTTGGGCAGGCTTCTCTGGTTTGGAGGCAGCCTCAGCCAATTTTGTAATTCTTGTTGCTTCTAAATAATAAATAAAATATGGTAAATAAAGATTATTCCTGAAAAAAAATGTAGGGGAGGGCTGAAAGGCACCATTTTTAAAACCAAATAAAAAATTTAGAAAAAATTAAATTGTCCTATAGCTCTAAAGCTTAAAATTATTATTGTAATAGACCCTTCCAACCATTTCTCCATAAAAAATTTTTTTATCTTTAATTGACATAAGTTAACTTAATCTTATTGTAAAGAAATATTGGAAAAGTCTTTCAACAAAACATCTGCAATGATTATTTTGTGATGGTGGTTGTACCCTTCTTTTTCATGTGTTTTAGACTATTTTAAAGATTTTACAATTGAATAAAATATCTTATTTTTAGCAAATTGTGAAGTTCTGCTGTTGAAAATATTACCCAGACTTCATGAAATGCTAAAATAAAGAATTGTTTCCAAGCAATTCCTTCTAATGATTATTGCATTGGAATCTTAATATACAGTATTGGAAACAGTTTATCCCTCACTACTGGTCAAACTGTGACCTTGGGATATCCCTTTTAAGTATGTGTTGTTTACAATATTTTATCTGCATTCTTATTAGAGCAATTCTAGAAATAATTGTATTCTGGGTGCATTCAAAACCACTGTTTCCCACAACAAATAATTTTGGAACCGCCAATAGCATTTTAACATCTCTTTTTATCACATTTTATTCCTTTTTCTCAAGTGAAGAATCTGAAATACCTTCTTTCCTCTTCTGTTGCTCTTCTTCTTCCCTGATAAAAACAAAAAAATATCTGTATTAACAAGAGTATTCTAGAAATTCTGAAGGTAGTTCAGCAGCTTATACCCTTTCCCGTTTCCATTCTATCAAACTTTCTTTGGGAAAAAAACCCAAAAAAACAAAGGGACAGGGCTTCTTGCTGTTACCATTTGTCTCAAAGTCTTTAAGGGAAGTTCAATGAATACAAAAGCTCATAACTTATTGAAAATTCAACAACCCTTATAGTATCCATTGAGTTGAAACTCTTTTGTTTGAATTTATATTCTTTTACTCTTTGTCTTAATGCTTTTGGTAATACCATTCTTCATTTTTTAGGCCAAAAAAATATGTCTGTTTCCTGCTGCCAAGGCAATTTTTTCAGGGTTGGTAGGTCTGGATTTTAAAAAAAATAATTTTTTTTAAAAATTATTTTTGCACTCCTTGTCAGATTTGCAGTCGCTCAAATGTCATGTTTGGTTAGGGTCCTGTACCCTAAATTCATTTAATCTCTTTAAAGAAGCTTTAATTGAATAATAATCCTCCCAGTGTCGACATTTTTTAAACCTTAATTGTAGCACATTTGTGCTGGGAGCAGCCATTTTGATTGTTTGGGCATAGTAAAATACAGATCTGGATCAGACCGGAAATGATTTTTGTCCAGAATTGAATAAAAAGATCCAGGGTCGGGGGTTTGAGTCAGGGTAGGTCGGGAAACAGGAAACAGACATATATTTTTTTTTGGTCTTACCTCTTTTTCTGTATCTGTGTCTCAGCATATATTTTATTACTCATATCTTGTCTTTGTCTGTCAGCTTTAGATAACTCCTTCTGTATATCTTCCAGTTTGATCTTCAGAACCTTTAATAATCAAATTTATTTTTAAGAAATGCAAATTCATGTACATCTGTAAATACTATTTAACAAGAATGCATCAATAGAACACGAATGCCCCATCCGCACTATCACTTTGTATGTTCAGTGAACCATAAAATTGGGGTAAAAAATCCAATTTGGGATTAAAACTGGAAAGATCATGTCGTACGGAACATGTGTACTAAGTTTCAAGTTGATTGGACTTCAACTCCACATAAACTACCTCAACCAAAAACTTCAACCTGAAGCGGGACAGACGTACAGAGAAACCAAAGAACAAATGGAAGCACAGACCAGAAAACATAATGCCCATAAATGGGGCCTTATAAAGGGCCATAAAAACACAATTTCATAAACTTTTCTTTAAACATGCACCAACAATATCAGAATACTAAGTTTAATTTTGAAAGATTTTAGTTGTTTTGACATCTAGTGGCACATATATTAAACCCTTGGTATAATATAATTCCATAAAAACATAATATTAGTTGACAAAGTCTTAAATAAGGACGGGGGGCTAAGAGGGGGGTGTAAAAAATAGAAAACAAGTGTATATCAAATTTGGCCCAATGGTAACTAAGTTGTTTTGATTTTTAATCACAAATTTTAACTAAAAGATTGTTTACATACTCTCTGAGTCAATGACTTAACATAAATTTCAAAATATAAGTTTGCTGCTGTACCTTTAATTCCGTATTTGTATTATCTATTTCCAGTAGTCTAGCCTCAGTATCTCTCTCTAATGTTTCTAATTCTTTCTTTAGTTTCTGTATTGTTGTTTTCTTCTGTTCTACGCTGTGTAATACAGTTCTGTAAGTTTCAGCTGAAATGTAACAAGATAATTGTTAAACATGTAAATAAGGCACATCATGGATATTGCTGAAATGTCTTTCTAAAATGAATGAGTTCTTTTAATTTTGCTTCATTTAAGGAATGACTGTAATATTTGTTCGGTCTATGAAGAAATGACATAAAATTTGGTGCACACTGAATAATGCGCGTAGCGGGTTATTTAACAGTGAGCACCCCATTTTTTATGTTATTCGAATAGACAGAAAATAATATTACAGTCATTTCTTATAATTTAATTCTAAATTACATTTTAAACTGTAGAAAACCATGAAAAAAAAGGTTGATGATATCACAGTCACATGACTAAATTATGTCTATGGGCTGATAACAAAATAACGTCAGCCAATCAGAAGACGCATTACATCCAAATTTAAATTATTTGAAAATGTGCACAAGAATCTTTACCAGAATAATTTCCCTTGAATCATGGTAACTGAATATTTCTTTAAAAGTTTCTTAGTTCATACAAAAACATGTGTCTACCAACCTAAGAATTTGACACACAGCTCTAGTGTTAAACGTATTTACCTATGGTTAAAAAATAAGTCCAATGTGTAATTTCTACATTTATGACTAAATTGATAATACTAAACTAAGATAGAATTGTTATAGAAAACGAACTTGTTATTACTCTTTTTACACACTCAAGTGCATATGCTATAAGACTTACCCATAGGATTACTTTGAATGGTTGTTTGTACTTTCACATTCAAAAACTCTTGATCTTGTTTTAATTTGGCAAATTTCTGATCCAAGGTCTACAAATATAACAATATTTTCTCTTCATTGTAACTAGTAGGCATGAAAGATGTTAAAAAAAAATAAAAAAATTTCAGCACAGACTAAAACATTTAATTAAATTCAAAAGCTTTAAAAAATAGATTTGATTGTTTTACAAACTGTCAAATCAGTTTGTGGAGAAATTTATCATTAACTATACAATATCGATCACGATACAATTAATTACAGCTCATGTTCAAAGATTTACAAATAAAAGCAGCAGAAAGTCAATAACTGTGAATTGAAAGTTCTTAAATCATCACTGAACAGCTTCATAAAAAGGACTTTCCCAATTGTAGTTCATGTCATCTTCTGATTTTTAACCAAACATAAAAAAAGCCATTAGTTTTATCTATTGAATTCTATCACATTTTTTCGTGTCGGGGTCTTTTAGAGCCAACTATACCATTTTGGAATTTCTATTTTTTAAGGTCATACAGTTGCCTATAATTGCTTACATCAACTTCATTTAAACTTTAGTGGATAGTTGTCTCATTGGCAATCATACCATATTTTTTTTATTCTTAAGCCAATCAAGTTAGAAATCATTTGAACTTCAATTAAAGACAGAAAATATCTTCTGAATGATTACATTTTTCTTGCTTATCAATAAAATTGTAAAAAATTTGAACTTTTTCTAAATTAAAGACATTATCAATAAATTACCATAATTTCATTTTGTAATCTTTCTATCTCAGCATTTTTATTGTCTCTAGTTATTCTCATGCTCTCTATACTGGAGGTAAAATCAGTCACGCCATTTCTTACTTGGCCAATCTTTTGTCCTATTTCTTTCTTTTTCTCACGCTTGAAGAAAAAGGTAAATATATTATAAACAACTATAAGCATCAGATAATGTTTTACAATTATATAATGTCTTTTGTTTTGGTAAATATGTAGTTTTATAGACTTTTGAAAAACTTATATTCACTGTCAGAGGCACATGGCCAAAGTGAATATCAGTTTTTCAAAAGTCAATTAAGCGGCATATTTTCCAAAACAAAAGACAGGAATTGTTTTATTCCATATTCTGAGAGAAATATATGTTAAGGCAATTATTTACACACAACAATTGTACATCAAACATTTTGTTACCAAAATTATGTACGTAAAAGCATTCAACATTTTACGCAGTGAATATACTTTTTCCTCAGGTGAATATGGTTATTCATTTAAAATTCAATTTATATAGAGAGACCTACTTCAGTTTTATCAATATGGAATAACCTAAAATAGTGAATCTGTGCTGTCATTATGTGGTACGGGTGGTTGATTAAAATCAAAAAAAGAAGAAGACATAAAAATAAGCATTATATCTTCTATAAATCTGCTCTCAGAAGACAGCAACAAATTATAGTACTCAGAATAATAATTGCAGTAGTTTTTTTCCAGTTATTAATGTCAATCACTTTAATATTATAATCATTTGTAATGAGCTACTCTAAGGCAGTTCATTTAATAATTTGTTTTATATAATGTTAACTTCATACATTTTTCCTATTACAAAATTTTACTCTTAAAATATCACAAAACTAAATAATAATAAGACTAACTTACCAATGAATCTAATTCATTTTTCAGATTGCTGGATTTTGTCTTTGCTACCCCAAGTTGTTCATATTCTCTTGCTTTCTCTGCTAACAGTTGTTCTTTCCTCTGTCTTTCCCATTCCATCTGTCTTTGTCTGTCTGATTCTCTTCTGGCAGCCTGAAAAAAACCCAATAAATTTGAGAATTGAAATGGGGAAAGTGTCAAAGAGACAACAACACGACCAAAGAGCAGATAACAGCTGAAGGCCACCAAGAATGCATGTAGTGCTAATTATAACCCATAAAGTATTGAAACAAACATGAAGATGGTATCTGACAAAGTCCTTAAGGTGGTATCTAACACGACAGGGAGATAACTCTGTAACAATCAGTTAAATTTTTAATCACATTGTATTGGTAAGGAAATATAAAGTTTCTCAATGATCAAGATTAGTGTTGGTCAAACTGTTATATATCCAATGAAAATTTTCGGAGAAAGTGTGTAGTTATATTAAATATTTTAGAAATTTTCATATTTTGGTCAAAAGGTGAAAGTAAATTTTAAATGAAAATTAAACGAACCAAATTCATTTTAGTCAAGGTGTTTGGAACCACATGAAATACAACTTATCACTCTCAAGCTGTTAACCAAATATAAAGTCATTCTATTAAAGTTTTTGAGGAAAAATAGACAGAGGAATAAATGATGGGCAAGCTGAGAAGAATTTTGTCCTCATTTAAAGAGTGGGTGTATGATAATTTTGAGTTTTAATATTTAACTAAATTTGTAGCTACATTTGTTTTTCTTACATTTCAAAGAAATTTTGGTAAAATATAATTTTGATGATTATTACAAGCAATACTTCTGGGAAAATAAGTGTTACATTTGTACCTCTTTTTGTTCTAACATTTTCTGTCTTTGTTGTTCTTTCTCTCTTTCTATTGACCTTTGTTTTTCCAACTGTCTTTCTAGTTCCATCAATCTCTTTCTTTCTTGTTCTTGTCTGAAAAAACATTAGAAAAGTTTGGATTAGCACTTTCCATACTAATGGCCACTTGTTCTTAGTGTTTGAAGTCTGAGTGCCAGGAATTAAACAACAGAAATTACCAAATATAGAGTATGAACTGCGTCAGAAAGTAATTGACCTTATGCATGTGCATATTTACAAGTACATGTATACAACTTAGATTGGTTCTAGGATCATTCTAAATGTTCAAAAACGAAATAAAAGATGAATTTTGTCATGTGTTATAGGGTTCTTATCCCAACTCATTTTTTAATAAAAAGTAACAGACTGTTGATAGAGATTTTATTTAAATAGGATAACATATATATTGATATTCACTAGCATACGGTCGATTTCCATCCGACAATGCTCATATGTTATTGATAAAAACAGACTTTTCTAGAAAAATATTTGAAGACTAAATCTCCAAGTGTAATATGGCTAAAATAATGGAAATCCATAAGTGAAGCATTAATCTTACAACACATTATATGGATGTCACATGTCTGCATTGTTTGTTATCGACTTAACAGTTGAATTTTCTGTTTGTATCCCACCTCTCTATTAAGGTGGTACCTAACACTACAGGGAGATAACTCTGTAAAGTCAGCTAAACATTTTAATTACATTGTGTTGTAAAAGGAATATTGAGCTTCTCAATGATCACAATTGGTGTTTGTCAAACTGCTATATAACCAGAGTAATTTTTCTGACAGAACGGTTGGTTCAAAATTTTTTGAAATTTTTGTATTTTTGTAAAAGGGTCAAAGTAAGTATTTTGACAAAATTTTATGAAAATTAAACGAGCCAAATAAATATGAGTGCAAGTGTTGGGTACCACCTTAAATTTTTATAAAGAACAGATATCTTTTACAAGGCTGTAAAGATAAAGTTTAACAAACAGACAGCAACAAGAAATGACCTCATATCATAGCTTATTAAAACATTAACTTAATTAGAAAAGTAATCTCATAAATAATCAACCCTCCTCCCTCTTTTTTTTATTCTATCCAATTTCAGCATTACTCATGAAACAAACCTGATTCTTTCTCTTTTTTCCTGCTCTTGTCTTTCCTTCTCTAATCTGGCATTATTTTCTGCTCTCATTTGATCTTGTAACATCTGCCTTCTACGTTCTAACTCAGCCTGACCCTTGTCAAAGTTTAATTTCCTTTTATCTTCAAAGGTAACTAAAAAAAAGAATATCAACTTTAATTAAATTCTATAAAATATACAACCAAGTTTTTCTATGATATCATTTCAAACCAATCTTAAAGACTGAAAGTTTTATTCTAAAGATATTCTATCTAAAGTGTTAAAAACAATATCAGTTTTTAACAATCTGCATTAATTTGCTTTAAAAATGTGTTGTACTGCACCAATTCAAATTAAATATATTATGTCAATGGCTTTGAATCTAACAATGTAAAGGTTTGCATAACAGTGATATTTTCCAAAACTTAACTAACAAAATGATTCTATATTACCAATGTCAAAATGTACATCTAGTGCATTAATATTGGCACTGTTAAAGTTATTACAACAGTGACTAGTGAAGGATAATGAGTGCTTGAAATATTTCATTTATATTCAGTTGGGGTCAATTTCTGGGACAATAACAAAGTGCTTGTACAACAATATTCATGAACACATAAACATATTCAAGTGTTTTTATTCCTCTTTTGGAATGTATTTTTTTAAATGTCAAAAGGCCATGTAATATGAAGTATTTTATTCTCAGAAAAAAGTGTTTTCCTTGATACTGTATTCTCTTTAAATATCTATTCTTTAAAAATTGACACACACTTCTTATCAGAGTCTTAAATCATCATCTAATTCAATATAATTAAATTCTGTTGTCTTTTTTATGTTGATATTTGTAAATCTAAATATTTGTATATTCACGTTCCAGTGGGAAAACATGATGTCACCAGTAGATAGGAATCAGTTGACATCATCAAGAGTTTAATTGTGTCAACGAAAGTCAGTACAAGTTCAAAAGATTTCAAAATAATAAGCTTTAGAGCTTGATTTGACTTTGTTTCAATCATCTTTCTTTCAATTTTTTTCTGAGAATTAAATAACTTATTTCACAAGGCCTAAAAGTTTGGTGTTTTTAATCATTTTTGTATTTAATGTACATGTACAAACAAAAGTGAGTGCATTTTAGGGAAGGACAAAACAATACCATCAAATTCATCTGAAATTAGAATAACAGGCATGAGGCTCAAAATAAAAGAAACATAAGTGGTTTATGCATGATTATATGTGAATATTGATAATTAGTCAGTCATCACCATTTGTTAGCATTCTAGATCACATGACAGCTATACATAATATGCATCCTCGTCCTTTGATGTATGGTGGATATTTGTCTCATTGGCAATCATACCATATTTCCTTTTTTCATATACATAAATTAAAGATACCAATGGTTCTGTTTTGACAACTCCCTATTATAAATAGCTTTAAAGATCATGACTCTTCTGATTATCAAAAGTTTTTCAATTTAAATTCTTCTTTTAATGTTAAATGGATAAATCAAAATCACTGCTTGATACGAAGTAATACAGTCCCTAGATTAAGGGTTTTACATCAAAATCATAAAGAGAAGGACTATAATTTTTCATTGATTAACTACACTTGTCATAATAGATATTTAAATAGATGGCACTCATTAATATTCCACGCTTACCTGGTTGTAGGTCCTCCACCACATTCTCAACAGGAACATTGGGTTGTGGCATTACAGGTGGGGAAATTCCCATTCCTCCTAACAAATCACCAAAAGCATCAGACTTTTGTGGAGCTAAAATATAGTTCATAATTTGTCAACATCAAAGAAATAGATTAACATAAGCTAAGTACAGCATGTTCCAGATTTGTTTACTTTAGCATATTTTTGTATGATGAAATATTTGTAATGATGAATAAATATGCCTTAACCATCATCATGAAAATCAGTTGATGGATAAAAAATGTTGCAATTCCAGTTATACTGTTTAAATGTTGTTTTGTATCTTAGTGACATAAAATTTTGTGTAATACATAGTAAGTAGAGTGTGAAGGCCTCAAGAGAGAAAAGTGTAAGTAATAATTGAGATCATCCTTTCAAAATAAAGATTAATATTTTTATATTATCATATAGCATTTAATATAAAATCATTGCAAATCCTCATTTGCTTTGAAATATTATTTTTAACATTCGTTTTAATATGCAGTAGGATTATTTTTTAAACCATACCAGCTGGTTGATGAGGTGGTGGGGTACCAGTAAAGCTTCCTGTTCTGACTTGAGCTGGGTAAAGTTCTGGTGGAAGTTTCGATGGTAAAGATACTCCGGCTTTGACTAAATCAGCCAAATGTAAAGCTATACAAAACTCTTCACAACTAAGCTTTCCATCTTTATCATAATCAGCCAAATTCCTGAAAAGAATAATTTGATAATTACTACAAAATGGTGAATGTGATGAACTTTTTTTATATGGGTGGATCTTAAAACATCTATAAATCTAATGCTATAACAAAAAGCAACAAAAGAAAACAAATTGGGATTAGGTAGCACTTTACATAGGGATCTAGGACTGCCATTACTATACACAACACTTGTGATTTCATGTCAAAATTCTTATAGTGGGTATAATAATGTTCATATTAAGGTGGTACCTAGCACTACAGGGAGATAACTCTGTAAAGTCAGCTAATTGTTTTTATTACGTTGTGTTGTAAAAGGAATATTAAGCTTCTCAATGATCAAAATTGGTGTTTGTCAAACTGCTTTATAATCAGTGTAATTTTTCTGACAAAAGGGTTGGTTCAAAATTTTAGAAATTTTTATATTTTTGTTAAAGGGTCAAAGTAAATACTTTGACAAAATTTTATGAAAATTGAACAAGCCAAATTAATTTTAGTGAAAGTGTTGGGTATCACCTTTATATCTGTTCTAATTGTTTTTTTTTTTTTATTATCTTTTTTTTTCCACACAAGTTATTTGATATTTACATTATTCATAAGTAAATCAACTTTTACTACTTCAGCTAAATCATTACAATACTGAACTAGAAGATCTACAAATAGAATCTGATAAACATATGGGGAGTTAACTTACCATATTTGAGCCAATATTGGCTGTGGTAATCCTGTCTGTACCAACAATGCTCTGGCTTCAACACCTGAAAAAATATAAATACAGAGTTATTTCCCTTTTAAGTAATAATTTCAGTTATTTGATATAAACAAAATTTTGTTTTGTTTTATGCCACCTCTTTAACTAACTCTATATTAGGCAACTTAATTCTTCTTTTGTGATTTTCACAAAGCAAAAAGACATATTTTTAAATGAGTTCTATGTTCAGGATTTTGGAATTAATTTCATAGGAGAGTGACATTTTCAATTTCTTTTGGGGTGGGCCATTTTACAAGGAAAAACATAACACTTGCCACCTTAAAAAAAAACTAGACATCTGTAAGTGTCTCAGCTTTCTCATGAACCAGCATACCTAGCAGGTTCGCAATATAACATGAGAAACTGTCTACTTCAAATGAGTTACACAAATTAATCCTAATTTTAAGTCTTGTTTTTTATTATATATTTTTTTTGTCAGATTCCTTGGTAGCTTAGTTAATGCATAACTTATATACCTGTTAAATGTCCACGTTTGTGTCTATCATTAGTATTAAATGTCTGTGTGTGTCTCAGCTTGGAATTGTGTGGAATAGCAAACCCTACAGCTGGTGGACCTCTGGAATATAAATAAAATATATGATAACAAGAATATAAACTATCACTCTTTGGTACTGAAAAAAATGTAGCTTTATAGTTATCACTGGAAATTGAACGATAATTTAATTTCAACATTTATTTTTTTCTAAAATTATAATTTTTCTTGTTTTCAAAATTCCAATAGGGAACATACTTTATATAATTGTTTAAATAAACCAATTTTTCAAGACGTTTCGGCCAATGGCCTTCTTCAGTTCTTTATTTTTCCTCTCAACTACATGGCTGACATTACATTCAATCATTGATAAGATGTCATGGCTGACATTACATTCAATCATAGATAAGATGTCATCATCTTATCAATGATTGAATGTAATGTCAGCCATGTAGTTGAGAGGAAAAATAAAGAACTGAAGAAGGTCATCTTATCAATGATTGAATGTAATGTCAGCCATGTAGTTGAGAGGAAATATAAAGAACTGAAGAAGGCCATTGGCCGAAACGTCTTGAAAAATTGGTTTATTTAAACAATTATATAATTTTTCGACAACCAAACAAACATCTTCAAAGAAATAAATCTGAAAAAAAAGGATCATTATTAGCACTGAAAAAAATTAAATAGCTTACCCTTGTTGAGATACTTGGGCCACTTGAGGTGGGCCAAATGAACCTGCCCTTGGTTTTCCATCAAATCCAACCTGCATACCCATAGTTTGTGCACCTGAAAAAAATATATTATAGTTTGTCATATCATTCTCATTGAAATACGAAGATGATCGTGTACAAGGAGGCAAATACATGAAGAAAATAATCACCAAACTACAGTCGATTATGTTCAATCAGAGAAGAAAATAATCACCAAACTACAGTCGATTATGTTCAATCAGAGAAGAAAATAATCACCAAACTACAGTCGATTATGTTCAATCAGAGAAGAAAATAATCACCAAACTACAGTCGATTATGTTCAATCAGAGAAGAAAATAATCACCAAACTACAGTCGATTATGTTCAATCAGAGAAGAAAATAATCACCAAACTACAGTCGATTATGTTCAATCAGAGAAGAAAATAATCACCAAACTACAGTCGATTATGTTCAATCAGAGAAGAAAATAATCACCAAACTACAGTCGATTATGTTCAATCAGAGAAGAAAATAATCACCAAACTACAGTCGATTATGTTCAATCAGAGAAGAAAATAATCATCAAACTACAGTCGATTATGTTCAATCAGAGAAGAAAATAATCACCAAACTACAGTCGATTATGTTCAATCAGAGAAGAAAATAATCACCAATCTACAGTCGATTATGTTCAATCAGAGAAGAAAATAATCACCAAACTACAGTCGATTATGTTCAATCAGAGAAGAAAATAATCACCAAACTACAGTCGATTATGTTCAATCAGAGAAGAAAATAATCACCAAACTACAGTCGATTATGTTCAATCAGAGAAGAAAATCACCAAACTACAGTCGATTATGTTCAATCAGAAGAAAATAATCACCAAACTACAGTCGATTATGTTCAATCAGAGAAGAAAATAATCACCAAACTACAGTAGATTATGTTCAATCAGAAGAAAATAATCACCAAACTACAGTCGATTATGTTCAATCAGAGAAGAAAATAATCACCAAACTACAGTCGATTATGTTCAATCAGAGAAGAAAATAATCACCAAACTACAGTCGATTATGTTCAATCAGAGAAGAAAATAATCACCAAACTACAGTAGATTATGTTCAATCAGAGAAGAAAATAATCACCAAACTACAGTCGATTATGTTCAATCAGAGAAGAAAATAATCACCAAACTACAGTCAATTATGTTCAATCAGAGAAGAAAATAATCACCAAACTACAGTAGATTATGTTCAATCAGAGACAATTATGCATGAATATACATGAATGTTCATTGCTAAGGAATGGTCCATAGGTAAAAAAAGAAGATGTGGTATGATTGCCAATGAGACAACTCTAAACAAGAGACCAGATGACAAATAAATTTACAACTATAGGTCTATAAACCTTCAAAAATTAGCTAAGCCCATAGAGCAAATAAATGGCAAAGTCAGATATAAAAGGCCCGAAAATGACAAATGTAAAACAATTCAAACCAAAAAAACTAACGACCTTAATTAGTTCAACGGTCTGTATAATTATTTTAAAGGAAATATTATGCAAACTCTTGGGAAATTTTTATAGTTAACAAACTAAAGTTGCATTGAATATTGATTGACAGAACCTTTCCACTCACCCATGTGGCCCATCTGTGGATTTACACCATTGGACATAATGGGCATCGTCATGGAACTTGCCACCATGTTGGTTGGTGCTAAACCACTCATCATAGGCATTCCTAATAAATAATCAAAAAATAAAGTTTATAAGAACATTTTGAAAAATATCACATTTACTACCCAATGTTGATAATGATACCAATAGTTCATAAAAAATTGCATCCTTTAGGAATATGACAGTTGTTTTCCATTCGTTTGATGTGTTTGAGCTTTTAATTTTCTCATTTGATTACAGACTGACCGTTTTGAATTTTCCTAAGAGTTCTGTATCTTTTTGTTATTTTACTTTTTTTCCATTTAGATGTACATGTACTTGTTACCTTGTTAAAATAAAACATTAATTGTTTTAACTTGAAAACATTTTACTTTTTGACAATTGATTATAAAATTTGTATAAAATATCATTGAGCTGTATGAGATTTTTTCCCAAAACTTCCAAAACCTGCCATTAGTTTTTGTTTTTAAGTTTTTCAAACCAAGTCTATAACCTCTAACCATTGAGACTTGAAGACTGAGTGGAAACCAACACAAACACATACCTGTAACCATACTCATCCCCATAGGAGCAGCCATGCTAGCAGACATGGGTGAGGGATCAGCTTTCAGACTTTGTGGCAATGCTTTTGGGAGCTCAAATCCTTGTAATTTTTTCTTGATAAGATGCATGGCTATAGAAAACTCTTTCTTGTCCATCTTTCCATCATTGTTCATGTCAGCCAGGGTCCTGAATTGCAAATTAATGCATTCATCATTCTGTGGTTCATCTATTTTCGTGGGTATCAATTTTTGTGAATGTAGAACAATTGTATTTTCATGGATATTCGATTTTGTATATCTACCCAAGTCTGACACTACAACGTGTTGTTATCTATTGTTGTTTTATGTTTTTCAAGACTCAATTATTGGTGGTAGGTTAAAAGAAAAGCATGTTTTGACCAATACTATTGATAATTCATGCTCTTTTTTTATACATGTTATATGTATTTAATTTTACATTCAAAAGAATTTTGTTATGCTTTTTGTCATTGTGAGTCAACAGAAATATCAGACTTACCATATCTGACCTAACATAGGTGTTGGTAGACCAGACTGCATAAAAAATCCCTTGGCTTGTTCTCCTGTAAAACATTGTACAAAATATGTCAATATAACATTCATAAGGAACTCAATATTAGCATATACACTCATAGAATTTTACAAGGACACCATGCCCTGATCACATTATGATATTTTCACATGAACCATAAAATTCTGGTCAAGACCCTATAGCTAGTTCAGCATTTCAATTCTAAAAATTGTCACTTCACAGAAACAACCTTTTATAGCTTACTACATGGATTTTTCTTATTGTTGAAGGCTGAATGATGACCTATAGTTGCTTGCATTTTTTGTTATTTTGGTCAATAATTGTATCATGCTGCACCCCATTATTGCAATATATATATATATATATCTGTTCTTAGTTTCAAGTTGATGTGATCACAAACCAAAACTTTGTCTAGACAGCAATCAGACAGACGCCAACACCAGAAAATATAATCATTACTACGACCCTAAAAAATCATGGGCAGGACATAAATCAACATTTAAGTAGTTTAATATCTGCTTAGTTGACAGTTTAAGTAAATTGTATGTAAACTAGGTGTAATTAGAAAATACAAATCTTCACGTAATAAACTATTTCTATTATATTTTCTATCCTGTGAGAAATTAATATTACCTGTGATGAATCCATTAACTGGTTTGAGTTGAAAGAACTGAGAGTCATGCTTCATTCTCTCTTCACCTGATATCCTCCAGGCATCTCCACCTAAAAATAATAATAATATGAATGCAATGTTTTCAAAGAAAATTTTAGATTAAACAAATAAAGATATCATATCAATTAAATAATTGGTCTAGATAAGAGGTTCATATGATATATTTGCCACCCAACATTGAACTATGAGCAATTAATCTACCATCTACAGATCATTACCAGAACTAGATTGACTCTGTGGACATGATTGTTCTCTAATCTATAATAGAAATACATTTATATTCCTAAATAACAATCTTCTTAGACTGAGGAAAAATTGTATTTTCTTGGATATTTGATTCTGTTGTTTGGCCAAAGTGTATTTTGCTGAACATTTAAAAGCCAGGGGTATGTATTGAAGACCATATTTTATCCTATAATGGTTTACTTTAGCAAATTGTGATTTGAATTGAGAGTTGTCTCATTGCCATTGGCACTCATACTAAATCTTCTTATATCTATCTAATTATCATTTTAATACCCAGAAATGCATGAAAATTGTCATTGTTATCTAACAAAAAAATAAACAAATGCACAAATCTTTAAATGTTTAGTAACAATGCAATGCCTTTCACCATGATCACGACCATACCCTGGTTAAAGCTTGTAAAAATATATATGTAGTTATTGAATAAACAGACAAAAGAGATTTTCATTGTCCAAAAAATTGTACTTCTCTGAATTGTAAAGACTTCTCCTAAAGACAATTAAAACTCCATTAGATCAGCAACAAACATTTAATAAATTAAAAAAACCTGTAAAGGGAGATAACTTGACCCCAAAAGAGCTACCTGCACGAATAAAAAAAATTAAATAATTTACTTTCAAATTCAGACTACATGTTATTGGTGGGGTTCATGTTACTAAGTTTTGTGTTTTGCCTTTTCATCATTTATCATCTTTTTAGACAAGGTTCTGTAGGTTGTTCTTTTTTTGAATATCCATATTGTATCTTATAAATACAATGTAGTCTCTTTGACATTTATGAACAAGTTTAACTCCCGTGTCCTGACTGTTGGTGTTATGTATAAAACAACAAAATTCAAAAGCACACATCTAAAATTGTATATATATTGAAGTCTCTCCTTCCATAGTAATGTAAACAATTAATCAAATTAATATTTTCATTTTTGTCTTGCACACAATGAATGGCAAGTAATTTAATTGCAAATTTAGAAGATTTACATACCACCTGTTCCTGCCATTTTTTCACTTATCTAGTGTCTATAAATAGTGTCTAATTCATCTGAAATGGAAAATAAATCATTATCATGATTATTGATGATGTTTATCAGTATGATCAGTTAGCATGGTTAGTTCAATAATTTCGTTAAATGTGTTGATCTGTATTTTTATACACAATTCTTTCACAAGATGCTAATTTAATCATTCTTTACTTTTTAATTTCCAAGGAATGTAATGATTTCTATAAGGCAGTGTCTGTGTCTTATTGCATGCGGGGACAAGTAGTCAAATTGCTATTTGTAGGCCATGCATGTAATCATATGTCATCAGATCCGGAAAAACACCTATGTCTTAAAACTTTTTAAGGTTTGTCTGTGTTGAGGTGTAAGCAGCCTTTTATGCCCTCAATCAGACACCACCTGTCATACTTGTACTGAGTCTGAGGTGGCAAGATCATAAACCTTTTACTTCAAGCTAATAAAAGTAAGGTTACTCTTTCTTGAAGGTGTTGGAAGTTGAATAAGATAAGGGTGCTCAAAATTTTGGAACAGCTGTTGTGATTTAAATAGTGAATTTTATGTGGGATTGACTTGAAGCTTAAATATCAAACACTGAACCAGTCAAAAAACGGCCCATGAAAGATAAGTTATTTGGAAGCAAGTGCTTACATTAAATTAAAAAGAATCATTTCAAAGCTTCGTCACTACAAAACAGTAACACATGTCTTCCGTATATTTAGTGGTTGCAATCACGAAAGTAAAGGGAAAACATTTAAAATCCTAATTTTATGTTCTGCAGTGTACACCCCAACAAAACCGGAAACGAAATGCATTGTGGTCAAGAGGCGTGAGAAGAACTTCCGGTTTCGTTTTATCAGTTGTCTGCTAGAAATAGAATTGGGTTTATAACTCTGATGGTAATTCATAACACTTAACATTACCAAATATTTTTCAAACATGGAATATTCCAAAAATAACATTATCATTGACATTGTGGTGGTAAACTCCAGTAAACAAATAACACATCACTCATCAGCCTCAGCTACTGTTGACCAGTGATCATAGTGGGTCTCATTGGGGTCTAAGCGTGACGCGGGATTGCCGATTTTTTGTAAGCGTGACACGTGAAAGTCAAATTATTGTGCCGTGAAAACGGGAAATGAGGTCTTACGGGACCCGGGAATTGACAAAAAAATGAGAATTGCTTACATACGGTATATAGTGTAAGCGGGATACGGGAATCTGACAAAACAGTAAGCGGGATCCGGGATCGGAACCCCCCAATGAGACCCCCATCATAAGAATTATCAAAATACAAGATACTGATTTATGATAGGAAGGTTCAAATAAAGACAAAACCAAAACCTCATGCTTGTCCCGGGCTACATTTCTTTAAAAAGACGTAAACCAGGACTAACAATACACTTCAAAGTCAGCCCAGAGATTGTATAAAATTATGCGTTCATAGGATATTAATTACTATTAAATCAGATACAACTAGCTAGCGTATTCATGACTCCATGATCTCCAAGAATGACTTAGTAATAGCTTTTGTCCTTTTTCATTTAAAAAAATATTTATGATTGTATTTCTCGCGAACGAGCTTCAATCGTTTTTCCCTATTTCTATTTTCTGGGAAACTTGCCATTTTTTATTTCATGTGTTTTAGCTCAGAGCGGGCCAGGGCAGACTCAAAGCCCCCTTTACCACCCTCAGTAATGTTTAACTGTTTCTCTCAATTAAGTGCTAAAAAAATAGCCCCTTGAATTTGACAAAATAAAGTACCGGGGTAATAAAAAAATACCTAGCTCAATCTCTTAAGTTAATTTATCAGTATCAATTAAAAAAGTGTACATCAGAACTATCGAAGGGATACTTTGTTGTCTCCTGGTTGTCATATTAATAGAACGTTCCAGTGATTTATTTTAGGTCTGAATATTGGCCCCATTTCCAATTAGAAAAACCCAATTTTTTCCCAAATGAACACTGAAAATTCCCAATTTAATCAAGTTTCACAAATGATATCGGATATGTTCCTTACGTCGTAACAACATTCCCCTTCCCTTTCATAAATGTGACCTACCGAATTAGACTATTTACCGGATTTGTTATTTCATAAGCAACACGACAGGTGCCACATGTGAAGCAGAATCTGCTTACCCTTCTGGGGCACCTGAGATCACCCCTAGTTTTTGGTGGGGTTCATGTTGTTTATTCTTTAGTTTTCTATGTTGTATCATGTGTACTATCGTTTGTCTGTTTGTCCTTTTCATTTTTAGCCATGGCGTTGTCAGTTTATTTTCAATTTATGAGTTTGACCTTTCGTCCCTCTTTTATCATTCATATAAAAAAAAAACTATATATATTAAAATGCACCAAGAAAAAAAATGATTTGTTAAAATTGGTCATAATCATGATAATAGAAAATTAAAATTTTAAAAAATAACCTCATTAAACTTTGATAAAAAATAATTATTAATTTTTTCTCAATTCACATGTTATAGGACACATTTTCCCCATTGCCTATAGCCCAGGCCCCATTTGAAAAAGGTAGGAAAATCACTGCATTCCTAAGAGACAAGCCCAGCCGGGATGTTAGGTACCTGCAAGAAATAACAAGTTAGTAACCCAAAACAGGAATAGTTACGAAACTTTTAATTGCTTTAATGATATCCATTATGACTCTAAATATAAAAAAGAAGATAAGGTATGATTTCCAATGAGACAACTATCCACAAAAGACCAAAATGACACAGTAATTAACAACTATAGGTCACCGTACAGCCTTCAACAATAAGCAAAGCCCATACCGCACAGTCAGCTATAAACAATGATAAAAGGCCCTGATAAGACAATGTAAAACAATTCAAACAAGAAAATTAACCATGTTAAAGGCCTTATTTATGTAAAAAAATTAAACATTAAATTCTTGATATATCATCTCTAACCACAGTGGGTTTTTGAATTGGGTGTCAAATGTAGCAGGAGAGCATTGATTCTCATTCTCATTTGAAAATCACAATAATCTTGTTGGAGTCCTCTAGGACTCAAACCCAGGATCTACATTTGTAAATGTCAAATTGAGCTGACTGAGCATTAGCAGCTGTAGTTCTTAAATTTAATCAATTGAATACAGCTATTAAAGTATCTTAAAAAATGCCAGTGAAGCAATATCCTGTCACCCTTTGATATTTTAAGAATGAATGTTTTTATATCTTATATGCTTATATTTAGTGTTTAATTTGTGCCAAAAAATCCAAGCATCTTTTACTGAAATCCTATCTAAAGACTATAAACTTATGATGTTATTTCTTTATTTGTCTGAATCATACAAAGCTGTGATTCCAAGAAATACTTGAGTAATTTGTATTCAAGAAGTAACAGTTGCATATAATTTGTTCTTTTACCTAGCAAAAATAAAACAGAGGAAATAATAAAGCGTTTTTATTTTTACTGAAACTAACGTTTAATTTGTTTGCAGTTTATCAAAAGTTACTGATACAGAATGAAAGGAATTTATATCTTGAGTCCATTGAATCAGCAAAAATTTATATTGGATCAGGAGGTAACAATTTTAGATTTGTCTCCCTTTTTTTAGATCACCTTTCCTAAAAGGAAATGTGAGCTTTTCTCATCACTTGGCGTCTGTCGTTAACAATTTTTCAAACATCTTCTCTTCTGAAACTACTGAATGGATTTGGATGAAACTTAGCATGATTGTTTCTTTAATTATCCTGCACAAAGTTTGTCCTTCGATTTTTGATCCGTCCAAAAAACATGGCCGCCATTGCAAAAAATAGAACATAGGGGTAAAATGCAGTTTTTGGCTTATAACTCAAAAACCAAAGCATTTAGAGCAAATATGACATGAGGTAATATTGTTTATCAGGTCAAGATCTATCTGCCCAGAAATTTTCAGATGAATCAGACCACCCATTGTTAGGTTGCTGCCCCTAAATTGGTAATTTTAAGGAAATTTTACTGTTTTTGGTCATTATCTTGAATATCATTATAGATGGAGATAAACAGTACACAGCAATAATGTTCAGCAAAGTAAGATTTACAAATAAGTCAACATGACCAAAATGGTCAGTTGACCCCTTTAGGAGTTACTGCCCTTTATAGTCAATTTTTAACCATTTTTCGTAAATCTCCATGATCTTTTACAAAAATCTTCTCCTCTGAAACTACTGGGCCAAATTAATCCAAACTTGGTCACAAGCATCATTGATGTGTCTAGTTTAAAAGTTGTGTTTTTTTACCTGGCCAACCAACCAAGATGGCCGCCATGGCTAAAAATACAACATGGAGGTAAAATGTAGTTTTTGGTTATTACTCAAAACCAAAGCATTGAGAGCATTTATGACAAGAGGTAAAATTGTTTATCTGGTCAAGATTTATCTGCCCTGAAATTTTAAGATGAATGGGACAACCCATTGTTGGGTTGCTGCCCCTGAATTGGTAATTTTAAGGAAATTTTGCTTTTTTGGGATATTATCTTGAATATCATTATGGATAGAGATAAAATGTAAACAGCAAAAATGTTCAGCAAAGTAAGATTTACAAATAAGTCAACAGGACCAAAATGGTCAGTTGACCCCTTTAGAAGTTATTGCCCTTTATAGTCAATTTTTAAGTATTTTTCGTAAATCTTAGTTAACTTTTACAAAAATCTTCTCCTCTGAAACTCAAAACCAAAGCACTGAGAGCATTTATGACAAGGGGTAAAATTGTTTATCTGGTCAAGATTTATCTGCCCTGAAATTTTAAGATGAATGGGACAACCCGTTGTTGGGTTGCTGCCCCTGAATTGGTAATTTTAAGGAAATTTTGCTTTTTTGGGATATTATCTTGAATATCATTATGGATAGAGATAAAACGTAAACAGCAAAAATGTTCAGCAAAGTAAGATTTACAAATAAGTCAACAGGACCAAAATGGTCAGTTGACCCCTTTAGGAGTTATTGCCCTTTATAGTCAATTTTTAAGTATTTTTCGTAAATCTTAGTTAACTTTTACAAAAATTTTCTCCTCTGAAACTACTGGGCCAAATTTTACCAAACATAGCCAGAATCATAATTAGGCTATTTAGTTTAAAAATTGTGTTTTGTGACCGGGCAAATCAACCAAGATGGCCGCTACGGCTAAAAATAGAACATTAGGGTAAAATGCAGTTTTTGGCTTATAACTCAAAAACCAAAGCATTAAGAGCAAATCTGACAGGGAGTAAAATTGTTTATCTGGTCAAGATCTATCTGCCCTGAAATTTTTAGATGAATTGGACAACTTGTTGTTAGGTTGCTGCCCCTAAATTGGTAATTTTAAGGAAATTTTGCTGTTTTGGGTTATTATCTTGAATATTATTATAGATAGATTTACTGTAAACAGTAATAATATACAGCAATTTAAGACTAAAAAATAAGTCAAAATGACCAAAATGGTCAATTGACCCCATTAGAAGTTATTGTCCTTTATAATCAATTTTTAACAATTTTCATAAAATTTGTGAATTTTACTAACATTTTCCACTGTAACTACACGGACAAGTTCATTATAGATAGAGATAATTGTAAGCAGCAAGAATGTTCAGTAAAGTAAGATGTACAAACACATCACAATCACCTAAAAACAATTTTGTCATGAACTGTCTGCTTCCTTTGTTTAATTCACATATACCAAGGTGAGCGACACAGGCTCTTTAGAGCCTCTAGTTTTGGTTGTAATGCAACACTGTCATTTCTAGTAACAGGAACTGCTACCCATTTTTCCCTAGTTTGTGTAGATTTCGAGAAAAAAAAATAAGGAACACCAGTGGTACCCTATGGAAAATGCATTTCGAATAATTGCGCTCTTGTAACCAGGTTAGAAATTTAGATTTATCTCCCTTTTGACAAAATTTACCCTGGATCATGGGGTAAAAATTAAATATTTATCTCCACATCTTGACAAAATTTACCCTTGAGCATGGGGTAAAAATTTAATATTTATCTCCCCTTCTTGACAAAATTTACCCTGGATCATGGTGTAAAAATTTAATATTTATCTCTCCTTCTTGACAAAAATTATCCTGGATCATGAGGTAACAATTTAATATTTATCTCTCCTTAGTAAAACTACCCTGGTCAGGCGGTAGGAATTTTATATTTATCTCCCCCTTCTTCTTAGTAAAATTTACCCTTGACCAGGAGGTAAGAAATCCTGAGTAATTATGATTATTGAAACACAGCAATGTGCACACATGTTTTTAATGATTGATTCATATATGTATGTATGCTATTTTTAAAATTGCTAGATTTCTCCTATCATTATATTTGATAAAATTAAAACAGTATATGCACAGCACACATAAAAAGCAAAAAGCAGTGCTTTTATTGTGGTTCTTCAGTCTAAAGTCACAGTGAAACTTCAACAAGGAGGAAAACAACTCGATTGGGATTCTTTGCAAAATAATTCAGATAGACATTATTAGATGTTATACTACCATATATATGGCCTACAAGTTTATGAATTATATAATTGTACTACATGTATTAACTTTTCTAATTTGCAATTTTCTTCTGTTAAGCTAACATATACTTTTTTTCAGATAGAGAAACCAACTCCAGATAAATATGAGATTGTGGTCCATATTAAGTCTTGTGCTCTAGTTTGTCCAAATTGTAAGGTAAATATAAGTAAAATATCAATAATAAGTACATGTACTGGCATTACCAAATATATGTGGACTTTTGTTGTAATTATTGTGGTAATCAAAAGAAGGGTACCACATGTCAACATTGAAAAAACATTGGCATATTGAGGGGAAAATTCAGAAATATAGAAATCAAATTAAAAGATTGGCCATTTTGGTAAGTTTGCCAAATCAATGAATTTAAACTATTGATCTTCATTTTAGATATTCTGTATCGAAAGTAAAGTATTTTTTATGGCCTCGCAATGAAGTTGTTGGTGCCATATAGTTTAACCCTTGTCCCTAATTCTGTCATTCTGTAATTCCGTCATTCTGTCATTCCGCAACAAACCATTATAAAGAGTTTTTTTTCTAAATGCTTCAGATATTGGACTGATTTAAGGTATGTGAGTTAACCAAGATGAGTTACAGATCAAGTTTAAGTTTCGTTCCCCTCTGCTAATTTTTGATGAAATAACAGGCTTTGGACTTTGATAAATTGTTGAAAATCACAGTTATAATGACTTTTTTTCTAAACACTTTCAGATATTGGGCTGATTTTTTGTATGTGAGCTAACCATGATGAGTTACAGTTCAAGTTTAAGTTTCAGTCCGCTCGGCTAATTTTTGCTGTAATTTCAGGCTTTGGACTGATATATTTTTGAAAATCACAGTTTAATATACAGACCTTTTTTCTTAATGCTTTCAGATATTGGGTTTATTTTTGGTTTGTGAGCTAACAATAATGAGTTACTGATCAAGTTTGAGTTTCATTCCACTCTGCTAATTTTAGCCAAAATTATGGGCTTACAACTTTGAAAATTGATAATAATCACAGTTATACTGACTTTTTTGTCTATATGCCTCCATATTTTGAGCTGATTCTTGATATGTGAGACTACCATCATGTTTGTGTCCACATGTATTATTGAAATTGCAGATTTTTAAAACTTTTTGAGACATGGCTAATCATGTTGCTTTGACACATCTAGTTTTATACTTTAAGACCAAGATTATCATTATCATATTGTTATATAACATAATTTATATCTAACAATCAACAGCACTTTAGTCTAAGATATTTCTTCAGCAGCCAAAATAATCAGAAAATGTTATGTTTTTTTTCCAGGCATTAAATGAACTGTATAAAAAGAACCCCAGAGAGAAGTATATAGTTGGTCATGACATTGCCGGAGTGGTAGTAGATTTAGGAGAAGGTGTATCTAATGTTCATGTAGGAGACTCTGTTGTTGGTGAGTATATATAGTTGGTCATGACATTGCCGGAGTGGTAGTAGATTTAGGAGAAGGTGTATCTAATGTTCATGTAGGAGACTCTGTTGTTGGTGAGTATATATAGTTGGTCATGACATTGCCGGAGTGGTAGTAGATTTAGGAGAAGGTGTATCTAATGTTCATGTAGGAGACTCTGTTGTTGGTGAGTATATATAGTTGGTCATGACATTGCCGGAGTGGTAGTAGATTTAGGAGAAGGTGTATCTAATGTTCATGTAGGAGACTCGGTTGTTGGTGAGTATATATAGTTGGTCATGACATTGCTGGAGTGGTAGTAGACTTAGGAGAAGGTGTATCTAATGTTCATGTAGGAGACTCTGTTGTTGGTGAGTATATATAATTGGTCATGACATTGCCGGAGTGGTAGTAGACTTAGGAGAAGGTGTATCTAATGTTCATGTAGGAGACTCGGTTGTTGGTGAGTATATATAATTGGTCATGACATTGCTGGAGTGGTAGTAGACTTAGGAGAAGGTGTATCTAATGTTCATGTAGGAGACTCTGTTGTTGGTGAGTATATATAGTTGGTCATGACATTGCTGGAGTGGTAGTAGACTTAGGAGAAGGTGTATCTAATGTTCATGTAGGAGACTCTGTTGTTGGTGAGTATATATAGTTGGTCATGACATTGCCGGAGTGGTAGTAGATTTAGGAGAAGGTGTATCTAATGTTCATGTAGGAGACTCTGTTGTTGGTGAGTATATATAGTTGGTCATGACATTGCCGGAGTGGTAGTAGATTTAGGAGAAGGTGTATCTAATGTTCATGTAGGAGACTCTGTTGTTGGTGAGTATATATAGTTGGTCATGACATTGCCGGAGTGGTAGTAGACTTAGGAGAAGGTGTATCTAATGTTCATGTAGGAGACTCTGTTGTTGGTGAGTATATATAATTGGTCATGACATTGCCGGAGTGGTAGTAGATTTAGGAGAAGGTGTATCTAATGTTCATGTAGGAGACTCTGTTGTTGGTGAGTATATATAGTTGGTCATGACATTGCCGGAGTGGTAGTAGACTTAGGAGAAGGTGTATCTAATGTTCATGTAGGAGACTCTGTTGTTGGTGAGTATATATAATTGGTCATGACATTGCCGGAGTGGTAGTAGATTTAGGAGAAGGTGTATCTAATGTTCATGTAGGAGACTCTGTTGTTGGTGAGTATATATAGTTGGTCATGACATTGCTGGAGTGGTAGTAGACTTAGGAGAAGGTGTATCTAATGTTCATGTAGGAGACTCTGTTGTTGGTGAGTATATATAATTGGTCATGACATTGCCGGAGTGGTAGTAGACTTAGGAGAAGGTGTATCTAATGTTCATGTAGGAGACTCGGTTGTTGGTGAGTATATATAATTGGTCATGACATTGCTGGAGTGGTAGTAGACTTAGGAGAAGGTGTATCTAATGTTCATGTAGGAGACTCTGTTGTTGGTGAGTATATATAATTGGTCATGACATTGCCGGAGTGGTAGTAGATTTAGGAGAAGGTGTATCTAATGTTCATGTAGGAGACTCTGTTGTTGGTGAGTATATATAGTTGGTCATGACATTGCCGGAGTGGTAGTAGACTTAGGAGAAGGTGTATCTAATGTTCATGTAGGAGACTCTGTTGTTGGTGAGTATATATAATTGGTCATGACATTGCCGGAGTGGTAGTAGATTTAGGAGAAGGTGTATCTAATGTTCATGTAGGAGACTCTGTTGTTGGTGAGTATATATAGTTGGTCATGACATTGCCGGAGTGGTAGTAGACTTAGGAGAAGGTGTATCTAATGTTCATGTAGGAGACTCTGTTGTTGGTGAGTATATATAATTGGTCATGACATTGCTGGAGTGGTAGTAGACTTAGGAGAAGGTGTATCTAATGTTCATGTAGGAGACTCTGTTGTTGGTGAGTATATATAGTTGGTCATGACATTGCTGGAGTGGTAGTAGACTTAGGAGAAGGTGTATCTAATGTTCATGTAGGAGACTCTGTTGTTGGTGAGTATATATAATTGGTCATGACATTGCCGGAGTGGTAGTAGACTTAGGAGAAGGTGTATCTAATGTTCATGTAGGAGACTCGGTTGTTGGTGAGTATATATAATTGGTCATGACATTGCTGGAGTGGTAGTAGACTTAGGAGAAGGTGTATCTAATGTTCATGTAGGAGACTCGGTTGTTGGTGAGTATATATAATTGGTCATGACATTGCTGGAGTGGTAGTAGACTTAGGAGAAGGTGTATCTAATGTTCATGTAGGAGACTCTGTTGTTGGTGAGTATATATAATTGGTCATGACATTGCTGGAGTGGTAGTAGACTTAGGAGAAGGTGTATCTAATGTTCATGTAGGAGACTCGGTTGTTGGTGAGTATATATAGTTGGTCATGACATTGCCGGAGTGGAAGTAGACTTAGGAGAAGGTGTATCTAATGTTCATGTAGGAGACTCGGTTGTTGGTGAGTATATATAGTTGGTCATGACATTGCCGGAGTGGTAGTAGACTTAGGAGAAGGTGTATCTAATGTTCATGTAGGAGACTCTGTTGTTGGTGAGTATATATAGTTGGTCATGACATTGCCGGAGTGGTAGTAGACTTTGGAGAAGGTGTATCTAATGTTCATGTAGGAGACTCGGTTGTTGGTTAGTATATTTTTAATTCAAATATCTGAACTAAAATATTAGTTATGCAACATCCATGTGACACATACTTTTATCTGTGACCAGGGACTAAACTTAACGCTCGCCCAGTCGCCCAAGTGACCAGATTTTCGGCTGGGCGAATATATTTCGTCATCATGATCGCCCAGCTGACGACTGTAAAAAAATTAAAGTAAATCTGGCCCCTAGACAAAAACAGTTAAGTTTAGTCCCTGTGTGACATCACCCTACCGCTAAGTCAGGTCTGGTAACTGAACGACAACCTCTGTAATTCTGTAGTGTCCGACCAGAAGACCTCTGCCACAGTTCCAGACCTAGTTTTATTTTTTTAAATGATTTATTGTGTGTGAAATTACTACCTTCACAAAGAAAATAATCAGATTTTTGCATCAAATCAAAATTACAATTATATACTTAAAAATATGTTTGCTGTATGATAAGTTTATTATATCCACTTACTTTTACTATAACCATCTCACACTTGTGTAATGGAAATCATATCAAGATAACTAATGAATATATATATATATAACTTTGTTACCTTGTTCAGTTCAGTTCATATCAACATGTATTTAAGATACAAAAGACAAAACAAAATAGTTTTCTTTTCTACATGACCATCTGGATTTTTTTGGATGTATATAGTAGATGTATTCACTAAACCTTTAAATAGACTTATTAAGAAGGGATATAGTTACGATACTGTTGTCAGGTCATTAAAGATTGCATATTTTGGCGTTAATATTGATTCACTTGTAGGGTCTTTGAATCGGAACTAAACACATTTATTTAAAAACCAGTTGTTGGCATGACACGGGTTATGTTCTTCTCATATATGTTATGATGGTATGATACTAAACCCCTAACGGGAAGGCTTGTGTCTGATATTCATATGATGAAATCATAATCTTTCAATCAGTTTAATTGAAGTCTGTAGTTGGAGCTGGTTATTTATGTATTATTGTCATTTTGTTTATTTTCTTTGGTTACATCTTCTGATATCATACTCGGACTTCTCTTGAACTGAATTTTAATGTGCATATTGTTATGAGTTTACTTTTCTGCATTGGCAAGATGTATAGGGGAGGGTTGAGATCTCATAAACATGTTTAACCCCACCGCATTTTTGCGTCTGTCCAAGTCAGGAGCCTCTCACCTTTGTTAGTCTTGTATTATTTTTAATTTTAGTTTCTTGTGTACAATTTGGAGTTGAGTATTTAGTTTTTTATGGGGCCAGCTGAAGGATGCCTTCAGGTGCGGGAATTTCTTGCTGCATTGAAGACCTGTTGGTGACCTTCTGCTGTTGTTTGCTTTATGGTCGGGTTGTTGTCTCTTTGACACATACCCCATTTCCATTCTCAATTTTACAGTAGAAGTGTTTTCTATTAAAGATGATATGCATCAATTTCAAAACTATATAAAAAAAAAAAGCTAGCTAATTAAAGGCAAAAAATATTAATATTCATTGATTGAATCAAACCATCAAACCTACGAAAAAAAAGTTTGCCAGTTACTTTCTGCAGAACATGGTACATATTCATTCTCATTATTTACAATGATAATGATTTTGGACTTTCAGTACTTGATACTACATCAGTATATTTATTTCTTACTGTTTATATATTTATTTACTGTATACATACTTTCAGGAATAATACCTGTAGACAGTTACTATCCAGGATGTGGAGAGTTTTGTTGTGTGTCAGAATATGATGTGGGTAGGTGGAATTTGACTGACAACATATATATATATATATGTAATCAGCAATAAGTGAAATTAGGCATTAAGCTTAAATCCTAGGCAATAAGCTAACGCCTAGGCATTAAGTTATTGGCTGAAATTTTCAGGCATTAAGCTTATTACCTGAAATTTGATGATGATTATTCATCCTATTGCCGAATATAATTTTAGGCAATAAGTAAACTATGAAATAATGCTAATTTGGTGATTTATTCTTGATATAAATTCATTTCTTAATTATCTTTCTAATATTACATTTATGAATATACATTCATTTGACAGATCTTCAAATTTAGTATACTAAGTTTATTAAAAAGAATTTTAAACAGCTAAAACAGAATTAACTCAAACATTTTTCATGTGTTGCTGTATTACAAAATATTAAAAAGATTTTAAAAAAGTGATTGTATGCAATTAAAAAAGGGGAAATATTCTATAGAGTAATTATAATATTACTTCGAAAATTTGTACACATCACTAGTCGAGCTGGTTTGAACAAGGATTTGTATAGTATACAAATCCTTGGTTTGAACTGGTCAAAAGTAGACAAAATTAACATGATTAAGATAGTATTTTTTGCTCACACCATTTTCCAAATTTATTTGATAACAGTTTTAAAAGAAGATTTAAACACAAATTTCCATCAATTTTTCATATTTATATTATTATTTGATGCGTTTAAATATAAATAACATATTTTATTAGTCGTGATGTTATTTGCGGTCTCTTTGGGAGAGTTATCTCATTGGCAATCATACCACATCTTCTTTTTTATAATTTAAGATGACACTTGGCCCTGTAGTTTTGCATTGGTAAAATACTATTTTTTTCTTTTGCTCATACATGTATTCAAACGTGTGTTAATTGCAGTAATAAAATAAAATAGTTGAAGTACTCAGTATTTATATGAAAGTTGCATGAGATTTGAATTTGAACTTTCAAGTATGAAACCGTGACAATTCAAATTCAGTGCCTTCAAAGCATATAATGATTTTACCGATTAACGTAAGGGTACCCAAATTGCACCGAGTACCCAAATTGCACCTATTTAGAAAAAAATAGCAACAAAAATCTTACAAGATTTCCTAGAGACTAAACAATTTGTATTTTTATGATTTGATACTATGCACGTCTCCCAACATAGGTAAACATATTCAGATATACTCAAAACGTTCACAGTATTTATCAACAGATGGACTGTTTACTGAAAAAACAAAATGTGCGAAAACGTCACCATGCGACGTCATCAAAACGTCATCTTTTTAAGATTAGCAAATACAATATATTACAACTATCCATTTCGTAAAATATGAAGAGTAAGCATGGACAAATATCCAATTGTTCAAAATATTTGAAGAAATTAAACAAAAGCCCGGTTATTAGACTTTTGACGATGTGAATCTAAGCATGGATGCAATTTGGGTACTCCTCATTACAGAATCATGGATAGTCTGGAGGTTGATTCAAACCCATTTTTCAATGACTCAATATGGATTAAAATCTAAATTGGTGTACTTATACAATCAAGAAGGATAGGGCTACAAAATAAACACAGTATGGACATTTTTTTCTTGATCATAAAAAAACGTAGGTGAAAAAAACTGTCAAAATAGGTGCAATTTGAGTACTGTCACGTTATATATTTAATTTGAACTATTTACAATTAGTTTGTTCAATTCTTATATAAAACGTAGTTATATTTTTGACTTGTGTTTTGTTTCAAAGATTTTAAATGTACAATTAAAATATCAAACTTATTTTAATTCAAAACTAATAGTTATTTTCTAATATTTAATTGGGTTTTTTAATTAAAGTTATTTTTTTAATTTGATACAATATTTATATAAGCTTAATGCCTAATTTCACTTATTGCTGCTAACATATACACTATTTGTAAGAGTTTCAGAAATAGGAAGAAAAGCAAAGTTCTGTTTAGTTTTTGTTATGTTTCTCAGCAATATAACAAATAACAAAAGAACAAAACTGGTAATGTTTTTAAAGCTTTTTAATCTACATAGTTGTACTTGATTTTTTTTAAACTAAATTTATTTATGTGGTAGCCACAAAAATGGAAATTTTGTCAGACATTTATTCCCTGAAAAATTAATCAATTTTATCATTTCTTGTTATTTGCTTCATTTTATTTTGTAAATTTGATATAAACATTTCAAGAGAATGTGACCTGGCATTGGAAAATACTTTAGTAATTACTGTAAATTCAGAAATTATTGTGTGCATTTATTATTTTGATTTTGTCAGTTTAGACTTTAATGCAATTTTAATTTTTATGATTTATCATATAAAATATTTTAAAATGGGAGTTTAAATTATTGTGTTTGCAACTCTGTTGCGTTTTTTGCAATAATAAAAACCTCACATTAATTTCTGAATTTACAGTTTTATTTTGTTTTCCGTATATTCAGTAAAGAAACCTGAGAGATTGAGTTTTGAAGATGCAGCAGCTGGGATTGGCGACTGTGTGAAGGCATACACAGCTTTGTTTTATCAAGCCAGAGTCTGTTCAGGAGATACAGTCCTTGTTATAGATGGAGCTACACCATTTGGACATATCGTCATTCAGCTAGCTACACAATGGGGAGCCAAGGTTAATATAAAACAAGTCACAATATATTTTTTTCTTACTGCAGAATGCATCCAGTGTGTAGGTAATACCTTTGGTGAGCTTGCTTGCTAGCTGAATCTTGAAGTCATTATTAAGTTTTGTAAACTACCCTCCAATAAGAGTTGACTAGTCCGACAGATATCCAATCTATCTATCTGTCTGTAGGACAAACCATTTTCAATGGAGGATGGTATACTTACCCTAATAATGACTTCACAGTTCAGTTAACAAGCAAGCTAACCAAATATTGTACCTTTATCTACACACTCCAGGCATACTGCTGTAAGAATTTATTATTTACAGTTAACAAGTGGGGATTTTTTCAGTGAATGCTAGTGATTCATTCATAAATTCTCTTACATTAACTAGATATTATGTATACTGAATGAACTTGTTTTAATGTGGTTCACACAAAACTAACAAAGATAAAGTTTGAATTAAATCACATCATGTGAAATTTAATTGCTAAAAATACCTTATTTTTTATTTTATTTTATTTTTTTCAATTTTGAAGTTAATCACATCATGTGAAATTTAATTGCTAAACATACCTTAGTTTTTATTTTATTTTATTTTTTTCAATTTTGAAGTTAATCACATCATGTGAAATTTAATTGCTAAAAATACCTTAGTTTTTATTTTATTTTTTCAAAGGTCATTTGCTTGTTTTCTTTTTCAAGCGTGATAATTTTCTATAGCATGATTTAATAACAGATAGAACCACAAATTCCCTTTGTTTAATTGAATCCAGACCATCCTGTATGTTTTTAATGAAATGATATTGATTTGTGTGCTTCATTTTAATTCATTTTCTTGTTACCCTTTAGGTTATAACTACAGCTAGTAGTCAGGATGAACAAATGTTTCTAGAGAAAGTTAACCCACCAGTAGGTAAGTCAAATTACTGTAGTCATTTATATCTAAGATTTTTCAAAATAGGTTTATATTGAGTAAGGTTCATCATAGATATAAGAAAATGTGGTATGAATGCCAATGAGACAACTCTCCATCAAAGTGACAATTTGTAAAAAGTAAACCATAATAGGTCAAAGTATGGCCTTCAACACAGACCCTTGGCTCACACTGAATAGCAAGTTATAATGGGCCCTAAAAATGACTAGTGTAATACCATTTAAACAGGAAAACTAATGGTCTTATCTATATGTATTACTTAAACAGGGTTCAAAATTTATTTTTTGACAACCATAACCACATTGTTTTACTTTATATCTGAAAAAAAATATTTCTTTTGGTGATAGTTGATGTCATACCTGCCAACTGTCACAATTTGCGGGTGATTTCCCTCATGGAGGCTCCCAAATTGAAATTTTGAAAGAGCAATTTTGTCCACAATTTTAAACAAAACAGTTAATTTCACAATCACTCTAGGCTTATAAGAACATGAAGAAGCCAAAAAAACAACATTTAAATGTATTTGGAGGCCCCCTGGAAGGTTTCTTTAAAGGACTATGACAGCCACCCATGGGCATTTTGAAAAGTTGGCAGGTGTGTGATGTTAATTTTATTGCTAACTAATATTAGTCTATCACTTTTGGGTTTTAAACCAACTTTTATAAAAAGTGAAATGAGATATTGATGTTAAATTTGTTGTTTTTTTCGATGCATTTCTTTTGTTTCCTTTCCTTCCGCATGGTTTTTGTCTTCCAACTTGCACTATGCCATTGTCAAATTTCTAATGTCTGCTATTAGAAAATGGAATTACCAAAATTCAACGTGAGTACATCCCTAAAAAATTTGATAAAATAAACCTTTTTCTTTTAAAAGAATGCTTATGTTCATACCTTTTAAAGCCAATCATGTACATAATACATATTCATCTTTTTTGCTTAATTTTAACAATCATATGACTTCAAGAACCTCTTTTACAGCTCAGATTATTGACATAGAGAAGAGAAGTAATATATTGGTGAGCAGTGTGATGGAAGAGACAGGAGGCGTTGGTGTGGATGTAGTTATAGATAATGGAGGTAAGGGAAGAAGATTTTCATACTTTCAAATTTTATTTTCCATTTTAAGAGATGTTAATTGTTAAGTAACACAGGAATAATTATTTGTGATTAATAGTTTCAAGATAGAAAATATGAAAAAGTACTCTTGACTTCATTATATTCTCAAGAAATTATTAATTGATTGTATGTCTAGAGGACTTTACCAGGTACATGTATCAGAAATACTTAAAATATATGAGGGGGGGATAGGAGGGGTCCTGATTCCGAAATCCCGGGCTTAAAAACACGAAATCCCAAGGTCCTGAATTTAAATAAAGTAAATCCAGATGTCCCAAAATTCGAAAAACAAGAATTCCTAAATCCCGAAAGGGTCAATCCCGAAATCCTGAGCTTAAAAACACCCAATCTCGGAGTCCCGATAAAGGTCCTATCCCCCCTCATATATGTGTTATGGTCCAGGAAACAGATCCAGGATTATTTCACTGTGTATGATTATCTCCCTTTGCCAATGAAACTTGACCTACCAATGATTTATACCTGGTAATTAAGTTTTCTTTGTCAATTACAACTGCATTATATGTTTTTCTGATACATATTTAAAGTTTAACTTATGATGTGCCTATAATTTTAAGATTCTCATCTTGCATGCACATTGGTGATAACAAATAAGTCATTAGCAAGTTTTGGGGTTATATGATTTCTACTTGCTGAATGAACTGAAAAGGAATATATTCAAATAAAATTGCAGATAAATTAATAATTCTATTTGCATTTTTTTTAAGTGAGAATGTTTACTCAAGATGAGGATAAACGAGAAATTGAGGAGAAAAGAAAATATCCTGTCCTTCATAAGCATGATGTCATATCCTGTTTGGGAATGTCTGGGAAATGGATCACAAGCCAAAGTGACTTGCAGGTATTTTAGTTACTGCCAAAATATTATCAAGATGTATTTAATTATTTAAACTTTTGATGATGACTGGTTCACCTTGAAAACAGTAGCTAACAGTTTCTCTCCTGGTCTTTTGTAGAATGCTACCATGGGCCACCATGCAATGGGTCTTCAATGCAGCAGGTCCGAGAACACAATTAATTCGTAGTGCATTTCTTTTAGAACATAAATGAAAATAAAAAAAATCCCACCTGCGCTTTCCCAATGAATTTTTTACAGTGTGTTGTACTACTTTTGGGACAAATTATATCAAAATTATAGAAAACTTCATCGCCTCTAACTCAAAATATGGACAATTTTGTGTTTAGGGTGTCTTGAAATCTTTTGACAGCTTCCGAAGTGCTAATTTTTAACCTTTTTCAGCTAGACCAAATCACTACTTTCCTGTAAAATTCTGGACCCAATTTTTTACAGTGTAATTTCACCCCCCTACTTACAATTTGAGGCATTAAACTCGGAGAAATAAATTTGGAAGGGGTATAAAAATTATTGGCAAGTAACCCACTGTTAACACTAGGGACTATATTCGTGAACAACGAAAATCAAGGGACGACAATTGTGGTCTCGGACCTAATAGGATAGAAAGAGTTGACAAATCTTAAAAAAACTTGGTATGACCAAAGCTTAATTAATTATAACACTGCTTGCAAAGTTTCATAACAATAGGATATATATTATAGACACTATGTTAAATTCTATACTCATCTTTGCGTGTTAAATTTTGACGTTAAAATTGAAAAATTTCAACTATCAACATTTTGGGCTTTGAAAATTAAAATGTTGCAAAAAAATACTTTTCAAATGCCCTAATATATCATTTATTATGTACTAAAAGCAATAGAGTACTCATTTGATTTATCAGACTTAGCATAATTATTCAAAAGTCAAATTTATATCAGCCTGGGCCTAAAATTTGAGGTTTTTCAATGAAAGGGGGCCTTACATGAAGATGTAATATATTCCAGCAAATTTAAATTGGTGAAGCTTTTTGGTTATAAATAATCCTTACATATGTATTGAATGTACTTTAAATAGAAAGAAAAGTTACAAATAGCATATCATATTACTTTAAAAGGGTCTTAAGCCAAGCAAGACTGGAAAAAGATAAGGGTCAATTTAAGCCGTGCCACATATTTACATTAAAAAATGCATATTGAGGCTATCAGAAATAAAAAATTGTGCCCTTTTTGTCATTTCTATACTCATGTGACATGATACAACAAATCTGAGCACAAAAAGGCTCTTGCAATTAACTTTTCTTACAGACAGTATGGTCTGATACAAAGATTTTTGCCTTTTTAATGAAAAACTTGAATGCAATTTTAGTCTCAACAGGCTTATATTTAAACCACTTGCTATCCTACAGAAGAAAAGAAAGATATTATGTGAAATGGAACAGGTACATTAGACATTGTAAAGTGCTTTTGATACAAATTTAGTGAGGTCTTTATTATAGACTTCAAATTTTATGTACCAAGAACCCCACTTTTGACTTCATCCAAACAGGACGTTAGACAAGGGTCATTTATACAACACATTTTGTACATATTATCTGAAATAACCTTCTTTTCTGTAGATTCTGAGTTCATAAACAAGTAAAAGTACTAGATAAAGGCATATAAACACAAGTATTGACACATGAAAACCTGTTAGATAGAAAGTCAGGATGCCATGTATGCATCAATATTGAAAAAGCCTTGAAATGCCTATTTTGACCATAAAATGCCAAAGTTGGTCATTTTTGCAGAAATTCTATAAAATAAAAGTTTAAATCCTTTAGTTTCATGCTATTTGACAAAGTGACACCACCAAATCATTTAGGGAAGTTGTCAAAGTACAGATTCTATATTTACAGACTTCACCTCTTAGGTCCGAGAACACAATTAATTCGTAGTGCATTTCTTTTAGAACATAAATGAAAATAAAAAAAATCCCACCTGCACTTTCCCAATGAATTTTTTACAGTGTGTTGTACTACTTTTGGGACAAATTATATCAAAATTATAGAAAACTTCATCGCCTCTAACTCAAAATATGGACAATTTTGTGTTTAGGGTGTCTTGAAATCTGTTGACAGCTTCCGAAGTGCTAATTTTTAACCTTTTTCAGCTAGACCAAATCACTACTTTCCTGTAAAATTCTGGACCCAAATTTTTTTACAGTGTAATTTCACCCCCCTACTTACAATTTGAGGCATTAAACTCGGAGAAATAAATTTGGAAGGGGTATAAAAATTATTGGCAAGTAACCCACTGTTAACACTAGGGACTATATTCGTGAACAACGAAAATCAAGGGACGACAATTGTGGTCTCGGACCAGCAAGAAAATTCCACACCATGAGATGGTTTTAAACTTATATAACAAGTGTATTAAAATGTTTGATATCTGTTTTTTTGCAGCTTGATCCACCAGATAGCCAGCAGTTATTTCTACGAGGTGCTAGTGTTAACTTTCTATTTGAAAACATGTGGACCTTGTCATATGCCCAGCATGGAAGATACCAGCGTATCCTTTAATATAGAAATAAAGAAAAGATTGGTCGATGCATATAAAGATATAATACGATGTGGTGAGACAACTCTCTATCCAAGTCATAATTTGTAAAAGTTAACTTTTATATAGTTCCTTCAAAATCAAATCGTATCATAGAAAATTTTTATGAATTGCTGTGAAAAAGTAATATTCATCAATTAAATCAGGTGCTAAGAATATTAAAAGAATTTCAATAGTAGCTTATTGCCTTATGCGTTTGTAAGTTAATGCATAACATTTAGGTCAAGAGGGTTGCTCATATAAATGGTTGAAGAATGGTATAAAAATGAAAGATTGTGCTAGTTAAATAAAAAAAAATCATAATTAAGATATTTATAGTAAAAATTTTAATTTTACTGTGAATTCATTATAATTTGTTGGATACCAATTTTTGTGGGTTTCGTTGGTACATGTGAACCACAAATTCAAATGTTCAACGAATATCATATTTTTACTAGGCTTTTTCTACAGAGATTTGCAAATCCACGAATTCAAATATCCACGAATATGCAAGTTTTCAGCAATCCACGAAATATACCCACCAAAATAAATGAATCCACAGTATTGAAAATATATGTAATACATAAAAAAGAATAATTGGGTTAAATTGCACTACTATGCATATATGATTCCTTAGTTATTTATAGATATTCTTCAGGATGCTATTAACAAACTGGAGAGAGGAATAGTAAAGTAAGTGGTTTTTTATAGTTCTGTCATCTTTGTGCTTGTTGTTAAACTATGAAGTTATAGTTTCATGGTTTAATTATTTTTGCTATCATGTAAGTTCTTTAAACAAAAATGCTCTCATCTTTTTATACTTTAAAATTTAAAAAAAAAAATCACAGTGTAAGTAAATATTTCAAATATAGATGCCTTAAAAGTATGTCTCTTGATACAAGTACTTGTACTTTCATGTGTAAATAAATTAATTGGTGAAAAACAGCTACCATTACAATGGTCTGTTATAATTCTAATACAGGCCCCAGTGGCTGAGTGGCCTAAATTATCAACATGAAATAGCACAATAAAGTTGAAAGTGGCTTTAAACACCAATCAATTAATCAATTAATATTATTCTATGGTGATTCAAATTAACAAGTTTAATTTATTGCTACAAATTTTCCTGCCAAAGGTTGTGTTTCCCTCTTGGCAAATAAAAAAATCAATAAATTACACAACACAAAAATGAAGCATTAAAGGCACAGTGGTCATAAGCAGATTATGAGCATGATAAGTTAATTATTAGAACTAAAAGCATATAAAATGTAATCTAATGAATTAGACTTAAAAAAAGTGAAGCCAAGAGACAATATGCATGCAGATATTTTGACTTTATATCAGATACTTTTGAAAGTAGTTAAATGCCCCCCCCCTTTATTAAATGTCCATTTGTTTGTTCCTCTTTTTGTTTGTCTGTCTGTCCTGCGTCAAGTTAAAGTTTTTGGTCAAGGTAGTTTTTGATGAATTTGAAGTTCAATCAACTTGAAACTTAGTACCCATATTTCCTATGATATTACCTTTGTAACAGTAATGCCAAATTAGAGTTTTGACCTAAATGTTATGGTCCATTGCACATAGAAAATGATAGTGGAAGTTGGAAAGGGGGCATCCGTGTCCTTATACATGGAAACATTCTTGTTATACATGAATTTGCATTTTATTTCAGGACAAAGATTTCTAAAACTGTGAGTTTAGAGGAGGCTGTGAAGACATTACCTGATTTAGAGAACATTAGAATAGGAAAAACTGTAGTGAACATGTAGCTTGTAGCTGATTATACAGGGCTATAGTGATCATGTAGCTGAACATCCAGTGCTCTACTTGTATTTGTGCAATATCAATAAAATATTACTTTATTTCTTCAAGATTTCAATTCATTTGATATTAATTTAACTTCATGAGTCCTTGATTTAGACCCAAGACATATCCAAGTTTCTTGCCTCCTGGTTGGAAATTATGTAAAATAGTAAATTTTTTACACAATGTGGTTTAATTATTATTCGTGGGATACCAATTTTCGTTAATTTCATGGGTAAAGGTTAACTACTTATTTCAGTGTTGGAAGATACAGACATTTTCAATAGGCTTACAAACAGACTTTGGCAAAACAACAAAATTAAATACCCACGAAACATTTTTTCATTTATCCACAAAAATAAATGAATCCACAGTAGACTGTATAGGGATTCAGACTTTAGGAGTGCTTTAGCAAAAATGTCTGGACCTTGAGAAGTGTTTTACTCAAAATGTCTTGACCTTGAGAAGTGTTTTACTCAAAATGTCTTGACCTTGAGAAATGTTTTACCCATAATGTCTTGACCTTGAGAAGTGTTTTACTCAAAATGTCTTGACCTTGAGAAGTGTTTTACTCAAAATGTCTTGACCTTGAGAAGTGTTTTACTCAAAATGTCTTGACCTTGAGAAATGTCTTACCCATAATGTCTTGACCTTGAGAAGTGTTTTACTCAAAATGTCTTGACCTTGAGAAGTGTTTTACTCAAAATGTATGGACCTTGAGAAGTGTTTTACTCAAAATGTATGGACCTTGAGAAGTGTTTTACTCAAAATGTATGGACATTTAGAAGTGTTTTACTCAAAATAAATGGACCTTGAGAAGTGGTTTACTCAAAATGTATGGACCTTGACAAGTGTTTTACTCCAAATGTATGGACCTTGAAAAGTGCGTAGCAAAAATGTCTGGACCTTGAGAAGTGTTTTACTCAAAATGTCTTGACCTTGAGAAGGGTTTTACTTAAAATGTCTTGACCTTGAGAAGTGTTTTACTCAAAATGTATGGACCTTGAGGAGTGTTTTACTCAAAATGTATGGACCTTGAGAATTGTTTTGCCTACTTTTAAAATGTCCAAAAATGTGATGGGTAGGCATGACCATTTTGATTAGGAGGAGAGGCAGGCAAAAGAACTAATTTGTTTTGCCATATTCCTTTTTTGAACACTCTGTACATAGCTTAAGGCCTAGATCACTACTTACATCTCTTTAACAATATGTCACTTTAACCTAGATTCATTTGTTATGTAATCTCTCGTGTGACATTTGCGTTTTGCCAAAAATAGTGAAGTCCAAAGTAGCAAGAAGAGTTGTCTCATTGGCAATCATACCACATCTTGTTTTTATGCCCCACTTAGGTGCATGGCCTTCAACAATGAGCAAAGCCCATACATGTTCCCTTTTATATGATCTTTCCAATTTTAATGCCAAATTAAGAGTTTTAAACCAAATTCAGTCCACTGAACATAGAAAATGATAGTGTGAGTGGGGCATCTGTGTGTTTTGTACACATTCTTGTTTATATGTATGTAGATTTCTAAATGTCTTTTTTGTTTGTTTAGCTCACCTGGACTGAAAAATTCATGTGAGCTTTTGCTATCTCTCTGCATCTGTCCCATGTTCTTCAACATTTCTTGAAACTACTCAATGGGACCAAACCAAAGTTTGCCTACTTTATCAAACGTATATAATGTTAACTACAACATTTTTAATTTTTGTCCAGGATGACCAACCAACAAAAACTGAAAAACTGAAAGATAAAAATGATCAGCACAACAGGTTCTTTCTAGCATTAAATTTTTGGAGAAATCTTTGAATAAATAGTACACCCATCAATTAAAAAGGGTTGTTTAGCATATGTAATAATCATTTCAACAGGTGGATTGATGTAATAAGGGGATATATATTTGTTATTTGGGTACCTTACAAGGTCCGCATGCCACCTGACCTTAACCCCATTTTATGGATCAGTGGACAAGGTCAAGGTTTCGTGGTGAAGTCCATATCTCAGATACTATAAAATATGTCTCCTATATTTGGTGTATGGAATGATTGTAAGGTGTACATGTCCTACTATCAGCTGTCCTGCGACCTGATTACATTTTTATGGTTCAGTGGTTATAGTTAAGTTTAATGATGTATGCAATAGGTATACTATATTTGGTGTACAATACAATACAATACAAATATGTTTATTATAGTGACATTGTGTATAACAAATTATGTACAATATTGAAATATTTCAATTAAATTACACCCGGCCCAATGGACCTATAAGTCACTTCAAATAGATACTATATTATTAATTCAGATTGTCATCAGGAATTTTATATACATGTTAATTATTTAAATATAAGTGTTGTCTGCGTTTTGTAAATGAATGTTCTAAGTATCGAGCTGTTTTTCGAGGATATTCTGACAATAATAAATTTAACTTTTCACTGTTATTCAAATTTAATACGGTTTCACCAAGTCCAGAGAATAATTGATTACGTAGTCCATTGTAAAATTGGCATTCAATCAGAAAGTGTAGTTCATTTTCAATATGTCCAGAGTCGCACATTCTACATATCCTTTGGCATTCTGGCTCACCAACAAAACGTCCTGTTTCTAATCTTAGCGGAAGAATGCCACATCTAAACTGGGCCAGTACCGATCTTTCTCTACGTTTTAAATTTTGTTTAACATATGTTTCTGTTGAATATGTCAATTTAAAAGTTCTATATGTACGAAGTTTCGGAAAGTTAGATAAGTTTGTATGCCATTTTGTTGCACATATATCCATAAGTTTGTTTCTGACGCTATTAACATCACATTTTAGCATTTGTTGAAAGTTTTCATCCATACCAACTAAAGACATTATTGTTCTTACACTTGATGACCAATTGTCCGTAGATAATTCGTAGTCCCGTAGGAAGACCCTTTTACAAAGTCTACTATTGTCCATATCCATCAATCGGTTCCAATATCTAACCATATTACACCAGCGACGTTCTTTTGAAGGTAACCATCCAACATCTCCGTTGATAGCCAGCTTTGGAGCAAACTTGTGAACTCCCAAAAAGTATCTTATGGCCTTGTTTTGAATAGTGTCGATACAATTTAAGTCTTTAAAACCCCACACTGAAGAACAGTAGTCGAGTATAGGTACAACACAAGAGACATACAGTTTTTCATAAGTCTTTATACCAAATTCTTTTAAACTGTGTATCTTCGATATAATAGCTCCGAGTGCTCTTCCACCAGCTGCAGAAAGATTTTCAGCATTCGATGTATAATCTTTTTTCTCGTTAAAAATAACTCCAAGGTATTTATATTTGTCTATAATTTGCAAGATGTTCCCTCCGATTCTAAACTGAAATTCGCTCCGTTTTTTGCGAGATGCTCTGAAGTGTACAACTTTTGACTTGTCTGTATTAATTAAAACTCTCCATTTTTTACACCAATCATGTAATTTATCTAGCATCTTTTGCATATCACATTCATTCTCGGCCATGAAAACAATATCGTCCGCATATAAAAGTAAAGACAGTTTCGATTCTCCAACTTTAATACCAAGTCCAAGTTGGTTGATTTCATCTACAAGATCATCAATAAAAACAGAAAATAATGTCGGAGATAAATTATCACCTTGTTTTACACCAGAGTTACATAAAAACCAGTCGGACATTTTATTGTTTAATCGAATACTTGCGGTTGTTTGCACATATAAACTTTTAATAGAGTTATATATTTTCCCATCAATATTATTAAGCAACAATTTGTACAGCAACAAATCACGATCTACGAAATCAAAAGCCTTTTTTAGATCAATAAATGTGGCAATAACATTAGGGTTGTTTTTTATTATGCTGTTAAGGGTGAATATATGATCCTCACATGACCGATTTTTACGAAAGCCGTTTTGTTCCTCAGAAAGTAAATCATTGTCCTCCAGATATGAAGACACTCTATTGTTTATAAATCCACTGTACAGCTTCGAAACACACGACAACAAACTGATTCCTCGATAGTGTAGTGGAATGCGTTTATCTGATGATTTGTCTTTAAGTATCGGACAGATGATGGCCTGGTGCCATAATGATGGTACAATGCTCGTGTCGAAAACTAGTTGAAACATAGAAGATAGGACGGCGATAACGTTTTCGGTCTTCAATACTTCATAAGGGATATTATCGATTCCACACGATTTTCCGTTTTTTGTTCTTGAGACAAGTCGCCTTATTTCATCTATAGTTATAGCTGAATTCAATTCTTCATTTTCAATAAACAAAGGATCGAGCATTCTTTCTTCTAATAAGACTTTATGACTAGAGGCATATTTTTGAAAGTTACCATCGAAATCGTCCGCTGAACTATCCGTATTATATATATTTTCAAAATCTCTTTTCCATTTTTCTAAAACGACATTTTCATCACTAACAATCTCACCATCTTTGTCATATACTTCCATTGGAATAGAGGAATGTCTACGAGGCCCTAGCTGTTTGATTTTGTTCCAAAAGTCCGTAGGATTATTCGTCGTCATAGTTTCAATGTCAGTGCACATACTTTGTTTATATTGCCTTTCATACTGGCGTAGCTTGCGGTCAAAGGTTTTTTGCGCTAACTGAAACTTTGTTCTTAGTTCATTTTTCACATTGGTACGTCCTTTAAACTTCAAGTACTGTTTTTCTTTTAAATGCATATCATTCCATAATGTTTGTAGGTCATCGTTCCAAAATTGCTTTTTCACCTTTAGCCGTTTTTTCGAGGATCCACTGGTGTTAAAAACTGGAATTTTATCGTTCATCTCCTGTATTATTATATTACAAAGTTCCATGTATATATCATCTATATTTTCTTGAGTTTCTCTAGTTTGTTCAATGTGACTTATAACATTTTGCAATGCAATTTTACACATATCGGAAGAAAACATATCATTTGGCATTAATTTCAATTTAAATCGCTTCGTTGATTGAGTAGGGCTGCCTGGAATGCTGTCGGTAAACATGGATTTTATAGATCTGAATTCTGTTACCAAGACTGAATGATCCGGAAGTTTGCTACGTTCACCAAGGAAGTTAAAAAGATTTGCCTTTTCTACAATAGATCTTGTTGTGATTGTTTCAAACGAAATACACTGGTCTAGATAATCTTGCGGGACACAAATGTAATCTACCACGGATTTCCCTCTACCTGAAATGAATGTGAAGTTATCTTTATCTTGATCGAATCTTCCATTCAAGACGCACATTTTCGATTCGTTCAAAAATTCCAAAAAGGTGTTTCCATGTTGGTTAACGGTTTTATCAAGCGATAATCGTGACGGTAATTTATCAAAATCAGAATAATCCTTCAGTGATCCTATTCTTGAGTTAAAATCGCCACAGAGAAAAATAGCGTCCGTATCGCATTGTTCATATATATCAGATAAGATGTGTGCAAAATATCCTTGAGAGTCTCTTCCCCAAACTGAGTTTTCAGGAGGTAGGTAACACGAAAATACAATAAAGTTAAAATCTGTGCTTTTTGACTGAAATTTACCACATATAACGCCATCTCGTATAATGTCAATCGTTTCATATTTATATTCTTCAAAAATCCAGTTTTTAATCAAGAGTCCTACACCACCTGATGCCTTTGGGGCATTCCTATGTATATATTGTCTATTAAATCCTTTCCAACTATAACCATCAACTTCAATGTCATCGATTTCTTTCAAATGCGTTTCACAGATACTAAAAATGTCTGCATTCACTTCCTTTAAAATTGCTGTACGTAATTCCTTATTATTTTGAGTCCATCCGCAAATATTTAAGTGTCCCAATCTAATAGTACCATTGTTCCGGGGGTTGTCCTAATCGTCCTTAGTTTCCATGTCAGTATTGTCAGTATCACTAACCGGTTCATTCGATTTTTTAAGAATTTTCCCGTTTGCGGTAACTCTGTACGATTTGCCTTGTGGTAATTCCCGTAAAATCATGCGTGTATTTGTTTCGATTAGTCGTTCAATACGGGATTTAGAGGATGTGTATGTAATGATTGAAAGTAGTACATGTCCATCTTGTAGGTGTCATCCGACCAGGGAAAATAGATTTACTGTTCCCAGGCTGACCTTAATCTTATTTTCTTGGTTCAGTGGTTAAAGTTAAGTGTTTGTAATTTGGTCTGTTGTTTTAATAATGGTTATAATAAATCGGTCAAGTATATTTGGTGTATGAATTTTTTTTGCGATTAGCCAATGCTCTGGCGTAGTCCTTATTGGAATCCATAATTATTTTGAAGTTATGACTCCAGTTTATGTGTATATGTTCTCTTAACTTATGACAATGAGATATCACTTTTCGGAAATGTTTGGTAAATTATTTTATGGGCGTCAAGTTGGTTACTAATTCCCTATTCCCTATTCGTTACCTATTCCCTATTCCCTATTCGTTACCTATTCCTTATTCACTATTCGTTACCTATTCCCTATTCGTTACCTATTCCCTATTCCCTATTGGTTACCTATTCCCTATTCCCTATTACCTATTCGTTACCTATTCCCTATTCCCTATTCGTTACCTATTCCCTTTTACCTATTCGTTACCTATTCCCTATTCGTTACCTATTGGTTACTTATTTGATTTTTAATATCCTTCCCCCTTTTAAATTATGGCATGGAATGGTATAATATGGCTGCCGTTACAATGGAAACGGCACAAATGTGAAAAAAAATCAGTTTTTGGTTTTTGGTGAACTGTTTGGATATGCTTCAACTCAAAATGATCATATTTTAAACAATGTAGGTGCCCACTATATACAGGTGTTGGATGATTTTGGCGATCATTGGAACTACTATGTTGCCATGGAAACTACACCAAAATTTTCAAAATTCTCAAAATGCTCAAAACTTCATGAAACTTCACAGTAATGATGGGCAACATTGGAAGATGTGGCATTTGGAGTTGGAATTTCCAAAATAGGTCTTGTTACCATTGAAACAATGCAAAAAGGACAAAAATTTCAAAAATAAGAATTTTGAGCAAACTGGATGAAACTTTACAGGAATGGTAACTGGCATAGGCAGAGTTGGAACGTGAAGTTGGAATTTTTAAAATGGCCGCCGTAACCATGGAAACAGCAAAAATATCCAAAATTTTAAAATGTTCAAACTTAATGAAAATTTGCAAAAATGTTACTAGACATCTGTAGATGCTCTCTTTGATTTTGGAATTGTCAAAATGGCTACCACTCACCTGGCAATAGGGGGAAGGGTGCCATCCGTTATTGCTAGCAATTACAAATCTAGTTGTTAATACTCTTATATCTGGTAATAGTTCTAAATTTGTTGAGGTAAAATGATCTTTTTATGACCTATTTATATGTGTTTGTGCTCAACCGATCCTTTTACTTCATGTTCGATACGCATTTGTTCCTTATTTGTCTTTAATTCGTTCTAACTTTTAACTGCTTTATGTCCGTATGTTTGAAGATGATCTTGTTTCGACGGGATGAAATCACCGTGTTAGCGCTTGCCTAAAAATGAAGATCTGATATCTATATATATATAATACGTTTGATGTACGTTGCACCTTTTAGAAAAGGATTTTCAATTAAGTTCACATCTCTGGAGGTAAGAATGTGTTCTTATAGATGAAATATCCCTATTAGCGCGTATGTACTCGTTCCAGCGCTCAGATAATACCCTGTTACTTATTCGTTCCTTATTCGCTTTAAATGCGCGGGGTATACGTTGCACCTTGAAATAAATCGTTTTTAATTGTGTTCATGTCTCTGGTGGTAACAATGTGTTCTTAGAGATGAAATGACCCTTTTAGAGCGCATGTACCCGTTCCAGCGCTCGGTTAATACCCTGTTACCTTTTTGTTACCTATTCGTTACCTATTCGCCTTTAATAAGTTTGTCGTAAGTTGCACCTTTTACAAAAGGATTTTCAATTAAGTTCAAACCTCTGGTGGTAATAATGTGTTCTTATAGATGAAATGAACCTATTAGCGCGCATGTTCCCGTTCCAGCGCTCGGTAAATAACCTGTTACCTATTCGTTACCTATTCACTTATGATACGTTTTTTTGTACATTACACCTTTTAGAAAAGGATTTTCAATTGTGTCCGTGTCTCTGATGGTAACAATGTGTTTTTAGACTTGGAATGACCCTATTAGCGCGCGTGTCCCCATTCCAGCGCTCGGTTAATACCCTGTTACCTATTCGTTACCTAATCGTTACCTATTCACTTATAATACGTTTGTTGTACGTTGCACCTTTTAGAAAAGGATTTTCAATTAAGTTCATATCTCTAGTGGTAATAACGTGTTCTTATAGATGAAATACCCCATATTAGCGCGTATGTACTCGTTACAGCGCTCGGATTATACCCTGTTACTTATTCGTTCCTTATTCGCTTTAAATGCGCGGGGTATACGTTGCACCTTGAAATAAATCGTTTTTAATTGTGTTCATGTCTCTGGTGGTAACAATGTGTTCTTAGAGATGAAATGACCCTTTTGGCGCGTAAGTACCGGTTCCAGCGCTCGGTTAATACCCTGTTACCTATTCGATACCTATTCGTTACCTATTCACTTATAATACGTTTGTTGTTCGTTGCACCTTTCAGAAAAGGTATTTCAATTGTGTCCGTGTCTCTAGTGGAAACAATGTGTTCTTAGAGATGAAATGGCCCTATTAGCGCGCATGTACCCGTTCGAGCGCTCGGTTAATACCCTGTTACCTATTCGTTACCTATTCACATATAATACCTTCGTTGTACGTTGCACCTTTTAGAAAAAGATTTTTAATTGTGCCCATGTCTCTGGTGGAAATAATGTGTTCTGAGAGATGAAATGACCCTATCAGCGCGCATGTACCCGTTCCAGTGCTCAGTTAATACCCTGTAACCTATTCGTTACCTATTCGCTTTTAATGCGCGGGGTATACAATGAAACTTGAAATAAATCGTTTTTAACTGTGTTCATGTCTCTGGTGGTAACAATGTGTTCTTAGAGATGAAATGATCCTATTAGAGCACATGTACCCGTTCCAGCGATCGGTTAATACCCTGTTATATATTCGTTACCTATTCATTTATAATACGTTTGTTGTACGTTGCACCTTTTAGAAAAATATTTTCAATTGTGTTCCTGTCTCTGGTGGTTACAATGTGTTTTTAGAGATGAAATGACCCTATAAGCGAGCATCCATCCGTTCCAGCGCTCGGTAAATAACCTGTTACCTATTCGTCACCTATTCGCTTTTAATGCGCGGGGTATACGTTGCACCTTGAAATAAATCGTTTGTTTATTGTCTTCATGTCTCTGGTGGTAACAATGTGTTCTTAGAGATGAAATGACCCTATTAGCGCGCATGTACCCGTTCCTACGCTCGGTTAATACCATGTTACCTATTCGTTACCTGTTCGTTACCTATTCACTTGAGACATGAACACAATTAAAAAACGATTTATTTCAAGGTGCAACGTTTCCCTTGCGCATTAAAAGCGAAAAAGGAACGAATAAGTAACAGGGTATTGTCCGAGCGCTGGAACGAGTACATACGCGCTAATAGAGGTATTTCATCTATAAGAACACATTATTTCCACCAGAGATATGAACTTAATTGAAAATCCTTTTCTAAAAGGTGCAACGTACAACAAACGTATTAAAAGCGAACAAGTAACGAATAGCTGACGAATAGTTAACAGGGTATCAAACGAGCGCGGGAACGGGTACATGCACGCTAATACGATCATTTCATCTCTAAGAACACATTGTTGCCATCAGAGACACGGACACAATTGAAAATCCTTTTCTAAAATGTGCAACGTACAACAAACGTATGATAAGTGAATAGGTAACGAATAGGTAACGAATAGGTTACAGAGTATTAACCGAGCGCTGGAACGGGCACATGCGCGCTAATAGGGTAATTTCATCTCTAAGAACACATTGTTACCACAAGACACAGGGACACAATCAAAAATCCTTTTCTAAAAGGTGCAACGTACAACAAACGTATTGTAAATGAATAGGTAACGAATAGGTAACGGATAGGTAACAGGATATTAACCGAGCGCTGGAACGGGTACATGCGCTCTTATAGGGTCATTTCATCTCTAAGAACACATTGTCACCACCAGAGATATGAACTTCATTAAAAATCCTTTTCTAAAAGGTGCAACGTACAACAAACGTATAATAAGTGAATAGGTAACGAATGGGTAACGAATAGGTAACGAATAGGTAACAGGGTATTATCCGATCGCTGGAACGGGTACATACGCGCTAATAGGGTTATTTCATCTCTTAGAACACGTATCTACTCTAGAGACATGAACACAAATAAAAATCCTTTTCTTAAAGGTGCAACGTACAATAAACGTATTATAAGCAAATGAGTAACGAATAGGTAACAGGTATTAGTTGAGCGCTGGAACGGGTTCATATACGCTAATAGGTTTATTTCATTTTTAAGAACACATTGTTACCACCAGAGACATGAACACAATTGAAAATCCTTTTCTTAAAAATGCAACGTATTACAAACGTATCATAAGCAAATAAGTAACGAATAGGTAACAGGGTATTAACCGAGCGCTGGAACGGGTACATGTGCGCTAATGAGGTTATTTCATCTCTATGATTACATTCTTACCACCAGAGACTTGAACACAATTAAAAAATGATTTATTTCAAGGTGCAACGTATACCCCGCGCTTTAAAAGCGAATAAGTAACAGGATATTATCCGAGCGCTGGAACGAGTACATACGCGCTAATAGGGGTATTTCATCTATAAGAACATATTATTACCACCAGAGATATGAATTTAATTGAAAATCATTTTCTAAAAGGTGCAACGTACAACAAACGTATTATAAGTGAATAGGTAACGAATAGGTAACAGGGTATTAACCGAGCGCTTGAACGGGTACATGCGCGCTAATAGGGTAATTTCATCTCTAAGAACACAGTGTTACCACCAGAGACACGGACACAACTGAAAATCCTTTTCTAAAAGGTGCAACGTACAACAAACGTTTTACAAGTGAATAGGTAACGAAAAGGTAACGAATAGGTAACAGGGTATTAACCGAGCGCTGGAACGGGTACATGCGCGCTTATAGGGTCATTTCATCTCAAAGAACACATTCTTACCACCAGAGACTTGAACACAATTAAAAAACGATTTATTTCAAGGTGCAACGTATACCCCGCGCTTTAAAAGCGAATAAGTAACAGGGTATTATCCGAGCGCTGGAACGAGAATATACGCGCTAATAGGGGTATTTCATCTATAAGAACACATTATTACCACCAGAGATATGAATTTAATTGAAAATCATTTTCTAAAAGGTGCAACGTACAACAAAAGTATTATAAGTGAATAGGTAACGAATAGGTAACAGGGTATTAACCGAGCGCTGGAACGAGTACATGCGCGCTAATAAGGTAATTTCATCTCTAAGAACACAGTGTTACCACCAGAGACATGAACAGAATTAAAAAACGATTTATTTCAAAGTGCAACGTTTACCTCGCGCATTAAAAGCGAATAAGGAACGAATAAGTAACAGGGTATTATCCGAGCGCTGGAACAAGTACATACGCGCTAATAAGGGTATTTCATCTATAAGAACACATTATTTCCACCAGAGATATGAACTAAATTGAAAATCCTTTTCTTAAAGGGCAACGTACAACAATCGTATTAAAAGCGAATAAGTAACGAATAGGTAACAGGGTATAAACCGAGCGCTTGAACGAGTACATGCGCGCTAATAGGGTCATTTCATCTCTAAGAACACATTGTTACCACCAGAGACACGGACACAATTGAAAATCCTTTTCTAAAAGGTGCAACGTACAACAAACGTATTATAAGTGAATAGGTAACGAATAGGTAACAGGGTATTAACCGAGTGCTGGAACGGGTACATGCGCGCTAATCGTGTCATTTCATCTCTATAAACACATTGTTACCACAAGAGACATGGAGACAATTAATAATCCTTTTCATAAACGTGCAACGTACAACAAACGTATTATATGTGAATAGGTTAACGAATAGGTAACTAATAGGTAACAGGGTATTAACCGAGCGCTGGAACGGGTACATGCGCTCTAATAGGGTCATTTCATCTCTAAGAACTCATTGTTACCACCAGAGACATGAACACAATTAAAAAACGATTTATTTCAAGGTGCAACGTTTACCCCGCGCATTAAAAGCATATCAGGAACGAATTAGTGACAGGGTATTATATGACCGCTGGAACGGGTACATACGCGCTTATAGGGGTATTTCATCTATAATAACACATTATTACCACCAGAGATATGAACACAATTAAAAATCCTTTTCTAAAAGGTGCAACGTACAACAAACGTATCAAAAGCGAATAAGTAACGAATATTTAACAGGGTATTATCCGAGCGCTGGAACGGGTACAGATACGCTTATAGAGTTATATCACCTCTAAGAACCAAAATCGACCACCAGAGACAACAAAACTATTAAAAATCATGTTTTAAGAGGTGTTTTGCAACGTATGATACACATATTATAAGCGAATTATAAGCGAATTGTGCGAGGTTGTCATGTCTGGGCCTTTTATAGGTGACTACACGGTTTGGGCTATGCTCATTGTTGAAGACCGTACAGTGATCTATAGTTGATAATTTCTGTGTCATTTTGGTCTATTGTGGAGTGTTGTCTCATTGGCAATCATACCACATCTTCTTATTTTTTTATGCAAGCGCTAACACTGTGATTTCATCCCGTCGAACCAAGATCCATCTTCAAACATACGGACATAAAGCAGTTAAAAGGTAGAACGTATAAAAAACAAATAAGGAATAAATGCGTATGGAACATGCAGTAAAAGGATCGGTTGAGCACAAACACACATAAATAAGTCATACAAAGATCATTTTACCTCAACAAATTTAGAACTATTACCAGATATAAGAGTATTAACAACTATATTTGTAATTGCTAGCAATAACGGATGGCACCCTTCCCCCTATTGCCAGGTGAGTGGCAGCCATTTTGACAATTCCAAAGTCAAAGAGAGCATCTACATATGTCTAGTAACATTTTTGCAAATTTTCATTAAGTTTGAACATTTTGAAATTTTGAATATTTTTGCTGTTTCCATGGTTACGGCGGCCATTTTAAACATTCCAACTTCAAAATCGAACTCTGCCTATGCTAGTTACCATTTCTGTAAAGTTTCATCCAGTTTGCTCAAAATTCTTATTTTTGAAATTTTTGACCTTTTTGCATTGTTTCCATGGTAACAAGACCTATTTTGGAAATTCCAACTCCAAATGCCACATCTTCCAATGTTGCTCATCATTACTGTGAAGTTTCATGAAGTTTTGAGCATTTTGAGAATTTTGAAAATTTTGGTGTAGTTTCCATGGCAACATAGTATTTCCAATGATCGCCAAAATCATCAAACACCTGTATATAGTGGGCACCTACATTGTTTAAAATATGATGATTCTGAGTTGAAGCATATCCAAACAGTTCACCAAAAACCAAAAACTTATTTGTTTTCACATTTGTGCCGTTTCCATGGTAACGTCAACCATATTAAACCATTCCATGCCACAATTAAAAAGGGGGAAAGGATATTAAAAATCAAATAAGCAACGAATAGGTAACGAATATGGAATAGGTAACGAATAGGGAATAGGGAATATGTAACGAATAGGGAATAGGGAATAGGTAACGAATAGGGAATAGGGAATAGGTAACGAATAGGTAACGAATAGGGAATAGGGAATATGTAACGAATAGGTAACGAATAGGGATTCTAACATGCCGTCCTTATTACGCTTTGTTAACAAAGCCGTGTTCTAAGGAGCACAAAAAATATGTTTGATACATGCGCACGGACTTTTTATATCAACGTTATTTCCATCGTTATCCTTTTAAATATTTACATTTAAGCAGCAAGCATAAACTTTTATTATATATTTTCATCAAACAACATATATTTACCCTGGTCGTAGTTTTTAAACTTATCAAATATGAAATGTAATATACAAACTCCTCGGGGAGGAAACGGGAACAGCCACACAGTCTTACGGTATTTTCGTACTCTTCGACCTATAAATATATTGTATTTGTCATGTTAGAATCGAAATAATTCCTGCATTTCATGCTCTATGCTCATTTTAACATGGGTAGGCATTATATTTGACCACATTTTACACGCTCAGTGTAAAATATCGACAAATATAATGCCTACCCATGTTAAAATGAGCATAGAGCATGACACGAAGGAATTATTTCTTAAATAGGGAAAAGGTAACGAATAGGGAATAGGGAATTAGTAACCAACTTGACGCCCATAATTATTTTTAGATCCCCGTTCATAAAATGGACAGAGGGGTTGTAAATGTAAGGCGAGTCGGAACAGTGACATGTCAGAGCGTGTTTAATGTATTGATCTAAATCAATATCATAAAATCACAGGCACTTGTCTCAGATTTCAACCCCCTATATACCTTAATATTAATTATAAGGTATATAGGAAATTTTTTTCTGAGACAAATGCCTGTGTGATGTTGGCATGCCAAAATATTTTCAAAATATAAGAGGGTCAATTTTTCAAGCTATGAAATAAAAGAAAGTCATTTGCAGTTAAGTATTGGACAGGTTTTTATTTATCTATTTATTTGTTAAAAGCTATTAAGTACAAGGGAAATTCCCCATAAACATGCTTGTACAAAACAATGCGAGTCAATATTCAATTTCTTTTAACCGGAGTGTCGATCAAATCCCAACAGTTTTTATTATAACAGAACACGTTATAATTCCTTGGATACTTTTTTTGCGTGGTTGTGTCAAATCGGGACCATACATAGGAGTAGAAGATAAATTATCAAACTCATTACACTATACGGCTTGTAATTGAAAGTGATGATAGTTACAACACAGCTGCATCATCCATCAATTTTGACGGTCATCCAGACAGTCTGCTAAGGTTCATAAACACAATTAAGACAAAACTGTTTGACAACCTTAACCCTAACAAATTAAAACACAGCTGCAGATTACATTAATTCTAACGGTCATTCAGACAGTCTGATAGGGTTCATGAAAAAAACTAAGAGAAATTTAATTAACAATCCTTATCATAGCAAATTAGGTGGGCAATTAAACATACTAGCAACAGAACTGCACCATGCGTATATTTACAGAGCTTAAATCTTCTTCTTGAGTTTTAGTATAAGTGTAACATTATACATGTAGACTTTTTCACCAAGAATCATTGTAATTAGAATTCACATATTTATTAGTTGATAGTGCATATGACACATATATAGAATGAACATGATTAATTTTCTATTTTATTTTTTCCTTAATTTTGTACTTGAATATACATTGTGTACTTTAAACATGTGTTATGGCACCTACACGAATTTATGAAGCTCTAGTACAAATGGTGCTTTGATGAGCCACTTAGATAAATAGTGTACTTAGATACATTTATGTACTTAACACAAGCGCACCTGAATCTGCGAGACTCTAGTACATACAGTCAGTACATGTGGTGCTGTGATGAGCAATGCCCATATGGCATTTAGATATATTTGTTGTGTTTGAGTACTTATTGTATCTAGTTTTGAGTTCATATAGCATTTAGATGAATTTGTGGCGCTCTAGTACAAATGGTGCTTTGATGGGCAGTGCTTATGGTACTTATATGGTACTTGATAAAATATAATATTTAGAATCAGTGCACACGGCAATTAAATGAATTTAAGGGTATAGAGTGTTTATAATATAACATAAGATATTATGGTATAAGAGAGAAGTGCAGATGGTATAAATATGTTAAAAATGTTCTTATGGCACTTATTTTGATATGGAAGTTCTATATCATACATTCAATATATTTTGTGTTCTTTTCCAGCAACCGTTTTATCAGAAATGCCATCCCAAGAACTTAAAAGAAGTATTCGTAAACGGAAAAGCACACAGAGGCTTGTAGAATTAATGGAAAACATAGGAAGTTCAGATTTGGGAGTGGGTGTATCTATTAACAATCCTGTACCAAGCTCTTCAAATCCAAATAATAATTCCGACCAGTTGCCACCTGATAATCCACATGTACAGTCCAATCCAATTGATCCAAATACGTATAATGATGACCAAATTCTGAGAATATTGACGGACGCAACTTCAATTATCACCCAAACAGTGGTTACAATCATCAAAAGCACTGGTGTTATTCAAGGCATGGATGTTATCTTACCACATCCAACTTTTATACCAACACACCAAGGTGTTAATTCCATTTGTCCACCTAGGCAAGATACAAGTTCATGTAATACAACAGGAATGACGACACCATCCCAGTCCCACTCAACAAATGTTATTGATGACCAATCATCTGAGAGCAGTCATCCGTCCTGCTCAAATATTTTTAGCAAACGCGGTCAACAGTGTTTCATGCCAACTGAAGGATCTCCGAGTCAACAGGCGGTGAACAATCTTCTACAGGGCACTCCAAGCACAGTTACATTTTCAAATGAGTTAGGAGGCCAGGGTTTATCACGCCCACTGCCTTTGGGTATAGAATCTGTTTTATGTGTTTTTGATGTTGTATCATGAGGATATGGACCTCTGATACGACACAAGGCTGTTCTTTTCATGAAATACGTTGGAGGGTTCCTTGTTCTTGCCACTGTGCCATTAACGGGTAATCATGCTTATATTAAGTTGGCATGTTTTTTTTGTTATTTTTTTAATATTATCTGGTATGTGTACAAAAGGTACATGTATGAGAGTGTAATAACTTTGATGACAGTATAGTTGATACTCATTTTTAATTGTATTTATGTTGGTAACTGTGATTACGACATGTAATGGGGACATGCATCTCTTTGTTTTCAATCCTGTTTACAGACTTACGGTTATATTTTGTGTAGTGTATATGGTTTTTGCATTGTTTTTGTTTTTGTTTTGTATTTTCCTTTTTGTTTTTCCTTTTTTATCATTTTTGGATTTGTTTGTTTTTTTTTGTTTTTTTTCTTTGTATAATTAAGTTGAGATATTCATAAGAAATACAATCATTTGCTACCATTATTTTCAAGACTGATTTAACACATAATAAAATGGAGTATTTATGTTTGCAACCATGGTCATGCAAATTTATACCATATTTTTTCAATTTCTCAAAGAAATTATAAAACTAACAGTAATGAATCATCCCCTTCTGTCATTGCAGCTGACGATGGGGTGAACTCTGGTCGACCTGCTGTCATAAAATTTAAGGAATCTCATAAAGATTGTTGATTAACTTTACGCACTGTAATAAACTATGCGGGTAATGCTGTTATCTCTCAAGAAGTTATAATAAGCAGTCAAAAATGTTGATCACTGGATCAAATTAAAAATAAAATAAAATAAAATTAGAATTTTCAATGTAAATATATGTATATATTTGGCTTTGGTTGCCTTTGGGACATGGACCTCTGGCAGCCATTAAAAAAAAAAAAGAAAAAAGAAAAAATCTGTTAATACATTATAATCATGGGATAGTTAGCGTTTAGTTTAAAGAATGAATACTCTTAGATAGAAGTAGCTTTACTAAGATTTGTGATTTCTTTTTTTGATATTTTTTGTTTTTCTTATTTTTGGTAGTTAGGACTTTGTTTCTTTAGAATTTTTTATCACTTGCTTGGATGCGGGATATTGTTACAAGGAAGGCTTTGGGTAACAATATTGTGGCGAATGTAACCCCATCTTTGATGGGATGGGTCAATAAGGTTTTGTCATTATAACCATATATGTTGTTTATAAATATGATTTAATGATTTCATTATACATGTTTTTCATTGTGTTGCTTCTTCGTCATTTTAATAATAAATGACAGTTTTCAATTCTTAAATATTTGTTTGTTTGTCATTATTTTATCCCATCAAACAGAGCAAGCATGTGTTGACAACAATGCTAATTTTTTATTAAAAATGATTTTTTGGCAAACTAGGCGGTACTCTTTGTCCTTATTCGGGAGAAACGCAAATACCAAGTTATTCTTTCCCCTGATCATGTTATACGATTTTTGAAGGCACTTCAGTTGCAGTTAGAAGTGGCAGGAAAATTTTGGAACTACAAATTATACCAACCATCCCTCCCTGGTTAGCTAATTCGGGTTTTCATTATTTTTGAACCAATTTAAATTGAAATGATTTTATATTGTTTAATAATGGGTATTGAGTATTCATGTTTTACTTGGTTAGATAATATGTCAGTGTTTATATTCGAATGTAACACCATCTCTGATGGGCGAATGTAACCCCATTTTTGATGGGATATGGGTCAATAAGGTTTTGACGTTATGGCCATATATGTTGTTTATAAATATGATTTATTGATTTCATTATACATGTTTTTTATTGTGTTGCTTCTTCGTCATTTTAATAATAAATGACAGTTTTCAATTCTTAAATATTTGTTTGTTTGTCATTCTTTCATCCCATCAAACAGAGCAAGCCTGTGTTGACAAAAAACTGCGATACTGATTGCACAAAAAAAATAATTCGAAACTATTCTCATTGAACCAGTAGCCTTTACAATCAACGATTTTTTTCTTAAGTATGAATTTAAACGCACTCTTCTCTAATGTCACTTGATACACACTATAATCACGTTTCCCCCCTTAGTTACTTCAAACAATCATAGATCAACAGACTGAGTCATCGATAAACATAATGTGGTCCTTGACCGAGGAGGTATGCAGTTATCATATGATTATAAATACATAAGATGTATGTTTCATTATAATACGTTATTCTGATTGGCTAACTGCAAATCACGTGTTATTCCTTAAGTTATTGCATTAAACAATAACATTTATCATTCACGATAACACGAGATCCCACAATAAAGTGCACAGGTAAATTTTATAAAACATTGATAACATTCTTGTTTTCATGATCGAAGATAAAAAAAAATATAAGTTTTGAACGCTTCTTTTTGTAAATTTATAGGGTTGTAAAACGTTGATCGTGCCCACATATTTAGAATAAAGCGCTTCTGCGCTTCATACAAAATGTACTTCGGTCAACGCTTTTATATCCCAATAAAGTTACAAAAAGAAGCATTCAATTCTTAAATAATGTGTTATATTCTATATTTATATCATCAATCAATTAGTATACATTTAAGCAAAATAAAAATTAAAGAATATACTAGTGCTTCTTAAATAATTTGAATCTATGCAACTAAAAAACTTGAATGTGATTGTCTCTCTTTGCTTGATACTTCGATATACATTAAATTGGGACAATCATTACAAATGTAAACAATGTGGCAATTTCCGAGTGATACATACATTCAAAATAAACCTCAACCAATTTGTTTGACTAAACCTATCACTTGTATGGCAGTCGTATAGAAATCAAATATGATGACAACAATGTGTGAGGAAAAAATATAATAGGTAAAATTGTAAAAAAAAATGGACACAGAATCACAAACTTTACACTACTATCCTTCGAACTCGTAGGCAATTTGTGATTGCAACGTTTCAATTAATTACACTCAGGAACAATGTGTTTAATGTTATGAAAATATTTGTTTATTTTCTTAACAACTTTTACTGCATACATTTTCGAACCGAATTGTTTTGATATATATATAAAATTATATTTTTTTGTTTTTCAAAATGTTAAGCACCAGATATCAAAATGTTAATGTAAACACAATATATTAAAATTATATGCTTCACATCTGTTTTTACCACATTGGAAATATCCAAATTTTAGAAAACATTTCCCTTCATATATATCAAATCAGATTTTATGGCCTGAGATTAAAGTGTTCAGCAAAAACATCTGTTAAAAAAGAGAATTAGCAACCTCGAACTGGTTCGATCAGGATATGTCTTTTTACATGGCAATATCCTTTTTTCAGACTTTTGTTGAACAATTACCATTATGTTATTTTTTATTCCCTTTCCTTTTTTTGCCATTAGAAATTTACACCAAATGCTCTAAAACTTTGTTCTAATTGTCAATCCTTAGCTTTTCTATACATTTAGATATGTAAGATTTCTCTGTTTGGATTTTGTTCTTTTGAACCAGAAATATGTCTCTGTTTGAACAAAAACAAAAAAAAACATGTTCCATAATCTTCTTCACCATCTGTTTTACATGTATAGTCCGTTTGATTTCTCTAAATCTTCAGAAATTAATTCTTAAAAAATCATAAAACATTAGACATGTGCTTTAAACCTGTTTCATTGTACCATGTGACTTTACTCATTTGAATAACTCTGGTCATGTGATTACTGAGCTTTATGTATGCAATGAGAAATACAAAATCACGCAAACAGAAAACGCAGTAATCACATGACCAGAGTTATTTAAATGAGTAAAGTCACATGGTACAATGAAACAGGTTTAAAGCACATGTCTAATGTTTTTTGTTTTGAATGGAATGCTGTTACACTACTCATACTTATACCATTGAGTATTTAATATTATTAATAATAATAATAGAAATAACATAGATACCTAATGAGTATCTTTTTTCGATTATTGGTTCAAAATTATGATTTTTATAGTCATAGTTCGTATATATCATACATTAACACACATGAAGAAAAAAAATATTTATTAGTAAAAAAGAATTTTTAAGAATTAATTTCTGAAGATTGATAGAAATCAAATGGACTATACCACAAAGAACATGCTCTGTGGATTTAAGAAAAGAACATGGATATCCATGTGAAGCTTGCTTTTAATAAACAAACACTACATGAAAAGTTATCGCTATGAAGGGAATCTTGATATTGTAAATTTTGAAGTCTTAAACTTTATCTCGAAAACCCTGTGCTGGTTATATCTTTAAGACTATTCTTTGTGTTTAAAAGCAAAATTATTTCATCTGGCAAGGAATATAAAAGTAAAAAAGTAAAAAAAAAAAAGAATTTGCTTATATATTTTCATTTTTTTTTATCAAACAAAGGATCCTTAAAATATTTAAAATCCCTGAAATTATATTAGAGAATTTGTAGAATAATTATTAAAATGTTCAGTGATTATGTAAAATCACTGGTCATTTTCAGGGATTATATATAATTACTAATGATTTTAGTGATTCTACATATTCCCTGAAAAATCAGGGATTCTACATAATCCCTGATTATACAAATTCACTGTAACATATATATATATATATATACAACTCGTCTAAACATCAACCCAACAATGTTAGATCTGTAAATTTGCTTTCGCAAATTTTTGGTTCTTCCCTCGTCGGGATTCGAACCCATGCTCCTGTGATATCGTGACACCAAATCGCCTGCACTGCAGCCGTCCCGCTAGACCACACGACCACCTGGGCTCTCAAAAAAAGAGCTTTCGGTGGCCATATGTTACCTTTCCACGTCAGTTTTAATCTAGCGGCGTACTACAGTACATGATATATAAGGCATGAAGATGTTATTGTTACAGATCAGCTAAATTATCTATAGTAAAGGATCCTACAAATTAATGTAAGATACAGTATATATATATATAAGTACGTCTGAAGCCCAGGTTATCGGGGATCTAGCGCGCCGGATACAGTGAAGGTGATTTGGTGACACGATATCTCAGTAGCATGAATTCGAATCCCGGCGAGGGAAGAACAAAATATTTGGGAAAGCAAATTTACAGATCTAACATTGTTGGGTTGATGTTTAGACGTATATATGTATCAGTATAATTACAGGATGCAAATCTATTTTTAGAAGCATACAACCACCTTAAATAAATATATTTATCGCTATTTTGTGCATTTTTCCTTTGATCTTTTTTTGTGATAATTTTCATATCATGCTTCTCGCTTGAGATGGAAAAATTATCGCTAGAAACTTAGGAGGCCACGTGGCGTTGCTAACGAAATTGACATGAAATTGACAACGTCGTCATAGGTAAAATAGCGATAAACAGATTATCATCGGTCATCTCAACTCGATTGCTTTTCTCACTTTCGCTGTACCAGCTCAAGCGAGAAAATCAATCTCGTATATATGATCAACGATATCTATAAATATATGTCTGCCTGTGTGTAATGACAACTGCAAATTATACCTTGTCTATCGGATTTCTTATGAATACCAGGCCTTAGAATATATATAAGTGCCTAGAAAATCAACCTAACGATGTTAGAGCAGATTTGATTCGTAACTTCCTTCCCGGCGCCGTGGCTGGAACCTGTATATTTTGTTTCTAACTTTTACGGCAGCACCGCCAAATATTGCACAGAGACTGTATCAACTCCTCTAAATCTAGTTTATAATTTAAATAAGCTTTCGTTTCGGGAGGTGTTACCTTCTTGTAGGAATTAAACAAGGATCGCTGTTACAATAAACGAAAAACTAATACACAACAGAAACACAACATTACAATGTAACACACACAGACACGAACTATAGTATAACAATGAACATTTTAATAAAAAAAAAGGATGGGTTAAACCTGGTTTTGTGGCGTGCCAAACCTCCCGCTTTTATAGCTATGTTAAATATAACATTAAAATGGCAACATTACATGATAGAACTACAATACAAAAAAAATGGGTGAACATAAAGGACAGAGAAACACACGAACGATAGCTAACAAAAGGTGCCAGGTTTAAAATTTGTCCACACAAGACTTACCAGTGACGCTGTGATGAAAAAAGTTCGAAAGCCAAAAAAAGTACAAAGTTGAGGAGCATTGAGGACCAAACGATCCAAAAGTACTTCAAAAATACTGCTAGGGTTTTCTGCCTGGGATAAGAACATCTTTTACTTCATCCTTTTACATCCTTTTATTTAGAATAATTCATAATTTTGCGAGTTGTAATTTTTATAAAATGACTATGTAATAGATAAAAAATGATAAAACCTCCAAAATAAAAAAAACCGGATAGATACATAACCTAATCCAGCAGATGAAAATTCACAGCCGTGTTAGCCAAATTGACAAACGCACAAAGAGACGTCACATTTGAATTTCTAAAAATTTCCCCAAAAATAGGAGGGAATTAGAGTATAATAATTAGAAATATAGAAATACACAATATATGCATAAAATTACTTAGACAACACAGTTCTACAAAAATCATGTTTCTATTTTGAACGAAAGGGCTTCATTAATTTTTCCAGGACTCTTTCCGTTACCATACATTTTATGAGATAAAATAAGAGAAAAGTCCTTTTCTGTAGAAATTATCGATCCGTTGATCTAGATTTATCGACGAATGGTCATAAAATCATTCATATGGGTTCACAATTCAGTATGTATATACATGTGACAAAAAAGAAAAATGTTGGCGTTAGTCATAATCAAAATACAATATATAAATAATAAGACATAAAGGGAAAATTAAAATGCAGGCATAAGATTTAGTCGTATATATTAAAGAACTTTGATAGATAAAACAAAACCAAAGATTTCGCTCTACATGGCTTTTTTTGATTGAAAAAGAAACGTAAGGTTGATTATAAAATACAAAAGTTAGTCGAAACCGGTACCTTAAGTAGTATTTACATTGAAATGTTATCATCTATTTGCTTGGTAGCGACTTGAACCAAACTGACATTCTTACTATGATTATTTAATTGTTTTCGTTCTAGGGTTTAGTCTAGCAAATAACACATACTTCCATTTATGGTAAAACGTATCTCCAGACTTACTAAAATGCCGAATGAACAGAGATGCTCCGTCCTTATTGATGACATTGGCATGAGCGGGTATAAATCCAAACATAAACTTAATGAATCAATTAAATGTGTATATACTAATAAATTTTATCAGGAGGCCAAAAAGGAGCATCCCTTTTATATCTTCCCCCTTAGCTTCATACTTAAATGACAAAATCCAGCTTATAGCCAGTCTTTCAGAATTAAGCGATTCCACAAGTTATTACATAATCTTTGTAGCTACTCATCCATCTACGGTCACAAATGGGAAACAAGCTTTACTAGAGGATTTGTTGCAAACATCATCAACCGAGATTATAGCTCCACAGCCGTGCTATAAATTAGAATAGCCCTTTTGTCAAATATATAAATTTCAATATGCGTATAAGGTAAAAGTGGCTGTATTGGTGACCTATCTATATTTAGGTTTAGTTCCAACATTGATTTTTTCCCTATAAGTATGTGTTTAATTTACCCTTTTTCAAAAAATTGTGCAGAATTTATCTTTGTTATCCTGTCCAGTATAATATAGACAAAGTTTCACATAACATTTCATTGCATATAAGAAAATAAACATCACTGGAAGTTACCCAAACAAATTTGTAACTCTTTTTTAACTGTGTGTCAGCTTTAAAAGCCATGTAAAAAGTAATATCACAAAAATACTGAACTCCAATGAAAATTCAAAATGGAAAGTCCCTACTCAAATGGCAAAATCAGATGCTCAAACGCATCAAGCGAATGGAAAATAACTGTCATATTCATAACTTGGTAGTGTTCGTTTAGTTGGTCTTTAGTTTTCTATGTTGTGTCTTCTGTTCTATCACATTTTTCTGTTTGTCTTTTTAGTTTTAACCATGGCATTGTCAGTTTATTTTCTATCTATGAGTTTGACTCTCCCTCTGGTATCTTGCGTCCCTCTTTTTGTGCAGACATTTTCTTATGTAGTAAATGGTGGCTTCAACCTGATTTTATAGCAAGATAAAAAAAATAATATTATATGGACACCCAAAACCCCAAAAATTATGGTGCTTTGAAATACCCAAGATATATGTTTATAACCCATGCATTTTTTTAATGCAATGAAATGTTGGATATATTACCAACAACTTTCAAAATTAAGAGAATATTTTAACGACCCTTTTTGTATGCAACAGTTGTGACGTAAATATAATTTGATGGTATTACATCCAGAGGAGTCATATTGAATCCTTCAATTCGTTATTATAAAAAATAAGTTTCTTCGCTATACTTGGAATGTTTATAATGTTAATTTCTTAAGATAATTTTAAAAAGACTTTGATAAGTCAAAAGTACACCAACGCTTTTTTCTCATGTTCACGTAGTTATTTCATACAATCGTTACCGTAGTTCAACGGTCTGAGTCCTTGATAAACTGAATGATGACATTAAATGTGAAGGTATGCAGTTTATATGAATACTTTAATATCATACTTTAACTTTGGAGTAAATACTATTAATAGAAAATACTTCGAAAATGATACATTAAAAATGAAAACAATTTGACACAGTTTCAATGTGATAAGAGTCATTCACGATATATTTAAATGGAATTCTAGGGTTCCAAAACCCAAGTTTAGGCAAAATGAAAAAAAATACAAGTATTAGAATATTCAGAATTCTAAGTATTAAACACATATTTTTGAAGCTATCGCTGCTGTTTAAGGTGATCCACTAGACCACAAAGTTTACATTCATGACAAAGTAGTCCTTCGAAGAACTTGTATACCCTTGTGGGTGCATCGGTTTAGTTAGCACACCGACTACACTCAGAAACAATATAATGCGTTCAATTTTATCAAAATATTGGTTCACAATGAATATATAGCTTTTACTGTTTTACGGCATTCTTTTATACGCAAATTGTTTTGATATTTATAAACGTTAAAAAGACAAAACCACACCAATAATAATAAAAAAAAAAAAGAAACATTAGGTGTAAATATTTCAGATAATAGATATGCTACATGATGTATGATTATGATGTAAAATAAATCATATCAATCTATTCTGATTGGTTTATTTGTAACAAAGTTGAACTTATACAATTACACCTGAACACAAAAGCGCTCTAAAATTAAAAAAATGACGTTTGAACTAAAGTCACAAAAGAACAGAACTCTGAGGAAAATTCAAAACGCAAAGTCCCCAATAAAATGTCAAAATCAAATGAAACAAGAGTGGAACACGCTAAAATGTCTCCACTTCTTTACTGATCATTGATATTATGTTAATAATCCTAAATATAAAGCTTGATTATTTACAACTGTCACATAAACTTAACATTAACCAAGAAAATTAAATATTCACAAATGAACCATAAAAATAAGGTCAAAGGCAGATGAAACCATGTCAGGGAGTTATGTACAGCTAACAATTTTTCCATACATCAAATAGTTGACCTATTGCATATAGTATAAGAAAAAACAAAAAAACATTTAAAAACTTAACTTTGAACACTGAACCAGGAAAATGAGGTCAAGGTCAAATGACACCTGCCAGCTTTCCATGTACACCTTACAATCATTCAATACACCAAATATAGTAGACCTATTGCATACAGTCTAGAAAAACACACCAAAACACAAAAATGTAACTATAACTACTGAACCATTAAATGAGTTCAAGGTCAGATGACACATGTCAGTTGGACATCATAGATACCACGACTAAATTTAGTATATCATGTATATACGCCAGACGCGCGTGTCGTCTACTTAAGACTCATCAGGGACGTTCGAATCCAAAAAAGTTAAAAAAGCCAAATAAAGTTCGAAGAGCATTGGGGACCAAAAATTCCCAAAAGTTTTGCCAAATACAGCTAAGGTAATCTATGCCTGAGATAGAAAACCTTAGTATTTAAAAAAATTCAAAAATTTGTTAACAGTAAATTTATAAATATAATATAAAAAAGAAGATGTGATATGATTGCCAATGAGACAACTATCCACAAAAGACCAAAATGACACAGACATTAACAACTATAGGGCACCTTACGGCCTTAAACAATGAGCAAAGCCCATACCGCATAGTCAGCTATAAAAGGCCCCGATAAGACAATGTACACCAATTCAAACGAGTAAACTAACGGCCTTATTTATGTAAAAAAATGAATGAAAAACAAATATGTAACACATAAACAAACGACAACCACTGAATTACAGGTTCCTGACTTAGGACAGGCACATACATAAATAATAAAGCGGGGTTAAACATGTAAGCGGGATCCCAACCCTCCCCTTACCTGGGACAGTGGTATAATAGAACAACATAAGAACGAACTATAAAAATCAGTTGAAAAAGGCTTAACTCATCAGATAGACAAAAAATACAAGTGGAGGTGGCCGGGTACTTATACATCCCGACACAAAAAGACACAATAAACAGATCTGAGAGTACTCGCAGTTATCTGACAACTAGCCCAAATCCACTAACAACTAATAGAAAATCATGCCTCTTAGACTAAACACTAAATCCGTACACATCCAACATACAATGGATTTAGTGTAAAGACGTCATAAACAGCCAGAGAAAAACATGACCTTGTGCAATGCCAAGTTACAGGTATCGACAGATTGTAGATCCATGAAAATGTATATGTATATAACATACTGGTAATATTTAGTTAGCTTTTAATTTACAGATAACAAAATCAATATTTATACCAATAAAAACAATATTCAATGATCTTATTACAGTGTTGAATCGGTAACCTTTTAGAATAAGTTTATTTAAAGGAGCAACATGTTTACATGGATCATTTCTAAATGGCCGGGCACGGTGAACAACATTTCCGTAAAAAAGAGGATGCGCTGTCCCGTTTGAAATAAATTTTTTTAAAGGTACAACCAAACTTCAAAACCAAATCTTTATATCTATGGAAAAATTTAGTAAAGGTTTTAAGTAATTTTTGGTAACGATATCCCTGGTTTAATAATTTACCAGTAATACATTGGTTGCGTTCGTTAAAATCAAAAACGCCACAACAGACACGGGCATAGCATAGCGAACAAGTTGTGAAATATAGACACCGTAAGATGGTGCCAAAGGAACATCACCATCTAAAAATGGAAAATTAACAATAGGGAACGAATAATCGTCTCTTTTGTTGTAAATTTTAATGTGAAGTTTCCCGTATAAAATCGAAATATCTAAATCCGGGGAAGGACAGTTATCACCGAACACATTTGATTTATTTAAAGTTAGTTCCTTGGGGTAAATTTCAGCAGTATATTGAGAAAATTCTTGATTATTTAACGAAAAAATATCATCAAGATAACGGTAAGTGTTGTTGAATTTATCAATTAAATGCAATTTCGGTGGGTCTTTACTGAATTTAGTTATAAACTGTGATTCGTAACAGTACAAAAACAAGTCTGCTATTAAAGGGGCACAATTAGTGCCTATGGGGATACCTACAACCTGTCGATTAACTTTGTTGCCGAAACGTTCATGCATATTGTTTTGTCAGATTCCCGTATTCCCTTATTATTGTTATAATAATGCTTGTTATTTCACGTGTTCTGTCATTGATTCTCGTTTTCTACAATACAATTATTTAACTGCCACGTGGGACGCTTACAAAAAATAGGCCAATCCCGCGTCATAAATACACTAAGAATGAGTTGCTATGTAAATCACAATGATGATGAAAACAACACTATATGTCTTTCTAGATTAATCAAAACCAAAATAATGAATCATTTTAGAAATTTAAAATTAATATTACTTTATACTCAGTTCAGTAATAAAGCATGATAGTCTGTTAGTTCGTTATTGCCATCTGCTTTCCACCTTCGATTGCATCATGTTTCACCCCTTGTAATATTTTGACGATACCATTCCATAAACCTTCAACTCCTTTTTTTATTTCATTCGCTACTTCCTTGCCACATTCCTTCAAATAGGTCCCCTTTGTTATGAATGTCCATTCAGCATCAATGCCATCATCATCTTTATGCTTCAGTTCCTCTCTTACTACCATCGAAATCTTATTTGGCCTTCCTTCACCTATGACATGGACGTTGCTTTCAATATAAACCGATACCTCAACATTTTGCCAACGATGAGTCTCCAAAACGACTTTTGTTATTAAAGTGTCTATACGATCCCGTATCAGTTTCTGTTTGTGTCCGTCATATTGTTTTCTTATATTGTGTACTTCTTTTGAATAATTCAAAAACTGGAATGAATGTGATATTTGAAAATAATAAATAGTAACAAAATTACGCTAAAAGCTAAGCTGTCATAAATATGTAGAAAATAAGGATACTGCTTGCTAAGCACACATACTTATACATAGAGAATAACTCACATATTACGAATACCCAAAACTTCATTTGAATTCGTGTTCTAATTTCAACATACGTCTTTCAAATTCAGTATTCTACCAACTGTATAATGTCGATGAAGGTAATAAATTAGTTTGTAAACTAATACACCTACGACGCACGTCGTCACGGTCTTGAACGGAAAAATAACAACAACCATCGCAACGAATCTAACCGCCTTACAAAGAGTATAAAATAAATAAAAAGAAGAATATTTAGGAAACGAAAACGTTATGCCGAAAAGCTATGACGAGGAGAAAAGAATTAGGACATAAAAAAAGCGGCAGAATATGACTTCGGGGACTTCTTGAAAACAGCGCGTAAAATGAGAAAACAGGATACATTGAAGATTCCGTTCGCTTCTTTAATCAAGATGACTAGGAAATTGTAGAGCCGTTACTTGGAAGTATGAATCATACAATGCAAACTTTAAATGATGATGTCTCGAGCCTTTAGATGTGCCACATATCGGATTATATGTTTAAACTATATCAAGTTTTCATTATGATTTTTATAGTCACACATTTGATCTCAAATAATGTTGTTCCTGTATGAAAATTGCGGAATAAAACACTTTTCCCGGTTGTATTTCAATTAATAATGTAACTATATGAATCCTTGTTTGACTGGTATTATTCTAAGATGTTATTTAGAATATGAAAGTATCTTTTTTGAATGCTTTTGGTGTTGTTTTCATAATACAAATTGTAAAATCTTCAATATATATGGCGAAAATAAAGATAATCAATCAATTATGGTGAGAGTTATGACGTAAATTGATTCCCTCCTTAAAATTTGAATGAAAAACAGTAAAATTAGCCTATACCGAACCTTCAAACGGTATTGTCAGACTTATTAAATATATATAGTTATAAGGGACATTCAAAGCAAAGCTATGAAGCTAAGGGAGCAGTAGAAAGGTCACAATGCATAGTAATGAAACTAGGAGATCAGTAGAAAAATCCATGTAAAGCTATGAAGCTGGGGGAGCAGTAGAAAGGTCACAATGCATAGCTTTGAAGCAAGGGAGCAGTAGAAAGGTCACAATGCATAGTAATGAAACTAGGAGATCAGTAGAAAAATCAATGTAAAGCTATGAAGTTTGGGAGCAGTAGAAAGGTCACAATGCATAGCTCTGAAGCAAGGGAGCAGTAGAAAGGTCACAATGCATAGTTATGAAACTAGGAGATCAGTAGAAAAATAAATGTAAAGCTATGAAGTTTGGGAGCAGTAGAAAGGTCACAATGCATAGCTTTGAAGCAAGGGAGCAGTAGAAAGGTCACAATGCATAGTAATGAAACAAGGAGTTCAGTAGAAAAATCAACGTAAAGCTATGAAGCTGGGGGAGCAGTAGAAAGGTCACAATGCATAGCTATGAAGCTGTACACTTTGTCTGTCCAGACCAGTCTCAGGAAAAAGTAAAATAACAAAAATACCAAACTACAACGAGAACTCAAAACAGAAAAAAACTAATAAAATGCTCAAACACAATAACAGAATTGATAATAACTGTCATATTCCTGATTTTGTAAAATTGGATGAAGAAGTCCATTCATCAAATCTAGATTAGTCGCTTAAATTCCCGAATAAAGTGTCGACCTCATTGCCTGATAGTAATCCATCATATAATGACTCCGAACATTAAGGTCTAGAACCGGTCCCATTTACACGTTCTTTTTTGAAACAAGAAAAGCCAACAAAAATTAAAAACCAATAGTTCAAAGAATAATTTCCACCAGTAAGGATATATTTTTATTGGAAAACATCATAATACAGTTGAAAATGTCAATTCCTCTTGCTTTATGATGTATAAATGCGAATTTAAAGCAACGGTCAAAATCTAGAACGTCAATTCAAACAATGACCTTGACCTAACTTTCATAGTCATAACCCAAGGACATCAAATCAAAAGACCATAGGTCTTTAAAATGTATTGCTAATGAGTTATATCACTTTACACAATCCTGGTACTTTTGATAACTATACACATAATTCTAAATATAACATAGGCGAAAACTACCATTTATTGTCTACGCACCCTCTCCACCAAAATTTACATGTAACGTCAAATCGCAACTAACAATATAGTAAACATAATTTGTCGATATCTGAATAGGTTTATAAAAATGAGTGATAACAAGCCAATATCAAAATTTCGAGTATGACCTTGAACTTTGACTTTGACCTTGACCTTATTTCCTTTTTGTGGACCAAATATCTCAAATCGAAAGATCCTAGGTTTCTATCACTTATGGTTTACTAGTTAGAAATGCATATGCCTCCGGGTGCGGGAATTTCTCGCTACATTGAAAACCTGTTGGTGACCTTCTGCTGTTGTTTTTTATTTGGTCGGGTTGTTGTCTCTTTGACACTTCCCCATTTCCATTCTCAATTTTATATCACTTATATCAAATATAAAAGGGGGAACAACTCTCATATGGAATCTCTATACGGCTTCTGTCAAAATAAAACAGAACATCATGAAGATATAACGAGTAATTTGGAAAAATAAATTTGTCGGTTTGTTAAACGTTTGCGAAGCCTTAGAGATAACAAGAAAAACAGTGTGCGGGGAGATAACTCTTATATGGGAAAGTATTCGGTTGAGCAGAGTTGGTTTCAAAAGGATATAAACTGTTCGATATCATATTCCAAAAATCTAAGCGACATCTTGTGAAACCAAAAAGACAGCAAAAGAAAAAAATTAGGCGAAAAAAAAAAAAAATAATAATCAGAAGAAATCCAATAGGTCTTTCTCCACTTAAAAGAAGAGTCCTCCACTACATGTGGCACCCGTCGTGTTACTCCTGTTATAATAAATTGTTCTCTTGAATGGTTGAATGGTTTTATGTGATATCCGTTTGACGTGGCTCGGTACTTATACATCTCGTCAATGTGTTTGTATTGGCTTTCATTTTTTGGTGATTTGTTTTGTATATGTGACTCTTTGTATTTCTTTTGTGCTTATAACGTGGCTCTGTACTTTAAAAGATCCCGTCAGTATGATATTTGTCTATACTATGTCATTATGATATATTTCTATTATGAATTACTATATACGTTGAACCACAAACGTCAAAATCAATCAATGGCGTAGTGGAATTAACAATTTTTGGATTCTCATAAATTCTATGTATAACTTTTGGACTAGTTTGAATCTCGGTCTATTTCTGTAATTTATTCTTACATACTTTTGATTTTTTAACCCTATATGCGTACATTGCCTATGTAAATTTTAAAATTGTTTGTATGCACATTGAACGACAAATTTATGTGACGTATATAATTTTTTCTCGTTTTGTTTATATAGATTAGACCGTTGGTTTTCCCGTTTGAATGGTTTTACACTAGTAATTTTGGGGCCCTTTATAGCTTGTTGTTCAGTGTGAGCCAAGGCTCCGTGTTGAAGGCCCTACTTTAACCTATAATGGTTTACTTTTTAAATTGTTATTTGGATGGAGAGTTGTCTCATTGGCACTCACACCACATCTTCCTATATCTATCAGCACATTTTTTTCTTTTTTAGCATTTGCGATGTAAGTGTGTTATCGACTTATGAGTTTGCATGTCCCTCTAGTATTATTGCTACTCCTGCACTTGTATGACTCTAACTATAATTTGAGCAGTAGTCAAGGCCATACGTCCTACAACTTTTTGTCGCATTTTTTTCGTATGATAGATTACACAAGAATACTTAGTACTGTATTCGTACATATGGTAAATTTATTATGCATATTGTGTAACTGCTGACATTTTATAAGTTATAAGAAGATGTAATATTCGTGCCAATAAAACAAATCTCCATCCAAGTAAAAATGTGTAATAGTAAATCATTATAGGTCAAAGTACGGCCTACATGTTAATAAGACTTTAATAGCGAAAGTGTTTTTGTACTGTTATATATCACAGTTTATGACAAGAACAGTAATGACTGGTCTGAATTGCATTAATTGACTTTAACTCGAACTGTTAACTTCATGATTTTATTCGTTAAATAATCTAGAATGTTCTAAAATTAATGCCGAAATTTACCCAAAGGAATTTACCTTAAATAAATCAAATATAAGTCGTACTAACTTCCTTTCCTGATTTGATTTATACATTTTAGTTTCACATGGAATTATGTACACAAAATTTTTAGAGAAAAGGGATAACTTTCCGTTCCCTATAATAAGTTTTCCTTTTTGGACAATGATGTTCTTTGGGCACCATATTACGGTGTTTTTTTTTTATATTACAATTCGTTCACCATGTGACGTGTAAGATTTTAATGAACGTTATCTATTTATTACTAGTCTTGTAAAATATTAACTTAGTCAGGGATGTCGTCACCAGAAACTACTTAAAACGTATACTTAATTCTTCAAAAATATATACAGATTTGGTTTTGAAGTTTGGTTGTTTATGTAGAAAACTTATTTCAAAGGGACATGCAGCTTTTAACGGAGATGTTGTTTATCGAGCCTGGTAATTTAGAAACGACCTTATCGATCTTTAATTAAACTTATTCTAAAAGGTTACCAATTCAACTTTGTATTCGGGAGGGATACATCCTATTTTGTAAAGGATGACTCTGATTCAAACAAAAAATTCTCTGAAAATGACATTATCAAGATGCTTGATTTTGTGATTGACAACATATTTGTCACGTTTGGAAGACGTGTTTTTCAACTGACTGTCGACTTTCCAATGGGAACCAATTGTGCCCCTCTTCTTGTCGACTTGTTTCTTTATTATTATGAGGATGACTTCATACAGGAACTTCTTAGAAAGAAGGGGTTCGTGTTGTTTATTCTTTAGTTTTCTATGTTGTGTCATTTGTCCTATTGTTTTTCTGTTTGTCTTTTTCATTTTTAGCCATGGCGTTGTCAGTTTGTTTTAGATTTATGAGTTTGACTGTCCCTTTGGTATCTTTTGTCCCTCTTTTTTTACCACTGGGTTGATGTCTCTGCTGGTGGACATTTTGTCCCCGAGGACATCATCCGCCCAGTAGCAAAACTACAATTACATGAACTTACGAAGATCACACAGGAAACTGGCTCGGACGTCGCCCAGTATAAAAAGGTCCGAAACAGACGTCACTATGGACACGATGTCGTCTGATATGGCAGGTGTCCCCTCATCACCAGACATGACAATTATCTCAAACACGACTCATTCAGATCATCATCCTAGTGACAATAGCAATATTAAACATAAACAGCCATGTTCAGTTCTCGATGGTTTTTGATGACACAGTACAACACTGTCGCATTTCAAAATGTGAGACCAAAGGCTGGAAAACTTTTGATATTTTAATTACAGATGCTGAATTCACTAGCAATTTAACCAAGAAGTCATATTTTACCAGAAGTTACGATGATCTGAATTTTAAATCGATAAATGTCGTCTACGGATTAGAGTGCAACCTTTGCGGATTGGTATACGTCGGTGAAACGAAAGGAAGGCTAAACAAACGTATGTGCGGTCATAGATCAGACATTAACCTCAATGCTAACGACATTCTATACCTGCATTTCAATCAGCCCGATCATTCCATCGTTTCTATGACAGTTCGCATTATCGAAAAGATATACCATAGCTCTAACAATCCTAATCTTTCAACGACTCTTCGTAGACAAAAAGAAGACTACTGTATTAGACAATTGGACAACTGCAACACCGTATTGCTGCAATGACAAAATTGATGGTATAGGTATCATATCTAGTCCTTCGTGTAACTCGGTGAATGTACTGAATATTTCCAACTCGACTCCTCGACGAAGACGCAGTCATGGTCATCGTCATTATACATCACCTTCTCTGCATGATGTCTCTATTAATGACTTGCTGCCATTCATACAAAAGCCGTTATGCATTCATCACATTTGCACGAAACTTTTTTCATTACCCCTTTCAAAACTTCATTCTCTGTTCAATTTATGTTTGGAATCCGCTGTTACAAACCATCATTCAAACCAATACAAACTTCAAGCTATAATTTCGGATATTGCAAGTCACAGACTTTTCAAGCCAGTTCGCATTGGAAAAGATGAAAAAGAGAAAAGATCTTTTCGAAATCTTTCCTTTGCCAACAAAGGTCTCGATGGCGTCAACCTAGGCAATATCCTTCATCATAAATTAGTTCAATCGAAAATACCTCCTTATTTCAAAGACCAGTCTGTACCAATAATTTCTTATACCTATACCAAACCTATTGCATCTAAAATTTTCTCGATATTGACGACTTCAAGTCTAAACCTCCCGATTGCACTTGTGCTAGTTCCAAATTCATATATAATCCTGCTGGCCACGTTATTACCGGTGACCTTAACATTGTTAATAACACTTCTCTACGAAATGTGTTATCGAAAGGTCCGAAATATCGTGAGCCTAAATCCATCAATTGGAAATACAACTTTAAAATTTGGGTGGATTCAGTCGAGGATTATGCCAGGCAATGGGTTAAGCGCGAGAAGGAAGACGTAGACACTCTATCCGAATGGATTAAGGCAGTGAGGTCGTTAATACAAATCAGAATTAAGAAACTGAATGGGTCCATCAATGCCCATGCTACGTCAATCTTTAAAGACCCAAATGTTGCTAAACACCTATCCGACCTCCATGATAAATATGATGTTGTCCCCTCAGACAAAGCTCCATGTAACATCGTTTTTGTCTGTAAAAGTCATTACATTAATTGCTTGATAAACGAATTAGGTATAGACAATTCACTTGGAAACTCAACATATACCCTCACGACACTTACCAAAGAGGAAATCCTGGATAATCATAGGTCTGTTCTTTGTTCCTTTGGTATTTCAACCAAAGATGAAGTACTGGATCTTCCATTACTGTATTGGATACCTAAACTACATAAGTGTCCTTACACACAACGGTATATTGCTGGGTCTTCCAAGTGCTCCACGAAACCTCTTTCTAAATTATTAACATCTATTTTATCAGCAATCAAAGACGGGCTTTAAAGTTATTGTGAAACTGTCTATTCTAGATGTGGCGTGAATCAGATGTGGTTACTTAAAAATTCCAAAGATCTTTTAGAGTACATACAATCCAACTCTCTTTCATCTTGTAACAGTATTAAAACATTTGACTTTTCTACTCTTTACACAAGTATTCCACATTCCAAACTAAAAGACAAATTGAAAGAGTTGGTTTTACTTTGCTTCATAAAAAAGAATGGCCGACGTAGAAACAAGTATCTTGTGTTAGGGAGGGATAAATCCTACTTTGTAAAGAATCACTCTGATTCAAATAAAAACTCTCTGAAACCGATATTATCAAGATGCTTGATTTCTTGGTTGACAACATATTTGTTACGTTCGGAGGACGTTTTTTTCAACAGACTGTCGGCATTCCAATGGGAACAAACTGTGCTCCTCTACTTGCCGACTAGTTTCTTTATTATTATGAGGTTGACTTCATGGAGGAACTTCTTAGGAAGAAAGATAAGAAGTAAGCAATATCCTTGAACTCTACTTTCCGCTATATAGATGACGTTCTTTCACTAAACAATTCAAAATTTGGTGACTATGTGGAACGCATCTATCCCATCGAATTGGAGATAAAGGATACTACAGATACAGTTAAGTCGGCTTCATATCTTGACTTACATCTATAAATTGATAATGAGGGTCCGTTGAAAACAAAACTTAACGACAAAAAAGATGATTTCAGCTTTCCAATTGTGCACTTTCCATTTCTAAGTAGAAACATTCCAGCAGCACCTGCATACGGGGTATATATCTCCCAATTGATACGATATTCCCGTGCTTGTATTTTCTATCATAATTTTCTTGATAGAGGGTTACTGCTCACAAGGAAGCTATTAAGCCAAGAGTTCCAAATGGTGAAGTTGAAATCATCCCTTCGTAAATTTTACGGACGCCATCACGAGTTGGTTGACCGTTATGGAATACGGGTTTCACAAATGATATCGGATATGTTTCTTACGTCGTAACTACAATCCCCTTCCCTTTCATGAAGGTGACCTACCGAATTAGACTATTTACCGGATTTGTAATCACATAAGCAACACGACGGGTGCCAAATGTGGAGCAGGATCTGCTTACCCTTCCGGAGCACCTGAGATCACCCCTAGTTTTTAGTGGGGTTCGTGTTGTTTATTCTTTAGTTTTTTATATTGTGTCATGTGTACTATTGTTTTTCTGTTTGTCTTTTTCATTTTTAGCCATGGCGTTGTCAGTTTGTTTTAGATTCATGAGTTCGACTGTCCCTTTGGTATCTTTCGTCCCTCTTTTAGCCTTCAAGTGTGGATTATAAAAACATCATGAGTATGTTTTACGTGTTTTATGGGCTTTTTTCCTTTTTGACTGTTCGTTTTGGGATAACTTAACCGGCCGTAGATCCAGAAACTAATGTATTGTTTACAAACACTTTTATCGAAACGATGTTTTTGACGCAATTTTACAATAACATGAGACGAAAGACATACCGTGTTTATTTAATTTCCGGATGGATATATGTTAACAGGTTCAGAAATGTGTTTCACTCTAAGGGATTGAAATTCTACTTCTGGCCAAACGTTTTGAAAATTTGTCTTCTTTTTGGTAAAATTTATTAGAGTTAGTTTTAATATTTGATATTAGAGTTTATTGCTGCCTTATTACATCACTATTCCGGGTAAGGAGATGGTTTGCGCCTTCAATGAATGTTTTTTTAATGTGCATATCCCAAGTAAGGAACCTGTAATTAAGTGCTCCTGGTTTGTTGCTGAGTAACATAAATTGTTTTTTCGCTCATAATTTTTCCATACATTACACTGTCAAAAATCTCGTATGAATTTGCTTTGCATGTTTCATTTTGGGGTCTCACTTAATTACGGCTTCCTACTCATGTGTTCCAATAATGAAGGTTTTCATTTCGTTTTCTTACGTCTTTTTCTTTCGGTTTTCTTCAATCATTCTTCGAAATAGCTTCCCCACTTTCTGTTGCAGTTATCATAATTAAATTTTTACCACCGTCCCAGTTCATCACAAGCATTATTACCAGATGAGGTTGTTTTGGATTTATACCTCCCCTCAGAAGTTATCTCACTTATATTTGATTTTTTCACATGACTCTCCAATTGATTTCAGATATATCGTGATCTTTGTGAAACTAAAGGTAGATATACGTCATACACCCGAGGACAATTACTGTTTAAGGGGTCAACTGACCATTTTGGTCATGTTGACCTATTTGTAGATCTAACTTTGCTGAACATTAATGTTGCTGAGAGTTTATCTCTAACTATAATAATATATTCAAGATAATAACAAAAAAAACCGGCAAAGTTTCCTTGAAATTACCAATTTAGGGCCAGCAACCCAACAACGGGTTGTTCGAATTAACTACAAATTTCAGGGCAGAAAAGTTTTAACCTGATAAACTATTTTACTCCAATTTGCTCTAAATGTTGATGTTTGTTTTAAAAGATAAAAGCCAAAATCTACACATTTTACCCCTATTTTTTATTTTTAACCATGGCCTGGTTACTGGTCACATTTTTATCCCAATGATGATTGTGGCCAAGTTTGTTAAAGGAGTAGGTCCGGTAAGGGGCGATTTTGGCCTCAATTTTCAAGTTCATCTAACGAAATAGTGTAGACACTTTTTAAACACTTAAGTGTCTATTTCAATTGATTCAATTAGTTTTTGTGAAAGATTTCAACTGATTTAGTCATTAAAGCGCTCCGATTCAAGCTCAATTATAAAGAATCTACAAAATTTGCCAAAAATCGTCACTTTTCAGATGGTTTTTGTCAAAAATAAAAGTGACCGCATCCGTGTTCAATCTCAACCTTTATATATATTATGTATTATCCTCAAATGCAACTTACGTTTCAATATTATGAATGAACACGAATTTTCATTTTAGACAGAAACCGTCTAAAATTTTACTAAAATGCTATATTGTGATGATTTCAGTAATTAAGCATGACTTTATGATGCTAGTACCCGATAAATGTGCATTGTATTGTCAAAAACAGCCCATATTTATTTAGCAGAATCATTCTTCTTTCCAATAAATAGCTTAACGGTTACATAATCACAATTTTGTAAAACTGCTATATTTTGGGGCCAAAAAGAGGTCTTACCGAACCTACTCCTTTGGCCCTGAAGTTTCAGAGGAGAAGATTTTTGTAAATGTTAACGACGACGGTCAACGACGACGGACGACAGACGACGGAAGCCAAGTGATAAGAAAATCTCACTTGGCCTTTCAGGTAAGGTGAGCTAAAAACTGTACAGATCAAATCGATCTAAAAATGGCAATAATAAACAACATAAACAATTATTTTTTTACAAACCTTTAGAGTTATTTACCTTGTCTGATAATGCATACATTTTTATTTTAATTATTTTGGGAACCAGAAGTCGTCAAGAATTTGAACCTTCTCAAATAACCATTAGTTCATGTAAAAAATAAAATGTATTTTTTTTATAAACTAACGCTCAAAGCGCCAGCTTGAACACTGAGAAAACTAGATGATATCGCTGCATACACACAGCTTATTCGTCCACAAATAGTTCGACCAACCGTCTTATAAAGTGGCGACGAGATAGTAATAATATATTTTTCTGTGTATATCCTTGAAGAAGAAACATAAAACAATCTACTAAAACTGCTAAAAAGATTAGTTTGAAACTATTTTACCTTCACTTTCAAAGCTTTGACCTTTTGATAGGTCAAGTTGTCTTGATAATTTTCAAATCTTTGAATTTGTTAATTCGAAATCTGTTTATATTTAAAAAACAAATAACACTAAATCTATCCCTTATCATAACACAACCTCTGCAGATGCATCCTTACATTATCAAATTTAAAAACATGTGATTTGATACTCACCCCATGTCCTTAATGTTGTCGCTCTCAGCTTTTCTATACAGCACATATCTGAAAATATATGAGGCAAACTTCAATTAGTATCTCAAACTTTTCAATCGTTGTTTAAATGTAAAGTGACCTGCTGTTCAATTTCAAGTTGAAGTCATTTTTGTTTACTTACACTATTCAAAACATGATTGGTGCAACTATATGACAGAAGATATGTCAATTCCAAAAGGATACTGTTTATGTAGTCTGTATTACTCAATCTTTAGTTGTTTTTTGTTTTGTTTTGTACATTGTATGCTGTCGTTTGTCCTTCAATCATGTCTTTTTTTGTTCAAGCTATTTGTTGTTTATAGTTCTTTCGATATCTCTTTATTTGCGATTTCGGATGACAGATCTAAATGTAAAAAAAAAGATTAATATCTCTAGAATAATCATTTGAAGTTCAAGATCTAGAATCGGATAAACTATCTTTTCACCCAAAGCAAAATTCGGAACTGTGGTTAGTCTGTTAGTGACACAACTCTTTTTAAATGCTATCCTAAAGGTAATTTAACAAAATTTCAATCACAAAAAAACTGTATCTCGAGTATAATTTTAAAAGAAAAGTCTATATAAAAACAAATGTCACAATCAAGGGACAAAAAATATCAAACGAATTGACAACTACTTTCATATGCCTGACTTAGAACAGGCATTTTCTAATGTAGAAAATGATGAATAGAACACTGTTTTACAGCGCTAAACCTCTGAATTGTATGACAGTCGCATCAAATTCCATTATATTGAAAAAAAGACAAACAGAAAAACAATAGTACACATGACACAACATAGAAAACTAAATAAACAATTATCAACAATAACCCCACTAAAAATTAGGGATGATCTCAGGTTCTCCGGAAGGTTAAGCAGATCCTGCTCCACATTTGGCACCCGTCGTGTTGCTTATGTGATTACAAATCCGGTATATAGTCTAATTCGGTAGGTCACATTCATGAAAGGGAAGGGGATTGTAGTTACGACGTAAGGAACATATCCGATATCATTTGTGAAACGGTTATTCCATAACGGTCAACCAACTCGTGATGGCGTCCGTAAAATTTACGAAGGGATGATTTCAACTTCACCATTTGGAACTCTTGGTTTAATAGCTTTCTTGTGAGCAGTAACCCTCTATCAAGAAAAACATGATAGGAAATGCAAGCATGTGAATATCGTATCAATTGGGAGATATATACCACCAAAAAATTAAAAGATTTGTTTGTGTAACATCCAGGCGAAGTTTGACTTTTAATATAATCAATACACCATATCAACTACGGCGTTTATACTTCATTAGATTAAAAAAAAAACTTCTTGATCTCGCAGAATTTAAGATTTTTGAAACCGACGATTCTTTCATTGTCTTTTGTTGTCTCAGAAAATACTGTGGAGTATTTCAATTTGCAATCATTAAGCCTGTACTCGTACTATCAAGTATATATTAATTAAATTCACATTGGTTTACATTGCACAACTTTTGAGTCAGCATTTCGTTTAAAGTATCACAAAGCCTTGCACGACGGATATTTCACATTCATTAATTTTATATTTTTGGATTAACAATACCAATCAATTGACTGGACACTTGATCTGTCAAATTAATTAACACGACGAAAACTTTAAAAGAAAACTTAACTATTTAATGATCTCAATACAAATTTATATCAAATCTATCAAAAGAAAACTTCGGTTAACTGGTTAGCGTTTTTGGTATTCGGTATTCGGTCGTTACTACGGTTAACCGGTGAACATGTTAACCGTTGACAACACTTATTATTTGTAAAGTTGAGACGGAATATTTATTAACAAGGTATTGGTACCTTTTGATGAATATTTTTTAGAAAAAGAATGAGACGTTTTTTGGCTTATTCCTGGTTCGTCATTTCCTGCTCAAACACTGGTTATGTTTAACAAAAATCTGAGTAGGAGCTGTAAGCATAGATTATTGTACTAAGATGACTGTATATGTCAAATTCGTGGTATAAGTCTATAAATAAGGCGGTGGAATCCGTGTCTGTTGTTTCGTAATTTCTATTTCTGGGGGATATATAAATGAAACACAATTAGAAAAGTTCGGATTCTTAATGGAAAGAACATCAACAATATATCTGTAAGTGAAATTAAATAATCAGGTTTCTTTGATATTTGTTTTGACAAGTGTCTGAAAGAACTCTGATTCATATAAAAATAAGAAGAGGTCGGTTAGGAAAGGCACACAGTTCGTCCACACTGAAATGACAATTGTTGAAAAAATCTACCTCAAAATTCAATAAAAATGCTGTATATAAGAAACTCCAGCATACATGATCATTTGTTCCTCTGTGTAGCATAACCTTAGCTGTATTTGGCAAACTTTTAGGAATTTCTGGTCCTCAATGCTCTTCAATTTCTAAATTTATTTGGCCTTTTCAACATTTTTTTCAGTCGAGCGTCACTGATGAGTCTTTTGTAAACGGATACAATATTTGAGCTCTTTATAACTAACTACATTTAAATTTGACTGGTAGTAACAAATTTACAAATAAAACTTAAAATGGGTACTAATACTGACAGATATGAAACTTCGTTTTATTTTTACCAGTTGTTATATGTTAATATTTACTGAAAAAACAGTATATGTCTTATCTTTCTTCTTCCTTGAATATAAATATTGTGGATCAAACATGACATATAATTGATATTATTCCACTGTTTATACATATTGATAGTTAAACATTATTTGATTAGTTTAGACTAAACCACGTGTCATTGAACAAATCTTAATATTACCCTCTGAGTATCATGTTCCTCTCTGAAATGTTGGGACTCTATCATGCGACGTTACGCACGATTAATGTACATAACGATTTTAAATTCTTATTTTATAAATAACGATAGCAAAGCTCATTATCATATTCAAATTTAGACGTTTAAACAAAAATACTTTTTTATAAACTTTCCATCCGTACTGTTTATTAATGTATATGGCGTGTTTAGTTGCAAACACAAGCGAATACAGAAAAAAAAGTATGCAAACTAATAACTTATGATCAGCATTTGGGCAGTGGAATAAAACATTCATTTCTCTTGGCTAGTGAAAAATGAATAGTCTTGGGTGAACAAATCTTCATATCTCACGGGACATAAAACATAGAAACGCAACACTCATTTTGTACATTTTTTTTTACCAAATCATGTTTGATCCTCATACAACTACTATTTATGCTTGTCATAATTCTTTCTCTTTCAAAAAATATCAACATCCGACTTACCTATGGTTATTAAACATACCGAATTGTTGAGATCGCACGAATTTCAGAAAGCAAAATTTCGAGCCAATAAAAGATTTTTTTCATTTATTTTTCTTTGTGAAACAGTTCTTTCAATCCTTAGACACACTGAAATCAGTTTAAAAATGTTGCATCACCATATTGCAAAGACTGAGGAATAAAAAACAATCAATGAACAGAAAAACGTGAACGTGCTGCAACCAGACAATTTGTCGTCAGAAACTGTCCTTTCGACATTGATACCGGTTGAAGGGATTTGTCGAAGACCATCAATGACCAGATCAACATGTAGTGACAATGCAACGTCCATAGAATTTGATTGCATAACGTCATTCGCGAGACAGACCTACGGCCGCAACGTCAAATGCTGATCAAATTGGTGAATGCCATTTTGCACAGATTAATGCCATACATTCTTCCCATTAACTGAAGAGCCAAAGAATCGAGTGCAGAAAAATATTTAAAGCCTTAATGTTTCAACCGCATAATTGCCAAAACCCATTTTAATGGGTGGAACAACGGTAAAATCATAAAGTGAAAAACAGAACCCAAAATGTGCCGAACAGAATTGGTTGACCTTACTGATAATCAATATGACGTTTGTTACAGGCAGTCATTGCTTCTGACGGTTACACGTTCATTGGTAAGGGGAAAACCGGGTTTTAGTGTATAGCACAATATTTGACGGTTGCAAATGACGTAATCAATTTAATACCATTAACGGTACCAACTTTTCTGCACCAGATGCGCATTTAGACAATACATGTCTCTTCAGTGATGCTCGTGGCCAAAATATTTGAAATCCCAAGCTTAAATAAAGATGAAGAGCTATAATCCAAAAGGTCCAAAAAGTATAGCCAAATCCTAAAAGGAATCAGAGCTTTGCATGAGGGAGATACATTCCTTAATATATAATAATTTCTAACATTTTGTAACAGCAAATTTTAATAACAAAAAAAACCCCGTTTTTTCATGCCAGTACCGAAGTACTAGCTACTGGGCTGGTGATACCCTAGGGGACTAACAGTCCACCAACAGAGGCATCGACCCAGTGGTAGTAATAACATTAACGGTACCAATTTTGCTGCACTAGATGCGCATTTCGACAATACATGTATCTTTAGTGATGCTCGTGGCCAAAATATTTGAAATCCAAAGCTTAAATAAAGATGAAGAGCTATAATCCAAAAGGTCCAAAAAGTATAGTCAAATCCTAAAAGGAATCAGAGCTTTGCATGAGGGAGATACATTCCTTAATATATAATAATTTCTAACATTTTGTAACAGCAAATTTTAATAACAAAAAAATCCGTTTTTTCATGCCAGTACCGAAGTACTAGCTACTGGGCTGGTGATACCCTTGGGGACGAACAGTCCACCAACAGAGGCATCGACCCAGTGGTAGTAATAACATTAACGGTACCAATTTTTCTGCATTAGATGCGCATTTCGACAATACATGTCTCTTCAATGATGCTCGTGGCCAAAATGTTTAAAATCCAAAGCTTATATAAAAGATGAAGACCTATAATCCAAAAGGTCTAAAAAGTATAGCCAAATCCTAAAAGGAATCAGAGCTTTGCAAAAGGGAGATACTTTCGACCTGGCATTTATTTTAAACATTGAAGTAATGAAAGAACTTTCTGTTCATAAGTTTTGTTTTACAGAAAATTTAATATTTCAAAATGGGAATTACAAAGAATGATCTAGTGTTGCGTTTCTAAAAGTCGGTCAGTATTATACACCAGTCATTATAGACATGTAAAATTAGTTTCAGTTTAGATAATGCAAAATTTCAATCTCTGGTGAAATCTCAACTTTATGCATGCTTAATGACAAAAAAAGGTTGAAATACCCACTGCAACAATTTATGGTGTGTAATTGGTACAAAAAAGTTTACATGACTACTTACAACAAATATGACCAGTTTTCATTATAAAAGAATGATTCATATAATTTCTCGGATGACAAATTAATGGTATTCGTATGAGGCGCTTAAAACTGGTCAACTGTCAATGCTATGTTGTCTCACTGCATCTGATTCTACCAATCGATTTGTGCTCAATAGTTAGTTTTTAGTCTAGAGTTTATTCTTTTAGGTGTATTTATTTTTAGCCATGGTTTTTATTATCTTATCGACTGAAAGTCTTAAAATTTCTTTCTTGTTTCACTCTTGCTTTTGCATTTACTGTAATTTATTATTACTCGTGGACATCAATAATCGCAGATTACAAACATGCTATAAGCTTGTATGCAAAACTATGACTGTCACATTCAATGTTATTCAAAAAACAATTGTTGCTCAATAAAAAAATACAATTTCAAGAAAAATAAATCACTTCTCATATATATGAAAAGTTTATAAAATAAAATAGAACAGACAGAAATTGCTATGCTTTGCACATCCTCATTTTAACGGAAATGTTGTTGACCGTGGCGGGAAATTTGGAAATGATCCCGGTAAACTTATCGATCCTTTAAATAAACTTATTTTAAAAGGTTGCCATTTCAACAATGTAATGAGCTCTTTGAATATTGTTTTTTTTGTATTAATATTGATTTTGATATCGGTAAACTAAAAGCACATATTATGTCCATATTCATGGATCTACAATCTGTCAATACCTGTATGTTGGCATTGCATAAGCATGATAAGGTTATGTATTTCGCTATTAATGCCGTTTTTATACAAAATTCTTTAAACGTTCGATGTGTACTGTGTGATAATGAAGTATTGATGCAACAGTAAATTTATTTGTTGTTAGCGGCTTAATACTAGCTGGCAGTAACTGCGAGTACTCTCTGAGATGTTCATGGTTTTTATTGTTCAGTTGTACAACTACTGGGTCAAATCAACTCTGTGTGTTTTGCTAGAAGTATTTCTGTCCGTATCCATCTGATTAGTTTATCCTTTTTCAATAGTTATCAAAGGTACCACGATCATAATTTAATACGTCAGACGAGCGTTTCGTCTACATAAGACTCATCAGTGACGCTCATATCAAACAAGTTAAAAAGCTAAACAAGTAAAAAGTTGAAGAGCATTTAGGACCCAAAATTTCCTAAAGTTGTGCCAAAAAGTTATCAAAGGTACCAGGATAATACCGTTAATGTAATATATTCCTGGAATCAGAAAATCAACAGATTGTGTAATTCACTGTTACACCACTGTGCCTAGCTAGGAAAGGGTTGGGGTCCGCTATCATCTTTTACCCCGCCACATTATGTATGTATGTCCCTGTTCTAATCCAGGAACTTGTAATGTAGAAGATGTCTTTTGTTGCTGTGTTTCATATATATTTTTTGGTCAATTTGTGTACATAAATATATATTTTTTTTGGGTCAATTTTTGTACATGAACTAGTTTTCTTGTTAAAATTGTTTTACATTTGTCATTTCGGAGTATGTGATAAGCTGACTATGCAGTATGGACTAAGCTTCTTCTTGTACGATGACCTATATTCATAATATTCCGTGTCATTTATTTTCTTTTGAAGAGTTATCTCATTTGCATTCACACCACATCTACTTTTTTTTAATTTTTGATATATATTATGTCAAATTTCTATACTATATTCTTTTTTTCATAATATTACCTAACTCATCGTTGAAGCTATTTTACAAATCTATTTTGTATTAACTTGCCCCATACAATGATAAAAGAAACCCGATCAAATTTAAAACTATTATATGTAGTTATTCAAGAAGTTTAAAACGTAGAAACTTATTTTCATGAAATAAATTGTATACTCACAGTCTTTAAATCAAACTTTTTTGATAATTTTTATTCTGAATAATCATACTGTGATAAAAGAAATAGAGGTCACCATGCACATGCGTTGTTGAAAGAAAGAATTCTTTCGATCGATATCATAAGTAAGTGAAATAATCATGGGTCTCACATCTTCGTCACACAAGGTAAGTTTTATGAAATGTTTTTAAAATAAAATAATAAGGATAATGCTTACAGATAAAACAGGAATAAATCAATTTAAAAAAGAAACAGAACACGATCATATTTATGACTTTTAATTTCTCCCGTTTCTTTTAAAGAAACCTACGTAACAGTATACTGCATATAAATAATTGAAATTTTACAAAAAATTGATAAATCAAATTTAAAACCTTGGAGGAAGGTTTCGTTTTCTCATAATTTGAACGAATAACAAATTCAACAACAGATATTAAGGCAATTTGTTTTTATTCTTACGTTTAATCCAAACGATAAGGAGCTTATAAACAGAAACAATGACGTGTCTGTTTTGTTCATTCATCGTTATAAACTTAATCTAATTTGATCAAATAATGCAACTAGTGAGAGGTTTAGCGCTATAACTGCAGGTTCAATCCACCATTTTCTACATTTGATAATGCCTGTACCAAGTCAGAAAAGTGTTTTTTTAACTCTCATATGTATATAATAGTGTTGTCAAATAGTACACTTTTGTCTAACCGGTTACTCGGATAATCGTTCAACCGATTAACCGGTTAACTGGTAGTTTAATTTGATGTTTGAAGGAATATCCATAGCACCCTACAAATAGATATAAGAAGATGTGGTATGAGTGTCAATGTGACAACCTTCCATCCAAGTCTTATATCTACGATTTTATAATACGATGAATTAAAGTTTGTCCATTGGTATTATAAGGCTTGTCTATGAAGACTCATGGCAAAGTTTGACTTTTAATAATCAAGTTCACCGTATCAACTGTGGTGTTTGTACTAACTTCAGATTGAAAAAAAATAAAACAAAAAATCTTGATCTCGTAGAATCTAATATTGTCTGGAACCGATGATTCTTTCAGTTTCTCTTGTTCAGTTGCCTTTAAAAAATAATTTGGAGTGTTTCAATTTGAAATGATTAAGCCTGTTACTCGTACTATCAAGTAGGTCTGTGCATTTATTACATTCACATTGTTTTGCATTTCACAATATTTGAGTTAGCAATTCGTTCAAATTATGACAAATCCTTGCTCGACAGAGATTGCAAATTTAATTTATCAATTATAACAATCAATATACTGGACAATGGATCTGTCAAATTAAATATAACGACGACAATGTTTAAAGAAAAGGCAATAATTTGATGATTTCAATACAAAGGAGAAGGGGCATTAAGCCCTAGTTTTGGCCCAAGAAAATGAAACGTTTGATAACTATTTCAAATTGGCACATAACGTTTAGAAATGCATAGGGTCAAGAAATATAAATGAAAAACATGAAGATTTTTATCTGATGACGTCACAATTACGTCATAATATGTACTATTTTCACAAAAATGATGAAAAATACAAAATTTATGCAGTTTTCTGACTTTATTTCCGTTTAGGAAACATCCAGCGCAGCCGAGAAACAACAAAATAATTTAACAAAAGCTTTATTATATCTATTGGCATTATCTCACCAAATGTAAAGTTGTTTCTTGGGTGTGCACATACTTTTTCAGTCTAAAATATACTTCAAATTTGGTGAAAAAACAAGGAAAATCACAAAATTTAACAAAATATGCAAATTAGGTTAAGATTTGTTGCCATGGTTACTTGTTCTATGTCAAATTTGTTTTGTTTTTCTTAGTACCTTATACCTTAGACAAGTTTTCAGTAATTTAAGAATATGTATGATAACTTTAAAATTTGCAGTAATTTTTGGGCCAAATAAGGGCCTTATTGCCCCTACTCCTTTATATCCAATCTATAAATAAAGGCAACAGTAGTATACCGCTGTTCAAAACTTATAAATCCATGGACAAAAAACAAAATCGGGGTAACAGACTAAATCCGAGGGGAAAAAATTGAAAAAAAAGTCCGGTTAACCGGCTAGCGTTTTTGGTTATTAGGTATTCGGTCGTTCAAACTGTTAGCCGTTGACAACACTGATATACACATATACATATATTACATTCTTGGCTTTTTAGACTCTTTTAATTCGAAATATTGTTTAGCATTTAGCAAATATGGTCAGCCGTAAAAATAAAAAAAGATTGATAAAAAGAAAATTGGGGATTATTGGGCAATATTTTCCAATTCATTTAAATGGATAAAACCACAGGATTCCAAAAATCTAACTAAAATTCCAAAAACATGACAAGCAAACATCCTTAATATGAGTAGTTTTTGCAATTTGAACCCTCTTGAAACAAAAGCAGTTTTAATTTATTTGAATGACTATATTTTGTTTTCTTTTGGACACTTAATTTCAAATGTGTTCCTTCTATCTTAATTTACCCTGCTTTTAACAGACAGGCATTACTGTAAGTATTCCCAAGGAGAACATTATACAACCTCCATGTGAAAATGAGGAGATGTTGTATGCCAATGGGACAACTATCCACTAAAATCAGAAGGATATCAATGAAAAAAGATATACTGTATATTCGGCTATAAAAGACCCAGACACAAAACATTTGAGAACACGACTTAATTTATAACAAAACAACTAACAGAAAACATATACGACAAACACACACCAACGATATCACTGAACAAGAGGCTTGGGACAGGCACATAAAGAATATGTAGGAGTTCAACATATGTGTGATGATACAAACCTTGGACAGTTGTGTATCTCATTTTTGCATACGTTTGTCTCATGAGCAATAATTCGGCCTATTTTAGTACGATTAATGACAATTGACCGTGAATGGAATTTTTAATTTTAGATAAGAATGACTTAAATATAGAACCTCCCCCAAACAAATTTAAAGGTGCAAATGTGTTGGTGAAATAATATTTAATCAAAATGATACGATATTTGTCCACTCGAAACACTTAAAACTTTAAATTCAAAGCGCAAGAATTGCAAAGGTTTTTGAATATTAAAATCTAACTGCCGAGAGGGAATACATATTGTATAGCACGATACACGATTGTAATACCAGTCTCTCTAATGATTTGTAGACGCTACGTAAACAAACTGAATCCTGCGTTTTGAATGATCTGCAAAAACGATATTTGACGTCAAGACGTCACAATTGGAATTTGACAGAAAATCAAAAAGTCATCATATTAGAGTTTTGTACTGAGATTGAACATACCAACCGTTAATGACATAAGTGGTCGCCATTTGCGCGTTTTGCGAACATATTATAACAGTGGCGATTAAACTTCATCATTTGCTAAAGAATTCGACGAAAGAGATATATCACGAATTTATTTTGTCCATCTTGTTTATTGTTTTTTTCGGGTTTTTCTGACTTTGCCTGGTCAGACAATACTCGGAAGTCACCATAAAAAGACATAATCACAACCTAAAACATTGTTGACGCCGGGTTCAACATAAATTTGTGTCGCTTTTTGATTCCGTCAAGCGAGACAAGAAATATCTGCCTTTAGTCTTTATCCTTCAACAGGAAGGGAAATATACATATCCGATTAATTCTTAAGACTCATTTTAATTGTTGTTTTTGTTTGGTTTTTTTTTTTGGATGAGGGAAAGAACTAAAGTTTTAAACGAAAAATATATAAATGCTACTTGATGAACAAAAACATAAAGTGGCGGAAAACTTATAGTGTTTGCGAAAGAGGTGGCTAAAAAAATCGTTAAGATTTTGAAAGAAAATCAATAATCATCTGTTTACATTTTATAGCTGTATATACAACAAAGGACTTATTAAAAAAGATGTTGATAATATTGTTTGAAAATTCTTTTTAATGACATTGTTAAATGGCGTCTATCACAAAGTTCCATATAGATCATTGACTTCAGAGTCGTTTGAACGATCGATCGATGCACGTGTTTCTAGCATGCTTTTTTTTATATTGACGATTACCCCAATGTCTCCTATTAAAAGAAATGTATGCTTCTTTCGGAGTCAGATTGTGAGCTAATCTGAACGGTGACCCCATATTTTTTTATTTTTTATTTTTCTACTAGATATATGAAAAGTTTACTTATAGAAAAAAATAGCGAAATCCTATTATTAGTATACAATAACATTTATAACACTATTCTTTATTTGGAAACACTCAGACCAGACACAAAGGCAAAATACATAGTTATAATTATGGTTACTACAAAACAAAATTAAAATATAATCATATAAACTACAATATGTCAACCAATTAAAACTGAATAGTTCTTAAGAACTCTGGCATTGCAAATTTAAAGCAGTTTTTTTTTTATTTTCTCAACACATGGAAAAATCCCGTTACATTATGAAAGACTAGTGTATAATTTAATTTTGGATGTAACGCGTCTTCTGATTGGCTGACGTTATTTTGTTATGAGCCCATAGACATGATTTAGTCATGTGGCCGTGACGTCATCAACGTTTTTTCATGATTTAAAATGGAATTTAGAATTAAATTATAAGAAATAACTGTAATATTGTTTTCTGTTTATTCGAAATAACATACAAAATGTGGTGCACACTGTTAAATAACCCGCTACGCGCGTTATTCAGTGTGCCCTAAATTTTTTATGTTATTTCTTCATAGACAGAAAAAAATATTACAGTATTTTTTTGATAGTTGTTTATCATATGAGTTAATATATACAATGTGTTGATCAGTACTAGACATTCAAATTCGTTAGTCGAACAAATGAACTAACAACGCCAAGGTAAATAAAACAAGAAGACAAACAATGGTAATGTTCCGGACCATATGAGTATTTGGACCATACGCGTGTGGTCATAACCATATGGTTATATACTCATATGGTCCGACCATACGCGTATAGTCTGACCGTACGCGTATGGTCGGGGTAATTAACACTCTGTTACAGTTTACTTTTAATATTTCTAAACTCTTCATATGGTATGACCGTTCATTAAAAAGACGCCAGTATTTAGGTATTTTATTATTTTATTATAATAAAAATATTATCTAAATAAAAATTAGAACTTTCACATAATAAACTATAATAAACAGATTTTATACCGATGGTCATTAACGAGTGAATGGCAATATGTCGACTTAAACAAATAAATGCCAAACATTTCGTGATGACCTATTACACAAGGAATTCACTGGAAAGTAACATAGTTTAATTAAATTGTCTTGTGAATATGGTGTATTGCAATCATGTTACGATATTAGAGATCTAGAGCATTTCAAAACACCGTAGACATATCGGAATAGCCCAAGACCTCGGTATCACTGTACGCAGCTACAAAAAGGCTAGCTTTTCACTCGCAAATAAAATGTGAAAATGAAAAGTATCGTACACAACAGAGACTTGCAAATGCCAAAAAATATAGTATTCCATGTGGAAGTAAATGGCACCCAAGCCTACATGCAAGAATGTAATTATCGATGATAACTAACTATGGCATCAATATTTAATTTTACGTAGTATTTGAAATATAAAAAATAAAACATTGTCATGTAACCATCATTGTTTTTTTAGATAAAGTTTTTGTATTATTGAAACTTTTGTAATGTAATTTGAAAAAAAAATACCTATATCGTCAAAATACTCATATGGTCCGGCCCGTTAGTAACCAAACAAGTATTTTACTCATATGGTCCGACCATACGCGTACGGTCGGACCATACGCGAATGGTCGGACCATATGAGTATACGCATATGGTCATGACCATACGCGTATGGTCCAAATACTCATATGGTCCGGAACAGTAACATTAATACGACACGGACAACCCTTCACTGGGCGATACGAACCACAGGAAAATCCAGGTATGGGATGTTTCAGGTGCTCCGGAAATGTCAGTTTAGTAGCTTATGCACATATAATGAAGATTTTGAAAACTGATGTTTGTCCCACATCGTTGTCAATATAATAGATTTTGATGCGACTGTCATACACGTGAAAGGTTAAGCTAGATATAAAACCCGGTTCAATTCACTTTTTTCTATATAAGAAAATGTCCTTACCAAGTATAGGAATATAACAGTTGTTTTCTATTCGTTTGATAATTTTTGGCTCTTGTTTTAGCCATTTGATTGGGGACTTTCCGTTTTGAATTTTCCTCGGAGTTCATTTTTTTTGTATTTGTTTTTAAGGATGTGCATGTGGTACAGTCTGTTGATAATGAAGCGCTGTTGTCTGCCATATCAACACTTTTGGACAAAACAAAACTGCTAAATAAGGATCCTAAATCTATAGCTCAGAGGGCAATGCAGTTTTTGCAGCAGTCAGTAGAGGTAAAACATAAAGATATGGTGATTTCTGAAATACTTGAAGAAGTGAGATCAAACTCCGAGGTCTTGGTGTGGTTTGAAGATATCGGTCAAGTTTCAATCAAAAGTGGACAAGGTGGACACAGAATAGCGATACTTGGAAACTTGGTATGTTATGAAATAATTCTTTTTGAGCACATCATGAAGACACAAGAAATAACAGGAACACTATTGAATTTGCTAAATCATTTCATGGCATCAAAGTCCGTTCCATTTTTAAACAATTTTACATATGAACATGAAAAAAAGATACTTTCAGATGTGCGCAACTTTGTTCAGTCAAATTCGGTCGATTGGGAAAATGCTAGTATCACTTTTGATGGCATATTTCCTTTAACATTAACAAGTGGTAACGGATCCCATAAGTTTGATTTACATGAAATACTAGCAAATTCAAAGACAGTTGCCACAGGAAACCTGGAACTCATGCAGCAGGTATATGATGAAATGAAAGAAAAATTCGAAAACCCGAAAACAGAAGAATTATTAAAAACTGAAGCACCTTTCGACAAACAATTAAGGGAAGCAGGAAATGAAAAACTTCGTGAAAATGAGATGAGACAAAAAATTAAAAAATTAAAAACAAATCTTCATGCAGTTGACACCGAAGCACGTATCATATTGAAACAACATCACGGAATCAAAACAATGATTGACACGGAAAGAAAACTTCAAAAACAACTGCAGGAGGAGGAATCAAATTTAGCTAAATTCGAAAGGAAATTGAACGACACAAAAGAGCAACTCAGCAAAGCTAGACAACAAAATCGTGATCGAATAAATGAATGGTCGAAAAAAATGACAGAGCAATATCTGAAGATCGAACAAGAACAAAATGAACTATTGGGACTCACAAAAGAAAATGAGGCATCAAACCATGCAGACAGAATTGAAGAAATAACGCTTAAAAAATGTGATGCCCGTGAGATTGGAAAATTACGAGTCAGATTTTGTGGAATTGAAGGAGCAAAGAAAACAAATCTTCAAACTAGCTTAGAAAAACAATTGATAGATCTAACGAACACATACAAGAAATCTGAGAGCGAAAAGTACTGGCAAAATTCCACCATAGAAATTTTCAACGAAAATGACTACTATAGTGTTAAAATCGGAGCTGGAAAAAAACCAATTCTTATTACTTCTATCGATGGTGAAACGAAAATAGAAATATAATATGTTTAACTTTTTCGTTCTGATTGGTTACTGACATATCAGATTCATCAAAACTTACAATTGTTATTAAGTTTGTTGAGTGTAGTCTATTACAGTTAATTCATCACTCTGCATTTCTGCAAATAAAAGAAGAATCCACAAACCATTTCTTCCTTGCCTTTTTTAAAGACAAACTATCCTTGTGTTTTGTACTTTGAATCGTCTTTCTATGTTTTATATATTCTTATAAATATTAAAAGCAGAACAGTTATCATTTGGAACTTGTTCGCGTTCCCTTAAATATCTATGAGTGACTAGTGTACGCAGGTTCAGTTTCAAATTTAGGCAAAGCAGCTTACCGATGCTCAAAAACGACGAAGAAGATACAAGTGACGGGGACCAACATAAATTGAAGGCTATCTTTGAATTGTAAAATTAGGTTAAAATTAGGGAAAAAAACAGTACTCCTTGGTAATATTCCTGAGTAATCTGCAATATGAAATTTTATCTTACCTCCTATACATTTATAGGAATATGATTGGTTAAAAGCGACTTCGTGGATACCGTGTATATTCAATATTAGGTTAGTAGGGAGGCGGGGCTGATTTCAATACACGGTTAGTAGTGGATTTACAACTTAGGCATTGTTTGATTATTACAAAGTATTGAAAGATCTGTTTGATATTGTTATATCAAGGTTGTTGATAATAGATATTGGTCGTTTACATTAGTTTTAAGTACAGACCAATTGAAGAAGGTTCTTAAAATTGAACACTTGAACACTTTTTATGCAGAAATAAAGATGTGTTATGATAGCAAATAAGACAACCTTAGTCTGAATTCCACAAATAAAGATAGTTGGTAAGATAAATTTGTTACATAGTGTGCTAGAGACCTAATATGATATTCTTTATCTTCTCAGAACTATTCAATTTTCACCCCATATGGAATTTACTGACCCTGTATATATCATATTAGGTCACTAACACTATGTAACTAATAATATCTGTCGTTGGTTATGCATATATTAGAGATAGCAATAGTTTACAATATTCAATTCTCCAAAATACATCAAGTAATGAAGTCAAAAATCTAAATGTACATGGTCCGCTAATAATTGAGATGCATTTCCTTTTCACATTGTACATTTATACTCAAACAGTTGTTGCACACACCAGTCATGCTGATGGTTTCCTATATTTATGACTCATGATTATTTACAGTTACACCACCCTAGCTTGCCATTTGGTCTTTCGAAAAATTTAATAGTTCTGAGATAAAGAAAGTTCGGCCTGATCCGCAAGAACGTACAGTAAATAAGTAACACATGTGTATAATTTGGGTATCAGACGACAGCTTATTGACAAGGGATTAATGTATAACCCTTATTGAAAGTTTATCATTAATAATAAAAATATATATATATATATAGTATATATTCCCTGTAGTTAAGATCATAATGCCTTTTTAGTATTACCAAACGTCCGGACACCACTGCGCTCTAACATACAATTACAAGTATGATACACATTTCAGTGCACTTGGCGACAAGGTCTTACTAACACATTGATAACTATCACTATATTTGAACTCACTTGAGCTGACTTATACAGAGAGTTGTCTCATTGACAATCACAACGACATCTTATTATGTCTTGATAAGACAATATAGGTGTGCATGCTTGATATTGCATAACTTCTTTGCGACACAAAAAATATCCATGATGGACAGACAACATGATCTGCAGTTTTTCTTCATCTATGTACTTACCTTTCTTAGAAATCCGAAAGTACAAAATTAATTTGCATACTAGTTGATTAAATGATCTTCATAACAAAATATACGATATATCATTGAATGTTAGAATATTTATAATAAAATAACTGGTTTCTAATATTTGTGAAGGTCAGAGTTAATATATCTGGAACACCATTTTTCTTTCTGTAAAATGTACACTTGTTCAGACTCAGAATGCTATGCAAAGCATCAAAAGACAGTTTAAATGGGCGGTGAGTATAAAAATTATCTAGGACGTGACATTGACATTTGATCTCACAATTATCATCAAGGTCATTGTAAATGATCCCCAATGGGTTTAGGGCTTTTGGTTTCATAGAGGTTGCAAATAATGTCTTGAAAGTCCCTTATATTGACAACGATGTGTGAACAAAACAAACAGACAAGATAGATAGAAATGTTTAAAAAGGAATACAGCAGAATGCTTCATAGCTGGAAATTTATAGTACAGTCACTGTAAAAAAAAAATGGATACTGGGATCATGCATTTATAAACTAAATATTTTGTAATTTTGTACCTCCGTTACTGGTTCTAGCATCCAGTAGAAGGGTGACATACATTAAGAGATGGTAAGTTTGAAAGGGATAGCGTCGTGTCTGCTTCAAAATAATAATTAGAGTGCATCTGAATATTTGCCCAAAAGGTAATCAAGTAATGTGTGTGAAGACTGTGGGGAAGACTTTAACTTACGTCTTTTTGAACTATCTGTATTCGAAGCTTATTCACATTTCGTTGTCATAAAACTATGTTGCGGTTGCCGAATTAATTGCATCACCAAAATATTCATTAAACAGAAGGAGTAAGCAACTGTAAAAGGCATGCCAAGCATTAGATAACTGTAATTTTGTTTAGATTATAACTTTTTCATCTACTATCTAATCAAAAAGAAGTTTTTATTATATTTAAGGACATTCTTAGGTCAAATTTAAAGAATGAAGTATCTATGAGTTAAGGAACAAAATAAAATATAAAAATTGATAGGTATTGGAGCTCCTTTTCGAGATATTTGATTTTTTAAATATGGCAGGAAAAGGATAAGTCGGACTTTTACTTTATATTTGCAATGACATTATTTGAGTCTCAAATCAAATGAAAAGAAATTAAAAATCTTCTTTAAACTTTAAACTAAAATTTTGAGGGCACTTAAATACATCTAAACAACACATTTTGAGACCGTATGTATGGCATATGTGTTGATATTCAAATCTTATGTTGGCCATCTGGAAAAAAGCCACCATTTTGAAATTTCAACTTTCAATTTAAATAGGTAACATTGCTTGAAACATCCAACACTACTAACTTTTAAAGTTTGAACTTTTTTAAGTGATATTTGTTTTTTGGATATCCTATGGCGGCCATCTTTGTAAAAAGCCGCCAAATAGAAATTTCAAGATGGGTATATAGTTATATTTTATGAAACACCCCTCCCTATTGTAATGCCTTCTTTGGCCTGGAAGCTGACCTAATATTTTTAGCTGTCAAACTGAATTTTAGACCTCCTTAACACAGAATTGTCAATATTTTGAGTTAGAGCCGGTAGAAGGTTCTATAATTTTTATATTATGTAGTTCACTACACTGTAACAATCTTTTTGAGATAGAGCAAGTAGGATTTTTTTAATTTGAATTTATTGTCTGAAAGAAATGCGCTATGAAATAACTGTGTTCTCGGGCAAATAACTGATTTTTTTTTTACAAACGTAGAATAATTTTCGAAATATGTCATATATCTTTTTTTTAAATAACCGTTTGAAAGGGACGTAAATCTGAACTAATACAATTGTTAAAGAAATCTATATAAAACTTTTCTATGTTATATAATAATAGGAATAAACCCTCTTTTCTTTCGATATTCTGAAATCATTTTCTGAGAGATATCTTCTCGAATTTTTTTTAATTCCAGGGTGCTGCAAGATCAGAATGACATATAATCAATGTCCAGAAAGGAAAGTTTTATCTTGTTGCTTGTAGCTATATATTAGTCCATAACAAAAGCCAACTTAACCCAATCTCTGATCGACAATGTAAACTTGCGAATAATCACATTATCATGACTATAGTAATTTATCGAAAGTTTCGATTTTCTTTATTGTATTGTACTACAACCAAATATGTATTTGATGTATTTTATGACTAGACTAGAATTAAATTATTTTTGGTCTCAGTATCTTTATACACATTAGTTTTGTTTATACCTCACTGCTTACATTGAAAGAATTTGTTTTGGTTTATTGATGAATCAAGTTTGAATTCCAGGTAAGGAAGCTGGAACAGATGAGAAACATCTGGTTTTCAATATTATTCGTATTGATAAGACTTTATTTTTATGTAGTGCTAGGATAAATATTATTTGTCTTTTTGTCGTTCTCTTTGTGGAGACGCGTGTCTGGCGTATATGCTTGATTTAGTCCTGGTATCTATAATGAGTTTATGTTTTATGGCGTTGGCATATCAACTTCGAATGACAAGATAGAATGTCTCTGTGGTATCTATCATCTCTGTTTTCAGTAATTTTGTGTCTTGCGCACACCCATTATTATGAAATCGAAACTGTTTCAACATGCACGAGGATACATTTTTAATTTAGATATGCGAACGCCATACGATGGAGCTAAAAGTGTGTTATTAATGAAAACTGCAATTTTGAAAATTGGAATGTTGAAATCATCATGTGACGTTTTAAAATCGGCCTCATTAGTAAAAAATGGTGAGTATTATAAGTAGTATCATTTGTCACAAGTTCGCATGGATGAACAGTAATCACTAACTTAAATGTGGAGCATAGAGTGAAGAAAAACTTCAATATAACTGCACTTAAAACTTCAGAAAAGAAGAAGACTCCATATGAATTTTGCTTGATATGAAAAGAACAAAATAGCATATAATTATAAGTTTTAATGGTTGATACAGTAATCACCTTCTACAAGCTGTCAGTAACTGCAATTGCTCTAAGATCTGTACTTAAGTGTTTTTTTGTTTGTTGAGATGTACATGTAGCGGGTCACGTTCACATATTTTCGTTATATGTATATCTGATGAGTTAAGCCTTTTTTAACTGATTTTTATAGTTCGTTCTTATGTTGTAGTGTCACACCACTGTCCAATGTTAGGGGAGGGTTGGGATCCCGCTAACATGTTTAATACCGCCACATTCTGTACATATGTGCTGACTAAAGTCAGAAGCATGTAGTTCAGTAGTAGTCGTTTGTTGCTGTGTTACATATTTGTTTTTCGTTCCGTTTTTTGTACATTAATGATTAAGTAGGCCGTTAATTTTCTCTATAGAAGAACTGTTTTACATTTGTGATTCCGGGGCCTTTTATAGCTGAATGTATGCGATATGGGCTTTGTTCACTGTTGAAGGCCGTACGGTGACATATAACTGTGAAAATGAAATTATCAAAGAGATAGCAACCTGACCAAAGAGGAAAACACAGCAAAGGCCTCCAATGGGTCTTCAAAACAGCTAGAAAATCCCGCACCCAGAGGCGTGCTTAAGCTGGCCCTTTAACAAAAGTGTGAACTAGTTCAATGATAATTGACGCCATACTAAAATGTAAGATATATAAATAAACTAAAATAAAAAATCATACAAGACTTTAAAAATGCAGGAGAGTTAAACCTGTTTTATGAGATCTGAACCGTAACACTATACATCTAGTCAATGTAGATAAACAAACACATTTCAATACGCGTAGAACAATTCAGTTTAAAGAAAGTCTGGGTACGATGTCAGAATAGGAAACAAAAGAAACTAAGCAAAATAACAACGATACATAGGTCTACATGAACAAATCACTTCTAGCATTTACTTCCATCACCAGACCTCAATTAAACTCATTCAAAGATTGTGTCTTCATCATATTAATATCAAGCACAATCCCTCCCGTTAGTTATTAAGTATCATAGTATTACCATAATTTAATATATGAGGACAACATGACCCATATCATGCAGCAACTGGTTGTAATATACTAGTCAACAAACGAAACGATACACGACTTTGAAATAAAATTTATCAAAAAATATTAAATATAAAACAAAATGAGATACACTGTTTTAAAAAGCTTTCATTTGCAATGTATGCACATGTGATAATGAAAATCAAAAATTGTCGGAAAGTATCTAAATTCCGTGTAAACGATCAGGGTGCAAATTAGTTTGGCGGAAATTTGAATAAAAAATCGACACATAATTTTCTAAGTACCAAATAAAATTTCAAATTTGGTTAAAAATATTCAATATGCTAATCACGTTATGTTTATGTTGTAACTAAAGGGTCGAAATATTGTTTTTTCAAATTTTTGGGGAAAAAAGTGTTTTTTTAAATCTCAAAAAACATGAAAAATGCAAAAAAAAATACTTTTATTTTCGTTTGAAATCTATGTTTTAGATATGAAAACAGGACACAGTAAATTTGGAACCTTTCGGATTAGTTTTAAGATTGTTAACGCTTTATGAATATCACTTTATACATACTGTCTATGGTAAATCAGTTGATAATGTATACATTTAAACGATTTCTCGTAGGGCCGAACTTTGCTTAACAAATAATAAAGAAACTGTATGATTTTTAAAAACAAATTTATGGCAAAAATTGTCTTTACCACCAAATGATAGGTTGGCATCAATCGTTGGAACTTCTGTAATTAAAATTGTCCTTTTATAAACATTTTGTAAAAAAAACAACCCCAGAAAACGTCACGAAAGCAAAAAAATATTTTTTTAAACGGATTTATATTTACATAATGATTAAGTATTACTACCTTCAATATTGGTCCTATAAACGGAAAACTTTATCTTTAATTTGAAAAAAAAGTCTTGTATCGTTTCTTTTGTTGACTAGTATATAAATGTGTTTATTTCCGGTGCAAAGACCCTATACGTGAATTAATGTTAAAGCCACAATAACCACAAACAGTATCGTAACTATATCTATTCTTGATAAAATTGTTTAAAATTTGGTTATCTTATTGAGGTGGACTCCGACATGTTTGTGCTTTGTAAAGAAAATTATCTTAATGGATGTGAAATACCTGAACGTATAACATATTTGACTGTTGATAATATATTCGAATGGTGTCGTTGTATTACTGATAACATTTGATAAATGTTTTGATTAGTTTGTGATATCGAAAACCATGATGTAATAATTTTTTAAGTATGTTATTTGTGTCAACTTGTGTATTATTCGGATTGAGTTTTATAATTGACAATCTTCAAACTTCCGTTCTGTGTATAATCGAATGAACCAAAGTCATAAGTATACATTTATCAGCAATGTACAGCTACATCATCCGTTTGCGAAAAAAACTATGCCGATTAAAAATCGTAAATTAGTGGAAGAAATAAAACAATTCTTGTTAATTTTTATTCAGGTTTCTCGATTTTTTCCATTGATCAGACAATCATCAGATTTCATCTAGAAAGTTTCACTCGTATCAAATTTAAAAGAAGAAAAATTATCAAATGATTGCATTCGATGGCAATTTGCAACAATGGAGTAACTAATAACGGTGTTAACTGTATTGCTAAATGAAAATGTGGAGAGAAAAAGCATAAAATGTCAAATGAAAGGTTGTTTACAACTTTGACTAAAATTATTGTTAGGAAAGAGAAGGAGAAATATTTGAGTCAACGTAAACACTTCACTCAAAGCGTTTTTATTACGTTAATATGTGTTTTAAAAAGTAGATGATAATCTATTAATACAAAACTCCAAACAAAATCCAAACCGTATAGTATCCAATCATTTCGCAAAATCAAAAGCCCACACATCAAAAGAAATGAATAATGACTGTCATATTCCTGACTTTGTACTGATATTTTCTTATGTAGAACACCGTGCATTAATTCTTGGTTAACAGCTACCTAAACTTCTCACTTGTATGACAGTCGCTGGTTGAAATATTGGTTACTTTGTGATAGAACATCATCAATATAGCTGAAAGTAAAATTCAAGAAATTTTGCAAGGTGCTTTTGTTTTGTCTTTTGGACGGTTCTAAATGAATTCTGCATCATAAGAGTTCAAAAACAAATCAACCTGTTGGGATGCACAATTAGTACCTATTAGAATACTGGCGTCTGTTGAAATATCAATCCTTTAAACTCAACAAATATATTTTCGATCAAAAAGTCCAGCATTTTAATAATATCATCTGCAGTCTATTTTCTGGTAGAATCAGTGTGGTTCTTCACAAAATAAGAATAATAATAACCCAAAACAATACCTGTGTGTCATTAAGTTATAAAGAAAATTTGGTGTTAGAGGATAAAATTTTAATGGCACTACATGGATAAAATCAGAGGATTCTGAATATTTGGTAAAAATTTCAAGAAGAAGACATACTTAACCAAAAAATAAATATTGTACAGCATAACTATCTCTGATATATACAAAATGATTTCTGAAGTATGTGGATGTTGTTTTGATAATTGATATTTACCCATGAAGTATTCATTTTCGAAATTGTGTTAAAGAATAATGTGTTCCACTTATAATTAGTGTTGATTATGTGTTAAATAATGCAAGTCTTTTATTTAAGCTCTTCAATATTCCAATTTCGATGTATTTTTGAACTGCTTTCGGTTTTAGACCCTAGTATTGCCTAAGTTTATGCACTTAAACAAATCGATAACGACACAATATTTTCCTATTGATTTATTTACAGCAGCTTATAATTTGATCATAAGAGTTTGGTACATTTTTGGGAACTTTGCGTACCCCATGCCCTTTAAATCAATACTTGTTTAGCTTTCTTAAATTTTTTTTATTAGAGCGTCACTGCTGATTCTTATTTAAACGACATTCGCGTCTGCCGTATCAATTTATAACTCTGGTAACTATTTGATTGTCCCTTTATATCTTGTTCTTCTCCTCTTTTCAGAACAAAAAAATAGAAACAAAAAACAAATATGTGTTATACTTTTGATATATTGATCATTACACATTAAATATTTGACAGACATACATTCGTTGCGAGTTACGCAAAGGAAGATATTATCAGTGATTTTTTATCATGTGGTATTTTAAAGTTTGTGTAAATAATGCATTAAGTATCACCCTCATAGCTATCAATTTAAAACGATTTATAAAACAAACTTTACATTGTACAGGTAATCAGGTCGTACTATTTGCGTCTAAAACAAGTATGACACAAACTTTCGTTATTCATACTTTGATTTTTTTTTAATCTCTTTTTAAGTTTCATTAATCTCAAAAGCATTGAGGGTCAAATTCTCATCAGTTATGTTCGAAAAAATAAAAAGGCAAAAAGGCAAAATGAGGTATAGCTAGTTCTGATTGAGGTTTTGAGTAAGTCCTCTGTGCCTGGCAATGTGTGACCATTATTAACTTGGATTGCCAGTTTTCCTCTCACATGTCTGTAGGTCTTATCGGGCAAATTTTCGATAAATTTTAACGCAAATCTTATATGTTAATAGTGATGTGATGAATGGCAAGTTTAACTTTTAGATACAGGAGATAGCTTAACAAAACATTGAAAAGCAAATTTTAAATCTTCATTCAACGTAATGAAATGGGACATGAGCCTGTTATGTTGTCCTGCGGAATTCAAACTTAATCTTCATTAATAAAATTGACAATGGCAATGGGGAATGTGTCAAGGAGACAACAACCCGACTATAGCGCAGACAACAGCAGAAGGTCGCCAACAGGTCTTCAACGCAGCCAGAAATTCCCGCACCCGGAGAAGTCCTTCAGCTTGCCCCTGAACAAATATAAATACTAGTTCAGTGATAATGAACGCCCTACTGAACTCCAAATTGTACACAAGAAACCAAAATTAAAATAATACAAGACTAACAAAGTCCAGAGGCTCCTGACTTTGGACAGGCGCAAAAATTCGGCGGGGTTAAACATGTTTATGAGATCTCAACCCTCCCCTATACCTTTAGCCAATGCAGAAAAGTAAACGCATAACAATACGCACATTAAAATTCAGTTCAAGAAAAGTTCGAGTCTGATGTCAGAAGATGTAACCAAAGAAAATAAACAAAATGACAATAATACATAAATAACATCAGACTAATAGCAGTAAACTGACATGCCAGCTCCAGACCTCAATAAAACTGTTTGAAAGATTATGGCGTCATCATATGAATATGTGCGGCATATTTTCAACGTTTATATGCCCTGAACTTCTCAGAGTTTAAACTAACACTAATTTTATTACAATTTAACTACTCCTACCTCGAATGAAAGGTTACCACAGATTTCAATGTAAACAAGATGCACATGTATATTTACTGGTAACATTCCCAAGTTATGTCTCTGTGAGATGGAACACGGAGAGCATAATTAGGAACCAGTATGTAAACAAATTTAATTTTCTATGAATATTCAAGATCTCCCCAAAAGAGGCGTGTTTTAAGAAACAGTTTCTACAAAGTTCAACCTACACCCGGCCCAATGAACCTATCAATTAAATAATTATAAAACAATTATACTGAACGACTTAAGAAACACAACACTCATTTTGATGATTTTTTTCACCAAATCTTTTTTGATTCTCTTACAACTACTTTTCATACTTATCATGCTTCTTTCTCCTTACAAAAAATCAAAATCTGACTTACCTGTGGTTATTGAACGTACCGAATTTTTGAAGTCGCACGAATTTCTTCAAGCGAAACGTTGTTCCCATGAAAGATTGTTTCAGTTTTTTTTTGCTTTGTGAAACAGTTCTTACAATCCTTTGCCTTACTTATATTTTTTTTAAATGTTGCATCTGCATTTTGCCAAGTCTGAGAAATAAAAAAAAAAACAAAAAACTGAATAAGCCCTTAAGAATACTGCAAACATAAAAACATAAATATGCTGCAACCATACCGTATGACTTCAGAAACTCGTCCTACTGTCCTTCCGACAACTAGACAAGTTGACAAGATTTGTTGGTGGCCATCAATGAACAGATCAACGTGTAGTGACAATGAAACATCAACAGAATTTGATTATGCAACGTCATTTGCCAATCATGTTTACGGCCGCAACGTCAACTGCTAACCAAATTGTCAAGTGCCATTGAGTAAATATTCATGCCATAAATGTTTCCCATGAACTGCATTGCCAAATAATTGACTGAAGGAAAACCTGTTAAGACCTCAAGTTCCAACCGCATAATTGCCAAAACCAATTAATGGGTTAAACAAATGCAAAATCAGAAGGTGTAAAACAGAACCCCAAAAATGTCAGACAGAATTTGATGATCTTTCTGACAATCATTTTGGCGTTTGAAACAGGCAGTCATCGCTTTTGACGTTGACACATTCATTCAAAAACAACATGAAAAAAATCTAGTGTTGCGTTTCTAAAGTCGGTCAGTATATATCACGTTCTTGAATATAACAAATTTTTCATGAAATTATCTTTTAATTAAAGGATGTTATTTAAAAAAATATATATAAACATATGAGCTATTTGTAAACAGAATAGCATGTTTTGGTACACTGTACAATGTATTTAGCTAGTTTTCGAGTATGACTTATAATTAACATAATAAGCCTTTCTTTATTGTCCATAGATATAAAGGAAGTAGTTAATAAAAGTTCACCAAACAGGTGTTATCGTATATCAGAATAAAATGTACAGTCTAGTAGAAAAAGATTTTCAGTTTCGGTTACGTCTGCAGTGCAAAATTTGCAAAGTCTTTCTTCTGGCCTATTCATCGTCCTGTTTCTATCCTTAGGATTAATATTCCATATCTAAATTGGGCTAAATGCGAGCGTTCGACTTTGGTCAAATTGAGTTTTACGTACTGTTCTTGATTAAATGTAGATTTTTGAAGTTCGAAGTTTTGGCACTTGTTGTTCATCATCATTCCACATGTTTGAATAATGGCGCTGAATGTTCATTTCCACAGTTTTCAAAATAAAAGCAGTTTTTGAATTAAAATAATGTTCTTAATTAATTTTACAGAGAATGTCTGCATTAAAGGCGACCTTCGTTAAGCGATCATCTTCAAATTTGAGGAGTCTGTTCCAATACCTGACCATGTTTATCCATCTTCGAAACTGGCTTGGGATCCATGCAACATCTCCATGTAAGGCGAGAATAGGCGCAAAACGGTGAACACCAAGAAAATATCGTATTGTACGGTTTTGAATAGTGTCTATTGTTTGAAATTTTCTGTATCCCCAAACATTTGATGCATAATCTAGGATAGGAACTACACATGAGTTATACAGTTTTTCTTAGGCATTAAATCCGAAGTCTTTATTGTTATGAATCTTGGATATGATCGACCCTAGTGCTCTTTCACTGCAAATTTTCCGCATTGGTTATGAAACTTCCGTTATGACCGACTGCAATCCCTAGATATTTATAATTTTCAGCCCTCTCCAATTTGTTTTTTCCAACTGTAAATTCAAAATAAGTTGCTTTGGTTCTTAGTTTTCTGAAATGCATACATTTAGATTTATCTGTATTTATTAATACCCTCCAACGTTAACACCATTGGTGAAGTGTATTCAACATACATTGAAGATCTTCAGCCGACTTTGCAACTATTTATCATCCTCATACAATAATAGTGATAATTTCTTTTTAAGTAAGTCTACTCCAAGATTCAGGTCATTAACTTCTTTGACAAGATCGTTTATAAATATAGAGAAGAGTGTAGGCGATAAATTATCTCCCTGTTTCATATCAGTTTTACAGCAAAACCACGATGTTATTTTACCGTTTCTACGAACGCAGGACTTAGAACTTTGGTATAAACTTTGAACGGAATTGTACAACTTCCCATCAACTTTATTCAGCAAAAGTTTGTAAAACATCATATCTCTGTCAATAAAATCAAAACCTGTCTTCAGATCGATGAATGCAACGAATACTGATTTATTATTTCTAATGACACTATTCAAAGTAAATATGTGGTCTTCACACGATCTATTTTTTCGAATCCATTTTGTTCATCGTCAGGAATATCATTATTTTCAAGACGACTGGCGAGCCGTTGGTTAATAAAAGAACTATACAATTTGCTAGTGCATGACAAAAGACTTATACCTCTGTAGTTCATTGGTACTCGGAGATCTGATGACGGGTCCTTCAAGATAGGACATATGATGGCCTTTCTCCAGATGTTTGGAATTATACTCGTGTCAAATATTAGTTAAAAGAGTTGTTGTAATTATCGGGTACTTTAAAGTTTAAATCCTCATTCGGAATAAATAACGGATCTTCCATTTCAGACTCCAATAACTGTTTCTGAAGTATTGACTGATTATGGTGGTCATTTTCAAAATCGGTGCTGTTTTTCACGTTGTAAAGATTTTCAAATCTATACGCCATTTGTAAAGCACGTGCTTCTCGTTCGTTATGACTTCACCGGACTCATCAACGACCTCCATCGTAATATCCTTCACCTTTAGAGGACATAGCTTTCTGATCTTTTCGCAGAACTCATTAGGATTTTTTGTAACCATTGTTTCAATATCTACTGCCATAGCTTTCTTGTATGTGCGTTCCGTTCGTCTGAGATTTTTAACAAAAACATCTCCCGCTTGACTGTATTCACGTCTGAGAGCTGATTTAATATTTCGATTTCCGTCACATTGTATAAAATCCTTTTCTTTGTTTCATTCCATAAATTTGTTAGGTTATCTTTCCAATACGGTTTCCGGTTTTTAAGTCTTTTGTTGGCTCTATCATATCCAATTTTTGGTATTTTTTTTCCGCTCATTTCGGTTAAAATTCCAGTGCACAAATTGTCATAAATTTTGTCTACATTATCTTGGGTTTCCCTACATCGCTCAATTTTATCAATTACCTCAAATATTGCAAACCTTTTATATCGCTTGCCATGAAATCTAACGGAATGCGTGCAAGCTTAAAACGAGGTTGGCTGTTAGTTTGAATTTGTAAATTATGTAACACTGAAGGTTAAGATGAAATGCATTTTCTTCTTCAGTGTCCTGTTTTAGAAATAAAAGATCTGAATATATAAATGACTTAAATAGGGTAAACAAGAACTTTAAAAGCCTCCCAAATAAATCAAATATATTAATATGGTTAATGTCATCTGAGGATAATGTTATAATTAAAAAAAGTAATTCTATTATTGTGTACCTTATTCAAAGAGAGAATATCAATTCTAGAATTAGTAGTTTGCCCATCTATATAATATTGTAATACAATATATATATATATCATTTCTGCAGAAATCAGTTTGTTGAAAAAGAGTTGACTTTGATTAATTGTTAAATAAACAATGTAATCAGTAATCACTTGAATGAAATTGAAATTAATTGTACTGCTCAAATTATTGGGCGTCATAATTGACTATAAAAAACTTTGTATTGCATTTGTATAGTATGCTGGGACTCGAACTCAAGACCTTTAGCATATCAACCCACGACACATACCCCTAGACCAAGACAACTGGATACCAACTCTCAGTAATTTAACATATTTAAAAGAAGCAAGATATTTTCATAAGAAGGACGAGTAGGCAGACCTTTATTTAGTGGTGTTTTAACCCTTTTCATGAATAAGGCGAGTTGTAAGACTGGTTAGTCAATGGGATTTTACCCTTTTTCATAAGTGGGGCGAGTTTGTAAACAAGAGTGGGGCATTTTTAGAAAGTGGCGAATAAGTGTGGTCCGATTGGCCAGCGGTGCGAGTTTACATGTTTTCATATGTAAGTGGTCATACAGGGTATACATCCCATAGTAATATATGAAGTATATACAAATGGTTGTGTGGCGTTCTAAAAGAGGGACAGAGGGACAGTCAAACTCATAAATAAAAAATAAACTGATAATGCCATGGCTAAAAATAAAAAGGACAAACAGACAATCAATAGTACACCTGACACAATCTAAAGTAGATTTTATGAATTGTAAATATTTTTTCGCCTAAAATAAAATAGCTGGGATGTAAAATAGTTATCCCACTCGGACTTGGTGTGTCAGTGTTAGATCACCCTCTAGCCTCCGGTCATCGGGTTGAAATTACACTGACACACCGCGTCCTCGTAGGATAACAATAACAGATGGTCATTTTTTCGTAAAGATATTATTTATACCTCAAACGATTGTATTCAGTTGACAGAACTGTTGAAGGTCAATCGTATTATAAATATTTTTCGACCTCATGGATTACAAATCAGATGAAAAATTAGGTTCAGTACAAATGAGCCTATTTAGAAGATTTGCATTATCAAGATGTTCACTTAGTTTTTGAATTTTCGCAGTTTTGAAGAAAAAAATGTAAGAGACCTGAAATCCTAAAACAAACGGTTAAGACAAAATTAAAAATATGAATGACTATATAAGACACAAATAATTTCTTATGAGGATCAGAATAGTTTCATTTTATACATTCTCGATATTTTGTTATCTTCGAATTAAAGTGTAAAAGAGGGCATTCCAACTATATATCTTTTAGAGTTATATATAAAAGATAGCTTTGATAGAAGAAGTTTCTCTCAAGTTAATTTCCTATTTCCATATCATAGGGTAAATGTGTACTAAGTTTCAAGTTGATTGGACTTCAACTTCATCAAAAACTACCTCGACCAAACATTTTAACCTCAAGCGGGACAGACGGACGAACGAACGAACGGACGCACAGACCAGACAACATAATGCCCATAAATGGGGCATAAAAAATAATACAAAGAATCGTGTGCATTCTAACAGTACAGTAAATGTCAAATTCAATTATGTATTCATAAGATTAAAGAACTGTTCGCTTGATTAAAAGTCAATTTGTAATGCTCAATACACTTTGAAATGAAATGACTGTTTGAAAAACACTTTTTTTATCGCTTTTATATCTATGATGAGTTTATTCATATTAAAACTTAAGTAACTGTTTAACCAAGATTAAGTTTACAATCTATTAGGGAAACATGTCTAGGCGATATTGGCCTTACATCTCATACTTAATGTATGCTCATTTGATAGTATACTGCAATTTATCATTACAAGATAAAAAAAAAAAAAAAGACCAACGGAAGTTTTTAATCTTTTCACAAAATTATGATTTATAAACAATGGTATTAAACATGTTCTTGACAACCATTTTTAGAAAAAGAACGGGATTTTATTATCAGCACTTCAAAGTTTGTGTAAATAAAAAACTATAAATGACGCTTATAACTGTCAATTGGAATGACAAATTGTCTATATAGTCATCTTGAGCATACTTGTTATTGTATTTTTGTATTTCATACTGAATTATTTGATCACTTTATAACTTCAACATATCTCGAAAGCATTTTGTAGGCCATATTTTTATGTTGAGTGGAATGAAGTCCAATGAAGACAATATTAACAATTTTAGTTAACAGTCGCACACTTTTGGGGACTCGTTGGCCGATTGGTCTAATAGTGTATGTACTGTCATTAGTGGCAAAAGTAAAATAACAAAAAAATAGCGAACGCTTACGCAAATTCTAAAAGTAAAGTTATCGTTGTCAATGTGATGGATTTTTTTGTGACTGTCATACAAGTAAGAATATAAAAAAAGAAGATTTGATATGATTACCAGTGAGTCAACTTTATACCAGAGACCGAAATGACACATAATTTAACAGCTATAGGTCACCGTACGGCCTTCAACAATGAGCAAACCCATACCGCGAAGTCAGCTTTAAAAGGCCCCGAAATGACAATTTAAAACAGTTCAAACGAGAAAACCAACCGCCTTATTTATGTACAAAAAATGAACGAAAAACAAATATGTAACACATAAACAAACGACAACGACTGAATTACAGGCTCCTGAATTGGGACAGGCACATACATGCATAATGTGACAGGGTTAAACATATTAGTGGGATCCAATTCCTCCTCCTAACCTGGGACAGTGGTTTAACAGTACAACATAAGAACGAAGTATGAAAATCAGTTGTAAAGGGCTTAACTCATCAGATGGACAAAAATTCAAGTGAACGTGGCCGGTACTTGTACATCCCAGAAGTTTATCTACCTATAAAACCAGGTTTTATCCATATGTTTTACATTAGAAAATGCCTGTTCCAAGTTAGTAATATGACAGCTTTTGTCTATAGGTTCGAGGTGTTTTGACTTTTGATTTAGCCATTTGATTAAGGACTTTCCGTTTTGAATTTTCCTCAGTTCAATATTTTACTATTTCTAAACGAATGGCAATATCTAAAGCTATAACACTTCAAAAGTATGGATGACAACTGCCATATCCCTGACTTGGCACAGGCATTTTTTTGGTAGAAAATGGTGATTAAATAGTTATCAAAGGTTATAGGCTTATAATTTGATACGCCAGGCGCGCGTTTCGTATCCATTAGGAGAAAAAAAATTGTTTGTTTCACCTTCAGCTGCCACTATATGATATGCTAAAACTTAAAAGAAAAACTTGTCGCCAAAAAAAATTTGGTTTTCGTCACAGGCTAAAAAAAAAGTTTGTCTAGAAATAAATCCATTGACACCCCCCCCCCCCCGAAAATAAAATGGTTGCTGCATAAACCATACTTTTACAAACCGTAAATTTATTAAAATGACCATATAATTGATATTTATGGCAACACCTGACTACTGAGCATGTAATATCATAAAGGACGAAACTTCCACCAGCAATGACATCGATCCAGTGATTTAAATAGTTATCAAAGGTATTAAACCTTGTTTTATAACTTGCTAAACCTCTTACTTGTACGACAGTCACATTAAATGGAACAATTTATTTCCAAGTTGAGATTTTTAATATCAAAGTTATATCTACCAGTGAAAGTTGAGATTTTTAATATTAAAGTTATATCTACCAGTAAAAGTTGACATTTATTTAATTAAATTAGAATATATTTCGCGTTAACTAGTTCTCATCGCAAACATCTAGGTGATCTAGAAATAAAAACATCCCTAGGATGTCCGATCAACCTACCTGTGATATACACCCCAATACAGGTAAAGATACAGGTATTCTCATCAGTTTTGATTTTTGTCATGTTCCTTCAATATCTAGAAATTCATCTAGAGGATGGTGGTGGCACTGGTAGGTATAACTCTATTATTAAAAATCGTTCCATTTTTAATAATATTCATCATACCTACCAGTGAAAACTGACATTTGTTAAATAAGAATACTCACTGATTTTAAAGCTGTGTTGAATTCATGCAACGGTAGTGGATGAATTTCCATCTCTTCAAGAAGAAAAAAACCACCTACGCGTACATATCCTCCAAAGAAATTGCCAGAGCATCCAAGGCCAAAGCATTGGGATGAGGAATCCAAGTGCAAAAGATTTCTGTCTGGCGGTTTTCCCATGATGCAAACATATCTATCAATGGATTTCCCCATATCTGAAAAATCTGCTGCACAAATGACTTGTTCAGAGACCATTCTGTCGGACAAAACTTTTCCCGACTCAAATGATCTGCTAAAACATTCTTCTTCCCCACAATATGGGCTGCTTTCAATACCAGGAGACTTCGTCCCCCTTGACGATTTATGTATTGTACTACGCTTTCCCTTCAAATTTTTCAGAAAATGCTGAACTGTCAAAGTTACAGCTTTCATTTCCACACAATTTATGTGCCAAAAATTCTGTTCGGAGTTCCAAACTCCTTGAAAAATCTGTTTTCCCATATGACCCCCAGAACATTTCATTGAAGCATCTGTCGTTATTGTCACATTGATTTTCGGCAATTGCAAATTTCGGCCTTTCAGCATTTTGGCTGAATTTTTCCACCATAAAAGATTGGATTTCAGATGTTGTGTCAATGGAACATGTGCCAACATATTTTTGCTGACTGGCCTCCAAAAACTTAACAAATGAAGTTGGATGGGTTTAATAAACAGACGAGCATTGGGAATCAACTCGATGCATGATGCCATCATCCCCAAAATTTTCAAAAAATCAAAGGCCAAATCCTGACCTGAAAGCATTTTTCTAGTAATATCTGTAATTTATCTATCCTTTCCATTGTTGGATAAACTAAGCCCTAGTCTAAATGAAAAACTCCCCCTAAGTATGTTATCACATGACTTGGAACTAGGATCGATTTGTCTGTGTTTATCATAAAGCCTAGTAGTCCAGTCAAACTAAGATTTAACCTCTAACTAATTACAACAGAAAATGTTTTAGTTCTAATCTATAGCATTATGCCCTTTATATGCACAGGTAAAAGTCCCATAAAATTTCACTTGAGGAAAACTCAAAATCTGCATTCTAAATTTCGTATGGAAATTAGCATTGGAAGGGGAGATAACTCTTGTAAAAATTAGTCTTTTTTGGTCAGTATTTGGTTGTTTTTCTTAAAATTTATGTAAAGTATGATACTTTGATGGGGTTATAAGTTTGTATGTGACTAAATTATGTAATCTTCTGTTCATGAACTGTACAAAACCGAAGTATAATGGGTAGTTTTATTTTTGGTGTGCATTTTCATTAAAGAAATTGCAAATTTGAAGCTTTGTAACCATTTTGAAAAAACAATGTGAAAATTTGTTATTGTTTATATCTGTATATTCTATTTTTTTAGCAACTTACTTATCTAAAGAAACTTTAATTATTTTTTTATAAAATTTGAAATTCTTTACCTTGACATGTTGCAAAATTCAATAAATTGTCAACTAATGAATTACGAAATCTAGATTATAGCTTGATAAAATATATGAAAACACCATTAGAGTTGTTTGTTATACTCTAAAGACCGCTAAAAAATCAAGAATCAATACATTCTAATAAATAGAAGCGGTAAAGTTGGAATTTTGTATCAATTTTTATTGATATTTCTGCCTTTTTTGCAAGAGTTATATCCCTTTTCAATGCAATTGGAATTTTTAATGGTGATTGTTTTAGTCTTCCTCAAGTAATATTTTATGGGACTATTTTCTGTGTATATTAGGGGTATAATGCTAAAGATTAAAACTTAAAAATCTTCTTTGCAATTACTTTCGGGTTAGGGTCAAATTTATGCTAGATTGACTGGACTATAGTATAGTGAAACCAACAGATTAAGACATTTCAGGCGATCCTGAACTAATTTATTTTGGTCCTAATTGACTATCAACCAATCGTCTAAATAAACTGACATTCTGATATTTTGAGTTCTCAGATATGCAGCTACTACTGACACCAGTTTTGTAAAAATTCGAGGAGCAAATGTTAAGCGATTGATATGTACAGAACATATTGTCGTCTGTTGTTTGCACAAACACTTGCGAGTTTTTTTTCTATTCTGTTGTCCATTCGAAATGATAACACCCAATTGCGATGTAATATGGATAAAGAGCTTGATACACGGAAACACGAGATGATTTCATGGTTTTGTGAGAAGGGTTAATAAGAGGGAGTTTCAAGCAAGAACATAATAACGATGACCTATAAAGACTATTTGGAGAAGATATATTACAACCCCCAACACCCAGGATCGTTGTCAGGTGTAAATAAACTATATAAAGCAGTGCAGAAAGAAGGAAAGTATGTACTAGGAAAAACGAAAATTAGAAAATGGTTGGAAACTCAAGAAACGTTTGGTCTTCATCGCCAAGTAAATAGAAAATTTCCTCGAGCTCAAGTCATCTCACCATATATCGACTACCAATGGGACGTTGATACTGCTGTGTAAACAACGTACACTAAAGACAATGATGGATATGCCTACTTTGTACTAGCGATTGATGTCTTCTCTCGATTCATATGGACCAAAGTTCTCAGATCCACCAAAGGAGTGGAGATGCGATATACATTGGAATCGATTTTAGAGAGGGTAGAAAGTCAACTTAATTTCGCTCTGATAAAGGAGTTGAAAATAAAAACCGGGAGGTTGCAAGACTACTCCAGGACAGAAGTATAGAACAGTTTTTCACTGAAAAAGATTTAAAGGCATCCTACGCTGAAAGAGGGATTAAAACGATAAAGTCTAGACTCAGTCGATATATGACTAGACATCAGTCACATCGATGGATTGATGTTTTAGCATCAGTGACACACCGTTATAATGCTACGGTTCATCGCTCAATAAAGATGGCTCCAAAAAATGTGACTCAAAATGATGAAATTAGGTAATGGAAAATGCAATCTAGAACTCAAAAAAAGATTTTTTTTCCAAAACAACACCTCGGTATGCCTTTCGTCTCGGTGAAACAGTTAGAATTTCAAAATTACGTTACGTGTTTGACCGTGAATATGACGAGCGTTGGACGATGGAGTATTTTATAGTTGCTGACAGAGGAAAAAGACAAGGACTACCTTATTTCGTTCTGAAGGATACGATGGGTTTTGTTATTCAGGGGACATTTCAAAGTGGAGAACTCAGTAAAGTGACGATAACCGATGATATCGTTTATCGAATAGAAAAGGTATTGCGCAAGAGAAGAGGAAAGGTATATGTGAAATGGATGGGCTGGCCAAACAAGTTTAATTCATGGATACCTCAAACTATGCTGAAAAACTATAAGAGCCCTTAAAAAAAGTGTAAGACGACTACTATGGGTAATTTTTACGTTCATCTATACTGCTGGGATTCGATAACAACGCATGTGGATAATCATGCAGGACAGTTTGTGATTGATTTACCAAAAACCTTTTTGTTTGATGATCATTGGGAATGTGCTATAACGAAAATCAACTTCAAATCAGATTTTGAACGCCCTACGTGACGTATTTATGTTTGCTGTGATCTCATAGAACAGTCCTATGTGCGAAATACGACACTAGGTGTTTTACGTTCTGTACCTATTCAAGACGATGAGCAAACGGATTCAGTCTTTAATCCATTATTCTATATGAAAATCCTTCGACAGGACATGAATCGTATTCAGATTTTCATAAGAGACGAAGAGCTCAATCCATGTCGGTTTAAATCGGGAGGTTTAAAATGCACACTTCTTTTCCGAAAGAGATGGGTTCGATAGAAGTCTATGACTATAGCAAACGACGTTGGATCCCATACGTGCCTGATAATAAAAAATGGGAACAACATTTTGCAGATGTGACCGAGGGTAGAGTTCACCCGGATCATAAAGGGCGATACATCGTGGGTAGAGGCTCAAGGTTGCGTTCATTATCAGATAATATAGACGGTAATCCTGTAGCACAGTCCTTGGAGATGGCAAAATCTGAATTAAAAAAAGGGAGAGACAAAAAGTTATAAGAGAGAGGGTGCAAAAACCTAGAACGGGGAATAATCAACTTGAAACCTAGTGCGATATAGAACTCTCTGGAAAAAAATGATGAATCAACTTGAAGAGAACCACGGAGATGCGCTTTCTATTACACCACCACCTAGTAATACCGCCATACAGAGGATGGAGTTTATTAAGTATAGAGCAATTAGTCAACTGTCAAATTATGCGGATTTGGAATTTCTCATTAAACCACAGTCTGCCGGATATATGGATTTAAAAAGAAGTACTTTGAAAATTAAAGTGCGACTCACAGATGCCTCTGATATCCCAATCCTTAAAGACGACAACGTCGCGTTGGTGAATCTAGGCTTACACTCTTTGTTTTCTCAAGTGGATTGCTATCTGCAGCAGACAGCTGTTGGTCAGACGGGAACCAACTATCCATATAAGGCGTATATAGATACGTTACTGTCCATCAGTGCTAATGATAAAGTAGAGTTGGAATCACAACTGTTTATAAAAGATAACGCTGGTCACGATGATCCTAACGATGATTCGTGGAGGTAGTAATACCGGGCTCTATATCAGAGGTGAATATACAAAAGAAGGTCGAATCTTGGAACTAGAGGGACCTATACATTCAAACCTTTTTCAACAAAACCGATTAATCATAAATGGTGTTAGCTTGTCGTTGAGGTTGCATCAAAGCAAGAACGCATTCCGTTTGATGTCAAATAAAAGTAATGCAAGTTATAACGTACACATTATGGATACTAGTTTCGAGTTGTGTGTACAGAAACTTAACGCTGTGTTAATGGCTCATAGTAAACTGTTAAAAGACTCTTCGACTATTTATCCATACGTAAGCAGTAGTTTCAAGATCGTATCGGTATCCAAGGGAGAATACAATCATAGTCAAAACAATCTGTTTATGGGAGAATTTCCATCGCAATTAATTGGGGTCCTCGTCAGCAGTGCAGCCTATGAAGGAGATTATAAGAGGTCATCGTATCATTTTCCAGCGTTTGATTGCAATTTCATAGCTCTGTATGTAGACGGACAATCGTGTCCGGCAAAGCCTCTTCAACCTAATTTCCTCGGACATAACGTGGTGGAAGCATAAAGGAGCTTGACGGCGATACGAAAGGATGTAAATATTTCTCTAAGTGATTACACAGGTGGATATGCTATTTATGTATTAAACGTCGACGAAAACGATTTTAATACCAAGCGAAGGGGAGATTGTAGGCTCGAGGTTAGATTTGGAACTGCCTTATCAGAGAGTGTAACTATACTGATGTATGGAAAGTTTCCGAGGATTTTACAGATCGACGAATTTAGAAGTGTGTTGTTACAATGAATAACTTAGAATTGGAGGATATATTGGGGGAATATCTGGTTAAAGTAGTGTGTGCTGATGAATTACCAGCATGTATCGAAAGGAGACCACAGTCCTTTGTGGTTAACTCCGATCCGTGTTTAGACGTGGGTTCTCATTGGCTTGTGTTTCATTTTCCCGAGATAGGACCGAGTGAATTTTTTGATTCCCTTGGAGAAAAACCTGAGAGGTATCAACGACGGTTTAAAAACGTATTGATTGCTAATGGACCGCAGTACCTGTATACCCTAGATCAATTACAGCCATCAGGCAGCACTGCCTGTGTATACTATTGCATTCGTTTTATCCGTTCGCGTTATAGATGAGTCCTTTAAAGATGTTATGAAAAAATTCAGTTCCGTGAATTTAATGGCAAATGATAGAACAGTGATGAAATTGATAAGAGAAGGACATTAATTTGAATACAGACCTATTTGAATACAGACCTATTAGAATGGAAAGAGTTGACAGTCAACAAAGTGAAAAATGGCATTCTCTTGGAAGTCGACGTCCTAAATCAGAGATTATATATTTCTGCCAGATGTGTATCGTGTTTGTTATCATCATTACGTCAATCGCTAACCTTACGATGCATAACAATAAGAGTGAACTGTGGATCTCGTTACTGAGTAGTTCGTTTGGATATGCCTTACCCAGTCCAACTTTAAAAGGGTCGAAAATATAAGAGAGAAGTAAAAAAATAAAATCATCATGTGTCCGTTCCTTCCCTGCTCCAGCATGGTGACTAGTGGATAGACCGGAAATGGGGAAATAGGCTTCGTATTTAAATTGTTGCAACACTTAAATGTGATGTATGGAAAAGATCCTCCTGATAAAATAATTTACTGTAACGGTATACATCAAGACCTTTTTGATGACATGGAAAGGACTATTCCAGGGATAACCTTTTAAAGGGGATTCCTACGCCTGATAAGATTGTTGATTTTACGCGGGAAAAACGTCATCGTCTCGTGATTATTGACGATTTAGGACATGAAGTTGTGAAGAATCAGGAGATGGAACTAATTTTCACGCAAGGATGCCATCACAGAAAATTGACCTGTATTTTTCTTAATCAAAATTTTTACCTGGGTGGCAGTAAAGCTAGAACCATTGCATTGAATACGACGTACTTGATAACGAAAAACCTGAGGGATGTATCTCAAACATCTATGTTGGGCAGACAAATTTATCCGGGAAGAAGATGGAAGCTTATCGAGATACAAACTCGAAGCCCTTTGGTTATTTAGTTCTTGATCTGGCGGCGCATGTCAGTGATACTTACAGATTGAGGACTCGTGTGTTTCCAAATGAAGATCCTATCATTTACGTGCCCAAACATTCATAAGAGACTGTAAGAGATGCTGAAGAGAAAGATGAGCCAACTTTTAATAAATCAAATCCACTTTCTGGATTTGATACAAACTAGCTCCAAACTACAGAGAAAAGCATTATTCAAAACTATTGACAAATTACAGTTGAGAGCATTGAGTGAAAAAGCACACAACGTGATCAAAGGAACTGTTATACTATCTCCGGTGGATAAAAAGAAATTGAAAAAATATAAAAAGATTATAACGATCCTAGGGAGGAAAACTGTCACTAGGAAGGACAAGGTAAAAGTTCTTGATCGTGTTCCATCGGTCATCCTTTTGCTGTTGAGAGCTGTGGATCCAAAATTATGGAGAAAATGATACTATTACCGTATGAAAATTATGAGAAATTGCAGACTAGATCCTTACGGGTAGATCAATCTACCAAACTAATTGACGGCGCAGGTCTTCACACTGGTGAAAAAATAGAACGGCAATAAGGACCGCCTGGAACTGTAGAGAAAAGAAACGTCAGCAGAGGAATGAAACGCAAATTGACTCTGAACGAAAGAGAGAATAAGACAGAAAAGGGGAAATCGGAAACTTCAGGAGAGTCAATGGATAGGAATATTCATTGGATTTCTTTCAAATGATAAAAAAAAAGAAAAAAAAAGAATAGAGTAAAAAAAAAAAAAGAAAAAAGGATAAAAAAAAAGAAGAAAAAAAAAGAGTGAAAAAAAAATTCTTAAACCACCTACATGTATATGCAGCAGGTCTCAAGTCCTGAACCAGATCTGGTATCTGGAAGTGTGAGAGAGATTTATACGAACACTAGGGTGTGACGTTACATCCACCGTGGAGGGTAGCTTTGGTCCAACTATAACGTCTCGCGTCCCGATTTAAGGTCCAAATATGGAGTTGATGTCCCGATGTCCGCGCGAAGGCATAAATATAGCGTCAGCGCATGCGTGCAGGCCCAACTATAGCGCTCGCGTCTCGCGTCCAAGGTTTGAGGCTCATACTCATTATGTAACACTACTCTCGCCCCACTTCTGGAAAAAGATGTTATCCCGTTGTATATAAGTTAAATTTCGTGAATATTACCCCTGCCAACTCGCCCCACTTAATGGAAAACGGTAAAATCTAGATAAATATATTATTAACTAGGATGAATTTTGTAATGCCAACTCGCCCCACTTATGGAAAAAGATGTTATCCCGTTGTATATAAGTTAAATTCCGTGAATATTACTACTGCCAACTCGCCCCACTTAAAAGAAAACGATAGTATCTAGATTAATATATTATTAACCAGGATGAATGTAGTAATGCCAAATCGCCCCACTTATGAAAAAAGATGTTAACCCTTTGTAAATGGTTTAAATTCCGTTAATATCACTCCTGTCAACTCGCCCCACCTATGGAAAAAGATGCTTTCCCATTGAAAACCTTATAGAAACATCTTATGTTATTCCCTTTTTTTTTAATTGCAATAAGAAGTGAGTATTTATATTTCGGTAACGTGAATATATGTCAACTAGCCCCACTTATGAAAAGTACAAGTATGAATAGAGTTAAGACAATAGACAATAGACAATATTTTATTCGCACAAACACATTTACATTAAATGTTTATGGCATACAAAATTAAGACAATAAACTTAAAATAAGGGCTTCCAACTAGCCCCACTGGCTAATAATATATTAATCTAGATTTTATCGTTTTCCATTAAGTGGGGCGAGTTGGCAGGAGTAATATTAACGGGATTAAACACATTTCACAAGTGGGGCGATTTGGTAATCCAGGTTGGGGCGGTTTTTTTTAAATGGGGCGAGTTGGTGAAAAAGTGGGGCGATTAGGTGTGGGGCGATTTGCCAGTGGGGCGACTTGTCCTGCTTCCATTAAACATGAGCCTATCTTTGAGTCAACTTTTATTCTTTCTGGGGATCCGAAAAGACCCCCAGCTACTCTGACCAGTCTTGTTGATCTTGTCCTTATTTGACTCTTTGGGAGAACCCTTATAGCCTTGGTTGTCTCTTTGTGGTTGTCTACCACTATTTGATGTCTTAGGCACATTGAACCTATTGTTATTTGAGACTCGAGTCTTACTGGCATAACAGTATTATGCTCAACATTGAACTTGGGATTCTTATTTTGCCAATCTCTATCAACATCTGCCCTTCTTTTCAGACCCTGACCTAGTTCACGTAATAAATCATTCAATTGATCCTTTTGTTCCTTGCGCTTTTCAAGGCATGACTTAAGACCATTCCCAAAAATACCTTCTCATGATAGAGGCAAATATTGAGTTTTGTCTTACATATCAGACAAATTCACAAGACCTTAATCATGTGATGCAGCCTTACGTCTGACTAAATGCAAAAATGCGACAGTCCTACCCGACTGGTATAAAGACTTTGTGGACATTGCGAACAAATCTTTCACAATTTGACAGGATTCTTTCTCTTCGTGTTCTAAAGACGGCGAATTTTCAAGCTTCCCAAGCAAAGTATCCATTGTCTGTTGCATATACATGCCCGAAATCATATTCATTCGAGACGCCATTTGCCCTTGAAGTGAAAGTTTCTCAATCTGTTTTAAAGGCTGTATATATAATTGCCTATGACCAGTATCCCACGACTTTACTGCCTTTGGCCCATGGTTCTTTCTCATCATTGGCTCTAGCAAGTCGTCCAAACTAGGACCTTGCAATAACTCTACAGCACTATCACGTACAGGAAAACAACTCCTGTATTCCTCTCTAAAAGCGGAAAGTTTCTCTTGGTGCTGACACCACCAGGAATTTTCCAAATTAGTGACTTGTGCCTGATCCATAATCAACCCAACACTACCTTTATCATTGTTTGAGGCAATATTCTCACTTAACAACTCTGATAAAATTTTATGTCTAGTAATATTATCTGAGCTTAACTCAATATCTTTGTTTACATCATTTGAAACAGATTTTAATTGTACATGTTTCATAAACCTTTCACCTATTCTAGTAACACTACCTGTTGACTGTTCAATTCCTATTTCGCTCTCATTATCTGACTCATTGTCAGAGCGAATATCACCAAGTGTATCACTTTCTATCGGGTTAACATATATAGAAATTTCCGACCTTGCGTCGAAATCTATATTCCTAAATATTCTAGGAGAACCCAAATCCTCGTCTAGATACGAAACTAGTGGAATAATGGATCTAAGGATGTATGATCTGAGCAAACCTTGTGTATCTCTATTCTGAACCCTTGAATCTGGATTAGATTCAGATCTGGGCATACCTTGCGTATCCCTATTCTGAAATACACTCTCGTTGTTATTTGCCCCTCTAACATTGGCCAACGATTGCATCATGTTAAATAAAGTGTCAAAGTTACTATCAAAATTGTCTTGCAAACCTTTGATTTTCTTGTCAATACTCCTGTTGCAATGCAGAAGATTTTGACGGCTTTTTCTTAGCTTTACCAGTGGCTTTGGTTCTGGTCATATCTTTCTCAATTGCCGGTATAAAAGATGGCGTTTCTTTGTTTACCTGAACCTCCGAATTCTCGTGCACCTCGAGATCGGCTTCCATACTCAATAAATTGAAATGTTCAATTTAAACGATATATTATAGTTGTAATACTATGTTATTTAAAGAAGTCTGAGGGGGTTAGAGCTATAGAACCAGGTTTAATCCACCATTTTCTACATTTGAAAATGCCTGTACCAAGTCAGGAAAATGACAGTTCTTGTCCATTCGTTTTTGATGCGTTCTGTTATTTGATTTTGCCATGTGATTATGGACTTTCCAAATTGATTTTCCTCTAGGTTCAGTATTTTTGTGATTTAACTTATTCAATAGAAAAAAAACTAAATTTCTAATTTTGCTGACAACTTTGCAGCGACGAGTACATCTGTTCGCTAGCTCGCAAAAATAAAAAATGATGAAAATACCTGTATATTTACCTGTATTGGAATGTATAACACAGGTAGGTTGATCGGACATCCTATGGATGTTTTTATTTCTAGATCAGCTAGATGTTTGCGATGAGAACAAGTTAACGCGAATTATACTCTAATTTAATAAATGTAAATTTTCACCTGTAGGTAAAATGAATATTATTAAAAATTCCATTATATTGACAACGATGTGTGAACAAAACAAACAGACATAATAGTAAACAAGAATGTGTCCATAGTATACGGATGCTCCACTCGCACTATCAATTTCTATATTTAGCGGACCGTCAAATTAGGGTCAAAACACTAATTTTAATATAATAAAGGAGGGTCATATCATAGGGAACATAATGTACTACGTTTCAAGTTGATCTGACTTAAAATTCATCATAACTACCTTGAACAAAAACTTTAACCTCAAGCGGGACAGACAGACGAACTGACGAACGAACGATGGCTCAGACCAGAAAACATAATGCCATATGGGGCATAAAAATGTCAAAAATAGGTTACAGCAGTCAACATTGTATCATAATCTTGATCGCTATAAAACAATCGAACATGTCAACAAAGATAAACAAAAAGGCATGCAAAGCACATTTACAAAATCAAAGACAAGGATACAAGAATTACAACAGCACTAAAGACAATGACGGGCGGTATGTACAAGAACCGAGCCACGTCATGTGGATATCGCCAGCAAAAGAAATCATAAACAAAGACAAATAAAGAATACATGTATCAAGTTATTAAGAAGATAAACACCGTCAGATCCTAGAATCTATATTTCAAAACTATCGTGTATTATTTGTGAATTTTATACGGAATAGCATTCAGAAAAAGGCGAGTAAACAGTCTCACAGTATTTCTGGAGACCCCTTCCACTACGGAGGTGTGATCATGATAGACAAGGATTTCCTGTCGCAGGTCAACAACAATATTTATTCAATCAATCATGCCAAACAAATTGAATAATGCATAGGCTATCCCCAGTAACATTAACAACTAGAGGCTCTCAAGAGACATGAGAGACTGTTTCAATCATCTTGGAATATGGTCATATCAAACAAAGGATACTCTCTTAAGCCCCAGTCACACGAGACCCCGATCGCACCACGCTCACCGGGATCTAAAATAAATTCGGATCGTGGTATGAGCGGCATGAAAATGTAAATATTCGTTGCTTTCACGATGCTACTACGTCCTCATTACGCTTCTACAACGATCCCGCTACGATTATACCACGTTCTCATCGCGCTTATTCTGCGACCTCACTACGCTTATCAAGATGTTTCTACGCTCATCATGTTCTCACTACGATCATACCACGAGTTTTCCGATTGAAACACGATCTTACCACGCTTCTACTGCGATTATAACACGTACTTACCACGATAACACTACGTTTATACCGCGATCTTACTACGTTTTCAGCAAAAACGTCAACATCGTGTTCCATATCAAAACAGTTCCATTCCTTCTATTTCTGATTAATACGTAGATTTAACGGAAACAATACTGTAATGCCACCAAAATCTACCAGAACACGTTGGCGTGGTGGTAGTGGTAGGTGTGGAGGAAGAGAGAGCTCTGATAGTAACGAATCAGGATCAGGCAGAGATGTCGGACCGACCAATCCAACTTAAATTACAACCTATCGCTGGATAGGACGATCATATTTTAGTGAACGATAGCAGAGATGACACAGATGTGTCAATAGGTATAGGAAGATGTGGAATGAGTGCCAATGAAACAACTCTCCATCCAAGTAACAATTTATAAAAGTAAACCATTATAGGCCAATGTACGGCCTTCAACACAGAGCCTTGGCTCACATGGAACAGCAAGCTATAAAGGGCCCCAAAAATTACTAGTGTTAAACCATTCAAACGGGAAAACCAATGGTCTAATCTATATAAAAACGATAACCATTTTTGACCGTTAGAGAAAATTGGCAAGAAGTATAATTACATACAGACATACTAAACCTGGAGAGTTTTAATATATTTATGTGAAAATGACAAAGAGATTGATGGTTGTAGTATGAACGTAGTCAGGTCGTAATAGAGCGTAATGAGGACGGCAAGGGTCAAAACGTGGTATAGTAGTAGTGGAAGCATAGTTGTATGGCGTATCATAAGGGTCAAAAGTATATTTTGTTGCAAAAGCTATATCTTCAATTGCAAATGCTATATTGAATACTGCAAATGCTATATAATTAGTGCAAATGCTATAATAAATACTGCAAATGCTGTAATTATTATAGCAAAAGGTATTTTACCTGTATTTGTAGCAAATGCTGTATACTTACGTATCAAAAGGCTCAAAAGTATATAATGGTGCATTTGCCATCACAAATGTAGCATTTTGGACTTATAAGTATAGCATTTACACTAATAGTTTTAGCATTTGCCATCATAGATGTAGCATTTGGACTAATAAGTATAGCATTTGCACTAATAGTTATAGCATTTGCACTAATTAAAATACCATTTGCACTAATATTCAGTTACCATTTGCAGTTATAAATATAGCATTTGCAATAGTTCAAATTATTTAAATTTTCAAGAATTATAGAAACGCCTTGTTATTTCTTTTTACTCGAGACTCCACCTATTTCTAAATTTACCTCAGCCTCTTTTAATTACATGTTTGACATGGCAGAATAAGAACTCTTCTGACATTATTCCTGTAAAATTGGTAAACTTCTACAACATGTGCAGCGTTTTTTCGTTAATGGCGTATACAAATAATTTGCACGGATTTCTGAGCGTATTTCAAAACATTGATTTAGACAACGACGATGCTTCCTTTAATTTTCTGGATGATGAATTGAACTGGGTGAATGCATTGTAAATAAAATTTTCAAAACATCTTTTTGAGCAAGTAAAATACATACAAACTACTCATTGAGGTATAATTACTTCGAAAAGGAGTTATAACAGCTTGAATTTTAAAATTAAAAGGTCTATAGTAGAGGGTTAAGTATGTTTTTATTTTTTAAATATAACGTCCGGAGAAGGGGGTTCAATGTAAAATACGGGGGTCGCCCGGATATTCCGACACCTTATTAGTCCGACACTCCAATAGTCCGACAAAGTTTAATAACTAATTCAGTAATAGAAAATCTTCTTCATGAGGGTATGGATGGTGTTAACGGAACAGAGAATAATGGGTGAACAGAAACAGAATAGAGAAAAAAGGACAAAGAAATAAAAAAAAGCATTTGATAAGAAGCTAAAATATAAATAAAAATGTACATACAAATTAAAGTATACAGAAATGTATGACACCCCTTCAAATCCAGACCCTCCTTCGTAGAATCGTTGTTGATATGGTATTTGAACTACTCTTTTTTATATTAGTATACCACAACAGATACATGTAATACCAAACCATCTATCTGGTATTACTATGAAAGACATACCATGACTCGAGAACCTTGCAAGTTTTGATAAACATATATAAAAATGTGATCTACATGGGAACACGTTGTACTTAGAAGGATATGTCATCAGATGTGGAGATGGCTCTCATCATAAAGAATAGTGTTTACATGATAAGGGCTCGGATGCAGTAAAAACTGTAAAAAGTGTCATTTTACCATAAAGTGGGACTATTGTATCGAAACATTAATATTTACATTCATCTATTATACTATACACGAAACAAAGATCAAAAACTTTAAAACAAACAGAGAGCTATCGAATTGTTAATTAATAATACGCTCAAAAATAGGCAAGTTTAAGTTTAAACTGTGACATCGATAGTAAAATTATCAGTCGGTGAAAATTTTTCTATACAAACAAGTGTGGACACAGATAGGTGTGAATAGTCCGTTTGGATGTTTGACAGTGTTTTCTGACAAAAAGAGTTTCCTGGTTGTCCGCATTGGGTTCTATGTTGAACTGTTGTGTCCAGTAACAGTCAACCTGTACAGTCAAAAACACTGAAAATGATAGTCGTACATTCAATATTGTGTTTTACCGTGATCAATATATATAAGAAGATGTGGTATGAGTGTCAATGAGACAACTGTTACTCTCCATCCAAGTCACACTTTGTAAAAGTAAACCATTATCAGGTAAATCAAGCCTGTCATGAAGGAGACACTACCTTTAATCAGTGCTGACCGATCATATATTTTATTTAGCTAGACATTGCTTTCAATATTAAATTTACATATTTGGAAGAGATATATAGCTGCGTTTTTTCATGTTAGTTATTCGACAAAACATCACAAATAGATATAGGAAAATGTGGTATGAGTGCCAATAAGAGAACTCTCCATACAACTAAAAATGTATAACAGTTATTGCTCAAGGGACGACCTTCACCACAGAGCCTTGGCTCACACCGAACAGCAAGCTATAAAGGGTCCCCAAAATTACTGGTGTAATACCAACGGTCTAATCTATATAAAAACCAGAAACGAGAAACAATTATGAACCACATAAACAGACGACAACCATTGATTCACAAAGTGTGTTCGCTACTCCGCATCTCAATTATTCTAAATCATGTATTAAACGTTGTTTGAGTAAATATATCCTACTTTTTTCACTAATACATATCTACCAACCAACCTTGATAAATTGCATTATCTGTTCTTAGTCATTCGATGGACAAGGTCAAGTGATTTTAATATATATTTACAATGCAAGTGGATAATGAAATATGATCATTAGGTCCGAATGGCAATAAACCCTTGCCAAAGTTGGACATCCGTTTGGTTGTGCGGGATGCAACAACAAATGTCATGCAGAGTGGTGTATATAGAGAGTAACACGCTCTCTGCATGTTTAAAACCATTGCAACAACTTCTTGAGGGGCTGTCGGTGATTTTTGTCTGAGTATATTGGAGTTGATACACATACTTATTGCAACTGCTCAGTTATCCGTGTTCTTCTTTCGTTGTTTGTGTGTCCACTGTCCTTCTGTGGTGTTCGAGTTCGCGGTTCTGTTTATCTTGATCTATTTTCTTTTTACTAGATCTTCGGTTTCCACCTTTCGTTTCAAGGGATTGATTCATCACTATTAACTACACAAATAAAAATATTCGAGTTGGATAACTCTATGTACCCGCCTTCTTTGGTCGTAACATTTTCTACCCCTTGTACATGTATCACTCATCTGAGTTTTATCCAATTTTATAGCGAACATTAGCGACTAATGTAGCGTCAGCGAAAAATGATAAAATCAGGAGACACATTCAAACCCAGGACCTTAAAAAATTAGATGTGGACGAAATATGTGCTCCAAACAGATGAGCGATTCCAGATTCTGTCAATTTATTAAGACACCCAACCGTGCGATTTGATGAATATCGTGGTGACCAATCAGACATAGATGACGACACTCAATATAGGGGTTCCGATTTTATATCGCGAGGTTATTTTAAAATTCCACAAAACATGCTACTTTTATACTGGTTAGGGGAGGGGCAATGCTGATAAAATATAATAAAACAAGTTACAAAATACAAGTATGACAGATATGAACCAACGACAACCACTTAACTACCAGCTATACTGACTTGGGACAGGCGCTTTAAGAATGTGGCGGAGTAAGTTATTTGAAGGCACCAACCCTACCCAAACCTGGGAAAATGGTGTAACAGCACAACATCCTGAAAACAAACTATATCAAGAATGTGTCCATAGTACACGGATGCCGAAATCACACTATCACTTTCAACTTAATAAAAAAAACTACCTTCACCAAAAACTTCAACCTGAAGCGGGACAGACGAACGGACGAAAACACAGAGGTAAAACAGTATACCCACACAGAGGGTATAGATTGGGTCAACATTAAGATCAATCTAATTAAATTGCATTAAGATATTACAATACTAGTATAATATAGTCATTATTATATCACCATAAGCCTCAGTCAGAGTCGGAGCCAAAACAAAATAGAAATAACAACTAACATATTCGTGTATCAAAGACGGTGACGAAATGTCATCATTTCTTAATTGCGATAATGGAGTTCGGCAAGGAGAAAACCTTTCACCTTGCAGTGTATTTATAAAAAAGAAGATGTGGTATGATTGCCAATGAGACAAGTGTCCACAAGAGACCAAAATGCTACAGACATTTTACAAATGTAGGTCACCACACGGCCGTCAATGATCTTGAAAACTTCTTTTTAGAGAACGATGTTTCCCACTTGCAATGTCATAAGCCAATTGTCTATGATCTATCAAGCTCTGTTAGCATTTGAATTTTTTTTGTCTTAATGTTGTACAATACAATGTTCAAATCGAACGAATCCAAATTGCATAAGTTTAAATGGATTGAACATGTTTAATCCATAGTTGACAATACTGGATTTAGCTTCATATGAAACACTCAATCATTTTTGTAAGGTTTTGACGGTCGTTGTTCTTATTACTTGAAAAAAAATACATAATTTTTAACTGAAAACTATCCCCTTTTTATCTCACCTGGCCCAAAGGGCCAAGTTGGCTTTTCTATCACTTGGCGTCCGTCGTTAACTTTTACAAAAATCTTCTCCTCTGAAACTACAGGGCCAAATTTAACCAAACTTGGCCAAAATCATCATTGGGGTATCTAGTTTAAAAATGTGTCCGGTGACCCGGCCAACCACCCAAGATGGCCGCCATGGCTAAAAATAGAACATAGGGGTAAATGCAGTTTTTGGCTTATAACTCAAAAACCTAAGCATTTAGAGCAAATCTGACAGTATTAATTTGATAATCAGGTCAAGATCTATCTGCCCTGACATTTTCAGATGAATCGGTCAACCCGTTGTTGGGGTGCTGCCCCTAAATTGGTAATTTTAAAGAATTTTTGCTGTTTTTGGTTATTATCTTGAATACTATTATAGATAGAGATGAACTGTAAACACAATAATGTTCAGCAAAGTAAGATCTACAAATAAGTGTAATGACTGAAATGGTCAGTTGACCCCTTTAGGAGTTATTGCCCTTTATAGTCAAATTTAAACAATTTTTCGTAAATCTTAGTTATTTTTTACAAAAATTTTCTCCTCTAAAACAACCGGGCCAAATTAATCCAAACTTAGCCACAATCATGTTTGGGATATCTAGTTTAAAAAATGTGTCCGGTGACCCGGACATTCAACCATGATGTTCGCCGCAGCTAAAAATTTAACATAGGGGTAAAATGCAGTTTTTGGCTTATAACTCGAAGACCATTTTTAGCATTTAGAGCAAATCTGACTGACGTTTAATTGTTTATCACGACAAGATCTATCGGCACTGAAATTACAGATTGATCGGACAATCTGTTGCTGGGTTGCTGCCCCTGAATTGGTAATTTTAAGGAAATTTTGCAGTTTTTGGTTATTATCTTGAATATTATTATAGATAAAGATAAGCTGTAAACAGCAATAATGTACAGCAAAGTAAGACCTAAAAATAGGTGAGCATGACCAAAATAGTCAATCGACCCTTTAAGGAGTTATTGTCCTTTATAGTCAATTTTTTACAATTTTCATAAAATTTTATTTTCACTAACATTTTGCACTAAAACTACTGGACCAAGTTCATTATAGATAGAGATAATTGTAAGCAGCAAGAGTGTTCAGTAAAGTAAGTTGTACAGACACATTACCATCACCAAAACACAATTTTGACTTGAATCCATCTGCATCTGTGTTTAATATTCACATAGACCAAGGTGAGCGACACTGGCTCTTTAGAGCTTCTAGTTGTAAAGTCGCATACGTGTAGTCGAAAAAATCATTTAATGATATAGATTTCCACTTTTTGGATGAAAATTGAAAAAGGAGGAAAAGATTCAATTTGTCGATCGTTCTTCAGTAAAAAGAGTATTTATTCAAATTGGAATTAGATATTCAATTTTGTTTTTCCTTTTATCTTGATTTTTGAAGTACTGCACCAAATTATCTATTGACGACCAAAATAATCTCAAAGTGTTTTTTTTTTATTATCAGATGTAAATGCTGTGTGCACCAAAACCGGTCATATGATTTTTAAAAGGCGTAAAACTTTTATATATTAATTGAAGTCTCGAAAATAAAGTCCACATTAGTCAATAATTATTAATATATATTGATATATCTATGGCTATATGTATCAAAATTATATGATCTATAAGATATTTATTCAGTCATTTTTTATATATATATTATCATTATTATTATCAACTTTTATAATCATATATATTGTGTGTTTCTCGTCATTAAAGATTTTCTTTATATACTGCAAATAGTATTTTATTTCATATCCTTTAGGGGACGACCATTTGATATTCTGGGGGGGGGGGGGGGGGGGGGGGGTGGCAGGATGATTTGTTTTTGATCATTTATTTATATTTTTAAACTAAGAGGGAAGACTATCCATTTTCTTCACTGTTAAAGCAAGATTTTTCAGTTTAATTAAAGTTAGGGACTGATTATTAATTTTCCCAACTATATTTATGATATGCAAAATCATACAACTTTTAAAAGATTTGTTTATTATAAATAATACATGTATAGTCAAGTCATTATTTATCATATGAATCTCTCATATCCCCAACTGCATATTACATGTACTGCATACATACATAGTATTAAAGTTTGGTGGTAACTAGCCTCTTATAAAAGTCTTGGGAAACATATTTTGCCGTGCGGAGCGAGGAATTTTTTTTTAAGGGTTTTGGAGTCACTGAGGGCCCAAGAAGCTCTTAAAACAAATGATGCAAAATCCTGCTTTCTCAGTGTTCAGAAGAAATATTCATAGCTTTATAATGCAAAGGTTTGTTTTTAATCATTTTTTTTTACAATTTTTTGGTCTCAGAGCAAAATGTACAAATTTAGTTTAAGACTTAAGTTTCTAGGGACAACATCAAAAGACCAATGTGCATGATAAAGCAAAAAAAGGAAATTCACATAGTTAAGTCTGTGTCTGCTGTTTTTTCTCTAAACTCATGATCAAGTTTATAACAAAATTACTACATTACAAAAGGAATGCGACACTAACAGAATACAGAATGACAATCAATGAACAAAAGACAAATAAATAAGAAACATTGATCTCGAAAAATCGGGGTTACATCTGAGGGAAAACAGAACTTGCTTCTTGCAAGGCACTCACTTTGAACACAATTTGATATGGAGACAAGCATTTGGTTTTGAAATTTCCTACATGAGGCATTTGCCTCAATGTAGTTACGGCCCTGTTAAAATAGAAGTGAGGTAAGGTTTCCTGAGACAATATATCTCAAGTTAAATGAAACCAATTTTAAGACATTTCAAGTATATCTAAATAATATTTATACTTTTATTGTAAAAAAAAATTGTGAAGTGTGGTTTTTTTGGGGAAAAAATTATGAAGGAATCTGGTGCCATCTCATACTTTCGATTAGACCTGCTGAGTTATTTATTTTCAATACATTGCAAGTCAAGTAATTTATTTTCAAACTACCACATAACAAACCATTTATTTTTGTTATTATCAGGGCTGAGTTAATTTTTTTCAGAATCCCCCCCCCCCCCCGAAATATCAAATGGTCGTCCCCTTAGTATATTTTTTTTATTATAAAATGTTTAAAAGTGAGTTCTCACTCAAAAATGTCTTATCATCTCAACTAAAATCAATATTTGTCAAAAGAATATTTTGAAATACCTGCATGACTGATTTATAATAGCGTGTGGTACTTATTTTATATATTATGAAATAAATACCATAAGATGTAGAAATGTTTAAAGTTTAATTGACCTGACGGGTTAAAATGCACACATAATATACACATGTTACAAGAAACACAAATACATGCACTTGTTAAAATGATTATATCATTAAAGGGCAACTAAAAAAATAACTATAGACTGCGATTGGGCATCTTTGTAAATACATGTATAACATAAATAAGGCCGTTAGTTTTCTGGTTTGAATTGTTTTACATTGTCTTATCGGGACCTTTTATAGCCGACTATGCGGTATGGGCTTTGTTCATTGTTGAAGGCCGTATGGTGACCTATAGTTGTTAATGTTTGTGTCATTTTGGTCTTTTGTGGATAGTTGTCTCATTGGCAATCATACCACATCTTCTTTTTTATATTATCTTAACATATTGTCTTAAGATACCTTCGATGCACATGCAGTCTGAGATATATCATAAGACTGTCTTAGGTCTTTCCTATATATATATATAAGTTGTCCTAAGATATATTTTATGACAAATCTTAGGACACTTTTAATGTCACAGCCCAGGCCCCATTACTCAGTCCCAGTTTAACTGTATATTATGTTTCATAAATAAAAATTGTGTTAGTTTTATTACTGAAATATTTTTCCTTCATCAATAACTAGATTCCAAATTTATTGAATCGAGAAAAGGGTTAAAAGTCCCCCCCCCCCCCCCTCAAACCAACCCGGTTGAAAGGAAGAACATAAATGGTTGGTGTCTGATATTAACAAAGAGTTAAAAGTTCTTGAATCTCTTGATCTTTGGCTAGGTTCGGGTATCATTCTGCAATTATTGACACTGCATAGATGACTGACTAACACACCTGCATGCATTTTAGAATTTTATAATTGGCATGAATGTATAATAAAACTAATTCATTGTAATATTTATTATTCATTCATGCCATATTTCACCATTTCATAAATATAATTATATATTCAAATTTATTCTAATAAGATATAATCATTTAGCAAAAAGTAGGAGGACCTATTGAAGATTAACCCGTTTATTCTGAATGCATTTGCGAAATGAAATTGCAAATGGTGCAAATGCTACAATTTGTTGCTTTTGCAGTAATTTACTTTTGACCCTTTTGATACGTGAGATAATAGCAAATGCTACATTTAAAACAAAAATGGCATTTGCAGTTTTAATTTTTGCATTTGGACTTATAATTGTCGCATTTGCATTTACAATTGTCGCATTTGCTGTTACAATTTGTCGCATTTGCAGTTACAATTACCGCATTTGCAGTATAATTTATAACATTTGCTATATTTATTAGAGCTTTTGCAGTATTTAATATAGCATTTGCAACAAAATATACTTTTGACCCTAATGATACGCCATATAGTTGGGTCGATGTGAGAACGTGATGGTCCTAGTGAGGTCATAATAACGTCGCTGTGAGATCGTAGCGCAGTCTCTCCGAATAGAATCACGCTTTCGCTACGATGGTACAGCGACCTTTGCGATCTTACTACGACATTACTGCGCTCTCACTACGCTTCTACTGCGACCTAATTTCACCACGATTGTTTTGAACATGTTCAAAGTTGGTCACGCTCATCACGATCTTGAAGACCTCACCACGATCGTGATACGACCTTACTGCGATCTACACGTTCGTACTGACGTTATACCCCAGTCCCACTAGGCCACGATCGCACTACGATCTGTGAAAAAAATGCAAATTTTGACGAGCGTAGTGCGATCGTGTAGATCGCAGTGAGGTCGTAATACGGTCGTGGTAAGGTCTTGGAGATCGTGATGAGCGTGGCCAACTTTTAACATGTTCAAAACAAGCGTGGTGCGGTCGTGGCGAAATCAGGTCGTAGTAGAAGCGTAGTGAGAGTGCAGTAAGGTCGTGGTAAGATCGCAAAGGTCGCTGTACCATCGTAGCGAGAGCGTAGTGAGAGTGTGATTCTATTCGGGCAGACAACACTACGATCTCACAGCGAGGTTATCATGACCTCTCTTAGATCATCTCGATCTCACCGCGACCCAACTACGCTCCCACTACGACCATACCACGTTTACACCACGCTGTTCAAGACCATAGTACGATTCTAGCACGCTCATACCGTCCTCATCACGCACTTTCTACGACCTGTCTACGTTCGTACTACGACTATTTAGAGTTCTTGTTATGCCAATTGTCATTGTCACATAAATGTATTAAAGCTCTCAATTTTTTGTTTTTTAAGAATGCCTCTAGTGATGTTCGGTAAAGTTCTTAACCGAGTTGGTCCAAGAATTGAGAAGACGAATACGCTATTTAGAAGAGCCCTATCGCCTGGTCTTAAACTTGCCATCACTTTAAGACATTTAGTTACTGGTGACAATTATTCGACCTTATAAATGAGAAATAGAGGGAATGAAACAGTATTTATATGGAGTTCGGTGCTGACATTATTGTTGAGAGCGTAGTAAGATCGCGGTATGAGCGTGGTATGGTCTTAGTAAGGTCGTGGGACGAGCGTGCTATAATCGCAGTAGAAGCGTGGTAAGATCGGGTTACAATCGCATAAATCGTGGTATAGTCGTAGTGAGAACGTGAAGAGCGTAGAAAGGTCTTGATAAGCGTAGTGAGGTCGCAGAATAGGCGTGGTGAGAACGGGATATAATCGTAGCAAGATCGATGTAGAAGCGTAATGAGGACGTAGTAGCATCGTGAAAGCAACGAAAATGTATATTTTCATGCCGCTCATACCGCGACCTCAACACGATCTGATTTTGTTTTAGATCGTAATGAGCGTAGTGCGATCGTGGTCTAGTGGGACTGGGGCTTTAAGCACGATATTGTGTCTCTAATGGTAACGTCAAATTTTACGTTTTACGGCGATTACCGATTATTTGGGTTAAGTTTTCTATTTCGCTTGCAATTTTTGTTTTACACATCAATATGGATACCTCTTATAATGTTTTGTTGTACTGCATATGCATTGCATATTTCCCAATGAAGGTAACGTAGGCAACAATTAAACAACAAAATATATCGTATTTGGGTAATGCATATCTTTATGAAATGAGAAGATATATATGGGCGTCAAGTTGGTTACCTATTCCCTATTCCCTATTCGTTACCTTTTCCCTATTCCCTATTCGTTACCTATTCGTTACCTATTCCATATTCGTTACCTATTCGTTACGTATTCCCTATTCGTTACCTATTCGTTACCTATTCCCTATACCCTATTCGTTGCCTATTCGTTACATATTCCCTATTCCATATTCGTTGCCTATTCGTTACCTATTCCCTATTCCCTATTCGTTACCTATTCGTTACCTATTCCATATTCCCTATTCGTTACTTATTTGATTTTTAATATCCTTCCCCCTTTTTAATTATGGCATTGAAAAGTTTAATATGGCTGCCATGGAAACGGCACAATTGTGAAAAAAAAAACTGTTTTTGGTTTTTAGTGAACTGTTTGGATATGCTTCAACTCAGAATCATCATATTTTAAAACAATGTAGGTGCCCACTATATACAGGTGTTGGATGACTTTGGCGATCATTGGAACTACAATGTTGCCATGGAAACTACACCAAAATTTTCAAAATTCTCAAAATGCTCAAAACTTCATGAAACTTCACAGTAATGATGAGCAACAATGGTAGTTGTGGCATTTGGAGTTGGAATTTCCAAAATAGGTCTTGTTACCATGGAAACAATGCAAAAAGGTCAAAAATTTCAAAAATAAGAATTTTGAGTAAACTGGATGAAACTTTACAGGATGGTAACTGGCATAGGCAGAGTCGGATTTTGAAGTTAGAATTTTCAAAATGGCAGCCGTAACCATGGAAACCGCAAAAATATCAAACATTTCAAAATGTTCAAACTTAATGAAACTTTGCAAAAATGTTACTAGACATCTGTAGATGCTCTCTTTCACTTTGGAATTGTCAAAATGGCTGCCGCTCACCTGGTAATAGGGGGAAGGGTGCCATCCGTTATTGCTAGCAATTACAAATCGAGTTGTTAATACTCTTACATATGGTAATAGTTCTAAATTTGTTGAGGTAAAATGATCTTTTTATGACCTATTTATATGTGTTTGTGCTCAACCGATCCTTTTACTTCATGTTCGATACGCATTTGTTCCTTACTTGTTTTTTTTTTATACGTTCTACTTTTTAATTGCTTTATGTCCGTATGTTTGAAGATGGATCTTGGTTCGACGGGATGAAATCACCGTGTTAGCACTTGCATAAAAAAGAAGATATGGTATGATTGCCAATGAGACAACACTCCACATTAGACCAAAATGACACAGAAATTATCAACTATAGTTTACTGTACGGCCTTCAACAATGAGCATAGCCCAAACCGTGTAGTCACCTATAAAAGGCCCAGACATGACAACCTCATACAATTCAAACAACAAAATTGACCGCCGTATTTCATATACAAAAAAAAAACGGAAATATGTATTAAACACAAAAACAAACAATAACTACTTAATTTCAGGCTTATAATACGAGTATCTTACGTTGCACCTTTTAAAACATAATTTTCAATTGTTTTGTTGTCACTGGTGGAAGATTTGGGCTCTTAGAGGTGATATAACTCTATAAGTGCATTTGTATCCGTTCCAGCGCTCGGAAAATACCCTGTTACCTATTCGTTACTAATTCGCTTTTCAAAAGTTTTTTGTACGTTGCACCTTTTAGAAAAGAATTTTCAATTAAGTTCATATCTCTGGTGGTAATAATGTGTTCTTATAGATGAAATACCCCTATTAGCACATATGTACTCGTTCTAGCGGTCGGATAATACCCTGTTACTTATTCGTTCCTTATTTGCTTTTAATGCACGAGGTATACGTTGCACCTTGAAATAAATCGTTTTTTAATTGTGTTCATGTCTCTGGTGGTAACAATGTGTTCTTAGAGATGAGATGACCCTATTAGAGCGCATGAACCCGTTCCAGCGCTCGGTAAATAACTTGTTACCTATTCGTTACCTATTCACTTATGATACGTTTGTTGTACGTTGCACCTTTGAGAAAAGAATTTTCTATTAAATTATATCTCTAGTGGTAATAATGTGTTCTTATAGATGAAATACCCCTATTACCGCGTATGTACCCATTCCAGCGCTCAGTAAATACCCTGTTACCTATTCGTTACCTATTCGTTACCTATTCACTTATAATACGTTTCTTGTACGTTGCATCTTTTAGAAAAGAATTTTCAATTGTGTCCGTGTCTCTGGTGGTAAAAATGTGTTCTTAGAGATGAAAATACCATATTGGCGCGCATGTACCCGTCCCAGCGCTCCGTTAATAACCTGTTACCTATTCGTTACCTATTCACTTTTAATATATTTGTTGTATCTTTTAGAAAAGGATTTTCAATTGTGCCCATAAGTCTGGTGGTAACAATGTGTTCTTAGAGATGAAATGACCCTATTAGCGCGCATGTACCCGTTCCAGCGCACGGTAAATACCCTGTTACCTATTCGTTACCTATCCGTTACCTATTCACTTATAATCCGTTTGTTGTACGTTGTACCTGTTAGAAAAGGATTTTTAATTGTCTTTATGTCTCTTGTGATAACAATGTGTTCTTAGAGATGACATTACCCTATTATCACGCATGTACCCGTTCCAGAGTACGGTTAATACCCTGTTACCTATTCACTTATAATACGTTTGTTGTATTTGCACCTTTTAGAAAATGATTTTTAATTGTCTCCATGTCTCTTGTGATAACAATGTGTTCTTAGAGATGAAATTATCCTATTAGCGCGCATGTACCCTTTTCAGCGCTAGGTAAATACCCTGTTACCTATTCGTTACCTATTCGTTACCTATTCACTTATAGAACGTTTGTTGTACGTTGCACCTTTTAGCAAAGGATTTTCAATTAAATTCATATCTCTGGTGTTAATAATGTGTTCTTAGAGATGAAAGACCCCTATTGGCGCGTATGTACCCGTTCCAGCGCTTAGTTAATACCCTGTTTCTTATTCGTTCCTTATTTGCTTTTTATGCACGAGGTATACGTTGCACCTTGAAATAAATCGTTTTTTAATTGTGTTCATGTCTCTGGTGGTAGCAATGTGTTCTTAGAGATGAAATGACCCTATTAGAGCGCATGTACCCGTTCCAGCGCTCGGTAAATAACCTGTTACCTATTCGTTACTAATTCGCTTTTAATGCGCGGGGTATACGGTGCACCTTGAAATGAATCGTTTTATAATTGTTTTCAAGTCTCTGGTGGTAAGAATGTGTTCTTAGAGATGAAATTACCCTATTAGCGCGCATGTACCCGTTCCAGCGTTCGGTTAATACCCTGTTACCTATTCGTTACCTATTCGTTACCTATTCGTTACCTATTCACTTATAATATGTTTCTTGTACGTTGCATCTTTTAGAAAAGAATTTTCAATTGTGTCCGTGTCTCTGGTGGTAAAAATGTGTTCTTAGAGATGAAAATACCATATTGGCGCGCATGTACCCGTCCCAGCGCTCCGTTAATAACCTGTTACCTATTCGTTACCTATTCACTTTTAATTTATTTGTTGTACGTTGCACCTTTTAGAAAAGGATTTTCAATTGTGCCCATAAGTCTGGTGGTAACAATGTGTTCTTAGAGATGAAATGACCCTATTAGCGCGCATGTACCCGTTCCAGCGCACGGTAAATACCCTGTTACCTATTCGTTACCTATTCGTTACCTATCCGTTACCTATTCACTTATAATCCGTTTGTTGTACGTTGTACCTGTTAGAAAAGGATTTTTAATTGTCTTTATGTCTCTTGTGATAACAATGTGTTCTTAGAGATGACATTACCCTATTACCGCGCATGTACTCGTTCCAGAGTACGGTTAATACCCTGTTACCTATTCACTTATAATACGTTTGTTGTACGTTGCACCTTTTAGAAAATGATTTTTAATTGTCTCCATGTCTCTTGTGATAACAATGTGTTCTTAGAGATGAAATTATCCTATTAGCGCGCATGTACCCTTTTCAGCGCTAAATAAATACCCTGTTACCTATTCGTTACCTATGCGTTACCTATTCACTTATAGAACGTTTGTTGTACGTTGCACCTTTTAGCAAAGGATTTTCAATTAAATTCATATCTCTGGTGTTAATAATGTGTTCTTAGAGATAAATGACCCCTATTGGCGCGTATGTACCCGTTCCAGCGCTTAGTTAATACCCTGTTTCTTAATCGTTCCTTATTTGCTTTTTATGCAGGAGGTATACGTTGCACCTTGAAATAAATCGTTTTTTAATTGTGTTCATGTCTCTGGTGGTAGCAATGTGTTCTTAGAGATGAAATTACCCTATTAGCGCGCATGTACCCGTTCCAGCGTTCGGTTAATACCCTGTTACCTATTCGTTACCTATTCGTTACCTATTCACTTATAATATGTTTGTTGTACATTGCACCTTTTAGAAAAGGATTTTCAATTGTGTCCATGTCTCTGGTGGTAACAATGTGTTCTTAGAGATGAAATGACTCTATTAAAGCGCATGTACCCGTTCCAGCGCTCGTTAAATACCCTGTTACCTATTCGTTACTTATTCGCTTTTAATGCGCGGGGTATACGGTGCACCTTGAAATAAATCGTTTTTTAATTGTGTTCATGTCTCTGGTGGTAACAATGTGTTCTTAGAGATGAAATGACCCTACAAGAGCGCATGAACCCGTTCAAGCGCTCGGTTAATACCCTGTTACCTATTCGTTACCTATTCGTTACCTATTCACTTACAATACGTTTGTCGTACGTTGCACCTTTAAGAAAAGGATTTTTAATTGTCTCCATGTCTCTTGTGGCAACAATGTGTTCTTAGAGATGAAATACCCCTATTAGCGCCCATGTACCCGTTCCAGCGCTCAGTAAATACCCTGTTACCTATTCGTTACCTATTCACTTATAATACGTTTGTTGTACGTTGCACCTTTTAGAAAAGGATTTTCAATTGTGTCCGTGTCTCTGGTGGTAACAATGTGTTCTTAGAGATGAAATGACACTATAAGAGCAAATGTACCCGTTTCAGCGCTTGGTAAATAACCTATTACCTATTCGTTACCTATTCGCTTTTGATGCGCGGGGTATACGGTGCACCTTCAAATACATCTTTTTATAATTGTGTTCATGTCTCTAATAGTAACAATGTGTTCTTAGAGATGAAACCCAGAGACATGAACACAATTAAAAAACGATTTATTTCAAGGTGCAACGTATACCTCGTGCATAAAAAGCAAATAAGGAACGAATAAGAAACATGGTATAAACTGAGCGCTGGAACGGGTACATACGCGCTAATAGGGGTATTTCATCTACAAGAACACATTATTACCACCAGAGATATGAATTTAATTGAAAATCCTTTTCTACAAGGTGCAACGTACAACAAACGTACTATAAGTGAATAGGTAACGAATAGGTAACAGGGTATTAACCGAGCGCTGGAATGGGTACATGCAATCTTATAGGGGTAATACATCTATAAGAACACATTATTACCACCAGAGATATGAATGTAATTGAAAATCCTTTTCTTAAAGGTGCAGCGTACAACAAACGTACTATAAGCAAATAGGTAACGAATAGGTAACGAATAGGTAACAGGGTACTAACCGATCGCTGGAACGGGTACATGCGAGCTAATAGGGTTATTTCATCTCTAAGAACACATTGTTACCACCAGAGACTTGAAAACAAGTAAAAAACGATTCATTTCAAGGTACACCGTATACCCCGCGCATTAAAAGCGAATAAGTAACGAATAAGTAACAGGGTATTTACTGAGCGCTTGAACGGGTACATGCGCTTTAATAGAGTCATTTCATCTCTAAGAACACATTGTTACCACCAGAGACATGGGCACAATTGAAAATCATTTTCTAAAAGGTGCAATGTACAACAAACGTATTATAAGTGAATAGGTAACGAATAGGTAACGAATAGGTAACGAATAGGTAACGAATAGGTAACAGGGTATTAACCGAACGCTGAAACGGGTTCATGCGCGCTAATAGGGTCATTTAATCTCTAAGAACACATTGTTATCACCAGAGACTTGAAAACAATTAAAAAACGATTTATTTCAAGGTGCACCGTATACCCCGCGCATTAAAAGCGAATAAGTAACGAATAGGTAACAAGTTATTTACCGAGCGCTGGAACGGGAACATGCGCTCTAATAGAGTCATTTCATCTCTAAGAACACATTGTTGCCAACAGAGACATGGGCACAATTGAAAATCCTTTTTTAAAAGGTGCAACGTACAACAAAGATATTGAAAGCGAATAAGTAACGAATAGGTAACGAATAGGTAACAGGGTATTAACCGAGCGCTGGAATGGGTACATGCAATCTTATAGGGGTATTACATATATAAGAACACATTATTACCACCAGAGATATGAATTTAATTGAAAATCCTTTTTTTAAAGGTGCAACGTACAACAAACGTACTATAAGTGAATAGGTAACGAATAGGTAACAGGGTATTAACCGAACGCTGGAACGGGTACATGCGCGCTAATAGGGTAATTTCATCTCTAAGAACACATTCTTACCACCAGAGACTTGAAAACAATTAAAAAAAGATTCATTTCAAGGTGCGCCGTATACCCCGCGCATTAAAAGCGAATTAGTAACGAATAGGTAACAGGTTATTTACCGAGCGCTGGAACGGGTACATGCGCTCTAATAGGGTCATTTCATCTCTAAGAACACATTGTTACCACCAGAGACATGAACACAATTAAAAAACGATTTATTTCAAGGTGCAACGTATACCTCGTGCATAAAAAGCAAATAAGGAACGAATAAGAAACAGGGTATTAACTGAGCGCTGGAACGGGTACATACGCGCCAATAGGGGTCTTTCATCTCTAAGAACACATTATTAACACCAGAGATATGAATTTAATTGAAAATCCTTTGCTAAAAGGTGCAACGTACAACAAACGTTCTATAAGTGAATAGGTAACGAATAGGTAACGAATAGGTAACAGGGTATTTACCTAGCGCTGAAACGGGTACATGCGCGCTAATAGGATAATTTCATCTCTAAGAACACATTGTTATCACAAGAGACATGGAGACAATTAAAAATCCTTTTCTAAAAGGTGCAACGTACAACAAACGTATTATAAGTGAATAGGTAACAGGGTATTAACCGAGCGCTGGAACGGGTACATGCGCGGTAATAGGGTAATGTCATCTCTAAGAACACATTGTTAATGTGCAATTAAATAATACTATTTTCACATTTTCCAGCATATATGCACCGAACTGTAAAACTTCAAGAAATTCTTTTTTTAAAAAGTAAGCGATAATTTGAAAGAATACAGTCTTGGTATACATATACTAGGGTGAGATTTTAATGATGCACTTAAACCAATCGATAGAAGGTCTTTATGTCCTGGTAAATTTATTCAACCTTTTAACGGATTAAAGCAATTAATAAAAACTAACAAATTAACGGATGTTTGGAGAAATTTAAATACAAATAAACAGCAATTTACTTGGAGAAGAAAGGATAAATCACAAGCTAGTAGACTAGACATGATTTTTATTGGGTCAGAATTTTTACCTCTTATAGAATGGTGTAAAATTAAACCGGCTGTTATACAGTCTACTGATCACCAAAGTGTATTTTTAAAATTTAAGCCAGGGTTATCAGAAAGGGGAAATGGGTATTGGAAAATAAATAACTCAGTATTACAAAATAAAGATTATCAAGAATGTATAAAATGTTTAATTGATAAATATACATTTAAAAAAGACTCAATAGATTGTAGGCTTTTATGGGATGGATTTAAAATCGAGGAAAGGGAAGTAACTAGAACTTACTGTAGAAATAAAGCGAAGTTAACAAGAGAGCGAAGGCGTAGTTTAGAACAAGATCTGGAACAAAAGATGGAACTTATAGATGAGAGAAATAATGATGAAAATCAAAATTTGGAAAAAGAAATTAAAGATATAGAAAAAGAATTAAGTAACATGTATGACGAAAAGGCAAGAGGGGCACAAATTAGATCTAGAGAAAAATGGGTTGAGTTTGGGGAAAAGAACAATTCCTACTTCCTCGGTCTAGAAAAGAAGAGGCAAGTGAAAAAATCAATAAGCAAACTAAAAGGAGAGGATGGGGAATTAATTACTAATCGAGAAAAATTACTCCATAAAATAAAAAATTTGTATGAAAACTTGTATAATGTAAAATCTGCAAATAAAAATTTAACTGAAAAATATGTCAATGACACAAAATTAGAAAATCAAGTAGACGAAAAGGATAAACTGATATGCGATGGAAAAGTTACAGTAGAAGAATGCACGCAAGGCATTTATAAAATGAAACTAAATAAATCACCAGGTCTTGATGGTCTAACGGTTGGATTTTACAGACAATTTTGGGATAAACTTAAATTTTTAGTTGTGGATGTTCTAAATACTGGCTACGATAAACAAAGTTTATCATACTCACAACGTACCAGTATATTAACTTTAATATTTAAAAAAGGAGATCCTTTACTTTTGGAAAACTACCGTCCAATTTCACTTCTAAATGTAGATTTTAAACTCTTGTCATATGTTCTAGCTCAAAGATTAAAAAAGGTACTGCCAAAAATTATAAATGAAGACCAAACCGGTTATGTTAAAAATAGATTTATTGGGTTTAATTTGAGACAAATTCAAGATGTAATAGACTACGCAGACACATACAATATTAAAGGGGCATTAATTTTTGTAGATTTTACAAAAGCGTTCGATTCATTGGAATGGGATTTTATGTATGGAACATTGAAACATTTTGGTTTTAACGATTCATTTATTAACTGGGTTAAAGCAATGTACACAGATATACAAACATGTGTTATGAACAATGGGTGGGTATCAGAAACTTTAAAAAATTCACGTGGAATAAGACAAGGCTGCGGCTCTTTTATTTGTTTTGGCTGTTGAAATTATGGCCCAGATATTAAGAAATAATAAAAAAGTAAAAGGAATTAATATAAAATTAGATGGGAAAAGTCATAGTATCAAGATTTCACAATTAGCAGACGACACAACACTATTTTGCAAGGATAAAAACGATGTGGTAGCTGCAATGAACGAAATAGAAATGTTTGGTTCCTTTTCAGGTTTACTACTAAATAGAAATAAAACAGAGGGATTATGGATTGGAAAATTGAAATCTTGTAAAGATAAAATTGTCGGGATTAAGTGGGGAGATAAACCTATTAAAGCTTTAGGGGTGTTTTTCGGACATGACAAAGAAGAATGCAAAAATTTAAACTGGAATGGTAAAATAGAAAAGATGAATAAATTATTTATGATATGGAAAAAACGAAATCTTTCTATTTTAGGAAAAATCCTAATTATAAAGACTTTAATATTGCCTTTGTTTACTTTCTTGGGAAGCGTATGTCTAACCCCAGAAAATTATATAAAAGAAATAGAAACCAGTAGCTATAAATATATTTGGGATGGGAAACCAGACAAGATTAAAAGAAACATGATGATTGGTCCATATGAGAAGGGGGGTCTTAAAATGGTAGACTTTAAAAGTTATTTTGTGGCTTTAAAAGCATCATGGGTAAATAGATTGGTAAATGGTAAACTTGAGACTTGGAAGCTTATACCATTTAAATACTTAAATGTCTCAAACAATATTTTGTCAATATTTAATATGAATTTTAGTGATATCAAATCGTTAAGATATCTTAAAGATATTCCTGTGTTTTATAAAGAAGTAATAAAGTCTTGGAATTTGACTGGCGGGGGGCAAACAAAACAACCAGACACATTTTTTGATATTAGAAAGCAAGTAATATGGGGAAATAAATACATAAAATTTGATAATTAACCAATTATATTTGAGAACTGGATTAGGAGTGATCTAATTTACATAAATGATATCTTAGATGATAAAATGTCATTATCAGAAATCTACATTCTAAACAAATTAAAGTTCAAAAGAAACTGGATCGCCGAATTTCAAAAATTGAAAAAATCTATACCAGCAGAATGGATTAAAATTGTTCAAAAAGAGAATTCTGTCAAAACTACAATTAATATTCAGAGAAATAAAATCGTATGGAAAAATAATTTTATTGAGACTACATTATTAACAAATAAAATGTTATACAACTCTTTGGTAAATACAAAACTAGAGTCGTCAATAGGGATACACAGATGGCTTAGAATCCTACCAATACAAGAAACTCTTAATATGAATTCATTGTACAAATTTATTTTTGAATATATGACTGAAAATAAATTAAAAATATTTAGATGGAAATTATTACATTATATTGTTCCAACTAAAAAACTGTTATTGCAGTGGAAAGTAACTAAGACAGATAAATGTAATTTTTGTAAGCAAGAAGAAGATTATGCTCACTATTTTGTGAAGTGTAGATATTTGAATACATTTTGGCAAAAAATCTATGAACTCTTTAGAAGAAGTAAAATAGATTTTGATATTAAATTGCAACATCTGGTATTTGGATATAAAATTGCAGATAGTAATTATTATTTTCTGAATTATATACTAACAGTATTAAGTTTTTCCATATATAAGTCATACTATGTATCCGAGCAGAGAACAAAAACTGTTGATGTCTTTAGCATTTTTGAAAATGAATTTAATAAAAGAATAGATGCATATAAATCAAGATGTCCAATATTATGGTCAATTAGAAAGAATTTTTAGCATTGATAAATCTCTGCATAAGACAACTATACAACTTTATATTATTTTTTATAACTTAATAAGTTAGATCAGCTGTTTATTTCCCTGGATAATCAGTGGAGTGTAACAGGGTAAATCAAGAGAAGCTTGGACTCTTGGTGAAACTTGTAACAAGCAAGATTAGATGAATAAATATTATTATGTTGTTAAAAAAAAAAAAGAACACATTGTTATCACAAGAGACATAAAGACAATTAAAAATCCTTTTCTAACAGGTACAACGTACAACAAACGGATTATAAGTGAATAGGTAACGAATAGGTAACGAATAGGTAACAGGGTATTTACCGTGCGCTGGAACGGGTACATGCGCGCTAATAGGGTCATTTCATCTCTAAGAACACATTGTTACCACCAGACTTATGGTCACAATTGAAAATCCTTTTTTAAAAGGTGCAACGTACAACAAATATATTAAAAGTGAATAGGTAACGAATAGGTTACATGTTATTAACGGAGCGCTGGGACGGGTACATGCGCGCCAATAGGGTATTTTCATCTCTAAGAACACATTTTTACCACCAGAGACAGGGACACAATTGAAAATTCTTTTCTAAAAGATGCAACGTACAAGAAACGTATTATAAGTGAATAGGTAACGAATAGGTAACGAATAGGTAACAGGGTATTTACTGAGCGCTGGAACGGGTACATACGCGGTAATAGGGGTATTTCATCTATAAGATCACATTATTACCACTAGAGATATGAATTTAATAGAAAATACTTTTTCTCAAAGGTGCAACGTACAACAAACGTTGCATTTTTATATGTAGTGTGAGTGCTCCAAAAATTCGATTTTGATATCGTCTATGTATGCACATATGTGAGCCGAATTTACACAAACGAAATATCATATTATCTTATGTTTTAAAACCGATAAATTTTGATAACTTAACATCTTCCAAAATCTGACCAATATGAACACTATTTGTTTTTGCCAAAAAATAGCGTTTATCCTATCAGAAACACAAATCCAGTAATATTGTTATACTTTATATATGAAGCATATCATTCATTCGAATTTTCGTGGATATAACATTATTTTGAAGAACACAAACACCTACATTCTACATTTGAAAATGCCTGTACCAAGTCAGGAATATGACAGTTCTTGTCCATTCGTTTTTGATGCGTTTTGTTATTAGATTTTGCCATGTGATTATGGACTTTCCTAATTGATTTTCCTCTGAGTTCAGTCTTTTTTGTGATTTTACTTTTTACCCCTACTAAAGTGATTATGCGTATAGTCTGTTACGTCTGACACGCATATTTTTGACGTTTTGTCAATATGTTGTCCTTATTTTAGACTAAAGTAAAATATGATAAACAATTTGTACTTTCTTTCGAAATAGTATTTACCTGTCTAGTCTATGGATATAAGTTTTATATAACTTAACTGTTATGATTTTATAGAAAAAGCTGTTTATTATAGTGTGGACTGGTTGATTACACGGTATTGACGCAATAACGTGCGTAACGTCACTACGATCATCAAAATTTGCTATTTTTTTTACAGATCGTAGTGCGATCGTTGCCTAGTGGGACTGTGGTATTACATTGTAGAAGAGAATAGACCATGACAATAATTTCTGTTTTGTTGCTCTTGTATTACTGATCTTTAAGTCTGTTTAGTTTCTTCGACTTATCAAAAGATCTTGCCTTGCTGGTCATTTTTGCGATTTATAGTGTTCATAAATCTATAATAACGCAGCTTAACAGAAAGGGGGTTTTCCCTAAATATCGTAGTTTTCATGAAAAAAGTCAAAAAGAAAAAGAAAATCGTAAAATTTGTCATTAATTTTATTGGCAATAACTACAAAAAGAGCTTCACCTCCCCCACCCATTTTAAAAAAAAATCTTTCTCTCAAGATATGGTCATAATCTCAATTGAAATTTTTATTAGAGTTTGCAACCATAATTACCTAATTGTACAATAACCATGAAACCCTTGTGGACTTGTGTTTTCCTTTTTTACTCTATTTTCCTAAACTGTTAGGACCATAACCCCCAAAATCAATCCCGACCTTCCTTTTGTGATTAAAAACGTTGTGTATAAATTTCATAGATATCAATAAATGAATACTAAGGTTATTGTCCGGAAACCAACTCGGATGACGACGACTTGATGGAGAGTTGTTTCATTGGCACTCACACCACATCTTCCTTTATCTATTGATACCAATATACGACCGCAAATTTTTTTTTGCGGTCGTAAAAAACTAAAAAATTTCTATATAATTATCAATTCTAAGGCAGCAACCCATCAACAGGGTATCTAATGAGTCTTAACATTTCAGGGCAGATAGGTTTGCTCTGATCATGGAAGTAATATTTAAATATTACTTCCATGCTCTGATGAACATTTTTAAGTCAGATTTGCTTTCAATGTTTTAGTTTCAGCATGGATATGATAGGAAGTTCGACAAGCGGACTTCAAACGTTTAGAGTGCGATGCTGCAAAATCGTTATACGTATCTACTAATTTTAAAACTCGACAAGTCGTATGGATGCATGAGATCCGAACAAATTTTTGGAACCTCGTGATTGATCGTAATTACGGAACATACCAAAAAAAACGGGATGTGTACTCAATTGTCAAGGAAATGACATTTACCCATGTCAAGTCAGTTTTTCCAGGTTTTGCTGCGTATTTTTTATATTGAATTTTAATTAGTTTTTGGCGTAGGAAAAAAAAGGTGGTAATCTGCATGGATAATTGAGGTATATGATAAAATTTTAAGAATATACTGCTTAGGACCCAGCATGATGTTAGTTCTTTAAATGTATCGAAATATTTAAAGTTAAGCCATTATTTCCCCCAAAAAACCCAAATCGGCATGACGTAGAGCATATCTAGGACTAGTTGAAGGTTGTTTTAAACTTTTAAAATTTATTCAAAAGCTGTACAAGTAATCGTTGTTAGAACTTGATAACTAATCTATGAAGAGGCCATAATGATAACTTGTTTGTAATTATCCACCTATCTTAGCGTTTTAAAAAGACATGTTCTATAAATATGTTAAATAACATATTACGATATTTTACGATAGTTGCATGGATAGAGAAAACCATAAATATTTGTGTTACAACCCAGATAAAAATTTACAATCTTTATCTTAAAATTTGAGATATCCGGTACACTACGTGCGCATGACATTATTTTCTGCAAACACTCTACTTCAGAGTCATGTAATTTTCATAATCGATTTCCTTGTTCCAGTGAAAACATATTAAACAAAAATTAAAAATAATCTTAACTCTTTCCAAATACAGTTAACTTTCTTTTGTCATTCTGTTAAATATGGACCGATTTTTTAGATTGTTTCAGCTGTATTCTTCAATTATTGAACGGAAACAGGTGTCGTTATGCATGTGTAGGATTAAATAGTGTCCCCCATGAAATGATGTCCCATGGACAAAATTTCAAAGATAAGACCTATGAAATTTGGTCCAGGACATAATTTTATTATAAAATATTGTCCACTTCTATGTAAAAGTGTCCCTTGACAAGAGATTCTATTGTGACCTTCTTTGGACATCTTCTCATAGTGAAATCATGTCCATATTGCATAAAAGTCTTGTCTAATACCCAAAAAAAAATTTAACAAAAAATAATAAGACTAAATTGACATTTGTTTTTAAATATAATAGGAATCTATGAATTGTTTTAGCATCTTTGAATTGTCCTTTTTAACAAGATCAATAATGTCATGAATAATATTCATAAATGCTTGATTGCTGTTTCTTCTTGCACATACCTTTCGGTCTTGTTTCAATTTGTCCTTATGAATTTCAAGTTTTAAAGTTTTCTCTTGTGTTTTTTTTTTGTCAACATGTATATAATACATTTCATTGTTTTAAATTTGAAACTGCTTTGCCTTCCTTCTAAATGATCTATCATTATTTTCTAATTTTTTAGGGTATTGACCATCACACACATAATCATACAGCTGTTTATAATTATCACTTTCCATTTTTGTTGACATCTGCGTTGTCTTTATTTAAATTTCAATTAAAATTTGATTAAAACATTTCAATGATTTCTAAATTATTTCCCTTCTTTAGGGACAGAAAAAAATAGCTACACTATGAAATATTGTCCTTTTTTGTGACATATTTTTATAAAACATCCATGAAATTATGTGCAAGTACTGGGGACAATTTTTCACTAAGGGAGACACTATTTTATAGTTTACAAATGTGATATTCTGTCCCATGAACAAAATTTCACAGACGAACTGTGAAATAATGTTCTAGAGGACACAATTTCATGGGACACTTTTTTGGCTTACACATGTAGCAATTCGCAAAGGGCCACGGGAGTTTCCTTGTTTATTTACATTGGTAGATAGAGAAGACCTTCGATTACAGATCATTTGATACGATAAGTTTCTGTAAACTATACAGATGAAGGCGGCATCGCAGATACTCCCCAAAGGAGTTATCGCATACTTGACAAACTTAGTCGGAACCTTTTATTTTCATAACGAAATCAGTGGGATTGGAATGTGGTAATATGTCGGTGGACAATATATAGTTTCTGTCAATATAATACTTCCATGGTTCCAGAGATATAAGCCGAAAACTACCCCCATGTTCTATTTGTAGCAATGGTGGCCATCTTGCTTGGTGGGTTGGGTCATCAGACACATTTTCTAAACGGAACACCCTAAGGATGATTTAGGCCCAATTTGGCCCAGTAATTTCATAGAAGATTTTTGTAAAAACTTACAAAAACTTGTGAAAAGTTGACTTGAAAGCGGTACGTCTAAACACCACCGAGGCCGCCTTGGTGCACTAAGCTCCAGGAAATGCACTAAGCCCATGATGGAGCAGTCAAATAAGCACCAAGGTCATTCAATACGATACAGATTTGAATTAAGAGCATACATTTAAATTTTGGTGTAAAATATTCAGAAATAAAAGAGTTATTAACATTTTATATGGCACGCGCCGATTTTGTGTAATGTGTCCAGTTGTCATATTGTTGATTGAATCCAATGGAGCTTGACGTATTTATAAATACTGCACTAAAGACATGAAACAAAGGTCAAATATGCATCAAGATCATTAATTAAGATAACTCATTATATTAAAAAAAATATGTTAAAAGTTGGTTCGATGATATAAAGAGTTTTAAAAGTTATTAATATTCTTAACATGACAAGCGCTCTACTTGTGTAATGTCTGATCACCTTGTTAATTGATCCAATCAATTCTGAGGGATTATCTTTTAACTAATAAATTATTTTCTTTGTTCCTAATTAGTAATGATAAAAGGGCTGTTGATCATTTCTGTGATGCTTTGTTAGAAAAAAAATATTTGGAAAAAGTGTTTGTTTGCGCTTTTCGAAATAAAAAGATTTGTGGAAATAATAGTAAAAAGAATAGAAATTGGCTTTTACTCAAAGCGGAGTATATTGTAGTCTATTTCTTTCTTTTTATTCTTCCCCATGTACTGTTTCAATATTTGCACGAAACACATGAAAGACAATGTCTCTGATCATTTAAAGAATAGTGTTGGTTGCAATGACAAAGATCGCTTACAAATCATTGACAATATTTTTTGGTCTACTGGACTTGTTACAACAGATGATTCTGTAGAATTTGACCTCAAATCCTATGAAATCGCTCAAATATATCCACAGTTTGCCATTTATTTTAAAGCTTATCTGAAAGATAGACTCTTTGATCATGTCAGTGTCCCAATGAAACAGCTTAAAAACCAGGACTGCTTATGGACAACTAATAGTTGCGTGTCAATCAATCATGTTTTCAAAAAATCAATCAATTGAAAGCCACAAAGTCTACAAGACCTAGTCACCAACCTTGGGAGAGATCCGTTTGCGCCAAAAATGCGTCCTTTAGCTCCACAACTTTTTTTCTCTTATGCTGCGTTTGCGCCACTTGTTTTGAAATTAAATAGTATCATTTGGGCCAAAAACAAAATATACGATTGCGCAAACTAATAGAAAAATTACTACCCTCTTCATTCATTTTAATTCATTTGATAGAATAAAAAAAAATTGGTACAGTCGGACAACATATAAAGGCTGAAATTTGTAACTCATTGCACACACAAAGTCTCTGCGGCTGAGTTCTTCTGCATATTTTAACACTTTTGAACGGCAAATATGTCTTTTACGTCCTCTTTTAACTGCTGCTGAATCAATGGGTAATGTATTTCATTATGTAGTAGCTTGTAGCTGCACTATTTTGTCAAAAACACATGCGTTGAAGGATGGGATGCATAAAACAGTTCATTGTAATTTTATTTTTTTGGAATGCCTCTGCTCCATTATTGGTAATCTCAAACTGATTTTTTATATATTCCTTACTGAACACATTTATTAATAAGTGTTCATCTGTTGCTTTGAATACATGCCTACAGTATAGAATTAGTGTAACAATTATTTCAATACATGGATGGTACCTTATAAGCCAAACATAAGAATAAATATTAATATGCGCGCAGGTAAATTGGCGCAAATGAGTTCCGAACATTTGCGCAATTGATACATTTTAAAAATTTGGCGGAAATGATACCCCTGAAAAACAGTAATACGCGCAAAAGGACTGCTGCCCTAACCATCATGACATCCAGGATTTTGGAAAGGGGGGGGTGAAGGTTTTAAAGTTCTGAAAAAATTTTGGGACCCTTTTTGTGCTAAAAAAACAAACAATAAGTGTAATATGCGCTATTTAAACGGTTCCTGGCGTGGGGCATGTATATTTTATAGTTGCTGTAAAGTGTAAGGGTTAGACATTTGTGATGCTGTATTCTCCCTATTAATTGTCTATCATAAAATGATAGCATGGATCCAAAGCTATGTACTGATATATGTGATGTGTTACGTTTCGTCAGTAAAAAATAGACATGGAAATTTTCGCCGGTTTGTTGCAAGTTAAGTTATCATAACCTCACAGATTTCTTGTTGTAAACAAGATATACGCAGGGTTATTCGGTGAAATATACAATACGACCGACACGAGTTAAAAAAGCAAACAAGCAGTTTTTATTCAAATATAAAAAAGAAGATGTTTGGTTGATATGTTTCACCCAACAAAACTAAGGGAAGTGAGGGGTTCCAAATCAACCAAAGGCTACGAAAGAGTCTGAAATGACAACGAATTTATGAATGACGGTCGACATATAGTGACATTTAGGCCACACCAGCAGGCACGTTACAGTCTGGTCTTGAAAAAAGTATTCAATATATAAGTTCGGCGAAACAGACATTTCGGTGAGACATGCGAACCCCGGCCCCAAAAAAATACGTCCGTTTTTATTCATCGTGTTCATTTAATGCTAAATAATTTTGTTGGACATTTTCGTTTCTAATAGCAAAAAAGTGGACAAGACTTCAAGTCTTTTTTCAATCCAGATACGGCCAGAAGTTTTGTTTAAGGCAAGAATCAAAGTGATTTTTTTTATTCTCTCAAAGATCTCAGTGTTTAGACGCTCCCCTTGAAAGGGAATTAACTCTTTATGGGATCAATTGACCATTTTGGTCATGTTGCAGTCGGAAACCAGGTTGAAATAGAACAAAAGAATCGAAGCTCTTTGTTAGAGAAGGCGATAAATGTGTACTGTAATGTTTACTATAGTGACAAAAAATTTTAAAGTTAATAGAAACAAACAAAATTACAGTTTTCTTCTCAATAACGAAATGTTTTATTTCAAAAACACCATTTGCATAAGTTTTCAATTTATCAAGTGCATAGTTAAGCAGAACAATTAGAAATCAGGTCGACAACATGGGTATCTTTCAAGTTGGATGAAGAAAATGCATATCCTCTGATTTCTTTTAAAAAATTACCACGGACGGAAAACATATCAATCTATTAGTTCAGTAATTTTCGTGTCTGCCCTTCTATTATGTGACTCAAGAAAAAATTACAAAAATGGGTAACAATAGTATCGAAAAGAGAAAATAGAGTGCACCTTTTTATGTTAGGGCGTGTTTGAGTTGAATATTTTGTCTTGATATCGTACAAAACAAGAATATTTCGTACATCGTCTCGCTTAATTCAGATTCTATCATTTTTATATATCAAAGCTACAGGTTGACTTTATAACTTAAGAAATCACAGTACGAAAAGATGAAATATATGGGTCAAGTGAAATACCTATCTAATGAATCACAAAAACAGAGAAGGTGTGTTCGAATAGCTACTTTTTTACTAAAAGTACTTGACGACAGTCTTTCAAGTTGCATATCTTTGAAAAATTATAATTTTTTGTGTGTGATAACTAGGGTTTATAGTCTTCAACCACTAAAAAAATCTAGTCTGTCCTTCCACAAAATATTAAATTAGAATTTTTTTAAATGTTTATGAATTTTCGAAAATTCCACTTGACAACCGATCAGACGATAGTTTTAAGTTGAATCAATGCAGACAAGATCATTAACTGATGCTCATTAGCTAGTTGATACAATTGTCTTTTAAAATGCAACTGACATAAAAGGATCGTACTGGTGCAATGTGGATAAATTTATCGGTTTCCAAGAGCAAAATTGGTAGCGCGTCATCCCTACAATGGCTTCCATTTCTACGATTGTGAAAAGAACTGGGGAGATAATTTTGACGAAGTAGGATCCTGACTGTGACTTATTTGTAGATCTTACATTGCTGAACACGGTTTATCTGTATCTATTATCATATATATTCAAGATAATAACCAAAAACTGCAAAAAAATCCCCAAAAAATACAAATTTAGGGGTAGCAACCCAACAACAGATCGTCTGATGCGTCTGAAAATTTCAGGTAAGATAGATCTTGACTTGATAAACATTTTTACCCATACATAGAATCAGACTATTTGATAACAACTGTCATATTCCTGACTTGGTATAGGACATTTTAAGAAAAATGGTGGGTTGAACCTGGTTAAATGGCTAGCCAAACCTCCTGCTTTATGACAATACTAAAGACATATCAACACTCAGTGACAGATATATAGTACAAAACACACACAAGAATATTCATCCAAGAGAAACACACAAACAAATGATAAAATATTGTACACAACATGCAACTAGGTTTCAAATCTCAAAGGAAATAAAAGCAGGACTTTTCTGATCAGCACTTCAACATTAAAAAAGTTAGCATGTCAAAAAATAAATTTAAGATGTTAATGATAAAACATCATAATCATAGACAGGTGGCTGTCAGAGTGACAGCTACCTGGATTTTGTAACATCTATTTGTGTCCTAATTAACCTTTTTCAATATCACAAGTATCATACTAAACGGTAAAAGTGACGTTCATCAATATTTAACTTGACCTCCATTTTATCGTCACTAACAACATTTTAAAATCTGAAAAGCTTTAGTTGAGCAGTCAATGATTTAAACCATGAACACGACTGGAAACACCATGCATTTTTCAATCTTTCAAAAACCACAACTCCTGAACGATGAAAGTGAAAATCATCAATATTGTAAACAACCCCCATTTTGTCATCAGTTACGTTAACAACAACAATTTATGTATATTTTACTATAAAAATAATATCAAAATTTGAAAAGCTTTGGTTGAAAGATAAATGAGTAAATTCACAGACACTGTATGGCAGTACCTCATCCAGCTGGATGCGAGCCAGCCATACAATCGCAATAACCAATAACCTATTTTTCCTAAAAAAATCCAGTTAAAAATACTAAGATTTATAAAACTCTACGAATGTTTAACAAATTGAAGTAATTGATGTCTAACAAACTTAAACCCCAGAAAATATCAATCATACTACTTGTTAAATGTACAAAAAAAATCAAAGTCAAATTATAGGTTGAATATGGAAAAATCAAAATAATATAAATCGTCATGTTTTTGCTCTGAATACTGTATTTTTGTCAAAACTAAGCTTCTATCTAATTTTTCTATAATTTGAAAAAGTCATTGCAGATAATTGATTTATTGGGCTGTATTTGCATATATTTCATGGTAGAAACAAACTGGCCAGCTGAGGTCCACCTCTTAGTGCAGCATTGATGACCCATTGGTGGCCTTTTCGGCTGTTATCTGCTCTTTGGTCAGGATGTTGTCTCTTTGACATATTCCCCATTTCCATTCTCAATTTTATGGATTAATAGAACAAATATAGTTGACTTATTGCTTAAAGTTTAAGAAAAACAGACCGAAACAAAAAAACTTTACTTTGACAACTTGAAGACCTTGCAAGGTATGCACACTAAATATAGTTATCCTATTTAATACCCATAATAAAATAGCATTAACATAACAAAATATGTTAACTTTTTTTTCAAGTAGTCACTGAAACATTAAAATGAGGTCAAGGACAATGAACATATGCATGATATGACAGACAGAAACATTGTAACATTAGACATCTATTCAAAGACTAAATCATCAAAAATATAAAGCTTTTTTAAGAAGACTATATATGCCACTGCCTCTACAGCTGCCAGATCACCATCCTTATGACAAGCTTTCTACAAAAATATGCTAAAAATCATGAGTTTTAAACAATTGGTGAAACAATAAACTCAAGAGTCTGTCTTCACCGTCCTCTATGTTGTTAAGTTGAAAAGCATTTATAGCTATTTATGATTCAATTATCATGAACATTTCAGCCTGAGTCATTAATGTTTACTTACTGTTCAATCTATTTTTAAAAGAGATAAATGGGGATTGTGCCCATGGTTGAGGCAAACTAAAGTTGGAGAACAGAAATTTTTCGATTTGTAATGGAGCATTTACTCTAGACTCGTAAAAGTGACACCACTAAAATTCAAACTTGGTCTGTATTTAAAGGTAGTATACATTTTGTATAAGTTTCAAAACATTAATTAGACGCAAACTATAGCACAAGAATGGTAACGAGAAATTCAGTGGTTTTTCCATTTTTAAAGGGACATAACTCTAGAAAGGTAAAAGTGATGCAATCTAATTTCAAACTTGATCTGTGTTTTGTGGAAATAAGCATTGTATTTAATTTTCATAACAATTGGTTGAGGCATACTAAATTTAGAGAACATAAACCATTTTTGGGACATATGGATGTACACGTACGTACATAGGAACAAGGGTAAAACTAAATGCCCTCTCCCCTACAATGGGGGCATTAAAAGACGAAAATTCTTATCACACTGTTTATTAAGTATCATATTAACACTTTTATCCTTTAGGTTCATCTTGTCCAGATGTTGAGATATTTGTATCCTTTGTATCTTGAGATGAATCTTGTTCATCAGATGATAAAGATTGCTTTGTATTGACACTTGTATCATTTATCACAGGAAATATAAGTTTATGAAATTCTTCTTTCCTTATTGTCAAATGCTTTACAATTTCATTAGGTTCTGTTAATAGATGAGGTGAAACCTGAAATAAATATGTAAACTGATTGATTGCTGAATGCTTATCATCTAATAAATTAATTTGGTGTATTCAGATTTCTAATTAAGTATTAATTTTATTTTCAAAATTTTTATGGCGACAGGCCCACTCTGACATTGTATATTCATACGCCAACCTGTGTGTACTTTGTTATTGTTAGTATAAATAATACTAGAGGCTCCAAAGAGCCTGTGTTGCTCACCTTTGTCTATGTGAATACTTAACAAAGGACACAGATGGATTCATAACAAAATTGTGTTTTTGTGATGGTGATATGTTTGTAGATCTTACTTTACTAAACATTCTTGCTGCTTGCAATTATCTCTATAATGAACTTGGCCCAGTAGTTACAGTAGATAATGTTAGTAAAAATTTACAAATTTTAAATTGTTAAAATTTGACTATAAAGGGCAATAACTCCTTAAGGGGTCAATTGACCTTTTCGATCATGATGACTTATTTAGGTTTTACTTTGCTGTACATTATTACTGTTTATAGTTTATCTCTATCTATAATAATATTCATGATAATAATATTCTAGATACCCCAACGATGATTGTGGCCAAGTTTGGAATAATTTGGCCCAGTAGTTTCAGAGTAGAAGATTTTTGTAAAAGATAACTAAGATTTACGGAAAATGGTTAAAAATTGACAAATTGACAAATTGGGCAATAACTCCTAAAGGGGTCAACTGACCATTTCGGTCATGTTGACTTATTTGTGAATCTTACTTTGCTGAACATTTTTGCTGTTTACAGTTTATCTCTATCTATAATAATATTCATGATAATAACCAAAAACAGCAAAATTTCCTTAAAATAACCAATTCAGAGGCAGCAACCTAACAATTGGTTGTCTGATTCATCTGAAAATTTCAGGGCAGATAGATCTTGACCTGATAAACCATTTAACCTCATGTCAGATTTGCTCTAAATGCTTTGGTTTTTGAGTTATAAGCCAAAAACGGATTTTACCCCTATGTTCTATTTTTAGCCATGGCGGCCATCTTGGTTGGTTGGCTGGGTCACGCCACACATTTTTAAAACAAGATACCCCAATAATGAGTGTGGCCAAGTTTGGTTAAATTTGGCCCAGTAGTTTCAGAGGAGAAGATTTTTGTAAAAGATTACAAAAATTTATGAAAAATTGGTAAAAATTGACTATAAAGGGCAATAACTCCTTAAGGGGTCAACTGATAATTTTGGCCATCTTGGTTGGTTGGCTGGGTCACCGGACACAAATTTTAAACTAGATACCCCAATGATGATTATGGCCAAGTTTGGTTCAATTTGGCCCAGTAGTTTCAGAGGAGAATATTTTTGTAAAAGATAACTAAGATTTACGAACTAGAGGCTCTCGAGAGCCTGTGTCTCTCACCTTGATCTATGTGCATATTAGCAATGGACACAGATAAATTCATGACAAAATGGTGTTTTGGTGATGGTAATGTGTTTGTAGATCTTTCTTTACTGAACATTCTTGTTGCTACAATTATCTCTATCTATAATGAACTTGGCCCAGTAAATACAGTGGAAAATATTTCCTAAAAATTAACAAAAATTAACAAAAATTCATGAAAATTGTTAACAATTGACTATAAAGGGCAATAACTCCTTAAGGGGTCAATTGAACATTTTGGTCATGTTGACTTATTTGTAGATCTTATTTTGCTGAACATTTTTGCTGTTTACAGTTTATCTCTGTCTATAATAATATTCAAGATAATAACCAAAATTTGCAAAATTTCCTTAAAATTACTAATTCAGGGGCAGCAACCCAACAACAGGTTGTCCGATTTGTTTGAAAATTTCAGGGCAGATAGGTCTTCACCTGATAAAAAATTTAACCCTTTGACAGATTTGCTCTAAATGCTTTGGTTTCAGAGATATAAGCCAAAATCTACATTTCACCCTTATGTTTTATTTTTAGCCATGGCGGCCATCTTGGTTGGTTGGCTGGGTCACACCGCACATTTTTTAAACTAGATACCCCAATAATGAGTGTGGCCAAGTTTGGTTAAATTTGGCCAAGTAGTTTCAGAGGAGAAGATTTTTGTAAAAGATTACAAAAATATACGAAAAATTGTTCAAAATGGACTATAAAGGGCAATTACTCCTTAAGGGGTCAACTAATAATTTTGGTCATGTTGTCTTATTTGTAGATCTTACTTTACTGAACATTATTGCTGTTTACAGTTTATCTCTTTCTATAATAATATTCAAGATAATAACCAAAATCTGCAAAATTTCCTTCAAATTACTTATTTCGGGGCAGCAACCCAACAACCGGTTGTCTGATTCATTTGAAAGTTTCAGGGCAGATAGATTTTCACTTGATGAACAATTTTATCCCATGTCAGATTTGCTCTAAATGCTTTGGTTTCAGAGATATAAGCCAAAATCTACATTTCACCCTTATGTTTTATTTTTAGCCATGGCGGCCATCTTGGTTGGTTGGCTGGGTCACACCGCACATTTTTTAAACTAGATACCCCAATAATGAGTGTGGCCAAGTTTGGTTAAATTTGGCCAAGTAGTTTCAGAGGAGAAGATTTTTGTAAAAGATTACAAAAATATACGAAAAATTGTTCAAAATGGACTATAAAGGGCAATTACTCCTTAAGGGGTCAACTAATAATTTTGGTCATGTTGTCTTATTTGTAGATCTTACTTTACTGAACATTATTGCTGTTTACAGTTTATCTCTTTCTATAATAATATTCAAGATAATAACCAAAATCTGCAAAATTTCCTTCAAATTACTTATTTCGGGGCAGCAACCCAACAACCGGTTGTCTGATTCATTTGAAAGTTTCAGGGCAGATAGATTTTCACTTGATGAACAATTTTATCCCATGTCAGATTTGCTCTAAATGCTTTGGTTTCAGAGATATAAGCCAAAATCTACATTTCACCCTTATGTTTTATTTTTAGCCATGGCAGCCATCTTAGGTTGGTTGGCTGGGTCACACCGCACATTTTTTAAACTAGATACCCCAATAATGAGTGTGGCCAAGTTTGGTTAAATTTGGCCAAGTAGTTTCAGAGGAGAAGATTTTTGTAAAAGATTACAAAAATATACGAAAAATTGTTCAAAATGGACTATAAAGGGCAATTACTCCTTAAGGGGTCAACTAATAATTTTGGTCATGTTGTCTTATTTGTAGATCTTATTTCTTATTTAAGCCAAACACTACATTTTACCCCTATGTTCTATTTTTAGCCATGGCCGCCATCTTGGTTGGTTGGCCGGGTCACGCCACACATTTTTTAAACTGGATAGCCCAATGTGATTGTGGCCAAGTTTGGTTTAATTTGGCCCAGTAGTTTCAGAGGAGAAAATTTTTGTAAAAGCTAACGACGAAGGACGACGATGACGACGACGGAGACGGACAAGGAAGGGGGACGCCGGACGCAAAGTGATGAGAAAAGCTCACTAACGGGCAGGTGAGCTAAAAATGGTTAAAAATTTACTATAAAGGGCAATAACTCCTTGAGGGGTCAACTGACCATTTCGGTCATGTTGACTTATTTGTAAATCTTACTTTCCATCTATTATAATATTCATGATAATAACCAAAAACAGCAAAATTTCCTTAAAATTACCAATTCAGGGGCAGCAACCTTACAACAGGTTGTCCGATTCATCTGAAAATTTCAGGACAGATAGATCTTGACCAGATAAACAATTTTACCACATGTCAGATTTGCTCTAAATGCTTTGTTTTTTGAGTTATAAGCTAAAAACTGCATTTTTTTAACTAGATACCCTAATAATGATTTTGGCCCAGTAGTTTCAGAGGAGAAAATTTTTGTAAAAGTTTACAGACGACGGACGATGGACGCTGAACGACGACGAACGACGGACGCCAAGTGATGAGAAAAGCTCACTTGGCCCTTTTGGCCAGTTGAGCTAATAAAAAGTTCTTTGAGCCTTATTTTTGATAGAAATTTATTTATAATGAGTGGCGATAATTTATTTTGAATTCATTGAACCATATAACTAATTTTTCACTCTTCACATTGGGATGAAAATTTCAGGAACTCAATTTAGAGTATGGTCTTGAGGAAACGATGATAGTCCGTCGGAAGGGGAGGAAAAATGGCTGACCCGTGTTAAGAGAGAGCCATATCTCTTGCACGTTAAAGACACCCTTGTAGATTTCGAAAAAGATTAGGTTAATGCCGCTACAAGGCAGCACTCGCACCTGCAAAGTGGAAAGGGATTAATATAAGTTGCAAAACTTGTTTCCCAATCCACTATAAATAAATATGTTTAAACTAAACTTAACATTTTACATAATCTGCTTTGCGGATTATTCAATGTGAACAGTCAAAAATTAATTTTATGGTTCAATAAATTCAAAATAAATAATAGCCATTCATTAAGTGGCAAATATTTAATGTCAAAGAAAATGCTTATTCAGGACAAGAATGTAATATGAATATTAACCCTACTTTTTACTTATTGAGACAATGCAGGATTTTTTTTTTACATGCTATTACACAAGGTAACAGTCCACAGAAAGCCATGTCTCACTTCCTTGACACATTTTCTGACTCAGAGCCCAACAGTTTTTTTAATGACAGGTGGTAAGCAGATGAGCAGCAAATACTAATTTAAAAGTCTTTGGTTTGATTCACAAGGGTTTGAGCCCATCACCTCCCTCGCTCAAGGCAAACACACTATCACAAAATAATGGAGGCAGTTTATCTGCGAATTGACTGTTTTCCATAAATCTCCACATGTACTCATCATGAAAGTTTTCATCCAAAAAAAAAGGCTGAATGAAAATGTACATATTACAGGGTTTCTGTTGTGTTAACAAAAAAACTTGTATTTGCCTTTGTTTAAAAAGTATCTATTGGCATTTTAATATCAAAGACTAGGTTTGACAAAGCTAGTGGTCAGACCCAGTAACTCCACACACTCTAGGCAAATACAATATCACCTAATCGACTGGTTTTCTATGATTAGTGAATAATGGGTTGGGAACAACCTATAACTCAATTATTTACCTTTAAATCTTTAATCTGATTGTCTCTACTGGAATATTCTCTTAAAATGTAATCTTGATCAACCTGTAATGTTAGTAACAAAAATGGTGAACCAAATGCTCTCACAAATATGGTAAAACAAAATTCTAAAACCACTTTCTTTTAATATAATGAGTAATCTAAAATTCAGAAATGTCTTATTAATATTACTATGAACAAACTCAATATCATGTGTGAATAAACTAATCATAGATACTGGGATTAAAATTGTGTATGCCAGATACCCTTTTTGTCCACAAAAGACTCATGGGTGGAATCAACAAATTAAAAAGTCCAAATAAAGTATGAAGTTGAAGAGCATGATGGACCCATCTGAGTTTAACTGCAGCCAAAACAGTATATTGAGTACAATATACATTTGTATCTTGTACAAATTTTATTTATTAAAAACTGAATAAACTGCTTGCCACTTGAAGTAATATTATATTTCATGAATAAAGTCCCATAACTCTAGTTCTAAATCAAAAGTCCTTAAAATCAAATGTGATAGTTATTTTTTTTCAGTTGTAATACATGTTGCTGGTGATGTCAAAGTTTCAGTAGAATAAGTAATACTGTGTCCATTTAGTTAACATGCATTTTGCAAAATTTTCCGTTGCATTTGTAAATATGTATATATTTTACTGAATATAATCCTAATTGGATATTTAATTTTGTTATAAATTTATACAATGACAAAAAGCCAAAAACACCATGTTATTATAAAATCGTCTGACAATTTTTACATGCATTGTGTAATAACTTATTTGTACATATACAAAATTATGGAAGCTTATCATGCTTATACCTCATGATAAATTCTGGTCTCGTTCACACGAATCATTACACCATCTACTCTCATAAACAATCGTAACAAAATAAAGAAACTGGACGGCATAATTCTCTAAAAAATAAATATATACATTTATAATTCCAAACTTTAAACTGAAAAGCATAATTCTTTACCAAAAATACATATACAAATGTAAATAAATATAATCCAAGATCATGTCTGGCTATGTGTTGTTTGTCACTATTTGTCTTTTTTGTACTTCAGTTTATTTTATTTTTACTGCCAATTTTATTGGTAATTCCTGTTACTGAAGAATCATCTATTATCGTTGGAATTTATTTTTGTGGATTGAGGAAAAAGTGCATTTTAGTAGCCACAAAATTCGCTATCCAACGAATAACAATGAATCCACAGTATCTTTTGTGTGCATAATTAACATTTGTAGGACTGATTGTTAGTTGTTTAATGTAGAGCCAAATACTTCATGCATATTTTGGAACATGAAGACATTTGAATTTTGAATATCTATTTGAAACAATTATCTATCAAATCAAAAATATACACCATAAAATAGGCATTTACAAATAAAGAATAAATACTTCCAACATAACAAGATAGAAACCCATTGGAACACAGATAAGAGATACTGTCTAATAACACATATTTACATGTATTAACCTAGGGCTGTAATGTATGGGTTGGGAGGTACTATAATTAATTAAATATCAATGGTTGTATTTCTTTAAATTTTGTAAGAGACACATATATGTAAAATGATTATTTGTATTGGTGATCAAGCTCTTAAACGAGTGCTTTCTGTGCTCCCAAAGCATTTCATTCTGGAACTGTCATTCTACATTTATGAACATACAATCAAGAGTAATGCTACCTCATCTGTTGTTTGTTTTGTTTGAAAAATAGAAATATATTATACATATACTATAAAAAAAAAATTACATTGTGAGAAATAAATAGCATATGCATTTAAGTCTTGTAACATGAACAATGATACTGGTATACTTACAATTTTAACATTTAATTCAGAGGTACCATTGTCAGCCAACTCATCTTCAAATAATAACATATCTTCATAGAACATTATTTTATCTCTTTTTTTAAGTTTCTCTAAATCTATTCTCTCTGTTGAAGCCTCTACCTTTAAATGATAAAAATATCAAGATGCACTTTGAACAAGCTCAAAAATAGATCAGTGGCAGATCCAGAACTTTTCATAAGGGGGCCCCGCTCCAGTCATGCTTCACTGATTCCCTATATATTCAACCAAATTTTTCCAACGAAAAGGGGAGGGGGACTGGCCCCCCAGGCCCCCTGGATCGGCCTACGTTGATTTATTGAAATATAAAGCAGCAATTTTTTTAAATGTTACTCAATTTCAGTTAAAATTTGATATAAAATATCTCACCATAAAGTTGATTCTCCAAGTTCATTAGCTTTATATATGCTAGTATGATTTTTCAATATAATACATATAAAATTGAGAATGAAAATGGGGAATGTGTCAAAAAACAACAACCCAACCATAGAGCAGACAACAGCAGAAGGTTACCAAGAGGTCTTCAATGCAGCGAGAAATTCCCACACCCGGAGGCGTCCTTCAGCTGGCCCCTCAACAAATATATATACTAGTTCAGTGATAATGAACGCCATACTAAATATGTAGGTTTGACTGCACTCACAATATTCATAAAAATACTGGCGGATAGAGGATGCTAGGGTGATTCCTTTATATTCTTAACAAATTCTGTTACAATTACAGGTAAAATGGGGAAAAGTCATTTCTATTTTTAATCTTATAAGAACCTTTTCAAATTCTTTCATTGAGTGCCTTTTCACTCTTTTTGTGTATCAGCTTATATTCTATTCCTTTATCATGTTTAATTTATAGTTATTAATTTAGAGTTGATGTTGAAACTTCTGTAAATTATTTCTCATTAAATTGAGACCTAACTGATTGACTTTGAAACATTTTTGGCTGTTTATCTACATAACAGTTGGTTGTGTCAGAGAAACAATAAAACAACTCTCTGATAGAATATAATAGATGCCAATAGGCAATACTGGCACTGCATAAATAAATTCAAATTATGATGGCCTATTCAGGTTTTTTTGTTACCTTCAACTGAATTTCATTTGTACCAAACAATGAGCCTTTATAATCTGTTGTGTACGTCCAATCAAACGGTTTTATAACATCTTTGATATGTTCACAGTCTGACCTGAAAAGTAATAAATCTATTTGCATGAACATTGTAAACATTAAACAACTCAACTGCAACGGTTGATCCAAACTTCTAGCTGAAATAATATTTCTTTTTTATTATCAGCTGTTGCTGTTCCTACCAAATTATTAGAAGATCCAATAACATTTTTTGTGTATACATTTTATTCAAGTTAGCTACTTGGTGATAGAGCATTATGGTACTGGATCGTGTAAGAGCAACTAAAAGAATACCAAAATTACAATCGGTGCAATTTGAATAAAAAAACAAACACCTAATTTATTCCTCAAACATGCCCTGAGCAAATGCGTTTATTTTTTAGCTGGTCAAAATAATTACTGCCCCATCCCTTTTGGATCTGACACCTTCATACCAATCAAAGCTACCATAACATGATTAGCATGGCTTATAACTTTACCAAACTTGTTATGACATTCATCTTTTTTACCAGATAATTCTGTGGGTTTTTTTTATCGATTGAAATTGCATTGATTTTTGGACTAAAAATCTCATCAGTTAAACTGTAAATGAAGATTATCTAGTAACCACTTAAATCTTTTCTCTCAAAGCAGAGACAAACTTAACAATAACAAACCTAGCCTGTCTCCAAGCATCAGATACAGCAACTTTTAGTAAATCATTATGAGGGTCGACCAATTTAAGAGCATCAAGGGCATTGAACTCCAAACCAAATCCTGCTGAATGTTCTAAACGTAGTAAGTTATCAGCAAACACCATCTCAGGGACCTGAGGGAGCTCCAACTGACTCTCGAATCTAAAATGAATTAAAGATATTCACCCAAAATTTTAATCTACAAATGAGTTAGTTTGAACACATTACATATAGTTACAGAGCAATAATTTAACTTCAAGGGGGTCATGGTTTTTTGTCCAAGTATGAATTGTTTTTTTAGTTTTTCTAAGCTATATCAAATATATGAAAACATTTTTAATCATTTTTTTTTAAATTTGATAAATATACAGCAAAAAATTAGCTTTTTTTCTACATTCATGAACATTTGAGAAATATGAGTTATTTCTGATTAAAAAAATGTATTCATTTTTAAAACACTTATTTAATAAAGAAATTACAAATTATATCACAAAAAACGATTCGTGTTAATCTTTTATAGCTAATTTCCTAATGCATGTAGAACAAAACTTTGGTTAGCTTGCTTGCTTTGTTTGTATATTGTACAATCATTAGGATAACACCAAATTAAATTTGAATATGATACATGTATATACAGGTTAAACTATGCCTATATATATTGTTTAAAGATGTGAATCTTATTTACAAAGCTTGTATAAACAATTATACAAACAAAGCAAGCAAGTCAACCAAAGTTTTGCTGTACATGCATTAGGAAATAAGATGTAAAACAAAAAAGTTATGTGTTTCTTTCTAGAGGGAAAATATATACGACAAACTGTTGAATTCCGAATTTTGAGCAAATAAACAAAATTTCGACCTCATTTTACTCAAAAAGTAGCACATGAAGGTATATCTTATAAAACATATCTGATTTAATCAGGTACGAAAAAGTCTGTGTGGAAATTTTTATCAAAATGTACAGACAGGATCAAAACTGTATCGTATGCCATAAGGGAAGTAACTCTTGCTCAAATTGTGTTGATCTGAACTTTTCTATTGATAACTTTTATCCTGGTCTACTCAATTTTGCAATAAAAATATAAAACGGTAGCAGTTGTTATCACGTGCTCAAACATTCTTTCTATGTTGTGGCAAGTTTAGCAGTTAATTACTCAACTTTGATGTGTGTGTACTGCAGGTTTGTGTAATTTGTAGAAAATTTGCATTTATATTGTATACCATTGTTTCATCATCAGACATTACCTCTCTCGGTCTGGACCTTCAGATTTTAGAATGTGTGACTTAATAGACGTACAACGCCATGGTCCAAACTGGAATTTCTCTGTAACTGATCTAGCTTTAGCTGCAGTACTATCACCTCCCATCATTCTAAAATATATGCATCTAAGGGAATTATAACTTAGCTTTTCAAATGAGATATATATATCGATAACAAAATCCTTTTATGGTTAAAGGAGATCTTCTATTACATCAGTACATAAACCATTAAAAAACACAAGGCTGCGTCTATATTTTATCTACCTGGAATCTGGGTCTGTTTGCCCAAAATCATTTTCGTCTCCATACACATTTTCGCTAGTTGTCTGCAGGGACTTTCTATACTAAGTTACTATTGAAAGTCCCTGTTGTCCGCCATTACTGGATGTCAATAAAGTTCCTGTCAATTTTATTCGTCATAATAGAAAATATATGATGCCACAATGGAAAAGTGATTGTTGTATGACATCAAAAGTTCAAGCTGGACAGATTCTCAGGTCAGCATGACAAAATTCCAATTAGCGATAACAGAACTGCCAAGTCTCACACATTTTGCGCGAGACTCACACATTTTCATGCTTATTTGGCAGCATTTTCCTTTGATCTATTATATTTTCTCTTTGATCTTTACAATTTTTGCCAAGTCTTACGCATAAATTTGCTTCATGAAAACTTGACAGCCCTGCGATATGTGCGATATTAAAAGTGTTTATTGGCCACCTTTCAGGTTCACACCCCTGGGTAGGTTTAAACCCTTTTTTTAAAAGGTTTTATGTTGAATATTTAAGCATACTTTAATTAGTATATTGCTATAAAATTTAAAAAAGAATTATTTTTTTTGAAAAAAACAACATTGTAATTTTTGTGAAATGGTTTCAACTTCAAGAGCTTTCGACTCAGAGAAGCTGATATTTATTTTAATCAATATCACCAACAATCATTGACAAAAAATATGGCTGTGTTTCAATAAACATAAAGATTCTTGACATGAATTTGTCAAGAAGATCATGTATGACAGTGTGTACCTGATCATAAAAAAAAATAACTTTTTACATGTTTGCCATAAACTGGTTTCTATAAATGTCGTTCTGTTTTTGTTGTTTAAGTTTAAGTTATATCACTGTAATATACTAGATTTATAATATTAATCAGATCAGCATTTTAAAATTTCATATTAATATCAATTAATACTATTTAGGCCTAAAGGAATAAAAAAGTTAACAAGAGTTTTGCGACATCTTTTGCGGAATAATGTGCAAAACGAATTTAAACAAGTAATAGCTTTTCTAAAAAGCTAGCAGTTTCGTTAATGAAATATCACGAAAGTTGGGAAGGGTTTTCACTTCAATGTAGATTGATTCATTCCACATGCCTTGTAGAAATTGTAGCGGATTATAAAATTATAAAATGCTTAAATTGTAAAAATATTTCAGTACTCCATGACTCAAGTTATAACAAATTTATTTTTATTTACCAGTGAACATTATTTTATTTGGTGGCATGTAGTCCAATATTATGGTTATCTTTCTGACCCCTTATCTTATTGCTACCTTGAATGCCAGCTTTATACCAACACTATTTCCCATGTATTGATTGATTGTTGTTTGCTAAAAGTACAGTGGTAAATATACCATGCAAGTTCAGGACGAATGTCCTGCATTTTTGTTTAAAATAAAATAATAAATTGAGAGGTTTAAGAGGGAAAATGTTTAAGGAATGATCATTCTACATCAAAAGGCAGGAGGGAGTATGATATTTTTCTAGTCCAAATAATTATGACGTTTTGAAAGGCTATTATATGTTTTTCTTTGACACGTCCCATCATGAAGGCATCAAAGCAAAAATTTGAAATAGCCTTCGGCCTAGAAGTCATAATTTTTTGGACTAGTATTTTTCTGTTTTGTTGATTTTGTATTATACATTATCCGTTCAGTGTATGTTCACATGTTTTTGTTAATATGCTTTTTGATTGCGTTAATTAGCCATTTCAATTGATATTTTATAGTGTGTCTTTCTATGTTGTGATGTTACATTATTGTTTAAGATAAGGGTGAAGTTTTGGTATCATTAAAACATTTGTATGCACCTGTCCTAAGTCAGGAATCTGTTGTTCGGTGGTTGTCGTTTGTTGTTGTGGTTCATAAGTATTTTTCGTTTCTCAGATGACAAAACACACCAAACGAATGGATAACTCCACTGTCATGATAGTCCTGACTTTGTACAGACATTAATTTTCCTTATGTCGAAAATAGTGGATTAAAGCTGTTTTTATAGCTAGCTTAACCTCCGAATTTTATGGCAGTCGCATATTCAATATTCATTATATTGACCACAATGTCATCATGTGTAATCACACTATTTCTTAAGGAAAAGTTCCTCTCTGTCGAATGCACTGGCTAGCTGTCAATTTGCACAAAGTCATATAATATTCTTGATAAGTTTAAGCGGTGCTTGTGTTTGTAATTTTATTTTTTGTACCATTTTCTGTGTTATATATACCTTTTGCCCATTATTTTCGTATCTTTATTTTTTTGGATCATTTTTCTCTATTCTTTTCTATGTTTTGCCCATTATTCTCTATCATGTAAAAACCCCATCCACGCCTTTTCTTATACATTCATATTTTGATGATGCGCATACAACTTGATTTAATGTTATAACATTAAAATGTAAATCGGTCTAGTTTGGGGGACGATAACTTTTTTCTTCTTCTTCATTAAATGTGACACAAAATACGAGATCATCTATTTCGAATTTTCTGACTATATAATGTGCATGCATGTATCGCCGCGTTGAGAGCTGTGGATTTACGGAGACGGCAGCATGTCCATGAGAGTAGTACATAGTTTTTTTAATAAACGTTTTTATCATTCAGGATTGGTTTTGAGTGCTAAACAGCACCTTTTAAGGCAAAAGACTGAGCTTTAAAAAAAAAAGGAGCTTTGAATGAGCACTGTACTTTGTCCTGATTTTATCTGTCTAAAACTGCTACGCATTTTTACAGCATGAATTACTTTAATTAAGCACATACAAAATTCCCGCTAGAATTGTAACAAAGTTAGCGGAAACAAACTTGTGCAAAATTGATAGTCAGTATCACAGTGCTTTGACCATGTGTTTGAAGGTATCACAATAATAAGTTCCTTCTACCCGTTCTTTTCTATACTTTTGTAAATGAAGATTTCTCTCTTTTTTAATCATTATTATAAAGGCACAGTGGCGGATCCAGAACTTCCCTATATAATCAACCAGTTTTTGCCAGCCTTGCCCCCTGATAAACTTGGATTCGGAATATATAATGAAGCATTATATATATGGCAAACAAACGACTATTAAAAGCTTTTGAAAAAAAACAAGCCACATGAGCATAATTTGACGGGGACAAAAATTAAATTATTCTGAATTAAGGATAATTAATCGTCTTGGATTACCTATAGATCCGGGTCAATTAATGAATCTAAAAGTCATCAACTTTTAACAGTTCAAGGTGGTATGGGTGTCTTTGGCTTGGGTATATGCCATGTTGTACTTCTTTGATACATATTTGTTTGTTTTTTCTAGTGATTAAGATTATAACACAATAAAATTGAGAATGGAAATGGGGAATGTGCCAAAGAGACAACAACCCGACCATAGAGCATACAACAGCCGATGTTGAACCCCTATTTTTGACCTTTTGACCTATATTGTCTGGGATTTTTTTTTGTTCACACATCGTTGTCAATATAATGGAATTTGATGCAACTGTCATACAAGCGATAGGTCTAGCTAGCTTTAAAACCATGCACTAATAATCCACCATTTTGAACATAAGAAAATGCCTGTACTTAGTGAGGAATATGACAGTTGGTATCCATATACAAAAGCAGATGCATTTGTTTAATGTGTGAGCTTTTAGTTTTGCCTTGATTAGGGACTTTCCTTTTTGAATTTTCCTCGGAGTTCAATATTTTATGTGAATTTTAAGGTCCAGGTTTTTAATTGAATTAGCAAAATTTGATGAAAAATGCAGATAAATAATGTGAATTTTCATTTAAAAGAACAAAGGACGGTAGGTCCGGTAAGGACTCATTTTGTCCTCAAATTTCAGTTTCATCTGACGAAAGATTTTGACCACTTTTTAAACACTTAAGTGTCTATTTCATTTGATTCAATTAGTTTTTGTGAAAGATTTTAACTAATAAAGTCATTAAAAACTATCCGATTCAAGCTCAAATATGAAAAATCTCTCAAATATGCCAAAACACGTCACTTTTCAGATGGTTTTTGTCAAAAATGAAAGTAGCCGCATCCGTGTTCATCCACAATCTTTATATATGTTATGTATTATTATAAAATACAACTTACATTTCAATATTATGGATGAACACGAATGCGGCCACTTTCGTTTTACACGGAAACCGTCTAAAATTTAACTAAAATGATAGAATTTTGAAGATTCCAGTAATTTAGCATGACTTAATGGTGCTATAACACGATATTTGTGCATTGTATTGTCAAAAACAGCCCATATTTATGTAGCAGAAGCATTCAAATGTCCAATAAATAACTAAAAATTTACATTTTAACAATTTTGTAAAACTGCCATATTTTGGGGCCAAAAAGGGGTCTTACCGGACCTATACTCCTTTATAAGATTTTATAACTCATAAATATTATTATTTTTATAAGCTTAGATTAATTATGATTGATTTTTAATGATTTTAAATTTGTATTTTAAGAAATCGTGCATTTTCTGAAGGAATCTACATGAAATTTTGCTATGTTTATATTTTACCCGAGAAAAAAAAAACCCACTGCGGGAATGGATCGTAACCCTTGGCTAACCGGCATATGGAAGATGCCAGTGATATTTTACCCTGTCACGTTATTCCATACACAATGTGTCATTTTGTCACAACCTGTAGATTAAGAAATGCTCGGTGAGGCTATCTTTTTTTATTTTTTGGCAAAGTATGAAAACGTTCTATATCCTTTTTAATTTATACACTCACATACCACCTTAATAATCTCAAGCATGTCAAATTGGTGGTATATGCAGATAAATAGCTTACTATCAGTGGTGCCTCCAAAATTTTCAGTGGTCCAGTGATTTAGCACTGCTGTAACTAATAAAAAGCATTTATGAAGATCATTATAGTCCTATAAACCATGTGAGAACGTCTACAGATTTTTTTTTTTAAATTGCTTTCATTAAAATTGAGGCTGACACGATCAATAGATTAATAATACTATGTAATTCAAAATGAATATTTTATATGTCTCTGATTATACCAAAATAATAAAGAAGGTCAATAAAAAATACAAACCTTTAGACAGAGTTAAGATCAGTTAACTTGAAGCTGAGTACTTCGTTGTATACATTGTACAATATATACCAGGTCACAGGACTTGTGCTTTCAAATATAATAATTGCTATATATATTTTAAATAGTATAACTCAATGTAAACTCCAGAACTATGGCAAAATAACAAAAAGTGTTGACAATCAATTTAAAGTTGTATTTTGCCAAATTCGTTTCGTAGAATTAAACATGCAATTTATAACTACATGCACTTTTCAGAATATCAACAAAGTGTGATTTGTGGAGTGACAAGTGGAGATCAATATAAATAAACAGTAGATTATAATAATATTGAACGATTTGGTAAAATCTACAGAGTTGATATTGATATAGTTTCATTGTCTAGCTATAGATGTTGATTTGTGAACGATGGATACTTGAACGGAGCAAAATCCTGGTTTTGTTTTGACTCTCATTTTCAGATGATCATGGCATTCCAAAATGGATTTCTCAAAAGAAAAGTAGACCGGGAAATAAATGTAATTACATAAATGTATTTTTTATATTGTACATGCACAGTATTTACACAAAATATATGCAAACACACAATCATGGTCATGAGCATTAAGTCGTCCTGAATATGCATGAAATATTTGCCACTGGACATTAAGCAACCAACAATATACACCTTATCGCTATTTGTTCGACATTACTGGATATCACACAAGTTCCAGTAAAATTTTGACGTTATAAAACAAAATATTTGACCATACAATCGAGAAAAGAGATTGTTGTATGCGTCAAAAGTTGAAGCGGCCAGGTCAGCCAGGATTATCGATAAGATGTATCAATCAATCATGAGTATTAATAAAGGGATCCTTGTGGAATTCTGTTTCTGAAAAGACTTTCTGATCAGGTCTTGTACTAACTGATGATAATGATTGATGGCTGCTTAACGTTTACATGGTTTAGTCCAAATACAGTGTACATGTACATTGTATTTATGATGTCTTGGAAGGCTATTTTACTTTTTGCCTTGACATTGCTGTAAGGCGTCAGAGCAAAAGATAAAATAACCTTTCAATATGTCATGATTTTTTGAACTACTCAAGATCCAGCAGCAAATTGATATGCATATTCAGCATGAGAACATATCATGCATATGTTAATGTTATACAAATATTAACCCTGCTTTGTACTAGACTGACACCCTGGCTATGAATCAGATTTTTAACTTGCTAGTTCACTCACAAGGCAACAGTCCTTAATGCTGCATGCTTTGTGGAGAAGCAGCAAATACCAATACTTAAGTCTTTGGTTTGACCCTACTTCCCTCAATCAAGGAGAACTTAATTGCTACTACCAGACCATTGAGGCGATCTTTCTGACTGTTGATAATCTTGTACCAAATTATCTCCCTTTTATCTCGCTTTTCAATCTGTATTGCTTGTTCTCTGGGTTTGCAATATGAAATTTATCAGACGGTCAGGAGGTTATGCTGAATAATTATGTTATATAGATATATATGAAGATGTGGTGTGAGTGCCAATGAGACAACTCTCAATCCAAATAACAGTTTATAAAATAGATATAAGAATATGTGGTGTGAGTGCCAATGAGACAACTCTCCATCCAAATGACAATTTATAAACGTGAGCCATTATAGGTCAATGTACGGCCATCAACACCGAGCCTTGGCTCACACCGAACAACAAGCTATAAAGGGCCCCAAAATTACTAGTGTAAAACCATTCAAACAGGAAAACCAACTGTCTAATCTATATAAAAAAACGAGAAACGAGAAACACATACATGACGTATAAAAGTATATATTTGTATTATTATAGAGAGGATTTGATAGGGGTTCAAAAATCACAAATTAATACTCTATGATTAACTATCCACCACGATCCTACACTTGAGCAAATGACTGTCCATTGAATATAGAACTTTTCTACCATTTTGATTTTCCGTCCAATTTACATAATGTATATAAATGTTGAAATAAAATCCTGTTAAATATATGTAATGTTGCATTGTTAAATACTGGTATGTAAATGAAGAAGACTTTATACATTTATGTAAGTCTATTTGACTGACGCTTTATCCAATTTTCATGTATCAACATGATCAAATGCACATGAAATACATTTTGTATGTTTGAACTAAACTCCTGTTAAAAAATGATTTATTTACAGCTTGACATATTTTATTAGCCCTTGTGTATTGTTTGTGACTCTACTGACCTACATGTACATGTGGTATTTATGTGAAGTTGATTTGGTTTTTACATTTCAGAATGTCAGTAGACAAACATTTGAGAGAAGTTTACAAGTTACTCCAGAGTTAATAGATAGACTGGGGTTAGAGAAAGAACTTGAGGTAAATATGACCCAATGTTCTTATGGGTAAGACTGGGGTTAGAGAAAGAACTTGAGGTAAGGCTTTTTTGGTTATGTTCCAGTGTTCTCCCCAGATATTTCATTTAGTATCCTGGTAAACAGGTAAAATTGAAATATCATCTTGTTTTCAAAAATTATAGCATCACATCCATAACCTAATCTAAAAGAAAACCACATCAGACAGCATCACATTACCATGATGCTAAAAGGCCCTGAGAACAACTGTGTTCTTTTGTTCTTTTAATTGTTACAGAAAAGCTGTGAACACTCTCAGATTCAAGTTTGGTAGCTGATCTCAAAATGTGTTACAGGATGTTTGATCCTTTTATATTCAATATAATACATCTACATGTTTTTTTACATTGCTTAAAAGAGGGACGAAAGATACCAAAGGGACAGTCAAACTCATAAATCTAAAACAAACTGACAATGCCATGGCTGAAAATGAAAAAGACAAACAGAAAAACAATAGTACACATGACACAACATAGAAAACTAAAGAATAAACAACACGAACCCCACCAAAAACTAGGGGTGGTCTCAGGGGCTCCAGAAGGGTAAGCAGATCCTGCTCCACATGTGGCACCTGTTGTGTTGCTTAAGTGATATCAAATCTGGTAAATAGTCTTATTCCGTAGGTCACATTCATGAAAGGAAAGGGGATTGTAGTTACGATGTAAGGAACATATCTGATATCATTTGTGAAACAGTTATTCTATAATGGTCAAACAACTATATATAATTAATATCTGTCAGATTTCTGTAGGATCTTGAAACATGTGCATAGACAAGATAAAGTTAAAAAGTCAATGATCTCCAATAGATTCTAATTCACATGTTTATATTTCCAGGGCCACCATGGTTGTGTTAATTGTTTGGAATGGAACGAGAAAGGAACGTAAGTGCACTATCTTGACCTGCCATAAATTTTAAATACCGGTACTATACTTAACAAATTTTCTTGAAAAATGAACTTTGGTTTGTAGGCAAAAATATAAATTGAGTAAGTATCATGATAATGCTTAAATACCTTTTATACAACTCTCAAACATAGACTAGAAACAACTCTCTACCAGGGACCTTTTTAGTCTTTATATAACTAAGCTTTACTGTGCTAAGTAATTTTGTTAAGAGCAAATTTCATAATGACTTGTTTTATGCATAATGAGTTGTAATGATACATGTACATGTGTGGTGTAATAGGCATTGTTGATTTTTAATAAAGCTAGGCATTTTAGCAATAATTTACTTGGTTATTACATGAGGAATCTGCCACTTTCATTTGACTTTATTATTCTGCCATCATTAAAATAGTATTTCTATACTTCAGGTTATTAGCCAGTGGTTCAGATGATGTCCAAATTATTATATGGGATCCATTTCATCATAAAAGTTTGACAACGTTACGAACTAGACATGAAGGAAATATCTTCTCTGTCAAGGTAAACTAATGACATTGAACAGTACTAATTCTACTGCACCAGATGAACATTTTGACAAATGATTTTTAAAAGTCTCTTCCGATTTAAAGCCTATTAGAAACTGATAGAGCTGATATATAATTGAAAATTGAAAAAAAGTATAGCGATATGGAGACAATTGCAAGGAATCAGAGCTAGGCATTATGGAGATAATGTTTTAAAATTTCAAATGATTTGCCAAGATTATGAAGTTGATTAATATACTAAAAAATTAGAAATTATTGCGAGATTTATATTATTGCAAAAAATGCGACAGGGTTATAATCGCAATAATTCAAACTCGCATTTTGAAATTGATTATCTGAATCAAACAGGAATTATCTTAACATAGCAAAAATGAAAATCGTATTTTAATCTTAAATGACAAAATCGCAATAATTAATGCACCCAATAATTTTTGAATTTACATTACTGTCATGTCTGTAAACCTGTTAAATATTTGATTTTTGCAGTTTTGTGAAACATCTGAGGACAAATAAAACATTTGTTTTTTTCAGTTTTTACAGTATTGTATGTCTTTTATTCAAGAGTAATCTACAATTTACGAAAAGCATCTTAAAATTAAAATTCTTGAATGTAAATTTTTTTTTCTTCAGTTTCTGCCAAATTCTAATGATTCCATACTTGTATCCGGTGCAGCTGATTGTAAAATCCATGTACATGATCTCAATCAAGAGGAGACGACTCACGACTTTGGTTGTCATAGTGGCAGAGTAAAACGTCTGGCTGTAGCTCCTAATGTGCCATTTATGTTCTGGAGTGCTGCTGAAGATGGCGCTATCATGTAAGTTATCAAGGGGAGATAATTCATTACATTAGTTGTCATAGGTGCTATCATGTAAGTTATTAAGGGGAGATAATTCATAACTTTGATTGTCATAGCAGCAGATTAAAATGTCTAGTTACAGCTGAAGATGGGGCTTTCATGTAAAGTATTAAAGGGATGATTCTGATTACCAAAGTATAATTATTTACTTGAATGCAGTTTTATTCTGTGATGCCATGGAAATATGGATGATACATGTATACACATATTAGATGATGGCAATTCATGATTTGGTTATCATTTGGAAAAACTAAAATTTATAACCAAGGCTCTTAATGATCTTTGAGCTTTTGAATTTTATACTAACCTTTAAGTTATTAAAACGGGATACATCTCATGATATTGGTTGTAATTAAGACAGAATAAAAGTCATAATTAGTTGTTTAGAATTGAAAAAGTACTGCATATTGATGCCTTATGAAAAAATGTTTTGTACAAATGAATACATTCTGTATGATTTAATAAGTCAAAGTGCATTTATCTTTTGTACATGTTGTAGGCAACATGATTTAAGAACACCCGAAACCAGTAAAACCAACCCCAAAAATGTCCTGATTAATCTGAACGCCCACATGGGAGGTAATGCCGAAGCCAAATGTATAGCTATAAACCCCGTCAGACCAGAGCAGATAGCTGTAGGAGCTAACGATCCATATGTAAGGCTGTACGATCGTAGAAAATTAACTTGTAAAGCCATGAAAATGCCAGAGGAAACTAATGGAAGGTATGTCAGACATTTTATTTGACTTTTTGGCAAGAATTTGAAAGAAAAAAAAACCAGTATTCAACATGTTCAAAATGAAGTTTGTAAGAAATTAGAGTAATATGATCAAAATAGAAGCAGAAATTAATGTAAATGTGAGATCTATACTGAATTGATTGTGTAATCTTAAGGTCGTTTAAATGATGACAGGATACCATTGTCTCTATGAATTGGCAATCAGTTCATACTTACACATAAACAAATTAAATTCTTAAACATGTTGTCAGCTTGTTTACTTGCTTTAAAAAAACCTGCACTTGACCAATACAGTACAAACGCTATATTCTAGGAATTTTCACAGTGATTACCAAAGATAGTGGATCATCCACTTGAACTATCAATTTGGACATGTTGTTTAGTCCCTGAACATGATGAATGACATGGATTTAACTAATTAAAGGCAACTGTACATGTACTGCCTTCAACATAAGAAAAACTCATACTGTAAAATGGCTATAAAAGACTTACCATTAAAATATCAAAGATATCAATTTAGAAAACTAATTGCTTAATAATGATTATACATTTTTAAGAAGTACATGCTGACCAATAAGAAAAATGGGCAATTAACACTTATATTTTTGTATTCCAGAACTCTATGGGACAGTCCATCAAATTCAATACAGTATCATCCAGATGATTATGCAATGCAGCAAGACTCTGTCCAATATTTTATAGCAGGTAAGCCTTACTGTACTAGTGAATATTGTGGAGGATATGTTATTAAAAAGGTTTCCTGTTATTTATCTGTGACAATTAGGATTGTCTTAGCGCTTTGTATATAAAAACAAAATGTAACACAAAACAAAGTATGAAAAATGCAGTAAAGCTTCATACAAAGTATGAGAAATGCAGTAAAGCTTCATAACACAAAGTAGTAGATAGAACTCCATGGTGTGTTTGCCTCGAGCTCAGATTCAGGTGGTCTTGTACTCCTTAGTTTTATCAAGTTCACGAATCCAATATTTATTTCTGGAAATCAAAGAAGTTTTGAAATACATTCTATTTGGGCCCAAATCCATGTAGCACTTTCTTTTTTAAGGTTGTGATTGATAATGAAATCTACAAAATTTAGTACCAACAGGAATGGTTTGGAATAAATAAAAAAATTATAAGTTTTGATACAATTATTTTTTTGCTCATTAACCTGAAAGCACAATATTTAATTAAGCTAAAGTTGATATCAAATTTTCAACAATCATTTCTGAATTTACAGTAACACATGGATAAAAATACTTGACCAATATGTAACAATTATATGTTTTTTTTTATAAGGCCACCTTCCACAAAAACAGAAAGACTACAAGAAGCGATACAGAACCTTAGCGTCCACCTACCTGACATTTAGTCCTGACGGAACAGAGTTATTGGTCAATCTGGGCGGAGAACAGATCTATTTGTTTGATGTCAACTCACAGAGAAAAGCTCAGAAGTTTGACATATCAATGATTCTAGCTCAAAATGGCGTTGTTAAAGGTTTGTATTTTTAATAGAAATTTGGATTCAAAATCATTTATACATCAATTTATTATATAATGGGGTTCAGAGTTCAGTCAAATCTTATACATATATGTGTAATAAACAGAGGGAACAGCTGAAAATAAGACAGCAAGGTTCCTTTATATCTGTGTAAATTAACCTGAAAAAAAATGTTTTTGATTTGATATGACACATTGTTACTTATTTGGTCAGAATTTGAGTTTTCATATTTTTTTTTTGTGTTTGTCTACAGAAGCAGCTTGTACAAATGGATTTAATCTACATAAAAATGGTACAACGAATGGTGTTGCTAATGGTGTACAGGCTGCTGCCGCTGCTGTGATGAAGGCAGAATTAGAAGTGGACGCTAAATATAGATCTGTTAAAAGGTAGAATTGCAGGAAAACTTTTAAAAAGATAGATTTGTCCAACTGAAAATTGTGTTTTTTTTATTATATTTAAGTATGAAGCTGTATAAGAGAGGTGAGAGATACTAGAGGTACATTCAAACTTGTTAGTGTAAAAAAAATTGACAATGCCATGTTAAAAAAACAAATATTTCCATAAGGCAAACACCAATTTACAAAAGACAACTCAGTGTTATCAAGATTATGACAAGTAGATTTGCCTGCCAGAAAAGTTCCTGTTGCTTATTGATTCTTTCAAATGGTATTGTTATCAATTTCTGCAGTGATTTCAAGTAATGTTTTATTGATTTTAGGCACAAGCTGGATAATAAAGGCTTACCACAGGCAGTTGAGATACTTAAGAAGAAAGCTAACAGTTATTTTGAAAAAGAACATTACTCTAAAGCTATTTACTTATATAACCAAGCCGTAGCTAGATCTTCTAATTCATCTGTGTTGTTTGGGAATAGAGCAGCAGCTTATATGAAAAGAAAATGGTAGGTTGCTTTTGTAATGACTTGATTTAAGGGCCATTTGGGGCTATTTTTTTTTATATATTTGAAGTTAGCAAAAGCAGTATATATTCAGTAAGAGCTGTTTATGGTCTCCATTATAAAAGTCATAAGAAACCTCAAATTGAAAAAAAATCATGCATATGTTTTTTATAACTAAATGGATAGTTTTCATTATACAACTTATGTACATATACATTTTTCTGAGAAAAATTCATTAATTTGTCCACATTTAGAAGAAGTTTATTTATTTTTAATTGCTTGCTTCCAGGAAGCAATTCGCCGACATATTTTCCGTAAGCATAGTGACCTGAGCGTAACCCTCCTCGTAAAAATCCGGCGATCGCAATACGCATGGATCTGTCATTGAAATAAACAATTATCTGTTTGAACATGTTAAACACATGCTCAATACCCATGTTTTTTGTTGTTTATTTACTATAAGGTGACAATCGTTAAAACACGGCATTTAATGAGCAGCCATATTTGTTAAATCATAACAGACAGAGAGAAAAAAAAATTTGACGATTATACGATATATTTGTGTAAAAAATGACAAATTTGTGGACAGAGTTCTAGGTTTATGATATATACATCCATTGGTTCAAGAATTGGATAAACATTATTTTTCACCACTCACTGGTTTCAAATGACTTTAATATTCATTATTATTTCAAGATTTAAAGTGATACATGTTAATGTATAGACATGTGAGAAAAAGAAATACAACATTTTTTGTAAGCTTTTCTTTAAAAGTTGGACATTCACAGCCTAAGTAAGCCAATAATATAGATTTTAGGGAAGAGTGACATCTCTTGTCAATTAGAACCAGGATTAGATCAAGTTAAAATAGTGGGCATGGTTCAAGGATTTTTGTAAAAATTTATGTAGATTTTGTTAGATTTTCTAATTGTGTTTACCCCAAAAATAAAGATCACATGCACAAACCAAAGTAATTATACAACACAGTGTTTATCTATTCCTAAATACATATGTATATACCAATTAGTTTTGTGTGCGAAAATTACATGATTTTGTGATAAATGAAAATAATCACATTTTTATTGCATGCTTGATGTTTGGAATGTTAACTGGTGTAGGAAGTTCTTTAATCTTTTAAAATGTTTGATATTTTTGTTGAACAGTACTAGTGCTAAATTGCATCATTTGTAGATTGAAACTCATAAAACCCACTTCTGATTAGTTGAAATTTTAACCTTTTGACCTTTAATATTTCAGGGATGGAGATTTATATGCAGCATTAAGAGACTGTCATAGTGCTTTACAATTAGATCCAAACCATTTAAAAGCTCACTTTCGATTGGCTAGATGTTTATATGAGTTGTCATGGCCACAGGAAGCCTATGATTGTTTACAACAATTTAAAAACAAGTTTCCAGACTATGCTAAAAGTAACGCTTGTGAAGCATTAGACAAAGATATTAAAGCAGCCATTAGCTCTAACGCAGGTAAGTAATAGAGTTGTCATGAGGGTTTGGATGGGATTCAAATGGAGAAAAATGGAGAAAAAAATAAGATAATAATGAGATGTTTAAAAAGATTCAATGGAAAGAGTATGATAGACAACATAAAATGATAAAAGAGAGAAATGGCTTACACATCGAATTAAAGAATTATAAAAAATAAAAGGACACATCTGCTTATTTTTGTTTGAGCCTGTCATGTTTTCCTGTATTAAAAAAATTAAAAGAACTAATTTTGAATTGATGATTTTACATATACGCAATGAACATGATAAAGAGAAATATTAAATTTTAACATCCTTAATATTGTCCTTTAAATATGTTAATATTATTATCCTATTTTGAAATAAAGTATATTTGTTTGTGAATCTATAGATGATAAAGACCCAGATAATGCTGTAGATCCACAAGCTGCTATGAGAAAGAAGTCCTTCCCAATATCTGACCAGGAGAAATTATGGCGGGAAGCAGCATTTGACCATGAGTCCAGGTTCTGTGGGCATTGCAATACAACTACAGATATAAAAGAAGCTAATTATTTTGGAAGGTATAATTTAGTTGAATTTACTTTAATAAGAGCGACATGCTTGCAGTAATTTAAGTAGATACTGTCAAGTCTAGTAAGTCTTAACATTTTGTTGTAAAATGAAGGACTTATTAGATCAAGATTGGAATTAGCATTGTTTTTATTAAAGGAATTGAGCAAAGAACTTATAACTTCTAGAGAAAACAAAACCACTCTTAGTTATCTCTTTATATTTGCAGAGGAAAACATTCAAAAGTTGTTATATATATATACATGTATATATTTTATGGAAGTACTGTATACTTGTTAGATACAAATAAAACACAGTTACTGCAAATTTATATTTAGACATTTTTTTATTATTGTGAAAAATTTGGTAATGAAAGTTTTTGCCTAAGCATTTTTTGTAATTGAAATAAAAGATATCACTTTTTGTCAGTTGTTAAAAAATTGCTATTAAAACCCAAACACAAATAGAATGATTATTTTCTAAATTTACAGCACATTGTGTAATTTTTTTTTGCAGCAATGGTCAGTATATAGTAGCAGGATCTGACGATGGTTCTTTCTTTATATGGGAGAAGAATACTACAAATATTGTACGGGTATTAAAGGGAGATGACTCTATAGTGAATTGTCTACAGCCACATCCAAGTCATTGTTTGTTAGCCACCAGTGGAATAGATCCAGTGGTACGATTGTGGAGTCCTTTAGCAGAGGTATATTTGCATTTTGTGATCAATTGATTGGTTGATTAATTAATATATAGAGGCAATGATTACATTTATTAATATAAAGAAAATTTATTATTAATTACATTTCTATGTACCTTGCTGTGTACCGGAATGCAAATACTTTATTTAATCTAATTGAAAGTGCCTGCTTCCTAGCATATACATATCTGTTTAGTAGAATTATAATTATAGGCACTTGTGTTTAGTATAATTCCTACATATAACATTGAAAATGAATAAATAAATAACTATCCTTCATACAAGACTGGATAATAGAATTGAAATTGTTAACCTTTTAGAATACATCATTAAGTCTATAAATTACATGATATCTAGTTTCTGAAGTGAAAAATTTCTCTTATTTTTATTTGGACCAACATTGATTCAAATTGTCACTGTTACTGTTCAAAGCTAGACTATTTTAATCATGACTTCAAGGTTTTTGTTAGCTTTTATTTTAGATTCATGTTTTTTCGGAGGATTTAAGTTTTCGATGTCATATTAATATTGCAAAAATGCAGAATTAGGATTGATAAAATTCTTTTGTTTCAGGATGGTTCAAAGAACGAAAGAGAAATTGATAACTCAGATGACGCAGCATTAGCCAATCAAAAGAGAATGAATGCTGACCCCTTAGAGGTCATGCTAATGAACATGGGATACCGGATCACTGGAGTGTTTGATGTAGATGAAGAAGAAGAACAGAGGGGTGACCAAGGGGTCAATTGTCGACCCAGTTGAGTTGCCTTGATTTATAGATTAATAATTTAAGACAGTTTATTAAGTTTAAAACTTGTTTTTGTATATGAATTGTTATTGTGATGTTGTTAAACCAGATTATGATACATAATTATTTAAATGGCTGTATAACAGTATTTTGTCCCCCCTGTGTAAGGGCCTCATTGCTTGATAGATATTTGTTAGCTCCCTTTGATTATTTAAATGTATGACAAGTCTGGATCATACATATGTTTTGAAGTAAAAATTGAGGAGTTCATTGATCCATGCTTTCTTTTGATTTGAATAGAAGAAAGAAAATCAAAATGTTTACATAATTAGGTATTGTTTTAATTCCTAATGGATTTTGTATTTTTGATTATAAATCATAATTAATTCAAAAATATGTATGTGCAGGAAATAAACATTGTTATTTTAATCCTTTTAAAAACAAACTTGTGAAAATGTAAACAAATTGTATTTTCATGTACTATTTGTATTCTTAAAATATTCTTCTATATATCAATTTAGATAATTCTTACTAAAATTTGCTCAAAATCTCTCTGTTTGGTGTATCTATGTAAAATGATATACTTGCTTGGAATGATATGTGTCAGATATAAGATATTTTGTCAGAGGGATCGAAGTAATAAAATCATTTAATTCTGCTTTCATGCTCACATTAAAAAAAACATTAAATGATCTAGACAAAAGCTCAAAAGAAAATATAACTCTTTATAATCATGAAAATCAGTTAACTCTAATGATCTGAAAACTATTCGTAAAAATTGATCCCTCATATCAATGTAAAATATTTCACAAATTTCATAGATTTTCAATCTTATTTTCTCCTTTTATCCCAAAATTCCTTGTGTAACATCTAATTAATTTTAACAGTATGCTCAAGTTTGATGTATTTGCTCGAAGCCGTTTTAAAGGTATCCTGTATTAAAAGATGCTCAATTTTAAGAAATAAAAATCTTGAATATCAATTTTATGTTTAAAGATATATATAGATTCTACCACTGCATCGAGTGTGATACGATATTTATCCACTCTCGACAGTTAAATTTTTAAATTTTAAATGCGAGGCTCTCCAGCATTTTAAATATTTAAAATTTAACTGTCGAGAGTGGATAAATATTGTATCACACTCGATGCAGTGGTAGAAACTATATATATCTTTAAACCTTTTTTTCCTGCTGTTACAATAGGAAATTCAGAGAAAAACAAGAAAATACAACGTCATAATCTGATGAAGAACTGAGATCAAATGAATCACATGTTGATTTAATTTTTTTTATACAATGGGTGTGGAAAGGGATAAATTGATGAAGAATTAGAGAAATATATATATATCATTACTTATTTCATATCCTTTCCACAACCAGTTGATTAATATATTTTTGATAACTAATGTTTTGATAAATTTTTCTTGATTTTGTAATTTGTCAGTTTTCAATACTGATATCAAATTGTCTTGCAATTCTCTTGTTTTGGCTATTAAGATGTCAACAAAAACACATAATACATGTTTTGAGCATATGCAATGGCAAATCATCATCCATTTTGTCAATAAAAAAAATCATTGCTTCTAAGCATGACAGGAAGTGTGTTTATAAATTGTGTATAAAGTACATTATCGCTATTTTGTGCATTTTTCCTTTGATCTTTTTTTGTGATAATTTTCATATCATGCTACTCGCTTGAGATGGAAAAATTATCGCTAGAAACTAAGGACCCCACGTGCGTTGTTAACGAAATTTACATTGAAATTGACAACTTCGTCATAGGTAAAATAGCGATAAACGGATTATCATTGGTCATCTCAACTCGATTGCTTTTCTCACTTTCGCTGTTCCAGCTCAAGCGAGAAAATCATTCTCGTTGAGATAATCAACGATAATCTATAAATAATTGTAAATTCAGAACATATTGCGTATATTTGTTATTGCAATAATTACTTACCAATGGACAAAACTAGAAGGCAAATCAAATTTTTCTCAGTTAAAGCTTCATAAAATTTGAAAATGTGAAGTTGAATAAAGGTACTAATATTTCATATATGTTTTTTTTAAATCCGAAAATGATATTAAATATTATTGAAGAATGTACATTAGTTATTTAATTTCATAATGAAGATATATTCATTTTTTTAAATTTGTCTCAGCTCTTAGTTTTTAAGATAAAATATAAAAACAAGGAGAGTGTTCATTACTAACCATAACTTGTATAAGTAAATTTTTGTGAAGTGTTTTAGTAATTATACCACATATCTTGAAGTGGTAGACAGTCCATTTGGAAAATTGAACAGATTATTTTATTATACAAAAAATAAAAAAAGAATGGAAGAAATCATTTTTAAGCAGTTAAGCTGCTTTATGTGAGCACCCTAGATTTATGTTCTACCCAATAAATGCTGAAATATGTGCCACTTTTATTATCTTGCTGGCTATCATGTTATTTAAAACTAATTGGACACTATTTTCATACTTTTTATTCTGGAATATAAAAAATATTACCATAAAAACGTTAACTGGTCGTCGATTTTCCCAAAAGTTTTGAAGTTGCACATAGGAAGTAGTGCTCGATAGAAATCCTTCTATAGTTTATTATCCCCTGTGCTGTTGGCTAAGATGTCAAAGATCAATTGTATGAAATATTTGATCGCCGAAAATCTATAAAGATGAGTCGTTAACATTTCCCATATGGCAAAAGTCGTAGGAATATTGTTGGTCATTGATACGTATTACATACGTCAGTAGTCTTTTAATCAGCTGATATAAGTTGGCGGCAATTTCAAATTACATAGAAGACGAAATTTACGTACCTTTTAAATTGGGAGAATTCTGATGATATATAGGTACTTTATTATTAATCATTTTATTCGTTTTTTTGTCTGAAATGATTGAGATTATTTAAAACATCTTTATTCAGTAATCTTTAAGGTATGCTCATTTGTTTTCTTGTTAATATTATTCCGATTTCTCACAAATGATCTGCATGCTTGTCAAATTCTGTTGTTATTGTAGTTTTCTGATTGGTCGATGTCACAAACTACGATGTCAAGGTCATTTTAAGATTGTTTCGCTTTTGTGTACAATGTAACATAATGCTACACGTGCTTTGATTAAGCTCAATGTGCTTCAATAAATATTGTGATTAAAACTTTAACAACTGATTTCTAAAGGACGGCATTATTTAACTTCAAAGTCGCATATTTTGTAAAATATTAAGTCTGAATTTGAGACGCATATCACACCGTAATTATTTTTGATTTACACGGACTTTTCGATTTCCGGTACAGAAAAATACGACTTTTCTATATGTTTCTTTTTATAATTTTCTCGATAATTTTTCACATTTAAACACTCGTTAAGTGTTATTAAATCAATTCTATGCGGTTCCTTCAGGAACTTTATGCTGGCAAACGATTTCCCCATGAAAATAATATGAAAAGAAATCGCATGATACGATAAAAAGGTAATGACTAACGAGGCTCGAGAAACGTTTAATATATGTTTTCAACAAGTTGAAGTAACAAACAAGTTTTTCTTAATTCCTACTATTACAGTTATTGAAAGTTTAAATAAATGTGTTGTTTTATTATGATATTAGTAATGGAAGAAAGTTAAACCGTAGTCAAGATATTTTAATTCAGTTATAATTTGAGACGTAAAAAAAATTGAGAGTGAACATGGTGAAAATGGAGAATGTGTCATAGAGACAATAACCAGATCTTAGAGCAGACAACAGTCGAAGGTTACCAATGGATCTTTAATGCAGGGAAAAACTCCTACACTCAAAAGGATTGCTTTTGCTGGCCCCTTAACATAACAAAAATGTAAACTATTTCAACTAGTCACTTGTTCCGGTGGAACATTTAAACCAGAGGAAGAACAAAGTAACTACAATATAGTTAATAAGTTCCGGAGAACTTTTCGGCTAGTTAGTTCTTTCCGCCTGGAACTTTCCAACGTCGCAACAAAAGAGCATTTACAATAACTTGGACATCATACTAAAATCAGAAGTATACACAAGAAATTAATAAAATTAAAAAAAATGTACAAAACAATTATGAGAAATAAATATGTTATACAGCTACAATCACCACATTAGTGGGTCCTCACTATGGACAGGTACATACAGAATGTGGCAGCTTAAACATCTTAACTGGAACAAAACTCTCCCCATACATAGGACAGTGTATGTGTATAATCTCAGACATTGAATCTTTATAAATATAAATTGGAAATAACTTTTGAAAGTAGAAGGATTGCATAACATAAACATTACTGTACAAACATTATTTGGTACTTTAGAAATAGCTGAGAACAATGCCTGAGATAAATATTTTGACTAATTCTTTACACAATTCATTTGAACTTGGCCAAGTTTGCCTTTCGGTTTTTGATTAACTGCCTATAGCACCCTTTGGTGCTTTGATTTTTTAAATTTTCACCTTTGGCTGATTCTAATTGGACCATAAAGTCACTATTGTATTGCATTGTACACATTTCTTATTTGTTACTTTGCAATCACTTCTGTTCTGGATAACCAATCAAACTGAAATTTTATCAAAATAATTGTTGCCTCTTATGAAGTGTTTGAATGAAAATTGCAACTATGGTTCCAAAAAAATAGTCACAAAGTATCAAAACATAAATAACTTATTCTAATACATGTATCTTTCCTTCTGTATATTCCTGTGTATTATATATCAATGGGTTGTTAAAGCAAATAATGTTTTAATATAAAATTATAAGGGTACTAATGATATTTGACAAAACTATAAATCAAGATTTAATTTGTATGAAGCAAATACCCCATATTGACTACTTCTATAAACCTGTATGTAATGTGTTTGATTGAGTGATAGACATCTATGACAATTACAATGTCATGGACAAATTATAAATAGTATTAGGTATGTGATCATGTTTTATTTAGTTGTTTTACTTTGTACCAGGAAGGTATTATTTCAACATATTGTTTTAAATGCCATGCTTGTATATTATTTGTAATGAAAAAGCTTTGATTAAAAGCTACAAATAAAGAAAACTATCATGTTTAGTTGTTTTGATTTTGAATCAATTCATTTTAGATACTAATTACATTTTTAGCTCACCTGGCCTGAAGGACCAAGTGAGCTTATGCCATCACTTGGCGTCTGTCGTCGTCCATCGTCCGTCGTCTGTCGTCGTCGTCTGTTGTCGTCGTCTGTCGTCTTCGTCTGTCGTCGTAAACTATTTCAAGAATCTTCTCCTCTGAAACTACTAGGCCAAATACTTCCAAACTTTAACTGAATGTTCCTTAGGGTATCTAGTTTATAAATTGTATCCAAAGTTTTGATATATCAACAAACATGGTCACCATTGCTAAAAATAGAACATAGGGGTCAAATGCAGTTTTTGGCTTATATCTCAAAAACGAAAGCATTTAGAGCAAATCTGACAGGGTAAAAATGTTCATTTGGTCAAGATCTATCAGCCCTGAAATTTTAAGATGAATCAAACAACCCATTGTTGGGTTGCTGCCACTTGATTGGTAATTTTAAGGAAATTTTGCAGTTTTTGGTCATTAGCTTGAATATTATTATAGATAAAGATAAACTGTAAACAGCAAAAATGATCAGCAAAGTAAGATCTACAAATAAGTTAATATGACCAAAATTGTCAATTGACCCCTTAAGGGGTTATTGTCCTTTAATGACAATTTTTCACAATTTGTTCATCATATTTGCTAACTTTAAAAAATCTTCTCTAAAACTACTCAACCAAATTCAACCAAACTTCAACTGAATGATTAGTAGGGTGTATAAAATAAAGTTTGTGTTTTATTTTCTATTTCATCCAAAAACATGGCCTTCATGGCTAAAAATAGAACACGGGATAAAATGCAGTTTTTGGCTTATACATGTATCTCAAAAACTCAAGCATTTAGAGCAAATAAGACAAGAAGTTAAAGTATTTATTATGTCAAGGTCTACCTGTCCTGAAATTTTCAGCCAAATTAGGTAACTGTTTTTTCAGGTATAATGCCCCTGAACTGATGATTTTAAAGATATTTTGCAGTTTTTGGTTATTATCTTGAATATTATTAGAGAAACAGATAACTTGTTAACAGCAAAAATGTTAAGCAAAGTAAGATCTACAAATAAGTCAATTTGACCAAAATTGTCAATTGACCCCTTAAGGAGTAATTGGCCTTTAAAGACTTTTTTCACAATTTGTTCATCATGTTGACTTAAAAATCTTTTCCTTTGAAACTGCTGTATCAATTTCAGTCAACCTTAGGCTAAATGAGTTTCATAGTATCTAGTATAAATTTCATATTTTATTTCCTTGTATGTCAAGAAACATAGCTCCTATGGCTATAATAGAACATAGGAGAAAATGATTATTTTTATTTGCTTTTGAAGAAAATAGGACGATTCAAAGAACATTTAAATAAATTGAAAAGCTAAAATAATCATTGATGAGAGATTTAACCAAAAAAAATAAGGTGAGCGATTCAGGCTTTTGAGAGCCTCTTGTTTTATAACTCCTGAACAGGATTTATCTCATCTTTAGTAAATGTTCCTTTTGTCTTTCTCTAATACTATAATTTTTATACTTTAAAACGAAAATGGGATGTTGTAAATTGGCAACACTTTCCTGAAGAATTATACATGAATCTAGTACTAGTGTTATTGACATTATTCTTCATTTTTAGCTCACCTGACCTGAAAGGTCAGGTGAGCTTTTTTCATCACTTGACGTCCGTCGTCCTGCGTCCGTCGTCCGTAAACTTTTACAAAAATCTTCTCCTCTGAAACTACTGGGTCAAATTTAACCAAACTTGGTCGCAATCATCCTTGGGCTATCTAGTTTAAAAAATGTGTCCAGTGACCTGGCCATTCAACCAAGATGGCCGCCATGGCTAAAAATAGAACACAGGGGTAAAATGTCTATTTTGGCTTATATCTTTGAAACAAAAACATTTAGAGCAAATCTGACAGAGTTCAATTGTTGATCAGGTCAAGATCCATCTGCCCTGAAATTTTCAGACGAATCGGACAACCTGTTATTGGGTTGCTGCCCCTGAATTGGTTATTTTAAGGAAATTTTGCAGTGTTTGGTTACTATCTTGAATACTATTATAGATAGAGATAAACTGTAAATAGCAATGATGTTCAGCAAAGTAAGACCAACAAATAAGTCAACATAACTAAAATTGTCAGTCAACCCCCTTAAGGAGTTATTGCCCTTTACAGTCAATTTTTATCAACTTTTCGTCATAGTTTGTAACTTGTACAAAAATCTTCTTCTCTGAAACTACATGGCCAAATTTAACCAAACTTGGCCACAATTATCATTGTGGTATATAGTTTAAACTAGAGGCTCTAAAGAGCCTGTGTCGCTCACCTTGGTCTGTGTGAATACTTAACAAAGGAATTCAGATGGATTCATGACACAATTGTGTTTTTGTGATGGTGATGAATTTGTACATCTTACTTTTTTTAACATTCTTGCTGCGTAAAATTATCTCCTCAGTGGTTTTATAGGAAAATGTTAGTAAAAATTTACAAATTTTGTGAAAATTGTTAAAAGTTGACTATAAAGGACAATAACTCTTTAGGGGGTCAATTGACCATTTCAGTCATGTTGACTTATTTGTAAATCTTACTTTGCTAAACTTTATTGCTGTTTAAAGTTTATCTCTATCTATAATAATATTCAAGATAATAACCAAAAACAGCAAAAATTTCCTTAAAACTATCAATTCAGGGTCAGCAACCCAACAACGGATTGTTCAATTCATCCGAAAATTTCAGAGCAGATAAATCTTGACCTAATCTACAATTTTCCCCATGTCAGATTTGCTCTAAATACTTTGATTTATATGTTGTAAGCCAAAAACTGCATTTTACCCCTATGTTCTATTTTTAGACATGGCAGCCATCTTGGATGGATGGCCGGGTCATCGGACACATTTTTCAAACAACAAACCCCAAAAATGATTATGGCCAAGTTTTGTTTGATTTGGCCCAGTAGTTTCAGAGGAGATGATTTTTGTAAAAGATTACTAAGATTTACGAGGAATGGTTAAAATTGACTATAAAGGGCAATAACTCCTGAAGGGGTCAACTGACCATTTCGGTCATTTTGACTTATTTGTAAATCTTACTTTGCTGAACAGTATTGCTGTTTACAGTATATCTCTATCTATAATAATATTCAAGATAATAACAAAAAACAGCAAAATTTCCTTAAAATTACTAATTCAGGGGCAGCAACCCAACAACGAGTTTTCCAATTCATCTGAAAATTCCAGGGCAGGTAGATCTTGACCTGTTAAACAATTTTACCTGATGTCAGATTTGCTCTTAATGCTTCGGTTTTTGAGTTATAAGCCAAAAACTGCATTTACCCCTATGTTCTATTTTTAGCCATGGCGGCCATCTTGGATGGTTGGCCGGGCCATCAGACACATTTTTTAAACTAGATACCCCAATGATGATTGTGACCAAGTTTGGTTTAATTTGGCCCAGTAGTTTCAGAGGAAAAGATTTTTGTAAAAGTTAACGACGCCGGACGACGACGGACGACAGACGCCAAGTGATGGGGGCATACCCTTGTTTATGCCCTGTCCTGCTGTTCATTGTGTATGTTCTCAAAATTTCGTTCTCTAACTTCACTTCACCTCAACCATATGTTATAAAACTTATACATATTGCTTATTGCCACAAAACTCAGATCAAGCTCTAAATTGGGTGACAAATTTTTGCAGTTTAAAAAGTTATGTCCTTTAAAAAACATTAAAACAACTGTTGATTATTTCGTTTGTGTCCTCTAACTTTAGTTTGCCTCAAACAAATGTTGTTTTTAATGTCTTCCAGTTTTCTATGTTGTAGTTCGCAAACCTGTTTGTCTTTTTGTCTTTTGTTTTGCCATGGCATGTCTGTTCACGTTGGACTTATTTATCTTTTGCCTCTCTTTGTAAGGATCAAAAGTGCAATAAACTGATCTAAGATTGATTGATTGGATTCTGGTTGCTTTACATCCAGAAGAATATATTTCATGCATGATCAGGACGAGAACAAATTTAACAATAATTACAAAAATAAAGGTAGATCCAGTAATGGAGGCTGTTGGGGATGAAGATCGAGGGAATTTGAGGGTAAATTTGACAGAAATGTGGTCTTGCAACCAGGCACCTACGGACACCACAAGGAGTTGTTACAAAAATTTGTCACGTGCAGAGAACAATGCACTCTTTCTTCATGAAAAATTAGATATAACTTGACCCGCATTACTTACATCTGTACCATTAACATTACAGATATTTAGTTACCAGAGCACATAATTTATTAGCATTTGATTAACCAACTAGACAAGAAGGCACTTGCATGACTTAAAATCCATGTATTCACATTGAACACAGCTATTCATCACACTGCACGACTTAATGAAATCACACGATGCTGATGTTGATGTAGCTATCTTGGATTTTTCCGAAACATTTGACACCGTGCCACATAACAAATGATTACACAAGCTAGATAGATGGACCACTGAAAAATTGGCGAAAGTGGTCATTTATGAAGAGACTCTGAATGAGCTACTGTCATCGCAGGAGTTCCTCCAGGAACTATACTTGGACCCTCTACCTGCCAGATGCAGTAAAATTGACTTTTATACAATTTTGCTGGTGACAAAAACAAAAATAAAGGGTCCAACCACTACTACAAACAAGATCTGGTTAGCGTAGAACGATGGAACAAAGGCTTGAGTATTCGCTTGAATGCAAAGATATGTTGCATTCTGAACATTAAGAAAAAAATCCTGAACTTCTACACCATCGATGGACACGTACTACATCAAGTCGGGTATAGAAATATCAGAAGACTTAAAATGGACCACTCACAACTCTATTGTAGCAAATTCCAGACTTCACTTTCTCAGAGGCAACTTCATATTCTGCCTATAAGACTACAATAATACAACCTACATCTCATTGGTAAATTCTACAATGAAATATGAATCGGTAGTATGAGACCTATATACACAAATAACATCGACCAACTGGAAAGGATCTAGCGCAGAGCAGCACATTCATGATAGGTAATTACAAATCAAGAGAAGAAGGAACAATCACCAACATGTTGACCGGACTGGAACTAGATAAATGGCAATCCAGAAGAACAAGCCAAAGACTGGTATTTCTTTACAAGGTTGAGGATTGGTCACAGCCATCAAACCTGATAATGTCTTGGTAAAAAGCAAAACAAAATGGTTACCAAACTGAAACGGGTTGAAGACTTTGAAAGGACTTACATATTAATCAACTCAGCCAAGAACAACTCAAAGACATTTGGGGGAACGACCATTCAGCTTAATGGGTTATGGTTTTTCCTAAAAAATAATTCTGAATCCTCAATTTGATGAAAAAAATGACAGATTTTCGTATACATCTTCCTTATAATATTAAATTTAAAAAAAAGAAAAACTTTTGATGGATAGCGGAGCAAAATGATTTTTTCTGAATTTGACAAAAAAAAAACCAACCATAACCCCCCTTGAAGTTAGAAAGTTGCTCCCTTAATACAACAAATTGCAAAACCAAGCATTCTAACTGGACGTAGTTGCATACTTGTATATTACGCGTAACTAAACGGACGTCCTATTTGACAAAGGTTTTACTACCTGTCAGCAAAAGACCTGTAGCGATCATACTTTTAAAACTTTTAAAACCACATTCACCCACGAGAGCTCGATCTTAGAGTATTCACAGTTGCGGTCATTCATTTCAAAGGCAGAATAAGAAATAAATATTTGTCTTCTTCTCCAGATTAAAATATTAACTAAAACAATACCAATGAAGTTTTTTTTAATATCTCATGAAAAGTGTGAATACCATGTGCAATAAAGATATTCAAAAACCAAACAAATATTGATATAACTATTACAACTATTTAGACATGCATGTTTTGATTGATTAAAAGTAAAATATAAGTTAGTACATTAAAACAATATCCAAATACATTTCTATTTTGTTAATGCCTTATTTATATAGCATTACCGTAAAACTTAGGATGTGATATCCCGTTTGCATTATACTTTCTTTAAATACAGCAAACCTTTTAAACATAAATACGGTTTGTTTTAATGAAAGAGTTTACAAAAAGTTTCAAGTAATTTATTGTTACTGTATCGAGTCCTTAACATAACCCGTAATACAAAAATTACATAGATATGAATTAAAAAAAGCCACGTCGATACGGGCAGACCGAACGAGTTTGAAAATATACGCTCTGTAAAGATTGGGAACCAAAACGAATGATTATCTCAAACGATTTCGTCACGATAAATGTTGTCGTTAATTTATGTTCATATCCGCAACACTCCTATTACCTTAGCGATTTACAGATTGACATTATTTAAAGAAGAGTGTTTTTGTTAAATACTGTGTGCTGATTTCCGAATGTTTATCTATGTTTTTTACTTTACGAATGTTTCACAGTATCTTTTATTTGTTGGTGGATTTCACATACAATGACAACTAAAATATGTTATTTTTCTTTCGTGGTTACAAATAAGTAACATAACAATGTTCTATAGAATATTATTGCAGCAATGAAGAATAGATTATAAAATTGCTCAATAATTGAAGAAGAGAACAATTAAAAACTAGTAGAAACAATGGACAGTTCATCAAGTATCAATCAAATTCAACCACTTTTGTGTCGTAAATTTTAAAGCAATACAACTACTGATATCATTTTATAGCTATAACAAAAATATTATGATAGTTCATTTGATAAAAAAAACATAGCATCAAAAATCACACAAAAGTGTAAATATACAATGAAAGTGAAGTCTAGGAAAATTCAATAACATGAAGCTCCAAGAAAACGGCTATTCTGATGATGTTCGTATATAAACAATAGACAACGATCATCAGAAGATATAAGAAAAAAAAGAAAAAAGAAAAATATTAGCAAACATTCATTGTTTCACACATCAACTCATCTATACGCAACGGCTGAATGTCATGATCCATCACAAGCCAAACCTTCTCATGATATAGCTTACAAAATCGACAAATATTCTTTTCGCATGTGTTGCACCAATTTACTGCCTTATTCCGACGAATGCAAAGTTGACAGTCGATTGAAACTTCTTGATGTTCATTCTGTTTATAATGTTCCTCTTCACTACATAATATCTTGGGTATAACGGTTAAGAACTAAACAAAAAACAAAAAACAATTAAACACTACAAAATTTCGTTTTGCACACTCAATTGGATTATTTTTCTGCACAAACCAATAGTCATTAAGAGTTTTATATTTAAATTAATAGAACAACAAGATTACAATGAAATTGAAAACAGTGTTTAATTATACACGTTTAATAAATTTGATTTTAGATTTTAAGTACATTTCGATTTTTATAGGAAAAAATGAGATAATATGTTTGTATTAAAAAGAAAGAAGATACCAAATACTTTTCTCAACCCAACTAAAACTTAGCTTTTTAAAATAAAATACTTGAAATGGAAGAGTGGTTTAACATCAAGTTTTCTTTTATGCGAAATCACTTTGTGCATCCAAACAATTGAACACCTAACAATCGTTCAACAAAAGGTTCTATGTTAAAAGATCTTAAAACATTTTATAAATTATAGAATAAATAAGATGCATTGTTCAATTGATTGTCAATATGAGAGAGTAAGCTGTAAGTTTTGCTGATAGATCTATTTAAAAGTATAAGGTTATCTAGATGTCAAATAGACTTTTCTGGTATGAACATTTAAATAATCGTGTAGAGAGTAGTGTAGCCGTAATAGCCGAAGAAGATTATTTCAGAATAAGGTTTGCAATACAATGGTATCGCTAGCTATGCGATTAGATATGTTATGATTATATTAGTCTTTGTTTAATGAATCAAGTTTAAGGATAGTGCGTCTCTTTCACGTAGAAAAAAAAACCAATTTGAGTTAAATCGTTCTAGCAAAATTCTTTCTGAAAAACATAAAATAACCAACAATCGTCTAGACAAACCTCATTTTTAGATTTTTTCTTTTCTGAACCATCCAAATTTTGCGGGTCTTTACGCTGATCATCAAGTTCAGTTGTCTGTAACTCCTTGAATATAGAAAGGTCTATCAATTCATTCGTCTTCAACAATCGATAATAATAAACGCCAGTTGAAAGAAAAGAGATAAAGGTTAAATGTAGGACGTCAATAACACTAAAAAGGATTACATATCAAAATTCTAATCAACCACTTACCCCCATTACAATGAAAGAAAAGAAAAGGGATAACATAGTAACAAATAGTCTGGAAGAAAATCAAATAACCCAAAAAGAACACCATTCCTTTGAAACATAAGGCAGCCATCAATTATATTTGATTACGTCTATGTTAAACTTGTCGTAGCCCATTGTTAACCAATCTTAAAATGTCATTAGGAACTAGACGGAGCCACTACTGAAAATGAATACTTCTTCAGAACACCTGGTATCAACAGTTTTCATTTGAAATCATGCTCAGAGAAATTTAATGTCAACTGTTGTTTTATAATTAACATAGTATCATTCGGTTTATATACATTTTAGGGAAATGACGCTTTCAGTTTTGCTCTTCTTTTCACCATAAGCAATCAACATGTGAAGTGCTTAAGAGAATAAAAGCCTATACGGCGAAGACAGATAATTCAGAATCGTCGTATGTTAGCCTTGCCCGAGGTTAAACATAGTTGTAACTTTCGTTATGTTGTACCTTTTCATTGACATATAATGTTCTTCGGACGTCCTTTTTGTCAAACTCTGCAAGTTGTTCTTTCAAACGCTGATTTGCTGTCTGCATGATATCCTGAGAAAAAAAATAGACACTTCCTTTAATGCATCAGTAAATACAAGGACCACCTTTAAAACTTAAAACACACAAACAACATCATTAATAATCATTCTGCGTTTATCGTATATTTGGTTAATTATAAATAATTGAGGCAATAACAATGAGTGAAACTAGAATATCAAAGAAATGTATCCCGCATACTAAGTATTTTGGTAGCTTGTTTGTCTTATATAATTTCACACCGCTTCCACTATGCCACGCAGTACAAAAACCATATAATGAAAGGGTTATACTACCAATTGACGTTCATTTATTAAATTTGTTTTGGTTGAATACACATTTGATTGATCAAATAATTGTAAAAACTTATTAAAGGTGAAAGGCTTAGAATTAGGAAACACATATGCGCGCCTGGATACACGAAACTCATCACTGGCACTCGATCAAAAGTTATGAATGCAAAATCAATCACGAAATTGAAGAGATTCTTATTTTGAAAAAAAATAAAACGTTGTAATGTATTATTAGGCCAATTATGCGTTTTGGAATAAAAAAAATAATTCTAAGAGCACTAAATTTACAGAATATGTAAACGACCGTATCATTATTGGTTAACACAAGGACTGGATATACTCATCTACACTTGAATGAATAAGAACTTATATCTTTGCTTGAAAATAAAATTTAGCTAATATACATATTTATTAATTTTATTACATCAGTTTAACAAAGAACCTAGAGGTCATCTTTTAATAACGATATCTTGTCCCACATTTTTTTGGGGAAAAATGCGTGCTTTACCTTTTAACTTTGCGAACTGTAAATGACATATACTCAAAAAGAGTGGCGAAAGATACCAGAGGAACAGTCAAACTTATAGATTGAAAATAAACTGATAACGCCATGGCTAAAAATAAAAATAAAACAAACAAATAATAGTACACAAGACACATAGCAAACTAAAAACTAAGCAACATGAACCCCACCAAAAATCGGGGGTTGTCAAAGTTACTTCAACCGACGCAAAGAAATTTATTGAAATAAAGGCGCGTAATTTAATTTCTCTCTAATATTTCTCTTCATCTTTTAAATCAACAAACGTTAATAATAAGTTAATAAAAAATCAACGAACCTTTGTTAGATTTTCCACTACAATCATTTCTTGTTGTAACATGGGATCTCTGGATCTAATGTACCCTTCTACGTCTTCACAATACTTTCTAATTGTATCAACACTTTCAATTGAACTGTCTTTTCTGAAATATGCTGTCTTTATTTTCATATTATCTGTATCAAACGCCCATGTGTGTTTTAGATTATGTGACCCAATACACTTGATTAGTTCTCCATCAGATTTTCTAGATGTAAAATTAATTGATTATTAAAATTATATAGACATTCAAAATAAAGAATCAGTAGTTCTTTTGTAACCATAGTACTATTTCCTCTTTTCCACCATTTTTTTTCAATAGTAAAAATTTTAAAAAAAGTTTGACAAAAGTCAAATAAAAACTGACAAAATCAAACGTATGCCATTTCAGAGAAGACGCGCCGTCAGTTAATGTATTGAAAACCTTTAACTTTATCCACATAGAATTACAATGGCCCTTACACGACATTTGTGTTTAAAAAGACAAATGCATCAACTATCTATTTAGCATCATAATACGATATTTTGACGGTATTCATCCAATTAATCACTTGCTACACGTACAATGTTCATAACCCTTCTAAAGATTCACAGAAAGAGTCCATCACTACGCTCGAATTGTCGTAATCTCAAGCCTGTTCTTTTCTGCCAAGATTGTGACATCACCGAATAAAACTTATCACCGGTTGTGTATGCTACAATCTTAGCAAAATTCATACCAATAATCAATAGTCTTATAATACATACCAGGATTAATTTTTTGTACGTTAGACGCGTGTTTCAACTACAAAAGACTAACAAGTGACGATATTGTTCCCTCGTTAATGAATTACATATTTGTATTGAAAAAGATTGCAAAACTAGTTATACCTTTCAACTCTTTCAAAACTATTTTTATAACCACAAGCATCTGTATTTCTCGATTCATATTGTGTTGTACAGTGTTGGGGACAGCAACTTGTTTTTGCATATTTAGTATGAACATGATTTGTGTCCATTTTCATATATTTCTCTTGTTTCTGAAATATCAATGATTCATACCATTAATAAAGGCATTATAATTATACATCTGTTTGAAAGTCATTAATCGATTGAGAGAAAAAAATCCTGGTTACAAACTTAAACCGCGTGAAAAACATCAACTATAAACACTGAAGCTCCACAAAAAAAAAGAAGACAATTTAACACACACAGAAACGAACTATAAGATAACAACTGCCATTTTCCCGACTTGGTACATGACATTTTAAGAAATGATTGATTGAACCTGGTTTTTTGGCTAGCCAAACCTCCCGCATTTATGACAATGATAACTAAAACACTTAAAAGACAACATTATATACATATCATGCTTAATAAAATGAAATCGGAATTAAATTTGTTAAAAAGATGAAAAAACACAAAAATACTAAACATTGAGGAAAATTTTAAACGAAAAGTCGGAATAAAACGAATAAAATGGTGCTAAACGTGGTTTTATAGCTACTTTACATTTCACTTGTATGACTGTCGCATACACTCCATTAAATTGACAACAATGTGCGAACAAAACAAATGGAAACAATTGGTACAAACGTAAAATTTAGGGGTACAGCAGTCAACATTAAAACCCACAATCAAATGTTAAAATATTATAGTAACTATACAAGACAATATGGTGCTTATACTTTTTTTTAAAGACATTGCTCTTTTAATCTCACAAATCAAGAAATAAATCAAGAAAAACATATAAAAACTACGAGATTTGCAAGAATTAGTGAGACCTGGTCCATCGACAGTGAAAGAATCTACGGCTATGTAGTCATCAATCGCCCTCCAAACAAAGTAAGATATAACAACCAGGAAAAGTACACAATCGTTAAATTTTCAGACCTGACATTCTGGTAACTAGATTACGATCTATGACTCATTTTATTTTAAAGAATGTTTTCCTGCCGAAGTCGCTGGTTCTTTCAAGGAAGTCTTATCGCCAATTAAAAGTAACCAATATGATAAAGCCAAAAATGCTGAACGTGGTATCAAACACAATCAATCAATCAATCAATCAATCAATCAATCAATCAATCAATCAATCAATCAATCAATCAATCAATCAATCAATCAATCAATCTATCAATCATTCAATCAATCTATCTATCTATCAATCAATCAATCAATCAATCAATCAACAGTATGCTACAGAGATGACATAGTACATTTTAGATTGCTTTTTTTGTTAACTTCGAAGGGTAAAATCGTCCTGAATATGCATTAAATATTTGTCACTGGACGTTAAGCAATCAACAATCAATCAAACAATTGAAGGGCAAAGCTTGAAATGAACAACTTCTATCAGAAGTTTTCATACAAATCTGAAAATTGTTAATATACCAGCATAATGGTGACATGTAATTTATGAAAGGACTTAATTTAGCAAAACACATCCCATCAAATGTTTTTAAAGAATATCTAAAGCTATAAAACATGACGGAGCTTGTAGTAAAAACCCAATTGTTAAACACTCATGAGTGTCTCTCCGACTTCAGTGACCGTTATCTATATTCGAATGTTTTGACCAATTTAATCTTCAACAGTAAAGGAACTTCATTGAATGAATATTTTAATGAACATTTAATAGTGACAGAGTGACAGCGGTCTCGCTCCATTTTGAGGTTTGATGCTTATCCCTTGGCTTGTGTTTCTTACCTGGATTTGTCGCTTTTAACCACATAACGAAATTTGTACATCGATTTACTACTGTCCCCTAATTCAGCATATTTCACATCACACAAAATTATATCTCATTGAAATAAAAATTGCGAATCATTATGAATGTACATTAGTACATTAATATGAAGTTCAGAACGGTCCTGATCACCAGTTGAAGAAACTTGTACAAACAAATGTATAAATATTCTATGTCTGTGATGAAGACATGTGTGAGCAACTGTTTTAGACGAAAACAAAAAACATTACAGCATTTGATTTCGCACGTCCAGTGAAATATTCGGTATCGTATTCAAATATTTTTTAAATTTTTGTATTAGTCATGTCGACAAAACCACTTTCCTCTACGGCAGCCTGTTCATAAATATTGTTGTGCAAATCATAGTTGCTTATCAGCGAAAAGAAAACATGGTTGGCTTATAACTTTGATAATAGACCTTAATAACCAACGACGTATCGTGAACTGAAATAAATCGAATGAGCTGTGCAATATTCAATAAATTCGCCACTGCTTCAAAATCACTTGTTTAATATAATTATACAAAGCACACATTTGATAAGTTATATTTCAGCCAAAGAAAAACTTCATACATGGAAAAGTTCGGTATATATATGAATATAAGTAATATAATACAAACGTTTCCTAACAATTTAGATTTTCAATACGCATATTTCCGGAACTTTTTTCAAATTTCAAATTATATATATATATTGGGATATGTGTTCCAGGGGAGAGTATTGTTTAGCTGTCGTCATGATCATTTCTTTTGTCTTTTCAAAATCGCGGGTATAGTGGTTAATCAAATTATTACAAGAGAACAGAAACCGTGAAAAAGGAAGAAAGTTTTTCAGGTGATTTGTTAAGTGATTGTAAATTACTTTTGTCTTTTATAACTGCACTACCCTGGCCTTGTTGAAACTCTTTTGTTTATGTAATGCATTCGTCTATTTTTCTTTTAGATTTTAATGTTCCGGGACTAGCCAAAGAAGATTATTTCAGAATAAATTATGCAATACAATGGTATCGCTAGCTATGCAAATACATATCTTATGATTAGATTCGTCTGTTTAATGAATCACGTTTAAGGATAGTACGTCTCTTTTATATCTTGGTATCTATGATGAGTTTATTTACGTAGAAAAAAACAACAAAAAAACCCCAAACAATTTAATATAAATCTTTCTTGCAAAAATCTTTATGATAAAATATAATAACCAACAATCGTTTAGACATACCTTATTTATAAAGTGTTTCTTTTCTGAACAATCCAAATTTTGCGGGTCTTTACACTGATCATCAAATTCTGATGACTGAAAATCCTAAAATATATACATGTCTATCAATTCATTCGTCCTCAACAATCGATAATAATAAACGTCAAAGAGAGACAAAGGTTAAATGTCGGAAGAAACTAAAACTAGAATACTTCAAGATTACATATCAAAATTCTAAACAATCCCTCACACCCTTTACCTTGAAAGTAAAGAAAAGGGATAACATAGTCACAAATAGAAAATCAAATAACACAAGAACACCATTTCTTTGAAACATAAGGCAACCATCAATTATATTTGATCACGTTTATGTTATACTATGGTAGCGCATTGTTAACCAATTTTAAAATGGCGTTAGGGACGAGGCGGAGCCACTACTGAAAATGAATACTTCTCCAGAACAACTGATATCAGCAACAGTTTTCATTTGAACTTATGCGTAGAGAAAATAATGGTGAACTGTTGTTTTATAATTAATGTAGAAATATTCTGTTTATATACATTTTAGGGAAATAACACTTTCAGTTTTGCCTTACTTTTCACCATAAGCAGTCAAAATGTGAACTGTTTAAGAGAAAAAATACTATACGGCGAAGACAGATACTTCAAAATCGGGGTATGTAAGCCTTGCCAGATATTAGACGTGGTTGCAACCTACGTTATGTTGTACCTTTTCATTGACATACAATGATCTTTGAACGTTATCTTTTTCAAACTCTGCAAGTTGTTCTTTTAAACGCTGATTTGCTGTCTGCATGCTATCCTGAAAAAAATAATAGACAGTTAACACTTCCTTTAATGCATCAGCAAATAAAAGGACCACCTTTGAAACCTAAAATACTCGCAAGTCAGACAACATTATCAATAATAATTCTGCGTTTATTGTATATTTGGTTAATTATAAAACAAAAATTGAGCCAATAACAATGAGTAAAACTAGAACATCAATGAAATATATTCCGTATACAATAACTAAATACTAAACGTTTTATATAATTTCACACTGCTTCCACTATGCAACAAAGTACGAAAAACCATATAATAAAGGGGTTAAACTGCCAATTGACGTTCATTTATTACATTTGTCTTTGTTAATGGCACATTCGATTGATCAAATGATTGTAAAAGCTTATTAAAGGTACAAGGCTTAAAATTAGGAAACACATATGCGCGCTTGGATACATGAAACTCCTCACTTGCACTCGATCAAAAGTTATGAATAAAAATAGATCACGAAATTGAAGAGATTCTAATTTAAAAGAATTAAAACGTTGGGGTATATGTATTTTGAGGCCAACTAAGCTTTTGGAATAAAAAAAATAATTCCAAGAGCACTAAATTTACAGGAAAAGTCAACGACCGTATATTTAATGATTAACCCAAGAATTGAATACACTCATTCACATGAGAATGAATAAGAACTTATATATTTGCCCGAAAATAAAATTTAGCTTATGCACATATTTATTAATTTATTACATTTTAGTTGACAAAGAACCTAGAGGATATCTTTTGAATAACGATATCTTGTCCCATTTTGTTTTGAAACATGCGTGCTATACCTTTTCACTTTGCAAACTAAAAATGACATACATTAAAAAAGAGGGACGGAGGTAACAGAGGGACTGTCAAACTCATAGATTGAAATAAACTGACAAGGACATGGTGAAAAATGGAAAGGACAAACAGACATCCAATACTACACATGACACAACATAAAATATCAAAGACTAAGCAACATGAAACTCACCAACAATTGGGGGTTGTCAAAGTTACTTCAACCGACGCAAAGAAATTTATTTTATTAAAGGCGCATAATTTAATTTCTCTCTACTTGTTTTCTTCATATTTTAAAACAACAAACGTTAATAATAAGTTAATAAATCATTAACACACCTTTGTAAGATTTTCCACTACAATCATTTCTTGTTGTAACATGTGATCTCTGGATCTAATGTAACCTTCTACGTCTTCATAATGCTTTCTAATTGTCTCAATATTTTCAATTGAACTGTCTCTTCTGAATTGTGCTGTCTTTATTTTAGCATTCTCTATATCAAACGCACATTCGTGTTTTAGATAACATGACCCTTTACACTTGATTCGTTCTCCATCAGATCTTCTAGATATACAATTAATTGCTTATTAAAATTATATAGATATTCACAACAATGAAATCAGAAGTTCCATTGTAACCATAATACTATCTGTCTTTTTCCGCCAATTGTATTTTCAATATTAAAGATGAAAAAAAAACTATAACACAAATACCGATCTCCAAGGTAAATAAAATAAAGACAAAATCAAACGTTAGCCATTTAAGAGAAGACGCGCCATCAGTTAATGTCTTGATAATCTTAAACATTATCCACATATTATCATTATGGCCCTCTCAAGACAGTTATATTTTAAAAGACAAATGCATCAACTATCTATTCAGCATCATAGTACGATATTTTTTAAGGTATTCACTCAAATAATCGCTTTCTACACGTACTATTTTGATAACCCTTCTAGAGATTAACAGAAAGAGTCTATCACTTATTAAAAAAGTTTAGGTTTTTAAGTATTATGACTTCGGACTGACGGACTGGATATTCTGATTTTCCGTATCGGCTACATTTGAATTATAGTAACCTAAAACCTCAAACCTATTCTTTTCTGCAATGATTTTGACATCACCGAATAAGACTTATCACCGGTTGTTAATGTTACAATCTTAGCAAAAGAATCATATATACCCATAATCAATAATCTCATCTATACCTTTTAACTCTTTCAAAATTATATTCATAACCAAATACATCTGTATTTCTCGATTCATATTGTGTTTCACAGTGTTGAGGACAGCAACTTGGTGTCGCATTTTTAGTATGAACAGGATCTGTGTTCATGTTCACATATTTCTTCGGTTTCTAAAAAAATCAATAATTCGTACCATTAATAAAGGCATAATTAGTAAACCGCTGTTTGAAAGTCATAAATCGATTGAGAGAAAAATAATCCTGGTAACACACTAGAACCGAGTAAAATACATCAACTATAAGAGGAAAACAACGAAACAACAGAACTAATGACGCTCAACGACAAAAAGAAAGACAATTTGACACACACAGAAACTAACTATAAGATAACAACTGCCATTTTTCTGACTTGGTACGTGGATTGAACCTGGTTTTGTGGCTAGCCAACCTCGCGCATTGATGGCATTGCTAGTTATAACACTTAAATGTGAACATTATATACATAGCATGATTAATGAAATAAAATTAGAATTAGATTTGTTAAAAAATGAAAATCACAAAAATACTGAACATTGAGTAAACTTTTGAACGAAAAGTCCTTGGTACAGGCATTTTCTTAAGGATAAAATGTTGAAAAACATGGGTTTATAGCTACTTTATATCTTACTTGTATGACAGTCGAATGCAAATAGAAACAATTGGTACAAACGTAAAATTTAGAGGTGACTATTGTTAATATAAAAGTAACTATACAAGATAACATGATGCTTATATATTTTTAAAACACACTAATCTTTTAATCTCATTATTTAAGAAATAAATCAATAAAAACATATAAGAGTTACGACAATTGCAAGAATTAGTGAGACCTGATCCATCGACAGTGACAGAATCTACAACAATGCAGTCATCAATCTCCCTTCGAACGAGGTGAGATATATCATTCACGAAAAGTACACAATCGTTAAATTTACAGACCTGACGATTATTCTGAAAATTAAACTACGGATAATGACTCATTTTATGTTAAAGAATGTAAAGAAGAAGTTCGCTGGTTCTTTCTAAGAGGTCTTATCGCCAATAAAAAGTAACTATGATATAGCTGATAGTACTGTACGAGGTATTAAACAAAATCAATCAATCAATCAATCAATATAGTTTGTGAATATCCGGGTTTAGTTCCGTACTGGATTTGTCACTTTTAACCACCTAACGAAATTTGTACATCGATTTACTACTGTCCCCTTAATTCATCATATTTCATATCACACACAAATATATCTCATTGACATAAAAATTGCTAATCATTATGAACGTACATTAATACATGTATAGGAAGTTAAGAACGTCCTAAACTCCAATTAAAGAAACTTATTCAAAAAAATGTATAACGATGCTAGGGGCGTCCTGAATTCATGTGTGATCAACTGTTTTAAACGGAAAAAATATTACAGCATTAGATGTCAAACGTCTAGTGAAATATTCGGTATCGTAATCAAATATATTTTTAATTTGTTTGTAAGTCATGTCGGCAAAACCACTTTCCACGACAACAAACTGTTCATAAATGTTGTGCGATTCATAGTTGCTTTACAGCGAAAACAAAACATGATTAACTTATAACTTTGATAATAGACCTAAATAGCCAACGACGTATCGTGAACTGAAATAAATCTAATGTGTTGTGCAATATGCAATAAATTTGCCACTGCTTCAAATCCTCTAGTGTAATATAATTATACAAAGCACACGTTTAGCCAAAGAAAAACTTCATACATGGAAAAGTTCGGTATATATATAATACTTATCAAAAGTAAGACGCGCGTTTCGTCTACATTATACTCAACAGTGACGCTCAAATCGAAATATTTATATAGCCAAACAAGTAAAAAGTTGAAGTGCATTTAGGATAAAAAATTCCAAGAAGTGGTGTCAAATACATTTAATAAATATTAAAGAACCTTAGTGAGCACGCTCACATACCCCACGTCCCCACATTGTCATTGGAGAAATAAAATAAGTGAAAGAAGAAGAAAAATTAATTTCCTGCCAATATGCACATCTAAATAGTATGTCCTTATTATCTACAAAATTTCATGAAATTCTGTTGTGTGGTTTGAGAGGAGTTGCGATGACAAACTGTTGCAGTAGTACATTATAGTAAATAAGTTCAAAGGGGCGTAACTCCTAGAAAAAAATTTGAATCGCAATTTCCTGTCGATATGCAAAACTACATAGTATGTCCTTATTATCTGAAAAGGTTTCGTGAAATTCAGTTGTGTGGTTTGAGAGAAGTTGCGATGATAAACTGTTGCAGTAGTACATTAAAGTAAATAAGTTCAAAGGGGGGTAACTCCTAGAAAAAAATTGAATCGCAATTTCCCGTAGATATGCACAACACCATAGTATGTCCTTACTATCTGAAAAGGTTTCGTGAAATTCTGTTGTGTGGTTTGAGAGGAGTTGCGATGACAAACTGTTGCAGTAGTTCATTATAGTAAATAAGTTCAAAGGGGCGTAACTCCTAGAAAAAAAAATTGAATCGCAATTTTCCGTCGATATTCACAACTACATAGTATGTCCTTATTATCTGAAAAGGTTTCGTGAAATTCTGTTTTGTGGTTTGAGAGGAGTTGCGATGACAAACTGTTGCAGTAGTACATTGAAGCAAATAAGTTCAAAGGGGCGTAACTCCTAGAAAAAAAATTGAATCGCAATTTTCCGTCGATATGCACAACTACATAGTATGTCCTTATTATCTGAAAAGGTTTCGAGAAATTCTGTTTTGTGGTTTGAGAGGAGTTGCGATGACAAACTGTTGCAAGAGTACATTATAGTAAATAAGTTCAAAGGGGCGTAACTCCTAGAAAAAAAAATGAATCGCAATTTTCCGTCGATATGCACAACTACATAGTATGTCCATACTATCTGAAAAGGTTTCGTGAAATTCTGTTGTGTGGTTTGAGAGGAGTTGCGACGACAAACTGTTGCAGTAGTACATTATAGTAAATACGTTCAAAGGGGCGTAACTCCTAGAAAAAAAATTGAATCGCAATTTCCCGTCGATATACACAACTACATAGTATGTCCTTACTATCTGAAAAGGTTTCGTGAAATTCTGTTTTGTGCATGGTTTGAGAGGAGTTGCGATGAAGAAAGAAACAAGACAAGAAACAGGACTGACGGACGGACGGACGGGTCACAAACATTATACCCTCCGCAACTCGTTGCTTGGGGTATAATAAACGTTTCCTAACAATTTCGATTTGTAATACTCATATGTTCGGAACTTTTTTCCAAATTTCAAATTATATATATATCGGGGTATATGTTCCAGGGGATAATTATGGGTTAGCTGTTATGATCATTTCCTTTGTCTTTTAAAAATCGCAGATATAGTTATTAAACATATTATTACAAAAGAACAGAAACCGAAGTAAAAGGAAAAAAGTTTTCAGGTGATTGGTTAAGTGATTGTAAATTTCTTTTGTCTTTTATAACTGCACGACAATGGTATCGCTAGCTATGCAATTAAATACCTTATGATTAAATAAGTCTGTATAACATGTTTACCGAATCACGTTTAAGGATAGTACGTCTCTTTTATATCCTGGTATCTATGATGAGTTTATTTACGTAGAAAACACTCAATTTAATCTCAACCTTTCTTACAATGTGCTTTATGAAAATAATTAAAAAAAACAACAGTCGTTTTTATTTTTTTTATTTTCTGAATTCAATTTTTGCAGTTTTTTAAATTGATCATCAAGTTCCGATGACTGTTACTCCTGAAATATAGGCTTCAGGATTACCTTAGCTGTATTTGGCAAAATTTTTTATAATTTTGGCCCTCAATGCTCTTCAATTTCGTACTTTATTTGGCCTTTTTTTTGGATTCAAGCGTAACTGATAAGTCTTTTGTAGACGAAACGCGCGTCTGGCGTATATATTTAATTTAGTCCTGGTATCTTCAAGATTACATATAAAAATTCTAAACAACCACTTACACCCATTACAATTAAAGAAACGAAAAGGGATAACATAGTCACAAGTAGTCTGTTAGAAAATCAAATAATCAAACAAGAACACCATTCCTTTAAAACATAAGGCAGCCAACAATTATATTTGATCACGTCTATGTTATACTTGTCGTAACACATTGTTAACAAATCTTAAAATGTCATTAGAAACGAGGCGGAGCCACTACTGAAAATGAATACTTCTTCAAACAACTGATATCAACAACAGTTTTCATTTTGAATTTATGGTAAGAGAAAGTTAGTTTGAACTGTTGTATTCTAGTTAGATTACAATCATTCGCTTTATATACATTTTAAGGAAATAATATAGAATTTCATACCGATTCCATTATGCAACACAGTACAAAAAAAACATAAAATGAAAGTGTAATACTACCAGTTGATGTTCATCTATTAAAATTGTCTTTATTGATGGCACTTTTAGTTGATCAAATAATTGTAATCATTTAACGAAGATGCAAGGCTTGGAATTAGGAAACACATATGCGCATTTGGATACACAAAAATCAGCACTAACACAATCAAAAGTTATGAATGCAAAATCAATAACAAAATTGAAGAGATTCTAATTTTAAAAACATCAAAATGTTGGGTTATACTTATTATTAGACCAATTATGCTTTTGGAATAAAAAAAGAAATTCTAAGAGCACTTACATTTACAGAAAATGTAAACGACCGTATCATTAATAGTTAACACAAGGACTACCTACAGTAATCTTTACGGAAATAAATCGAATTAGCTGTGCAATATGTAATAAATTCGCCACTGCTTTAAATCCATTTGTTTAATAAACTATACAAAGCACACATTTGATAAGATTTATTTTAGCCAAAGAAAAACTTCGTACATGGAAAATTTTGGTATATATATATATATGAATAAAAGTAATATAATAGAAAGGTGGCCTAATAATTTCGATTTGTAATGCTCATATTTCTTGAACTGTTTTTTTCAAATTTCAAATTATTATTTTTTTTTTTTTTTTTTTTTTTAAATAAAATAAATCCTTTATTGCACATTTCTCTGCTGTTTACAACTTACTCGATTCACAGCATTCAGTCGAGTATCCCTGTAAATTAGTTACTGTTTAACCAGGGAGATTAACTATTAATTATGATTAGTTATACAATTATAATATATAAATACATTGATTTTGACAATTTGTCTTTTGCAGTTTCCTCATATTACGTGATTACGGAATTTGTACTATCTATTGTCCGCTATTGATTTTAGGTTTATCGTTAACCTTACCTTTTGATCAAAACAAGATCCACGTGAAAGTTGAGATGATCGGATAATTAAAGAATGCCACGTGTATTGATGATGAGCAGAAGGCTCTCATCTAATTTAAGTGTCTATAATGGTGAGTTTTGGAAATATTTCAGTTGTTTAATGATAATTTATTGAAAGCATCATGATTTATTTTAAAATATCAAAGAATTTCTATTCTGACATTAGATAGTACAAGGTCAATGTTCAGTAAGCATGCTGATTTTTGTACAGGTAAACCTTGATCATTTGTCACATTTAAACACACACATGAAATTTGTTTACATTGCCTATGAGTCATTCTACATGATATTTGTAATGATATTAAATAAAAATACATTTTATGATTTTATAATATAAACATAGTTATTATATATTTTTATAAACATCACACAAAAACCTACTTGTTTTTTTATCAAGTGTTTTCATACTATCAAAGTATTGTTGAAATTCTAACTTAAAAATTCTGTAAACATCAATATTTTTTTGTTTATACTCTGATGCATATGTAGATTTATGAATAGAGAACATTAATACAGTCAGAAACAGATTGATGTCATAGTAGTTTTTATCATATATTTTATACCCAAGTATTAGATTTTTGAAAGAGATTATATGTGTCCCCATTTTTATTTTGTCAAGCAGTAATTTGACTTTTTTCCAAAAAATTTGAAAGTATTGGCATGTGATGAAAAAGTGTTCATAGTTTTCTAATTGGTTGCAAATATGGCATTGGTCATCACTTTTCAGTTGCCAGATGTGCAATAGCTGTTTACAAGGAAGGATATAGTGAAGTAGCTTCCACCTGAATATTTTTAACTTGTTAACTTGTAAGCTGTAAAATATAAAGTTAAGCATTTTGTACAAGTAGCTTGACGATTCTAATTTAAATTGTGTTTTCCATTTTAGAAAGCCAATTGGTGTTTTTTCCTCTATATTACATGAATTAATGCTTTTATATATTTCTTTTGATGGAAGGTTTTCAATGCAGATCAATTTTGTGTTGTTTTGTGTTTTTAAGTATAGTTTTTTTTATCTGTTTTAACTTGAGAACAACATGATTTATCTGATTTCATTTCCATTTGCCACTTGTTTGGTATTGCATTTTTTATTCTCGATAGTTCTGATATCCAATTTGATTTAATTGTTAGTTTATTTAATACAATCTTTTGTGAAATGTTTCCTTCTTTGTCGATTATATCATTAATAAATAGTATCCCATTTGTTATCCAATTTGAAAATATTAAGCATTTGTTTTGAAATTTTATATGCTTATTGCCCCAAATATATTGTTGTCTTATATTAATAAAAGTTGTATTGTTTTTGTTTGAGATATTTTTTATTTTAAGCCAACTTTTAATTATTTCTAAGTAAAAAAGAGGGAGTGTTTTACTAAGGTTTGGGATTGCTTTTATGCTACCTGGATTCATGTTGAATAAAGAAAAGTTTTCTCCAAATATATTAAAAAAGAAAAGGGGAATAACTTTCCAGTTTGCAAAGTGTGTTGATGTTAAACGTTTGACCCAGGATAATTGTATAGCTGATAGAAAATTGTCAATATTAATCATTTTTAGGCCTCCTTCCAAATAATCTTTACATAAAGTTATCCGTTTAACTTTTTCTTTTTTATTTCCCCAAATGAAGTTGTAAATTAGTGTTTTGAATTCATTCAGAAAATTTTTGGATATAGTTGTCACTGATGCCAAGAAAGTTAAATTTGGTAGGATAAGAGATTTTATTACTGTTATTTTACCTGTCGCATTCATCTTTGTTAAGTCCAAAATATACCCCTAGACTTTTAATAGGTTCTTTATTCCAGTTTATATTTTCATATTTATCTTTGCAGCTTTTCAATTGGCCTAACCATATGCCCTCTGTTTTAGATCGGTTAAGTTTAAGACCTGAGAGTGTTCCAAATATTTCAATCAAGTTTAAAGCATAGCTTATTTCCTGCTAACATTTTAAAAAGAGAGTAGTATCATCTGCTAGTTGTGAAATTTTCAGACTATGTGTTTTGGAGTCTAATTTAATTTGAAATCCCTTAATACCAGTATCTTGTCTTATTCTACATGCGAGAATTTCTACTGCTATTGTGAAAATTAGAGAACTGCATGGACACCCTTGTCGTATCCCACGATATACATTGTAGGTTTCTGAAATCCAACCATTATTTAGCATACAGCCTTTAATATTTTTATATAATGTTTTAACCCATTTAATAAATGAGTTTGGGAGACCAAATTTTGTAAGGGCTTCATACATAAAGTCCCATTCTAGTGAATCAAAAGCTTTTGAAAAATCAATAAAAAGTAATGCACCATCAATTTGAAAGGTTTCAGCATAATCAATAATGTCTTGGATTTGGCGTATATTAAAACCAATATATCTATTTTTGATATAACCATTTTGATCCCCATGAATTATTTTTAACAGTATTGGTTTTAAACGTTGAGCTATTGCATATGCAATGAGTTTAGTATCTACATTTAATAGTGTAATTGGTCTATAGTTATCCAGTGACAAAGGGTCTTTTTTTTTGTAAATTAAGGATATTATACCTATTTTTTGTATGGTTGTTAGTTCTCCTTCTTCATAGCATTTGTTAAAAACTTCAACAGTAAATTCTTTTAGATTATTCCAAAAAGTGCGATAAAATTCTACACTTAGCCCATCTATTCCTGGAGATTTATTTAATTTCATTTGAAATATTGCCTTAGTGCATTCTTCTACTGTTAAAGGGCCCCCCAAGGATTCACTTTCTATTTCTGATAGTTTGTGATCAATGTTGGTTTCATTTATGTAATTTTTTATATCTTTTAAATTTGGAGAAGTGCTTTGTACCACATTTGTAAAATGCCTGTACCAAGTCAGGAATATGACAGTTCTTGTCCATTTGTTTTTGATGCGTTTTGTTTTTTGATTTTGCCATGTGATTATGGACTTTCCAAATTGATTTTCCTCTGAGTTCAGTATTTTTGTGATTTTACTTTTTATATAGATTTTCATAGTATGATCTTTCTATGTTTAGAATTTCTGAGTGTTCTGTAACTATTTTCCCATCTTTATTTTTAAGCGCTGTGATACTCTTTTTGGTTTGTCTTGATTTTTCAAGGCCCAGGAAGAATTTAGTGTTTTTCTCTCCTTCTTCTAACCATTGTACTCGGGATCTTATTTGTGCACCTTTAACTTTATTTAAGTAGAGGTTTTCAAGTATTTCTTCCATGGTTTTAATTTCTTTTTCCATAGTTGGGCTTACATATGTTTTTTCATTTAATTTTCTTAATTTTGTTTCTAAATTTTTTATATCATTTTTATTTTCAGATGATCTTTGTTTGCAGTAAGTAAGAGCTGCGGTTCTTACCTCTGATTTAAACATATCCCAAAGTGTTTTCAAATTTTTGGTGAGTATTTGTTTTTTATAGTTTTCGATTAATTTATTTATGAGGTCAATATAATTTTGCTCTTTAAGTATACTTTTATTTATTTTAAAGAATCCCCTGCCTCTTTCTTCCGAATTTTGTCTTACTTGTAAAGAAATGGCTTGGTGATCAGTATATGATATCATTGCAGCTCGAATATCTGCTTTCATAACATGCGGTCTTATATCAGGACTTATTAAAAAGAAGTCAATTCTACTGGCTATTTTTGTATCATTTTTCCTTCTCCATGTGAATTGACTTGTATTTGGATGAAGTTCTCTCCATATATCTGTTAAATTATTTTTCTTTATTATTTTTTTTAAACTATTCACTGGTTTGTAGTTTCGTGAAATATTATTAGTTTTTTTATCATTAATTGATAGGGTTTCGTTCATGTCACCTCCAAGTATAAGAATACCCAAGCGGTTGTTTTCAATTATATTTTGGACCTTTTTGAAAAATTTGTTTCTGTTTTTGTGTTGATTTGGAGCATATACATTTATTAAAGTAAAAATATTTTCATTTATTTCTATGTTAATCAAAATTATTCTGCCTTCTGTATCTTTTATCTCATTTATTGTCTTACATTTTAAATTATTTTTCACATAGATTGATACCCCTTTTGATTGTGTGTTACCATAACTATGGAACATTTTGCCATCAAACTCATTATTTATTGTTTTTACATTTTTTTCTATAAAATGTGACTCTTGCATGAAAAGAATATTACATTTTTGATTTTTTGTCCATAATTGTAATCTTTCTCTTTTCTGTTTTTGGCCTAAACCTTGACAGTTTAGTGATATTATATGTAGATTTTCACCCATTGTTAAATTTTGAATTTAGATGTTTTGTTAACATAAATGCAAAGAGAAGATATATTTGTTTCATCTGATATTTACAACATGTTTTCATTAGTTTGATTTTATGATTACTATAGAAACAATTGTACACAATTATGTGTGAGATAAGTGCATATAATAAATGAAATATAAACACAAAGTTGACACTGTACATGAATGTAAATAAAACATAACACAAATAAGTATAAGCATGCATGCATGTAATTGAACATATATTTTTATTTACTTGGTCAATATATACATTAGATTTTTCTTTTGCTACTTCAACATATTTTGAGACTATAAACATGATATATATACACTGAAAAAACAGATATATTTTATTCATAACATGTGTTTTAATTTTATGGTTATTTATTTTTAGATCTGATGTTTTGGCAGAAGTATGAAATTTTTGGACCATGTACATAGTGTGGAAATTTACAATCAATTTAGAAGCAATCGGAATGTTTATATTTAACAAAGTCGGTACTTGTGAATATCTACATGATCTATGAAGGAACATATTTGCTGATTATCTGGGACTTGTAAAGGATGGATGGATGTATTTTTTCATGTGGATTAAAATTGACTTTTGAAGTATTCCTAATATGTGGATTAAATAAGATATCCAAATCTTTTTAATGTGAAATGGGAAAGGACACAGTATGAATTCTAATATGTGAATTAAAACTGATGGATAATTTGTTATAGAGCAAGCATATATCATGGAGAGTTTATATCTGTTAACTATAAAAATCAACAGAAAAAGTGATTTTAAACTTAAGTGATTTAATGAATTTGTTTTTATCAAAGATATTTTCTTTATGAATTTTAATTTTGTTGAATTTCTCTTATTCATTTTATCTTTATTTCTACTTCGCGCAGCTGCTAGTGTTTTCCTTTTACACAGTTCAAGTATATGTGTAATTATTGTGTTTATTTCATTTATCATGTTTATATGATTCTTTATTATGTTTATACAAGTAAAAAGCATCATAATAAATTTTATTATCAAAACAGCTTTCCGTATATATTTATTTATACCTGCAAATATTATTTTTGTGGTAATTTCATCACAACTTGACTTGTTCCAATATGTTATTTGGTGAATAGCATATTCAGAATAGAGACATTTATATATTGATTATATGATATTCAGCACAGGGGTCATTTGAAATTCAACTTTTTTTACAATATGTCTTATACACAATTTATTACATATATATACATTATCCTTTATATTTCTTGTAATACTATTTTCAAGGTGTATATAATCTAAAATTATATCACACTCTGACTTATTTTTTTTATTTTTTTTTTCTTGACTAAAAACAAAAATAGACAAACAAATAAAAAATATAATACAGTATTTACAATAATTCATAGGTGTATTTTATATTTGGACAATTTGTGTGTTTGGATCGTTATGTGTTATGGTCAGATGTCCTTGGTTTTGATGAGCCAATCTCACGGTCATGTAACTTATCAGTTGGTGTGGTGGCGGAACGTTTGGATGATTTCTGCTGAGGGGTTGTCATGGTTGTCCCGAGGTACTTATCTAGTGGACCATAAGTTGTTGCTGGTGATTTGGATGTTTTTTTCTTTTTCTTTTTTTTTTTCATGCATTGTTCAGGATGCTGTTGATCTGTTTCATCAGACTTCAGTTCAGATGGATTTTGGTCTGGTACATTTGTGTTGTTTGTATCTGTGGGAAGTTCAGCATTTTTGCTGATTTCCTCAGTATGTGTTATGTCTAATAAGTTTTCGGTAGATTTTGATAGAACAATCTCCTCACCTTTCTCAGATTCAGATTCACTTGCTTCATCTGACTCTTCGGACGACACATCTGAGTCAGCTTGACTGTTCTTATCAAACTCAGTTGTGCAGTCTTTAGAGATATGACCATTTGTACCGCATGTCTTGCACTTTCAGTCATTGTTACATTCTGATTTTTTATGACCTTTTTGTTGGCATTTTGTACATTCAATTTCAGCATTTTGGTTTGTTTGACCCTTGTAGAAAATTAGTCCACGGTATTTGCCAATTTTGACATTTCTTGGAATTGTGATATCGAAGGGTTCGACATAAAAGATCCTGTCGCCTGTTTGACAATTTGTTACGAACCCATCAATCCGAAGTCTCTCTCTTTGGTAATTAAGAACTTCGAGGTGCCAATTTTGCAGGTATCTAATTAATTGTCCATCATCAGCGGATAATGGAATATTCTTAATTCTAATTCGAACTGTGGTTGGGCTTTCTTTCTCAACATATTTAGGGTTTCTTGGGTAAACCTCGATGCGTTTTTTTCGAACTGTGATGGAGCTTACCACAAGAGTTTCCCTGTCTTCTTTGCTGTCTGGATATATACGCCATACCCCTCCAATGACTCTCTGAAGTCCATTTAAATGGTTAGCAGGTATTGTGAGATCAATACATTTGAATAACTCGGTATGTGTAAGATAATTGTTTTTATCAGGTTTTGAACTACCGAAAATGTCTGATTCTAATATAAAAACAGGCTTGACGTTGAAGTATTCCGCATCAGGTTCTGCATTATCTTTATGTGTGTTGTTGTTATGTTTAAGTGCCATAGCATAGGAGTCCGCCATTTTTTCACTGGCCGGATTTTCACTATCTTGACCATTCATGGTACAAAGTAGAAAACTGTTATGTTTTGAACTATACTAATAAACAGATAGTTTCTGGAAGGTTAATTATCGTTTTGTTTGTTGCTGGTATGGGTGGAGTGACTCTCACATATGTACATTACTATTAATTTTTGTTATTTTTCCGGAGCTTGGAAAACCGTGGTCAGCCATTCAAACCGGAAACGATATTTCAAATTATATATAAATTGGGGTATATGTTCCAGGGGATAAGTATGGTTGAGCTGTTATCATGATTTTGTCTTTTTTCTTTTTAAAATCGAGAATATCATGACTAATCCAATTATTACAAGAGAGCAGAAACCGAAGTAAAAGGAAAAAAGTTTTCAGGTGATTAGTTAGGCGATTGTATATATTTTTTGTCTTTTATAACTGCACTATCATGGCCCGGTTGAAACTTTATGGTTGTGTAATGCATTCGTCTGATTTTTTGTATGATTTTGGTTTTGTGGGACTAGCCGAAGAAGATTATTTCAGAATAAGGTTTGCAATACAATGGTATCGTTAGCTATGTAATTAAATATCTTTTGATTAGATTAGTCTGTTTAATGAATCACGTTTAAGAATAATAAGTCTCTTTTTATCCTGGTATCTATGATGATTTTATTAACGTAGAGAAAAACCCAAACAATTTAGTTCAAATCTTTCTTACAAAATTCTATATGAAAAAATGAAATAACCATCAAAAGTTTAGACATACCTCATTTTTCTTTTTTTTCTTTATTAAACCAATCAAATTTTGCAGTTCATTACATCGATAAGAAAATCCCGATGACTGTAAATCCTGGAATATAGAAAGGTCTATTAATTAATTCTTCTTAACAATCGATAATAATAAACTCCAGTTGAAAAGTTAAATGCAGGAAGTAAAAAAAACCACTAGAAATCTAAAAGATTACAAATCAAAATTCTAAACAACTACTGACACTCATTACAATGAAAGTAAAGAATTGAGATAACAAAGTCACACATAGTCTGTAAGAAATAAAATAGCCCATAAGGTAGCTATAATAATAGAAAGTGTAATACTACCAGTTGATGTTCATCTATTAAAATTGTCTTTATTGATGGCACTTTTAGTTGATCAAATAATTGTAAAAACTAATTAATAACCATTGCTTGGAATTAGGAAACACATATGCGCACGTAGTTATACAAAGCTCAGCACTAACACTGAATCAAAAGTATGAATGCAAAATCAATACCAAAATTGAAGAGATTCTGATTAAAAAAAATCAAAACGTTGGGTTATATGTTTTATTAGGCCAATTATGATTTTGAAATAAAAAAAAAATAAATTCTAAGAGCACTTAAATTTAAAGAAAATGTAAACGACAGTATCATTAATAGCTAACACTAGGACTAGCTACACTAATCTTTACGGAAATAAATCGAATTAGCTGTTCAATATGTAATAAATTCGCCACTGCTTTAAATCCATTTGTTAAATATAATTATACAAAGCACAAATTTGATAAAATTTATTTAAGCCAAAGAAAACGTCTACTATTCGATAATAACAAATTCCAGTTGAAAAAAAGAGAGACAAAAGTTAAATGAAGGAAGTAAAAAAACACTAGAAAACTTCAAGATTACTCAACATCCACTTACACCCATTACAATGACAGTAAAGAAAAAGGATATCAAATTCACAAATAGAAAATCAAATAACCAATCTAGAACACCATTCCTTAGAAACATAAGACAACCATCAATTATAGTTGATCACGTCTATGTTATACTTGTCGTGACACATTGTTAACAAATCTTAAAATGGCATCAGAAACGAGACTGAGCCACTACTGAAAATGAATACTTTTCAAAAACAACTGATTTCAACAACAGTTTTCATTTGAATTTATGCTTAGAGAAATGTAGTTTGAACTGTTGATTTCTTGTAAGAATAGAACCATTCGCTTTATATAAATTTTAAGGAAATAATATATAATTTCACACCGATTCAACTATGCAACACAGTACAAAAATTCATAAAATGAATATACTTCATGTTCTAACAGTTGACGTTCATCTAATACATTTGTTTTTATTGATGTCACATTCAGTTATTAAAGGTGCAAGGCTTAGACACGTTACACCACTGGGACAATGCCACTGCTGGTGGTCGTTTCGTCCCCGAGGGTTTCACCAGCCCAGTAGTCAGCACTTCGGTGATGACATGAATATCACTTATAAGGTAATTTTTATAAATTTTCTGTTCACAAGAATTTAAATTTTTCGAAAAACTAAGGATTTTCTCACCCCAGGAGTAGATTACCTTAGCCGTATTTGGCACAACGTTTTGGAATTTTTGGGTCCTCAATGCTCTTCAACTTTGTATTTGTTTGGCTTTTTTACTATTTTGATCTAAGCGTCACTGATGAGTCTTGTGTAGAAGAAACTCGCCTCTGGCGTTTAAATTATAATCCTGGTACTTTTGATAAATCTAATTGTACCTCAGTGGACCATATCAAGGTAAACTCAACTGTTTGTTAATTTTATCACCTTCTGCAGAGACGAAAAAAAGTGTACGGCAAAATCCAGTTAATTTATGAATTTTCTAAATCATACAATGCATTTGCATTCTCTTTATTTAGGGCATGCTATACCTTAAACTTTTCCAGATGCACAGGTTTTCCTGTACTCAGAGAAAATTTTGAGGTGAAAATGTAACGGTTTATTTCTTCCTCTGTGATATTTTATCCTGAGGATAATTTGTCCCCGTAATTTTTTTCCAGGCATGGTATTTTACAGGTTGATTTTTTCCAGAGGAGTGAAAATCACATTTTAAATACAAAATTGTTTTCTCAAAGGAACAAAGATAAATAAAAAAGTTGTAAACAAATTGTTATTCTAAATTATAACATTAATTGATTTTGCCTTTAAAATCGAAATCAATTGTCATGGAACAAAACATGAAAGCAAATAAGCAAATCTTATCAATCGATATACGAGCGTGAAAGTCAAAATACCATGCAACTTATCAACATTCTTAAGTATTCCGAAGACACTTTAAGTAATTGCAGGCATAGTTTGTTATCATACTTAAATCTGGCTGCTATTTTGCAAATATAAAGATTGATAGTTGAGCGGATTCCACTGTTCTGTATTAGATTATTGTAATTAGAGTTAGGAAAAAGTAATATCACAAAAATACTGAACTTAGAGGAAAACCAATTCGGAAAGTCCACAATCACATGGCAAAATCAAATACCAAAACGAATAAAAAACGAATGGACAAGAACTGTCATATTCTCGACTTAGTACAGGCATTTTCAAATGTAAAAACACATATGCGCACTTGGATACCCAAAACTCAGACTAACGCTTAGTCAAAAGTGATAAATGCAATATCAATAACAAAATTGTAGAGATTCTGGTTTTGAAATATCAAAACGTTGGGTTATATGTATTATTAGGTCAATTATGATTTTGGAATAAAAAAATAAGTTATAAGAGCACTAAATGTACAGAAAATGTAAACGCCCGTATTATTAATAGTTAAGGTATATCATGGGTATAGAAAAAAATGACAGAATTTTCTTATACTATGTGAAATTTAACTTCGAAGTATTGTAAATTAAAAAATGCAAACAAAATGGGGGTCACCGGCCATCTAAGAGATATTTTGACCTCTGAAAATAAGTGCAATAGGTTATAGAGAATTATAGGGTAAATGGACACAAATCCATTTTGATTGAATTTTGAAAGCAAAATAAATGACAGAAGTGGCTCATTTTTCAAACTGTATAGCTTGATATCTTTATTTTATAAAATTTAAATAAGATTTGGGGGACACCGGCCATACAAGAGATTTTTTGAACTCTGAAAATGAGTGCAAATAGGCCAAATGTTGGGAAACAGACATAAAATAACTTTGATTGAATTTTCAGAGCAAAATAAATGACAGAAGTGGCTCATTTTTTCATACTGTATAGCTTGATGTCTCTATTTTATAAAATTGAAATTAAATTTGGGGGTCATCGGCCATCCAAGAGATTTTTTGACCTCTGAAACTGAGTGCAAATAGGCTAAATATTCGGAAAACAGACACAAAATCTCTTTGATTGAATTTTCAGAGCAAAATAAATGACAGAAGTGGCTCATTTTTTCATACTGTATAGCTTGATGTCTCTATTTTATAAAATTGAAATAAAATTTGGGGGTCACCTGCCACCCAAGAGATTTGTTCACCTCTGATAATGAGTGCAAATAGGCCAAATGTTGTGAAAACATACATAAAATATCTTTGATTGAATTTTCAGAGCAAAATAAATGACAGAAGTGGCTCATTTTTTCATACTGTATAGCTTGATGTCTCTATTTTATAAAATTGAAATTAAATTTGGGGGTCATCGGCCATCCAAGAGATTTGTTGACCTCTGAAACTGAGTGCAAATAGGCTAAATATTCGGAAAACAGACACAAAATCTCTTTGATTGAATTTTCAGAGCAAAATAAATGACAGAAGTGGCTCATTTTTTCATACTGTATAGCTTGATGTCTCTATTTTATAAAATTGAAATAAAATTTGGGGGTCACCTGCCACCCAAGAGATTTGTTCACCTCTGATAATGAGTGCAAATAGGCCAAATGTTGGGAAAACATACATAAAATATCTTTGATTGAATTTTCAGAGCCAAAAAATGACAGAAGTGGCTCATTTTTTCATATTGTATAGCTTGATGTCTCTATTTTATAAAATTGAAATAAAATTTGGGGGTCACCGGCCATCCGAGAGATTTTTTGATCTCTGAAAATGAATGCAAATAGGCCAAATGTTGGGAAAACAGACATAAAATATCTTTGATTGAATTTTCAGAGCAAAATAAATGACAGAAGTGGCTCATTTTTCCTACTGTATAGCTTGATATTTCTTTTTTATAAAATTGAAATAAAATTTAGGGGTCACCGGCCATCCAAGAGATTTTTTGACCTCTGAAAATGAGTGCAAATAGGCTAAATATTCGGAAAACAGACACAAAATATCTTTGATTGAATTTTCAGAGCAAAATAAATGACAGAAGTGGCTAATTTTTTCATACTGTATAGCTTGATGTCTCTATTTTATAAAATTGAAATAAAATTTGGGGGTCACCGGCCATCCAAGAGATTTGTTGACCTCTGATAATGAGTGCAAATAGGCCAAATGTTGGGAAAACATACATAAAATATCTTTGATTGAATTTTCAGAGCCAAAAAATGACAGAAGTGGTTCATTTTTTTCATACTGTATAGCTTGATGTCTCTATTTTATAAAATTGAAATAAAATTTGGGGGTCACCTGCCATCCAAGAGATTTTTTGACCTCTGAAAATGAGTGCAAATAGGCCAAATGTTGGGAAAACAGACATAAAATATCTTTGATTAAATTTTCAGAGCAAAATAAATGACAGAAGTGGCTCATTTTTTCATACTGTATAGCTTGATATTTCTTTTTTATAAAATTGAAATAAAATTTAGGGGTCACCGGCTATCCAAGAGATTTTTTGACCTCTGAAAATGAGTGCAAATAGGCCAAATGTTGGGAAAACAGACATAAAATATCTTTGATTGAATTTTCAGAGCAAAATAAATTACAGAAGTGGCTCATTTTTTCATACTGTATAGCTTTATATTTCTTTTTTATAAAATTGAAATAAAATTTAGGGGTTACCGGCCATCCAAGAGATTTTTTGAACTCTGAAAATGAGTGCAAATAGGCCAAATGTTGGGAAACAGACATACAATAACTTTGATTGAATTTTCAGAGCAAAATAAATGACAGAAGTTGCTCATTTTTTCATACTGTATAGCTTGATGTAAAACTGAGAATGGAAATGGGGAATGTGTCAAAGAGACAACAACCCGACCACTTGATGTCTCTATTTTATAAAATTGAAATAAAATTTGGGTGTCACCGGCCATACATGAGATTTTTTGACCTCTGAGTGCAAATAGGCTAAATATTCGGAAAACAGACACAAAATCTCTTTGATTGAATTTTCAGAGCAAAATAAATGACAGAAGTGGCTCATTTTTTCATACTGTATAGCTTGATGTCTCTATTTTATAAATTTGAAATAAAATTTGGGGGTCACCTGCCATCCAAGAGATTTGTTGACCTCTGATAATGAGTGCAAATAGGCCAAATGTTGGGAAAACATACATAAAATATCTTTGATTGAATTTTCAGAGCCAAAAAATGACAGAAGTGGCTCATTTTTTCATACTGTATAGCTTGATGTCTCTATTTTATAAAATTGAAATAAAATTTGGGGGTCACCGGCCATCCAAGAGATTTTTTGACCTCTGAAAATGAGTGCAAATAGGCCAAATGTTGGGGAAAACGAACATGAAATATCTTTGATTGAATTTTCAGAGCAAAATAAATGACAGAAGTGGCTCATTTTTCATACTGTATAGCTTGATATTTCTTTTTTATAAAATTGAAATAAAATTTGGGGGTCACCGGCCATCCAAGAGATTTTTTTTACCTTTTGAAAATGAGTGCAAATAGGCTAAATATTGGGAAAACAGACACAAAATCTCTTTGATTGAATTTTCAGAGCAAAATAAATGACAGAAGTGGCTCATTTTTTCATACTGTATAGCTTGATGTCTCTATTTTATAAAATTGAAATAAAATTTGGGGATCACCGGCCATCCAAGAGATTTTTTGACCTCTGAAAATGAGTGCGGTTGTATAAAGCTGCGTCCTGCGGAGCATTTGGTTATTACTGTGCTTAAACCATATTTGTGACAACATATGAAAAGTGTGAGCTGACAGTCTGCTTAGTTTTTATCCATAACGTCTTATTCTGACTTTCTATCTAAAAGGTTTTCACGTGTCAATATTAATGTTTCTATATAAAAGGAAGATGTGGTATGGTAATTGATTGTTAATGAGGCAACTCTCCGCAATAGACCAAATGACACAGAAGTTAACAGCTACAGGTCAAAAGTTGTTATCGCATAGTGAGCTGTAAAAGGCCCTTTAATGACTAATGAAAACATTTCAAATGAGAAAACTGAAGGCATATCAATGTACAAAATGATGAACTAAAAAAAAATATGTGACACAAACAAGACAACCACTGTCTGAAATACAGGTTCATGACTTGGGACAGGCACATACATAATGTTGTGGGGTTAATGATTGAAGGTGACAACCCTTCCCCTAAACCTGGGACAGTGGTATGATTTGGTACAAAATAAGGGGTTTTATCAATTTGTATTATTCATTAGTGAACTCTTAATCTAGCGAAAAGTAGATTAAAATGTACCACAGATAAATTTGCAGAATGAGTTGTATGAGTAGTCAGGACCCTTGTATTACAAACTTTATGGAGCAAGAAAAATGTGATGAGGTTTGTATGTACATAACATGCATAAAGTCTGAAATAGAATTAAAGATTTCAGTATATTCGCATTTTACAATAATTTTTGTAACTGCTGTATTTCGCGTTATTTTTCTTTCCTACTGTAGGATAGGAAGTGGTTCAAATATTATATATTTTTGAATTCTCATAAATTCTACCTATAACTTTTGGACTAGTTTAAATCTCGGTCTATTTCTGTAATTTGTTCTTACATATTTTTGATTTTTTAACTCTGTATGCTTACATTGCCTATGTAAATTTTAAAACTGTTTGTATGCACATTGAACGACAAATTTATGTGACGTATAAAAAAATTTATGACGTCAGACACTCGAGTCAATCCATGTGTTCGTAGATAGATGTTTTTGTGTTCTGTTAAATTGTCCATTTTAAAATGGTTATGCGATGATGACTGATGTACCCATATTTTGACTATTTTATTAATTGTGACTGTTTATTTAACGCATCGTGTAAATATAACGGAATTTGATGAGACTGTTATTAATGAGAGAGGGTTAGCGCTATAGAACCAGGTTTAATCCACCATTTTCTACATTTGGAAATGCCTGTACAAAGTTAGGAATATGACAGTTCTTGTCTATTCGTTTTTGATGCGTTTTGTTATTTGATTTTGCCATGTGATTATGGACTTTCCAAATTGATTTTCCTCTGAGTTCAGTATTTTTGTGATTTTACTTTATACATGTATGCCACTTGAGACTAAAATTACATGCACTAGAAATAAGCCGACAAAAGAGGCAATTTTTAATAACTACAGTTGTAGTATGCATTTTTAACTCACCTGGCCCACAGGGCCAAGTGAGCTTTTCTCATCGTCCGTCGTTAGCTTTTACAAAAATCTTCTCCTCTGAAACTACTTGACCAAGTTTAACTAAACTTAGCTACAATCATTATTAGGGTATTTAGTTTTAAAAATGTGTGGCCTGACCCGGCCAACCAAACAAGATGGCCACCATAGCTAAAAATAGAACATAGGAGTAAAATGTAGATTTTGGCTTACAACTCTGAAACCAAAGCATTTAAAGCAAATTAAACAAGGGGTTAACTTGTTTATTTAGTCAATATTAATCTGCCCTGAAATTTTCAGATGAATTGGACAACTAGTTGTTGGGTTGCTGCCCCCCCCCCCCCCCCCCCCAATTGATAATTTTTAAAGAAATTTATCTGTTTTTGATTATTATGTTGAATACTTTTATAGATAGAGATACACTGTAAACAGCAATAATGTTCAGTAAACTAAGAACTACAAATAGGTCATCATGACCAAGATGGTCAGTTGATCACTTTAGAAGTTATTGCCCTTTATAGTCAATTTTTTACAATTTTCATGAATTTGGTAAATTTTTGTAATTTTTCCTCTATAACTAAAAGGCCAAGTTTATTACAGATAAAGAAAATTGTAAGTGGCAAGAATGATCAGTAAAGTATAATCTGCAAACAAATCACCATCGCCAAAACGCAATTTTGTCATGAGTCCATCTGCTTCCTTTCTTTAATGTGCACATACACCAAGGTGAGCGACACAGGCTCTTAAAAGCCTCTAGTATATAGTTTTTCTTTCGAAAAGTATTCTATATTAATAAGAAACACACATTATGTGAATAAAAACATTTCATATTCAGTAGAATATTTTTGAAATTGCAATATATTTGTAGGAAGGGGAGATAATCGTTTTTGTTTTCAAAAAGTCTTTATTCAAAAGAATAGTATTTTAGGTTATCTACCCATGGAAACTTATCAATAGCATATTGTTATTTCACACATATTTTACTGAATATATGATGTATTATTTTAAATGATATATGATTCTTTTCAAAAGAAAAACTATATGAAAGCTTAGTTTGGACATTTTTATAGAAATTAAAAATAAAACAGTTGACCTTTAGTATGGTAATGGCTATAATATAACTATACAGATTGATAGACTGATTTAGATACAACATCAATACAGTGAAGTTAAAGTCTTATAGGATTGTAAGAATGTTTATTTTATCACCTTGCACTTTCACATTTTGACTGAACAATTTGTTCAAATTGTTTACCAGTTGAACAATTTGGTTAAATAAAACAAATTGCAACTTGGTCAACATTTTTAATGAGTTGCAATTGGTGGAGAGCAACACTAACAGTCAAGTCACTGTAATAGTCCTTATTTCATTCACTTAATGATGAAGTGATTTTCAAAGTAGGTCTTAATGTTTGGGACCAATATTTGTTTTTGTTTTAAGAGCAATATAAACAGTAAATTTCTGCAAGCATTTCAAAATAAAATTCCTTTCAATTAATCAACAAGTTTACATGACGACAAGCTGGATACTTCAGTACAGAAAATTCATTTGAGTTGTCATAATGTAAGCCATTTTACTCAAAGTTTTGGATGAGTCCAAAAAGATGTTTTACACTCATTAGCATCTCTGATAAACATCTTGTAGCAAAATATCTTTTTGGGTTAAGCCTTGGACCATCATTTACATATTAATATAGCAGCAGCCCTTTTAACAAAAATCTGAAGTGTAAAATTAAAAACCAATTGTTCAGAGAACAATTGAAGGTCTTTCAACCGATAAGTATCTATTTTGATATGAAAATATTAAAATTCAGTTGAAAATGTCAGTTCCAATGACTTAATGATGTATAAATATGAATTTCGAGCAAAGGTCAAAATCTAGAACGTCCAATTAACCTATGACCTTGACCTCAATTTCAAGGTCATAAACCAAGGACCCCAAATCAAAAGACCCTAGGTCTCTAATATGTATGGTTCATGAGTAATATCACTTTACGCATAATTCTAAATATAAGAGGGGCAGAAACTCCAATTTATTGTCTACTCAACCTTTCAACCAAAATGTATAAGCTACCACATGTCGTAACTAACAATGTAGTAAAAATAATTTGTCGATATCTTACAAGGTTAATGAAAATAGGTAAAAATAGGCCAAAATCAAAATTTAGATTTTGACCTTGACCTTTGACCTTGACCTAATTTTATTTTTTTTGGACCAAGGACCTTAAATCAAAAGACCCTAGGTCTCTATCACTTATGATTTACCAGTTAGAAATGCAAATCACTTATATTATATACAAAAGGGGGGATAACTCTCATATGGACTCTCCTGATAGCTTCGGTTAAAATTAAAATCCTCATCCTTAAGATGTAAAGAGCAATTTGGTAAAATAAATGTGTCGCTATCTTTTAAGGTTGCGAAGGAGTAGTGACCACAAGAAAAACAGTGTTTGGGGAGATAACCCTTACAACATAAAATTTTTGGTTATGCCTCTGTCAATTTTTAAAGCGTATAAACTTTACGATATCATATTCCAAATATCTAAGAGACATCTTTTGAAACATCAATAATATGCAAGAAAAAAGTTAGCCTGAAGAAAAAAAAAAAAGAATAATAATGAAAACCCAATTGTTCATAGAACAATTGAAGGTCTTTCCACTAGTAAAGATCTATTTTATTATCAAAATATTAAAAATCAATCTAAAATGTCAGTTCGTATGACTTTATAACGTATAAATATGAATTTAAAGCAAAGGTCAAAATCTAGAACGTCCTATTAACCTTTGACCTTGACCTCAATTTCAAGGTCACCAACCAAGGACCTCAAATAAAAAGACTCTAGGTCTGTCATATGTATGGTTAATGAGTTATATCACTTTAGGCATGATTTTAAATATAAGATGGGCGAAAACTCCCATTTATTGTTTACGCACCCTTCCAACCAAAATATATAAGTTACAACATGTCGCAACTCACAATTTAGTAAAAAAATTTGTCAATATCTTTCACGGTTGTTGAAAATAAGAGAAAAATAAGCCAAAATCAAAGAATAGAATATGACCTTGACCTTTAACATTGGCCTTATTTTCATTTATTTAGACCAAGGACCTCAAATCTAAAGACCCTAGGCCTATATCACTGATGGTTTACCAGTTAGAAACGCATATCACTTATATCAAATGCAAAAGTGGAAATAACTCTCATATGGAGTCTCAGGATAACTTTGGTCCAAATGAATATCCTAATCATGAAGACCTAACGAGCAATTTGGTAAAATAAATTTGTCGTAATCTTTTACGGTTGCGAAGGAGTAGTGGCCACAAGAAAAACAGTGTTTGGGGAGATAACTCTTACAACGTAAAGTATTTTGTTACGCAGTTGTAAATTTTTAAAGCATATAAACTATACGACATCATATTCCAAATATCTAAGCGACATCTTTTGAAACATCAATACTACGCAAGAAAAAAATTTAGGCGGAAGAAAAAAAAATAAAAATTAAAAACCAATTGTTCAGAGAACAATTGTAGGTCTTTCCACTAGTAAGGTCTATTTTGATATTGAAATATGAAAAATCAGTTTAAAATGTTAGTTCCTATGGCTTTATGATGTATTTATATGAATTTAAGGCAAGGTCAAAATCTAGAACGTCATATTAACCTACGACCTTGACCTCAATTTCAAGGTCACAAACAAAGGACCTTAGATCAAAAGACCCTAGGTCTTTCATATGTTTGGTTAATGAGTAATATCACTTTATGCATAATTCTAAATGTAAGATGGGCAAAAACTCCCATTTATTGTCTGCGCACCCTTTCAACCAAAATATACAAGTAAGGACATGTAGCAACTAACAATTTATGAAAAATTATTTGTCGATATGTCATACAGTTTTTGAAAATAAATGAAAATAAGCCAAAATCAAAATTTAGAATATGACCTTGACCTTTGACCTTGACCTAATTTTTATTTTTTTGGACCAAGGACCTCAAATCTAAAGACCCTATGTCTTTATCACTTATGGTTTATCATTTAAAAATGCATATCACTTAATTAAATTGAAAAGGGGGAATAACTCTCATATGGCGTCTCCGTAAAGCTTCGGTCCAAATGAATATCCTAATCCTGAAGATGTAACGAGCAATTTGGTAAAATAAATTTGTCGTAATTATTAACGGTTGCGAAGGAGTAGTGGCCACAAGAAAAACAGTGTTTGTTGAGATAACTCTTACAACGTAAAGTATTTTGTTACGCAGTTGTGAATTTTTAAAGCATATAAACTATACGATATCATATTCCAAATATCTAAGCGACATCTTTTGAAACATCAATACTACGCAAGAAATAAATTAGGCGGAAGAAAAAAAAAATAATTAAAAACCAATTGTTCAAAGAACAATTGGAGGTCTTTCCACAAGTATAGATCTATTTTATTATCAAAATATTAAAAATCAATCTAAAATGTCAGTTCCTTTGACTTTATAATGTATAAATATGAATTTAAAGCAAAGGTCAAAATCTAGAACGTTCTAATAACCTATGACATTGACCTCAATTTCAAGGTCACAATCCAAGGACCATAAATCAAAAGACCCTAGGTCTTTAATATGTTTGGTTAATGAGTAATATCACTTGACGCGTTATTCTAAATGTAAGATGGGCAAAAATTCCCATTTATTGTCGGGGCACCCTTTCAACCAAAATATACAAGTTAGGACATGTCGCAACTAACAATTTAAGAAAAATTATTTGTCGATATGTCATAAGGTATTAAAAAATAAGAGAAAATAAGCCAAAATCAAAATTAAGAATATGACCTTGACCTTTGACCCTGACCTTCATTTTTTTGGACCAAGGACCTCAAATCTGAGGACCCTAGGTCTCTATCACTAATGGTTTACTAGTTTGAAATGCATATCACTTGAATCAAATGAAAAAGGGGGAATAACTGTCTCTGTAAAGCTTTGGTCCAAATGAATACCCTTATCTTTAAGACGTAACGAGCAATTTGGTAAAATGAATTTGTCGTAATCCTTTACGGTTGTGAACGAGTAGTGGCCACAAGAAAAACAGTGTTTGGGGAGATAACTCTTACAACGTAAAGTTTTTTGTTATGTCGTTGTAATTTTTTAAAGCGTATAAACTATACGATATCATATTCCAAATATCTAAGCGACATCTTGTGAAACATCAATACTACGCAAGAAAAAAAATTAGGTGGAAGAAAAAAAAAAAAAAAAATAATAATCAGAACAAATTCAATAGGTCTTTCCACGGAAAGGTGGAAAGACCTAATAATAATCAGAACAAATTCAATAGGTCTTTCCACGGAAAGGTGGAGAGACCTAATAATCAGAACAAAACATATAGGTCTTTCAACCGAAAAGGTTGAAAGACCTAATTAATCTTACGATAAAAATATTAAGTTGAATTGTTAAGGAATATTTTAGACTTACGATCAATTTTACACTATAAGATTTTTTGTGAAAAGGGCTACAGGATCTTCACATTCTTTTTTTGTGTGTTACCAATTACCTGAAAACTGCATGTTTTGAATTATTCCAACATTGTTTATGTAATGATAATACCTTATGTTCAAGGCATTTTAATATGCTATTACATCAATTCTGTATATTAAGAATTAGAATCATGGATTTTTTTCCAGCACTATCAGATTTAAAAAATCTTCAAGCGAGTCAAAGAAAACGTAGTCCTGATGCTAGTCTCAAAACGTCAAGAGGGTCTAGAAGGATGAGATCTCCTGCTAAGCCTCCAGCAACTCCCATAGGGTCTTGGGGTAAGTCCCCTATAAAATCACCAACTAAAAGTCCTGCTCCTGATAGAATGACACCTATATCCCCTTCAAAGGAGGGGAGGGATTCCCCAGCCAAACAACCCTCTGTATCTTTTCATGAAGAGACAGGGTCACAGAAAGGTCACGAGTCTGCTGGAGGTTCAAAACAGGGTGGATCAGTCATTAGTGTTACAAAAGGTTAAACACATGAAATCTGCCTAGATGGGATGGTTTTAAATTAATAGATTGAAATAGGGATTATCTCAAAATGTACAGTTTGCATCTACAATTATTTTATTATTACATATATGTTTTGAGATTATCCCTTTATAATTGTGGGTGTGGACTACTAGTAATGACATTTTGTGAAATGATTGACATTGGAATTATCTGCAGATTATTAATTTGTATTTGATTGTGGTTTAATTTTTAGTGGTTTGAATGTTACTAAATGAATTTCTAACAGAAAAAGTAATTTGTTGATCTTTTTGACAAATAACAACTTAAAGGAAGCATGTGAAATAAAATAACTGTAATTGCCTAATTTGAAAGTTGTTTGAGTTTTGTGAAGTCTGAAATGATGTTTAAAATTGGTAATGTTTATAATTTCTTACAGTTCGAATAGGTAAATCTAGGACACCGTCACCTAGATGTATAGATAGAGATAAACTGTAAACAGCAATAATGTTAAGGAAATTTTGCTTTTTTTGGTTATTATCTTGAATATTATTATAGATTGAGATAAAATGTTCAGAGCAATAAATGTCGGCAAAGTAAGATCTACAAATAAGTCAACATGATCGAAATGGTCAGTTGACCCCCTTTAGGAGTTATTTCCCTTTATAGTCAATTTTTTTAACCATTTTTCGTAAATCTTAGTAATCTTTTACAAAAATCTTCTCCTCTGAAACTACTGGGCCAAATAAAACCAAACTTGGCCACAATCATCATTGGGGAATCTAGTTTAAAAATGTGTCCGATGACCGGGCCAACCAACCAAGATAACCGCCACGTCTAAAAATAGAACATAGAGCTAAAATGCAGGTTTTGGCTTATAACTCGTAAACCAAAGCATTTAAAGCAAATCTGACAGTAGTAAAATTGTTTATCAGGTCAAGATCTGTCTGTCCTGAAATTTTCAGATGAATCGGACAACCCGTTGTTGGGTTGCTGACCCTGAATTTGTAATTTTAAGGAAATTTTGCTGTTTTTGGTTATTATCTTGAATATTATTATAGATTGAGATAAAATGTTCAGAGCAATAAATGTCGGCAAAGTAAGATCTACAAATAAGTCAACATGACCAAAATGGTCTGTTGACCTCTTAAGGAGTTGTTGCCCTTTATAGTCAATTTTTAACAATTTTTCATAAATCTAAGTAATCTTTTACAAAAATCTTCTCTGAAACTACTGGGCCAAGTTCATTATAGAGATAATTGTAGGCAGCAAGAATGTTCAGTAAAGTAAGATGTACAAACACATCATCACCAAAACACAATTTTGCCATGAATCCATCTGCGTCCTTTGTTTAATATTCAAATAGACCAAGGTGAGTGACACAGCCTCTAGGTTAATGTAAATACAATGTATGTGCTAGGGGCCTAAATTGACCCTGAATTATTTCAAGTGTTTTTGGCCTAAGACTTTTTAATACATAACATACTATTAAATTATTACATGTAATATATTATGCCATTTGTAATTTCCTTTTTATTTAAAGTACATTTAAAACATATGAGAGGATTCAGAGGCAGCCATGGGAAAAACTTGGTTAATAATATAGGGAATCACTGGAGCATGACCTGAGCGGGTCCCCTTTTAGGCAGTCAGTGAGCCCCCACTTATGAAAAATTCTGGATCCGTCACTGAGATTTTTTTTACAACAAAAACATTCACGAGGTTTTAAATTGCAGGAAAATATCACCTCTTCATACAAGCCCCCACCCTTTTTTCATTCAAAAACCTACTAAACATGCTAAAAGGCACATACTTATACATTTGTATAATTTTGACTTTTGAATAATTATTAAACATTTTACATGTCTGATACATGTACATCAAATTAGTCTATAATATATATATTATGATTGCCATGAAATTTGGTCCGTAGCCTTTTAATTTAGTAAGCTCTGGTCACACAAAGTTGGTTAAGATCAGTTAGTTCCTACTATCCTATTAGATAGGAACATCCTTTGATTTTATCTTTATTTACAAAATAAAGACTCTTGTGTGAACATTACCATGCGTTCATCATGAAAATCAATCATCATGATTATGTAATCATTTTTATAAATTTGATTACATATCTTGAAAAAAAAATTCATACACCTTTAAAAAATATGCCTTTAAGAGGAAGTGTTTAAAGAGTTGAAATTATACTGTAACTTTTGGTCATGAATGGACCAGCTTAAAAACGTTAAAAATGTTTGACGCCATCAAGAGAATATGACACGCACTTAGCGCAGGTGTACTTTTTTAAAAGTTTGCCTTTAATGTCTTTAACCATGTTAACATATTAAAGAAATGCACTTCAAAATAACTGTGTAGAGACCTAACAAGCAATTAAATTTAGAAAAATATCATTTTATGCCAAGACCACTTTTCCTGTTTAGGTAGTAAAAGTTTTGTTTTTCTCTCATGAAGATTCTGTAGGATCAAATATATTATAGGAGGGTAAGAAAAAGTTTTCAGGAATAGAGAATAATGCATGTAATGTTCACACTACATTTGTAAATAAAGAAAATAGACATACATGTAACAATGAAGAAAAACGGGTTGTTAAATTATAAGAAGAACAGAAAAATGGAAATTTTTTTAGAGATAAATGGTATAAAGAATTAAATAGGAATGAAATGAAGGACCCTTAATCGGTAAGAAAGGTAGTTTTGTGAAATGATTCATTTATAAAAATAATGTTTACAGTGTAGATCCCGCTAACTTGTTTTACCCCGCCACATTATTTATGTATGAGTCTGTCCCAAGTCAGGAGCCTGTAATTCAGTGGTTGTCATTTCTTTATGTGTTACATATTTGGTTTTCATTCATTTTTTGTTATACAAGTAAGGCCGTTTTTTTTCTTGTTTGAATTGTTGTACATCATGTACATTGTACATTGTCATATCTGGGCCTTTCATTGCTGACTTCATATGCGGTATGGTCATTGTTGAAGGCCGTATGGTGACCATTAGCTGTTTATGAAGGCGCCATTTTGGTCTCTTTAGGATACATTGAAGTTGTCTCATTGGCAATCATACCACATCTTTTTTATATAGATGGATTTTGCTCTAACATGTCTTAATTTTAAGTGAGGATGCTTAACCAAAAATGTTATTACTGGTATCCGGGCAAAATCAACTGCATTAACATTCGAATATTCCCGGTTTACAACAAGAAAATTCTGTTTGCATATGCATTTAATTATAAAACCTTTACTTTCATGAATCATGACCTTTTCTCCCAGAAACCTAAATGGTCTGAATTGTTGTTTGGATGGAGAGTTGTCTCATTGGCACTCACAACACATCTTCCTATATCTATGAACCCTATGCAGATGACATATTTCAAGGCCACAAAATTTTCAAACTATAACATGATAAAAGTACCATGAGCTATGCCTATGACATTTATAAATAATTTTCAGCCTGAAAAAGGGGGCTGTCATTGTATTTTGTTCGACACGGATATTATTATGAAATTATTTACGCTTACATGTTATTTTTCAGTGGTCGTGAATCGCTCTTTGAACATGTATATTCAATTCATTAGTACTTACTTGTCAGTTTAAATTTCCCCCTTTTCATGATTTGTTTACATCATCTTTCGCATGTTTGTCGGACCTTTTCTAGTGTAAGACAAGAGTGAAACTGATTCATAAGCTACCAAAATGAAGATCGTTATCTATAATTTCGATCTGCATTACAGTATTCATGAAAAGCAGTTTTACACGTGTTCGATAAATGTGAGTTATTCTCTTTTCATTCTTCTCCTTCGTCAAAACATGCTCCATATTTATTTTTAGAACGGAAGTCCTATTTCAACAATGACAATTGTAACAATAAATTTTATTAAGTTTTAAAATTACATTTCAAAGTTATTCAACACTTTCTCAATGCATTTGAATAAAAAAGGTTATTTAAATGATCATATTTTACTGTTATGGAAAATTACGACGATGTACATCACTTACGATATCAATGCGCAAATTTATGCGCAGACGGCGCGAAAATTTAAACCCCCGAACTACCTTAACACAAAGAGTATACACTAATCTGTACGGGGATAAATAGAATGCGCTGCGCAATATGCAATAAATTTGACACTGCTTTGAATCCACAACGGGAATAAATAAGAACTTGAAGAATAAAATATCTTTTGCTTGAAAATAAAGTTTTTAATAAGTTATATCGATATTTGTTAATTTCAGTTTAACAAAGAAACCAGAGGTTATCTTTAATAATGATATATGTTTACTATTTGTTATCAATAGTGATGAACATGAAATAGTATAAGTTCTGTAGTAAATATCGAGGAGAAGACAGACATATAAGGTGTTCATGTACATAAACCTCGTATGTATAAAGTTAGCACTATATATACCTATGTAAACGTTTTTTTAATAACATCTCTTTAAAAACGTTTTTTTCTGCTTGATATAGCCCTGCCTTATATGGTTACCATCATATGGAATGCAACAAGAAGTTCCAATAATATGATACAAAGCACGAATCACAATAGGTCATGTTAATAATTGTCCAAAATATTACTTTTTTTTTTTTAGAAAAATGCGTGCTATACCTTTTAACTTTGCAAACTGTAAATAACATACATTGAAAAAGATGGGCGAAAGATCCCAGAAAGACAGTCAACCTCATAGATTGAAAATAAATTTATAACGCCATGGCTAAAAAATAAAAATAAAATTTTACAAATAATAGAACAAAAGACAAAATATACAAAACTAAGGACAAAACATAGACAACTAAAGACAAAGCAACATGTGCCCCACAAAAAATCGGGGGTTGTGAAAGTTACGTCAACCGACGCAAAGAAATTAATTGATACAAAGGCGCATAATACATTTTCTCTCACATTTTACTTACTCTCTTCATCTTTTAAAACAACAAACGTTAATAATAAGTTAATAAATAATGAACAAACCTTTGTTAGATTTTCCACTACAATCATTTCTTGTTGTAACATGTGATCTCTGGGTATAATGTAACCTCCTACGTCTTCATAATGCTTTCTAATTGTATTAATGTTTTCAATTGAACTGTCTCTTCTGAATTGTGCTGTCTTTATTTTAGCATTCTCTGTATCAAACGCACGTTCGTGTTTTAGATAACATAACCCTTTACACTTAGTTCGTTCTCCATCAAAACATCTAAATACCAAATTATTTGATTAATAAAATTATATAGACATTTAAAACAAGAAATCAGTATTTCTATTGTAACCATGATACTATCTCTACTTTTCCGCCATCTATATTTTCAATATTAAAGATGAAAAAATACTGTAACAAAAATACCGATCTCCAAGGTAACTAGAATAAGGACAAAACCAAACGTTAGCCATTTTAGAGAAGACACGCGCAGTAAGTTAATGTCTTGATAATCTTAAGCATTATCCAAATAGTATCATTATGGCCCTAACACGACAGTTATATTTAAAAAGACAAATGCACGAACTATCTATTCAGCATCATAATACGATATTTTAAAAGATATTCACCAAATTAATTACTTACTAAACGTAAAATATTCATAACGTTTCTACAGATTAACAGAAAGAGTCTATCACTTATCTAAAAGGATTAGGTGTCAAAATATTAAGCCTTCGGTCTGGATCGACATTTATAATCGAAATGCTCATTTGATTCTGTTTAATTGGTACCTTTATTTTTATTCAATTAGATTAAAGATTGGCCTACCAGCGACTGGATATTCTTTTTATCCGTATCGGCTACATTTGAAATGTCATAACCTCAAACCTAATCTTTTTTTGCCACGATTGTGACATAACAAATAAGATTGATCACCAGTTGTGTACGCTACAATCTTAGCAAAACAAACATACCCATAATCAATAATCTCATCATAAATACCAGGATTAGATTTGTGTACGTTAGACACGCGTTTCAACTACGAAAGACTCGCATGTGACGCTGTTGTTCCCTCTTTAATGAATTACAAAAAATGCACAACAAGACATACCTTTCAACTCTTCCAATATTAATTTCATAACCACATGCATCTGTATTTCTCGATTCAAATTGTGTTGTACAGTGTTGGGGACAGCAACTTGTTTTTGCATATTTAGTCTGAACATGATTTGTGTCCATTTTCATATATTTCTCTTGTTTCTGAAATATCAATGATTCGTACCATTAATAAAGGCATTAGTACTATACCGCTGTTTGAAAGTCATAATTCGATTGAGAGAAAAAAAATCCTTGCTACAAACTAAAACCGAGGGAAACACATCGAAAATAAGAGGAAAACAACGAAACAACAGCAACACTGAAGCTCAACAGAATAAAAAGACAATTTAACACACACATAAACGATGGATAAGATAATAACTGAACTTTTCCTGATTTGGTACAGGACAATTAAGAAAAAAATGGTAGACAGAAACTTGTTGTGTGGCTAGCCAATCACTGCGCATTTGCGGCAATGCTAAATATAACACTTGAAAAACAATTGTATAAACATCATGCTAAATAAAATGAAATCGGATTAAGATTTGCTAAAAATATGGAAATAACAAAAAACTAGAGGCTCTAAAGAGCCTGTGTCGCTCACCTTGTCTATGTGAATATTAAACAAAGGAAGCAGATTGAAAATTGACTACAAAGGTCAATAACTCCTACAGGGGTCAATTGACCATTTCGTTCATGTTGACTTATTTGTAGATCTTACTTTGCTGAACATATTGCAACAAAATTGGTACCGTTGATTTTATTACTACCACTGGGTCGATGCCTCTGCTGGTGGACTATTAGTCCCCGAGGGTATCACCAACCCAGTAGCCAGTACTTCGGTACTGGCATGAAAATACGGATTTTTTTGTGTTATTAAAATTTGCTGTTACAAAATATTATAAATTATTATAAACTAAGGAATGTATCTCCCTCATGCAAAGCTCTGATTCCTTTCACGAATTTGGCTATACTTTTTGGACCTTTTGGATTATAGCTCTTCATCTTTTATATAAGCTTTGGATTTCAAATATTTTGGCCACGAGCATCACTGAAGAGACATGTATTGTCGAAATGCGCATCTGGTGCAACAAAATTGGTACCGTTGATTTTATTACTACCACTGGGTCGATGCCTCTGCTGGTGGACTATTAGTCCCCGAGGGTATCACCAGCCCAGTAGCCAGTACTTCGGTACTGGCATGAAAATACGGATTTTTTTGTGTTATTAAAATTTGCTGTTACAAAATATTATAAATTATTATAAATTAAGGAATGTATCTCCCTCATGCAAAGCCCTGATTCCTTTCACGAATTTGGCTATACTTTTTTGACCTTTTGGATTATAGCTCTTCATCTTTTATATAAGCTTTGGATTTCAAATATTTTGGCCACGAGCATCACTGAAGAGACATGTATTGTCGAAATGCGCATCTGGTGCAACAAAATTGGTACCGTTGATTTTATTACTACCACTGGGTCGATGCCTCTGCTGGTGGACTATTAGTCCCCGAGGGTATCACCAGCCCAGTAGCCAGTACTTCGGTACTGGCATGAAAATACGGATTTTTTTGTGTTATTAAAATTTGCTGTTACAAAATATTATAAATTATTATAAATTAAGGAATGTATCTCCCTCATGCAAAGCTCTGATTCCTTTCACGAATTTGGCTATACTTTTTGGACCTTTTGGATTATAGCTCTTCATCTTTTATATAAGCTTTGGATTTCAAATATTTTGGCCACGAGCATCACTGAAGAGACATGTATTGTCGAAATGCGCATCTGGTGCAACAAAATTGGTACCGTTGATTTTATTACTACCACTGGGTCGATGCCTCTGCTGGTGGACTATTAGTCCCCGAGGGTATCACCAGCCCAGTAGCCAGTACTTCGGTACTGGCATGAAAATACGGATTTTTTTGTGTTATTAAAATTTGCTGTTACAAAGTATTATAAATTATTATAAATTAAGGAATGTATCTCCCTCATGCAAAGCTCTGATTCCTTTCACGAATTTGGCTATACTTTTTGGACCTTTTGGATTATAGCTCTTCATCTTTTATATAAGCTTTGGATTTCAAATATTTTGGCCACGAGCATCACTGAAGAGACATGTATTGTCGAAATGCGCATCTGGTGCAACAAAATTGGTACCGTTGATTTTATTACTACCACTGGGTCGATGCCTCTGCTGGTGGACTATTAGTCCCCGAGGGTATCACCAGCCCAGTAGCCAGTACTTCGGTACTGGCATGAAAATACGGATTTTTTTGTGTTATTAAAATTTGCTGTTACAAAATATTATAAATTATTATAAATTAAGGAATGTATCTCCCTCATGCAAAGCCCTGATTCCTTTCACGAATTTGGCTATACTTTTTGCACCTTTTGGATTATAGCTCTTCATCTTTTATATAAGCTTTGGATTTCAAATATTTTGGCCACGAGCATCACTGAAGAGACATGTATTGTCGAAATGCGCATCTGGTGCAACAAAATTGGTACCGTTGATTTTATTACTACCACTGGGTCGATGCCTCTGCTGGTGGACTATTAGTCCCCGAGGGTATCACCAGCCCAGTAGCCAGTACTTCGGTACTGGCATGAAAATACGGATTTTTTTGTGTTATTAAAATTTGCTGTTACAAAATATTATAAATTATTATAAATTAAGGAATGTATCTCCCTCATGCAAAGCTCTGATTCCTTTCACGAATTTGGCTATACTTTTTGGACCTTTTGGATTATAGCTCTTCATCTTTTATATAAGCTTTGGATTTCAAATATTTTGGCCACGAGCATCACTGAAGAGACATGTATTGTCGAAATGCGCATCTGGTGCAACAAAATTGGTACCGTTGATTTTATTACTACCACTGGGTCGATGCCTCTGCTGGTGGACTATTAGTCCCCGAGGGTATCACCAGCCCAGTAGCCAGTACTTCGGTACTGACATGAAAATACGGATTTTTTTGTGTTATTAAAATTTGCTGTTACAAAATATTATAAATTATTATAAATTAAGGAATGTATCTCCCTCATGCAAAGCTCTGATTCCTTTCACGAATTTGGCTATACTTTTTGGACCTTTTGGATTATAGCTCTTCATCTTTTATATAAGCTTTGGATTTCAAATATTTTGGCCACGAGCATCACTGAAGAGACATGTATTGTCGAAATGCGCATCTGGTGCAACAAAATTGGTACCGTTGATTTTATTACTACCACTGGGTCGATGCCTCTGCTGGTGGACTATTAGTCCCCGAGGGTATCACCAGCCCAGTAGCCAGTACTTCGGTACTGGCATGAAAATACGGATTTTTTTGTGTTATTAAAATTTGCTGTTACAAAATATTATAAATTATTATAAATTAAGGAATGTATCTCCCTCATGCAAAGCCCTGATTCCTTTCACGAATTTGGCTATACTTTTTGCACCTTTTGGATTATAGCTCTTCATCTTTTATATAAGCTTTGGATTTCAAATATTTTGGCCACGAGCATCACTGAAGAGACATGTATTGTCGAAATGCGCATCTGGTGCAACAAAATTGGTACCGTTGATTTTATTACTACCACTGGGTCGATGCCGCTGCTGGTGGACTATTAGTCCCCGAGGGTATCACCAGCCCAGTAGCCAGTACTTCGGTACTGGCATGAAAATACGGATTTTTTTGTGTTATTAAAATTTGCTGTTACAAAATATTATAAATTATTATAAATTAAGGAATGTATCTCCCTCATGCAAAGCTCTGATTCCTTTCACGAATTTGGCTATACTTTTTTGACCTTTTGGATTATAGCTCTTCATCTTTTATATAAGCTTTGGATTTCAAATATTTTGGCCACGAGCATCACTGAAGAGACATGTATTGTCGAAATGCGCATCTGGTGCAACAAAATTGGTACCGTTGATTTTATTACTACCACTGGGTCGATGCCTCTGCTGGTGGACTATTAGTCCCCGAGGGTATCACCAGCCCAGTAGCCAGTACTTCGGTACTGGCATGAAAATACGGATTTTTTTGTGTTATTAAAATTTGCTGTTACAAAATATTATAAATTATTATAAATTAAGGAATGTATCTCCCTCATGCAAAGCTCTGATTCCTTTCACGAATTTGGCTATACTTTTTGGACCTTTTGGATTATAGCTCTTCATCTTTTATATAAGCTTTGGATTTCAAATATTTTGGCCACGAGCATCACTGAAGAGACATGTATTGTCGAAATGCGCATCTGGTGCAACAAAATTGGTACCGTTGATTTTATTACTACCACTGGGTCGATGCCTCTGCTGGTGGACTATTAGTCCCCGAGGGTATCACCAGCCCAGTAGCCAGTACTTCGGTACTGGCATGAAAATACGGATTTTTTTGTGTTATTAAAATTTGCTGTTACAAAATATTATAAATTATTATAAATTAAGGAATGTATCTCCCTCATGCAAAGCTCTGATTCCTTTCACGAATTTGGCTATACTTTTTGCACCTTTTGGATTATAGCTCTTCATCTTTTATATAAGCTTTGGATTTCAAATATTTTGGCCACGAGCATCACTGAAGAGACATGTATTGTCGAAATGCGCATCTGGTGCAACAAAATTGGTACCGTTGATTTTATTACTACCACAGGGTCGATGCCTCTGCTGGTGGACTATTAGTCCCCGAGGGTATCACCAGCCCAGTAGCCAGTACTTCGGTACTGGCATGAAAATACGGATTTTTTTGTGTTATTAAAATTTGCTGTTACAAAATATTATAAATTATTATAAATTAAGGAATGTATCTCCCTCATGCAAAGCCCTGATTCCTTTCACGAATTTGGCTATACTTTTTGCACCTTTTGGATTATAGCTCTTCATCTTTTATATAAGCTTTGGATTTCAAATATTTTGGCCACGAGCATCACTGAAGAGACATGTATTGTCGAAATGCGCATCTGGTGCAACAAAATTGGTACCGTTGATTTTATTACTACCACTGGGTCGATGCCTCTGCTGGTGGACTATTAGTCCCCGAGGGTATCACCAGCCCAGTAGCCAGTACTTCGGTACTGGCATGAAAATACGGATTTTTTTGTGTTATTAAAATTTGCTGTTACAAAATATTATAAATTATTATAAATTAAGGAATGTATCTCCCTCATGCAAAGCTCTGATTCCTTTCACGAATTTGGCTATACTTTTTTGACCTTTTGGATTATAGCTCTTCATCTTTTATATAAGCTTTGGATTTCAAATATTTTGGCCACGAGCATCACTGAAGAGACATGTATTGTCGAAATGCGCATCTGGTGCAACAAAATTGGTACCGTTGATTTTATTACTACCACTGGGTCGATGCCTCTGCTGGTGGACTATTAGTCCCCGAGGGTATCACCAGCCCAGTAGCCAGTACTTCGGTACTGGCATGAAAATACGGATTTTTTTGTGTTATTAAAATTTGCTGTTACAAAATATTATAAATTATTATAAATTAAGGAATGTATCTCCCTCATGCAAAGCTCTGATTCCTTTCACGAATTTGGCTATACTTTTTGGACCTTTTGGATTATAGCTCTTCATCTTTTATATAAGCTTTGGATTTCAAATATTTTGGCCACGAGCATCACTGAAGAGACATGTATTGTCGAAATGCGCATCTGGTGCAACAAAATTGGTACCGTTGATTTTATTACTACCACTGGGTCGATGCCTCTGCTGGTGGACTATTAGTCCCCGAGGGTATCACCAGCCCAGTAGCCAGTACTTCGGTACTGGCATGAAAATACGGATTTTTTTGTGTTATTAAAATTTGCTGTTACAAAATATTATAAATTATTATAAATTAAGGAATGTATCTCCCTCATGCAAAGCTCTGATTCCTTTCACGAATTTGGCTATACTTTTTGGACCTTTTGGATTATAGCTCTTCATCTTTTATATAAGCTTTGGATTTCAAATATTTTGGCCACGAGCATCACTGAAGAGACATGTATTGTCGAAATGCGCATCTGGTGCAACAAAATTGGTACCGTTGATTTTATTACTACCACTGGGTCGATGCCTCTGCTGGTGGACTATTAGTCCCCGAGGGTATCACCAGCCCAGTAGCCAGTACTTCGGTACTGGCATGAAAATACAGATTTTTTTGTGTTATTAAAATTTGCTGTTACAAAATATTATAAATTATTATAAATTAAGGAATGTATCTCCCTCATGCAAAGCTCTGATTCCTTTCACGAATTTGGCTATACTTTTTGGACCTTTTGGATTATAGCTCTTCATCTTTTATATAAGCTTTGGATTTCAAATATTTTGGCCACGAGCATCACTGAAGAGACATGTATTGTCGAAATGCGCATCTGGTGCAACAAAATTGGTACCGTTGATTTTATTACTACCACTGGGTCGATGCCTCTGCTGGTGGACTATTAGTCCCCGAGGGTATCACCAGCCCAGTAGCCAGTACTTCGGTACTGGCATGAAAATACGGATTTTTTTGTGTTATTAAAATTTGCTGTTACAAAATATTATAAATTATTATAAATTAAGGAATGTATCTCCCTCATGCAAAGCTCTGATTCCTTTCACGAATTTGGCTATACTTTTTGGACCTTTTGGATTATAGCTCTTCATCTTTTATATAAGCTTTGGATTTCAAATATTTTGGCCACGAGCATCACTGAAGAGACATGTATTGTCGAAATGCGCATCTGGTGCAACAAAATTGGTACCGTTGATTTTATTACTACCACTGGGTCGATGCCTCTGCTGGTGGACTATTAGTCCCCGAGGGTATCACCAGCCCAGTAGCCAGTACTTCGGTACTGGCATGAAAATACGGATTTTTTTGTGTTATTAAAATTTGCTGTTACAAAATATTATAAATTATTATAAATTAAGGAATGTATCTCCCTCATGCAAAGCTCTGATTCCTTTCACGAATTTGGCTATACTTTTTGCACCTTTTGGATTATAGCTCTTCATCTTTTATATAAGCTTTGGATTTCAAATATTTTGGCCACGAGCATCACTGAAGAGACATGTATTGTCGAAATGCGCATCTGGTGCAACAAAATTGGTACCGTTGATTTTATTACTACCACAGGGTCGATGCCTCTGCTGGTGGACTATTAGTCCCCGAGGGTATCACCAGCCCAGTAGCCAGTACTTCGGTACTGGCATGAAAATACGGATTTTTTTGTGTTATTAAAATTTGCTGTTACAAAATATTATAAATTATTATAAATTAAGGAATGTATCTCCCTCATGCAAAGCCCTGATTCCTTTCACGAATTTGGCTATACTTTTAGCACCTTTTGGATTATAGCTCTTCATCTTTTATATAAGCTTTGGATTTCAAATATTTTGGCCACGAGCATCACTGAAGAGACATGTATTGTCGAAATGCGCATCTGGTGCAACAAAATTGGTACCGTTGATTTTATTACTACCACTGGGTCGATGCCTCTGCTGGTGGACTATTAGTCCCCGAGGGTATCACCAGCCCAGTAGCCAGTACTTCGGTACTGGCATGAAAATACGGATTTTTTTGTGTTATTAAAATTTGCTGTTACAAAATATTATAAATTATTATAAATTAAGGAATGTATCTCCCTCATGCAAAGCTCTGATTCCTTTCACGAATTTGGCTATACTTTTTGCACCTTTTGGATTATAGCTCTTCATCTTTTATATAAGCTTTGGATTTCAAATATTTTGGCCACGAGCATCACTGAAGAGACATGTATTGTCGAAATGCGCATCTGGTGCAACAAAATTGGTACCGTTGATTTTATTACTACCACTGGGTCGATGCCTCTGCTGGTGGACTATTAGTCCCCGAGGGTATCACCAGCCCAGTAGCCAGTACTTCGGTACTGGCATGAAAATACGGATTTTTTTGTGTTATTAAAATTTGCTGTTACAAAATATTATAAATTATTATAAATTAAGGAATGTATCTCCCTCATGCAAAGCTCTGATTCCTTTCACGAATTTGGCTATACTTTTTGCACCTTTTGGATTATAGCTCTTCATCTTTTATATAAGCTTTGGATTTCAAATATTTTGGCCACGAGCATCACTGAAGAGACATGTATTGTCGAAATGCGCATCTGGTGCAACAAAATTGGTACCGTTGATTTTATTACTACCACTGGGTCGATGCCTCTGCTGGTGGACTATTAGTCCCCGAGGGTATCACCAGCCCAGTAGCCAGTACTTCGGTACTGGCATGAAAATACAGATTTTTTTGTGTTATTAAAATTTGCTGTTACAAAATATTATAAATTATTATAAATTAAGGAATGTATCTCCCTCATGCAAAGCTCTGATTCCTTTCACGAATTTGGCTATACTTTTTGGACCTTTTGGATTATAGCTCTTCATCTTTTATATAAGCTTTGGATTTCAAATATTTTGGCCACGAGCATCACTGAAGAGACATGTATTGTCGAAATGCGCATCTGGTGCAACAAAATTGGTACCGTTGATTTTATTACTACCACTGGGTCGATGCCTCTGCTGGTGGACTATTAGTCCCTGAGGGTATCACCAGCCCAGTAGCCAATACTTCGGTACTGGCATGAAAATACGGATTTTTTTGTGTTATTAAAATTTGCTGTTACAAAATATTATAAATTATTATAAATTAAGGAATGTATCTCCCTCATGCAAAGCTCTGATTCCTTTCACGAATTTGGCTATACTTTTTGGACCTTTTGGATTATAGCTCTTCATCTTTTATATAAGCTTTGGATTTCAAATATTTTGGCCACGAGCATCACTGAAGAGACATGTATTGTCGAAATGCGCATCTGGTGCAACAAAATTGGTACCGTTGATTTTATTACTACCACTGGGTCGATGCCTCTGCTGGTGGACTATTAGTCCCCGAGGGTATCACCAGCCCAGTAGCCAGTACTTCGGTACTGGCATGAAAATACGGATTTTTTTGTGTTATTAAAATTTGCTGTTACAAAATATTATAAATTATTATAAATTAAGGAATGTATCTCCCTCATGCAAAGCTCTGATTCCTTTCACGAATTTGGCTATACTTTTTGGACCTTTTGGATTATAGCTCTTCATCTTTTATATAAGCTTTGGATTTCAAATATTTTGGCCACGAGCATCACTGAAGAGACATGTATTGTCGAAATGCGCATCTGGTGCAACAAAATTGGTACCGTTGATTTTATTATTGCTGTTTACAGTTTACCTATATCTATAATAATATTCAATATAATAACCAAAAACAGCAAAATTTCCTTAAAATTACCAATTCAGGGGCCGCAACCCAAAAACAGGTTGTCCAATTCATCTGAAAATTTCAGGGCAGATAGATCTTGACCTGATTAACAATTTTACTTCATGTCAGATTTTCTCTAAATTATTTGTTTTTTGAGTTATAGGCAAAAAACTGCATTTTACCCCTATGTTCTATTTTTAGCCATGGCGGCCAACTTGGTTTGATGGCCAGGTCACCGGACACAATTTTTAAACTAGATACCCCAAAGATGATTATGGCCAAGTTTCAAATAATTTGGCCCAGCAGTTTCAGGAGAGAAGATTTTTCTAAAAGATTACTAAGATTTACGAAAAATGGTTAAAAATTGACTATAAAGGGCAATAACTCCTAAACTAGTCAACTGACCATTTTGGTCATGTTGACTTATTTGTAGATCTTACTTTGCTGAACATTATTGCTGTTTACAGTTTATCTCTATCTATAATAATATTCAAGATAATAACCAAAAACAGCAAAATTTCCTTAAAATTACCAATTCAGGGGCAGCAACCCAACAACCGATTGACCGATTCATCTGAAAATTTTAGAGCAGATAGATCTTGACCTGATAAACATTTTTATCCCATGTCAGATTTCCTCAAAATGCTTTGGTTTTTGAGTTATAAGCCAAAAACTGCATTTTACCCCTTTGTTCTATTTTTAGCCGTGGCGGCCATCTTGGTTGATTGATCAGGTCACACCACACATTTTTTAAACTAGATACCCCAAAGATGATTGTTGCCAAGTTTGGATTAATTTGGCCAAGTAGTTTCAGAGGAGAAGATTTTTGTAAAAGATTACTTTAATTAACGAAAAATGGTTAAAAATTTACTATAAAGGGCAATAACTCCTAAACGGGTCAACTGATCATTTTGGTCATGTTGACTTATTTGTAGATCTTACTTTGCTGAACATTATTGCTGTTTACAGTTTATCTCTAACTATAATAATATTCAAGATAATAACCAAAAACAGCAAAATTTCTTCAAAATTACCAATTCAGGGGCAGCAACCCAACAACCGATTGATTGATTCATCTGAAAATTTTAGGGCAGATAGATCTTGACCTGATAAACATTTTTACCCCTTGTTAGATTTGCTCTAAATGCTTTGGTTTTTGAGTTATAAGCCAAAAACGGCATTTTACCCCTATGTTCTATTTTTAGCCGTGGCGGCCATCTTGGTTGGTTGACCGGGTCACGCCACACATTTTTTAAACTAGATACCCCAATGATGATTGTGGCCAAGTTTGGTTTGATTTGGCCCAGTAGTTTCAGAGGAGAAGATTTTTGTAAAAGTTAACGACGACGGACGACGGACGACGGACGACGGACGACGCCGGACGCCGGACGCAAAGTGATGGGAAAAGCTCACTTGGCCCTTCGGGCCAGGTGAGCTAAAAATAACGAAATGTCCTGGGTACAGACATTTTCTAAAGGATAACATGGTGTATAGACCTCGTCTTATAGCTACCTATATCTCACCTTGTTTAACAGTCGCATAATATTCCATTACATTGACAACGATGTGTGAAACAAATAGACACAATTAGTACAAAAGTAAGAATTAGGGGTACAGCTGTCAATATTAAAAACCAGGATAAAATATTATTACAATTGTAACTATACTTGACAATATGATGCTCATCATTTTTTGACAACAACTGTTCACCGAAGTTCTAATCTCATTAATCGATAAACAAGAAATAAATCAATAAAACATATGAAAGGTAAGAGCATTGCAAGAAGAAGAATATTATTGAGGTGAGGTCGTGTCCACCGACAGTGTAAGAATGTACAACTATGCAGTCATCAATCTCCCTTCGAACGAGGTTAGAATACAAAAATCAGAAAAAGTACACATTTGTTAAATTTACAGACCAGATGGCTATTCTGGAAACTGAAGGTTAGTGACTCATTTTATGTTAACGAATGTTCTCCTGCCAAAGTTCGCTGGTTCTTTCAGTGAATACAATTATTGCTAATGAAAAGTAACTATGATATAGCTAATAGTGCTGAACGTTGTCTCAAACACAATCAATCAATCAATCAACCAATCAATCAATCAATCAATTTGTCAATCAATCAATCAATCAATCAATTTATCAATCAATCAGTCAATCAAAGTTATGCTACAGACATGACATAGTACATTTTAGATTGCTTTTTTCGTAAACTTCGAATGGTAAAATCGACTTGAATATGTCTGAAATAGTTGCCACTGGACGTTAGGCAATCAACAATCAATCAATTAATCAATCGAATAAAAAAGAATGAAAGGAACGATTCTTTTAGATGATTTCATTCTAATCCGAAAATTAAGGACATAACAGCATAATGGCGATAGAGTAAATTTAGCCAAACACATTCCATCAAATGCTTTTAAAGAATATCAAAAGCTTATAAAAAATTATGGGTCTTGTGGCTGTTGTAAACAATTTATAAACACTCATGAGTGTCTTTCCGAATTGGTCACCGTTATCTATAATCGAATATGTTGAGTTATTTAATCTTCAACAGAAAGGGAATTCATTGAATGGATATGTTATGGAACATTTTAACAGAGTTCAACTGTCATGTTCGATATAGGTTGTTAATATATTATCGAACTAGATGGTTCCCTCTATATCACGACTTGTCTCGCTGCTGTTTGATGTCAGGCTTATCTAATGGCTTTAGTCCCTTCATTTAGCATATTTCACATCACACACAATTATATTCCATTGAAATAAAAATTGTTTATCATTAGATACGAATATTACTACATGTCTATGATGTTCAATAAGACCCTTAGCACCAGTTGAAGAATATTGTACAAACAAATGTATACATACGGTAGATTTTTCCTGACTATAGAGATAAACAAATTTGTTTAAACGGAAGAAATATTACATCTTTTGATTTTGAACATCCAGTGTAATATTCGTTATCATTATAAAATATTTTTTAGCAGTATTTTAAACCACTCTGTCCATTTATTAATGTTTTTGTGCGAATCATAGTAGGTTAACAGTTACGACGACTCATGAATGGCTTATAACTTTGATAATAGACCAAAGACGTAACGTGAACTAATATAAAACTGCTTTAAATCTACTTGTTCAATAATCAAGTTTTATTCATAACCAAACAAAAACTTCATATATGGAAAAAGTTCGCTACATATATGAATATAAGTAATAAAATATAAACGTCTGCTGACAATTTTGATTTGCAATACTCATATTTTGGAAATAAACTTTACTTAGAAAACTCAGAAGCGACTTTAAGTTATCAATAAAAGGAAAGTATTTTCTCACTTTTTCAAAGATTTTTTTTCAAATTTTCATTCTAAATATTTTAGGGTATATGTTCCCTAGGATAATAGATATAGGAAGATGTGGTGTAAGTGCCAATGAGACAACTCTCCATCCAAAATAAGTATGTTTTATCTGTTATCATTACCATTTCTTTTGTCTTGCCAAAACCGCGGATATACAAATAAATCAAATTACTATAAGAGAAGAGAAACCGTAGTTAAAAGAAGAAAGTTATCAGTTGATTAGTTGATAAATAAAGGCAACAGTAGTATACCGCTGTTCAAAACTCATAAATCCATGGACAAAAAACAAAATCGGGGCAACAAACCAAAACTGAGGGAAAAGCATTAAATATAAGAGGAGAACAACGACACAACACCGAAACGTATATATATCTGAAAAAAGGAATGTTTGCAAATTGCGTTTGTCTATTACGAGTGCACTTACCTGACCCTGTTGAAACTCTTTTACTTTTGTGATGCATTCGACCAATTTTATGTTGGATTTTGATTCATTCGGGGCATTCCGTTCAACTATGTGTATTTCCTTAACAAATGGTGAATAACTCCAAAACGTCCACGAAACATCATGAAAGCGATGAAAAAACCTCTTTCCTTTACTCATGGGGTTGTTTTCATTTGGTGTCTGCAAATTTTCAAATCTATTTTGATGCGTGGGTAGGGCAATATTCATAAAAACATCGATAGACACGTAGTGAACCCTGTGATCCTTTCTATCAATCCTACAAAGCCAAATCATTATTACAACATAAAATCTAATACACATTGCGTTGTAAAAAAACCAAACTTTTTATAATTTTAAGCTGTTCCCAAAGAAGCTTCTTAAGTTATAAATCTATATATATATGAGACAATATCTGAAAAAGTAAAGTTTTTGGCAATAAGAAAAAGAAAAAAAAATCTTTAGACCCGGTATTTAAATAGCACAAATCGAACACGCATTGGGAATGTAGGAACTGTTGTCTGTAATTCGAACAATTGTTTATTAAGGAAACAATGGCAATTTTAAAAGTGGTACCAAAAAAATCTAGTTCTTTCCTGTTACCAAAGTGAATCAATTTTAAAAAGTTTCTTATGGGAAAAAGGAATAAGTTTAAGACACTGTATATCCTGTAATAGTTTATCAATTGCCAATTATTGATTTTAGCATTTGCAATACAAAAGGTTTAGAAATATACTTAAATATAGTAAGATATGTAGGTAACATGAAAGAATCATGAGTAACAGGACAACGGTAACAGGACAGAGTTGGTAACAGAAAGGATTTTCTGCTCTGTTTTAAAGTTTAAGAAAAAATCATCGTTTTAGATTGGTCACAATTGAAAGATAACAGCAAACAATGTCATTTATCCTTTGAAAATGTATTTGTAAGATGAAAAATATGCGTAGGTAATGAAAAATTCTAAAAAAAACTCCTTTCTGTTAATATTTACTATACTAGAATTGTACAATGTTCTTTGCTGTTATCAAAAGCAAAAAAACATATTTTCTTATTCAATATACTACGGTTTATATCATTTATAAGATAAACCAATTTAATTAAAGAGAAATGATTATTGCCTCATTCGGATCCGGTTCTTGTTTCCCGCCAATCAACGTCACATGACTCGTCAGCATTACATTGCACTAGCCAATCTTGTAGATTGTAAAAGTTTCAAAAAATGCCATCGTAAAAAATCTTTTACATCCGCATATTATATTCTAATATTTTGAAATGAAACTATCGTAGAGACAAGACATATTCTCCAAGAAAGGATTTTCATTTGCAAGGGTCAGCAAACGACGATATTAAAAGGTAAACCGAACTGTCACCACACGATCCGATGCCATCAGCACGAGGAACACATCCGGCTTCTTCATGTTTATGTTTGTGAGATTATTAGAACAATTTAATAATGTATTAAGTCTGTATCTTCGCCATAAAAGTTATACAATGCTCGAATGACAGGGACAGCTTCCAATTTGTCAGTGGCTCATTGACCGATGATGAATTTAATGGCAGAACAAAATCTTTACACCAGGAGCCCCCGTTTAGAATTCCACACAGCACAAGATGCACGTGTAAGGAAAACACGTTTTAAAGGAAAGAGAACCACTGATCCAAAGAATTCACTACCTGGTCATAGTGGTTTGCAGATTTCGTCAAGCTTTAACCTTTGTATGTTGAATTTATATATATAAAAAAAAAGTGATGTTTTGTGGTGTATAATTATTCTAATTGTTTTTATCTCATTAGGAATAAGATAATCTGATGGCGATAAGATAAGATTACTGAAAGGATTATTTATCATTATAATTTGATGTCATATATTTAATTCGTGGCTTTTTGTACATGTCTCTGCTTTAATGTACATAAATTATAACCATGCAGTCGTTTTGAAGACGCACCTAGCGCTATTACACACAAGATACACACGAGGGCAATAAGTGCAAATTCCCCATCTTTATTACTTTATAGATTCTACCACTATTCATACACAATTATACACTATGTGTTAGATGGATCAGCTGACGTGTAAATGAAATACACTATATGAGAGTTAGAAGACAAATTTTGTGGCGGATGACGCGATAGCTTTACTGCAGTAGATTAAATCCATCAGAGTCGATGGCTTAGATTAAAATATTTACAAGTGGAAATCCTTTGAACATGTACAGTCTTAAATATTTCCTAAACTGTTTGATACACTTAAATCGGCATTACTATATACAAAAAAATGTACATAAATTATGCCTACTGTTTTCTCGTTTGACTTGTTTAACATTTTTCTTTTTAGTTTTTAATTACTCATTAATGCAGTATCATGGGCTCTGCAAATTGTTGAATGCAGTACAATGACTTTGTTTAATGTAATATGGGCCCTGCTCATTGTCGTATACAGAAAAGTGACTAAATGTTATTAATGCGACTTGGGCTCTGCTCATTGTTGACGGCAGTACACTGACTTATTGATACTAATGCAGTATGGGCTCTGCTCATAAATGAAGGCAGAAAAGTGACTAATTATAGTTAATGTGGCATGGGCTCTGCTCATTGTTGAAGGCAGTAAAATGACTTTTTGTTATTATTTTATTTGCCGTTTGTTCTACTGTGAAGAGTTGTCTCATTGAATCATACCAATTCTAGTTACACAAGTGAGCTTCTCAGTTACATGTATATATTTATACTTTTCAATTAGCGTTTATTTTCTTGTTAGCTTGCTTGTTTTAATTTTTGCATGTTTGCCTAGCTATTTACATTATGCATGTGTTCCTGTTGTAAAATATGCTTATATTAAATTTGATATTTGATTTTGATATGAAATATCAAGTCAGTTGAACTTGTGAGAGATTAGCAGAGCTTATGTTTACGTTGTTGAATCCTACATACCAAGCCCGACCCTAAATTTTCTGACTTACGTAAATATAGTTCATATAGTGATACAAGCAAATATAGTTATACAAGCAATAGTCTGTATAGGTTTCAAATAGTTTACTAATGCTCATGGACAGGACAATTAGTTTATCAAAAAGTCAACTTAGAGCAAATAAGAGATTTATGTGCACTATTCACACAATTATCAAATTACTTATAACTCACGAAGCAGCAGACAGAGCATGGTACACAACATCCTCTATACTTTGAAGTGCGATAATGTTATTGTATATATACATGTAAATCTATTGTTTAGATTATTTTTGATTGTCTTATCTAACTCAGATATGTGAACATTGAGGTTTTAATACGTTTGTATTTTACTACCATATTTATTTTACATGTCGGCACGAACTATGGGCTTCCCCACATCTACTTTTAGAGACAAAACAAATATGCGATATATACGTTACTGTTAAGGACTTTTACAAACAAACACGCATATTGTCCAGATGGGAAACTCGATGAATTTTTAAATTTATTTCAAATACTCTTGATCTATTTCCTTCTATTAAAAGGAACATTTAGCATTCTTATCTATATACAAAGCTGATGGACACCATCTTTTTAATTCGAATCGGAATTAATCAACTATCCATTACTTAAAGTAATACCATGGAATTTTACTCTAGCACCTTGTTCTTTTAGGTCACAAAATATATTCGACGCAAAACTATTCAAGATTGAACTTTCCAAAAACATGTATCCGAATTTTAAGTACTACTAGGAATGCATAGGGTAGCCAATTTAGTACAGGAAACGCCTAGTTCTTTTAGGTCACAAAATATATTCGACGTAAAACTATTCAAGTTTGAACTTTCCAAAAAAGTGTCACATACTGCTTAGCTGTATCCGAATTTTAAGTACTACTAGGAATGCATGTGATTGCCAATTTAGCCATGTTAGTACAGGATATGTGGTACTTTCTATGTATTGATTGATACGAAATTTTTTTGTGTACGTTCTACACCCTTGGTTTTTAAAATATTGGTCACGTTACTTGTTTAAAATTAATATATAGCCTATACAAATGTACTCGACTTTGAAGGAGTGCCTAGAAAAGCACATATTATATACAGGTAATGTATTTTCATAAACTTTGTAGAGGATAATAAAATTGAAATGGAAAACTAATAGTAGTGCATATTACAGATAAACAAAGCAATTGAGTAGATTCATGGCATACCACCATCTTGCATTGTACTTTTGCAGTGACCAATCAGTCTAGTTATTACCCAAATCTCCGAATGTGTACACAGATGTTTAATTTTATTGATTATACTGTTTATTTTTTTTAAGAAACTTCCTGATTTATCGCATTATATCTCTTAGAAATATTTAACAAGTTCCAAACATATGTGCTTTAGAATTTATTTTGATCAACTAAGCCGGTCAAGGCGAGATAACTCTTTTAGTAAACCCATTGATAATTCATGATCGGTTTATCAGTGGATGTATTACTGCTTAAATAATGCGTTTTATGGTGATTTAAATATATATATATATATATATATATATATATATAACATCGATAATACAACAAAAGAAGTGATATCTATAAAAACAGCACCTTTATAACAAAGCTATTACAAAAGGAAAAATATGATTGTCTAAGATTCAAACATATTAACAAAGAATAATGCCTTCTTAGCTAATTCACCTAAATGGACCTTAAGGTTGTGGGAAAAAGGGGGGGGGGTTATGATGATTGTGTATAGACACACTCAAGTGGCAAGATTAAGGGGTTATGATCGTTTCCCGTAATTGTACGTCGGATCATATTAGGTTTTTACTTTCCTGCGGTACCGCAGGAAGTTCTGTTGAGACCATCTCAGGTCTACCCTGAGTGGTCGGTTCTGAATTACCAATGGTGCACAGATTTGTCAGTTAAAACTAGCATGTCGGCATTCTGTAATCATGTCAGACCTTGTCATTCTAAGTGAACTGTGGCCGTTATTTCCACATTAGTTATTTGTTTGTTATGTTTTTGCCTGAAAATGGATTCTTTGATACATGTATATTATTTTGAAATTTATATGATATGGTTGTGATAACTTATATTAAATGAAATGGTTGGCATAAAGTAGATGAACTTTTCGATTCTTCAGTGAAATTGTCTTGAACATCCTTTCTGTTACTGATGATGGTTATGCTGTTACTTTTTATCAGGTAACATGACAGAACGTAACAGAAAGGAATAACGCGATAGTTTTTGTCCTTTTTATCACATTAAATGTAAGTGTATTTCCTGTGACATATTACTTTTAAAAAGATGAGATAAAAACACACTTGATGTTGTGGTGCACATTCAAAAATATTATCAGAAAGTGTAAGAAAAGGCTATAACAGGATAGAACACCAATAAGTATTTTTCTATAAATTCTTACTTTGGATGGGCTTGATTTTCAAACCTGGCTGCCTTTCCAACTATTTCTTTGTACTTATGCATTCGGAAAATGATGCTCTTCACAATACATAATGGGAAAATAACTCTTGGTCTTGTAAACATTTCCACAGGTAATAAAAACGTAACATAAAAAGACAAATTAGGGGCAAGTTTATTATATGATATATCATATATTAGTCCGGCGGCTACAAGCATATTTCAGACGAATTGTGCACATCATGTTACAAGCATGAAATTTGGCATAGACCTTCCTCAACTATTACTCTTTTATTTCAGATAGGGAGGCATTTGAAAAAAATGTCTCACTTCCGGTAAAATCCAAAATGGCGGACGTCATACTTGAATCAGCCCAGTATCGAAGGCTAGTGTGTAAAAATGTGTTAATATCATGCTAATATCATAATATTTGGTACAGACCTTTGTTATTTACTACTTTTGGATAGATTAAATAGATTAGATGTCTTAAGAAACCCCACTTCCGGTTAAAATCCAACATGGTGGAAATTGTACTTAAATAAGCTTATTTTCTAGGGAGGGTAATTGAAATATGTTTAAACGTATTGCTACTATCATTACATTGTTGAGAACCTCTCTTTGGTGCTTCTGATGGATACAATGTATAAGACATATGTCTTAAAAACTCTTATTTCCGGTAATATCCAAAATAGCGGACATAGAAATATCATTTTTTTTATTTAAATTTTCAACCTTTTTTCCAAATGTAAAGAAATTGATTTTATTTTGTGCTGGTCATTAAACTTTTGGCTTTAAGTTATCCACAAAACCACTTATTCTTGCATGTTGTAAATGTTTAGATATAAAGTTGACACTTCCGGTAAAAATATGACGTAAATTTCAAAGATGAGTCCTCAATCTTTTTCTTCGATGTAAACTTTTAGATAGATTGATTAAAACAAAATAAAATCACTATAGTACTAAATCATATTTAAAATTACTACAATTTTCGGCCAAAATTAATGATCACCACGACATGCACATATCGCAGTGCACCAGATACCTGGTTTTCCACATTAAAAATAACCGTGGTATCCTTTCTTACATCCACAATGTACAAGCTTCTGACAAAATGATGAGGCATCAAAAAGAGTTTTTAAAAAGTTATCCTCTTTGTCCCCGCCTGGAGAGGGAAGCATAAGAGCAAATCCCAAGCTCGTCTCCCTAAACACCTACCTAAGTATATTGCATGATTTCAGGCTGCAAAAGACTAGACCAAATTGAGTAAATAGCCTCAAAAAGCCTTCCCTTTTGCGCAAATAGTTATTTTCTTGCTTCGTTAACCATGTTATACCCATCTGTTAAGTTTGTGCGATCTTACAGTAAAACCCCGGTGATTTAGTCTAACTAATCATCATTTGTTATGTTAAAGACACATCTTCAAATGCAATCAATGTCTCTCACATAGTCTTTTTTTTTTTACCTTTCAAGCAAAGAGAGAACCACATCACAAAAGGTAAAGGCATGGATAACAACAAGTGTGTCAGATCAATCAGATCACTCGACATTGCCTAGTGCATTTGAAAGGCCATTGATAGATATTAATCCAAAGTCTTTTGCCCTCCCGAACACAATCCATAGTTCGTCTACCCCTATGTCACGGAATAGCGAAACAGTAGTGACAGCATCATCATTAACGACTGTTCGAATCATGACTCGTTTAAGTTCGTGTTTCACTGCATCAAACTCATGCACCATGATTTTAGTGTCTGCCTCTAAATGTGAACTTGGTGCTGAACTTGAAATACATCATGTGTTGAATAAGATAGAATCTCCTGACCATTTGTTGCTATAACTGCCATACGCATCCAAGACTTCATCCACTCGTATTTCAGTTTCAAGGTATTTTATTGAGGTAAGGACATAATTCCCAATCAGCATTCTCGTTAGGCCGCAATTCACAATTGGAGAGCTGATTTCCAACATTTACAAAGACTGTGGTATTGTTTCTCACATCCATCAATTCCAAAAACACATATTTTCTTGCCTTGTTAACCCAATCTGTTTCTCTTTTTCGATCTTACAACAAAACCACGTATCGTTTTCAATGACATTAAACTTATCAAATCCATATGGTGATGTTGGCTGGTCATTCATCATTCTAAATGCTATAGTCACATCTTCAACCTCCATTAATGTCACCAACGCAGTTCCTTGAAGGGTTATTGATTGACATATATCTTATGCTTTTTTTCCTTCCAAATGCAAACCAAAGTTTGTCTGCCCCTGTGTCACGGAATAACGAAACAGCAATGACATCAGTATCAACAGTTTGAGTCATGACTCGGTTAAGTATGTGTTTCACTGCATCAGACACATCGATCTTGATTCTAGTGTCAGTCTCTTCGTGTAAACATGGTGCTAAACTTGAAACATCATCAAGTGGTGGATAACATCCTGAGCATTTTTTGCTTCAACTACTAGTACCTTGTACTTAGAATTGTATTGAGCAAGCTGCTGTGAATGAAAACTTAAAAGTTCTTTCTCACTGTCTTCATATCTCAAAAAACTTTGCCAATTTTGATGATGTATTTAATCCTGGATTCGTGTTTGTATTCTTTTTCCCCTAAAAGTTGCTCTTGCTTCTTTTAGCAGCTTTAAAACTACCAGTATTGTCTATGTTCACATCCGACACTACATCCACTTTTGTTACAGTTTCAAGGTGTTTCCTAACGAGTATGATGATTGGGTATTATTTCCTTACCTTAATAAAATATCTTGAAACTATAACCAGAGTGGATGAAGTCTTTGATGAGTATGATAGCTGTAGCAACAAATGCTCAGGATGTTCTATCTTATCCACCACGTGATATATTTTAAGTGTAGCACATTGTTCACAAAAGAGACTGACACTTAAATCATGGTGCATGTGTCTGATGCAGTTAAACAAACTTAAACAAGTCATGATTAACAGTCACTGATGATGCTGTCAATTCTATTTCACTATTCTGTGACATAGGGGCAGACGAACTATGGATTGTGTTTTGGGAGGCAAAAATCTTTGGATTAATATCTAATACTATCAATGGTCTTTATATCAATCTATCCAAAACTCTACATCGAAGAAAAAGATTGAGGACTCATCTTTGAAATTTACGTCATATTTTTACCGGAAGTGTCAACTTTATATCTAAACATTTACAACATGCAAGAATAAGTGGTTTTGGGGATAACTTAAAGCCAAAAGTTTAATGACCAGCACAAAATAAAATCAATTTCTTTACATTTGGAAAAAAGGTTAAAAATTTAAATAAGAAAATGATATTTCTATGTCCGCTATTTTGGATATTACCGGAAGTAAGGGTTTTTAAGACATATGTCTTATACATTGTATCAATCAGAAGCACCAAAGAGAGGTTCTCAACAATGTAATGATAGAAGCAATACGTTTAAACATATTTCAATTACTCTCCCTAAAAAATAAGCTTATTTTAGTACAATTTCCATCATGTTGGATTTTAACCGGAAGTGGGGTTTCTTAAGACATGTAATCTATTTAATTTATCTAAAAGTAGTAAAAAACAAAGGTCTGTACCAAATATTATGATATTAGCATGATAATAACACATTTTTACACACTAGCCTTCGATATTGGGCTGATTTAAGTATGACGTCCGCCATTTTGGATTTTACCGGAAGTGAGACATTTTTTTCAAATGCCTCCCTATCTGAAATAAAAGAGTAATAGTTGAGGAAGGTCTATGCCAAATTTCATGCTTGTAACAGGATGTGCACAATTTTTCACAAAGCCGCCGGACTATATGTGAGAATCGGGCGCCTGTTTAATTAATTTGGATAGTAATTGAATGATTTAATTTTCAAAAAAACACAGGGGACAACAGGATTTTAGGGGTTTGAACATTTAAAGTACAATATTTTATTGAAAAAAATATACGAATGAGTGTTTTATTGGCAGGGGTTGGTGCATTATATAATTGAGTTTATACTGAAATTTAAAATTTTCAAAAAAGATGGTCGAAGAAAAGAATAATTGCTGGTGAAGTGGGGGACATGGAAACTAGACTTTTTCAGATATTGTCTCATATATAGATTCAACTAGAAGTTCGCATATAAAGAGTTCATAATATGAACCACTTAAAGCAGGATAAAGAACAAAATTTAAATCGGAATTTTGTTCTTTTGAACATTTGAATTACTTGATAAATTAAGTCAACAACAAAAAAAAAAAAACAAAAAAAAAAAAAAATATTTTGTTGTATTTTTTATGGTAAATTAAGTAGATATGTCAAAACTTTTAAGGCAAACCATGAGGGTACAGTTGGCGATTTTAACGCAATTTATATTAAAAGCTGAGCTCCGTAGTGTTTTTGAAAACCTTTTTAATGATTTAAAAAGACCGGTGCAACATGTTGAGTAGAATTTTACTTACCCGTCTCACGGAATTGATGGGGTTCGTTTTGTTTATTCTTCATTTTATATCTTGAGGTTTTCGTACTGTTGTTTGTAATTTTGTAGTTTTTCGTTGTTGCCTTAATTTTGTCAGTTTATTTTTTCCGTAAAGTGGAAATGAATTAATATAAGTTGCAAATCTTGTTTCCCAATCCACTATAAATAAATATGTTTAAACTATTTTCGATTCATGAGAATGAATACACCTTTGTTTATTTTTTGCCACTTTTTTTTTTCAAGATTTCATACACATTAAAAAAAAATCCCGAAGTTTAACAATTCATTGATGCCAGTATTGTTAAACAGATATTCAGATCGGACATTTGTATGTGCAAAATAACTAATTCAATTAAGCTTATCAGAAGTAGTTAAATCTAAATCGATATATTCCAGAATAAGACTGGGTCTTAACTGGGAAATTTCTTACAAGAAAAAGTAACCACCACAGTCGCTCTGTCGCTCTCCTTGTTCTTGGCGTATTTTGCAATCTTCTTGTTTCTCAAATGACTGAAAGTGAAAAATATCAATATGTGTTATATGAGTCACCTGTTCAACAATAACGACATAACATAACATAAAAATGGTTTGAGTGAGTATATTATTAAACACATAAAACATTAGATGTTTGCCATCTTGCAAAATATCATCGGTAACAGTAAAGGAAAACAAAGGTTATACATTACTCAGTAAAGACTTTTCGGGCATACGTAAGGGGTTTGTAACGGGCATAAAGCATCTTCCACAATAAAAAAGTAAAAGTTTTTTTATTACATTGCATGTTGATTTTGATAGCAAAATCAACATTTGATTGGTTAAAACTATGACATATGACGTCGTCGAACAATACTTCATATTCCACTCTGAGTATAATATTCCTCTCTTAACTTCATTAAATCTTAAGATCGGGACCTCGTAGTATGATGTTAAGCGCCGTTAATGTGCAGTCCGTTTTGAAAGTCGTTTAATTAAAATAGTTTTAGATAAGTCATTACCGTGTTTAAATTTATTTAAGCGTTAAAATAAAAAGGCTTTTATTTACTTTTGATCCGTATTGTTTTTGCCGTTTTAAGCTATTTCTAAAAACCATCAGATAAGAAAACAAACGTATACAAATAAATATACATGCAGTATATTCAGTAAGTAAACGAAGCATAGGCAGTAGAATAAAACATTCATTTCCCTTACCTTTGTGAGCTATGAAAGTTTGTCCACCCTCGAAAAATAACATATTTAAATCTCCCTCAGGAACGGGCAATAAATGTATAATATTCACTGGAGACAACAGAAGGGCAAACTATGTTACAGAACAAACTAAAATAATATACATTTATATCCCGTGCCTGAGGGAGATATGAAGATTTGTTCACCCAAGAATATTCATATATAACGAGGGCTCTGCCCAAGAAAAATATGATTTTCGAGGGTGAACAAATCCTCATATCTCCTGAGGCCAATAGAAAAAATGTTTTATTCCAATGCCTAAACTGTGTATACCATCTGAACTTCAAATATTATGTAAGTTTGCATACCGGCATTTTCCCGACTTATCCGCTTGTCTTTATTACTAAATAAAAGCAGCAGTAGTATATCGCTGTTCAAAATTCATAAATCGATAGAGAAAAAAACAAATCCGGGTTACAAACTAAAACTGAGGGAAACGTTTGAAATATAAGAGAACTAGAACAAGAGAACAACAGAGACACACCACCGAAACGTAACACACAGGGAAACGAACTATAATGTAACAATGGCCATTTTCATGACTTGGTACAGGGCATTTTATGAAAAAATATTGGGTTGAACCTGGTTTTGTGGCATTCAAAACCTCCCGTTTTAATGGCAGTGTTAATTATAACATAAAAATTAAAACATTACGATACAGGATAACAAGAAATAAACATATACATGGGAGATAATATATGACAGAAAATCAAACGAATAATAGCCATCCAAAAGTAACAGGTTAAAAAATATTTTTATACACCGGACGCGCGCTACGTTCACATTAAACTATGGTCAGATGTAAAAAGTTGGAAAGCCATAACAACTACCAAGTTGCTAGGCCAGGATTAACCGCCTGGGACAAAACATAATTATAAGCAAGAATAATACATAGTTTTGCAAACAGTAAATTTTATAAAATGACTTTATAATAGATAAACATGATAAAACTGAAGTGATTACTTACTATAGAATGAAAACTGAATAAATTACAAAATCACAGCCCTGTTAACCATACAGTTGGGTGCAGACCAAGCATTACATAAAGTAAACGCACGTTAACACGGTGTGCACATATTTCGTTGGTTTACTTTAAATTTCGCGTTTACTTCATTTACGTTAATGCGGTCAAAATGGAAATTTCTAATGTCTACTCGAGTAAACGCGCGTTTACTCTTTGTCTGTTTAGTCAGGAGTAAACGGCCGTTTACTTCAGATTTCACATGTTTAATTTTACTGGCACGTAAAAGTTAACGGGCGTGTACTTCATATTTCTCAATTGTACTTTTACGTGCACTTGAAAGTAAACGGGTGTTTACTTTTTGCGTGAACTAATTGTGTATATTAAAAAATAATCGTCGTTTGCATTTGTACATTTATTTATGTTATTAAAATGACTTAATATTTTACGTATTTGTGTTTTATACCATAACATTCAAAAACTCTTTTTATTAGAAAGATAAACATGTATTAATTGCAAAAAAGTCAGTTTCAAAAACTTTCAACAGCGGATTTTCTATTTTTTCTGTTCAAAATGTACATGTGCAATGATCAATTTTCAATAAATCAATTAAAGAGGTGTCGTTTCATTAAATGCAATCGTCAACATGTTGATCGAAAATTGACAGATGGATATTTTGATGTACCTTATCATGTGATATATTAGGTCAGTGTATCTAGGACAATCTGCATTAACGCGCGTGTACTACAAAAAGTAAACGGGCGTATACTTTTTTTTACACAAAAATAGAAACAAGCCTTTCTCGCGTTAACGCGAAAGTAAACGCCCGTTTACTATTTATGTCTACTAAAATTTCGGAGTTAACATGAAGTGCACGTCAGTAAACGCCGCGTTAACTTTTTCGCCCGTTTACATGTAATGCTTGGTCTGCACCCAACTGAAGTCATTGCAACGCCCTAAGTCACGTCAGATATAAATTTCTAAAATGTGTTTTGAAAATTAAGAGAATTTGGATTAGATTTGTATGGCTCATCTAACTTATATTTTAAAATAACAGTGAAAATTATAATACTAATTAATATTTAATTGAAATAGTATTTAGATAATTCATTTGTATATATAGCCATGTTGTTGTTTCTTCTGATCAAACTGAATACCAAATATAAAGTATAATTTCGTTGATTCAAAATTAAATATACCAAATGAACTGGATGAGTAGTTATCCCCCGATACAACACAATAATACAACAGAACTAGAGGCGCTAAAGAGCCTGTGTCGCTCACCTCGGTCTAAGTTAATATTAAACAAAGGAAGCAGATGGATTCATGAGAAAATTGTGTTTTGGTGATGTGTTTCTACATCTTACTTTTATGAACATTCTTGCTGCTTACAAGTACCTCTATCTACAGTGAATCTGGTCCAGTAGTTTCAGTGGAAAATGTTAGTTAAAATTTACAAATTTAATGAAAATTGTTTAAAATTGACTATAAAGGACAATAACTCCTTAGGGAGTCAATTGAACATTTCCAAATGTTGACTTATTTGTAAATCGTACTTTGCTGAACATTATTGCTTTTTACAGTTTGTCTCTATCTATAATATTATTCAAGATAATAACAAAAAACAGCAAAATGTCCTTAAAATTACCAATTCAGGGGCAGCAACCCAAGGCAGATAGATCTTGACCTTTAACCCCCCCCCCCCCCTCCCCCCATGTCATATTTGCTCTAAATGCTTTGGTTTTTGAATTAAAAACCAAAAACTACATTTTATCCCTATGTTCTATTTAAGAAATAATTCCTTCAAGTCATACTCTATGCTCATTTTTAATGACACATTTTTAAACTAGATACCCCAATGAGGATTGTGGCCAAGTTTGGTTAAATTTGGCCCAGTAGTTTCAGAGGAGAAGATTTTTGTAAAAAATTGCTTATACTTACATTATCTCAATCTTTAATGGGAAATTTTATCTTAAAAAAAATACGTTTTTCCTCATTCTTTGATGTAGCCGATACTGGTTTGAATAGTCTATGGTTAGCAATGTCCATGATTATTGCAACTTATCTATACAAAACAGAACGAGAATCAGTAACGGAAGAATTTTGGGCCTCTTGAAATAGTAAAAAAAGTTTTGACAATGGAATGGAGTATAATTTAGTTTTGATATGATAGATTTCTAAAGGTTTTTGAACATGCGTTAACAGACTATCAATTTTCTCGGTGTACATAGTGGGTGGTATTTATTTTCTGTCACCATGACTTCTATTACGTCGAGCAAAAATATTGAATAATTGTAATGTATTGACAGTACTACACCTGGGACTAAACAAATCACCTACACCATCAATCTTGTCATGCATCCATAGGGAATGGCTGTTCCAAGCTCTCTTTTCCAAAAGTTTTCTCTTTGTAATCGATATGGTGTACTCAATATGGGGTTATTTGGTGAATGATATATTTTCTCTATAAACACGACATACATATTGATAAACAGTATAGGTAAGCATAATTATTTAATTAGTCTTTTTGTTTTAACGTGTGAAATATATTTGAAAACAATAATGATATTTACTAAAGCTATTTAGAACATAAGAGGTTTAAGATGTTATGTACATAAACCGCGCGTAAGGTCGCACGATTTAGCCCCGACATGTCAGAGGGGAATATGATACTCAGAGGTGAATATGAAGTTTTGTTCGACGTCACATTTGAATGTTTCAACCAATTAAATGGTGATTTCGCTATTAAAATTAACATGCAGTAGAATAACATATATTATCACGTATTGTGATAAGGTGTTTAATGATATAAAATTGATAAAAAGATAGATGAACATGCGACTTAGCTTGTTTCTTATTCCTGTATACTTAATTTTTGATCTGTATTATTAAATACTTAAACCTGGATACTTTTTTTCAAAATCTCAATTTCAAAAAAGAAAAAAGTAACACTTGATATTGGGTATGTAGTTTCGATTTCATTCTTGACGTTAACCAACGACGTTGGGTAGTGGCTCTTTATTAGATAGATATTTATTGTTTCAAATATATCATAATTACTTTAATGTTTCGTATATGTTCCATAAGAATGTCGTCTTGGGTTATCTAAAAAAAATTGTAAATATTCATATATTCGTTTTAATTCTAATAACTAAATGACATCTTGAAAAGAAAAGTAATGAATAGAATTAATCAAAACTGTTATAAAATAAACTTATATCTGATTTGATTTTGATGGCCAAAATTCGAAAAATTGATTGCATTTTTGTATTATTCAAAATTATGGTGCTGTCAAAACATATGCTATATCTTAGCAATAAAATTGAGAATATAAAAGGGGATTATCTTAAAAGAGAGACAAAAAGAAGAGACAGCAGCCGAAGGCCACCAATGTGTTTTCAATGAAGCGAGATACTCCCGCATCCAGAGGCGTGCTATAGCTGTCCCCTAAAACAAATTAAAGAATATACTATTTCAGTGGCAATGGACGTCATACTAAACAGACTAACAAAGGCCAAGGGCTCATGACTTTTGACAAGTGCAAAAATGTGGCGTGGTTAAAATAAAAGATAAGATGTGGTATGATTTCTAATGAGACAACTATCCACAAAAGACCAAAATGACACAGACATTAACAACTATAGGTTACCGTACGGCCTTCATCAATGAGCAAAGCCCATACCGCATAGTCAGCTATAAAAGGCCCCGATAAGGCAATTTAAAAAATTTAAACGAGAAAACTAACAGCCTTATTTGTGTAAAAGAAATGAAAAAAAATGTAACACATAAACAAACGACAACTACTGAATTACAGGCTCCTGACTTGGGACAGGCACGTACATAAATTAAACATGTTTTTAAAATATTAGCCCTCCCTATACCTGTATACTTGTAGGCAAGGTAGAAAAAACAAACACACAACAATACGCAAAGTAAAACTCAGTTCAAAACAGGTCCAAGTCCGATTTCAGAATAGGTAACAAAGGAAACTAAACAAATGACAATGATATATTAATTTACAATGGACTATTTACAGTTACTGACATGTCTGCTTCTGACCTCAATTAAATGAATTGAAAGATGATGTCTTCATCACTTGAATGTAAATTACAATTCCTCCCGATGCAGGAGTTTCGTATTATACCATCATAAATATATCAGAAGAACACAACCCGTATCGTGCCGACAAAAGATTTTAGAAAAATGTGTTTATCTCCGATGCTAAGACCATAAAGGTGAATATTTTTATAGCAAATATATGCAATCTTTAATCCTTGTGTGTTTGTTTATTCTACCCTGCATACGGGGTATATATCTCCCAATTGATACGATATTCCCGTGCTTGTATTTCCTATCATGATTTTCTTAATAGAGGGTTGCTGCTCACAAGGAAGCTATTAAACCAAGAGTTCCAAATGGTGAAGTTGAAATCATCACTTCGTAAATTTTACGGACGCCATCACGAGTTGGTTGACCGTTATGGAATAACCGTTTCAAAAATGATATCGAATATGTTCCTTACGTCGTAACTACACTCCCCCTTTCATGAATGTGACCTACCGAATTAGACTATTTACCGGATTTGTTATCACATAAGCAACACGACGGGTGCCACATGTGGAGCAGGATCTGCTTACCCGTCCGGAGCACCTGATATCACACCTAGTTTTTGGTGGGGTTCGTGTTGTTTATTCTTTAGTTTTATATGTTGTGTCATATGTAGTATTGTTTATCGTTTTGTCTTTTTTTATTTTTAGCCATGGCGTTGTCAGTTTGTTTTATAATTATTAGTTTGACTGTCCCTTTGGTATCTTTTGTCCCTCTTCTTTTATAACCTGACAATTGTATCGTAACTATATCCCTTCTAAAGGGAACTAGCTACGCGATATATACAAAATCTAATACATTATTTTATTTGCTCAATCATGAATAAAATGCAAATAGCGAAATTATAATTAGCTTTTAGCAGCCAGTATGGTTCAATTTTGTCAAAATAAGCTAAAAAACATAGATTATGAATTATTCACTTGCAATTGAATAATTCGACCTAAGTGAATCTTATTCATGTGAACTATGATTTAACCCATTGCCTTGAGAGGGATAACACTTGAATTGTTTGTGTAAAGCTACATGTATTTAAAGGAAAGGAATGTCAACATTGAAAATGAAACAAATGTAAATCATTCGAATGACTGATTCGATCCACACAATATCATTCTGATACAGGTGAAAACGATGATAAACTTTTATTTTTCATCCATAATACGAACTTAAATAAAGGCAACTGTAGTATACCGCTGTTCGAACCTCATAAATCCATGGACAAAAACTAAAACCGAGGGAAACGCAATAAATATAAATAAGGGGCAACACTAGTATACCGCTGTTCAAAACTCAAAAATCCATGGCCAAAAAAACGAAATTAGGGTAACCAAATTAAACCGAGGGAAACGCATTTAATATAAGAGGAGAACAACGACACAACACTGAAATGTAACACACAGCAACGGACCATGCATCAGACAAAATTCTTAGAGAATAACAAATATAACATCAAAACCAAATATATAAATTTGGGATAAATATAAGATGAGAACAACGACATAACACTAAAATGTAACACACATAGAAACGGACCGAGCATCGGACAAAACCCTACGAGAAAAACACATATAACATCAAAACCAAATAGACCTAGAATAATCCAACAGCAAGAATTTGTTTAATCTATTTATATCTTCATTTATGTTAATATCGCTGATATGGTCATTTGGTGCTTTAGAGGTCAACTCGATAATAATGAGATGGCGTATTGACCAAATTACACACGAAAAGAAGCAACGTATGTTCATGCCCGTTCCCTGTTAATATTTAAATCTTAGAGTTTTAATGTTTTTGATATTTTATAAGCGGCTGTTCTTAAAACAAAAATCGAGAAACGTATTAATAGCCAGTGTTTGTATGTTAAGAAGATAGATGTTTATAAGCTGGAAGAAAAATATGTATATACGACTTTACTTGTTTCTTAATTATAGATACTTATTTCAAAATCTTTGTTTTATAAATCAAAGAAATCTTGCAGTTAAATATTCATTGATGGCCGCGTTGAAGGACGTACATTACCTATAATGGTTTACTTTTACTATTGTTATTTGGATGGAGAGTTGTCTCATTGGCACTCGCATCACATCTTCTTTTGTCTGTTAAGCAATCAATTAAAGATAAGAAAGAAAACAAACAGAGTAACTCATATTTGTTTGGGATGTAGTTTTACACCTACACGTTTACCAATACTATTGACTAGTCATTTACTTTAAAGATATTTTTGGTTTTAAAAATAATAATATCACCTGGATGGCTCGTCTGTTTACTTTATTGAAGTCGTGATTTATCTAAAAAAAAATGTAAATATTCATATGATGATTTTATAAATTCTAATCAGAATATCTTAAAAATTGTAAGAACGAATAGAAATAAACGAAACGTACGAACGTCGTCTTGGGGTTTCTAATAAGTATTGTAACTAATAATATTTTGATTTTAATTTTAATTGGGATATTTCCAAAATAATAGGAACGCAAAGAATTGAACAAAAACTGTAATGAAATAATCTAAGAAAAACTTATATCGAATTTGATTTTGATATCCAACACTTGAATTCTAAATTCAAAATCATAATGTTGTCAAAACAATTGCTATGACATAACAAACATGTTTTCATATTACACCATAATACAGAAATACTACTGCTTACAACAAAGAAGTAATCAAACGCATAATCTATTTAAAAAGTTAAGGTGTAATATCACCAAACCATAGTGAGTCAATACCAGTTGCATACAATGTCAACTTTGAACGTTTCTGAAACAGATAATATCATTAAGTCATGGTTTCCCTCAAAAGTATTATAAATAGTCATATACTGATTTTTACTCTTAATCAGGATATTTTAAAAATAATAAGAAAGAATAGAAATAAACAAATAAAGGCAACAGTAGTAAACCGCTGTCCTAAACTCAAAAATCGATACAGAAAAAAAAAACGGGATACAAACTGAAACTGAGGGAAACGTATCAAATGTAAGAGAACTATTTAAACGAAGATAATTGAATATCAATTTTGATTTTAATTTCAAAAATTCAAATACATGATTGCCGCCTTGTATAAACCATCACTCCTTACATAGATTAGTAACCTACAACGTTATTATCATAATTTAAATACTTAACGATTCGAATCGAAACGCATAAAAGAAGTTATACGGTTCGCTTATAATCCTCTACGGATACATAGTTATCATTCTATTGTATCCTTCTCAATTTGGTAAAATGTTCTCGTACCAGGTAGATAACTCTGGCTTTCAAACTTATTCTATCTGGGCGTCGCTGGTTAGTCTTGTGTGGACGTTGCTCGCGTCTGGCGTATTACATTTATTAACCAGGTACCTGTTGTTGGCTATTAATCGTTTGTTTTCTTTGTCATATATTTTCTCCTATATATTTGTATTGTTGTGCTGCCATGTAATGTTGTCATTTTTATGTTATAATTAAAATTGCCATTAAAGCGGGAGGTTTGGCATTCCACAAAACAAGGTTCAATCCACCATTGTTATTCTAAAATGCCATGTACCAGGTCAGGGAAAAGGTCATTGTTATATTTTAGTTCGTTTCTGTATGTGTTACATTTAAATGTTGTGTTTCTGTTGTGTCGTAGTTCTCTTATATTTGATGCATTTCCCTCAGTTTTAATTTGTAATTCGGATATTGTTTTTTCTTCTATCGAATTATAAATTTTGAATAGCGGTATACTTCTGCTGCCTTTTTTTTTTTTACATAGTATTTAGAATATATACTACAGTTAAACCATGTGTATCTGTTCTTAATATGAAAACGTGTGCCTAATGTTCTTTTATGACCTACAAAAACAACTTGTCAAAGGATGAAATGTTTTGAAATAGAATATATGGTAGGACGAGTGGTTTAAGAATATGACGTGTTCTTAGTCCGGTCAAAATATAAAATCAACATATTTTGAAACGGGAAATATCATTTAGTAAAGTATTCTTTAGAAATTTGTTTTTGTTTGCCTCGTTTCTTTTATTTTTATTGTTACAGTAGAAATAAGTTTTCATTTGAAAAATACTCATCAGCGCCAAGAACTGACAATATTCTACAAGCACAGTTGAGTTGATAAACTTCCAAACATTATGCACTCTGTTGAAAGGTCAAAGTACATTAACGGGAAAGAATGCATTTTCAAATAAAATCAAATAGTTTAAATAAATGACGTCGATAATGGCAGTTTTACTTAACTTTTTTCGAAATAACAAAGGATTTTATTTCCCACGGAATAAATTTACGTAGCCGAATGTGGCACTTTTAATTATGGAATTTTGGGTCTTTTTTGGAACTTTTCTGATCTGAGCGTGAATGATGAATCTTATGAAGACGAAACGCGCGTCTAACGTATCAATTTTAATCCTGGTATGATTGTTAACTATTTTTTGAAAAGGCGCTTGAATTCGACTCTGAACACTCTGAACATTCGTGCAAGACTTGGTTTCAAACGAAACCATTCCGTTTCTTTAATTGCAAGTTGTGAAAATCCGGTTAAGAAATAAACTATTATAATCTTTCATAATCAAAATGAAACACATTATTTGATATTCAAAACAATATATATTATTTAATTTTCAAAATATATATAGATTTTGAAAACTTATATAATCATTTTGAAAATCGGACTGTGGTGAAACTTTCTTTTGAAAACCAATATAGTAATCAGTGTGAATTTATTGAAATGATTAACAACACAGATGATGTATATCGTTACTTAAGAAATGCACTATTTTACAATTGACTTTTAATCGCTTATTTGAACTATTAATTATATTTTGATCCATTGGTATACGGTTCAGAAAACAAAAATACTGAAATACGGCAGAATAGTTATATTGTGATTCGGATATTATCATTTCGTAAAATATTTATTTGTTGTTGTCATTCATACGTATTTCTTCATACCATAACTGTTACTTAACATATATCTGGTTAGAAATCGTATATTTGATTAAATGACGTCGCCCTCATTTGAAATTGTTCTTAGAAACGCGTTGTTCCGTGTTTTTCTTTTGTAGATGTGTTTCATAAGTATTTTTTGTTTATCTTTTTTTCAAGATTAGTCCGTTGGTTTTCTATTTGAATTGTTTAACACTAGTCATTTGGACCCTTTATATCTCTGTGTTGAATGCCAAACTTTGACCTAATATGGTTTACTTTTTACAGATTCAGATTTGGATGGAGAAATGTCTCAATGGCATACCACATCTTCGTGTATCTACTTAACTACAAATAAATAAACTCATTATAAATACCAGGATGAGGATATATTAATGAAATCCTGTCATTGGAGAAAAAAATCGAATGTAAGTATTTATTCTAATGTAGACGCTGATTTGAAAAATTAACACTATTAACCAGGTTCCATCACATAATTAGTTTCAATTTCAGTATATAAGTTATGTGTTTGTTTATGTGTGGTCACTCACTGTTTTATTAAACTTGCCATATATCTTTATCTCCATGATCTTAGATCAAGTATAGAAAAAGCGAAATTTAAATTTAAATACCAAACTCCAACGAAAGTTCGAATCGAAAAGTCCTTTACAAATGGTTAAATATTCAAATCAAACCAGCATGTGGCGTAATACCTGCTTTTCCAATTTGAAGGTACGTAAGGTTGTTAGTTTGTTACTAAGGTTGGGATGATTTTGTTAACGATTCTAGTTCTAAAATTACCGCCTATTTCAAATTCGATATACAAGCACAAATGAGACACAGGAAGCCGTGTCTGTTGTTTCTACAATTTTTAATTCCGGATAATATATAAACTCATCATAGATACCAGAATGATAATATGTTAATGGAATCCAATCAAAAAAGTTATATCAAATGCAAAGTTTAATAATCTGGCTTCGTTGGTCCCCTTATATTTTAAATGAGTTAGACCAAACTCCAAATCATATGACCATAACAAAAATAATAAGATGTTTGATAAGAAGTGCTAAATTCGTTCCAATAAGAATTCCGACAATTGTTGGAAAAACAATTCAATTAAATTAATATGAAGAAATATAAAAAAAAAATGAACAAAAAGCCAGCAAACATAAGGTAAATAAATATCAAGTTAACCCCCAAAAGTGTGATATCTTACTGATAAATTATTTTATAGTTACCTTGTGAGTGGCTCTTAATGGATCCTCGTGCTCCTTGTAAAAATGTATCGAATGCACTTTCTGAATAAAATCAACACATTAAATAGTAACTTTAATGTATTTAATCACAATTAAATTGAACTTATGAGTTTTCTTGGGATTTCGTGAAATCTGGTAGTATTTTTTATTTCACCTTGCCTTAATTCACTTGAATTTGAAATGAATCTTAAATTGCTCTTTGTTCGTCCGTTAATTTCGGTAACAAATGTATCCTATGCATTTTATGAAGAAAAAAAATACTTTTTTATTTCTTGCTTCGTACGCCTAATAAAGCTGATGTGCTTTCTTGTGAATTTCTTGTGAATTTTTATGATGTTGTTTTTGTTTTTGCATTCATAACTTATGTATCAGTCATACATGTCAAATAGAACCAGACATGTATGTTTAGTAATCCCTGAAATACGTTTAACTATAAAAAGTTGTATACAAACAAATTGTTGAATATTTGATTTGACCAATCATGTCGGTAATTCTTGTTTAATCAATACTTGGTCATTGTAAGTCAAAGTTCTCGATATTCTAATGAACTTTTTCTGCCATTTGAAAGAAGGCGTTCATCATCACTGAACTAGTATATATATTTGGTTAGGTGCCAGCTGAAGGACGCCATCGGGTGTGGGAATTTCTCGCTGCATTGAAGACCTGTTGTGACCTTCTCCTGTTGTCTTCTCTGTGGTGTTTTTTTTTGTATCTTTGATACATTCCCCATTACAATTTTCAATTTTATTGGTATAGTGATTTAGTATGTTAGCATTTGATTTTAATGTAGAAGCTAATTTGAATATTACAATAAAGGAAAGTTTGCGCTATTGACAAAACCTGCAATTTGTGTGTATTTCCCTGTCCTTATTGTTCTTGCATTTATTTTTACTATAGTCATGTCATGTCATGTTGTCATTTTAGTGTTATATTTAACATTGATCTTAAGGCGGTAGGTTTGGCTGTTTCGCAAGCTACAAAGCCAGGTTTTACCTACTATTGTTTCTAAAAATTACCTGTACCAAGTCAAGAAAATGGCATTTGTTATCTTATAGTTCGTTTCTGTGTGTGTTGAATTGTCTTCTGTATTTTGATTCACTTCAGTGTATCGTCGTTTTCCTTTTATATATGATGTGTTTCCTTCGGTTTTAGTTTGCGATCTGGATTTATTATCTCTCAATCGATTTATGTCTTTCGAACAGAGATATTCTACTGTTGCCTTTATATAATACCTTTTTCGACGAGTACTTACAATGTTTAAAATTATATTACGTTTGGGGGTATCATTTTGTTAACCGTGAATCAACGTTTATATTTTAATTATTAACATAGACATAGAAAACAGGTTTGCTCACATAATTAGCTTCGGCTACAGTCAATAAATTGACAGATTGTGTGATTGATTTTGAGAAAGCACTCCAAGAGTTACCGAATTAGCCGTATTTATACATATATGCATTGATGACCTCAATGTGAGATCAGTTAGAAACAAAAATAAACAATATTCTTAAATTTGTGCAGATATTTTTTCGATATCATACTTATAAGTTTAGTTATTTTTATATATAGTTACCTTTCGATGAGCTCTTATATCCTCGAGTTCCTGAAAATAAAATGTTTCAAATACATTAACTAAACAAAATTAACACAATAAGTAACCTTTTAATAGGAATTAGGTAAAACATATGAACTGTCTTGTAGTTTCCCGAAATGTCTAGTATTATATTTAGTTAACCGTGCATAACGTTACATGAATTTAGAATGAAGTTTAAATTGCTCTTTAGCAGTCCATTAATTTCTGGGGAAATATATATCAAATACAATTACTGAATATAATAAAACATTCAATTTTATCTTCATAATTAATTTTTATTATGTTGAACGCATGAGCTTATTTGTGAATTTCTATATATATTTAACTTTCTCATGAGTTACGTTCAGGGATTTATGTGAAAATGTAATGTCACATGGAAAAATTTTTAACTATGAAACGTTCTATACAAACAAATTGTAAAATATTTAAATTGACCTAGGATTTGGCTAAATATTTGCATAATCAAGAAAATCTTGTCAATGTAGGTAAACCTTCTCGAGGTTAAAACATTTTTTTCCTGCAATTGGAATGAAGACTTTGTCTATTGATATAGAATGTGAACAATTCATTCTTATATAGAAGCCTATTTGACATAAACAAAAATGAACTCTTTTTCTTCTTGACAAAACGTGCAGGAGATGAACACTTTTCTTTTCATTTTGAAGAAATTTTTGTTATACTACGTTGGAAGTTATCCTTTTGTTTACTTCCACAGCGTGAATGTTCTAATTAGAAAATACAATCACATAGAACAGGGGGAAAATAAGATGCATGCATTGTAAATAATTTGACTGATTATGTGTTTGCGTTCTGAGTGAACTTGCCCTGTGTTACTGAATTAGTCGTATTTCTTCAAAAGCCTAATTTGAGATCGAAATAGAAGCGAAGACAGTATTTGGTATCTTGTAGTTGAGTTATTGCATAGTTACCTTTTGAATTCTTTGTAAATTTTCATACATTTTCTGTAAGATACAAATCAACTGCATTTACTGAATATAATCAACACATTTAGTCTTATCTTCATAATTAATTCTAATTAGGTTGAACGCATGAGCTTATTTGTAAGTTACTATTAACAAATTGAATATATAAATATATATTTTTTAATTTCTCATGAGTTACGGTTCAGGATTATATGTGATAATGTAATGTCACATGCATGTTTAATTGCATCATGGAAAAATTTATAACTATGAAACGATCTATACAAACAAATTGTAAAAATATTTAAATTGACCTAGGATGTGGCATAATAGTTGCATAATCACAAAATTCTTGTCAATGTAGGTCAACTTTCTCGTGGTTAAAATATATGTTTCTGCAATTGCATGAAGACTTCGTCTATTGATATAGTATGTGAACAATTCATTCTTATATAGAAGCCTATTATCTGTCATTAACAAACATGATAGAAATCAACTGCATTTACTGAATAAACTTAATACATTAAAATCATACTTCACAATTGTAGTAAGGTTGAGCTTATGAATCTCCCTGTGGATTTCTATTACGTCGGCTGTTCAAAAGCTTTTATAAATAACGTAGCAGTTATATAATTGAGAAAAATTAGACATGTATGTTTTTTTTTTATCACGGAAACAATTAAAACTAAAGAATATGTATACCAACAAATCATAATACCTAAGGCTTTTTGAACTTCAAAATCATCTTGTTTGATTTTAAGTTTTAGTCTACGTGAACTATACAGCATTTGTGCAAATTTGGTATTCCTCGTTTACATTAGATGGCGGATTCTAATGATTAAAAATCATGTTTCATATCTAAATTTCTAAAACAAAACAGCAAAAAACGCTATTTTGCATTTTGTAAAACGCGTAAAATGATTTGATATGATTATGGTTATAAACTAACGTTCAGTTATTAATTATAAATAAGAATATGTTGTATGATTGCAAATATAACAACTCCCCCTACGAGAGACAAAAATGACTCAGAAATTAACAAATATACTAGTACGGCCTGATGATCAAGTAGTTCTGATGATCAATTAAAATCTTGTCATAAGGTTCTAAGAAGATTTCCTAATAGACCAATTATGGTTATTCAATAGTATGCATATCATGGTGAAGAAAAATATAAGGATTAAACAACCAACAAAGTCGGCTCATACAGATATACCAGTATACATTTTAAAATGTAATCATCGGTACAAGGACATCATTCGTAAATATAAATCAACATGCATACATCTTATACATGTTATGCGATCACATATTTCAGATCTATAATTTTGAAGTAATATTCTTTATAACTAACAAAAATGTCAACATTTACCTTAAAAGGTAACAAAACCTTTCAATAGTTATCAAAGGTAGCAGGATTTTAATTTAGTACATCAGACGCGCGTTTCGTCTACATAATTAGACTCATCAGTGACGCTCATATCAAAATATTTATAAAGCCAAACAAGTACAAAGTTGAAGAGCATTGAGGATCCAAAATTCCAAAAAGGTTGTGTCAAATACGGCTAAGGTAATATATGCCTGATAATAAGAAAATCCTTAGTTTTTCAAAAAAATTGAAAGTTTTGTATATGGGAAATTTATAAAAATGACCACATTATAGATATCCATGTCAACACCGAAGTGTTGACTACTTGGCTGGTGATACCCTCGGGGACGAAACGTCCACCAGCAGTGGCATCAACCCAACAGACTCATTCAACAGACGACTTATTAAGAATTGATATATTCATGATACTGTTGCCAAGTCATTAAATATGTCTTATTTTGGCTTTAATATTGATTCACTTATTGATATAGTGTCTATGCATCGGAAATAAACACAATTATTCTTAAACTGGTTATGACCATGCCATATGTTATGTTCTTCTCATATATTTTATGGTGGTATGAAAGTTTATCACTAACGGGAGGGATTGGGCTTGCTACTTATATATATGATGAAGACATAATCTTTCAATCAGTTTAATTGAGGTCTGAAGCTGAATTTCTAGTAACCTCTAGTAGTCCTTTGTTAATTTGTGTATTATTGTCATTTTTTTTAGTTTCTTTTGAAACCTATTCTAACATCAAAGTATTTAAAACTGAGTTTAAATGTGCGTAGTGTTTAATGTTTAATGTTTTTATGCTCCTCAATGCTCTTCAACTTTGTACTTTTTTGGCTTTATAACTATTTTGATCTGAACGTCACTGATGAGTCTTATGTAGACGAAACGCGTGTCTGGCATATTAAAATTATATTCTTGGTACCTTTGATGAATATTTATTCTCGTTAACATAATAAATAACCCTTGCCTATCAAAAGTCAGGAGTATCTGGTTAGTCTGGTTTGATTTTTAATTTCAACTCATTTATATATATTTCGGAGGTTAGTATGATGCCCATTATCAAAACAAGTACACATATTTGTGTAGGGGCCAGCTGAAACACGTCCCCGGGTACGGAAATTTCTTCAATTTTGAAGACCCATTGGTGGCCTTCGAGTGTTAACTGCTCCTTGATCGCATTTTTGTCTCTATGACACATTCCTTATTTCCTTTTTAAATTTTATAATTATAGATAAAAATGTCAAAAATAGGGGAATAGCAGTCACCATTGTGTTTTAATCTTAATTAATATGGAAAAATAATTGTAACAAAGAAGCACAAAAAAAGCATATAGACAAAGTACATATTAAACAAAAACAAAATAACAATAGTTTCTTCATTTCGCTTCAAAATTGAACACATTTCATGATATATAATTCAACAGTGTTGATATAATATATAAAAAAACAATTACCTTGAGATAACTGTATTGATCATATTTATTTATTGTAATCAAAATTCATTACATCATAATAAAATGAGTAAATATGGGTGACTTTGTCCTTATAATTCAACAAATATCATTAATTTTCAGTTGAAAATTGTTTTAACGTTTTTTGCTAGCCTATCGTTGTGATTATTGTAAAAAAAATTCTGGTTAATTTCCTGAAATTTCATCTTCATGGGAAGATAATTTTCTTACCTAGTCTTTTTTATAAAAGTTCAAATGCTTTGTATAGGTTCTAATTAAAATTTCTGACTTTAACATAAGTTTGAAGTTTCTGAAATAAAGGTGTGGTTTTGGGTATTCTGTATTTGAGTGTGTGCGTATGTGTATATTGTGCATGTTTGTGTTAGGGGTGACACAGCATACATATACTTGTCTTTCAGGAATCAAGTGATGACACTACATTTAGGCAATGTGTCTGCTTTATTTGAATTTTGACAAAATTATATACACCTTTTAAAACGATAATTGTTTTCACAAGTAGCAAGATCAGTGCTGTTGCAGTTAAGATGGTGTAGACCCAATTGAAAATAGTGTATCTTTGATAGCAGAATAAATAAATTTGGTGTATTTTCTGTCTTCTGATAGGTTAAAAGTATAACTCTGACGATGTTTATGCATACGCCAACATGCGTGTACGTTGTAATTGTTAATATAAAAAGATTTTCAGAGTAATGTTTAAGATAGAAATGAATTTATAATGAATGACAATAATTAATTTTGAATTTATTGAACCATATAATTAATGTTTGAACCTCCCCATTATATGGTTCAATCAATTCAAAATAAATAATAGCCATTCATTAAATGAATTAGAATTATATTTATTATAATTGAAGTTTATTATGAACTTGTCATATCACTCTATTAGGTAGTTAATTATATCTGAACATGGTCTATGACGTCACAGTGCACATCCAATTTAAATCTAATATTCCTACCTCATCATTATGATGATGATCATTATGGTGTATGATATGCGTCTGAAAGTACTGTGGATTCATTATTATTCGTTGGATACCAGTTGTCGTGGTTTTCGAGGGTACGGATAAACCACGATTTCAAATGTACCACGAACATCATATTTTCAATAGGCTTTATATGCACAGATTTGGCAAAACCACGAAATCAAATATCCACGAATAGGCAAGTTTTCAGTAGTCCACGAAAATTGATACCCACGAAAATAAATGAATCCACAGTAGTACATGATTTTCTATTGTTTTGGTCAGCTTTTTGCCACCACCTTCCTCCTATCCTGGCTGTCAGTACCATGGGGGGCTTTTATTGATTTTGGTTTGTTTTAAAATTTTATATGTATATTGTTACATAGTTTGATGACTATGTTATATACTTGCTGTTTATTATAAGATTTGTAACAATTGGATGTCATTATTTTATTTGACTCTATTTTTTTTTTATTTCTATGTACTGTAATCATAAATTATAATAACTATTGAACTTATTTCTGATACCATACTGACGTATGGTCTAAGTATCTTATTTCTGACATGCATTATTATTGATATGGTCATAGTTATAAATTAACTGTTTGCAAAACTTTTGAATTTTTGAAATACTAAGGATGTTCTACCTCAGCTGTATTTAGCAAAACTTTTAAGAAGTAGCAAAATGAAACACTTTTTAAAATTTTGATAACTGAATAAAAATGAAGTTGACGCAAATAGACAGGAGATCATACAATTATAATTACTTACCTGATATCTAGTAGTTGTTTTGTGATTCATTTTTGCAGCATGCACTGCTTTCTCCATTTCATTTTCTAGAGAGAAATATGATTCAAGCTCAACACAAATATTAATAAGCATTATGATACCAATGACTTTTTATAATAACCAGATTTCTTTTCATATAACCATATATTACAATATAAGAAAAAACTAGATACATACATTTTTAGAATTTAAAATAATACAATACCAAACGCTACATCGAGAGAAGGAACCCTGTTTAATAACATATGTTATAACTATGATACCTCCTGAAAACAACTTTACCCATTATAAATAATTGTTTAGATGTATCGCTATTAACGTTTGGTTAAAGACGCATGTAACATAGTTATTGTCCCATTTAAGACATCGCATACTGCTAGTTTCCTAAATTTCGATGATAACGATGTTTCCCATTTCTGACTTCTCATTTTGACCCAGCTTGGATTTTACTGGTTGTTGATAAATGCATATCAGGGACGCTTTCAAATCAATTAAAGAAAAACACACCTTTTTATATAGTGAAACCTTTATTTGACATTAAATATATCTTAAAGACCAATTTGATGATTGCAAAAAAGTACTTTTTATGAGTTTTACTAAACGAAAACAAGACTTCCATTTTTTGTTTTGGAAATTATTTCTTAAATTTGAAGTTATGTTTTTCAGAAAATTGAAAAAAAGATAAAATGCACTTAACTGTTTTTACTGACTTTATTGGAAAACACATTATTTATTGAAAAACATTAGAATTAAATAGTTTGTTTTTAATAATGAAATTTCCACAATAAAAGAAATGAGAATTAAAATTGGGAATGTGTCAAAGAAACAACAATCAGACCAAAGAACATAAAACCTTCAAAAGGATTTTCCTTACAGCGAGAAAATTCCGCACTATGAGGTGTGATTCAACTGACTCCTAAATAAAAAAAAATGTACTAGTTCAGTGATTATGGCCGTCATACTAAACTCCGAAATATGTAAATAAACTTAAACTAAAACGCAGACAAGACAAATAAAGTCCGGAGGCCCCTGACACGGGACAGTCGCAAAAATGCGGCGAGGCCTAACATGTTTTTTAGATCTCAACTCTCACCTATACATCTAGCCAAAGTAGAAAAACAAACACCCATCAGTACACACCGTAAAACTCAGTCTAAAAGAAGACTGATTTCGATGTCAGAATAGTTACTATTGCGTATAGTGGGTAAGATTTCGTACAATGGCATGAAGTAAAATAACAGACGTCTTGCTAGTTTGATAATGTTATGAAAGCTAAAGGCAGTACGTCAGCTATAGTGACGTTACAATCGAGCGGCGCGCTTTACTATACATCTAGTAAGCAGACTTTACAACTTACTCGGGCCGCGCAAAAGATGAAATTAAAAATATTAAAAACTACAATAAATTACTGAAAAATTATAGAAGTCTCTGAAATGAGTTAATGCCTATATATGAAAAACTAAACTTGAATTGAATTTACAGTCATTGATTATGAATTATTTCCTTTTGTCCATTTCCTAAGTTTCTCTATGGCAACACTTTTCGCTTTACGGTTTAAGTTTCTAGAAGTAGAAGGATTGTTGAGATCACAATTATTGTCTATAGTAAAGTCTCTATTTTCTGACACTTCGAGAGGATAAAGTTTTGTTATTGGACGTGAAGTGAGTCAATTTTTTGTCCATATAACAGCAGATCTCGTTTTCCCGTCATCTCCAATGTTCAGTTAATAAATAACGGCTGTATTCCACTTTGTCCTCGGTGATTCTTCGTACACTTGTACTACATCTCCAATTTTAATTGTTTGATTGTCGTTTCTTGTGTTTCGATGATATTCTCGAAGAGAGGTAAGATACTCGTGTAACCATTTGTACCAAAACTGTTGAATGATTTGAGATTTCAATCGAGACAGTTTATTCACAGATTCATAAGTCATCACAAGCGTCGAATGCTCAAAGTCTCTATTATCAGGGTATGGAAGTGTTGTTATCCGACGTCCGAAAAGTAAATGTTATGGCGTTAGCTGGTCATCTAAAGGATCTGACGATACGTAAGTTAGCGGACGGTCATTCATAATAGTTTCAACTTCAGTCAAAATTATCTTAAGAAGTTCTATATTGATAAGGGAGCGTCCCAAAACCTTCTTAACACAGTCTTTTGTAATCCCTACCAATCTTTCCCAAAAGCCACCGTACCACGGTGCGCGTTTTGGTATACATGTCCATGTTGTATCATAGTTACTTACTTTTCTGTAAGTGACGCTGATAGAGTGAGATTCTCTATATGTTAGCGGCTGCAATGTAGGTAGTAGCATTGTCGGATATCATCGTTTTCGGTAACGATTTTATACTTACGAATCTTCTAAATGCTAGGATAATGTTTCTTCTGTTAAATTGTCCACCACTTCTAAATGCACAGAGCGAGTGCCATCGTTGTTTTTCACTGTCAGAGCTCCCGTTACTGTGAACGGCGGTGCTTCTCGTAGTCTGTCCTTCGGTAAAGGCGGCGGATCTTGGGCTGTATACGGTAGACCTTTAACTTTTTTACAGGTTACACATTTGCGTAAGATACTGTCCGCAACTTGTCGTATAGTCGGTATCCTATACGTCTGAAGGATTAGTGTGACGGTACTTGACAGTCCTGAGTGTAAATGTAAAATGTGAGCATCCATTATAACGAGTCTAGTTAATCTATCTTCTGCAGGTAGCAGTATAGGAAATTTAGTAAATTCATCCAATGGCGCGTTATGAATACGTCCTTCACAACGAATCAAGTTGTGCTTATCCAAATAAAGTTTCATTGGTCCAGAGAGTAAATATCCTAATTTAGATTCGACGGCAGTCAGTTCATTACCTCTTATGATTGTATCTCCTACTATACTCCAATAATAATATGCTCCAATAAGTAAATTAACATCAAACATGTCATCTTCGGTAATTTGATGTGCTAATTTCAAGCCATGCAAATGTCTCATATTAACTACTGATGTCATGTGCGTTTGTATCGGTAATGCTATTTCAGGAATGATAAGTACATCGAGCGGTATGTTTTCTACATCGTTAGTTTGTCAGTTTGTAAGTAAATCGTTGCAGATTGCATATGCCTAACTTGTCTGTTTTGCTCTCCGAATCCAGAAAGATGAACTATTTCGGTCCCGTTTATACTTAAATCTAGTTTTCTGGCGAGTGATTCTGTGACGAATGGTCTCTGTGCTCCTTCGTCTAGTAAAATATTAGCATCCGTTGACTGTGTTCCTGAGCTCACGCAAGCGACAGCGGTTTTCAATATAACATTTGATGTTTCATGTGGTGCGAGGGAGGAATGTAATACGGTTTTACCATTATCTTCGTTTACTTGTTCATGTGATCGTTCATACTTAGTACATATACATGTATGATGACGTTTGTTGCATTTTTTACACGTGCTTGTAGATTTGCAATCAACTAATTTGTGACGACCGAGACAGTTAAAACATAGCCTCTCTCTCTTAATTACAACTGTGCGTGTATCAACGGTTGTGATTTTTGTGCAATTAACGGCTATATGCCCATTTCATGGCAAAAAATGTAAGACTTAATGAAAGGCTTTTATCCGAAACTGACTTTTCGGGTTTACCGAATGTTGAGTTTGAACGTGACTTCATACTAGTTAAAAAAGTAGCGGTAGCGAGTGGTCTTTCTACTTTATCCGGTAATTTTCCGGCTTCCATAATATTTAGTTCGTCGAGAAGAGTTTTGCGTAAATCTTGTAGTGTCCAGTTTGTGGATCTGTGTTCTCGTGCTAACTGTTGACGTATCTTTGCGGGTAATTTATTTAGAATAACAGGAACTAGTAGTGATCCGTATGTATCGTCTGTCTGTCTGAGTGACTCGAGACCTCTTACATAAGTTTCTGTCTTATCATAGTAACTACGGAGGCTATTAATGGTATGAATTGGAGCCTGTAAATCAAGTAAGGCCTGCATGTAGGTTTGGACTATTTTACGAATTTGCCGTATCTTTCCCGGAGTAATGAAATTGCTTTGTCGTAATTTGTGTTCGTCATGGAAAAACCTGCTATAGTTTGTAACGCTTCGATTTGTAGAAGGGACTTTAAGTGTTGAATTTTTGTGCATCACTCAGTGTAGGATTTGTGTGGATCGCAGTTTTATAGGAGTCCCAAAACGATTGCCAGTCTAGTATATCTCCGGTAAATATAGGTAAGTTTAACTTTGGTAGCTTGTGATACTCGCTGTTTGCGCTACACGATGCGCGTGAATTTGAGCTATGTGTATATTGTTGGTTTGCAGATGTTGAAGGTTGGCTAATAAATGTAGATGGAACTGATTGTATAAAACTATCGGCATGAAGGTTCAAATTCGATGAAACTGGTTCATTTGCGGGTCAACTCTGATTTTGAACTGACTTTACTAATTTTGTAATTTGCCGTAATTCATATTCTTAATTGAACATGTAGTCATCTGATTCCAGTATTTCCACTGCTACATCTTCATCCGAAGTTTGCTCCAAGATCTTATCATTGACATTTTCTAAAATTCTTTTCTTCTGTGTGACTGCTTCTAATAGCTTTGAAATTTCTTCGTAATCGGCTTCGGAACTTTGTTGAGTATCTTCGAATTTCCTCAGGAGTTCGTAACTGCTCCTCTGTGTCCCGCTCGGACGGCTTTCATCTTTGCTTCCATTATTTCATCTGGTCTCGGCACCAATATTGCGTAAAGTGAGTAAGATTTCGTACAATGCCATGAAGTAAAATAACAGACGTCTTGCTAGTTTGATAATGTAATGAAAGCTAAAGGAAGTACGTCAACTATAGTGACGTTACAATCGAGCGGCGCGCTTTACTATACATCTAGTAAGCAGACTTTACAACAGTTACAAAAAGAAACTAAATTAAATGACAATGATACATAATTTAACAATGACTACTAGCAGTTACTAACATTCCAGCTCAAAACTGACAGTAATTAAACTGATTGAAAGAGTATGTCTTGATCATAATGAAAATCACACACAACCCCTCAGATGGGATTCGGTATCATTCAATCATAAAATATATGAGAACCTGTATCATTCAAACAACTGGTTTAAGAGTAAACGTGTTTATTTTCAATGCAAGCACGGTATCGTAACTATGCCCTTCTGAATAAGTTTGTTACGAGGAAAGTTAACTTTTGAGGTGAATTTCGACATTTTTGTTATTTGTAAAGAATATTACACGACGGATGCCACATGTGGAGCAGGATCTGCTTACCCTTCCGGAGCGCATGAGATCACCCCTTGTTTTGGTGGGGTTTGTGTTGTTTATTCTTTTGTTTTCTATGTTGTGTCATGTGTACTATTGTTTGTCTGTTTGTCTTTTACATTTTTAGCCGTGGCGTTGTCAGTTTATTTTCGATTTCTGGGTTTGACTGTCCCTTTGGTATCGTTCGTCCCTCTTTTACTATAAAAGATTGGATATGAAATACTGAACGTATAAGAAGTCTGCATGTTGATTTATATTTATGATTGATATCTTCGAACTGAAGATGAAATCTAGTAAACGTTTTGAATATCGAAAATCCTGGTGTAATTATCGCTAAAATCTAATACGTTGTTGCGTACACGAGCGAATCGCAAAAGTATCGATAAATAAACAGCATAAAATGGTAACAAAGGAATGTCATCGTTCAAAACGAATAATTTACAATAGGAAAGGAAAAATCATCTCTTTAAATATAAATTCTGGTTTTAAGCTTCCCGCTTATAGATAGATAGTTTATTCTTTAAAAAAAACACTTTCAAAGGTTACAGAGAAGTTAAACAAATTATATACATAAAAGTTTAGAATACATTGAAACTGTATAAAATTTCTTATCATATTACATATAAAAGCATACTTATATACTTATACAAATATTTATAGAGTATCGTTGATCATCTCAACGAGATTGATTTTCTCGCTTGAGCCAGTACGGTGAAAGCGAGAATAGCAATCGAGTTGAAATGACCAATCTGTTCATCGTTATTTAACATATGACGACGTTGTCAATTTCATGTCAATTGCATTAGCAACGCCACGTGCCTCCTTAGTTTCTAGCGATAATTGTCCATCTCAAGCGAGTAGCATGATATACAAAATTATCACAAAAAAAGATCAAAGAAAAAATGCACAAAATAGCGATAAAATAAATTAATGATACATGTAAAAAAGAGTAAAAAAAACGTTTTTGATTGCAAACCATTATTTTAATCCTCTTCCGTATGATTTGTTTTTACAAGAGCCCAAAACTATTTAATTTCATCTGGGGTTGTATATTATCTTAAAAAAGATAAAAAGATTGTGGTGTGATTACAACGGGATTTTGAGGACGGACATGCATGTCTTTTTTACAATAATTTAATTAACTATAATTGTTTTAAGGCATTTAGAGAAGGAATTAAGTAATAATAATTAAATAAAGGCAACTGTTAAATTGTCATTATCTTTAAAGCGAAAACAAATCGTGTCAAAATACCAAAATATTATTTTTAGGACCTCTTTCAATGTTACAAGTAAAAAAATAATAATTAAAATTTTTAGTATAGCCAGACAGAGTACTTTATTGCAAAATCGGAAACATAAATCTGCAACAGTTAAGGTATAAAACCACTAATTTCAGCCAGGTCTGAAAGAACATCAGTACATACTTTAAAAAAATAGTTCATAAGCGTAGCATAGTTGAAATATTTGGGTAGTTTTTGTATCTAATGAAAACTTTGGGAATAGGTGGCACTATAGAAGTCTTGTTAAAAGTGTCTTAGGAAAAATCAATTACATACAGAATTATAATAAGAGGGCATATACACCCTGTATCTCAAATCAAAAGTACCGTGTTTTGTACTTTAAAATATCGGAAACCAGTAAACACTAATATGCAACTAAAAGTATGTTAAATTTTACAGTCAGGATAAGGTTTAAATCTTGACACTAAATGACTCCCACTGTATTTGAAGTCTATACAACAAAACCATTAACGCATGTAATTGCAGAATTTATCTTGAAAAACCAATGGGTCATTAAATCAAAGGTTTGATACCTTAAAATGCACGATTACAAATATGTTAGGTTGCTTCAGTGTTTGATATATTAACACAACGAATTAAATCATAGTGCTTCGCTTGTGTTGTTTGTTTTATATGCCTATGTGCTGGAATTACATTGTTGGAGCAACTGTACTCGTACATTTATTTGGAATCATTGCCCTTTATTTTAACTTGCCATGATCAGTTTTGTATTATAATCAATCAACATATGCTGCTATTATGCACTTCATGAAGCTCTTATTGTACATTCATATTGTTGGTTAAAATGTATTGTCGCGAAAATAAGTGTATGCGGAACAAATACAAATTCCTTACCTTTTAACAATCAACTTCTTACAAAGAATATATCATTCGGCATTTGTGTATGCAATAAACAATAAATGTCAAGACAGTGAGTTAATAGCATTCGGAAAACATTATTTATTTTTTGTCTCCATTTTGGTTATCTTTTCTTTTATAATTGATGAATTTTGATGTGTTGCTCTAAGATTTGTCTTTTAATTTTATCCAATATTTTGTTGTTGACAATATTGGGCAGTTGTTGTAAATAAATCATGTACACTTCATTGTTCGCTCTAATTTTTTAAAAGATTTGACGTTCTCGAGTCATTCTTAAGTAGAAGAATTAAGGTAATAAATCAGTCTTACCGTTTTCTAACTGCCTATGATACAGCCTGTTTTTCCGTCCTGGTCTTCTTGGTTTTTCTCTTTTATGCAGTACATTCCCCATTCCAAACTAAATAAATTAAATGAATTTAGCCTGTTATAGTTATCATTTTAAAAAAAGACAACATGGATGAAAATTACTGTTGTTTGAAGACAGGGATGAATCGTTCAAGGTAATAAGTTGTTGACATCAAAATTATATAACACTGTTATAAGACAATAGTGAATGATGTATCCATATTTTTTACTTTTAACCTATTATGTATGTTTGTATTGTTCACACATCATTGTCAATATATTGACATTGTATGCGACTGTCATACAAAAGAGAGGTTTAGCCAGCTATACAATCAGGTTTAGCACACCATTTTCTACATAAGAAAATCCAAGTACCAAATCAGGAATTATTGCAGTTATCAATTGATTTGATGTGTTAAAGCTTTTGAATCAGGGAGTTTCCGTTTTGAATTGTCGTTTGATCTCACTATTATTGTTATATTAGTTTTTTTTACATAGACATTTGTTCGAAATATACGTTTAAACAATATCCTTGGAAAAATAATATGTTAATACTAGTTATCATATACTTAGACTAAATAACATATGATTTTTACTGTATGATAATAGCATTAATTTAACGTAAATTCCATATTTTTGGAATTGGTTGATTTTCCAAACAGTAATAATTATGTTTATTGATGAATTGTTTTTTTGTCGTTCCGTCCTTATTAAAAAAAAAATTTCTGTTGAGGCATATGATAGAAAGATTTCATATCGAATGTACTAAATTTGAGGTCCTACGTGCGTGAACTTTTTACTTCGAACTTCTATTTGGGAATTACGAAAAAGGATCAATATATATGAAACTGTTATTTTACTCCATTGTTGAAGCATATGATAAAAAGATCATAACATGTCATTTTTCATATCGCATGTTTTATCAGCCCTCGGTCAATATCAGCCCTCAAGCCATGCGGCTCTTCGGCTGATATTGAACCTAGGGCTGATAATACATACGATATGATAAATGCCATGTAATAATCTGATATTAGTTACTTACCATATATCACTGACATGTTATTAGCAATTCCCTATACATTAATATTATCGCAAAAAATGTTAACATTTAAACTGTGAAAAGTCGTAAAGTAGTAAAGTATGTAACAGTTATTCCGAGAGGACGCGGGGTGTTAGTGCAAGATCACCCCATTGCTGGCGGCCAGAAGGTGATCTTACACTGACACACCAAGTCCGGATGCTATAACTAGTTAACATCCCAGCTGTTCTAGTTATCAAGGTACCATTATTATGATTTAGTTCGCCAGACGCGCGTTTCGACAACATAAGACTCATCAGTGACGCTTACATCAAAATATTGATAAAAGCCAAACAAGTACAAGGTTGAAATTAAATGTAAATCAATTTACAATTCATAAAATCTTGTTTAGAACGACACGCAACCATTATGATATACTTTATATATTACTATATAATATAAACCCTTTATTAATCCCCGAACACGATGTTTAAATTTGAAGTCATGTCAACTTGTTACCACTGACCAATCGGCCCTACACTAAATATCCACTTTCTAAAAAATCGCCTCACTTGTTTTTACCAACTCGCCCCACTTATGAAAAGTGTATAATCCTAATGAACAATCAGTCTAACAACGCCTTATCTGAAAATGGTAAAAATTCAACTGAATAAAAGGTCTGCCAATTTGCCCCACTTATCTGAGACAATCTTCACATAGATAGTACAGAGAGGTTCGCCTTTTAAAAAGTGGGGCGAGTTAGTGAAAAAGTGGGCCAATTTGATGTTGGGCCAGTTATATTGCTTCCTTAGATATGTTTAATTACTCAATGTTCGCATTTAGTCGTCCTGGTGTAGGGGTATGATTAGTAGGATTATATGCTAAAGGTTTTGAGTTCGGATCCATATAGACACTGGATTTTTTCTACACAAATTTAGAAAGTTATTTTTTTCTGAATTTATATATCTAAGTTTTATACTGGATTTAACATTACCGCCAAATAGTTACAGAACTAAGTAAAGCATGCCAAACAAGGAAAAGCAAGACAGGCACAGGTCACCTTTGTTAGAACAAATGAGCTGGGATGTAATAAAGTCAATATACCATGCGCTAAAGATCAGGGCCTCAAAACAGTCATCAAACTATATGGAGACATGTGCATCGTTATAGAATCTATACTTTTAAACGAGAAGACCTAATTTTGTGCGTCGCTTCTCTTCCTTCCATAATAAATTTATCATCATGCCTCTGTGTCCTATAGGTACCATGCAAAGTCGCATTTGTCATCCTCTCTAATGATTATTCAGATTGAGTTATTTTGGGAGAAAAACGAAAAAAAAAAATCCGGATGTTGTTTCAGTCATCAGAGCAACTCTTAGTAATAGATACGACTACTAGTTTAAACTTGCTCATACTCGGAGAGAGGACAATCATTTTCGCATTTATCTACATGTTTACTATGATTATACTACTATAATATATTATAAAGACTCTCTATATAACTATAAATGTGTTTGCCGTGGAAAAGAAACTTGGAATTAGTAGTCAATAGAGTTTACACTTTATTCATAACATACGTATGTTCATAGTATACAGAGGGCTTCAGACCACAATTAATTTCCTTGTGTGTTCGTGGTCTTGGAATATAGTTCCACATTATTATATGGGGTTCATGCTTCCTTAGTATTTTGTCTACTGTTTTCTTTGAAATGTTTACTATTTTAATAAGGGGTCATATCAGTTGCATAAATTTTAAAATCAGTAAATAATGCGGAAAAAATTTATTGTTGAAAGTAAAAGTCGTGATTTGACCGATATGAAAGTTGGTTAGAAATTAGGCATAGTCTTTTATACAAGATCAAAATCCTAGGTCACCCATTCACCATTGGCACGACAATAGGGCTCGCAAAAAAAACCAGCACTGATGGATTGTCCAATTATTAAGATAATAGTGGTCTATAAGCAGTTACATAATCATTTATTTCATGTTTAAGATTTTTAATTTAATTTGACTTTTAGCAAAGGGTAAGAATAATTGCGGTATGAGGCCAAAAACAAGTTCAACGAAAAGGAAACAAGTAACGGACTATCTGCTTTCTAATGTTCAGATGAATCAGACAACCTGGTGTCGGGTTGCTGCCCGGAATTGGTAATTTTAAGGAAATTTTGCGGTTTTTGGTTTTTATCTTGAATTTTATAATAGATAGAGATAAACTGTAATCTGCAATAATGTTCAACAAAGTAAGATCAACAAATAAGTTAACATGATCAAAATGGTCAGTTGACCCCTTAAGGAGTTATTGCCCTTAATAGTCATTTTTTACCATTTTTTGTTAAATTTTTGTAATCTTTTACAAAAATCTTCTCCTCTGAAACTAGTGGACTATATTTAAACAAACCTTGGTTTTCCCGTTTGAATGGTTTTACACTAGTTATTTTGGGGCCCTTTATAGCTTGTTGTTCGGTGTGAGCCAAGGCTCCGTGTTGAAGGCCGTACTTTAACCTATAATGGTTTAATTTTTAAATTGTTATTTGGATGGAAATTGTCTCATTGGCACTCACACCACATCTTCCTATATCTACTAGCCACAATCATAATTAGGGTATTCAGTTTTAAAAAGGTGTGCAGTGACCCAGCCAACCAACCAAATTGGCCACTACGGCTAAAAATAGAATATAGGGGTAAAATGTAGATTTTGGCTTATAACTCTGAAACCAAAGCATGTAAAACAAATATAACCTGGGGGTTGTTAACTTGTTTATCTACAAAAATGTAGTAAATTTCTATCTGCCTTGAAATTTTCAATGAAAAGAACAACTGGTTGTTGGGTTTCTGTCCCCCAATTAGTAATTTTTAAAGAAATGTAGCCATTTTTGGTTATTATCTTGAATACTATTATAGATAGAGATAAATTGTAAACAGCAATAATGTTCAACAAATTAAGATCTACAAATAAGTCAACATGACCAAAAGGGTCATGTGATCCCTTAATGAGTTATTGGCCTTTATAGTCAATTTTAAACTATTTTTATTAAATTTGTAAATTTTGGTAAGTTTTTACAAAATGTTTTCCTGTGTGTGTTACGTTTCGTTGTTGTGTCGTTGTTCTCCTCTTATATTTAATGCGTTTCCCTTGGTTTTAGTTTGTTACCCCGATTTTGTTTTTTGTCCATTGATTTATGAGTTTTGAACAGCGGTATACTACTGTTGCCTTTATTTCCTCTGTACCTAAAGGGCCAAATTCATTACAGATAGGGAAAATTGTAAAAAGCAAGAATGATCAGTAAATTATGATATACAAACACATCACCATCACCAAAACACAATTTTGTCATGAATCCATCTGTTTCTTTTGTTAAATATTCACATAAACCAAGGTGAGAGACACAGGCTCTTAAGAGACTCTAGTTTAAATTGAAAAGAACCTATCGCAAATAACTCCTTTATATAATTGTGTTCTAAATATCGCCTTTAGAAACTTTCGTTAAGATCAACAATATCGGGCACAAGAAAATCAAGTTCCAATCATTAAATGCAAATTACAAATTTCAGTCAAAATAATTTTATGATTGAACAGACTTGTTCATGTTTTAGTAAGAATACAGTAAATTATAACTTACCCTGTCTGTATAACTGTACTATTTTGTATTCAGGTAATCAGAAATGTTTTCTCCTCAAAGAATCGTCATGTTAAAATTGGTGCAGTAAAATGTGATTTGTATTATTTTGCATAAAAATAGGTCACACTAATGAACTCTCCGGGAATTTTCCGCTGGTATAATCTATTTTTAAAGACCTATGAAATTAATCTATTTTTAGAAAAATGGAAAACAATTCAATCGAGCGTTGTAATGGTAACTTTTCGTCAGACTACATTTTGCGAGTGCTAAGATTTGGTTAGATCTTCTAATGCATCCATATTTTTCAGAGGTGAGTGTCCATTTTGGTAATTTATTCTATATTCTTTGATTACTTACTTTCATCAATTTCTTAATTGCTTTGATTTTTGCATTTTAAAAACGTTATATGAATAAATATATTGAATATTTTTACAGATTTTAAAGGTAAATCAAATATTGAGATGTTCTTTTTCCTTCAAATTAGATATAAAAAATCAACTGGTTACCCATGATAAGCATTCCATTGTAAAAATTAGGCACAAAACTCATATAATGGACACAATGGGATTTTAAAAGTTTAACTGAAATGTTTCAATCGAAACATGATTTCAGAGGCGCCCAAATGTTACAAATTGAAAACTAATTATCAAATCTCACGCATTTAAAAAATAAATTTAAAACAAATGGAAATCGTCTTAAATTCATTCGTGTATAAGAATAATACCAAATTGACAATAATTTAGGAATTATGCATATTTTGAATACCAAAACCATCAAATGTATCGTCACTGCTAAACAAATTAAAGTTCGGGATATTACGCTAAAAGCAAACTTATCACTGGCATTGCAAAGGAAATTCATATTTTTGGTAGCAACAGCACGCACTCATTTGTTTTTTCGAGTATATTTTGCAATGTAAAACATCCAAAACAGCGAGACTTGATATGCCTGGGTGTCTGTCTGTGTGAAAAACGCTTCCAATTAAAAGCCCTTGAGTTAAAAAGAAAACGTTAAGCAGGAATATAATGACAAAATAAAATCCAAAATAAAAAGTTTCTCAGTTTGAATATATTAACATGATTCATTTGACATCGTGCTATTATTGAAGAAGGATATCTGTTATCCGAAATATCTAATATTTGTTCATTTTATAGTTATTTAATGGTGATTTTGTACCCTTTTTGACTTATGTAGACACTGGATTCTTTCTACAAAATATTAATAGATAGTCTTTTTCGTATAATTAATTATAAGTTTTATAGTGGATATCACATTCCATGCCAAAATGTTACAGAATAAAGGAAAGCATGCCAAACAAAGAAACTCAAGCTGGGGTGGTCTGGTAGGGGTTATCCGACTCAGATCACCCTTGGTAGAGAAAAGGAGCTGGGATGTAATTTCAGATTATTTTCCAACGATTAACACATAACAAAAGATCACTCGACCAGAAATTTAATGTGATAGAATTTAACATAACAAAATTACAGGTAGCTCTCAGTATGAGAAAAAACAATACAGATAGAATTAACACTTTTTTCAAATGTTAATATATATGGTGTGATGTATAAATTAGACATGTTACAAAAAGGTATATTCTCGACGTTAAGGTTGACAAATTACATTTTTTTGGGGACGGTGTCAAAACATTGTTTATAGATTAAATTACATCATGTGCGTCTTGATGAATTCACATTTATGTCGAACATCATTATGTAACATTCTTGTATTATGACAATTGCTTTTGTGATAATGTTGGCTATCATACGACATGAAAGGTGTACTCGTGCAAGAGTGGGTGGGCTAGAAAAAGGGGGACTGAGAGTTATACAAGTTCATTCGATTCTAGATTGATAATGTATACATAGTAAGCCAGTTAAATATTAGTTTTATTGTTGTATTACAGTTCCTGAAAAAGTTCAATCTATCGCTGTACTTATCCTGCACAAAGCTCTACAGTCTGATTTATTTATTCTCTCGGGTGTCTCCATCAGCTTCCAGTGACTCTGAAAGTTTTGAAGCGCCCTATATCGTGTTCAGTATATACTCGCCACTCTGATATACGCAAATTCATTTTTTTTACATTTTCATCTTTCTGCTCGTGGTTTAGCTAGTGGATGCCTTTTTCAAATCTAATCCTTGTCCTCTCTCCCTCTCCCTTAAAAATACACTGGTACCTTCGTAGAGTAGTAATAGGTACACATCTATAAAAACGCCATCATATTTTATTTGGAAACCCCTAGCATTACTAACTTAACTAGAGGACAGACCCATCGACCATCGGTGTTAATTTTCCTTTTGTCATTTTCTTTTGAAACGGTTGGCGAATTTCAACAAAACTTTCCAGCAATTTTATCAAAATACAGAATATCTGCATAAGGTGGTGTTAAGGTGTAAATGCAAAGTCAATATGTAATGCTTTTGAAACTCTGCAGGAATGTTCAACTGATGAGTACTGAGTCATATTTTACACAAACCTCTTATCGTTCTGAACAGGCACTAATTATTTGCCACTTGACTTCATGCAACCAATAGTTAATCAGTCAAAAACACCTAAAAAAGAAAATACAAATTGAGCTGAAACTGTTTAAATTAAGCCTGACAAAGTTGGAAAGAAATAAAGGAAGAAATACATGCCCTCGAAGCTATGTGACCGGGAGTAAACAATTTCTAAACTAGAATGCAACATGTTTCAAGTTGAAATAGTACAAAATCATGTTTATGTGTTTTAAAACAGACTCCGTTAGATAAAAAGTTAGGAGGCGAATAACTGGATCAAAATACATGCACGTCTTTGTGTGCTTTTCATAACTATATAAAATGACCGTTACATATATATTCACGAGCAGGTATAAAGCAGATAATAATAATTAAGACTATGTGCAAGGTCTATCTATGTAGGATTTAATAATGTCCCCAATGAAAAAGTGTCCACCGGACATTATGTCATAGTAAATACGGTCTGGGGACAATATTTACTTATTCATATGTGTCCTGGACACATTTTTTTATGAAAAACTGTCCTCAGGTATGTAAAAGTGTCCCTGAAAGTGGAGATAATTAAATACTTTACTTCAGTGATAAGGTGTCCTCCTGGGCATTTTTTCACAGGACATTTTTGTCCTCCTGGACTTTTTTTAATATATATGATTAAATAACATTCATTGCTAAGTTATATTACTAAATGTTTTCTTATCTATACTTGCTAATTTTTAATACACTAATTTTATTACTTTGACAGGAACTACTTCAGTTATCTCATTGGCATTCATACCATGCTGATGTTCTTATAATATATATATATATATATATATATATACAACTCGTCTAAACATCAACCCAACAATGTTAGATCTGTAAATTTGCTTTCGCAAATTTTTGGTTCTTCCCTCGCCGGGATTCGAACCCATGCTACTGTGATATCGTGACACCAGATCGCCTGCACTGCAGCCGTCCCGCTAGACCACACGACCACCTGGGCTCTCTAAAAAGAGCTTTCGGTGGCCATATGTTACCTTTCCACGTCAGTTTTAATCTAGCGGCGTACTACAGTACATGATATATAAGGCATGAAGATGTTATTGTTACAGATCAGCTAAATTATCTATAGTAAAGGATCCTACAAATTAATGTAAGATACAGTCACAGAAAATAATTATATTCATAAGTACGTCTGAGTCAGTGACAACCCTACAACAGATGTATCCATATATATATATATATACGACGTGGAAAGGTACCACATGGCCAGCGAAAGCTCTTTTTTGAGAGCCCAGGTGGTCGTGTGGTCTAGCGGGACGGCTGCAGTGCAGGCGATTTGGTGTCAAGATATCACAGTAGCATGGGTTCGAATCCCGGCGAGGGAAGAACCAAAAATTTGTGAAAGCAAATTTACAGATCTAACATTGTTGGGTTAATGTTTAGATGAGTTGTATATACATTATGTACACAGCCATGTATCCCCATCATTGATGGCGATCCGATGGATACATCTGTTGTAGGGTTGTCACTGACTCAGACCTACTTATGAATATAATTATTTTCTGTGACTGTATCTTACATTAATTTGTAGGATCCTTTACTATAGATAATTTAGCTGATCTGTAACCATAACATCTTCATGCCTTATATATCATGTACTGTAGTACGCCGCTAGATTAAAAATGACGTGGAAAGGTAACATGTGGCCGCCGTAAGCTCTTTTTTTAAAAGCCCAGGTGGTCGTGTGGTCTAGCGGGACGGCTGCAGTGCAGGCGATTTGGTGTCACGATATCACAGTAGCATGGGTTCGAATCCCGGCGAGGGAAGAACCAAAAATTTGCGAAAGCAAATTTACAGATCTAACATTGTTGGGTTGATGTTTAGACGAGTTGTATATACATTATGTACACAGCCATGTATCACCATCATTGATGGCGATCCGATGGATACATCTGTTGTAGGGTTGTCACTGACTCAGACGTACTAATGAATATAATTATTTTCTGTGACTGTATCTTACATTAATTTGTAGGATCCTTTACTATAGATAATTTAGCTGATCTGTAACCATAACATCTTCATGCCTTATATATCATGTACTGTAGTACGTCGCTAGATTAAAACTGACGTGGAAAGGTAACATATGGCCACCGAAAGCTCTTTTTTTGAGAGCCCAGGTGGTCATGTGGTCTAGCGGGACGGCTGCAGTGCAGGCGATTTGGTGTCACGATATCACAGTAGCATGGGTTCGAATCCCGGCGAGGGAAGAACCAAAAATTTGCGAAAGCAAATTTACAGATCTAACATTGTTGGGTTGATGTTTAGACGAGTTGTATATACATTATGTACACAGCCATGTATCACCATCATTGATGGCGATCCGATGGATACATCTGTTGTAGGGTTGTCACTGACTCAGACGTACTTATGAATATAATTATTTTCTGTGACTGAATCTTACATTAATTTGTAGGATCCTTTACTATAGATAATTTAGCTGATCTGTAACAATAACATCTTTATGCCTTATATATCATGTACTGTAGTACGCCGCTAGATTAAAACTGACGTGAAAATATGGCCACCGAAAGCTCTTTTTTTGAGAGCCCAGGTGGTCGTGTGGTCTAGCGGGACGGCTGCAGTGCAGGCGATTTGGTGTCACGATATCACAGTAGCATGGGTTCGAATCCCGGCGAGGGAAGAACCAAAAATTTGCGAAAACAAATTTACAGATCTAACATTGTTGGGTTGATGTTTAGACGAGTTGTATATACATTATGTTCACAGTCATGTATCACCATCATTGATGGCGATCCGATGGATACATCTGTTGTAGGGTTGTCACTGACTCAGACGTACTTATGAATATAATTATTTTCTGTGACTGTATCTTACATTAATTTGTAGGATCCTTTACTATAGATAATTTAGCTGATCTGTAACCATAACATCTTCATGCCTTATATATCATGTACTGTAGTACGCCGCTAGATTAAAACTGACGTGGAAAGGTAACATGTGGCCACCAAAAGCTCTTTTTTTGAGAGCCCAGGTGGTCGTGTGGTCTAGCGGGACGGCTGCAGTGCAGGCGATTTGGTGTCACGATATCACAGTAGCATGGGTTCAAATCCCGGCGAAGGAAGAACCAAAAATTTGCGAAAGCAAATTTACAGATCTAACATTGTTGGGTTGATGTTTAGACGAGTTGTATATACATTATGTACACAGCCATGTATCACCATCATTGATGGCGATCCGATGGATACATCTGTTGTATGGTTGTCACTGACTCAGACGTACTTATGAATATAATTATTTTCTGTGACTGTATCTTACTTTAATTTGTAGGATCCTTTACTATAGATAATTTAGCTGATCTGTAACAATAACATCTTCATGCCTTATATATAATGTACTGTAGTACGCCGCTAGATTAAAACTGACGTGGAAAGGTAACATATGGCCACCGAAAGCTCTTTTTTTGGGAGCCAAGGTGGTCGTGTGGTCTAGCGGGACGGCTGCAGTGCAGGCGATTTGGTGTCACGATATCACAGAAGAATGGGTTCGAATCCCGGCGAGGGAAGAACCAAAAATTTGCGAAAGCAAATTTACAGATCTAGCATTGTTGGGTTGATGTTTAGACGATTTGTATATACATTATGTACACAGCCATGTATCACCATCATTGATGGCGATCCGATGGATACATCTGTTGTAGGGTTGTCACTGACGCAGACGTACTTATGAATATAATTATTTTCTGTGACTGTATCTTACATTAATTTGTAGGATCCTTTACTATAGATAATTTAGCTGATCTGTAACAATAACATCTTCATGCCTTATATATCATGTACTGTAGTACGCCGCTAGATTAAAACTGACGTGAAAATATGGCCACCGAAAGCTCTTTTTTTGAGAGCCCAGGTGGTCGTGTGGTCTAGCGGGACGGCTGCAGTGCAGGCGATTTGGTGTCACGATATCACAGTAGCATGGGTTCGAATCCCGGCGAGGGAAGAACCAAAAATTTGCGAAAGCAACTTTACAGATCTAACATTGTTGGGTTGATGTTTAGACGAGTTGTATATACATTATGTACACAGCCATGTATCACCATCATTGATGGCGATCCGATGGATACATCTGTTGTGGGGTTGTCACTGACTCAGACGTACTTATGAATATAATTATTTTCTGTGACTGTATCTTACATTAATTTGTAGGATCCTTTACTATAGATAATTTAGCTGATCTGTAACAATAACATCTTCATGCCTTATATATCATGAATTGTAGTACGCCGCTAGATTAAAACTGACGTGGAAAGGTAACATATGGCCACCGAAAGCTCTTTTTTTGAGAGCCCAGGTGGTCGTGTGGTCTAGCGGGACGGCTGCAGTGCAGGCGATTTGGTGTCACGATATCACAGTAGCATGGGTTCGAATCCCGGCGAGGTAATAACAAAAAATTTGCGAAAGCAAATTTACAGATCTAACATTGTTGGGTTGATGTTTAGACGAGTTGTATATACATTATGTACACAGCCATGTATCACCATCATTGATGGCGATCCGATGGATACATCTGTTGTAGGGTTGTCACTGACTTAGACGTACTTATGAATATAATTATTTTCTGTGACTGTATCTTACATTAATTTGTAGGATCCTTTACTATAGATAATTTAGCTGATCTGTAACAATAACATCTTCATGCCTTATATATCATGTACTGTAGTACGCCGCTAGATTAAAATTGACGTGGAAAGGTTACATATGGCCACCGAAAGCTCTTTTTTTGAGAGCCCAGGTGGTCGTGTGGTCTAGCGGGACGGCTGCAGTGCAGGCGATTTGGTGTCACGATATCACAGTAGCATAGGTTCGAATCCCGGCGAGGGAAGAACCAAAAATTTGCGAAAGCAAATTTACAGATCTAACATTGTTGGGTTGATGTTTAGACGAGTTGTATATACATTATGTACACAGCCATGTATCACCATCATTGATGGCGATCCGATGGATACATCTGTTGTAGGGTTGTCACTGACTCAGACGTACTTATGAATATTATTATTTTCTGTGACTGTATCTTACATTAATTTGTAGGATCCTTTACTATAGATAATTTAGCTGATCTGTAAAAATAACATCTTCATGCCTTATATATCATGTACTGTAGTACGCCGCTAGATTAAAACTGACGTGGAAAGGTAACATATGGCCACCGAGAGCTCTTTTTTTGAGAGCACAGGTGGTCGTGTGGTCTAGCGGGACGGCTGCAGTGCAGGCGATTTGGTGTCACGATATCACAGTAGCATGGGTTCGAATCCCGGCGAGGGAAGAACCAAAAATTTGCGAAAGCAAATTTACAGATCTAACATTGTTGGGTTGATGTTTAGACGAGTTGTATATATATAAAGCAAATTTACAGATCTAACATTGTTGGGTTGATGTTTAGACGAGTTGTATATATATATATATATATATACGAGTCTAAATTGAAAACTACGTTCAAACCTATGACTGCGTTGGATAAAAACCGCAATTTTTATACGTGTGCATGTCAAACAAATTTCGTTGTAGAAGGGTCTAAAAACAGCACAAACAACATTTTCCAAAAGACCAAAAGAGTGAAAAAGTATATTTAAACAAAACGCATTTGACTAACAGGTCGAACAACTGATGTTCTTTAACTCTGCTGACTGCCATTGGCGATTGCCAAATAAAATTGATCACAGGTTGTAACAAAATGGATCTTATTATAAATTTAATACGTCACAGAAAAAAAAAAATTGTTAACTTGTGGACAGGATGTTGTGCCACAAACATTCGGTGTCAATATTTCTTTAGTACACCATATCCGGATTTCGACAATAAATGTCTCTTCAGTGATGTTAGGGATCGAAACGGTATTTGGAAGGCCATATAAAAAGCACCCTCATTTTTAGAGAAAGTACCCTCATTTTTAGATTAACTCTTGAATTTTAAGAGTCAATATATAGGATGAACGGATCATATAAACCGGAGGGAAAATATGATACATGCCCAAACAAAAAATATAAACGAGTCTAAATTGAAAACTACGTTCAAACCTATGACTGCGTTGGATAAAAACCGCAATTTTTATACGTGTGCATGTCAAACAAATTTCGTTGTAGAAGGGTCTAAAAACAGCACACACAACATTTTCCAAAAGACCAACAGAGTGTATATATATATATATACATAAGTACGTCTGAGTCAGTGACAACCCTACACCAGATGTATTCATCGGATCGCCATCAATGATGGTGATACATGGCTGTGTACATAATGTATATACAACTCGTCTTAACATCAACCCAACAATGTTAGATCTGTAAATTTGCTTTCGCAAATTTTTGGTTCTTCCCTCGCCGGGATTCAAACCCATGCTACTGTGATATCGTGACACCAAATCGCCTGCACTGCTGATCTGTAACAATAACATCTTCATGCCTTATATATCATGTACTGTAGTACGCCGCTAGATTAAAACTGACGTGGAAAGGTAAGACATGGCCAGCGAAAGCTCTTTTTTGAGAGCCCAGGTGGTCGTGTGGTCTAGCGGACGGCTGCAGTGCAGGCGATTTGGTGTCACGATATCACAGTAGCATGGGTTCGAATCCCGGCGAGGAAAGAACCTAAAATTTGCGAAAGCAAATTTACAGATCTAACATTGTTGGGTTGATGTTTAGACGAGTTGTATATATATATATATATATATATATATATAAGTGCCTATAAATAGCAGCACATGACATACAAATCTATGGGAGTGTGATTAATCAGTACAGAGATTAATTCAATTACACAAATATAATTATAGATTGCCTAACAATGTAATTTTAACACACTATTTAGTATGTAAATATAAGAATGTTTAAAATATTTACAAAATGATGAAAATAAACGCAATATTTCGCTAGACAAACTAGCTTTATCAAGCGTGCATCTATCCAGGTGAAATCGAATGTAGATGATAAGAAACTTTTGCAGCTCAATGTATATGTTGAACTTAGCTGCCTTGAAAATAAGAAAAAAAATTTATAAGAAAATTTTGCAGCTCAATGTCTATGTTGAATTTGGATTGAGCTGCCTTACAAATGAAAAAAAAAATTAAATTTGCAGCTCCATGTATATGTTGGTCTTGGATTTAGCTGCCTTAAAAATACATAATTGGATTGAAATAGCAACGTCCATTGGCCGATATTACGGGATAAAAAGGACGATGCTTAGTTTTTGGATTATTCTTTATCTTTCCTGTATCTTTTCTCGTCTTTTTCGTTAAGACCATCGGGTTCTAATGTGTGAAGTTGGTGGATCCAAAAGTTTTCTCTTCTCCTTCTCGCCGTGGTGTCCCACTCGGTGTTGACTTCTATAATTTGGAAAGTGACATTTTCAAACGGATGTTTCGTTGAACGAAGATGTCTTGTGAGAGGACAGTTTTTGTTGGTTTTGTACGATGAACGATGGTTATTGAGCCGAATATTAAATTTATCCATTGTTTCTCCCACATACTGAATGCCACAAGTGTCACATGTTAATATATAAATATACGGAGAACTCAATTTATATATTAACATGTGACACTTGTGGCATTCAGTATGTGGGAGAAACAATGGATAAATTGAAATGAAATAAGTAACAGATGTATGAATAAAACAGCATCTAGCTTGTCACAGTGTACCACTAGTTTTTCCACATTTTCTTTTGCCTTCTTGTCATAGTACATATAGTACAGTTCTTCAAATTTAATTTTAAGCTTTTCACATTTCCTTCTTATATTTCTTCTTTCATTTAGATTTGTGTTATCAGGATATTTCTTATAACTTATATAGTTCTCTGTATTCCTTTCCATCCATATTTTATTTTGTTTATATTAATCAATTTCTAATTAAACTTTCTTATTTTATTTAAATTCAAGCATAATAAAACATTATGATATAAAAAAAGAAGATGTGGTATGATTTCCAATAAGACAACTATCCACAAAAGACCAAAATGACACACACATTAACAACTATAGGTCACCGTAATGACCATTGTATTACTTCCCTTGAAGGACATAGTTTGTAAATAATTGTAGGATTTAATAATGTCCACCATGAAATAATGTCCTCTATTTCATAACATTTTGAAGTCAAGTGAACACTATTTCATAGATATTGCTATGACAATCTGTCCACTTAGGGGACAATAATCCATGACAATGGAAATTATTGAATACCTAAATTCTAGGAAATAGTGTCCATGTGGACACAATTTCCCAGGACACCATTTTGCCTTACACCTACCCCCCCCCCCCCCCCATGTTTTGCATTAGAGTATCCTACAAATATTATGGAATTTATTAATATCTATTTCTTATGGCAAAAATATTTCTGAATATTCATTCCATACGATGAAATTGCCTCCCAAAGTATCAATGCAGTTTTTAAATAATATTCAATGTAAACACAGGTAATTTCTTTTGTGTTTTGACACAGTCCCCACATTTAAAGTGAAATTTGTCAACCTCAGCGTCGTGAATTTACCTTTTCGTAACACGTCTATTAATAGATAGATGATAAGTATAAGTAGATTTGTACAAAAATAGTTGATTAAGAAAGATGTTGATTATTCATAATGGGAGGGGTTTTTTTCTCGTTTGTTGTTTCCCCGACAAACGAGACTGTAAAAATTGGGGCCCTATATTTGCTTAATTGCCTTTTTCAATTTAGAGTTCTCAATTTTATTGGTGTTACAGGTGATCATTAATGAAAAATGCTTAAAATTATTTGTTTTATCAAATTTAGAAAAAAAATTAATAAAAAATATAGATTAGTTTAAACGTTCATTTGAGGAAAAATAGATCTATAATACCAAGAGATATAAGGAATGTTCTTATGAAGCAACAAAGAAATAATGGTCAACAAGATAAATGACACATATTTTATAAGATTACAGCGAATTCTTAAATTCAATAAACAAACTTTTTCTATTGTAAACTTGTTCATGTGACACACAAGATTTTGTAAAGAACACATCAGTCACTCTTATTTTGTTTTATCATGCCTAGTTATTACTATAGAATATAGAGAATGATAATAGAAAATGAAACATTATCACAAGTGCATAAAATTGTAATCTAACTCTTAATGCTTGCTTAAATTGCTGTTACTTTTTTTCTTTGTCTTTCTTATTGCCTTAATTATCTATCTAAAGTTCAATAACAATAAAAAGTGGGGAATATATTTAACCAAAGAATGGCAATACTTTTTTTTGGGGAAGAGCGGATTTTGTAGTTCGAAATCCGAATTAGCATTAAATGTAACACCTAATTCAATATTTTTGTAGGTGTGTCGTAACGCAGCATAAATGAGTATTCAGGCATTGCTGTCTTTTCATCAAATATTGATATATCTCGATAACCAATGGCTACCTATAATTAAAGATGCATTGAAGAAATGGGTAGCTTATACTTATCATGAGGATATCAGATGTCCATTGTGCACGAGAGGTGGTGTTGCTTCAAAGTTTTGTATTGATTGTGATGTACCGATTGATAAAGAATGCTTGGAATTTCATCAAAATATAACACCATACTTGGAACACACTATCATAGATATAAGAACATGCAAAGAGAAATTTAAAATTAAACATTTTTCAAGGAAACGTTCCTGCTCATGTCACAAAAAACCTCAGGCCGAATTTTTTTGCAGGTCTTGCAACAGCTTTAAATGCGACAAATGTGTGCTAAGTCATAATAAAGAGAATTATACGATTGCCTCACTTCAAGATATATACTTAATATTAGACTCCATTCATGATTTAAAACGTTCTTTAGAAGATGACATTCGCAGAAATCCCACCGAAGAAGGCGACAAAAATGATCTATTCAAAACAGCCATATTATGGATAGAAGTCGTTTTTGGCATTAACAATGATTTCATTGATGTATGTTCAGTACCCGTGCCAACAAGCCTACGTACAGCTTTAGTAGAAGGGAAAACATCTCCAAAGACAATAATAATGACAATTTCACAACTTCAAAAACAACTGGATACGGTAAAAAGAGAACTCTTCGAGATCCCCGACCCAACAAATAGGAACGAAATGGAATCAGCCTGTGAAACTGGTATGATATTTTAGCAATTTTCAATGAATAAATTCCTCTAAAAAAAAATTCTTGTTCACATTGTGGCTATATTTTCATGATGCAGGCTTTTAATGATACGAATACCTTTGCTTTACTGTTTTTTTTCTTTTTTGTAGTTGTATACAGAATATATTTTGCTGGTTAAACATATGAATCGTGAAGTGGGAAAAGATATTCAAGAAATGCCATTCGTTATCAATGATATGAGTGTCTTCTTATAGACAAACTAGTTTTAACCCGCAATATAATGTATTTGCCTGTCCCAAGTCAGGAATCTGTTCTTCGGAGGTTGCGTTTGTTGCTTTATATCACATTTGTTTGTCGTTTATATTGTTTTGTTCATAAATCAGCCTGTTGCATTGTTTTACATTAGTAATTTCGGGGCCTTTTATAACTGACTATGCAGTTTTTACTCATTGTTTAAGGCCGAACAGTGACTTTCAGTTAATCATATATTTGTCATATGGTCTCTTGTGGAGAGTTGTCCTATTGACAATCATACCACCTCTTCTTATTTGATAGAGACCTCTCTTACCTCATTGACAAAATTGTTGATTTCATCGTTTAATTTCCACAGTTTTCTCGGATAGAGATACCAAAGCGACATTAAAAGAGTACAAGTAAACGAATCCATAAAAGTTGTTAGTTGCATGATTTGAATAAATGCTGTGGATAAATGACTTCATACGTCTCTAAAAAAATGTTTTGATAAAAAAAAAGTTAAATGACCAAGAAGGTACGACGCATTAAAAGTTATTTTATTGGTCCTGTTTAACACGTAGTTGAACGTTTCAAATTTAATTGCCAACTAAGAAAATAAAAAAGTAGCTGATTAAATCATTAACCAAACTACAACATTTAAAGAATCGTTGGTTTTTTTTCCAGATCACTTCAACTAGGTATTTTCAGAACAATTCAAGACCTGATGAAGTTTTGGATAGATATTTGAATTTTGTAAATTTCAAAAAAAAAACTGTTAACTGAATTCAAACTGATTTCAAATAATGATTATTATATGGGGATCGTCTTTAAAAAGATTGAATCGGCTTAGAGATGTGAGAAAACAATAACAATGTCATTTGATATTATAGCTTAGATGTACCTCAGGCGAAAACGCTGCAAATAGAAATGTAGACAGTTTGCAAAATGGACAATAAGTTTTCGAAATAAATTTGAAAGTGACAAAAAAAATGTTTCGGCAAAATGGGTTGCCAGAAAGCATATGAACCTAAAGGGAACATACATGTTTGATTATCTCTACTTTACTTACATCAATCACAAATTTTTTTTTTATATGACATTGTGTGATTGATGCCCAATCAAACACAACAACATTGACTGTGCGTTTTCGTGTACATTATGATTTTTTATCGCCATAATTTATTTGTTTTGTTGCAAAATGTGTTAATGCCGAAAGACAAATGAAAGCCTTCTGGTAATAGGAACCATAAGAACACAGGTTCGCATTAAAATCCGTAATGCTCTTTAGGTCGATAACTCACCAAAAAAATCACATCAAAATTAACAATTGTAATTAAAAATATCCTTGTTAAAATATAGCAAAGGAAACTGAACTTTCTATTACGGATGTTTTTCACCCAAAAGTCATATTCAGATTGTTTAAATCCCTGTTTATTGGCAGTCAAAATTAAAAGTCAAACCAGGTTCAATCCACCATATCCGGCATAAGACATTGCCTTTTTAAGTCAGGAATATGACAGTTGTTATCTATTCGTTCAATGTGCTTTTGATTTTGCCAAGGGACTTTCCGTTTTGAATTTTCCTAGGAGTTCAGTATTTCTGTGATTTAACTTTTTAATTGCAACCATATGAATGAAGATCATTTTTGTTCCATATGCGTATTCAAAATGGAGCGATGACTATAAATCATGCATAGTTTTAATTGAAGTTTAGTCACGTATTACAACTGATCATCGATCCTCATCAATTTCTATTAAAATCACTGAAAGGTCAAACTTTCTTGCAAATATCTGCCGTTGCTTAAATAAGACAGATTTAATTCATAAGCTTCACAGGAAGAATACAAAGAAGATAACACTTTTCCCTCTACCTTCACGTTCTTCGATTTTCATGTTGTTCTCTCACAAAATAATGCAAAGTATATTAATTATGTCAAACACACACTTACCAAAATAACCATAAGGGATTTTAATGATACAGTAATATCTGTATTATATCTTGACGTACATCTTGAGATGGAAAATGAAGGTCGGATTAGATAAACAGAAAAAATCCAACACTATCTTTCGATTTTGAACTCTTCTGTTGGTTTAATATTAAGTTATTGAAATTTGTTTGTCTTTTATTTGAGGCATATATAGCATGAACGCAGCTATCTTATACTGACCAAAACCATAACCGAACAGAAAACAACAACCGGAAACAGCATGACAATAGCAAGATACGAAGTATTAATATATCGGAATACTCTAGAGTTTGCGCACTTATAAAAAGCTAGGTCAAAGGATATTTTAACTCTTCAATAAATAAAGTTTCAGAGACTAAAGTACCAATCAATGATCATACTATCCATTGTTTCAATACAGTTTTAATGCAATTATATATGTCAACATATTTGTTTTAGATCAAACTCATGAAAAACAAGTGGTGACAGACAATGATGCCGATCAAATCAATCAAAATCAATCTTATGAATCGAACGTTCATCCCTACCTACATCAAGTAAGGAAATTATAAATCAGAAATTGTTCAAAAACTGAATACATTTGCATGTTTTAGCGTAAAGCATTAAACTATTGTTGATAGAATGAAAATAAACTCATAGATAACAAGGGCCTGGTTTTCGAAAGTATCTTATGACTAAGACATGTCTTATGATGGTCTTTGGACATATCATAGTCGTAAGATATGTTTTCGAAAGTGTTCCAAGTTACGATTAGTCATAACTTTTGTCGTTTACTTAAGACCCCTCGCGACATGACTTATGATGGTCATATGATTGTCAACTAAAATTTTAATTACTCTTCATGTATAATTTCATGTTCATTGCAATAAAAACATTAGTTGTGTTTCTCAGTTAGCTAAATAGTAAAGTTTTTTTTTCTCAACTACGTTAATTAAAATTTGAATCTCCTGCGACATACAATTTGGATTTCTTTTCTAACTTATGGTTTTGTATAATAAATATACATATTATTTCGTTCCTAGTATATTTAAAATAGTACTGTTTTAACGTATGTGCACGGGCATTTCGTTAAGCGGGTACTCGATGTACCGAATCGAAAAATTATTCACAGTTAAATAACAATGCATGTATGATAATACATGAAAGCGAAGTTCAAGATTTTTTATATATTACAAACTAAATTTAAACAAATTATCAACTCATATTTCAATTCCTTTTTGTATAAAATTTCATGTCCATTATAATGAAATAAAACATTCGTAAATATCAAGAATGGTAATAATTAATATGTTCATACTTTTCATTTTCATTTTTATATTTATCACTTTTTAATCATTATTTAAAATAATAGAACATAATGTTCACTTATGACAGACATGAGAGCATCATAGCTATGACTCTCTTTAGACAGCTTTGATTTACATCCTATGACATATCCTATGATAGTCATAAGATGATCATATAATATGTCCTAAGATATATCTTATGATACTTTTGAAAACCAGGCCCCTGGCCCCAGGATTAATTTTTTTATTTACGCCAGACGCACGTTTCGTCTACAAAAGATTCATTTGTGACGCTCAAATCCAAAAAAGTTAAAAAGACCAAACAAAGTACGAAGTTGAAGAGCATTATTAATCCTGTACTATTAATTGAACTGCGATAAGGATAGTGTTATTATTTATATTTATATAGCGTTATATTAAAATGTCACACGCCAGAAATAGTTTATTAACATTATCTTGGAAACCATACATCCGCTTTTTCGAACACATCATGTGAATTGTATTATTCTTTAACTTACTAGATTTAATGTTCTGCTTGGATAGAATTCCTTGATGAGTAGATACGCTTCTATCCTCGTAATAATTGATAAAATACAATAGAATAAGAAACAATTATTCTGATATCTTTTCATATGGTTGGGTTTTGTTGTAGCAACCTGATGAGGATACGCAAATCAGTGGAAATCAAGACAGACCAATTGATAAGGAAATAAGAGGCTTACAACAGGCACAGCAACACCAATTAAATCTAGACAGTTTTGTTAATTTACACAAGACTGACTGAGAAAAAAAAGCTTATAAAAGGTGGAACATTCAGTAAAAAAGATATTTAGTTATCTTTTTTATTAAATACTGTTGTACATAAGTGCTTGATAACAAAAACACCGCTGAGAAGAAAATTATGAAAGTGGAATAGTGTACACATTTAAACAACAATCTTATTATTCGTTGCTTATTGTTTTAAGTTTCTTACATGTTCAATGAATTAAAACATTAAGAATAGAAATAAGAAAAATACAACTGTATATGATATCATGTTTTGTCATGTGTTACCACTTATATGGTTATCTGCATTGCTAAGCATCTGGAGAAGAGTAAAAATTTATAGGAAACTGGGATATCCACAACACTGTCTTAGTGTTATCGCTATTCTTTCGTAGCTATAAGATATCTAAAAAGGAGTAGCTCCAGTAAGACTCTTTTTTAGCCCCAAAATATAACAGTATTTCACATTTGTTAGCATGTAAACTTTTATCTTATTATTGGAAAGAAGAATACTTCTGCTGCATAAATATTAGCTGTTTGTGACGATAGTGTTTTCTTCTAAAACAGATTTAGTTGCTAACTATCTTTTTTCGTGTCAAAGGAACCAAGCGCCATATATTTTAACATCAACATTTAAACTTGAACAGCAATTATCCAATTATCTTAGCCTAACTGTAAAAGGTTCACATACCTTTTTGATATGTAATTGCACTTTTTCGGTTCTATGATTGTTCAATACTTTTATATGGATCATATTTCTGGATTTTGGAACAGCAGTCCTAAATCGTTCATTTGATTTTCATGCAGATTATTTTTATTCTTTTTTACGGTTTTTTACTTTGTTTTTACCTTTATGCAACATTTTGTTTTATGATTTTGTTTAAATATGTACTTCTGTATTGACATTCGACTTCTTTTAGCTCACCTGGCCCGAAGGGCCAAGTGCGCTTTTCTCATCACTTTGCGTCCGTCGTCCGGCGTCGTCGTCGTCCGTCGTCGTTAACTTTTACAAAAATTTTCACCTTTGGAACTACTGGGCCAAATTTAACCAAACTTGGCCACAATCATCATTGGGGTATCTAGTTTAAAAACTGTGTGGCGTGACCCGGCCAATCAATCAAGATGGCCGCCATGGCTAAAAATAGAACATAATGGTAAAATGTAGATGTTGGCTTATAACTCTGAAACTAAAGCATTTAGAGCAAGTCTGACAAAGGGTGAAATTATTTTTCAGGTCAAAATCTATCTGATCTGAAATTTTCAGACAAATCAGACAATCTGTTGTTGGGTTAATTTGCTGCCACCAAATAAGTAATTTTAAGGAAAATTTTGCAGTTTTTAGTTTTTATTTAATATTATTATGGATAGAGATAAACTGTAAACAGCAATAATGTTCAGCAAAGTAAGATCTACAAAAAAGTCAACATAACCAAAATTTTCAGTTGACCCCTTTAGGAGTTATTGCCCTTTATAGTCAATTTTTAACCATTTTTCAAAAATTTTAGTATTCTTTTAAAAAAATCTTCTCCTCTGAAACTACTGGGCCAAATTTAACCAAACTTGGCCACACTCATCATTGGGGTATCTGGTTTATCAAATGTGTGCCGCGACCTGGCCAACCAACCTAGATGGCCGCCATGGCTAAAAATAGTACATAGGGGTGACATGTAGATTTTGGTTTTCTCTCTAAATCCAAAACAATTAGAGCAAATCTGTTAAGGGATAATTTGTGTATTAGATCAAGATCTATTTGCCCTGAAATTTTCAGACAATCAAACAAGCCCTTGTTGGGTTTCTGCCCCCAAAATAGTAATTTTAAATAGAATTTTGCAGTTTTTGGTTATTATCTTGAATATCATTATAGATAGAGATAAACTGTAAACAGCAATAATGTTCAGCAAAGAAAGGTCTACAATTAGGTCAACATAACTAATATTTCAAATGAGCCATTAAGGCGTTATCGCCCTTTATAGTCAATTTTTAACAATTTTCATAAATTTCTGTAAATTTTTGTAAATTCTTAGAAAATATTTTCCACTGTAATAACTGGGCAAAGTTCATTATAGATATAGATAATTGTAGCAACAAGAATGTTCAGTAGGTAAGATCTACAAACACATTACCATCACCAAAACACAATTTGTCATGAATGTATCTGTGTCCATTGTTTGATATGCACATAGACCAAGGTGAGCGACACAGGCTCTTGAGAGCCTCTTGTTTTATTGTATTTCTACTAGGTTAGTTCCACTGAGTGTTTGTATCATATTGTTTCATTTACTTGTTTCTCCTTTTTTTTTAAATTACCAAATGTACATTGTCAGAGTAACTTATTTTAAAAATTGTGTTTTTATTTTTATAAAGTTAAACCAAATTACTCATGAGTGTATTTCTCATTGTACGAGTACATATGTGTATGCTTATGTGTTTATTTCTTCATAATATGGTTACATATCTACTGGCCGTTTTCCTAACAGAACTTTCTAAAAAAAAAAAAAATAAAGGCGCCATAAAAAAAATAGTTTATACCAATTTCAGGTGAGCTCAAAAGCACACTGTGTACAAAACATTTTGATTTTTACAGTTCTAAATGAACTTGACATATCAAATTCATGTGGGACCTTTTACCTTGAAAAGACTGACGATAGTCATATATAGAATTCTGAAAAACCGGTTTTAAATATAATTTTGGATAATTTAAAAAAAAAACGTCCTGATACTATCTTTAAAATACAGGAAAAAATTAATTTCAAATGCATCAAGGGATTCATGCATCAACTAGAATTTCAAAATACGTCCGTTTTTATTTACACTTCTATTATTAAAATTGAAATGAAGATATCTGATAATAGGTTAACAATATTTGAAACGCAATTTAATGGTTGACAGTTCTAAAAAACTTTTTCTGAATCAAAACTACTACACATGTTTTTAAAGATTCAAAAACATTCTATTTAACAATAATCTTTCATAAAAGAAAAGAAATTTGAATGAATTTGAAATTCATGTATCATTCTATAGGAGCTTATATTAGGCCATATAGTCTATGCAATTTAAAATACTAGTTGTCTACCAACAACACAAAAAGCTAAGACAAAAACTGAACAAAACAATGAAAAAGAGCCCAACATCAGACTAAAATACTTTTACCCTACTTATACTTTGACGTCAATTAAAATTACTTAGCCTGAATAAAAATATAAATATTTTTCTTATATCTCTTACAATAATCATCATTTGATTAAAATGATTATAAATTCTTAAAATATTATCTAACTTCATATAAGGAACACGATGAATGATTCTATTGAAGCAGGATCTCAACTTGGGATCTACCCTTCAAGAGCACAAGAGGTCATCTGATTGGTTATGATAACGTGCGAAATTTTTTTCCTTTTTCCTAATATGGATATTTTATATATCGATTTGAACCTCTATCTTACAATTTTTAACATCATCGATACCATCTTTACTACACAACGCATTCCGACAAATAATGAATCTTCAGTGATACTCTAGGCCAAAATCTTTCAAAATAATAAAAAATATTTAAAGAGGGACAAAAGATACCAAAGGGACAGTCAAAATCATAAATCTAAAATAAACTAACAACGCCATGGCTAAAAATGAAAAAGACAAACAGACAAAAATTAGTACAAAAATGTTTCATCTACAAAATGGGAATAATAGATAGGTATTCTTAGTTATGCTTCGGGACAACTTTTACTTCATGGAGAACGAATCTTAGATCAATAACATATGTGTTGGGCTATGTGGATTGGTATTTCAACAAACAATATGTACTCAAGTGTGCCCTAATTGTACAGCGCTACTGGCCGAATTCCTTAGAGAACTTTCTAAAAAAAAAAAAGCCTCGTGGAAAGGTCTTCTATACCACTCAGATGAAATGGTGTCGTTTCACACAATACCCCACTTTAAAAATATATATTAAAAATTACACAATAGCAAAACAGAGAGAAACATAGTTGGCTTAACGTTTTATAATCAATGTTTCCTTTTTTATTGACAACATATTTGTTACGTTTTCATGACGTGTTTTTCTACAAATTAATGGATATCCATGGGAAAAAACTGTTATCTTCTCTTTCCTATTTGTCCCTCTACATATATGAGGCTAACTTCATACATGAGCTCCTTATGAAGAAAGAAAAAAAAGTTAAACAAAAAATCACAAAAAACTCCGAGAAAAATTCAAAACGGAAAGTGCCTAAAACAAATGGCAAAATCAAAAGCTCAAACACATCAAATATTTGATAACAAATGTCATATTCCTGACTTGGTGCAGCATTGTCCTCTAACTTCTATGTCCTCAATATAGATGTTGTTCTCTCCTTAAATACCCTAAGTTTTGGTGACTGTGCTGAATGCATCTATCCCGTTGAACAAGAAATAACGAAAACTACAGATATATTTAAGTCTTTCTCAGATATCTACTTACGTTTAGAAAATGACAATGAGAGTCTGTTGAAAAAACGCTTCATATTTCAGCGCCCCGTTTGTAAACAATCTATATAGAATCATTTCAGCTGCACCTGTTTATGGAGTAAATAACCCTTAGTTGATTAGATATTTAAGAGCTTGTATAAGTTCATAGTAACAGCAAGCTTTGCAGAACCTTGATTTAGAAAAACACCCCATTCAATTGAGGGGTTCGCCAGAGCCTTACCTAAATGAGAAAAAGTTGATCTTGGCAAAATAGGACAAACAAAACAATCAGGTCTGTGATCAAACGTCTAATTTGTAAGTTGAAAAACTGAATAAAGGAAAGAACAAAGTACGTTTTCTAAGACAAAAAAGATGCGAAATGTCTAATATAAAGAAGAAGATGTGGTATGATTGGCAATGTGACAACTATCCACAAGAGGCCAAAATGACACAATTAACAACTATAAGTCACCGTACGGCCTTCATCAATGAGCAAAGCCCATACCGCATAGTCAGCTATAAAAGGCCCCGATAAGACAATGTAAAACAATTCAAACAAGAAAACTAACGGTCTTATTTATATAAAAAATGAACGAAAAACAAAAACAAACGACAACCACTGAATTACAAGCTCCTGACTTGGGACAGGCACATATGTAAATAAGTTCTGTTCACGATAAAATAAGTCAGGAGGGGTATATGTTTGTTAAATTTGGAGGTAGACTGTTTTCAGCAAGTTGTCGGCATTCCTATTCAAACAAACTGTGCGCCTCTCCTAGTTGATCTCTTTTTATTTTCATATGAATCGGTTCCTGAAGTCACTTGTCAAAAAAAAAAAAGAAGCCCGATCATTTAATTTCACATTTAGATATATGGCTGACGATCTTTAAATTAATAATTGGGTTCCATTAATATCTCCTGCAGAACAAGAAATTATAAAATCAACAGAAACGGTTTCATCCGCCCCATTTTAAGACTTATACCTTGTATGTCATAAGTGGTCAACTCCATACCAGAATCTATGACAAGCGAGACGATTATAATTTTGAAATTAAAAAATAAATCCCAGCAAAGCACCAAAATACCGACTTCACCTTTATATGTGGTATACATTTCCATCTCATTCGGAATTCAAGGTCTTGCAGCTGCTTTTCAGATTTTGTAAAAAGGTCACCAGTGTCATACCAGAAAGTTTAGTAGCCAAAGTAACGTCAAAGCACGTCTTGACTTGTTTCTATGGTGCGGAATCAGGGTCATAAATATTGACTTTAGTATATCCTAAAATAATTTCAGTATATACTAATTTACATTTAAGCATACCTTAAATTGATTTTAGGGTATCCTAAAATGATTTTAGTAAATGCTAAAATTATTTTAGGGTATCCCAAAGTCAATTCAGTTTATACTAAAATGGTTTTAGTATATGTTAAAATCATTTTAGTAGCTTCCCAAATGATACGTGATGGTCTTGAAGTATAGATTAAAGAATTATTGATGAAAGGTACTCACGTTTTTTGTCATCTGAATTACGTGTTAAAGTTCCCTTTTGCGGTCCTTTTATAATTGTAACCTTTACTGTTTGTTCATTTTGATTGTATTGTTATGACATGGATCAGTTCAACCCGCCACTGTGTCATTGTGCTATGGTCAATTTGAAATTATTGTCTTCCATGTTTGCTTAATATTTTGTGTTCTTTTTGATTTAACAGTTTTGAGCTGTTATATATTATAAATCAGTATTTCTGAGTTTAAACATATTTATCTATAGTATATTGGGAAACAAGTTTTGAAATGTATATTAATCCCTTACCACTTTGCGGGTGCGGGAGCTGCCTTGTAGAGGCATTAGCCTACTCTTTTTCGAAATCAACAAGGGTGTCTTTAACGTGCAAGTGATATGGTATTAACTACTGACCCAAACCTTTGACTTTTTACATATTGTGTATGTTTGTTTTGTTCACCCTTTGTTATCATTATAATGAAATTCTATGTTACTGTCATAAATGTGAGAGATTTCGCAAGCTATAAAACCAGGTTTAGTCCACCAATTCCTACATAAGGAAATACATGTACCAAATCAGGAATATGACAAATCAGGAATTCGTTAGATGTACTTGAGCTTTTGACATTTTATAAAGAATATTCCGTTTTGAATTTTCATTAGAAATCGGTATGTCTGTTATCTTAATTTTTGTCCCCGAATCAGTCCATTTGAAGCTAAAGTCAAATCTGAGAGACTCATATTTCGTGTTCTATGAATACTAAACATAAACGAATAGAAAAAATATTTATAAAAAAAAAGGAAATCGTACAAAATTTGCACAAAATATTCACTTTGAGAAAAGACTAAGCTTTTATCCAAATCAACGAGTATTATTTGTTTACACTGCATAGATATGACACGCATATTATTGATAAGAAACTAAGTAGGTCAATAAACGATCAAACTTTACGTCATCAATCTTTAAATTGAATATAGTAAATATTTAGGGTAAAATTAGAATTCTTAAAAACCTGTATATTTTTAAAATCAAGGTTAACCCCGTGAGGGGAAAACCATTGATGATACTATTTTGAAATAACACCAGAAAAGTTAACCCAAAATAGATTATTTACTGTGTATCATTTAATAAAATTGAGAATGGAAATGGGGAATGTGTCAAAGAGACAACAACCCGACCAAATAAAAAACAACAGCAGAAGGTCACCAACAGGTATTCAATGTAGCTAGAAATTCCCGCACCCGGAGGCGTCCTTCAGCTGGCCCCTAAACAAATTTATACTAGTTCAGTGATAATGAACGCCATACTAATTTCCAAATTGTACACAAGAAACTAAAATTAAAATACTACAACACTAACAAAGGCCAGAGGCTCCTGACTTGGGACAGGCGCAAAAATGCGGCGGAGTTAAACATGTTTGTGAGATCTCAACCCTCCCCCTATACCTCTAACCAATGTAGAAAAGTAAACGCATAACAAAACGCACATTAAAATTCAGTTCAAGAGAAGTCCGAGTCTGATGTCAGAAGATGTAACCAAAGAAAATAAACAAAATGACAATAATGCATAAATAACAACAGACTACTAGCAGTTAACTGACATGCCAGTTCCAGACTTCAATTAGACTGACTGAAAGATTATGATTTCATCATACGAACATCAGGCACAATCCTTCCCGTTAGGGGTTTAGTATCATACCATCATAACATATATGAGAAGAACATAACCCGTGTCATGCCAACAACTGTTTTTAGAATAAATGTGTTTAGTTCCGACGCAAAAACCTTATCAGTGACTCAATAGTAACGCCAAAATTTGCAATCTTTAATGACTTGACAACAGTATCGTTATTATATCCCTTCTTAATAAGTCTATTCAAAGTTTTTGTAAGTTTCTGAGGTGAATACTGACACCTTTGTGCTTTATACAGAATATTTCCATAAAAAAATGGATGTGAAATACCTGAACGTATAAGAAGTCTGCATGTTGAGCTATATTTACGAATGATGTCTTTATACCGATGATAAAATTTAGTAAATGTTTTGACTAGTTTGTGATATCGAAAACCCTGGTGTAATAATTTATCAGTAATACATAAATTTCTCTCGTTAAAATCTAAAACATTGTTACATACACGACCGAATCGTACAAGTTGAGATATATAAACACCGTAAGATGGTGACAAGGGAACGTCACCATCTAAAAACGGATAATTAACAATAGGAAATGAAAAATCATCCCTTTTATCATAAATTTTAGTATTCAGCTTTCCGTTAGTGATATAGATATCAAGATCGAGGAAAGAGCAGTGGTCATTGTTAGTATAAGCTTTATTTAAAGTAAGTTCAGCAGGATAAATTTCATTAATATACAAACTGAAGTCGTCATTATTAAGAGCCAAAATATCATCCAAATATCTAAAAGTATTATTAAATTTGTTTATCAGATGTTGTTTTGATAGGTCGTTGCTTATTTTTGTCATAAATTGTAACTCATAACAATACAAAAAGAGGTCTGCAATAAGTGGTGCACAGTTAGTCTCCATTGGAATTCCGATAATCTGACGATATACGGAATCCCCAAAGCGAACAAAAATGTTATCTAGTAAAAATTCAAGGGCATATATAGTATCAAAGCATGTCCAATTAACATAGTTTTTTTGTTTATTGCTACTAAAAAATGACCTAAAAGAGTTTGAACATATATATTCACATTCTGATTTTTTGAATGCCCATTTAATTAGGTGTGTGAATTTTTTCTTAATGAGAATGTGAGGCAATGTGGTATACAGGGTAGAAAAATCAAAACTTTGAAAATATTCTAAATCACCAATATAATAGATATAGGAAGATGTGGTGTGAGTGCCAATGAGACAACTCTCCATCAATTGCTATATTTGGACGGATTTTCTGCCTTTTTAAATGATTTTTTTATTTAACGGCCGTTGTTGTCTTATTCAATAAGACAACACCGGCCGTTAAATAAAAAAAATCATTTAAAAAGGCAGAAAATCCGACCAAATATAAATTTTAACTCAATTTTGAAATAGTTTTTATACCATCCATTGATAAAACAAGTCACATCTCTTTTAAGGCTAATATTCAGTACCACAGTAACTCTGCATCTGTCAACGGAGTATTTGTAAGTGTAGGACCACCAATGCACCCACATCAATTTAGAACGTATCTAAAAGTAGTCCCCGCCTGTAAAATATAGCACCTTTGATATCACTGTTTGATAACTAAAATACAGATATACAGAAACTAGATTGATTTTCTCGCTTGAGCTGGTACAGCGAAAGTGAGAAAAGCAATCGAGTTGAGATGACCAATGATAATCTGTTTAATGAAGAAATTAAAAATTCCATTCAATATAGGAATATGTATCATTCAAAAAAAAGATTGGATAAACTTTAAAAAGTGGCGTAATAAAACAACGTCGTTAATATTTAATGCAAAAAAGGAATATTACCAAAACGCGAAAACTAGTTCCAAAAATAGTAAAGAACTTTGGAATCACATTAAAGAGTTAAATCCAAAAGAGGATAATATTTTCCCACCTAAAATGCAGTATGAAAATCAAACGGTTTATAACAACCAAGATATTGTAAATACTCTTAATGTTCATTTTTCATCCGTAGCTGAAAAACTTATTGGAAAATAATACTTCAGATATGGATTTTTCTATGCTACAAAATTTTACTAGTAAAAAATTAAAGAAAACTGAAAATTTTCATTTAAAACTCATTTCCGTTGGAGAGGTGTGTTCTCAACTAAAACATCTTAATATTAATAAATCCGCTGGTTTGGAATGAATTGGTCCCAAATTTTTAAAGCTAAGTGCAGAAATAATATCCCCATCATTAACTTTTTTAATAAACAAAGTATAACTTCAAATCGTTTTCCGCAAAAAATAAAACTTGCAAGAGTAACTGCTTTACAAAAAGGAGCCCTTAAATTATCTTCCAATTTTAAATACCATATTTAAAATTTTCGAAAGACATGTATGTACACAGTTATTTGAATTCCTAAACTATAAAAATTTGTTACATATCGCCCAGTCAGGTTTCAGACAAGGTCATTCCTGCCAAACAGCGCTAACTAAACTTATTGACGAATGGTTAGAATATTTAGATAATGGAGAAATAGTTGGTACAGTGTTTTTAGATTTCAGTAAGTCTTTTGACCTTATTAACCACGTCATACTTTTAGAAAAGTTAAAATTTTATCATATCGGAAAACATATAATAGAGTGGATAAAATCATATTTGTCTGACAGACAACAAGAAGCCCAATACGCTAACATTAAATCTGATAAATCGTTTGTAAAGTATGGAGTCCCTCACGGTTCTATTTTAGGTCCGCTGTTATTTTTAATATATATAAATGATTTACCACTTCATGTTAAACAATCCAATATGGATTTATATGCGGATGATTCAACATTACATTTTCGTGATTAAAACATTGAAAAAATAAACAGCATATTGCAAAATGATTTAAATGCTATACAATTTTGGTGTAACAATAACAGTATGAAAATCAATGCACAAAAAACTAAGTGTATGAAATTGGGTTCAAAACCAAAACTTAAACAACTATCAGAATTATGCATTACCGTCAACGAAACATGTAATGAGAATGTCCATTCTTTCAAATTACTTGGAATTGACATTGATGAAAATTTAAGCTGGAAAGATCATGTTGATCGTGTATGTTAAATAATGTCATCTAAAGTATCACTTTTATATAAAATTAAAGTATATTTGCCAATACACACAAAGCAACTATTTTATAATGCATATATTATACCATATATAGACTATTGTAGTTCAGTTTGGGAAAATTTATCACAAAAAGATTCAGATAGAATCATAAAACTTCAAAACAGAGTAGCAAGAATTATACTGGAATGCGATATTTCTATTCCATCTAATTTCATGTTTACTTCTTTACAATGGCTATCTTTTACCAAAAGAATAAAATACCAACAATCAATTTTAGTGTATAAAATTGTAAATGGGCTAACACCTGATTACTTAGCAATTCTAAATATTGATGATGTGCAACGCCACAACTTACGATCTGTCTCTAATTTTGATTCTTTTGTTCCAAGACCAAATACAAATTTTTATAAAAAATCTTTTCATTACTCTGCAACCAAAGTATGGAATAATTTACCACTCGAAATAAAAAAAATGTCCTAATGTGGAATTATTTAAGAAACATAGTTATAATCATTTTCTTGAAAATTATATGCAAGTCAAATAATTTGTTTTTCTCTAACAAAACTATATCAAATATTGCCATTTATTACCCTTTGTATATTTCAATGATTGAATTGTTGTATATACTAGTAATATATATTGTAATTTAATGTATCAATGTTAACTGTATGCATGTATTTTGTTTTAAGGGCCTCAATGAAAATTATACTATTTCTAATTGAGTTACCCTCTTTAAATAAAGAATTTATTATTATTATTATTATAACTACAGAATTTACCTAAATGTTTTACAGGCTGTGAAATAGAAACAATGAACACAAACCAGATTTGAATTGTCCCTGTTCTTTACTGATTATATTCAATGTACCTCTATAATAGAAAAACTCCAAAACTAGTACATGTATAATGCAAAATGACATCAAAATGACATATGTTTCAATAGTTTTGTTTTGCCCTTATTGCATTTTGCTTTTAAAAGATATATAGGAATGATAATGTCACTGTATCTATCATGGATAGTATTTTAACTCTTCAAAAATATTTGCCAGTCATTTGCAATTTTGCGCCTGTCCCAAGTCAGGAGCCTCTGGCCTTTGTTAGTCTTGTATTTTTTCTAATTTTAGTTTCTTGTGTATAATTCAGAGTTTAGTATGGCGTGCATTATCACTGTACTAGTATACATATTTTTTAAGGGGCCAGCTGAAGGACACCTCCGGGTGCGGAAGTTTCTCACTACATTAAAGACCTATTGGTGGCCTTCAACTGTTGTCTACTCTATGGTCGGGTTGTTGTGGATTTGACACATTCCCCCTTTTCCTTTCTTAATTTTATTTGCTCAACCTGACATACTTCAGATACATAAAGGACTTTGTTTTAGTTTGTCACATTTTATTGTGTCTGTCCACAGAAGCAGCTTGTACGAATGGATTTAGTCTTCATAAAAATGGTACAACGAATGGTGTTGCTAATGGTGTACAGGCTGCAGCCGCTGCTGTGATGAAGGCAGAATAAGAAGTGGATGCTAAATATAGATCTTTTAAAAGGTAAACTTGGGTTTCCAGGAAACAATTTTTTGAGAGATATGATAGGTTTGGGAAACCAGAAATTGTTACTTCTGTCAATGATTGTGGGTTCTTTTATTTTCATGGGTTAATTTTCATAGAATAAGGAAAATGTATATTTGTGAAAATTAACTTCGTTGTTTAGCCAAACTCTTTATACAAAACTATAAAAAAAATAATTTCAGTGAATATTCAAATTAGTGATTTACCAATACACACAAAATCCACATTTGTATTCAGTAATATCCACTGTATATTATATGTAATTTTGAATTTAAATGGAAGCATTAAATTATTTTGATATAAAAAGATTTTTATTTTGTAAAAGTATCTAGAAAATAAAATTCAATTGACATATTATGACTGTAGTTTTTCTATTTTGTAAACCAAAAAATATATGGTTGCTTAAAGTGTCTTTACTCAGTTTCATAGATTTGAAGAAATGATTTATCAATTTTATGCACAAGCTGGATAATAAAGGCTTACCACAGGCAGTTGAGATACTTAAGAAGAAAGCTAACAGTTATTTTGAGAAAGAACATTATTCTAAGGCTATTTACTTATATAACCAAGCCGTAGCTAGATCTTCTAATTCATCTGTGTTGTTTGGGAATAGAGCAGCAGCTTACATGAAAAGAAAATGGTAGGTTGCTATGGTTATGACTTGATTTAAATGACACATTTTGAAATTGAAGGGCCATTTGCAGTTAATGTTTTATCCATTAAGGAATAAACAAGTTCAAACATGAAATAGACATGTAAATTTGGGCTGAACATGGTCTAAATATATTTCTCTTTCACCAAAAGTTTCATTTCTGCAAATTTGTTGTTTAAGTAAACAAGGACATCAAAAGCACTATTTTGTGTCGGAGTAGATCTTCTTTTACATACATTCTAAATTGAAAGGAGTAAATAGTGTCTGACACCTTAATAAATAATTTATATATTTGAAAGACAACACAGTTTAAAATTCCAGTTTTCCTCGTCACATGTTTATTACATGTATGAGGTTTAGAATGTCAACTGGTAGAGGGAATTCTCAAATCTTTCAATTTCATTGGTATTTTTTGTTGAAGAGGGGTAAATAGCCTCATTTGCAGATTGATACTCTCATAAAACTCACTTCTGATTAGTTGAAATTTTAACCTTTTAACCTTTAATATTTCAGGGATGGTGATTTATATGCAGCATTAAGAGACTGTCATAGTGCTTTACAATTAGATCCAAACCATTTGAAAGCTCATTTTCGATTGGCTAGATGTTTGTATGAGTTGTCATGGCCACAGGAAGCTTATGATTGTTTACAACAATTTAAAAATAAGTGTCCAGACTATGCAAAAAGTAATGCATGTGAAGCTTTAGACAAAGACATTAAAGCAGCCATTAGCTCTAATGCAGGTAAGTAACAGAGTTCCATGAGGGTTTGGATTGGAGGAAAATGGAGAAAAATGGAGAAAACAATAAGAAAAGTGAATAATGAGATGGATAAATATAAAGAATAATGGATAAAAAAAAAATGAATAATAGAGAAAAATGGCTTATGGTAGAAATTAAACAATAAAGGAATGAAAACTTTATATAACTCAATTATTTTTGTTCTCTGACTATAGACTTTTAGAGAAATGCTTTTTTGTCTTGTAAGAAAAAAAAATGAAAGAAGCAGAAACATTTTTTGTTATACAAAAGGTTAAGAAGATACCTTAATAAAAATATAAAAAAAATATATAAGTAGAAGAAAGGTAGAAAAGTCCATTGTCAAAAAAAAAAAGAGGAACAACAATCGACAAAACACTGCACTGACAACTAAAATTATTTATTGAATTCCATATGGTTGAAGAGTTTATAGTAACCGATAGTTGTTTACATACATCTTACACATTCTTTGACTCTGTTTGGATAATTAATTTGATGAAAATCATTTATAGCACATCATTCTGCATATTTTTTATTTGTAACAATAGATGATAAAGACCCAGATAATGCTGTAGATCCACAGGCTGCTATGAGAAAGAAGTCCTTCCCAATATCTGACCAGGAGAAATTATGGCGGGAAGCAGCCTTTGACCATGAGTCCAGGTTCTGTGGGCATTGCAATACAACTACAGATATAAAAGAAGCTAATTATTTTGGAAGGTATAATTTATTTGAATTTACTGTAATAAGAGCGTTATGCTTGCAGTAAATTCAGTTAATACTGTCAAGTCTGGTAATTTCATATGTCCTGTAAATTGACATAACATTTGCTAAAGAATTTATTGGATGCATCCGGATATAGACCTTAAGGCAACTTTTTATAAGACGGCAAAAAATGTTTCTCATTGTATAATGCTATCATGTCGTTGTTGTCATCCAAGACACATTTAGTTTCCTGACAATAACTTTAGTTTTAGTGAATAGATCTTTATAAATATTTACCACTTCCACTAAAGGAAGATTATATGATTGATTTTGGGTGTTATGGTTTTCTGGTCAATGGACAATTAAGACAATTCAAAAGCATTGTAAGGGAGGTAACTCAAAAACATTTAACATACAGTGTTGGGTATGTACAGACTTACCTCCCTTACACTACTTGTAAACTATGTATATAGAAATGTCAGGTTTTGGACTAATTGCAAAAAAGGGGGGGGGGTGTAGTAGTTTTCAAATTTTTTCCCCCCAAATTTCTCAAATTTCAAATTTTTGAAAAGTTTGAAGAAGAAATCTGTAATTGCACAAATAGATATGTAAGATCTTGACATTTGTTTTGTGTCAGAAACTCATATTATGTCAAAAATTTGATCACAATCGAAATTCAGAGCTGTATCAAGCTTGAATGTTGTGTCCATGCTTGCTCCAACTGTTCAGGGTTCGACCTTTGTGGTCCTATAAAGCTGCGCCCTGCAGAACACCTGGTTAATTGTTAAAGGAATTGAGGTCAAGATGTTAACTAAGATATATAGTATGTACAGTGTACTTTTGATATTATGGGAAGATATATTGAACATGTAATATAAATATAGAAAATGATAATCTCATTGCTTTGTAGGTGATCTTAATCTTGTGTTCTTCAGCCAAAATCAAAAGCACCTCTAGATAGCTCTTTATATTGTAGAAATATATTTCAAATTGTGTTACATATATACTTTATATAACTAACTTTTTGCCTGTAAAACAAAATTTAACACAGTGACTGTAAATTCAGAAATTTGCAACATTTTATTATTGCAAAGAATCACGTCACGAAAGGTTTTGCAAAAACAAAATTTAATACAGCAGTTTTTGAAGTTGTAATAAATAATCTTACATTTCTTTGTTCAACAATGAAAATTTTGTAAAAGTACAGTATATCATGTTAATATTTGCAGCAATGGTCAGTATATAGTAGCAGGATCTGATGACGGTTCTTTCTTTATATGGGAGAAGAATACTACAAATATTGTACGGGTATTAAAAGGAGACGACTCTATAGTAAATTGTCTACAGCCACATCCAAGTCATTGTTTGTTAGCCACCAGTGGAATAGATCCGGTGGTACGATTGTGGAGTCCTTTAGCAGAGGTATATTTGCATTTTGTGATCAATTGATTGGTTGATTAATTGATGTATAGAGGCAAATATTACATTTATATTCAGATTAATTACTTGTAAGATACATATCAATAGACTTTGCTTTGTACTGGAAGGACAGTGATGCAAATTGATTATGTACAAGTTAGACTGTTTTCACCATGTGATATAGATTTTTATTTGTCTTTGTTTTCAACTTTATGCGTTCATAGGATTTTGGTTTTAGATGTCATTTTAAGGCATTATCTTTTCTCAAATTATCCAGATTTATTTTCTTATAAGGATGTAAATTCTGGATTAGAAAAATTTACAACAATTTTGAATTTGACTTTGTACTGCACTAAGTTAAGTTTTGATGCAAAATGGACAAATGTTAAAACATAAAGACTATGTTTTAGTTATGCTATTTTAGATCTTCTCTGTTTTTTATTTGATGGGTCCCCATGAAGTTTTCAGAATAGAGAATTATGGGGAAATGTGCAGAATAGAGAGCAATGAAATTAAAGAACAGAGAAAAATAGGCAAAAAAGATAAAGAATAGATATTTATTTAAGCTCTACTAAGTTATTTTAATTTAATTTTAATTCTGAAATAAATTGAAAAGGTAGTCTGCAATAATTTTAAATTAAGAATGACTAACATTTTATCTTTCAGGATGGTTCAAAGAATGAAAGAGAAATTGATAACTCAGATGACGCAGCATTAGCCAATCAAAAGAGAATGAATGCTGACCCCTTAGAGGTCATGCTAATGAACATGGGATACCGGATCACTGGAGTGTTTGATGTAGATGAAGAAGAAGAACAGAGAGGTTACCAAGGGGTCAATTGTCGACCCAGTTGAGTTGCCTTGATTTATAGAATAATAATTTAAGACAGTTTATTAAGTTTAAAACTTGTTTTTGTATATGAATTGTTATTGTGATGTTGTTAAACCAGATTATGATACATAATTATTTAAATGGCTGTATAACAGTATTTCCTCCCCAGTATGAGAGCCTCATTGCTCTATAGATTTTTGTAATCTCCCTTTGCTTATTCAATGTATGACAAGTCTGGATCATACATATGTTTTGAAGTAAAAATTGAAGAGGTCATTGATCCATGCTTTCTTTTAATTTGAATAGAAGAAAGAAAATCAAAATGTATACATAATTAGGTATTGTTTTAATTCCTAATGGATTTTGTATTTTTGATTATAAATCATAATTAATTCAAAAATATGTGCAGGAAATAAACATTGTTATTTTAATCCTTTTTGAAAACAAATTTGTGAAAATGTAAACAATTTGTATTTTCATTTACTATTTGTATTCTTGAAATATTCTTCTATATATCAATTTATATAATTCTTACTAAAATTTGCTCAAAATCTCTCTGTTTTTTGTATCTTTGTAAAATGATATACTTGCTTGAAATGATATGTGTCAGATATAAGATATTTTTGTCGGAGGGAAGTAATAAAATCATTGTTTTTGCTTTCAAGCACACATTAAAAAAAAGAATGATCTAGACAAAAGCTCAACAGAAAATATAACTGTTTATAATCATAAAAAAAGAAAATACAGTTAACTCTTAATATTTGAATCTCTTTTGTAAAAATTGATCCCCTATCTCAAAGTAAAATATTTCATAGATGTCCTAGATTTTCAATTTTATTTTCTCCCTTTATCCCAAAATTCCTTTTATAACCTTTAAAAAATTTCAACAGTATGCTCAAGTTTGATGTATTTGCTATAAGCAGTTTTTTTTTAAGGTATCTTATATTAAAATATGTTCAATTTTTAAGAATACTAAATTCAATTCAACTATATCAATTTAAATGTTGAAGATATATATCATTACATATCCCATATTCTTTTCTCAACCAGTTGATATTTTTTTTGAATACTAATGTATTAATAAATTTTTCTTGGTTTTGTCATTTGTCAGTATTTGATTATGTTAAATTTTCTTGGATTTTTCTTGTTTTTTTTTCTGTTGAGATATATTACCAAAAATACATGTATAATGCACATGTTTAAGCATCCATTTTATTAACAAATAATAAAATAAAATCTATGCTGCTTATGAGCATGACAGGAAGTGTGTTTATAAATTGTTTATAAAGAACAGTAATTGTAAATCCAGAATTTATTGCTTTTATTTATTATTATAATATAATATTTTATTGAAAAGCACTTTACGCCCATATGGGCCAATGTCTTAAAACATTATACATAATATACAGTTTACATATATAAAACAATGAAAATAAACACAGCAGACACTTTGAATTATAATCCTTGTCTTTCTCTAAAACAACATATGTATATATATATAAGAGATTAAAATTATATCAAGGACTCCCTGCCCTCAGTCTTAGTGACTTTTTTAAAAAGGAGTCTTATTTGCAAGTGTCCTGTTTAGTTTCAGGATTGGAATATGTTTTAGTTTAACTACATCATTTAAGTTATTACATTTATTTTCATTTAAACATTCTTTTTTTAATTGTTCATTTATTTTACATTTAAAAAAGAAATGAAACTCATTATCTAGTACATCACAATGTGTATATATAGTCTTAAATCTCGGAATTTTCCTATATCTACCAGTTTCTATTTATAAACAGTGGTCACTTATTCGAAATTTACAAATTAGTTGTCTATAAAGACAAAAATGGGAGGCAAATCAATTTTTTTCAGTTAACTTTGTATAAAAGTTTTAAATATGAAGTTCAATAAATGTTATAATAATTCTGAGACATTTTTAAAATTCGGAAATGATATAGAATTTTAATGAAGAATGTGCTAATTTAGTTTGTTTCAATTTAAAATGAAGTCTTATTGTCTTTTGTTTTGATTTTGTTCTTAGTTTTTAAGAAAGTTTTTTCCATTTACATTTTTAAAGATGAAAACAAGGAAAATGTTCGCTATTAAACATAAGATGTAAATAAGTAAATTTGTGTGAAGTGTTCTAGCAATTATACTACATCTCTTGAAGCGATAGAAAGTACTTTAGAAAATTGAACAGATTTTTTTGTTATATAAAAAAATGATAAGGAAAAAGAGATATGAAGGATACCAAAGGTACATTAAAACTCATAAGTCACAAATTGAAGAAATCATGAAAAAAATTGAAGCTTATAAAAATAGGATTCATTTTATCTGTTCACCCTTCAGCTTATTTTAATTGGACCATAATATTTTTGTCATTGTATTTGTCACACATTTTTTTTATTCATTACTTTGCAGTTGATTTCGTTTAAGTAAACCAATCAAACTGAAATTTTATCAAAATAATCATTGCCTCTAATTAAGTGTTTTGAATGAAAATTAGTCACAAAGGGACAAACAAAAAAAAGTACATATTCTAATACCTTTCCTTCTGTATACTTCTGTGTGTTATATATCAAGGGTTTGTTAAAGCATATAATGTTTTTAAATATATAATGGTACTAATAATATTTGACAAAACTATAAATCAAGATTAAACTTGTATGAAGCACATACTCCCTATTGTATACCACTATAAACCTGTATGTAATGTGTTTGATTCAGTGATAGACACCTATGACAATTACAATGTCTTGGACAAATTATAAATAGTATTAGCTATGTGATCATGTTTTATTCAGTTGTTTTACTTTGTACCAGGAAGGTATAATTTCAACATATTATTTTAATTGCCATGCTTGCAGATTATTTGTAATAAAAAGCTTTGATTAAAAGCTACAAATAAAGAAATTATCATGTGTTGTTGTTTTGCATTTTAATCATTTCCATTAAGTTTTACCCTTGTCTGTCTGTGCATTCATCACATATGTCCCGAAAATTGGCTTCCATCCTCTAACTATAGTTTTCCTTGCCCAAATGTTAAACGTGAACTGTAGTTGTAAGATCAAACAATTGAAATAGTTTTATCAAGTGGACGTTTTATTTAGGAAAAACGTATCGTTAAAAAGGAAATTAAGAATAATACCAAACTCTGAGAAAAATTCAAAACAAAACCTAATCAAATGGCAAAATCAAAAGCTCAAACACATCAAACTAATGAATAACAACTGTCTTTAAACCATTCCAAAACATTTCCTTCTAGGTTTGTGGTACAAATAGTAGACTCATTCCTCACCATCTTATTAGTCTATGAACCAGCGTTAAATAGATATATATATCAATCATACTATTTACTCTGACCTTGACTGACACTATATTTATTTTTAAATCACTATGGTTATGAGCAGAAATCACTTCCAACATGATATGCTAAAAGTTATAGGGTATTTTGTGTACTGGAAAATTGTCCCAATCAATTATGGTACTTAACCTTTGACCAAACTATTATATCCTAGAGGCTAGTCCACAACTTTAAATTGTTATGGGAAAAGGAATAAATTGCAAACAATCCAAACTATTTGTCTGAAGAACTTAATAAAGTTTGTTAAGTGTTTTATACGATGTTGATTCACCTTTTACAAGGGTTCTCTACTCAATAAATGATTTGTCCATTCGATGTATGAAAACAACTCGACAACTAGTTAGGAAAAGAATCTTGCAATACATGGAATGTGTACCTAATTGCATGTACATTGCAAACAATTCCACTGACATAGCAGAAGGGATATATAGTTAGGTCGGGTTCTTTTGTAATTCCGACCAAATACGTATATAATGGGCTGGCCCATTTGAGTATTAAAACCATGTTGGAATTTGGCCAATAGCCTCTAACTTCGTTCTCAGGCATACGCAGCTCGTTCTCTGACCAAAATGGGAACAAGTTTCTTTTTCAAATTTCAAATTTTTGTTGTCTGAAATATGATGTATCTTTTATATTAAAATTCTTTAGCAAGAGTAAATTTAAACCACTTTTTATATGACCGCAAACATTTTTTCAGTCGTGTATTGATATAACGTTGTCTTAGTCATCGGTTTCCGAAGACGGATTGTTTCCGGATAATAGCTTTGATATGAGTAAATAGGAATCACAATGTTTATAACCACAAAAGGAAGGTTGGGATTGATTTTGGGAGTTATGACCCTAACAGTTTAGGAATGAGGGCCCAAATAAGCATTTTTGTAGTTTCCAGACAATATCTTGTGTTTAAGTTTATGAATCTCTCTGATATTATACCACAAGCTTCCATACTACAAAGGGATGGTTAGTAATGCCTTTTGGGGGTTATGGCTGAAACAATTTAGGAATTTAGAATGAAAAGGAGAAAACAAGGGTTTTCAGCTCACCTGGCCCGAAGGTCCAAGTGAGCTTTTCTCATCACTTGGCGTCCGTCGTCTGTCGTCGTCGTCGTCCGTCGTCGTTAGCTTTTACAAAAATCTTCTCCTTCTGAAACTACTTGGCCAAATTTAACCAAACTTTAGCACAATCACTATAGGAGTATCAAGTTTAAAAAACGTGTGGCGTGACCCAACCAACCAACCAAGATGGCCGCTATGGCTAAAAATAGAACATAGGGGTAAAATGCAGTTTTTGGCTTATAACTTAAAAACCAAAGCATTTAGAGCAAATCTGACTTGGGTAAAATGGTCAAAATCTAACTGTCCTGAAGTTTTCAGATGAATCCGACAACCAGTTGATGGGTTGCTGCCTCTGAATTGGTAATTTTAGGGAAATTTTGCTGTTTTGGGTTATTTATCTTGAATATTATTATAGATAGAGATAAACTGTAAACAGCAATTATGTTCAGCAAAGTAGGATTTACAAATAAGTCAGCATGACCAAAATGGTCAGTTGACCCCTTTAGGAGTTATTGCCCTTTATAGTCAATTTTTAACCATTTTTGTAAATCTTAGTAATCATTTACAAAAATCTTCTTCTCAGAAGCAACTTAGCCAAATTAAACCATACTAGGCCACAATCATCATTGGGGTATCTTGATTATAAATTGTGTCCTGTGACCCAGCCAACCAACCAAGACGGCCGCCATGGCTAAAAATAGAACAGAGGGGTAAAATGCAGTTTTTGGCTTATAACTCAAAAACCAAAGCCTTTAGAGCAAATCTGACATGGGGGTAAAATTGTTTATCAGGTCAAGATCTATCTTCCCTGAAATTTTCAGATGAATTGTACAACCCTTTGTTAGGTTGCTGCCCCTGAATTGGTAATTTAAAGGAAAATTTGCAGTTTTTGGTCATTATCTTGAATATTATTATAGATAGAGGTAAACTACAAGCAGAAAAATAATTTCAGCGAAGTAAAATTTACAATTAAGTCAACAGGTACAAATTGGTCAGGTGACCCGTTAAGGTGCTATTGCTCTTTATAGTCAATTTTTAACAATTTTTCGTAAATCTTAGTAATCTAAAAACCTTCTTCTCCGAAACTACATGGCTAAATTAAATAAAACTTGGCCACAATGATCATTTGGTATCTAGATTAAAAACCGTGTCCGGTGACCCAGCCAACCCACCAAGATGGCCGCCATGGCTGAAAATAGAACATAGGGGTAAAATGCAGTTTTTGGCTTATAACTCAAAAACCAAAGCATTTATAGCAAACTGACATGGGGTAAAATTGTTTATCAGGTCAAAATCTCTCTGCCATGTAGTTTTTAGGTTTATCGGAAAATCTGTTGTTGGGTTGCTGCCCCTGAATTGGTAATTTTACGGAAATTTTGATGTTTTTGGTTATTATCTTGAATATTATTATAGTTTAAGAGATAAACTGTAAACAGTAATAATGTTCAGCAAAATAAGATTTACAAATAAGTCAGCATGACCAAAATGGTCAGTTGACCCCTTTAGGAGTTATTGCCCTTTATATTAAATTTTTAGCCATTATTCGTAAATCTTAGGAATCTTTAACAAAAATCTTCTTCTCAGAAGCAACTTAGCCAAATTAAACCATACTAGGCCACAATCATCATTGGGGTATCTTGATTATAAATTGTGTCCAGTGACCCGGCCAACCAACCAAGATGGCTGCCATGGCTAAAAATAGAACAGAGGGGTAAAATGCAGTTTTTGGCTTATAACTCAAAAACCAAAGCATTTATAGCAAACTGACATGGGGTAAAATTGTTTATCAGGTCAAAATCTATCTGCCATGTAGTTTTCAGGTTTATCTGAAAATCTGTTGTTGGGTTGCTGCCCCTGAATTGGTAATTTTGATGTTTTTGGTTATTATCTTGAATATTATTATAGTTTAAGAGATAAACTGTAAACAGTAATAATGTTCAGCAAAATAAGATTTACAAATAAGTCAGCATGACCAAAATGGTCAGTTGACCCCTTTAGGAGTTATTGCCCTTTATATTAAATTTTTAGCCATTATTCGTAAATCTTAGGAATCTTTTACAAAAATCTTCTTCTCAGAAGCAACTTAAACAAATTAAACCATACTAGGCCACAATCATCATTGGGGTATCTTGATTATAAATTGTGTCCGGTGACCCGGCCAACCAACCAAGACGGCCGTCGTGGCTAAAAATAGAACAGAGGGGTAAAATGCAGTTTTTGGCTTATAACTCAAAAACCAAAGCATTTAGAGCAAATCTGACATGGGGGTAAAATTGTTTATCAGGTCAAGATATATCTTCCCTGAAATTTTCAGATGAATTGTACAACCCGTTGTTAGGTTGCTGCCACTGAATTGGTAATTTAAAGGAAAATTTGCAGTTTTTGGTCATTATCTTGAATATAATTATAAATAGAGGTAAACTATAAGCAGAAAAATAATTTCAGCGAAGTAAAATTTACAATTAAGTCAACAGGTACAAATTGGTCAGGTGACCCGTTAAGGTGCTATTGCTCTTTATAGTCAATTTTTAACAATTTTTCGTAAATCTTAGTAATCTAAAAACCTTCTTCTCCAAAACTACTTGGCCAAATTAAATAAAACTTGGCCACAATGATCATTTGGTATCTAGATTAAAAAATGTGTCCGGTGACCCAGCCAACCCATCAAGATGGCCGCCATGGCTGAAAATAGAACATAGGGGTAAAATGCAGTTTTTGGCTTATAACTCAAAAACCAAAGCATTTATAGCAAACTGACATTGGGGTAAAATTGTTTATCAGGTCAAAATCTATCTGCCATGTAATTTTCAGGTTTATCGGAAAATCTGTTGTTGGTTTGCTGCCCCTGAATTGGTAATTTTACGGAAATTTTGATGTTTTTGGTTATTATCTTGAATATTATTATAGTTAAGAGATAAACTGTAAACAGTAATAATGTTCAGCAAAATAAGATTTACAAATGAGTCAGCATGACCAAAATGGTCAGTTGACCCCTTTAGGAGTTATTGCCCTTTATATTAAATTTTTAGCCATTATTCGTAAATCTTAGGAATCTTTTACAAAAATCTTCTTCTCAGAAGCAACTTAGACAAATTAAACCATACTAGGCCACAATCATCATTGGGGTATCTTGATTATAAATTGTGTCCGGTGACCCGGCCAACCAACCAAGACGGCCGTCATGGCTAAAAATAGAACAGAGGGGTAAAATGCAGTTTTTGGCTTATAACTATAAAAACAAAGCATTTCGAGCAAATCTGACATGGGGGTAAAATTGTTTATCAGGTCAAGATATATCTTCCCTGAAATTTTCAGATGAATTGTACAACCCGTTGTTAGGTTGCTGCCCCTAAATTGGTAATTTAAAGGAAAATTTGCAGTTTTTGGTCATTATCTTGAATATTATTATAAATAGAGGTAAACTATAAGCAGAAAAATAATTTCAGCGAAGTAAAATTTACAATTAAGTCAACAGGTACAAACCAGCAAGATAGTCTTAAGATCGACGACTCTACTGTTGAAGATGTTCAACAATTCACCTATCTGGGAAGTATTGTCAGTACAACAGGAGGCACAGACGAAGACATATCGGCAAGAAAAAAGAAAGCACAACAGGTATTTTCCATGCTTAAACCTGTTTGGAGGAGTAATGCTTTAAGAACTAGCACTAAGTTAAGGATATTTACCACCAATGTCAAATCTGTACTCTTATACGGATCAGAAACCTGGAGAGAAACAGCTGAATCCATCAAATCTATCCAGACTTTTGTCAATAAATGTTTGAGAAACATCCTCAACATCAGATGGCCAAACAAAATTTCCAACAATGTGCTATGGAGAAGAACCAAACAACAGCCAACAACCCAGACCATAAGAGCAAGAAAGTGGAAGTGGATCGGGCATACCCTAAGAAAGAAAGACACGCACATTACTAAGCAAGCCCTAGAATGGAACCCCCAAGGACATCGAAAAAGGGGAAGGCCAAAAAACACCTGGCGCAGGGGACTAACAACCGAGCTGAGTAAAATTGGGATGGCCTGGAAAGAAACAAAACGAATAGCCATGGACAGGAAGAAATGGAGAGAAACTGTAGTCGCCCTATGTCCCCCTTGGGACGAAGTGGATTAAGTCAAGTAAGTTTTACAAAAATCTTCACCTCTGAAACTACTGGTTTAAATTAATCCTAACTTGGCCACAATCATCTTTGGGGTAATTAGTTTTAAAAATGTGTGGCGTGACCCGACCAACCAGCCAAGATAGCCACCATGGCTAAAAATAGACCATAGGGGTAAAATGCAGTTTTTGGCTTATAACTTATAAGTACAGCTCTTTGTAAGAACCATGCAGGGTGCCATATACATGTGATTTATGAGGGTTTCAGATTTTATCTATAAATGGCATAGAAGAAGCAATAACTGAAACCTGCTAAAAAATAAATATGAGTGGGAAAAAATGAGTGGTTGCCATGGTAACGGACACTCTATTTTTTGGTTGCGAGGCATAGTAAAATCTTTCAAAAATCAACCAAATCACTACAATTGAGAGCCTGATTAGGAATAGAATCAAGCATTTTTCAATAATTTTCATATGTAACAGTGATACAACTTTGTTTAAGCATCATTTTAGTTAAGATTGCATGTAAATCAAATTTGTAAATTTTTGGAAAAATTTTGACAAAAAATGCATATTTTCAACTTTTCTGAATTTGGGATTTTTGCGAAATTATCAAATTCTCTATAGTGTTTTAAAAAATACCAAAGCATTTAGAGCAAATCTGACCGACTTTAAAATTTGTTTATCAGGTGAAGATCTATCTGCCCTGAAATTTTCAGATGGATCGGACAACCTGCTGTTAAGTTGCTGCCCCTAAATTGGTTATTTTTGGCATCCCCTAAGGAGTTATTGTCCTTTATAGTCAATTTATAACAATTTTCATAAAATGTGTAAATTTTTACTAACATTTTCCACTGAAACTACTGGGCCAAGCTCGTTATAGATAGAACTAATTGTAAGCAGCAAGAATGTTCAGTAAAGTAAGATGTTCAAACACATCACCATCACCAAAACATAATTTTGTCATGAATCCATCTGCGTCCTTTGTTTAATATTCACATAGACCAAGGTGAGCGACGCAGACTCTTTGGAGCCTCTAGTTATTTGTTGGTTTCACCATACTTTTTCGGTTACTATCTTACTACCAACTGGAACATGGACTGGGCGTAGCTTCCTCATGTTTTAGTAGTTATGTCAGATTAAAGATGTTTGAAAGTTGAAGGACAACGACACAGTTTACTATTTGCTGGATGTTGTTGAGTGTATTGAGATTCCCTGTTACATCTGCTTTTCTCCTGATGCATTGTGTGTAGTGGAAACACCAGTTGTTTGTGTTGATGTAAGATCATACATTTTATGCTGTATTTCGGATGACGACCTCATCGTCAATGAAGATATTGGTAGGCTCGAGTTGCAGTTGGTGTCTGAACATGATATACATCTTGAGTAAAGTCAGGAACCTTGAGTATACTAATCGCTCTTGGCTTGAAGTAAACTGTATACCAATGGATACTTTGCGATGTCAACCATTGCATGACATGTGTAAAGTTTGAAAAACATTTTACCTCCACCATACTAGTATATCATGATATATGCTGATGCTAGTGTTAGATTTTTTTTTACTGCATGAAGATTACAATACACCAAACTGTTTTGTCGTTTGTTAGAAAGAAAGAGTCACCTTTGGTAGTACATTCCCAGATACCCTTTATGTTGATTTCATCAACGTTTTGTTTTTGTTGCAAAACTGGAAGACTCATTTTGTATTTGTTTAAAAATGGAATTCTTATATTATCTCATATCATTTGCAATGTTGGGATTACAATTTTTAAGGTTTACAATTTCAATTATGTCTTTATATTACTTCTGTTTATCTGGCTTAGTCTTTATTTTAAGGTAATTCTTCGAAGTAGAAAAACATTTTTACAAATAAACAGTGTAATGATTTTTATCGCTTTTTAAATAATATACTAAAACAGTGTAAGAAATATGTTTATCTTTAAAAATACAGGTAGATCTTAGGTGAATTTTTAATCAACCTTCATTGTTATGATAACAAATTATCTATCAAAACATCTTTTGCTATATGCATGTGGGAACAGAAGGAACAGTATTTTTGAAAAGTGGGTATAGGAGGAAGACACCCTTTTCACCTAGTCTTATGACACCTTTAAGATTCTTACCTAAGGCAACGTACATCGTATTAAATACCCGGAATATACGCATATAGTCATGATCATATGCATATGGTCCTTTTACTCATATGATCCGGAACAGAAAGGAAAGAAATAAAAACAAAACTGTTCACAATGCATGTTAAATAAAATGCACATGCAATGAAATGTTACGAACCCACTGGAAACATTCTAAAATTATAAAATAAAAAATTCAATCCTGGTATATTTGATGAGTTTATCTACAAAAATAATTTTTTTATCATTCATTTCATTGAAAGTATTTACATGCTAACAGTTTGCTGATAGTCATGGCAACATTAACAATACACACCTGCTTTTTTCTGTGTAAAAGTCTTTGACGTGACAGAAGTCAATTTATTTCCTATTCTTTGTATGTGGTTTTGTTATTTGCGTGTAGTATTTTTAAATTTTGAATGTGTACACATATAGTTCGCAAACGAAATGTAAAGGGAAATCTTATAATTTGGTAGATCACTTCGGTATAAGTATTTCATAAAAAAAAATGATTCTTGGGATTCTTTGATACGCCGATTCTAACAGTGCACTTATATCTGTTATATTGGACCATAATACGTAAATGCCCTATTTTATAATTTAAAGTCAAAAGTTTGTGACCACAATCATTTTGTGTCCCAAACCTATGCTGTCACTTTTACATCCTGATGTTACATGTTGTTATTACTTTAAAATTATTTTGAATCAATTAAATATAAAGGAAGCTTAACCAATTCAATAAATTGTATTGCCACTTTGATTTTAGGGCAGAGTTGTAAAATTGGTAATCATTACATGGCTACTTATTTTTATATCATAAGTTGTGAAAATTGTGATAAATATCAAATTGGTTTTACTCATTAGTAAAAAAATGATCCAATTTGTGTGATTTCTTAGGTTCACCTCAACAATTATTCTGAAGGAAGATAAGTTTGTATACGGCCAACCAAACATAACTAATATGATAAGTAGAGAATTTGAAGCCATCAGAAACAAACATTCTTTAAAACAATCATATATTGTTTTAGAATGATTTGTGGGATATTGAAAAAAAACAAGGTGTTTATTTTTGCTATTCGTTCCTTCATTCATTAAAAAGAACTTGCATCATCTCTTTAACTAAAATAATTGCTTTCGGAATCATCGATGTTTATATTTTTCTCGATTGAGTGAAGTCTCCAAGTAAATATATCTCACTAATTAACCATAGATAAATATGACTAATAGACTAATAATGACCTAAATTGTTAATTGTGCCAAACAACATGTCACTTGCAGAAAAGGATTCCATAAAATAAATCCCACACATAGAGTGCATTTCCTTTTAACCAAAATGTGTTTTGTGTTGGCGTTTGTTATCGTTTGATAAACGCTACAAAAGAAGAAACAAATTCATCGTTTAATTAGTGTTTATCAAAAAAGTCAACAGTAGTATACCGCTGTTCAAAACTCATAAATCCATGGACAAAAAAAAATCGAGGTAACAAACCAAAACCGAGGGAAACGCATTAAATATAAGAGGAGAACAACGACACAACACTAAAATTTAACACACACAGAAACGGACCAAGCATCAGACAAAATCCCACGAAAATAACAAATATAGCATCAAAACCAAATACATGCATTTGGGATAGACAAGTACCGTGACACGTCTTATCGTAATGTGAATTTACTCTAAAAAAAATAAGAGAAAACAAACGACACAACGTTAAAATATAACACACAGAGAAACAAACAATAATATAACAATGGCCATATTCCTGACTTGGTACAGGACATTTTTAAAGGAATAAAATGGTGGGTTGAACCTGGTTTTGTGGCATACAAAACCTCGCACTGTAATGACAATGTTAAATATAACATTGACATGACAACATAATATTACAGGACCCTGTCAGCCCTTTATTGCCCTGTTTTCCACTTTCAATAATGCATGTACATAGTGTTGGTAAACAGATGTATCCACATAAGGGAATTCGAACCATTCTAAAATATTACAAGAAAGGTAAAATATAAGGAATACCTGATGGGGATGTGCATAGGTCTACATGACCATAACCGAAACACTATTTTTAGTATTAAAACGCATACCAGATATGAATTTCTATACTCAAAATACACACATAAGTATTATACTACAAGCAAGCATGTATGAATTAGGAAAAATGTATTCCAGAAGAAAAAAATATGTATCATTCTTATCAATATGACAGTTGTTATCCATTCGTTTGATGTGTTTGGACTTTTGATTTTTGATTTTCCATTTTGAATTTTCCTCGGAGTTCAGTATTTTTGTGTTTTTACTTTTCACAGAGTTATACCAGCTCTAAATTACTCTAAATATATGCACATAAAAATACATGAACTACAAAGGATGACAATAACATAGACTGGTTTGATCCTGGACCCGATTGATTATAATATATCAAAGGTTGAAGTTAGAAACAAATGTAGGGTTTGTACTAACAAACGACAAACCGCAGACGCAGAGTGCATAGTTTGTCAAAGTTTATGCAAACTTTGCAAACGTATGTTAGAAACAAATGATCAAAACATGTTCGCGCTTAGACGTTTCCATCGTTTGTGCTAGAAAGAAATGCACTCGTATACTCTAAATTGTACAAATAATGCTTATGAAATAACAAGAGGCTCTAAAGAGCCTGTGTCGCTCACCTGTATTTACTGATGCTTTGGAAATCATGTAAAATAAGGTTTAAATCATAATTTTTAGTATAAGATATCATTAGATACTATAATAATATCTAAGATTATAGCAAAAAACTACAAAATTTCCATAAAATTACTAACTCAGGGCAGCAACCCAACAACTGGTTGTCGGATTTGTCTGAAAAATTCGGGCCAGATATATCGAAATATGATGAACATTTTTGGCACCAGTCAGATTTGCTCTAAATGCTTCAGTTTCAGAGATATAAACAAAAAAACTGCATTTAACGCTATTTACTAATTTAAGCCATGTCTGCCATCTTGGATCGCGGACAGGGTCATTGGACATATTTTTAAAACTAGATACTCTTATGATGATTATGGACAAGTTAGGTTACATTTTGTCTTAGTAGTTTCAGAGAAGACTTTTTTAAAAGATTACAAAAATTTAAGAATAAATGGTAAAATTGACTATAAAGGGCAATAACTCCTGAAGGGATCAAATGACCATTTTGGTCATTTGACTAATTTGTAGATCTTACTTTGCTGAACATTATTGCTGTTTACAGTTTATCTCTATCTATATTAATATTCAAGATAATAACCAAAAACTATCCTTAAAATTACCAATTAAGGGGTAGCAACCCAGCAATCGATTGTAAGATTCATCTAAAAATTTCAGGGCAGATAGATCTTGACTTGATAAAACAATTTTAACTCATCAGATTTGCTATAAATGCTTCGGTTTCAGAGTTTTAAGCCAAAATCTATGGGCCAGGTGAGCTAAAACAAATAGCCCAATATGATATTTTGATTTGTATGAGAATTAGGACGATATAAAATTAACATCACCTATATCATCATTGGAAAATTGACTTTCATCGATTACTACAATTTTCTATGGAAAATAATGGGTTTCAGAAGTTCAGTCTTTTTAAAAAAAAAGTGAAATGGGTAAAATGCTGTCTGAAGTTGTATTTATTGTCCATATGAGGGTTTGTTTATATTCGATGTATTCACTAGTTTATATGCCCTTATCCATCTGTTCATGTAGTCACATCGGCATGGGAATCTTTACATGTCTTGATTTAGACAGTCAATCTCGTTGACACGCTTTTTAAATTCGAGCTTAAATAAAAAGTTATCCATTCATGTATGAGTATGTCTAGAAACAATGAGTTTAATATATTTTAAAGCCGATTCCAACGAGTGTGTAGCTAAAGGTAAAATTTGTGGTATGCTTCCTTGCTAGCTCAATCATAAAATCATTATAAGGAGTTCATTTCTTTCTAACCAAAAGTCTGTAAACGTTGTGTGGCGTTTGTTGATGTTTTCTAAACGCAACAAAAGTTGAAACAAATACATCGTTTAATCAGTGGTTACTGAAGCTGTTTTTACTTTCCATAATGCATGCACATGTTATTGGTAAACAGACTTTTTACAAACGTGGAAACTAATACATCGTTTAATCATGGTATATTTAGAAACACATGTAGCGTTGTTCTAACAAACGACGAACTGCAGACGCATTTATAGCGATTGCATAGTCTGTCAAAGTTTATGTAAACTTTGCAAACGAACATTAGAAACAAATGATCAAAACATGTGAGCGCGTAGTCGTTTGAATCGTTTGTGTTAGAAAGAAATGCACCCTTAAGATAAATGTAAGGTACATCCAATATTTGAAGTCAATAGTTTAGCAGAAAACCAATCAGAATTAAGTGACAGAATATAAACATTGTAAAACTAATGTAGTGATAATTATAAGCTAATTTACATGAAATGTTAACTTGTAGGTGTGTTTGATTTGCCAATTTTATTTTGATAAATGCTGAAAAGTTAAATGAAATTAAAGCTGAAATTCCTAATTTTTCTTCTTCTTCAGACATTACAGATATATTTCACTTGTTTGTTGAATTTCTTACATCAAGTTAATGAAATGTAGTTGGATATGATTGGCAAGTGCTGACCGTATTCATTTTTACACATACACATATAAAATTGAGAGAGAATGGAAATGGGGAATGTGTCAAAGAGACAACAAACCGACCAAATAAAAAAACAACAGCAGAAGGTCACCAACAGGTCTTCAATGTAGCGAGAAATTCCCGCTCTCGGAGGCGTCCTTCAGCTGGCCCCTAAACAAATATATACTATTTCAGTGATAATAAAAGCCATACTAATTTCAAAATTGTACACAAGAAACTAAAATTAAAACAATACAAGACTAACAAAGGCCAGAGGCTCCTGACTTGGGACAGGCACAAAAATGCGACGGGGTTAAACATGTTTGTGAGATCTCAACCCTCCCCCTATACCAATGTAGAAAAGTAATGATATGATTACAATACACCCGGACAGGTTAAAAAGATTGGAAGGTGTCCAAAAGTACATATGACCCCATCACTCAATCTAGCTCAGATTAAGTCTTAATGAAGTAGAGAAACGACATTTTTCTTCAAAGCTGCATTTTTTTTTTATCTAAAACTCATAAAAGAGGGACTGTTTTAAGTAGTAAGATAAAGTTTTTCTTTTTTGTGTGAATACAAAAAAATTAGTTGTAACTACTATGCATATAGATGAAGAAAATACACCAAGAGCATAACGATAATTCATGCGTGGGGAATACACCGAATTGCATTAATTAACTAAAATGCCTATTTAGGGCGTTATATTGAAAAAAATATCTTATTTATTGTTATTAGAAGATTTTTTTTAATTCAATCAAAGACCAAGAAATGAAATTTCATTTGCAAAGTAGTCTAGGTAAACCTTGGTATCAAACATACAAATTATAAATAATAAACAGGCCATTGATATGCATGTTTGCACTGGATGATATTATGACGCATTGCTCCTCCTAATTTTAAGGTAATAATCATTTCATGATTGAGCTAGCATGGCATTTAACCAAAGACTCTACATTTAACTACAAACTCGTTGGAATCGGCTGTAAAACTAATGAAAGGTAATCTGCAAGGTAGGTCGACAGGAATGTAGGACTTGAAATGTTATATACGCCAGGATAAAAGAGTATGCTAAATAGAGGCATTTTTTTTCATATCTTACAGCATGACGTCAACAGATTTAAAGCTAAAACTGGACGCAATAGAGTATCTATGAATTTCGTCAAGCCAAGCGAACTTGTAAAATAAAAAAAGATGTTTGATAGGAATGTGTGCAAGTCTAGAAGTAGGGTATAAAAACAAGAATGTGTCCCAAGTACAAGGATGTTCCATCCTCACTATCATTTTCTATGTTCAGTGGACCGTGAAAATGTGGTAAAAACTCTAATTTGGCTTTAAAATTAGAAAGGTCATATCATAGGCAACACGTGTACTAAGTTAAAAGTTGATTGGATCCCAACTTCATCAAAAACTACCTCGACCAAAAACTATAACCTGAAGCCGGACAGACGGACGAACGGCCGATCGAACAAACGAACGAACGCATAGACCATAAATGGGGCATGACAATGCGATCGTCCATTTGATCAAATTGCTTTTACGACTGATTTATTGTTTCAGTTATCTTTAGTACTTTGTTATATTTTATGAATCACTAGAAACACAAAACTCGGGTTCAATCTTTGTTACCTCCCATGGAATGGAAATGAAGTAACATAGATATCAACTTAGTTGCACATTAACTGTTGCGATAGAAGCAAGAACATTAACTAAAATTGTCGACGATTTGAATAGATCATGTTGAGCACTGTATTATAGAATTTAAACTTTGATGTAATCCCTCATTTAGATTTATGTATATGTGTTCATCTTTGCAAAAGGTAGCATAAATAAATAAATTATACTTTATTGTATTCGAAAAGCTTGACAGAAGCAGAACTTAAAAATAAAGTTATTTTTTTCTTCACAAAACAAGTATACAAGTAAAGATGTGATTCGGATATTTTAGAATTATCAACTTATTTGCTAATCGCACTTATACATATGTTACGTCCTTTTCATTTATTGAGGCTGAACCAATTTACTTTAACATGAACTAACATAACGGACCCTTACCCCTGTCGTAATCCACTCACCAATACCAACTGACTATCACAATATGACGCTCGCATTATTACTAGAAAAAATGAAGTAGTTAACTAACCATTGTTTTTGTTTTGTTTAAGCCAAGCCGTTGTCAGTTTATTTTTGATCTATGGGTTTGAATATCCCTCGGGTATATTTCCCCCCTTTTTTTTTTATCTACACTATCATATGAAATAAAGCACCCACTTCGTGTTTTTATCTATAACATAAAATTGCGACTGGAAATTAATAACAATCACGATCAACGTAAATATGCATGAAATGAACATTTCATTACCATATTACCTTTAAACCTGATAGAAAAAGAAACCTGTCATTGATTTTTAAAGTATTAAATGAACTTGACATATCAGAATGATGGATGCCCTTTTACTTTTATCAGACTTTCATGACTTGCGATCATCATAAATAGAATGCTTAAAACCTGTTTTTAAATATAGTTTAGGATAATCCCGACACGAAAAAACCATCTCTGATACTACTTTTAAATATTTTGGAAAAGTAGAATCTAAATGCATCAAATAATCTTTGCATCAAATCAAATTTATAAATAACTCAGTTTTATAAATAAGATTGTTATTGCATTTATTCAAGCATAGAATATATCAATATTTGATTGAAGGGTTTTATTCCTGTTTAAACATTATTGTGGAGGCAATTTAATTTTTGAAAGTTCTCAACAACTGTTTAAAAATCAAAACTTAAAACAGGTTTAAAGTTTCGGCAACATTTTTATTACAAGAAAAATATTAAATCAAAAACATCTAAAGAAATAGTCAGAAACAAAATAAGAATTAATATTTCATGAATATCATACAATTAAAAGCACTGTTAACAAGTTTATTTATCAATAGCAAGAAAAAAATGTGTATGAGCAACGCGACGAGTGACCCAAGTGTAGCAGGATCTGCTAACCAGTTAAACGCTTCTGGGGTTATATCAGTTTTTGTTGGGTTTCGGGTTGATCAATCTTTTGTTTTCATTCTCTTATCGACTTTCGTTTTCTTTTACAACTTATGAATTTAAATGAGCCCTGAATCTCGTTTGCATCTTTTTATCTTTATCTTATTTTATAACAAAGACATATAACCTATCATTTAGTGTAGAATATGTCATATGAATTGAAATAGATGTAAATGAAGCTTTCTGTCTTTAGAAGATTATTGTCGTCTGGTACTGATAAAGGCTTATTGAGAGGCGGATTACTGTTCCTGTAAAAAAAAATATATATATAAATCTCGCTTTCGGTACGTTGGTCCCTTAAAAAAACATGGACCCTCATGAAATGTCGCTGCGTAATGTTCATTGATAATATAAAACCATTTTGGTAAATGTGAAAATCAAAATATTGTGTTGGATATTACCACGTGTTTATTTTCAAATAAACAAATGACCCTAGTTGCGTCGTTTTTATTATTTGGTCTTTATGCTCCTCATCGCCGGAGTTTGTTAAAAGCCGGTTCAATTAGTCAACGGAAATAAAAGGCATAAAATCCGAAACTAACTGGAAAGACAAAACAGAGGGTTTTTTTTCAAATAGATTGACAAACAACCCACATTAGATAATTGCAACTGGGAATTATTAATTCAAAAGCAGCACTTTTTTAAAGTTTTTTTTATTGAAAGTGTTTATTTTATTCAAACGTTTTTCAAATATTTTTATTTGTCTGATGTAAAACATTCTACTCAGAGGAACAAGTGATCAGTATGCTGGAGTTTAGTATCGACAATATATTTGTTAAATTTTGAGAAAGACTTTCCACAAATTTTCGGCATTCCTATTGGAACGAACTGCGCCCATCTCCTTATCGAGCTCTTATTACTTTCATATGAAACGGAGTTCCTTCCGACTCTTGTCAAAAGCAAGAATATCAAAGAAAGCATATTATTTAGTTTCACTCTCAGATATATTGATGATGTTCTTTCCTGTGACAATCCGAACTCTTCTGATTTGGTTCCATTAATATATCCCATAGAACTAGAATTTAAAGTAACAATAGATACGGATTCCTCCGCTTCATTTCTAAAACTTTTATATATCAAATTTGACATACGCAGTCATCTCAGTACCCGAATCTATGATTTTAATTTTCATCAATTTGCTAGTGTGCTTTGTACGTGTGATTTTTTTTTGGCACATATGACGTGTCTCTGTACCTTTACACATCCCGGCATTATGTTTTTGTTATATCATAATTTTGACAATACTTTGAACGACAAAATTATTCTATATCACTTCCTGTGTGACAATTACATTCCGACGTCAAACACGTGACTCTTGACTAGAGTTGATGTGAACCTAGCCATTCAGTCACAGGATTTCAAATATAGCAACCTTTATGGGTTGAGTTAAAATACATATATAAGAAAGCAAAGAATGTGGTTGTTAAATTTGATATGTGCTTTTTGCGCTTCCTTGTTAAAAGTGTGTTTGGTTTTGTTTGGTTTTGTTTTTTATTGGGATACGGTGGTGATTGCTGTACCAATATTTTGATAATTTTACCTTTATTGCCGGTCTTGTTCACGCATCGTTGTAAACATAATGGAATTTGATGCGACTGTCATGCAAGTGAGAAGTTAAGCGCTAAAAATCAGGTTCAATCCACAATTTTCTACATTTGTACTAAGTCAGGAATGTGATAGTTGTAGTAAATACGTTTGATGTGTTTTATCATTTGATTTTTCCATTTGATTATGGACTTTTATTTTGAATTTTCCTAGGAGTTTAGTTTTTTAGTGATTTTACTTTTCATTGATTATAATTTTATCACTCAAGAAAATAACCAATGTTTCCCCTTATTTGTAAAACATTTAAATTTTAACGTCGAAAAGAATGTCCAAGTAATGAAATAGTCACCAATTATTTGCCGATATAATCACATAATCATTAAAACTAGAGATCAACTATACATGAACTATTTGGTCTGATAATCCAATGATCACCAATATAGCGGTCAAGTCATGACATAATCAGAAAACCTCTGAGAAGGCTCGTGTTTTGTTTTATTCTAGAAAATTTGAACATAACCATCTCTGTCATCGCCCTATTTCGTGATTCGCATTCGATTATAATTATTCATATATCAAACCCGCGCAATAGCTCATTGACATTGTAAAGACTTAGTTCGGAAAAAAAGCAAATTATTGTATTATAAAACTAGTTTATTGAATACATTGAGACTATTGATATACAAGAATTATTTTCACAATAATAACTGAGCATGACAAACATAGAATTAGTGTTAATACAATACAACACAAGAAGAGCAATCGCTATTTAGTGACCTTGTCAGTACTTTATCTTCCCATGTTATCAATAAAGTTGTACTGAGATTAGATTTTAAAAAAAAAACAAGAATTTGTTTCATAAAGGCAAGTATTTCACAAGTTCCCACGCTCGTTAAAAGCGTATATTAACAAATAATAAGTTATCGAATTTCCTGCTCATGCTTATAATTACAATACACAGTTTGGTGTAAAGTGTTTGTTAGAAAGTGAAATTGATCTACTATTTTAATTCACCGATATGTGTCCTAACCAAATCAACTTAATTTAAGAGGAACGAACTCCAGGTAAAAGTGAACTGATGTTACACATTGTAATTTTATCCCCAGTATGAACAGCCAGATGATAATTCAAAATAACTATCATTACTGAGTTGCCCAGAGTCTAAAAGTTCATGCAACATGATAATATATTAAATATGTATGTCTATGAATGTGTTTCGGTTTGCCATTGTATAAAAGGTTATTTTCAAAATAAATGTATATTAACGACAGAAAATAAAACTAACAAATACCAGTAGACAACAGTACATTTAACCGATATATGTATCAACATAAAAGAATTATACTAGCCAAGAGAGAATAAATGTTTGAAAAATCATCAAAATACTTGAAGAAAATTCAGATATTTGTCTTTTTTACAATGTTACCTACATTTAATCATTTCACATGTTGTTGTTTTCTTGTGGACTGATATTTAGATTATTCTTCTTTAACTCACCCAGTCGTGAAAAATCGTAGTTTACTAACTTACAAATAAAGGCAACAGTAGTACCGCTGTTTGAAAATTCATAATTCGATTGAGGAAAAAACAAATCCGGGATACGAAATAAATTTGACGGAAACGCATCAAATATAAAGAGGGAAACTACGACACAACAAAAACACAACATTAACATGTAAAATAAAGGCAACAGTAGTATACCGCTGTTCAAAACTCATAAATCCATGGACAAAAAACAAAATCGGGGCAACAAACCAAAACCGAGGGAAACGCATTAAATATAAGAGGAGAACAACGACACAACATAGAAACGCAACAGCACACAGAAACGGACCAAGCAACAGACAATACACCACGAGAATAACAAATATAACATCAAAACCAAATACATAAATATGGGATAGACCGTGCCACGTCTTATCTCAAAAATAAGAGAAAACAGAAACGACCAATATTATAACAATGACCATCTTCCTGACTTGGTACAGGACACTTTTAAAGGGGAATAAAAGTGGTGGGTTGAACCTGGTTTTAAGGCATGCCAAACCTCGCACTTTAATGGCACAGTTAAATATAACATTGAAATGAAAACAAAATATTACAGGACTACAATACAAATAAAAAGCAGAACATATTAGACAAAGAAAAGCATGATTAATAGATAACAAAAAGCATCAGGTTTAAAATGCAATACGCCAAAAACGCGTCTAGTCCACACGAGACTCACCAGTGACGAAAAAAATACAAAATTGTACAGCACTGAAGATCAAAAGTTGAAAAGGTTTTGCCAAATACGGCATTGTTTGTATGCCCAGGATAAGAACATTCATATTATATAAAACAATTCACACTATTGCAAACAGTAAATTTTAACAAATGAATATGAAAGAGATATACATAATGAAACTGAAGTAAAAACTAATTACAGAAAACTGATTACAGAAAACTAAACCCGAATACATAACGCCCAGATATACAAGATCGAAAGTGAAAAAAGTACAAAGTTGTACAGCACTGAAGATCAAAAGTTGAAAAGGTTTTGCTAAATACGGCATTGTAATATGCCCGGGATAAGAACACTATTATATAGAACGATTCATGCTATTGCAAACAGTAAATTTCAACAAATGAATGTGAAAGATATATTCATAATGAAACTAAAGTATTAACTTATTACAGAAAACTAAACCCGAATACATGATGCCAATTTCAATACAGCATAGACACATCGGAATCAGTCCAGGCGTTAACGCAATTAAAAAAATGACGTCACATACGATGGCGAAAAGGCAAACGTTATGCTACATTTGAACTTATAAAATTTAGAAACAGCATGACGTCACACATGAATCCTGGTACTTTTGATAACTATGAAAAACTATAATTTAAAAGTGAGCTAGAATTAGGATTGCTTTAAGATTATATTAAAACTAAATACTGATAATTCATTAAAACAAAATGCATATTGTAATACTTATTAATAGCAATTAACTGTAATATATATATGTCCAGTTTGTTATGAATCCAACTTCAAACGTAATTAATCGTACAAAATTAAATATAATTTAATAAAACACAAACGAACTATAAAATAAAAATGGCCGTTTTCCTCACATTTCAAGAATAAATGGTGTGGGTTGAACTCCCGTTTTTATGGCAACGTAAGTTATAACTTTTAAATGACAATATTACTTGACAGGACTACACACATAAATGGATGAACATATATGACAGAGAAACACACGAATAATAGCTAACAAAAGATACCAGGTTTAAAATTTAATACGCCGGACGTGGCTTTCGTCCCCACAAGACTAACCAGTGACCTTCAGATGAAAAAAGTTAGAAATCCAAACCGAGTACAAAGTTGTAAAGCACTGAGATCCAAAAATTCGAAATTTTTTTGAATAATACGGCTTGGGTTTTCTGCCTTGGATAAGAATATCCTATTATTAAAAAAAATCATACTTTTGCAAAACGCTTACTGTAAATAATACATGAAGTTCCAAATGAGACCTTCTGAAATATTTTAAAATACTAAGAGTTCACTGGGTGTTGTTACAACCATATCTTTAAACATATGAATTAGGTTATCATTTATAATAAACATTCTATTTTTGTACACATTTTCGTTCAAACCATTTGAAACTATTTGGTTTTTATAGCTTCTTGTTTGTGGTCTATATTTCTTTTGATTTTAATATTCTAGTGAATGTTAACTTTATATTTTAAACTTGAAACATCATCGTTCTATTTAAATAGTATGTTTTGAAATGAGACTTTACTACAAGTATATCTAATGTATACATATTTTTTAAAAACATTTATATTTAAGTTATCTATTATCACAATTGTAAGACATGCTGTTTTTCATTCATTCTCTTCACATGTTTCATAGATGTTCTTTTGATTTTAATAAATCAGTATATTTCACGCAATGGAAGAATGTCATGATTCATAACATCCCATACCTTTTGGTGGAAGAGCTTGCAAAAGCTACAAATATTCTTTCCACAGGTATTACACCAATTTACTGCTTTATTTTTGTCAATACACAGCTGACATTTCGTCGCATTGGTCAGATATCGATAGTTCTGCTTCAATAATCCACCATTCACTTTCATCAACGCTTTTCCAGACTAAAAGCATAAAATATATTACCATTCTCAATTACATTAAATGCCATCTGCAATAATTTGAGTCCATAATGAAAGATATTAAAATCAATTATCGGATAAAAAAAATAACACAAATGCACACGTCACGCGTTTTTAATACATCCAGGAGAGCTAAAAAAACGAAAGAATGGAAGGCAAATAAATAAATCACACCAACACGTGGCTTGCTTCTTGTTTTTTTTTGTACAGTCTTTCGACCCAATAATGTTAAATACATGTGAACTAAAGGATATGCATGATCTTTTACTGCTGTACACAACATTGTGTATGCTCAATATGTATTTACTGCTGCAAAACAGACAGTGGTTATAGTTTCATTAAAATAATGATGTAGATCACAAATTGTAATAATTGAATCAAAAATACATGCAAAAGGGGAGGAAATTTATAAAAATGACCACATTATTGATATTCATGTCAACACTGCAATGTTGACTACTGGGCTGGTGATACCCTCGGGGACGAAACGTCCACCAGCTGTGGCATCGACCCAGTGGTGTAAATAGTTATCAAAGGTACCAGGATTATAATTTTCGTCTACATAAGACTCATCACTGACGCTCAAATCAAAATATTTATAAAGCCGAACAAGTAAAAGTTGTAGAGCATTGATGATCCAAAATTCCAAAAAGTTTTGCCAAATCCGGCTAAGGTTATCTATGCCTGGGATAAGATAATCCTTAGGTTTTCGAAAAAAAGTTTTGTAAACAGGAAATTTATAAAAATGACCACATTATTGATATTCATGTCAACACTGCAATGTTGACTACTCGGCTGGTCATACCCTTGGGAACTAAACGTCCAACAGCAGTGGCATCGACCAAGTGGTGTAAATAGTTATAACTATCAAACAATATCAAACTAAGATATGGACTTCATGGTACAATTTTTATGATATCAGGGGCAAACACTTGTCAAATTCTTGTAATCAGCCCCAAAAAAACCCAGATATTATCATTTATTTGTATGTTATATTATTAATTATGAATGCAATAAATTACTAAAACCCATAACGTTAAAAAGCAGATTAATATTCGTCGAGGATATATAAGGGGTAATATAAAGCTGTTCATGATTATTTAAATATGTTGATATTACACCATGGTATTAAAACTAGAGGCTCTCAAGAGCCTGTATCGCTCACCTGTTATAACCTGAAAATTAAGAATTCATAAAAAAAAAAGAGATAAAATTTGGCTTCAAATTAACAACACTTGGCCAGAACCTCATAAGGAGAGGAACATTTATGCTATGTTTGGTTGCATTCAATTCAGTGGTTCTCTAAAAGAAGAAATGTGTATGTATTTCCCATAGGGTCCTATGTTAAACTAAGTCCCCCCTATGGCGACCATCTAGGTAGTTGGATTGGCGCAAAGTAACAACACTTGGTCGGCATCTCATTAGGAACATTCATGCTATGTTTGGTTTCAATCCATTCAGTAAAAGAAAACATTTGTATGTATTTCCCTTATGGCCCTATGTAAAACTAAGTCCCCTGCTGGCGGCCAGATTGGATGATGGATAAGCTACAAAGTACCAACACTTGGTCAGCACCACATAAGAAACATTCATGCTATGTTTGGTTTCATTCCATGCATTGGTTCTCTAGAAGAAGACATTTATATGCATTTCCCTTAGGGTCCTTTGTTAAAATAAGTCCCCCGCTGGCGGCCATCTTGGATGATGTATCGGCTACAAAGTCACGACACTTGGTCAGCACCTCATAAGGAACATTCATGCTATGTTTGGTTTCATTCCATTCAGTGGTTCTCTAGAAGAAGTCATTTGTATGCATTTCCCATATGGTCCTATGTTAAACTAAGTCCCCCGCTGGCAGCCATCTTTGATGATGGATCGGCTACAAAGTAACAACACTTAGTCAGCACCTTATAAGGAACATTCATGCCATGTTTGGTTCCATTCCATTCAGTGGTTCTCTAGAAGAAGTCATTTGTATGCATTTCCCATATGGTCCTATGTTAAACTAAGTCCCCCGCTGGCGGCCATCTTGGATGATGGATCGGCTACAAAGTAACAACACTTGGTCAGCACTTCATAAGTAAAATTCATGCCATGTTTGGTTTCATTCCATTCAGTAGTTCTCTAGAAAAAGTCATGTGTATGCATTTCCCATAGGGTCCTATGTTAAACTAAGTCCCCCGCTGGCGGCCATCTTGGATGATGGATCGGCTACAAAGTAACAACACTTGGTCAGCACACAATAAGGAACATTCATGCCATGTTTGGTTCCATTCCATTCAGTGGTTCTCTAGGAGAAGTTCAAAATGTAAATCGTTAACGACGACGACGACGACGACGGACGACGACGGACGACGACGGACGATGGACGCCAAGTGGTGAGAAAAGCTCAGTTGGCCCTTCGGGCCAGGTGAGCTATAAAGGATTTAAAATAAATACCTAAAACAAGTTTTTATTATATCATGATTTAATCTATTCCAGTGATTACATAGGGGCTTGTTTTTTTCCTTGCCCAGAGCGGATGCTCCCTTCACTTGATGTAACGATTCCATGAATAGAAGGATATATAATAGATATAAGAAGATGTGGTATGAGTGCCAATGAGACAACTCTCCATCCAAATAACAATTCATAAAAGTAAACCATTATAGGTCAAGGTACGGCCTTCTACAATGAGCCTTGACTCACACCGAGCAGCAAGCTATAAAGAGCCCCAAAATTTAAAAAAAAAACATAAATCATTTCGAAAAAAAATCTCTCTCAATTAGACGGAATTTCCTCTTAAATATTTGTAAAACTGAACTTTATGTCTGAAAAAATAATGAATTATATTTCTATTGCAAAATAATAATCGATAGAAAAGGCAGCGATAATACCTTTATCTATACTTTACCTGTGTATTTCTTTGCATTACCAAAATTTCTACCGTTGATATAATGGAATATCGGGGACTGTTAAACCTGCCCACTTCATCACAATCTGTCATTATTGATTCGACGCGTTCCTTTGGTGTTCCAGATCTGTAAGAGACTGTTTTCATATTTTGGTCCATTTTCTTAAACTTGATTTCATTTATTCCGTCTCTCTTGGTTCGTACGCACATGAACCAATCTATAAAAAATAATGACACTAAAAGGAATTCTATATCATGTAGATGTTTCGATTACATAGATAAGACGATGTGGTTTAAGTGACAATGATACCACTATTCATCTAAGTCACAATGTATAACTAGTGGCTTGTAAAGACCAAGCGTCGCTCACCTTGGTCCATGTGCATATTTAACAAAGGTTAGTCTCCAACTTTGGTGACGTGAATATAATTTGTATCCTCTGTTTTGTTGATCTTGTAAAACTGATCATCCAGTCGATTTCGTTTTTCTCTATCTTTTTAAGTTTTTCTTCAAAACACAAGAGGGATATAAATGATACTCATTTAAAGGCAAATACTTTTTTTATAGAGTGACAGTGTACTGACTATATTTGCAGAATTTAACTTGTAAGTAGATCCCGCTTGCTGATAATTATTTTGATATAAAGTGTCCATTTATCTTCTTAATTAAGACAAATCGTGGAAAATTCATCATTAAAGGACAATGCTCTAATAAACAGGATCATTTTGGCTTATTTCAGTCTCTATCTATCTATTATCATTGTAAAAATATAAAATAAAGACGAAAACAATAATTAAAATATTCATCAAAGGGCAATTACTATAAAAAGTAGTCGAATTTTACCATCAGACTTATTTGTAGAACTTGAGTTGCTGATAATTTTTCACTTAAAAAATAATAGGCAACATGAAAAAACGGCGAATCTTCATCAGAGCAATTACTACTATAAGAAATTGTCTGACAATTTTGATGTAAACAAACAATTCTTTGTCTGACTTTGTCTATTTATAACGGATTTCAAAATAATAAAGAAAACTTGCGTTTTATCCCTATGTTCTATTTAGTCATGCCGTGTCTTGGTTGGTTGGCGGGGTCATTGGAAACTATATAACCTAGTCAAAATTGTGGCCTAGTTTGGAAAGATTTAGTTTAGTGGTTCAAAGTAGAAGAGTATTGCAAAAGTTAACTATGACGACGACGATGGAAGACGACCACGAATAAAGACAATGGTGACGGACAACGGACGACAGAAACGGACGACGGACGCTCAGTGACGAGAAAAGCTCACTTTGCACTTCGAGCAAGGTGAACTAAAAAGTTTACAATTATAGGTCAAAGTACGACCTTAAACAGCTCATTTTGCAAAGATATCATTACGAAAATATTGACCAGCAGATAATGTCAGTTTCAGATCATTTTTGTTTGAATCATAGCGATCCTTTACAAAGTAGGATTTATCACTCCCTTACACGAGATACTTGTATCTACGTTGACCATTCTTTTTTATGAAACAAAGCAATACCAACTCTTTCAATTTGTCTTTTAGTTTGGAATGTAGAATACTTGTGTAAGTGTAAAGTGTAGAAAATTAAAATGTTTTCATACTTTTACAATATAAAAGATCTTTGGAATATTTTAGTCTCTACATCTTATTCACGCGAACTCTAAAATAGGCAGTTTCACATTAACTGTGAAGCCCGTCGGTGATTGCTAATAAATTAGATGTTAATACTTTAGAAAGAGGGTTCGTTGAGCACTTGGAAGACCCTGCAATATACCGTTGTTTGTAAGGACACTTATGTAGTTTAGGTATCCAATACAGTGATGGACGATCCAGTTCTTCGTCTTTGGTTGAAATTCCAAAGGAACATAGAACAGACCTATGATTATCCAGGATTTCTTACATTTTGTTACAGCAAATTTTAATAACACAAAGAATCCGTATTTTCATGCCAGTACCGAAGTACTGGCTACTGGGCTGGTGATACCCTCGGGGACTAACAGTCCACCAGCAGAGGGATCGACCCATTTGTAGTAATAACATTAACGGTACCAATTTCCTGCACCAGATGCGCAGTGATGCTCGTGGCCAATATAATTGAAATCCAAAGCTTATATAAAAGATGAAGTGTCGTGAGGGTATATGTTGAGTTTCCAAGTGAATTGTTAATACCAAATTCGTTTACCAAGCAGTTAATATACCCGGAATGAGTTTTACACACAAAAACGATGTTTTTTGGGGCTTTATCTGCGGGGATAACAACACATTTTTCATGTAAGTGAGTATGTACATAATGCATACTTCTTAAATATTGACAAATGAACTTAAAAAACTTATCTACTTTAAGCTTTAGTTTTCTATGTTGTGTTTTGTGTACAATTGTTTGTCTAATGGTCTTTTCGTTTTTAGCAATGGTGTTATCTGTACATTGGTGACATATGAGTTTTAATTTCCCTCTGGTATCTTTCGCTGTCGTTCGTAATTTTTAGGTAAAGTTAACGAAAAGGTTACGGGGTTATCATTTCATTCCCCTAACATCTGACAGTAATGTAACAGCACAAACAGTAAAAAGAATAACGTTAAATCGACAGCACGATAACCTTGCAAAAGAAAAACTTACCACAAAAGAACACTTGCAAAGCTAGCAAGTAAAGGCAACCGAAATTCAAATTCATAACTCTATTTAAAAAGACATATCAAGGTAACAAACAAAGAATGATTGAGTCGCATGATCTATAAATATGAGCGATACTATAAAATATCAATTTAAATGGCTTAACTCATTCAAAAGATATTTTAACAAGAGGGAACATACACTGAAGGAATACATTTGATATAAGATACAATGTAAATGTTAACCTGGCTTTATAACTAGCTAAACTCTCACTTTTTTGACAGTCGCATCAAATTCAATTATATTTGCAATGATGTGTGAACTAAACAAACAGACATAATTGTCAAAAATAGGGTACTGCGGTCAACATGGTATTATTACCTTAATCACTCTAAATACAAACAAATATCCAACAATGAAGCACAAAAAGGAATATTGACAAAGCATATTATCAAAAATCAAAGACAAAAATATAAAACAATACAAGTACAGAGCCACGTCATCTGTATCAAAGAAACACAAAAAGACATACAGACAAAGTAAATCAGCAAAAATAAAACACACAAGAATACAAAAAGAATATTAATAAAAATGACGGGATGTACATGTACAGAGCCCCGTCGTATGTATCAAAGAAAAATAAATAGGCATATAGACGAAGCACACCAGTAAATATGAAGCACAAGAAGACAAAAAAAAATCGTAGAACAATAACACAATGACGGGATTCTAGTTTGAAGTCATCCATCTGTGTTAATATCTAGGAAAAGATAGTATCCTAAGTCTTATTTGAATAGAATATATAAGAAAATTGAACTAAAAGGAGGACAGCAGCTCGTTAATATATTTGTTTAGAAACTTCTTTTCAAATCATTTCAAGATAGAATATCTTCATTTATAAGATAATATAAAAAGATCTTCATATTTTTTTTGATAAAAACTAAGACTTAAATATAACTTTTAAACTATCAATAAAATACAGCATATATCAACACAGTTGTATATTGCAAAACAAAACATCCAAATACAAGGAAAATCAAATATATCTATTTCTTGCAACTTACCTTTTTGTGCAATTCGCTGCTTAAGATTCCAAATATTTGCACCAGGAACAGTGAAGAGCAAACTTTGAAAAAAGTCGTCACACTTCATATCCACAATTCTTTCTTGTTCTGACATAGGCTCCTCAGTTCTTAGGTATGGAATGGGTACATTTTTGTTAGGAAACACATCCTGATTCTGACTCAAAATATAGTCTATGGACTTTTTGTGATTTAAAGTCTGCCTCTTGGTGTCTGAAATGTTAAACAAATGTTTCAATAATAAGATTAACACATTTTGATTTTCATCCTTTTTTGTGGTTTTCATTTGTATATCAGCCAAGTAAAACTTTAAATGTCACACATTGAAATATGTTTTTATAATTTTCTCCGTAGTGAATTTTCATGCTGAGTATATGACGTCGATGGGAACAATACAAAAAAAAACCTCATATCCTTAGGAATGATAATGAATTGAAAAGTCAAAATTGGAATAGCTTGCTTAATCAATAACGACCAAACGAAAATTCAAATAGCTGAATAACGAAAACGAATAGTCTTTCTTATACACACAGCCATGAAAACACACATTGGAATGAAAAATACATGCCTAAAAGGTAGAACAGTCAAATGATTAAATAATATTGAAAGACGAAGGAAATACTTTAATATCTTTAAAATTGTTTAGATTCTGATTGGCAATAAATTTAAAGCTCAGCTTTAATTGTTACCAAAACTGATATTGATTATTTAAAAAGAGTTTTCTCCGAGCACATAGAACTCTCCAACAATTTTTGGTGTTTGCACGGACATTTATTTATTTTAGGTATCCAATAAATAAGGGAGGATCCAAAGGATGTGACATATTGACAATACATTTAAAGAAATATCGGGAAAACGTCGAATAAAAGGTCAATGTATGGTCTTTAACGACAGATAGGGTACCGTGCAGTTAAATATTGGGTGTGAGTTAGTAGAAAAACGAGTTGGTAAATATTGAGTACGAGTTTGCAAAGGTTTGCGAGTTGACACACTATTTCATTCTAGATTTGTAAAACTTCTAGACCTGTCAGACTTCTTGATTTGTAACATGTTGATTTGTAACTTGTAATTTTTCTTTAGAAATGGAACTGCTCATTGGGGGGCAACGGTAACAATTACACAGACACATCTCACAAAACGTGACTAAAACTAAGTTAGAAATGTAGAAATTTATGTAACGAACGAAGAAAATACGTTAACAAATTCAGAAATTTTGTGTATACACATTAAAAATTACATTTCACAAATCAAAAAATGTAGAAGTTCATGTAACGGAAGGAAACAATACATGCTACAACTAAGAAATTACGTTTTACAAATTTAGAAATTGCAAGTTACGAATTAAGAAATTGTCGCAGTAAAAATCAAACCAAGGAGTGGTATATTGAGGTGTACAATGTTTATAAAGTGACTTCATGATAAGTATTATCATTATTACAACTTAGAAAAAAAAACCAGCTGATTTCTAAACAGAAACACATTTACAATAGGAACAAAAAAAAGTTATCATAAGTCTAAAAAAAAATATTACCATCCTCAAATGTATAAATATTTCCAATTCTAAATTCCCTAATGTCTTGTTAAGCAACATATGTTCCGCCTCTTATAGGATTGCAATAACAAAAAACAAAGTTCTTGTCATACACTACATTAACATAAAAGAACGATACCAAAAGGTCATCCAAACTCATATGTAGAAAATAAACTGACAAAGCTATGACTACAATAGATAAAAAAAAAAAAAACCTAACAGACACGCCCACTAACTAACACGACCATTTTTATTTTTGTCTATCTGATGAGCTAAATCAACTGATTTTCATAGTTCGTTTCTTATGTTGTACTGTTATGCCACTGTCCCAGGTTAGGAGGAGGGTTTGGATCCCGCTATCATGTTTAACCCCGCCACATTATTATGAATGTGCCTGTCCCAAGTCAGGAGCCTGTAATTCAGTGGTTGTCGTTTGTATATGTGTTACATATTTGTTTTTCGTTCATTTCTTTACATAAATAAGGCCGTTAGTTTTCTCGTTTGAATTGTTTTACATTGTCTTATCGGGGCCTTTTATAGCTGACTGTGCGGTTTGGGCTTTGCTTTGTTGAAGGCCGTATGGTGACCTATAGTTGTTAATGTTTGTGTCATTTTGGTCTTCTGTAGATAGTTGTCTCATTGGCAATCATACCACATCTTCTTTTTATATATATATTAGTTTGATTTTTTTTCAAGTGACAAGCACTGTGCACACATCCACGAACCGAAGCGTCATTAGTTAAATGAAAGATTCGTGTGAATCACAGTTTACATTCATATTTGTAACAGATAACTTACATTCTTTTTCTTGACAATGTGGGTCTGCAAAACAAATTGATTTCCCCACTCTTACTGGGCTGAAAATAAACATATTCTAGATTTCGAATTATATCTCATGAATAAAACATATAGCTAGAAACAATTACAAACTACAGAAAAACTCAGAATTCAAGTTCCAAAAACAGCACAAGTTATTGATAAGCTTTCATTGGAATAGTATTGTCCATAGAAACCAATGCTTTACAAAATTGAAAACGATCTATTTACATAAAATCTACATGCCAGGGCTAAAGAAACCGCCAAAGAAATGGCAACAATATATGACGTCCGGATCGATAAGATTAATTTTGTTTGTATCTATCTCATGCTTGTGAATACTAAAATCTAGGTGGACTGAATATACCCGTATATATGAATAAAATATCTTATGAAGAGTTAACTTAAATTGCCGCCTTCTTGTTCTAAACAAATATTTTGATCAGATTGTTTTCAATATGAACATACGGATATGATTATGCTTACCTTGGAGACAACTGTTTACCAAGGCCATTAATATTGACTACTGTTGGGTAATTTTTTCGATTTAAACGATTCCTAATATAGCTCGCTTGTCATGTTTTGAAATTTTGGTCAGATTTTCGGAATTCTCTGATTTCATCCATTTAAATGCCTAAACAAATTTAGGTGACCCCCATTTTTATTTTATAATTCTTTTATATGTATGATAATAAACTGTCTGTTTAAGTCTTATAAAATGTTATGTCTTTTAATAGTTTTTAAGCTATGAAAAGGCAAGAGTGAACATGTTCCCGCCAAAATGTCAATGGCTAATATCTCGAAACAAGCACGGTGACCTATATATTGTTTTTTGTTCTTTTGATTTCTTTATCAATCCTCTATCAATATATGCTAGTGTTTTGAAAAATTAATTATTTTGAAACTGAGAAGCTAACTCCCTTGAAGACTCCAGTATTACTAAATTTGAAATAATTCAAAATAATTTAATTATGGATGTAAGGCTGATGCATTTTGTCTATAAGCTCAAGGCATACTTTTTTCATGTGACTGTGACATAATCAACGTTTTTGTCATATTTGACTCCGGATAAAAACGGAATTTGGAATTAAATTATAAGACCGAACAAAACTAATTTCATGTTGGACGGGCCCGCCTACATACTTTTTTTCAAAATCCTGGATGAAAATATTTGTTTTCTGCGCATGTTTTTTTTTGGTTAACATTGTAAAAAAATATAAATCATTTGCAAGAATGTTTGAGTCAACGTCAAATCGCGACCCTTTAATCTGTTTCGAGTATCAACACATATTTCATATCATAAACACCAAGAAGGATTCATTACAAAAATCTTGTCGATTTTCGTTGTTAGAATAAAGGACATGGAAGGAGATGTGTTGCTTTCAACTGCAATACTGCCCGTGGAAGTTTTATCGATCTCTTATTATTTAAAGCATCTGTTATTCAGACTAACAGTATTTGTCGTTTTTTGGTGTGATCCATATTCATAGGTGTTTGTTTATCGTTTTGTTATATATATTTGGAATATAATTGTTTACTTAAAACAGGTTGGGGTACCCCACCATGTTAATAAGTTTAAACGAGGATAATATTGTAAAAAAAGCACTTCTTAGTCCAAAACTTTTATTTTATATTCCTGGACGTATATCTTCTTTATTATTAGTATACGTTTATCCCTTTTTTTAAAGTTTCAAATATAGCGAAGGTTAAAAAGTAAGTTTTTCTGTTTTTCCTCTCTACAATAGCAATATTAACCCTTATCTGAGGGACAGTCTAACATTTAAGTGATATCCCTTATTTTGGGGATAAGGGTGTTGTTCTCAACCTGTTAAATAAATTGTTACTTTGGTGGTTGAGTGTTATCTCATTAAGTCATTGCCATTGGCAACACCAGCACTCATATCACATTTTATTGATATTAAAATTTCTTTTTGAAAAGTACGTTTACTGAATTTACCATAGAGGATAAGTTTGAACTGAGCACGATTGAATCATTTGTTATTCAATCTTTTCAAATACTGTTAAGATTAAAACAACCAATTTAGATCAAAATTCAATAACCAGTAACATACTTATGTTTTATCTCATGAAAATGTTTACATACCCATAAATGGCAATACGTATCACGTTCTCTGTAAATAAACATAAAACCAAAAATGAATCATTAACACTTATGGCAATTTATTTTGATCGGACATTCGTTGTATAAAGAGTCTCACAAAATCTTCACTTAAAAAGGATGAGGTCTGAAAATTATTTTTTATTTTGCTACCTGATCATGTGCTTCGACAGTGTGTTTTTTTCATGAAATTTTAAAGATATGCTTACAAAGGAAACCTAATGGTTTTTAACATAGAGATTTTAATAACATGAACTGACTGATACATTCTTAGCTCTTTTTTTATGAAGGAACAAAAGAAAATGTATACATACCGCTCGTTTGCATCGCAAGTTTTACGAAATCCCTGTCACTCTGAAAATCAAAACAAATGACACATTAAAACTTGGTGGGGTTCGTGTTGCTTAGTCTTTGGTTTTCTATATGGTGTACTATTATTTGTCTGTTTGTCTTTTTATTTTTTAGTATGGTGTTGTAAGTTTATTTCCGATCTATGAGTTTGACTGTCCCTCTGGTATCTTTCGTCCCTCTATTATGCCAATTAAATTTGATCGGACCATTGTTGTATAAAGAGTCTAAATCTTACTAAATCGTCACTTAGAGGATGGGGAGGGATCTGTTAATCCTTTACATTATTTTAACTAACGATGTGCCTCGACAGTGGTATTTTTTTCACTTTGTGAATTAAGATCGCATATTTGCAGAAAATCTGTTCACTTTCTAAGACTTTGTATCGGAAAGAGCTTGAAAAATAGTTTAGACTTCAAATCGTTTGAGAGAAAAGGCGAATGGTTATTATAACCTGTAATTAAAGAACCTGACTTCAGAACTGTTTATCAATTGCAACTGATTATAGTTTGTAAGGTTTAGCCTAGCAATTTCATTAAATGACAATTAAGAATTATGTTTTATTTCTCTACCATGACGTCATACTTAAGTTTTATTTCTCTACCATGACGTCATACTTAAGTTTTATTTCTCTACCATGACGTCATACTTAAGTTTTATTTCTCTACCATGACGTCATACTAAAAAATAATTTCTTTAGACAAACCGTTCGATCTCAACCTATTTTTTGGTTTTATTCTTTGTAACAAGTCATGTTCGGAAGTCATACATTATTTCACCAATTTTATTGCTGAACCCGTTAAGGGTTATACCAGAATATAGGTGACAACTATCAGTTGACGAAATTTACTAACCTCTTTGGTCATGTCTATTTGATATCGGGATTGTGCAAACAGACTCGTGTGTGAATAGCCGTTTGTAGTTTGGTCGGATTGGTGCTGGTCTTCGTTTTGGAGAGACTAAAGGAGATAAAAAAAAAAAGAGTTAAGATTCACGAGTTAATAAATAGTAATAACATTCACAGTATGGATTTAACTGCATCAGAAATGCCTTTCGACAAAAGAATATGTTTTTCAGTAATGCCCGACGACAAAATATTTGTAAATGTGTAATTGCGTTATCATATATATCATCGGATATTTTTGATATCGTTTTACATAACTATTTTGCTATGTATTCGTATATAAAAATGTAATGCATTGATTTCTAAATATTGGGAATTTCACGTATTTTGTCAAGACTTATGTTCGCCTTTGAAGTCCGATATTTCTTATTCTTCAAACACTCTTATTTGGTATTGGAAACTTTGAAAATGCAGAGTATAAAGGTTTTAATATTTCTAGAAAAACTTTTGGTTAAGATTATATGGTAGTTTTACAATAAATAATTTTAAAAAACAATGTATCCTTTTCTTCATAATAAAATTTACTCTTAACACTAATTTCAATTTAGACTGGTCATTGAATTTTACGTTCGGAATTCGATGGGGAGAAGTTATAGTTATTTCTTACTTACCTGTTTACCTGTTTAATGTTTTCCAGTTGTATTATAACAGAACGTAAAAAAAAAACCAGTTATGTCTGCTTTTGTAAGAACGGTTGGAGTTTATGTGTTATGTCTTAACATTTATGGTTTGAATCCTGTTATCTCCCTTTTCAATGCAAATCTCCATAGGAAAATTTAAATGGTGATTTTTTTAGTCTTCCCCAAGTTAGATTTTATAGGACTTTTTTCTGTTTAGATTTGGGGTATAATGCTTATGATTTAAACTTAAAATCTGCTGTTGCAATTAAATTCGGGTAAGGGTCAAATTTATGCTAGATTGACTGGACTATTAGTCCAAATAATTATGACGTCGTCACAGCATTAATTTAAAATAACCTTTCAAGACCGTTATAATCATGATAGTATTGTGAAAATATTTGTGAATTATTTTAGATCTCGTTCCATATATTTGTATGAATTTCATGATTTATATATACGTCACAACGATACGTCACTTTTTGTGGCGTTTATCTGTGTATGTGACGTACAGTTTGTGGTGTTCTGTGCTGTCGTTAACTCATGGGAGATGTCCGTTGTTGTTCTGCGGTTTACATGTTGTAATTGTCTTTTTTTATTATTTATTTATGTATTTATATGTGCTGAGTGTTTTTGCGTTTGTTTGCACTATATTCCTGTCACGTAATGTTGTCATTTTAGTGGAATTTTTAACATTACCATATAAGCGGGAGATGTGGCTAGCCATAAAATTAAGTTCAACCCATCATTTGTTCTAAAAATGTCCTGTACCAAGTCAGGAGTATGGCAGTTGTTATCAAATAGTCCGTTTCTATGTATGTTGGCGTTTGTTGCAGATCTGTGTTTCTGTTGTTCTGTTGTTCTGTTGTTTTCTTCATATAGTTGATGTGTTTCCCTCGGTTTAAGTTTGTAACCCGGATTTGTTTTCTCTGAATCGATTTATGACTTTTGAACAGCGGTATACTATTGTTGCCTTTATAACGATAAGGAATGCATCTTTGAAGAAAATAATATTTAAGAAATTATAAAAATATGTTTGTGTGTTGAATGTCTACGCAGTGTAAAAAAGCTTGAGCAACTTAACAGAAAATAGCTTGTTTCAGTCTAATTTTGCTGTTTCATTCTAACCTTCTGAAAATGTTTCTAGGTTGTACAAATCTGTTGTATTTCGATGTTGTTCAATAAATGTATATCATGCCTTAAAAAAGATATGACTTGCTTTTAGACATGTATGAACCTTTTAATAAAACTTCATTTTCAATGTGCATATTTATTCTATACTTACTGGTATTAATTCGTGTGGTGCAACAAATCCATCGCCATATACTGATAACTTAAATGAATTGTCCATTCTGTTCTAAACTGAAATAAGTGTTAGAGCACGAAATTAATTGAGTGTTATTTTCGTTTTGAAGAAGAATATTTTTGCAAACGCTACTGTTGGACTTTTCTGGTTCATTTTATGAAGATTCTAAATGGTTGACCTGGAAAAACAACTCGGTGCACGGACCACATAACTGCACGTTCCGCTTTGAAGATGAATTCTTTTCAAGCGACACCCCAAGGTGTGGTTACTAAGATAATTCCCTATATCTACTTTAAGTTTTGAAAAATCATCAATGATACACAGCTACTTTTGCATAGGTACTATTTCTGTACTAAAAATCTGTAGTACTGGAAATTTACCTTTTAATATTCAGTACTATTTCATTTCTTTAAAAGTATTGTAATATTTAGGTACATGTATTTTACAGTACTTAATTTGTACTTGAAATTTAGGTACTACAGATTTTTGGTTATTACCGTTACATTTTCAGCATTTTGAAAGTTTTTCTATTTCAAATCTCTTAAAATTATGATTTTCAGACATGGAATATTGTATTATTTCTGTACCAAAATATTTAGTACAAATCAAGTGCTGAAAAATACAAGTACCTAAAAATTACAATAATTTTAAAGTAAAGAAATATACGCGTGTTTCGTCTTCAGAAGACTGTTGTTTTGTCTTTTCGTCTTATTTTGTTTTGGCGTGACGTTGTCAGTTTATTTTCGACTTATGAGTGTTAATGTCCCTTTGATATCTTTCGCCTCTCTTTTATTTAAAAAAGAGTCATCCATTGATCGAAAGCATTGAGAAATTATAGAGAATAACTCCAGTTTGAAAAAGTATTTTCCTTACGACCAGTCATGGCCCTCAAAAGACTAAAAACATCCGTAGCAAAAGAGGGACGAAAGATACCAAAGGGACAGTCAAACTCGTAAATCTAAAACAAACTGACAACGCCATGGCTAAAAATGAAAAAGACAAACAGAAAAACAATAGTACAAATGACAAAACATAGAAAACTAAAGAATAAACAACACGAACCCCACTAAAAACTAGGGGTGATCTCAGGTGCTCCGGAAGGGTAAGCAGATCCTGCTCCCCATGCGGCACCCGTCGTGTTGCTTATGTGATTACAAATCCGATAAATATTCTAATTCGGTAGGTCAAATTCATGAAAGGGAAGGGGATTGTAGTTACGACATAAGGAACATATCCGATATCATTTGTGAAACGGTTATTCCATTAGCAAATTAGTAACAGCTGTTTTAACAAAGCAATCTACTCCACCTTCTGGTTGCTACAAACAAAGAGAAAAATATTTATGTTGTAAAGCTGCCAACACCAGCAGTTCTTTCATCACCTGCTTTACAAAACAAGGTTATACCATCTACGTTAATATCTACTGTAAAAACAAAGAATATAGATATAGGAAGATGTGGTGATGGGTGCTATAAAGGGCCCCAAAATTACTAGTGTAAAACCATTCAAACGGGAAAACCAACGGTCTAATCTATATAAACAAAACGAGAAACGAGAAACACGAATATATTACATAAATAAACGACAACTACTGTACATCAGATTCCTGACTTAGGACAGGTGCAAACATTTGCAGCGGGATTAAACGTTTTAATGGATCCAAACCTTCTCCATTTTTCTGAAACAATAGCATAACATCACAACATAGAAAAACACACAATAAAATATCAATTGGCAGACTTAACTCAATCAAAAAACGTATGATTAAACAATGAACGAATAAATTTGATCTGCGATATCTGAATACAAATGCACAGTTAATTGAATATTAGAGACAAACATTCATGACCAACAAGCTAACAAACAAATTCAAACAAAGCCATGGATGGACATTACTGAGAAATATTTAACCAATCAATATTCACTTTAGAAAAAAACCGGTTTTAAAAAAATTATTATAATCTTGAAGTTTATACAAATGGAGTAAGAATAAGTGAAAAATTGAAGATATTACAAATAATCAAAGCTGGTGTACAGACAAGATCCATATAAATAACAAAATAACAAAAAAGCATTATAAACAGTATCAACATGTCGAATAAACTCTATTTATGTATTAACATGTAACACCTAAGGCATTCTGTAAGATGGTGAATCAATGGACAAATTTAACATTCGCTTAAATAACCACCGATCATGTACAAAACCAACAAAAACTGTCCCCTCACAAGACATCTTCCCCGAAAGAAACATCCGTTTGTTAATGTGAAAGGGACACCACGAAGAGAAGGAGAAGATAAAACTTACTTTCGGAATCACCAGCTTCAAACTTTAGAACCTGGTAGTCTAAATGAAAAAGACGAGAATAGGCACAGGAAAGATAAAGTATAAGTTCTATTAACCTTAATATATAAGATAAAGTATATATATATCTTAATATATAAGATAAAGTATAAGTTCTATCAACCTTAATATCTATGTAATTTTGGCAAATGGACGTTGAAAAGTTACCTTAATCAACAGATTTTTTAATTTAAATCAATAATCTTGACCTTCATCCCGTTTTTGTTTTAGCCGCAAAATTAAATGTACTTGGAGATGCAACAGTGTTTTTTTTTTTAGTTTTTTTTTTATCTGCAATCGATTTCATCTTGGTAGATGCACGCCCGGCGACACCAGCTTGTCAAGCATAATATTGCGTTTCATTTTTATTGCATTGTAAAGATTTTTAACATTTTAATATTTACACACTAAATAGTGTGTTTAAAAATACGTTGTTATATAAAAAAGAAGATGTGGTATAATTGCCAATAAGACAACTATCCACAAAAGACCAAAATGACACAAACATTAACAATTATAGGTCACCGTACGGCCTTCAACAATGAGCAAAGCCTATACCGCATATAGTCAGCTATAAAAGGCCCCGATAAGACAATGTAAAACAATTCAAGCGAGAAAACTAACGGCCTTATTCATGTAAAAGATTGAAAGAAAAACAAATATGTAACACATAAACAAACGACAACCACTGAATTAAAGGCTCCTGACTTGGGACAGGCACATACATAAATAATGTGGCGGGGTTAAACATGTTAGGGGATCCCAACCCTCCCCCTAACCTGGGACAGTGGTATAACAGTACAACATAAGAACGAACTATAAAAATCAATTGAAAAAGGTTTAACTCATCAGATAGACAAAAAATAAGCAATTTTATATCTTACTAAGTAGGACATCACGTGACTTGGGTAACGTAGTGGGCCGCCATTTTGTGTCATCTTGTCCCATATAAAATACATAGGTGCTTCATTAAAGTTAGATTTTCTTAATAATCTGACCCCTTTTTTAACTTTTGAAACTATAGCATTGGTGTTCCAACATAATTCTACCTTAACATATTGGTTCTGTTTAATTTTTCATTAAACTACGTCCCTGAAGATTCGTAAAATTCCTACTTTTCTCGTCATTTCCCCGTCAACTCGATTTTAAATCTAGCCCATGTCTGCTTGTACATCAAATTCACAAATTCCCTAAGTAAAAGTAATACTTTGCAACTCGATTGATAATATTAAAACATATATCTGGCGAAACAGTTTAAATCGAGGGCTAATAACGTCCCACATCGATTTACAAATGTGATTTTATTCGGGATTTTTCAAAATAGCGGATGTGTTTGGAAGTGCCGCATGTATTTTTATGATTCGTTTTTATAAATCTTGTATTTTTCATGCAATTTTTGTGCTGTTTCTGTTATTTTCATGGTTGATATTCTGATAGGTTTGATGTTTAAATTTCTTGATAAAAAATAAAATTATTTTAAGTGTGGAGTGAAAAAATAGTTACAACTGAAATTTTCAAGAAAAATATTTTTCAATTTTTTAAAGATTTTTTCCCTTTTTTGTATAATTTATCTTTATATAGAAAAAATAATATATTCTTTATAGAAAAAAATATTTTCGTCTCGAGAGATAAACAATACATGCACAACATTAGATAAATGCTCTGTACCTATTAAAGTTGATGTCCATTTAAATCTTCGTTGACCACTATGAACAGGTTAACCCAGATTTAATTCATAATGTTACATAACAACAAATTGACAGCTATGTTTTAGGAATCGTGTCAAACCAAAAGCCATCAGGTGAAACTAACATCATGTGTATACATGTATTTCCAGAGTTTAGTTTTAGTGATATAAACCAGTTTTCTAAAATGTAGAAATATACAATTCTCTTTCCCGTGTACACTACCGAAGCAGTATATATCATAAAAAAAACTTTAAGAAAATATAAACAATATCAAAAATTCTTCGATAGGTTAATTTTTGCTTAAAAAATAACCAAATAATAATGTTTCACTGTAATTGTTTAAAAAAATACCTTATTTTAATCTTATATTTAAAAGATGTTTTTGTTTCATAGGAATTAAACGAAACTTCATTGCAAAAAAAAAGTAAAATCGCAAAAATACTGAACTCAGAGGAAAATCAATTAGGAAAGTCCATAATAATATGGCAAAATCAAATAACAAAACGCATCAAAAACGAATGCAAATGATTTTTGTTATGTTTTGTTTACATTAAAAATAAGAATATTAAAATTTTAACTTGTGAAGAATTTTTTTTTAACATTGCATACTTGACAATATTTGGCATGTACTAAAAGGTGGAGTGGAGTATTGGAGTGGAGTGGTGGAGTGTTGGAGTAAAATCATGGAATGAAATATACTTAGAATATCCAAAAATCAATATCATTTTAAGAATCATTTATAATAGTTGTTTTTTAATTGCAACACACAATGATTTTATATTATTTCATTTGACATGTTTGATTATTCATCAAAGTTAAACAATGTTTTGGGTAGCATTTATGACATCTTAGAATGAAAGGGGGGGGGGTAATGTTGTTTATGTTTATCGTGTAGTTTATTTTACTGTCCTGAATTGTAGTGTATTTCTAATAAGAAGGGGGAAGCAAAGGCCCGGTAACCTATGCAGTTAAAATTAATTTTGGACGAGCTCACAATTTTTTTTTTATTAAAATACAGATATATATATACCGTTTCGATCCCTAACATCACTGAAGAGACATTTATTGTCGAAATCCGGATATGGTGTACTAAAGAAATATTGACACCGAATGTTTGTGGCACAACATCCTGTCCACAAGTTAACAACTTTTTTTTTCTTTCTGTGACGTATTAAATTTATATTGAGATCCAGTTTGTTACATCTTGTGATCAATTTTATTTGGCAATCGTCAATGGCAGTCAGCAGGGTTAAAGAACATCAGTTGTTCGACCTGTTAGTCAAATGCGTTTTGTTTAAATATACTTTTTCACTCTTTTGGTCTTTTGGAAAATGTTGTTTGTGCTGTTTTTAGACCCTTCTACAACGAAATTTGTTTGACATGCACACGTATAAAAATTGCGGTTTTTATCCAACGCAGTCATAGGTTTGAACGTAGTTTTCAATTTAGACTCGTTTATATTTTTTGTTTGGGCATGTATCATATTTTCCCTCCGGTTTATATGATCCGTTCATCCTATATATTGACTCTTAAAATTCAAGAGTTAATCTAAAAATGAGGGTACTTTCTCTAAAAAATGAGGGTACTTTTTATTTGGCCTTCCAAATACCGTTTCGATCCCTAACATCACTGAAGAGACATTTATTGTCGAAATCCGGATATGGTGTACTAAAGAAATATTGACACCGAATGTTTGTGGCACAACATCCTGTCCACAAGTTAACAACTTTTTTGTTTTCTTTCTGTGACGTATTAAATTTATATTGAGATCCAGTTTGTTACATCTTGTGATCAATTTTATTTGGCAATCGTCAATGGCAGTCAGCAGGGTTAAAGCACATCAGTTGTTCGACCTGTTAGTCAAATGCGTTTTGTTTAAATATACTTTTTCACTCTTTTGGTCTTTTGGAAAATGTTGTTTGTGCTGTTTTTAGACCCTTCTACAACGAAATTTGTTTGACATGCACACGTATAAAAATTGCGGTTTTTATCCAACGCAGTCATAGGTTTGAACGTAGTTTTCAATTTAGACTCGTTTATATATATAAATATATAGTGATTAAGTTAATTATCAAAATATGGTAGGTTTAGTCCCCAGTTAAAAAATTGAATGTCTTATCCTAGGCAAAATATATTAGAGGCTAAAAATCATCTTGTGATAAAAAAAAATAAAATTATTAAATGGACTATGATTTAATTAAATTAAATTGTCAATCAATATTTTCACTTTGATTTTATCTTATATGTTAATTTGATAATGACAGTACTATTTAAAGTAGTTTGTTTCTTCCAATTAAAAATAGATAAGGAAAATGTTTATATCCACCATCGGCTGTCCATAGAACCCATCAAACTGTTATTACTATAAACTCAGAAACTAAATAACTTTAATAGATGAGAAATGTTGTTCTTTTTATTTAATTTGATTAAATAAACATATGTCAAATCAGTACCAACCACACATTATATGTTCTGCATATTATGAAAACAAGACAGATATAAGTATTTTTATGAGTATTTATCATATGTTTAGTACAAAATACAGCAATTATAATAAAGGTTCATTTTCTAAGTCAGTATCACCTACCCTGTAACGCGTACCCCGTATCGCATATCTAAACCCGTATCGTATAGCTAAACCCGTATCGCATACAAATGAAATGACGTCTGCATTTGATCTAAGACGCCCAGTTGCTGTCCCCACTAAACAAATGTCCTATCATTTCAACTTGTTTGATAAAAATCAGTCATGTTGGTACTTGGTAATATTTTTTGGATCTGTTTTTTAATTAAAACATGTAGTTGAAATGATAGGACAGTATCGTTTACTTTGTGAATTATTTAGATACATAGTCTTAAAAGTGTATTGAGAATGTAATAAGGTTATAGGGGAAATTACGATGTGAATATTCAGCAAATATAGAAGTCTGTAAAAAAAAAGTTAGCTAGAAAATACAGGAAAATCACAATTTCCTTTCCTTGCTTATATTTTGGGACGTTTAAAAAAACACCGGTTATTCCATGAATCTGATTCTGTTAAAAATATATGATACACAGAATGCTTGGCAAAATCTGTATCACATGCTGTATCACCACTCGACCAGGATCATTCCTCGGGACCTTTGACCCTCCGGAGTGATATTGGTTTCTCGTGGTGATACAGCATGCGATACGGATTTTGCCATGTATTATTCTATATATAATGAAAACATTTTCAACAAATATTGTAAAATGAAAACTTTATATATTGTCCTGAACATGTAATGATGAATTCCGAGTGATTCTAGTAAAAGCAAATGCTCATCTGATAAACTTTGCATCATTTCATTATGGATTAAAACATCTTTGAAAAGTAGAGAAACAGATTGTTTCAAGATTTTTGATCTTGGACTTAAATATATTCTATGATCATATCTTTTCAACACAAGATCATTTGGAACATTTCTATGTTATATTTGTTATTCTCATGGGATTTTGTCTGATGCTTGGTCCGTTTCTGTGTGTGTTACATTTTAATAGTGTTGTGTCGTTCTTCTCCTCTTATATTTAGTACGTTTCCCTCGGTTTTAGTTTGTTACCCCGATTTAGTTTTTTGTCCATGGATTTATGAGTTTTGAACAGCGGTTATACTACTGTTGCCTTTATCTATGTTTCCTTGAAAACGATTGTCCACATCCGAATCATTTTCTTATTATTTCAGCTATAAAAGTAAGATGGAATGGTTGTTTGGTTAAATCATGTCTTTGAACTTCAGTGTCTTGTCTTAAAAATAATTTACACCAAAATGTTGTTAACTAAGGTAAAATTGCTGAAAGACCCTCTCCTAAATTTTAAAAATCTGTCATTTAACATTAATCTTATCCTTTATTTGTAATATTGTTTGGAGATATAACCTAAATCAAAATGCCCATGACACATCCAAGGAGAATTATATTGGTATAATGAACTTGAATGCAGTTGGATGCTTTTGATACATGTATTCTATGATTTTTATAGCTACACATGTAAGAATAAGAATTTTAAGAATAAGAATAAAAATATCGTATAAATTGGTTTAATTCCTAACTCCATGTTTTCACATCGTGACTCCACTCAAAAACTCCATAACTCCAACACTCCACTCCACTCCACCTTTTAGGTCATGCCACAATATTTACGACAGAGTTATCGGTCCTTAATATCACTGATATAGTTGGGTATAATGTTCCAAGCATTAACCATTTAACCGAGTATGTGAAAAACTATCACAAGGTTCAGTTGGAGACGAGTTCTTTCTTTTTAAGGGTCAAAATAATAAAATAGCTGACCTCCGTAAAAGGTTTATTCTACAGTATTATGTAAACAGTCTATGTGAAACTAAAATGTGTGATGTGCTTAATCTATGTCATACAGACTAACTTACAAAGTTGTCTTTACCTATAGAATATTTATTCCATTATTTTTAAGCGGGTCTCCTTTTTCATTTTTATCTCCTATGGTTCCACCTTTCTCATTGTTAATAATAGATAACACTCACTCATGTATATGTTCCGGACCATATGAGTATTTGGACCATACGCGTATGGTCATGACCGTATGCGTATACTCATATGGTCCGACCATACGCGTATGGTCCGACCGTACGCATATGGTCGGACCATATGAGTATAATACTCGTTTGTTTATTAACGGGCCGGACCATATGAGTATTTGGACCATATAGGTATATATATTTTTTTCAAATTACATTATAAACGTTTCAATAATACAAAAACTTTATCTAAAAAAACAGTGATGGTTTAAAACATGACAATTTTTTAAATTTTATAATCCAAAAAACTACGTAAAAATTTAATATTGATAACATAGTTAGTTTTCATCGCTAGTTACATTCGTGCATATAGGTTTGGATGACATTCACTTCCAGACGGTATCATAGCTTTTTTGCATTTGCAAGAAATTTGTGCACGATCTTTTTCATTTACACATTTTGTTTGCGAGTTAAAAACAAGCCTTTTTTACAGCTGCGTTCAGTGATACCGAGGTCTTTGGCAATTCTGATGTCTACGGTGTTTTTAAGAAGCTCTAGATTTCAAATATCGTAAAATCACTGTAATACACCATCTTCACAACACAACTTAAATAAACCAATAGTATGCTACTTTCCAGTGACTTCTTATGTAACAGTTCATTAAGAAATTTTTGGAATTTAATTTTTTAGTCGACATATTGCCAATTACTCGTAATAACTAATCGGTAATGACCATCGGTATAAAATGTGTTTACTTTAAATTTGACAATTAAATTATTAAGTAAAATAACTATGTGAAACTTCTTATTTTTATTTAGCTTATCTTTTTATTATAATATAATGATAGAATTACCTATATGATAGCGTATTTTGAATGAACGGTCATACCATATGAAGAGTTTAGAAGTATTAAAAGTAAACTGTAACAGAGTGTTAATTACCCCGACCATACGCGTATGGTCCGACCATACGCGTATGGTCGGACCATATGAGTATATACCCATATGGTCATGACCATACGCGTATGGTCCAAATACTCATATGGTCCGGAACATATACATGGTATATTGTTTTTACTATGCTTTTGTTGCACTCTTTTATGTCTATTTCTTTTTTGAAATAAAATAGCATTTCTCTTTTAATGGGTAAGCTTGTACATCTACTAAGTATTTCTTTCAAGACCATAATCTCATTTATTCATAGTTTCACCTCTTTCAAAAGTAACATAAAAAAGAGGGAGGTAAGATTCTTTGAAAAGGATGCTACTGTATTGTCCAATTTAGTTAGATATGTCTACATACTAATGAGAAATTGTATCTACTGTTAATTCAAAAATTATTGGGTGATATTTAGGAATGCGAATACTGCGACTGGGTTAGGATCGCAAAGCCCTCTCATTCTCACATCCAATACATGTATCCTTGTGCAGGTTTTCTTGAAATCGCAATGATAAATATCGATTTTTGGACAATTCTTTATAAAATCGCATAATAAATACACGCAATAATTTCGGAATTTACAGTATTCGAGTTTACAAGAAGTGATCGAGTATTTACAAGAGTGAAATCTGGTACACTTTTAAATTCATTTATTCAACTTTAGTCATTGTTGGAAATTCGTTTATGAGACACCTGGACGACACATTTTATAGAACGAAAACATATTTATAGGTCAATATATTTATTCAACAATCGACCCTTACATAATTATGTCAAGCTCTCATAATAACAAAATACATAACTACATGATACTAGAACAATAAAAAAAAATGATGCGAGTACTGACTTTAGACATTTGCATGAATATGACATGGTTAAGGTTCATGTGGACCCTATGGCTAAAATGGCCGTATTTTCACCTCAAATTTTTCTCTGAATACAGGCAAACCTGTGAATCTGGAAAAGTTTTAAGGCATAGCATGCGCTAGATAAATAGAATTCAAATGCATTGTATGATTTAGAAAATTCGTAACTTAACTGGATTTTGCCATACACTTTTTTTCGTCTCTGCAGAAGATGATAAAATTAACAAACAGTTGAGTTTACCTTGATATGGTCCACTCAGGTACACAGTTTAAATAACAAATTATTGTCAGGTATCTATTGTCCATCTAATGTCCATGTCAATTAAAAATGCTCACTTTAATGTTTACCTGTGGGGAAGTTCTCAAACCTGTTTCCCAACTTAGTTTATTTTGGCACCTTCTGGAGGAATGAAAAAAAGTGCACGGCAAAATCCTGGTAAGTTTTTATTTTTCTTAAACATAAAACATACTTAAAATTCATTTATCTAGGGCATGCTATGCCTGAATTTTTTTACAGATGCCCAGGTTTGTCTGTACTCAGAGTAAATTTTGAGGTGAAAATACGGCCATTTTAGCCATAGGGTCCACATGAACCTTAAATCATTTAAATTTTTAATATTTTATTTTATTTTACTATCTTGCTATCTTAACCCTCCGCGTTAGAGTCTCGATATGAAGACTTATAAAAAGGGTTAGACAGTGATAAGTGAACCTTGGAATGAGAGGTCAGAGAGCGGAAGTACGGGCGGAAAGAATAAATAAGGGGAAGAAAGTTGCGGAAGGGGATAGAAGGGGGAAGTGGGGGATAGAAGAGAAGGCAAAAAACAATAAATTGTATATTTGAAAAGTTTCTTTGACCATGTTCGTCTGGAAGTAAGGAAGAGGGAATAAGGAATCAGGAAACCCTGTCCATCCCATTGTGAAATGACTTTTATTAAATTCTATATTCAAAGTATAATAATCAATGAAATCTCAAGAACAAACCAAAAATTGCCACAATAGCGTTTCAATGAATGCTGACACGCTAAATGAAAATGTTAAAATTTTATATAACTGTTTATTGGAACCACTTACGCTTTCTACCAACAGGCATGTAAAGATAGTCGTAGACGTATTTAGCTCAACTTTTCAGAATTCATATCTTTGAATGCGTCACTGATGAGTCTTTTGTAGACGAAACGCGCGTCTGGCGCAAATACTAAATTTCAATCCTGGTATTTAATATGAGTTTATCTACAACTTTAGTTTTGAATTGAAATAACAATTATCTTGACTCAAGTGCCACGGATGAATATTGTGTGAATGAAAAAAGTGTCTGGTGTAACAAATTACAAGCATTGTATCTTTGATGAATTATTCTAACATATTTCATTATCTTTAAAAACTTATTACATATTTAACACAACTTACCTGTACAGTTCGTGATATTAATATTGTTGAGAAAAATCGTTCCACCTAAAATTGGGGATTCACCTCTACAGTTCGGGAATTCCCCTGTACAGTTCGTGATATTATTATTGTTGAGAAAAATCGTTCACCCTAAAATTGGTGATTCACTTGTTTAAAAGCATAAAATAAACTGTAAGCAATCGGTTCCAAATTTAGCGTGAGGTTAATCCCAAACATTATACTAAAAATATACTAAAATTAATTCTATTTTTAAAACCTTGTAAGATAGAGCAGTTTCAGAGTTTTAGTTGTTCAAATATGGTGTAAACTGATAAATTCAAAATCATGCAGTGTGTTATTTTCCAATGTTTTTAGGATTTTGATGGTTTTAACAAAATGTTTTCAAGTGTTTTACGGGTATGTACGAAGATTATATTTTATAGTTGATTTCCTATCATCAATAAGAGCAGCAGATATAAAATTCATCATAATTTGGTTTCTCTGTCATGGGATCTTTTTTCGATTTGACAACAAAGATTCGGTTACTTCCTATTTGAATAATCATAGTCTTGGTCCATCCGAAACGGTCGCCATCTTTCTACATATATCATTGTTTAACGACCGATGTAAGAAATGTTAAAGATACGACAACGCACTAGTTACCAAATTTTGGTCTGAAACGGTTATTTTGTTCTTAAAGCCTCGGCCACGGATGCATAACGGACACACACTGGATATGCAACGTACGAGAAACGGACACGTACCGGACAGAACGGATGCCGAACGTACATCCAACGGACGAGTAACGCATAAAACGGACACCTAATGGAAGCGTACCGGATAAAACGGATAAACAAGATATACTGAAAAATCAAATAGTCCAGTCAAACTAAGATTTAACCTCAAACTAATTGCAACAAAAAATGTTTTAGTTCTAATCTATAGCATTATAGCATTATGCCCTTTATATACACAGAAAAAAGTCCCATAAAATCTAACTTTAGGAAAACTCAAAATCAGCATTTTTAATTTCCTATTGAAATTAACATAGGAAGGGGAGATAACTCTTGCAAAAATGAGTCTTTGATTGTTTTTCTTGAGATTTATGTAAAGTAGGATACTTTGATGGGGTTATTCGTTTGTTTTTGACTAAATTATATATCTTCTGCTCATGAAATGTACAAAATCGAAATGTTATGAGTAGTTTTATTTTTTTTAGTGCATTTTTCATTAAAGAAATTGCAAATTTGAAGCTATTAACCATTTTGAAAAAAATATTGTGAAAATCTGGTATTGTTTATATATGTATATAAATTTTTTTTAGCAACTAACTTAACTTAAGAAACTTTAAACCACAAAAAAAAGAATACATACTTAATTGTTTTTATTGAAATTGAGGTTCTTTACCTTGACATGTTGAAAAATTCAATAAATGGTCAACTAATGAATTACGAAATCTAGATTATGGCTTGATAAAATATATGAAAACACCTTTAGAGTTGTTTTCTATACTCTAACATGTCTGAAGACCGGTAAAAAATCAAGAAATCAATACATTCTGATGAATAAAAGCGGTAAAGTTATAATTTTGTAACAATTTTTATTGATATTTCTGCCTTTTTTTACAAGAGTTATCTCCCTTTTCAATGCAAATCTCCATAAGAATTTTAAATGGGGATTTTTTAAGGTATATTTTATGGAACTTTTTTCTGTGCACATTTTGGGTATAATGTTAAAGATTAAAACATAAAAAATGTTCTGTTGCAATTACTTTCGGGTTAAGGTAAAATTTATCCTAGCTTGTCTGGACTAAAAGGCGACAATAATAATACATGCAAATCGCATCAATATTCAAAAAGTTTCTGTGTAACTGGTTTTGGTTTGTTCTTCAAAATTCCGCCAAAGGGTAGTGTCTGGCACGAATAAGAACTGCTTGATTGTGAAGACGTGCCTATACTCGAAGATCGATTAGTAATACTAGTAATAAGAATTCATGAACCTTAAGAAATCTGACAAATCTGACATACCAATAATAGGCATTGCTAACGCGAAATTTTGAATTGGCATTTATCCGTTTAAGATCCGTTCATCATCCGTTTTATCCGCTATTATACATCCGGTAGAAGTCTGTTTCTCATCCGTTCAACATCCGTTTTATTCGTTAAACGTCCGGTAGAATAGTTATCAAAGGTACCAGGATTATAATTTAGTACGCCAGACGCACGTTTCGTCTACATAAGACTCATCAGTGACGCTCATATCAAAATATTTAAAAAGCGAAACTAGTACAAAGTTGAAGAGCATTGAGGATCAAACATTCCAAAAAAGTTGAGCAAAATACGGCTAAGGTAATATATGCCTGGAATAAGAAAATCCTTAGTTTTTCGAAAAATTCAAAGTTTTGTAAACAGGAAATTTGTAAAAATGACCACATTATCGATATTCATGTCAACACCGAAGTGTTGACTACTGGGCTGCTGGTGATACCCTCGGGGACGAAACGTCCACCAGCAGTGGCATCGACCCAGTGGTGTAAAAAGTTATCAAAGGTACCAGGATTATAATTTAGTACGCCAGACGCGCGTTTCGTCTACATAAGACTCATCAGTGACGCTCATATCAAAATATTTAAAAAGCCAAAACTAGTACAAAGTTGAAGAGCATTGAGGATCAAACATTCCAAAAAAGTTGAGCCAAATACGGCTTAGGTAATCTATGCCTTGAATAATAAATCCTTAGTTTTTCGAAAAATTCAAAGTTTTGTAAACAGAAAATTTATAAAAATTACCACATTATCGATATTCATGTCAACACCGAAGTGTTGACTTCTGGGCTGGTGATACCCTCGGGGACGAAACGTCCACCAGCAGTGGCATCGATCCAGTGGTGTAAATAGTTATCAAAGGTGAATTTATCTTCCAGACCTCCAACGGATGTATAACACACGGTTTTACACTAGTAATTTTGGGGCCCTTTATAGCTTGTTGTTCGGTGTGAGCCAAGGCTCCGTGTTGAAGGCCATACTTTAACCTATAATGGTTTAATTTTTAAATTGTTATTTGGATGGAGAGTTGTCTCATTGGCACTCACACCACATCTTCCTATATCTATATAACGGACACGTTATGGATACAAAACGGAAACGAAACGGACGAGTACCGTACAAAAAGGACGCCTAATGGACGTTCAACGGAAATTTTATCCGTTGGACGTCCGTTCAAAGTTTTGAACATGCTCAAAATTTTCCACCGGACAGAACGGACGTCGACGGATAAAACGTACGCGTAACTGACATGCAACGGATATGGACGGACGTATAACGGATAAGAACGGACGTTTAACGGACATGTACGGATTGAAAAAAAAAATTATCCGTTAGTCGTCCGTTCGAGCTATCCGGGAAGGTGTGACCGAGGCTTAACATTATCTGAAAATATGAACTATAAATTATTTAGTCATATTCAGACTTCCAGTCAATTTTCAAATTAATCGAAAGTGGTAAATTTATTCAAGACAATTTGCTGCAGTCAAATCAGTTCATTTCAGTAGCAGTTAAACAATTCAATATTATTTGGTATGTACACGTAAATAGCAACTACTGAACAGTGTGAACATAGACTTAACAGATTTTAACTTACTGCAAGCAAATAGGCTACACAGTACTGAATGTACTGCAGTGGATTAGTCTGAAAATTAACTGAAAAATTAAAATTGAATAATTAATTAACTGTAAAATTGGCATGTACTATAACTTTCCCCCAAGAACTAAAAAGTAAAACTATGTTAACATTGTAAAATATAAATAAAATTATAAGATATTTACAAAAACTTTTTCTTTGTTTTTTTATAGTATTTACGATGATGAAAAGGACTAACGAATAGTGAAAAGTACCTTTTTTTCTCATATAAACCGATTGAGCAAGTGCAAAAACAGACGATTAAATTAACTTCTTTAAGGTTGATTTGGTACAATGGTATTTCTTCTATATTTGTATCATATTCTGTGGTTTTTAAAACATCACAAAACAGGATCATTTGTTAAGAATGCACTGAAATCATGGGCTGCCATTAAGAATGTCGAACAATTAAGATGTCAGTGGTGCAGCGATCAAGGTCCAGCAGTCAGGTATTGTAAAAATTGCGTTAAACTGCTTGACCGCCAGTGCGAACTTTTTCACGAAAAGATCCCTCCGTATCAACTACACACAACTTTCGATATTACTACAGAAGGTCTTGATTTTCAAATTTCGAATTTTGCTCCAGGAATGTTTTGCGAACATCATCGGCATAAGCTGCTTGACCATTATTGCTCCAGTTCCGGTATTTTATTATGCGAAGAATGTAAAGAAAACGGTGACTTTAATGTGGACGAAATAGAACATTTTTTTTCATTGCAAGACTCGATTTATGACACAAAGAAATTGATTCAGGAAATACTTCATACACATCGTAACTTTCCGGAAAGTTCAGAGATGATAACAATGTTAAAGTGGATTGACGTTTCTTTGGGACTTATTCCTGAGTTCGATGATTTCGCTGCAGTACCACTTTCACCGGATATACGAAGAGTATTGGAACAAGAAATATCATCCTCGAATCAAGTTTTCATCAGGTGTAGCGAAGTAAGAGATAAAATGGAAGGCTTACAAATAGAAATGCGTAGAAAATTTTTGTCCAATACCAGAGGTAAAAAAGGGTAAAAAATTACTGCGTTAAAGGAAGTATAGAATAACTAATATAGAAACACAATTTTTTTACAATTGACCTTATTTCCATGACTAAATAGTAATTAGTTGTTAAGAGAATAATAAAATAAAAATGCACTAATGCAGTGTACATGCAGTCATCTAAGAGAAATTACCATAAAAAATAACCTGTTTCGCAACGAAAATAAGCTAATAGAGTTATGTAAAAATATTTTGACCCAAATTTTAATTCTGATAATTGAAAAGTAATTATTATATAACATACAAAACAAAATAACCAGCAAAAAAGAGTTTTCCTCAATTTTGATTTTTTTGTGGGGTGAAGGAACCGATAGGAACTCATTGAATATTGAATTTGAGAAACATATTAATTCAATTTTATCTGAAGTTGACAATTCATTTCAAAACTCTTTACCGTTATTGCATCTGATGAAATGACAGTGAAATATGATACGCATAATGTGTATACGCACTTTTAACTGACCTCTTAGCACAAACTTACAACTTCTCGTCTAATCAAATTCCTTGAATTTGTCTCATAAGTTTCATAGAAAATACTTTTTCCGTGTACTGAGTATTTATGCGTATTGACCACAGGGGTAAGATTTTATTGTATTGTAATCAAGTTATTAAAAACATAACGTGCTACTGGCTATTCTGGAATGAAATTCTGTGTCCAAAATTAAAATTAAATATTCATTATAAGTTTTCACATTGATTTTTAAATATCCTGCTATTTAAATCTTTGTTTTAAAAAATATATATATATTTGACTGTTGCAACCTTTTATCATTTGAATAAAGAATTCCAAATATGGTCCTTAATACCTTGATTAGAATACAACGCTATCTTATAATTGTGGTCATTTATCATCCATGCAATTAATTTGTACACAAAAGAGCATGTACTTTGACAACTTGTGAAGGGAAATTAAAGCCAATTGATGGTGATATTTTAAAACTTTCTTACGGAACTTGACGCCTTCATTGTAAATTAAAACACTGAAGAAAATATGCCACTTATATCTACATTCTGAGAAAGCTTTTTAGTCTTTGAAATACAAATAAAAAAAACAATAATTAATCATCTGTTGGTAGTTGCTATTCCTTTCCGAAAGAATATCTATTGGAACATAGATACATGTACATGCATTTATATTTTTCAAAGTTATTATAGCTTTAGTTTTACTATGAAATTGAAAGAAAAAAATTAAATACAATTAAATCTTTCACTGCAATTGATTTGTAATTGTATGTCTGTTTTGGGCATTTTGTTGTCATCTTTTAAAATACCATGTAATGAGACTCACCTGTAGTGAGACACCGCTTTTGATCAATATACATACTTAGTTTCCTATTACATCAGTAGCCTTCATTTTTTTCATTCTGGAATGAAGGGCCTTTTAAAATTACATAATTTTAATGAGAAATTGACAAATAAACCTCTATTTTACTCATTTATGTTTATATGCTACATGTATAAACTCATGATGTGATATCTATGATACTAGTCACTTGTGATACAAGTATTCAACCAAACTATGATGAACTATCAATTGACCAATTAAATTATTACGTGAGTTGTTAATATGTGCTTAATTGGATAGTCTATGAAAGAGTGTATATAAATTTCATATATATAAAAAGTATTTACGTTTTCATATACTAGCCATTCCATATAAAGCCAGGCTTAATTTATAGAAATCGGACAAGATTAATTCATTTTGTCACTAGAAGGTTTGAATACATTTTGAATTGATCAGCCAATACTTGGTCATGTTTGATGAATATGTTCAACACCGCTATCTTGCTTCGGTCTTTTATTGTCTCTTTGATATGACCAAGTATTGTCTAAGCCATTATTGGTGCTTATTGTTTTTAACTACTCATGAATCGTCTTTATCAAACAAAGTTTTAACAAATTGTATTGAAATTACTAGTTGCATGCGTTCTAAGATGGATAACTCTAAAGTATCTGGTATATTCTTAGATGCAAATGAACAACAGGCAAATGATTTCAGTCATCACCCAACGGAGCTGTTACATAGTATTCAAGATGTAAGCAGAATCAGATACTATACTAATATAAACATTTTATTTAGAATATTTGTTATCATAAGAAAATTGTTCTCTTTCTTATACACTTCAAATTGTATGATTGAATTTATAAACAATTTTAAATCATTTGACTTTTTTGCTATAAATCACCTTTTCAAATTATCTGAAGCCGTGACGATACTTTATCCATGAAATCACAAGTGTTAATATTGATTTATCACAAATAAATTAAAAAATATCTCGATCATGTGTTGTGTATTGTATAGTCATAACTAGAAGCATTACAAATACATAAACAAATTCTGTATATTGAACTATTATTTTTAAATGAAAATATTCCCGTGTATTGTTAATTTTGTGTCGATTTATAGTCATACTAATGCAAAATGCAGAAATTTAAGCGACAATGTTTGTTTGTTAATTGCAACTTTACGGTCAAATATTACATTACATTGAATTACGAAAGTACAAAAAAACTGCAATGGTTAGTTGAGCGATCTGGTTATGAGCGGCAATTAAAACTTAGGATGCGTTTTTCCTCAAATGCATCAAATATTCGTTAAACTTACTATTTAGCACATTTTTTGTATTATTCCTTTTTTAGGGTGCAAACATCACTGACAGCCATACCAATAACGAAAGCACAGCAAATGTTCATGTTTTACAAGAAGCAGATCAAAGCCAGATCAACACAAACAGTTTTGAGGACTTACATCCATTTTAAATATGGCCTAAAGCTTTTAGTCTATATAATGTTTTTGTATTCTATTTCAAACGATACTTTTTTTTAGTTTAAAATTTTACGTGCTTTTGTTTGGTGCAAATGTCTCTTACTTTCTTTTTTTCTAAATGAATTATCTATTTTATATAAATAATTAAATAATCAATTGAGTAAACATTTAATTAATGTATTTTGAATGAAATTTAAGATTGTTTAAATCAATTGTTTAATGAATTTTAAATTATTGGTTTGTCATATTTTGGTTAAAGTCACGTCAAAAAGGTTATTCAGCAAAGATTAAAATATTTGAAACTGTTAACCGTGACTTTTATAAAATATATTAAAGATAAACCATGGTTTTGTTATAAATAAGTAAATAAAAATACTTCAAATTCTAGTAGGAAAATGTACGTATATCATCTATCAAAATAAGAAGATGTGGTAAGATTGCTAATGAGATTTGATTGGAATGATCTCATTAAAATAAAGCAGATTCATTTTGATTTCAGCAGGTTAATTACTTTTGGGTTGCTTTGATGTGGCACATGTATAATATTGTTGGCAATTGTTTGTTTATATTCGTGCGGCTTTGTTTAAAAACTTTAATCGTTCTTTTAGAGGCCAGGTCCATTCCTGTACTAGTATATATATTGTCGAGAAGCTTTATTAAAAGTTGGTTAAAACATAACAGTTATATTGTACTAAATTGTAATCCTGGTACTTTTGATAACTATCTACACCACTTGGTCGATGCCACTGCTGGTGGACGTTTCGTCCCCGAGGGTATCACCAGCCCAGTAGTCAGCACTTAAGTGTTGACATGAATATCAATTATGTGATCATTTTCATAAACTTCCTGATACAAAACTTTGAATTTTTCAAAAAAAAAAGGATGTTCTTGTCCCAGGAATAGATTACCTGAGCCGTATTTGGTACAACTTTTTGGAATTTTGGATCCCCTATGCTCTTCATTTTTGTATTGTTTGGCTTTATAACTATTTTGATATGAGCGTCACTGATGAGTCGTATGTAGACGAAACGCGCGACTGGCGTACTAAATTATATTCCTGATACTTTTGATAACTATTATATTATTATTAAGTTGCATATTTCAAGAGTTAAATTTACATGTTTAAAATGTATAACACACGTGAGGAATTACCATGTTACTGTTAAGTATAATGGGGAGTTAACGAGTTTAAAAAGGGATGCTTCAGCGATCACTTTAAAGATTCAAAATCGTAGTACCGACGTTTATTACTTTATTTTATTAAAGGGATAATTTCTCCTAGTACTTTAGTTTATAAACAAGTTTGTTCAGTTGGTGTGCTATCTGTATATTACAACTGTTCAGAACTGAATGTTTTTATTTCAAAGAATAGTAGACTTTACTCTTTTTTCAACGACTAAATCATTTGAAATGAGGAAGTGTTATGGTATTTAAGTAGTTTATGTATGTCATGCCTAGTATTAAATAGCAATAGAAAATATTATTTCTATCGTTGTGGTTAAAGTTAATCCAATTAAACGTATTATTAGTCATGTAAAAAATGAAAAACTTTTTCAGGTGAATTAATACTTATTTGAATTTCAGGAAATAAACAATATAAAATATAAATGAACTTTTAATTTGATATAAGACACATTTCAGAGACATTCAAATAGTGACCTTGTGACATAGCGCGTTGCTTTTAAAAAAAAAAACCTGTTATCTGAAAATGGAAACAATGTTCTCATTAGATTTTATCAATTTACTGGAAGCTTACCTTGTTCAATTCTATTTGATTAATTTGTTGATATTTTGTGAGTTGTTATTGTTTTAGTTAGTATTGTAATTCGATGTTTAATATGATTGTATAATAAGCAAAAGCAGATATATGTATTCTTAATGAACAGAGCTTTGTGTGAGAAAGTAGTAATGGTAAAATGTCTATTTTTTTTACTTTTTATAAAATAAAAAATAATATTTTTCTTTACTTTAAGTAAAGTGTCTATGTGTATTCTGTATATGCAATATAACGAGGAATAATACCATTTATTAAATTTACAGTACGTTTGTTTTGTTTTTATTTTACAAGACGATTTCAGATACCCTTAGTAGTAGAAAACCTATAGTGCAATAGCCGATTGGTACCTGTTGTCACCATCGTCTTCAACCGACCTCTCACTTATCATAGCCGTGTGAATGTATCACAAAAAAAACTTTATATAAGATATATATTTATACATGGCTTTGCTTATTGTTGACGGCCATACGGTGACCTATGGATTTCAATGTCTGTTACATTCGGTCTATTGTGAAGGTTTGTCTCATTGGCAATCATACCACATCTTCTTTTTTTTTATAGATATATCTCGTATCCAATGAATGATTTAGTGTAAAAAACGCCATACACAGTCAGAGGAAAACATTACATTGTGCAATGCTAAGACACAGGCATCGAAAGATAGTAGAGCTATGCATATACACATGTATATAACAATAGTATCTAGATTGCTTTTAATTCACTGATAACAAAATCAATATTAATACCAATAAAAACAATATTCAAAGATCTAATTACAGTATTGAATTGGTTACCTTTTAGAATAAGTTTATTTAAAGGGTAGATAAGTTTACCCGGATCGTTTCTAAGTTTTTGGGCTCGGTAAACAACATCTCCGTATAAATAAAAATGTATAAACCTGTTTGAAATAAGTTTTCTGAAGGTACTTCAAACCGTCACAACTGTATACTTAAGAAATAAGAATTTATACAACAAAACTGACAATACACAAGTTTGGACTCAAAAATTAAAAGAAAATTGATTATCCAAAGAAAAACATTCAGTTGCAAAGCAAATGCATATAAAAAAGAAACTGAGCAAATTGGAAAGTAATAAAATCTCGTATTAGTGAATACAGGGGTCAAATTTGTTTTGCGGAAAATGATGACAAAAACCGGCACTCAAAAAACCCTGTCTTGTATCGTTTCTTTGCAGACTTCTGTAGTAAAGGTTGTAAGTAATTTGTGATAACTAATCCTCTTACTTAATAATTTACCAGTAAAACAAAGACTACGTTCATTAAAATCCAAATTGTCAAATCGAATTGATGACCGAAAATCTTATGTATTGTCGATTTCAGTCGTAATTCCTTATTGGAGCTGTTTTATGTAAAGGCACACACCTGCTTTTAAAACCCATATGATGCGCACATGCACGAGCGTTATGAATCAATTGAATTGAGTAAATTACAATACGAGATATGAAACAGCTAAGAAATTGAAAGTCTTCGCGCGCATTTCTTTCTAACACAAACGAAACATGTTTAGATCAGTTGTTTTTAACATACGTTTGCAAAGTTTGCATAAACTAGTATGGAGTCTTTAAAAGGTGACATTTGGTGGATTAAAGCTTAAAGTTGTCCTTCGAATTCTTTCAGACACTTTTTTTTTAATCGACTGAATGTTCAGTGAAAAGATGTATAACGTTAAAGATACTAGTAAACTTAATACAGGTATAATTGTTAACCCTCCGGAACTCTGAAATGTCGATGCCCCCAAAATACCACAAAAGGTATCACTTAGTGGGAGAGAAAATAAAGGTGTTACATACATTTGTAATGAATTAAATAAGCAAACAGAAACAAAAAATTTGCTTCAAACAAATTTTTTTTTAAGGATTTTGAGTTACAAATGAGATCACTCCATGAAAAACTTATTTTGAAATATACAAAATGCTTTTTGGGAAAAAAAAACCATATGTATCCGTTGAGATTAACATTGCAAGCTTTCATTGATTTATATTTATATTCCTGTTTTAACACCAGACCAGTAGTCGGCACTTCTGTGTTGACATGGATATCAAATACTAGTAAATGATATTTTTTAGGCAGTTAAGCGAGCACCCTAGATTTATGTTCTACCCAATAAATGCTGAAATATGTGCCATTGTTATTATCTAGCTATCTAGTTATGTTATTTATAACTAATTGGACAGTTTTTTCATACTTTTAATTCTTGATTTCAAAAAAACCTTAAATGATCGTCGATTTATCCAAAAGTTTTGAAGTTGAAAAAAGCCTATATAATCTTATTACACAAACTAATAAATAGTTATAATGTTCAGTTACTTCTTTAGTGTCGAAGAGTTAAGAAGTTTTCTCAAGTTTTGGGATTTGGCGTTCTTGTGCATCATTTTTTCCGAAATTTTCCTTACTCATACCCCTCTAGTAATTTGGACGGATTCATTTATAATGGCCGGGGCGGGAAGGATTTAGAAGAGCGTTGATAAATTGACTGTATTCATACCTGATAATTAAATTTGTTTAAAAAGTCAACTTTTATATTCATACATGTATATTGTAAAACGGACAGCTGTTGATAATAACATGCACAGCATTTTATTAATTTCTTGAATGAATTGTGTACTCTGAGTTACAAAGTCAAACACTCCTTTCATCTAATATTATTGTCACATGATTTCAAAATGGTGGATGAACCCTCACACATGGAAAAATCACGAGAATCAAACTTCCTTCATTTTAGAATTATCAGGCTTATAATTTAATAATATTTGCTGATAATTAAATGAGCTTAAGGACCCGTTAATTTACAAACATTTCAGCGTGTATGTTTTATGAATTCTTTAAACAATCATTAAATGCCAAAACAAAATTAAGTCAACAAGTTCATGTCACCTGAAAAGGTCTTAACTGACTTAACTCACATGGTTTAAATTCGTGACTGGCATTTTGTGCAATGTGATTGAATTGTTGACATTTGCTTTACACTTTAATTGAGGACTTAGTTCGGTGTAACAATGGAAGATGTAGATCCTTTAGGAACACGACCTACAGTTGTGCAAATAGAAGATCTCACTCGATGGAACCTTACAGCTTTGTTAGAAACAAGAGAAAATGATAATAACTCTGAAGATTTTCATCCTTTTCCTTGGAGAAATGACTTAAACGCTAAAATTATTTTATGGTATGTAATTGATGCTATGGGCATGATGGGTGAAATCAATATTTTGGGTGTAATCTTTTATAGTGTCTAACGTTAACGGTCATAAAACTTTCGAGCATGATTTTTGTACTCAGATTTGAAAATCAACCAATCAAATTGCTGGATTTCATGTTTCGAGCTTGATTTTTGTTTGTAAGTAATGAACAATTCAGGAGTCAGTTTCACCAAAAAAACTTTGAACTAAGATTTGTCGTAAGTTACATACTGATGAATTGTTCATGACTTAATATTATGATCAATCTTAGTCTTAATTTTTTTTTTTTTGTAACCAACTCCTGTTTTAAGGTAGATGTAATTTCAATGATTCAAACAATTCCAACAAGAAAACTGAAAGGTCTGATTTATATATACAACACACATGTATGTACAAAGCAATAAACAAAACTAAATATATAAATACAGTAAAACCTGTATAAACCGGCCGGCTACGGGACTATGAAAAAGGGCCGGTTTAGACAGTGAGCCGGTTTATTCAGGTTTCCGTTTTGACCGGAAGTTTATGACTTGAGACGTCCGACATTTTGCATGTAAAAGTTTTCTCTGATCATAAATTATATCTGATAAATTAAAATACTTTCACTTCGTTTTCATTGTTTGCATTTGCATCATAATGCTCGCGTTGTTTGGATTGTGAGACGAGAGTTTCGTTTTATTCCCATGATCAATAATTTGAAATGTTGGAATGGCCGATTAAAAAGCCAGATTATTATCAAACGTAATTTCATCACTTTCGAAACGTTGTTGTATAGTGTACAATATCCATTGATTGTTGTCATCCGGGTATTTTTCATTATCAAGGTCATTTGTTTAGGGGTTCACAACAGGGAACCCATGATTTCGAAATCACGATGTGAATTTCTTACTCCGCGATTTTAATTTGTTTATCCAAGTTAAAACGTAAGTTCAATCCGAATTATATTCGGTGTGTTTTTTCGTTTACTTGTTTATAATGTTTTAATAAATAATACAGCTCACTACTACAACGAATGTAGGTTCACAGTTTGACACCTGACTAATTGATAATCAATTATGTTTTAATTGCATATCGATCATTGAAATTTATTAGACAAACCGGTTTTGACAGGTAATAATTAATGTAATTAAGAGTATTGGGACTTCATAATTAGACCGGAATTCGAAATACACAAGGTCCGGTTTACAAAGGGTATTTTAACAAAGACTTTGTATGGAAAAATATGGGACTTTTATTTTCGGCCGGAATGGACAGGAATCCGGTTTATTCAGGGTCCGGTTTAATCAGGTTTGACTGTATAAGAAAATGGTATGAGCTGATGAGTGCCAGTGAGAAAACTCTCCATTCAAATCACAATTTATAAAAGTAAATCATTATAAGTCAAGGTACTGCCTTCAACACAGAGCCTTGGCTAACAGTCACACCAAACAGTAAACTATAAAGGGCCCCAAAAATTACTACTGTAAAACCATTCAAACAGGAAAACCAAGGGTCTAATCTTTTTAAAAGGCAACAAAGAACAAATAGATATGCATGTACAACATGTACAAAAATGTAGGAAGATGTGATGTAAGTGCCAATGAGACAACTCTCCATCCAAATAACAATTAAAGTAAATTAAACAATTATAGGTCAATGTAGGGCCTTCAACACAGCGCCTTGGCTCACACTGAACAACAAGCTACATGTATAACGGCCCCCAAAATTACTAGTGTAAAACCATTCAAACGGGAAAACCAACAGTCTAATTGAATTACAGGCTTCTGATTTTAATCATTTAGGACAGGCACATACAGAATTTTGAAGGATGAATTAAGCAAATGGCACTCTTATTTTGTAATTTTGTAGGTGTGGTGACGTAACAACATTAGATGTACATGCTCTTGTTCACTCTACAAATGAGAAACTGAATGATAAAAGTATAGAAACAGAGACATTGTATGCCAAGGCTGGACAGGAACTTGTAGATGAAATTAGAAATAATGTGAGAGGTAAGTACATTGTTTACTCTAAAAAGTCAGGACATGGTTTGTTTAAATTTGTTATACTTAAATACTGTTAAAAGTTAGGACATATTGTTACATGTACCACAAAATTCATGAACTCAGATGAGATTAAAAACAAGTATTTTCTTATCCAAGGAAGGGAATGAACTTGTACATGCCTCTCGATAAGATTAAGAATAATTTCAACAGTAAGTTGTGTAGAAAGTGGGGACATATTATGCCAATAGATATAGGAAGATGTGGTGTGAGTGCCAATGAGACAATTCTCCATCCAAATAACAGCCATAAACTCAGACAATGTGAAGAAAGTACTGTAAAAAGGCAGGACATGTTTATTTGCTATTTCCAGGCTTAACATGAACTCAGATGATATTAGCAATACCGAAAAAATTAAGAACATTTGGTAAAAAGTCAGATCATAAAAATTCTTTCAAAATTTGTTGCTATTTTTTTCCAAGCTCTGTGATCATGCTGATCATCTTCCAATTTCAAAGAAATTAACCATTTTTAACTGAAACAAAAGAAGTAGTAGTTTTCAAAAGCTTTGACATTTTATTTTAAAGTTGCCTGTAAATTGGGTTAATGGGGAAGGGGACTTCGGGGTTTTGATTTGGCCTTCTTGCTGTATTGATCTGAGTGCCACTGATGAGTGTAATGTAGACTAAATGTCCTTTTGAAATTGCAGATTGTAGGCCTTGTGTCTTTGATGAATTATGGTATATGTTTGGTGCATTCAAAGTAGATTCCAGCTTAAGCATTATCATTTCTAAAAAAAATAATTATCATATACACATGAATATCACAGTATTCATAAACTAAGATGGTAATACAGTATTTATTTTTCAGTATGTAAAACAGGAGAAGCTAAGTTAACCAAAGGCCACAAACTTCTTGCCCGATATGTCTTACACACTGTTGGACCTCGCTATAATGTAAAATATATCACTGCTGCTGAGAGCGCCCTCTTTAGTTGTTACAGAAATGTCATGCAATTGGTCAGGTATATAGAATGTTATTGTTTTGTTTCAACTATTGAGTATTTCTAAGATGTTATAACATTTTCAATGCTTCTTGATTTTTATTCATTTGAAATCTTGAAGTTGTTAGAACACAAAATCTTCAATTTATGCAGTAAAAACAGAGGCAAAAAATTAATGTAAATATATGCAATATGTCCATATACTTTTAATCAAACAGATAAAATTATTAAGATTTAGATACAGCATCTTTTTGTGTAAATGCTTTGTCTTGGTTAAGATGTAAGAAACTTGATGGTTTAAGAAAAACTACATTTAAAAATTATGATCAATAGTGTTTTCATTTTTACAGAGAGAATTCTATAAAGTCTGTAGCGCTGTACCCAATACATTCAACAAAAAGAAGTTACCCTGTTAAAGAAGGAGCACATCTAGCTATTAGTAAGTATCAGACTGGTCCATTAAGGATATGCCTCCCCCTCCCCTCAACAAAAAGAAGTTACCCTGTTAAAGAAAGAGCACAGCTTTTAGTAAGTATCAGACTGAATGCATCAGGAATGTGCCTCCCGTTCCCCATTATTATTACTTCAATTCCAATTTCCAGAATTCAATTATAATCCTACAAATTCAATTTAGGATTCTAGAAATGAAATAGTGCATAGCTGTGAAAGGGATAGTACTTAGCTGCTTACAAAACATTTTGAAATGATTAGCAAAATCAGATAATAATGCATATATAAGGCATAAAAAGATTTCAAGAATGTATTATAAAGGGGCATAACTTTGAAACTTGAAAGTGGTAATAAGAAAATATTTCTGTTTGTTATTGAAGGAACAATAAGAAGATTCTTAGAGAAATATGGAGATGACATAGAGACAATTATATTTTGTTGTAATGAAGAGTCAATTGTAAGTAAAAGAATTAAAATACAGAATTTGAATTAAAAGAAAAAGATAAAAGAAAAAAATACCATACAAATGTTGACTTACCAGAATTGGAGAATTGACATATTTATTATATTGTAATCAGTGTTTAATTGGTAATTGATTTAATATATTACAAATTTTGAAGGCAGCCTGACACATACAAACACTGCAAGTTTTCTATTGATTTCAGAAATCAAAAATCCTAATCTTGCAGCTACTTCCCTGCATAGGTCAAATACAAGAGAAAACAAACTATTTTTTTATCAATTACCTACAGTACGCCCAGAGAGTTTGTAATCGCGAACTTTTATCACCGATTTCCGAGTGTAGCGGTGTGACACCGCGAATCACGGATTCTACTCCCAATTTCCTCCAAAGATTCTCTCCCAACACCGCGTGGCTGTTAATTGGTTTATTGCCCATCGGATGAACTGAAAATTAATGACGCGTGACAACATAATCGGATTAGCCAGATTTATTACCTTTGTACATTTAATCGATCTTGATTGCACCTGTGTGCTTTAAAATACGTTATTTAAATGTCCATTCATTGTCAGATAAAAGTGTGACATTTTTATTTAAAATAAGATAATTATTCTTATGATGCCCATGTCATTGTCATATGAAATGAAACGTAAAAACGTATAAAAATACGAATAAAATACTTATTCAGTATTTTCATTATAGTCCGATCAGTTCATAATTTTTGTTTTTTCAACAAAGTTTCATCAAAGATGATTTTACCACAATTAGAACCTTTTAAGGCCTACTCAGTGAGCAATATCCGGTTCATTAATAGTTCAATATTATATAATTAATATCAACTGGCTTAAAACAAAATGATGTTTTTACGGTAATTTGTCCAATCTAAATCAAACCCTAGAGTTAATTTATCGGACCAACAAGTGAACTCTGTTACTTTCAATTTATTTTGAAATGTAAAATATTATGTTCCACTACCTCGGTAGATTACCGACTTGAAATATTTGAATTTAAAAAAGAAACTGTAAAGTGACAAATAGTTTTGTATGCAATGTGGCAGCCCTATATTCATAAATACTGAGATAATTCCCCGCCCAGACACAACACAATAATCACAACCTTATTTAAATATATGAAGAAATAAAATCACGTGTTTTTTATCTGTTATGATCTGTTATTGATCTTTTATTATTTAAAATAAAATTGGATTGGCGCAATCCGTATTTTACTGCTCGTTAAAAGTCCTCGGCGAAATATAAAAAGAAGTATTTCAACAATTTATACTATAGAATATTAAAATGAAATTATATCGTACAAGAAAGAAATATGTAAAAAAAATGTGGATCGGATTTTTACGATCGACACATTTTCACAGAAGTTCTCTACCAACGCCCATCAGGAACTGAACGACATGCATCCTGTTTTCATCTACCATTAATGTATAGTGTTGACTATGGAAGTATAAATAATGTCCAGGTTTATGTCCTCTGTTGACTGAGAAACGTATAAATAAAAGGCTGATGTTCGTTTATTCAGAAAAGGAATAAAATTTAGAATCCGGTTAATCAATTGCAAAAGGACCTTCTAGAGCCTCAATCTTAACGCACACAAATGTCAATCATTACAAAGCAAGTTTAAACCTTCGATTCAATGAATTTTCCCACGGTTATCCAGAAAGGTCACCTGAGTTTACTGTTACATGATACTATTTCCCGCCAAATAAAAATCTCGTGGACAAAATTAATGTCACTATTTTTAGCATTCAATATTGTGAGCGAGGTCAAGTTCAAGTTAAACCACGCACTGTTGATCACTGAGATGCGTGTCGTCTTCCCACGGCAATTAATTGTTTTAAAAATATTAAAAGATCACTGTTCTAAATACAACACAAAAGTTTACATTCATTGTGCGTAAATGAATATTATGCAACGACGAGTTGATGCAGCTATAGATGTATTCCTGTTGTAGCCGAAATGTATTATATATATCATAAAGTAATGTTAATCGTGAAGAGAAAATGCCGTAGACTTATTAAGCATAACGAATGGTGAATAGTATTTTCTTTTTTACTTGCATATACAAGTTTTAAGACACGTAATTTTCTTTAAACTCACTGCTCACATTTTATACCTTCAGCGTTAGTTTCCGTTTATTTTCACGCAAGTATGTCTCTTTTCGTAAGTTATATCAATTACCGATAAATTAAAAAAAAAACGAGGTCATAATCAAGTATAGATTTTTTTTATAAAACTTAATACAATTGAAAGCATTAACAACAACGTTTTGGATTTTAAAACTTTTATTTTGTAATCGTAAAATGGAAATGGCGTAGAATTATTAGCATAACATATAGTGAATAATATTTTCTTTTTTACTTGTAGTATAAAAATTTTGAGACGTGTAATTTTTCTTTAAACTGCCCTCATTTATTCAGCGTTAGTCTCCGTTTATTGTTGCACAATTATATCTCTTTTAGTAAATTAAATATTTATTTACTGATAAAAAAACGGAAGTCAAAATCAAATATAGTTGTTTAAAAAATTGATTAAAATGTACAGTGTAATTGAAAGAATTAACAACAACGTTTTGCTTTTTATTTTAATCTTTCATTTCTTTCAAGCAATCAGATATAACCTGATAATCAATAGACAGGAAATACAATTGTTTAATTACATTAGAAATCTCACATACCTTGACTGTCACGTGCCGGCATAGATCAGACGGATTAGGGCAATTAATTACCTGGTGTCACACCGCGTCACACCAGACTGGGAGAGATGTCGCTAATACAATAAACAAAAGGTAGCGGATTTACGCGGAAGTCGGAGGGAATACTCCCAAATTTCTCCGAGAATTTTGGGAGGGATGTCGGAGTTTCCTGGTGTTACACCAGCAAAAATATCGGAGTATGGAGTTTGGGATTACAAACTCCTTGGGCGTACTGTAGGTAGAAAAGTAAACAAAGGGAACAACTCTGCATTTACTTTGTTGATATGCATTTATTTACATATAACTAACAGATATAGTTTCTTTAGAATGAGCTTTGCCGGTTTAATTGTATAACAGACTTTAAAGTAGGGGGTTCATGTGTATATGTAGTAGGTCATTTAATAATTTATCAATGTATGTGCATATATGATATACATGTATATGAAAAATTACTATATGGAAGTATTTTGATTGTTCTTGAATTATTAATTTTAATGTAAAAAAAACCTTTTTATACGACCGCAAAATTTGAAAAAATTTTCGTCGTATATTGCTATCAACTTGGCGTCGTCGTCTGCGTCGTCATCGTCATCGTCCAAATACTTTTAGTTTTCGCACTCTAACTTTAGTAAAAGTGAATAGAAATCTATGAAATTTTAACACAAGGTTTATGACCACAAAAGAAAGGTTGGTATTGATTTTTGGAGTTTTGGTCCCAACATTTTAGGAATTAGGGGCCAAAAAGGGTCCAAATAAGCATTTTCTTGGTTTTCGCACTATAACTTTAGTTTAAGTTAATAGAAATCTATGAAATTTTGACACAAGGTTTATGAACACAAAAGAAAGGTTGGGATTGATTTTGGGAGTTTTGGTTTCAACAGTTTAGGAATTGGGGGCCAAAAAAGGGCCCAAATAAGCATTATGCTTGGTTTTCGCACAATAACTTTAGTTTAAGTAAATAGAAATCAATGAAATTTAAACACAATGTTTATGACCACAAAAGGAAGGTTGGTATACATTTTGGGAGTTTAGGTCCCAACAGTTTAGGAATTAGGGGCCAAAAAGGGACCCAAATAAGCATTTTTCTTGGTTTTCGCACCATAACATTAGTATAAGTAAATAGAAATCTATGAAATTTAAACACAAGGCCAAGGTTTATGACCATAAAAGGAAAATTGAATAATTGGGGTTCTTTGATATGCCGAATCTAACTGTGTATGTAGATTCTTAACTTTTGGTCCCGTTTTGAAATTGGTCTACATTAAGGTCCAAAGGGTCCAAAATTAAACTTAGTTTGATTTTGACAAAAAATGAATCGGTTGGGTTCTTTTATATGCTGAATCTAAAAATGTACTTAGATTCTTGATTATTGGCCCAGTTTTTAAGTTGGTTCAAATCGGAGTCCATAATTAAACTTTGTTTGATTTCATCAAAAATTGAATAAATGGGGTTCTTTGATATGCCAAATCTAACTGTGTATGTAGATTCTTCATTTTTGGTCCTGTTTTCAAATTGGTCTACATTAAAGTCCAAATGGTCCAAAATTAAACTTAGTTTGATTTTAACAAAAATTGAAATCTTGGGGTTCTTTGATATGCTGAATCCAAACATGTACTTAGATTATTGATTATGGGCCCAGTTTTCAAGTTGTTCCAAATCAGGATCTAAAATTATTATATTAGGTATTGTGCAATAGCAAGTCTTTTCAATTGCACAGTATTGCGCAATGGCAAGAAATATCTAATTGCACAATATTGTGAAATAGCAATTTTTTTTTTAATTAGAGTTATCTTTCTTTGTCCAGAATAGTAAGCAAGAAATATATAATTGCACAATATTTTGCAATAGCAAGATTTTTTTTTAATTGGAGTTATCTTTCTTTGTCCAGAATCAACTTAAATCTTTGTTATATACAATATACAATGTATATTCACTTTTTACTAATAACTGATAAATTAAAATAATCTTTACCATTCAGTGATAACAAGCAGTTTTTTTACATCTTAATACTTTATGATGTATTTAAATGAGTAGTTATTGTTGCAAACTCCATTAGAAATTTTAATTGAGATTAGTTTTGGAATAAGGGAAAGGGGGATGTGATTAAAAAAATTGGGTTCAATTTTTCTCATTTGAAATTTCATAAATAAAAAGAAAATTTCTTCAAACATTTTTTGAGAGGATTAATATTCAACAGCATAGTGAATTGCTCTAAGAGAAAACAAAAATTTTAAGTTCATTAGAACACATTCATTCTGTGTCAGAAACCTATGCTGTGTCAACTATTTAATCACAATCCAAATTTAGAGCTGAATCCAGCTTGAATGTTGTGTCCATACTTGCCCCAACCGTTCAGGGTTCAACCTCTGCGGTCGTCTAAAGCTACGCCCTGTGGAGCATCTGGTTTATGAATGCTATTGTAAAGAAAAATTAGTACAATTTCCAAAATGACACAAATTTTCTATTGCTCACTATATTTGCAATTTTTTTGTTAAATTTTTTAGCTCACCTGGCCCGAAGGGCCAAGTGAGCTTATGCCATCAATTGGCGTCCGTCGTCTGTCGTCGTCCGTCGTCGTAAGAATCTTATCCTCTGAAACTACTGGGCCAAATACTTCCAAACTTTAACTGAATGTTCCTTAGGGTATCTAGTTTATAAATTGTATCCGAAGTTTTGATCTATCAACAAACATGGTCGCCATTGCTAAAAATAGAACATAGGGGTCAAATGCAGTTTTTGGCTTATAACTCAAAAACCAAAACATTTAGAGCAAATCTGACAAGGGGTAATATTTTTTATCAGGTCAACATCTATCTGCCCTGAAATTTTTAGATGAATCAGATATTCTGTTGTTGGGTTGCTGCCCCTGAATTGGTAATTTTAAGGAAATTTTGCTGTTTTTGGTTATTATCTTGAATATTATTATAGATAGAGATAAACTGTAAACAGCAATAATGTTCAGCAAAGTAAGATCTACAAATAAGTCAACATGATCGAAATGGTCAGTTGACCCCTTTAGGAGTTATTGCCCTTTATAGTCAATTTTTTACCATTTTTCATAAACCTTAGTAATCTTTTACAAAAATGTTCTCCTCTGAAACTACTGGGCCAAATACTTCCAAACTTTAACTGAATGTTCCTTAGGGTATCTAGTTTATAAATTGTATCTGAAGTTTTGATCTATCAACAAACATGGTCGCCATTGCTAAAAATAGAACATAGGGGTCAAATGCAGTTTTTGGCTTATAACTCAAAAACCAAAGCATTTAGAGCAAATCTGACATGGGGTAAAATTGTTTATCAGGTCAAGATCTATCTGCCCTGAAATTTTCAGATGAATCAGATATTCTGTTGTTGGGTTGCTGCTCCTGAATTGATAATTTAAAGGAAATTTTGCTGTTTTTGGTTATTATCTTGAATATTATTATAGATAGAGATAAACTGTAAACAGCAATAATGTTCAAAGATCTACAAATAAGTCAATTTGACCAAAATTGTCAATTAACCCCTTAAGGAGTTATTGCCCTTTAAAGACTTTTTTCACAATTTGTTCATCATGTTTACTTACTTTAAAAAATCTTCTCCTTTGAAACTGCTGTATCAATTTCAGCCAAACTTAGGCTGAATGAGTTTCAGAGTATCTAGTATAAATTTTATATTTTATTTCCTTGTATGTAAAGAAACATAGCTCCTATGGCTAAAATAGAACATAGTAGAAAATGATTTTTTTTTTGCTTTTGAAGAAAGTAGGACTATCCAAAAAACATTTAAAAAATTGAAAAGCCAAAATAATGATTTAACCAAAAGAATTAAGGTGAGCGATTCAGGCTCGTGAGAGCCTCTTGTTTTATTATTTATTTTTTACCAGGATGCCTATTTGAAAATTTTACCCTTGTATTTTCCTCGAAATGAAACTGAGGAAAAAATAGCAGTAACAGAATTGCCCCTAGATATAGGGAATGAGGATGGAGAACCAGTTATACCAGAGAGACAGATTAGAATTATGGATAAACCTACACTGGCAGCCATGAGTAAGTTTGAACAGGGTATCAGTCATTTGGTTGTATAAAATGATTAAAATCAAAGCTTTATACAGGCTTTGGTGGCCAAGTGGTTTAAGTAGTTCTACTACTGTTATCACTAGTCAGTGTGGGTGCAATGACTCTGATCTTAAATGACTAGGATTGTCATTTTTAGCTTACCTGGCCCGAAGGGCAAAGTGAGCTTATGCCATCACTGGGTGTCCGTCGTCGTCCGTCATCTGTCGTCGTAAACTATTTTAAGAATCTTCTACTCTGAAACTACAAGGCCAAATACTTCCAAACTTTAACTGAATGTTCCTTAGGGTATCTAGTTTATAAATTGTATCCGAAGTTTTGATCTATCAACAAACATGGTCGCAATTGCTAAAAATAGAACATAGGGGTCAAATGCAGTTTTTGGCTTATATCTCAAAAAAGAAAGCATTTAGAGCAAATCTAACATGGGGGTAAAAATGTTCATTAGGTCAAGATCTATCAGCCCTGAAATTTTCAGATGAATCAAACAACCCATTGTTGGGTTGCTGCCACTTAATTGGTAATTTTAAGGAAATTTTGCAGATTTTGGTCATTATCTTGAATATTATTATAGATAAAGATAAACTGTAAACAGCAAAAATGATCAGCAAAGTAAGATCTACAAATAAGTTAATATGATCAAAATTGTCAATTGACCCCTTAAGGGGTTATTGTCCTTTAATGACAATTTTTCACAATTTGTTCATCATATTTGCTAACTTTAAAAAATCTTCTCCTCTAAACCTACTCAACCAAATTCAACCAAACTTCAACTGAATGATCAGTAGGGTGTATAAAATAAACTTTGTGTTTTATTTTCTATTTCGTCAAAAAACATGGCCGTCATGGCTAAAAATAGAACACAGGGTAAAATGCAGTTTTTGGCTTATATCTCAAAAACTCCAGCATTTAGAGCAAATAAGACAAGAAGTTAAAGTATTAATTAGGTCAAGGTCTACCTGACCTGAAATTTTCAGCCGAATTGGGTAACTGGTTTTTCAGGTATAATGCCCCTGAATTGATGATTTTAAAGAAATTTTGCAGTTTTGGGTTATTATCTTGAATATTATTATAGATACAGATAAACTGTTAATAGCAAAAATGTTAAGCAAAGTAAGATCTACAAATAAGTCAATTTGACCAAAATTGTCAATTGACCCCTTAAGGAGTAATGGCCTTTTAAAGACTTTTTTCACAATTTTTCATCAGGTTGACTTACTTTAAAAAATCTTCTCTTTTGAAACTGCTGTATCAATTTCAGCCAAACTTAGGCTAAATGAGTTTCAGAGTATCTAGTATAAATTTTATATTTTATTTCCTTGTATGTCAAGAAACATAGCTCCTATGGCTAAAATAGAACATAGGAGAATTTTTATTTTTTTTTTGCTTTTGAAGAAAATAGGACGATTCAAAGAACATTTAAATAAATTGAAAATCCAAAATAATCATTGATGAGAGATTTAACCAAAAAAATTAAGGTGATGGATTCAGGCTCTTGAGAGTCTCTTGTTGTCTAACAAAGGTCTGTGGTTTTGGTTTTTATACGACCGCAAATTTTGAAAAAATTTTCGTCATATATTGCTATCACGTTGGCGTCGTCGTCGTCGTCGTCGTCCGAATACTTTTAGTTTTCGCACTCTAACTTTAGTAAAAGTGAATAGAAATCTATGAAATTTTAACACAAGGTTTATGACCATAAAAGGAAGGCTGGTATTGATTTTGGGAGTTTTGGTCCCAACATTTTAGGAATTAGGGGCCAAAAAGGGCCCAAATAAGCATTTTCTTGGTTTTCGCACTATAACTTTAGTTTAAGTTAATAGAAATCTATGAAATTTTGACACAAGGTTTATGACCACAAAAGAAAGGTTGGGATTGATTTTGGGAGTTTTGGTTTCAACAGTTTAGGAATTAGGGGCCAAAAAAGGGCCCAAATAAGCATTATTCTTGGTTTTCGCACAATAACTTTAGTTAAAGTAAATAGAAATCAATGAAATTTAAACACAATGTTTATGACCACAAAAGGAAGGTTGGTATTGATTTTGGGAGTTTCGGTCCCAACAGTTTAGGAATTAGGGGCCAAAAAGGGACCCAAATAAGCATTTTTCTTGGTTTTCGCACCATAGCGTTAGTATAAGTAAATAGAAATCTATGAAATTTATACACAAGGTTTATGACTATTAAAGGAAGGTTGGTATTGATTTTGGGAGTTTTGGTCCCAACAGTTAAGGAAAAAGGGGCCCAAAGGGTCCAAAATTAAATTTTGTTTGATTTCATCAAAATTGAATAATTGGGGTTCTTTAATATGCCGAATCTAACTGTGTATGTAGATTCTTAATTTTTGGTCCCGTTTTCAAATTGGTCTACATTAAGGTCCAAAGGGTCCAAAATTAAACTTAGTTTGATTTTAACAAAAATTGAAACCTTTGGGTTCTTTGATATGCTGAATCTAAAAATGTACTTAGATTTTTGATTATTGGCCCAGTTTTCAAGTTGGCCCAAATCGAGGTCCAAAATTAAACATTGTTTGATTTCATCAAAAATTGAATAATTGGGGTTCTTTGATATGTCAAATCTAACTGTGTATGTTGATTCTTAATTTTTGGTCCAGTTTTAAAATTGGTCTAAATTAAAGTGCAAAGGGTCCAAAATTAAACTAAGTTTGATTTTAACAAAAATTAAATTCTTGGGCCTCTTTGATATGCTGAATCTAAACATGTACTTATAGATTTTTGATTATGGGCCCAGTTTTCAAGTTGGTCCAAATTAGGATCTAAAATTATTATATTGAGTATTGTGCAATAGCAAGTCTTTTCAATTGCACAGTATTGTGCAATGGCAAGAAATATCTAATTTCACAACATTGTGAAATAGCAAATTTTTTTTTAAGTAAGAGTTATCTTTCTTTGTCCAGTATAGTAAGCAAGAAATATCTGCAAGAAATTTTTTTAATTGGAGTTATCTTTCTTTGTCCAGAATCAACTTTAATCTTTGTTATATACAATATACAATGTATATTCACTTTTTACTACCAACTGATAAATTTAAATAATCTTTACCATTCAGTGATAACAAGCAGTTTTTTTACATCTTAATATTTTATGATGTATTTAAATGAGTAGTAATTGTTGCAAACTCCATTAGAATATTTTAATTGAAATTAGTTTTGGAATAAGGGAAAGGGGGATGTGATTAAAAAATTGGGTTCAATTTTTCTCATTTGAAATTTCATAAATAAAAAGAAAATTTCTTCAAACATTTTTTTGAGAGGATTAATATTCAACAGCATAGTGAATTGCTCTAAGAGAAAACAAAAATTTTAAGTTCATTTGAATACATTCATTCTGTGTCAGAAACCTATGCTGTGTCAACTATTTAATCACAATCCAAATTTAGAGCGGAATCCAGCTTGAATGTTGTGTCCATACTTGCCCCAACCTTTCAGGGTTCAACCTCTGCGGTCGTATAAAGCTACGCCCTGCGGAGCATCTGGTTCTCTGAGCACTCCAGCTTCCTCCACCAATAAAAACTGGCTGCAGAGGAAAATATTCCAAAAGTGTCATTAAAACACTAAAAAAATAGCTATATAGTTACCTATCAAAGCTTCGGATAAACCCACACTTGCAGCCATGAGTAAATTTCAGCAGGGTATCAGTCACACATGGTGTAACCTATCAAAACTATGGATAAACTATTAAACCTACCATAGCAGCCAATCATAATTAATAGATAAGCCATGAGTAAGTACATAAATTATGAACAGAGTGTCAGTCATACTGGAATGACAAATCAAAGCTTTACAATGTACATAAACCATAAAAAAATACCCTGTCATCCAATTAGAACTATGAATAAACAATAAAAACCTACCATGGCATCCAATCAGAATTGTTGATAAATCTACACTGGTAGCTTTGAGTAAGAATCAGCAGGGAATCAGTCACACAAGGGGTAATCAATCAAAATTATAGATAAGCCTAAACTAACAACCTTTAATAACAAGGTTAAGCAGGCTATATATTAATTTACCAGCCTGCACAGATTTCTTATTTAGAAATAAGACATTGTGCACAAATTTGACTTTTTCTCTTTCTGTAAGGATAGCACTCAAATAAGACTGATCACATTTTTTAACAGCGTCCATGTTCTTTATTGTCTGGAATTTGCAGTTGATATTTGGCACTGTATATTAAACAAACAACAATCAATCATTTAGTCGAATTTATTATAGATATTTGTGTTACTTCTTTCAGGGAAAAGTTCTCTAGACGGGTTTGAAGAAACAGTAGATTTAAACAAAGAATTTGCAACTTCTACTATTGTTGAGGTTGGTAGGCATCCATTTGCTAAGATGGAAGAAAATCCTGACACTCATAAAAAGACACATATGTATGGTAAAACAACAGATGAACAGAGGGTACAGGACAATAAAAGGAGGTATGTTTATTCTTAAGGTTTCTACATATGAAAAGAAGATGTGGTATGATCGGCAATGAGATCTGGCCTTGCGGTCATAAAACTTTCGAGTCAGTTTTTTGTACTCATACTCAAAAATCAACCAATCAAAATGTTAGATTTCATGTTTCGAGCATGATTTTTGTGCTCTGAGCAAAGTTTTATGACTTCAGCCCCTGTTGTTGTTCTGTTACTTATTTTTTTATAATAAGTGTTCAAAATCATTATTGTTAAGATTTTAAGGTCATAATCATCAGCCTTCTAGACAGCATTTTGTATTGAAATGAATTATCATTGATACAGTCATAATTATTAACCAGATGCTCCGCAGGGCGTAGCTTTATACGACCGCAGAGGTTGAACCCTGAACGGTTGGGGCAAGTATGGACACAACATTCAAGCTGGATTCCGCTCTAAATTTGGATTGTGATTAAATAGTTGACACAGCATAGGTTTCTGACACAGAATGAATGTATTCAAATGAATTTAAAATTTTTGTTTTCTCTTAGAGCAATTCACTATGCTGTTGAATATTAATCCTCTCCAGGGGCAGATGCAGGAATTTTCCAAAGGGGGGGTGCTATCCCAGGGCAAAGGGGGGGTGCAAAACATATGTCCCGATACAAATGCATTGATCGACCAAAATAAAGGGGGGGTGCGAACCCCTGGAACCCCCCCTCTGGATCCGCCACTGCTCTCAAAAAAATGTTTGAAGAAATTTTCTTTTTATTTATGAAATTTCAAATGAGAAAAATTGAACCCAATTTTTTAATCACATCCCCCTTTCCCTTATTCCAAAACTAATTTCAATTAAAATATTCTAGTGGAGTTTGCAACAATTACTACTCATTTAAATACATCATAAAATATTAAGATGTAAAAAAAAACTGCTTGTTATCACTGAATGGTAAAGATTATTTAAATTTATCAGTTGGTAGTAAAAAGTGAATATACATTGTATATTGTATATAACAAAGATTTAAGTTGATTCTGGACAAAGAAAGATAACTCCAATTAAAAAAATTTCTTGCAGATATTTTTGCTTACTATACTGGACAAAGAAAGATAACTCTTAATTAAAAAAAAATTTGCTATTTCACAATATTGTGAAATTAGATATTTCTTGCCATTGCACAATACTGTGCAATTGAAAAGACTTGCTATTGCACAATACTAATATAATAATTTTAGATCCTGATTTGGACCAACTTGAAAACTGGGCCCATAATCAAAAATCTAAGTACATGTTTAGATTCAGCATATCAAAGAGGCCCAAGAATTTAATTTTTGTTAAAATCAAACTTAGTTAAATTTTGGACCCTTTGCACTTTAATTTAGACCAATTTTAAAACTGGACCAAAAATTAAGAATCTACATACACAGTTAGATTTGGCATATCAAAGAACCCCAATTATTCAATTTTTGATGAAATCAAACAATGTTTAATTTTGGACCTCGATTTGGGCCAACTTGAAAACTGGGCCAATAATCAAAAATCTAAGTACATTTTTAGATTCAGCATATCAAAGAACCCCAAGGTTTCAATTTTTGTTAAAATCAAACTAAGTTTAATTTTGGACCCTTTGGACCTTAATGTAGACCAATTTGAAAACGGGACCAAAAATTAAGAATCTACATTCACAGTTAGATTCGGCATATTAAAGAACCCCAATCATTCAATTTTGATGAAATCAAACAAAGTTTAATTTTGGACCCTTTGGGCCCCTTTTTCCTTAACTGTTGGGACCAAAACTCCCAAAATCAATACCAACCTTCCTTTTATAGTCATAAACCTTGTGTTTAAATTTCATAGATTTCTATTTACTTATACTAACGCTATGGTGCGAAAACCATTCAAAATTTGCGGTCGTATAAAAACTGTTTACCAAACTTTTAATTTTTCGAAATACATGTACTAAGGAATTTTAAACCTAGGGAAATATTACCTAAGCTGTATTTCGCAAAATATTTTTGGAACTTGGTTCTCCAATGCTCTTCAAAAAAATACATATTTGCCTGTTTTTAGCTCACCTGGCCCGAAGGGCCAAGTGAGCTTTTCTAATCACTTGGCGTCCGTCGTCGTCGTCCGTCGTCGTTAACTTTTACAAAAATCTTCTCCTCTGAAACTACTGGGCCAAATCAAACCAAACTTGGCCACAATCATCATTGGGGTATCTAGTTTAAAAAATGTGTGGCGTGACCCGGTCAACCAACCAAGATGGCCGCCACGGCTAAAAATAGAACATAGGGGTAAAATGCAGTTTTTGGCTTATAACTCAAAAACCAAAGCATTTAGAGCAAATCTGACAAGGGGTAAAAATGTTTATCAGGTCAAGATCTATCTGCCCTGAAATTTTCAGACGAATCAGACAACCCTTTGTTGGGTTGCTGCCCCTGAATTAGTAATTTTAAGGAAATTTTGCTGTTTTTGGTTATTATCTTGAATATTATTATAGATAGAGATAAACTGTAAACAGCAATAATGTTCATCAAAGTAAGATTAACAAATAAGTCAACATGACCGAAATGGTCAGTTGACCCCTTTAGGAGTTATTGCCCTTTATAGTCAATTTTTAACAATTTTCATTAATTTGGTAAATTTATGTAAATTTTTACCAAATATAGTTCTCTGTTACTAATGGGCAAAGTTCATGATAGATATAATTGTAAGAAGCAAAATCGTTCAGTAAAGTAAGAACTTCAAACACATCACCATCACCAAAATACAATTTTGTCATGAATCCATTTGTGTCCTTTGTTTAATGTGCACATAGACCAAGGTGAGCGACACAGGCTCTTTAGAGCCTCTAGTTTTCTTTACTGATGAGTCTTTTGTAGAAGAAAAATGTGTCTGGGGTAAAAACATTTAAGCCTTGTATCTATGATGAGTTTTACGTCAATATTGAAATGCTTCCATAAATGTACACCAATTATATCTGTACTTATCATGTGTGTCCTGGTACTTTTCAGACTTTTGAAAGAACAAACACTTGCAAGAATAAACTATGCTAATTTTTACTTCCAGGTATGAGAGATACCTAAAGCGAGCTAAGACTGAAGATTTAACAGACATTGCCGCACTAAAGTGTTTATACAGGACTGGTACTGATAAGTTTGGGAGACCAGTCATAGTTTTTGTGGGGAAATTATTTCCTGTTAATACTGTAGACTTAGACAAGGTTAGAATTAATTTTTAAGGAAGTCATATAAAACTCAGTGTGCAATAGATGATTTCCACAAGGGTACACTTTTTCAAAAACCTAACCCCTCGCCCCCTCAAATTTATAAATATAAGAAATAAGAAATTTGGAAATTTACAATAGACAACACAACAGCATCAGAATGTCATTTAATAACAACTTGCATGTAAGAGTTTCTGTTCTTGAATGGAATTGATATTTTGACCCTATTGGGTGCTTTAGGGATGTACAGCTCTGAGGAGCCAAAAATTTCTGGATTTAAACTTTTTTTCTAAACCTGATTTTGAGGTTTATATGACTGAAAAAAAATAATTGGGGAAGAAAAAAATGATATGGTGGTGTGCTTCTTTTTTTCATATGGCCCTTTGAACAGTCAGGGGAATTACTTAAACAAGTAATATTTAAAATTACCCATACAAGTAATGTTGAAAACGAGGCTATTTTGAATATAACTTATATAAGTAACTTTTATAAATATTAATTTTATAGGGGTCAACTATACATATTTTTAATACTAGCTTTAACAAATTTTCGCAGTCATCTTGTTATTTTTCCCATGAAATATGAAATCTAATCTTTCTGAAACACTAATTGCCTTTCTGACGCACTTATCTTTCATATCGATGCTTTTGGGTCAAAGATTGGTCTCTTGGGACTATTAAAAAATCATTTTCCTCAAAAATCTTGAAGCTAGACAGATATTAATAGATAGAAACTTGTGAATTAATTAAGACTTGAAGTTATTTATAATTTGTAACCCAAAACAATTACATATGTTCCTTAAATAAGTGTTATTACTAATTATTTCAAAGATGTATAAAATAACTTATTCAAGTAATATTTTTGTCATTATTTTTAAAGTAACCCTTAATCTCTATACTCCTCTTAAATCTAATAAATTCTTCATTTTATGATATAAAATACTGTAAAACTTCGTTAAAACTACATTTAGTCCATGCTTCTATTGAAATTTAACATAACTCTATTGAGTTATTTTATAATTTTTCAAAACAAAAATTACCTATACAAGTAACTAAAAAAAAAATACTTGTTTAAGTAATGCCCCTGACTGTTGAAAGTACTTAATTTTGATGATTTTCCAATTTTTCATCAATTTTTATCCATTTTTGGGCAAATTATTTTCGTGAAAAAAATCACAGTTCCACAATTTAACTTTTTTTTTTTTTTTAAAGTTACAGAGTACAGTTGTCCAAGCAGGGTAAGACAATGTATTTTCTATTTTCAGGCATTCCTCTATTTGATACGAGTGTTAGAGCCGATTGCTGAAAAAGATTATGTTGTTGTTTATTTTCACACTCAGTCTACGGCAGAAAATCATCCAACCATGAATTATCTCAAAAACGCATATTGTGTACTGGATGAAAAGTAAGTTTATTTGACAATAGTATTGAATTTCTCAACCTTATTGAAGTTCATCATAGTTTGTACTTGGCTTTAGGACATTTGTTGGAACTTAACTTGAGAAAGTGCTGCAGGGTATAGAAATTGTCCCTTTCCATTTTGGTAGTCTATATAGCTATAAGAGTTATGTGGGGTGTATGAATATTTAGCAATATTAAATCTTAGGGCAATAGCAATAATGTCTAGGGATTAATAAACACTTGCAATAACTCTTTGAGCTGTCTGCAGGTGGTGGGTCAATGCTAGACTAAATTTTTTACCTAACCAAGGTTATCAATTTTTAGAGGCAGTTCAAATTTCAAGCCTTTCAGTTAATTGATTATAAAAGAACAATAAATGATATTTTATACTGACTGAAATCCAGAAAATCCTGTTTTTTGCGCAACAAAAACTCATTTATTCTTTATTTTTATGCCCCACCTACGATAGTAGAGGGGCATTATGTTTTCTGGTCTGTGCGTCCGTTCGTCCGTTCGTTTGTCCTGCTTCAGGTTAAAGTTTTTGGTCAAGGTAGTTTTTGATGAAGTTGAAGTCCAACCGACTTCAAACTTAGTACACATGTTCCCTATGATATGATCTTTCTAATTTTAATGCCAAATTAGAGTTTTTACCCTAATGTCACGGTCCACTGAACATAGAAAATAATATTGCGAGTGGGGCATTCGTGTACTGGGGACACATTCTTGTTTAAAAGTGAATTATTAATTTCAGCATTTTCAACTCCTGAATGAACTTGGCCAATATTTGTCATTTAACAGTCATGTTGTGTCAAGAGAGGAATCCTTTAGATTTTAAGGGATCAGGTGTTCTAACTCCCTCATACTTGTATAGTTATATCCTAGAAAATTTAGACCAAGAAAGAAAAGTTAAGTGGTTACCATACCTTATTTTCTTATTTAAACAAAATAAATTTTAAGACTTGAAATACATTTATTGAAAATCACCTGAATATAATTCACCTTGTATAACCCAGGGAAGTATACACATGGGGCCCTGTGTTTACAATCCATTGTCCAGGGATAAACAGTGGACTCTTATTTTTAAATCACAAGAACAAAAGAATTTCCAAAAACTGTTGTTATATTCTCTTTTACAGATATAAAAAGAATTTAAAAGCTTTTTACGTGGTTCATCCAACATGGTGGTCAAAGGTATAGTTTTAAGAAATAGAATTTAAATTTACTATGATAAAATAAAAAAAATACCATAATTTTATCATGATTTTGTTATTCATATTTGAAAATTATAATTTATGAGGATTTTATAAAAAATCTGTGGTATCTAGTTATTTTCACGATGGTCAACTTATGGTTTAATTAACAAAAAAAAAGCACTGGATGATTCAATGATTAAACTCTTCCACAAACTTAAACATGTTAAAGAAAAACTTTTTTAATATTTTGATTTAGTCAAAATTTTAGAAACATGTATAACAGTCAATTTTTTTATTCTTACATTCTTCTGATTTATGTTTACAGCTGACAACATGGTATTTCACAACTTTCACAGCGTCAGATCTCAAAAATAAAGTATATAACCTGAAAGGTGTTCAGTATTTGTATGGTACAATTTCTCCTGATCAACTTGATGTACCATCATTTGTTATAAACTATGACACTGAGGTTTGTACTGAACTCTATTTCGTCTTAGAAAATTAGCTACATATTTATTACATCCAATGGATTTCCTGTTTGTATGATTTTACCAAATGAGTCATACCATCTGTCCTTTGTTAATATGGGAATTTTTTCAATAACAAATTTTGAAATCTTATCACATAAACTTTAATAATAACTTGAACCTGACCTTCGAGGGAAAGAAAAGGACATTTAGTATAAAATACTTAGATGAGGTATAATTGTATATAAGACAAATGATGTAAATGGTAGAAACTATAGGTTGCCATACAGCCTTTAACAATGAGCAAAACTTATACCCCATAGCTAAGCTCATTATAGATACCAGGATTATAATTTAGTGTTTATGGCAGACCCATGTTTCATCTACAAAATATTCATCAGTGAATCAAAAAAGGTTTGAGAAGCCAAGCTATAGAAGGCCCTGACAATATAAAATGTCAAATTCAAATTAGAAAGCTAACCGCCTGATATATGTACAAAACAACAAACGAAAAACAAAAATGACATCATTTATAAATATTTGCTAACTGAAAACATTATAATGCTAAAACATTGATGTTTATCACATTTTCCTGTGAAGTTAAAGATTATAGCTTCTTAATTTTTGAGACCAAAATGTTATATTTTATCTAAAATTTCCATGAAAATGAAAAGTGAATCTGACAAAAAGGGATGGAATTGTTTTGAAGATGGGTTGCATGTCCATTCTAATATTCAAAGTAATAATCAATGATCACAGTGTACAAGCGGACAGTGACACAAAACGGAAGTTGCTGATCTGTCCGACGGCGATCGGCTCGTTGTTTTTCAAAAAAATATAGAATATCAACACAAAGTGTCCCATAATGGATTGTTCAGCAGCTCAAGGTAAGTGAATAACTACAATGATGTATTTTTGACCATTTAAAGCTTATTTTATGCATTTAGCAACAACCGTCATTTTAAAATAACTCCTGATCATGAAGAGGGGTCAAAATTTTGCGATTTTTCGAGTCATAAATCTTAACAAAACTCCGAAAATTCAAACATTTTCAAGATTTTTAATCGATACATAGTTGAATAATCATATTCCGCATACACACACAAAAGTTTGGTTCATTTTTTTTTTATTATATTGTCACAATTGAATCTTTTCTATTCAAAGTGTACTGTCCGCCTCGTTGCCACCGTATGTTTTCATACTGTCCGATTCGTTGGTCATATTCATGATCGATATCTTAAGCAAAAGTAAGATTGAAACATGCAATTTATCCACATTCATGACCGATTTCCTAGGAAATATCAACATTTATAAAATGTTACTGATTATTACATATAAAAAGCATTGTTAATGCATGCACATGAAAATTTAATATACGTTTCTCTAGTTTGTTTTAGGAAAATGGGGCACGTAGGTGATTTTTATGGTATATTTATTCATACATTCATGTGGAACATTGTTATTTTTATCACTTAAAAACATAAATAGGGGTAATAACTTTTCATGAAAAATACAACCATGCAACAAAAGTTATTTCTAGGCCTTTTATAGCTGACTATGCGGTATGGGCTTTGCTCATTGTTGAAGGCCGTACGGTGACCTATAGTTGTTCATTTCTGTGTCATTTAATTTGTTCTCTTGTTTAGAGTTGTCTCATTGGCAATTACACCAAATCTTCTTTTTTATATTTATAAACGTTTGACACAGAAAATCAAAACAATAGTTTTTTACACCCAGTTTGCGTCTTATTTCACCAATAATCAAACAAATCTCATGGCTTGGAATTCAAGTCAAAAAGAATCAATTGAAAAGTTACGGTGTACTTGAATGGTCCATGAGTTTGTTTTCCTATTGCCTTAGTAGAGGTAAGAATACTTATATACACACATTTAACATGAAGTATGCGGTGAAGCCTTTCTTGTTAAATTTTTTATCATAACTTGCATTTATTCTGTATGAGTTATTATTCAATTCTTATATGTACAAATCATCGATTAAATAAATTAATATGAATACATTCACGTTACTTAATACATGTATTTGTAATCGCTTAGGCAGTTGCGGATCCAGGCGGTCGGGGGTCCGGGGTTGGGAACCCTAGTTACTTTTTTTTTAATCTTTCATCTGGGTATGAATTCTCTCTTAACAATTTCTGGATCCGCTCCTGAATTATATTTTATATTATATTATAATTGTCACTATGTATGTAATAACCATCCTTTTGTAGTTGGTTTGGTATAACACAAAAGTTTTTCGTCTGAAGAATGCATTTATTTTGAATATAAACCTTTATTTTAAGTGTTTGTTCCGGATGGCGAATTATATTGTGGTCTATTATTTCGGAAAATATTTTGCACGAAAACAAGCATGTTGTACAACTATAAGGATTACTAGTACTCATCATGTATATCTGAAAATATAAGCAAAACATTATTTATTTGATGTTCTTAAGTGCGCTGCATCACTCACTATCATCTACTGTTGTTTTAAAATAACTTTTAAACAAGAATGTGACCATAGTACACGGATGCCCCACTCGCACTATCGTTTTCTATGTTCATTAGGCCGTAAAATTGGATCAAAACTCTAATTTTGCATTAAATTAGAAAGATCATGTCATAGGGAACATGTGTACTGAATTCACCATGCATTTATTAGAATATTATATCGGTAGAGAATCTAACAACAAGGTCCGCAAACGATGAATACGAGCAGCAGACATGAGTAAAGGTTCTGGAAGAGAGACCAATGTCCCCCTTTAATTGACACGAGATCCAAGCTGAATATATAATCTATAAATATTTTCCATATATAATCATAGACAGTATCTGTGTTGAATAAAGTTTAAATGTGGATAAATTGCATGTTTCAATCTTACTTTTGCTTAAGATATCGATCATGAATATGACCAACGAATCGGACAGTATGAAAACATACGGTGGCAACGAGGCGGACAGTACACTTTGAATAGAAAAGATTCAATTGTGACAATACAATAAAAAAAAATGAACCAAACTTTTGTGTGTGTATGCGGAATATGATTATTCAACTATGTATCGATTAAAAATCTTGAAAATGTTTGAATTTTCGGAGTTTTGTTAAGATTTATGACTCGAAAAATCGCAAAATTTTGACCCCTCTTCATGATCAGGAGTTATTTTAAAAAGACGGTTGATGCTAAAAGCATAAAATAAGCTTTAAATGGTCAGAAATACATCATTGTAGTTATTCACTTACCTTGAGCTGCTGAACAATCCATTATGGGACACTTTGTGTTGATATTCTATATTTTTTTGAAAAACAACGAGCCGATCGCCGTCGGACAGATCAGCAACTTCCGTTTTGTGTCACTGTCCGCTTGTACACTGTGATGAGTGTGGGGGGTATTTGAATTTTTTTTTTTAACATAATCAAATAAATAAAACAAGTTGGTCGGTTTAATAAAATTTATTCTTAAAGGAAATAGCACATCATCTTTGAACTAACATTTCAATAGTACAAATTTTAATTATATTTTCACAGATTAACGGATTTAGATATTATGTTCCGCCTGAGCAAGAAGAAGCGGCTGGACTGTGACGAAAGCTTTTAGACTTAGATAGAAAGCACACTGTTATATTGTTTTGGAGTATATAAGTACATTTTGGCTTGACTAAGATAGAAAGCAAACTGTTATATTATTTTTTGGAGTATATTAGTACATTTTGACTTCAATATTTTTGAGAGATTTTTTAATATCTGTGATATTACATATGATGATCCTTTATTTAGCATATTTGTAAGAAATAGGGTAATTTTCAACCTTCAATGTTTATAGTTATTGCTTCTTTGCAAATTTTCTTTCCTCTTTACTCTTGGTTGACCTTGAGTTTCAGTTTTACTGAGTGTGATGTTGTAAGTTAACTCTTCAGATATCGATAGAAATCTGCCGACAACCAGTCACTTGAGAGTGAGATTGAAATTTTCCAACTTTGGAAAATAAATTTTCAAATTTCTGATCCCCCACTTATTGGCCACATAATTATAATACATATAGCCTTCTAGTCAATGGCCTAGTGCATATACAGCTAATTTCAATGGTAGAGTCTTTTGTTTGATGTAACCATAGAGTGACACAAAACTGTCATTGAGATTATGTATTAGGCAATACATACATGTATGTAAAAGAATTATATAAAAGTTATAAAAAAAAGTATTTACAAGTGATATTTTATATGTGTATAGTTGTTGATTTGATGACAACAAAATAAAATCATATTCTGATCAGTATTATAGCTAGAATAAAAGGACACATAGTAACGTTAACACAGTTTCTAGTCTGATAAGCCAAACTTAATCATTTTTTGAAGATACAAATTTGAAATAATTCAATAGATTTATTTATTTTTGTTTGATTTATTCATAAAGATATTTTTATAATAATAATTTGCAACTCATTGAAAATCTTGAATAACAACTTTAAATATATAAATGTAATTGTTTTTTTGTTAATGTATGATAAATGTACCAACTTGAAGATTGAAAGAAGAAAATCTGATGATTGAGTGGGTTGATGTATAAACAGGTTATTTATTTATAATAAACGTATTTTTGTATTCTGTATTGCTGTATAGATTTTTTTCTAAATATCATATGAACTTTATATGAGGACAAGAATGAGGTATGGTACCACAAGACGAATGACGGTAATATTTGTTAAACTAATGATAACGATTAACGTTTTACTCCATTTGACACTAACAGTAGCTTCAAAATGAGATTAGAAAAATGATGACAAAAAAAGTCTCATTTCACAAATTCACACTAAAGGTAGTAAAAAACATAGGCTTGACCCTAAAGGGCATTCCTATCCTCATATATATGTGATTTTTTTTCTATATACCATATGAATATGTCAATTTCTTTTACAATGGAGTTGAATATATTTTTTTATTTTCTTAGTACAGATGTGTGGTTTTTTTTATAGAATTCATATTGAATTAAAATGTTATGCTTTATACTTTGAATAATACATGTATGGATATCTAAAAGTTAGAGAGGCCGCAATATATGAAAGGAAAGTAGAAAATATTTAGATATATTTATATTGCTTTATAAGTGCGACTGTGTCTCGGTACAAAATTTTGAATTGTTGTTGTCACCATATGGGATTCATAGTAAACTATTTTGTTAAACTGTGAAAATGACTTGTGTTGTTTATAATTTATTCATGGTGGGATTTAATTAATGGTAATTTTTTTTTTATAAAGGAAAAGGTATGATAAAGACACTTTTTCTGCCCCCTTAAATTCCAAAATCAAAAGTATTATAAATCCTTTAAATGTTCATATTAAACTTTAGTCTGACATCAGTTTTAATATTTTATTTTAGTTTGTCTTACATATTAGCTTTAGGGCTTTAAACTTGCATTTTAGTGCAAAACACCAAAAGCTGAAGTATAACTTTGTGTTGTCATTGATTTAAAGTTATGAGCAGCAGCTTTTCCCAAGAAGATGTTGCTTTGAAATGTGTTTTACAATGATTATAATATGTTTTAAAACAAATTTACAGTCAAGCTCATAAATATTTTAACCAAGATTATATCAGAAATGATTTTTTTTTGTCAAATATATATAATTTTCTTCATGTTTATGACATTGATGTCATAGTGACATTACAAGTAACCTTTTTGTTTTCAGATTATAATAACCTGTTTATTTATCAATAAAATTAACCAAATTTTGAAAGGCTTGAATAAGTTAACTATTTTTACAATTTAAGGGGCCAAATAAAGGCTCTTAATTATCGTACCTCCTTCTTTAACATCTGTGAAATATTTTGTATGTAAATTTTGTTACATAAAACATATACCAGATTTTTTTTAATTTGTTATGAACAAATTTGTCACAAATTAAAATATTGAAACAAGGTGATTCTCTCGAATATTTTCTTCCCAGTTTGTCAATTCCTTGATGTTTCTAGAATACTAATTTCTCTTGTTATATTTGATTAAAATGAACTATGAATTAAAGTGAATTCCATGTAGTCTAGTATGCAAGGTGAGGGGGAGGACAGGGGGATACCCTTCTCCCACCCCTCTTCTCCTTTCTCCTACCCCCATTCTCCTTTCTCCCATTAGAATTAAACATCTCCTTTTGAGATATTTTTTCTTGAAATATTAGATCATTTTTTAAAAGGAGAGATATTTTATTTTTTCTCCTTTCTCCCACTTTTTCTCCTTTCTCCCAGCCTTCCTCTCCTTTCCCTCCCCCTATCTCCTTTCTCCTACCCCCTTTCTCCCTGTCTCCCTTACCCCTGTCCACCCCCTCCAAGGTGTGTCGAACAAGGAAAATCAAGATAATTTACAAAAATATACAGATTGTTGCCAAATAACTTGTAAAACGTGAAATATTTTCAGAACCCCTTGTGTCCTAGGGAGTTTTAAAACATTTCAAATATGTATTCTGACTTATTGCAAGAGACTAATTTTAGGTCAAATAATGGCCTTATTGCCACTGCTCCTTAGAAAATCACGCCAAAGGTGTTGTTTTTTGTCGAGCCTGTGACTTTAGCTGCAGAAAGGTCAATATGTATAGGGATAGTGATCCAAAGACAGCTTTAACTAACTTTTTAGCTTTATATTTGAGAAGGTGGATGCTTCATACTTTGTAACTATATAAGCCTTATGTTGTGAAGTTTCCGTCTGACACATGTCTATTGTCCTTGACCTTGTTTTCATGGACTACTTGAAAAAAGTAAAGATTTTTCATGTTTATTTCTTTCATATTTTAAGTAATACGATAACTATATATGGTATGTGTGCACCTTGCAAGGTCCTCATGTCTGTCAAGACAGTTTTCACTTGACCTCAACCTCATTTTAATTGATCTGTGAACAAGGTTAAGTTTTCATGGTCAAGTCCATATCTCAGATACTATAAGCAATAGGTCCCCTATCTTTGGTGTATGGAATAATTGGAAGGTGAACAAGTCCAAGTGGCAGGTGTCATCTGATCTTGACCTCATGTTCATGGTTCAGTGGTCAAAGTTAAGTTCCTGTGTTTGGGTCTTTTTTTATCTAATACTATATGGAACAGGTCATGAATATTTATGATGTACATGTCAGTCTTGCAGATTTTATTTGACCTTAACCTCATTTTCAAAGTTCATTGATCAATGTTAAGGTGGTACCCAACACCTTCACTAAAACTAATTTGGTTGTTAAATCTTTATAAAATTTTGACAAAGTATTTACTTTGACCATTTGACAAAAATATGAAAATTGAAAAATAATTGAACCAAGCATTTTATCAGAAAAATTACACTGGTTATATAGCAGTTTGACAAACACTTATTTTGATCATTGAGAAGCTTAATATTCCCTTAACAACACAATGAAATCAAAATGTTTATCTGATTTTACAGAGTTATCTCCCTGTAGTGTTAGGTACCACAGGTGGTACCTAACACCTGAACTAAAATTAATTTGGCTCGTTTAATTTTCTTAAAATTTTGACAAAGTATTTACTTTGACCCTCTGACAAAAATATAAAAAAAATCAAAAATATTGAACCAACCGTTTAATCAGAAAAATTACACTGGTTATATAGCAGTTCGATAAACCCTTATTTTGATCATTGAGAAGCTTAATATTCCCTGAACACCTCTACGTAATTAAAGTGTTTATCTGATTTTAGAGAGTTATCTCCCTGTAGTGTTAGGTACCACCTTAAGTTTTGTTGTTTTGGTGTATTTTTATCAAACTTTAAGCAATTAATCAACTATATTTTTTGTAGGGAAGGATTGTAAGGTTTATACGTCTGTCTGGCAGGTATCATCTGACCATGACCTTATTTTCATGGTTCATTGGTCAATGTAGAGTTCTCATGGTGAAGTTTGTTTCTCAGATACTGATTTTAAGGTGTATATGTCTGTCTGGCATGGTTATCTGACCTTGATCTCATTTTCATGGTTAATTGGTCAATGTTTAGGTTTCTTGGTTAAGTCTGTTTCTTAGAAACTATTAGCAATAGGTCAACTATATTTGATTTATTGATTGATTGTAAAGTGTACATATATTTCTCCTTTGGTTTATCTGACCTTCACTTCATTTTCTTTAATCATGTTAAGGCATTTGATACTTGCAGTAAAGCTTTATATCTGGGATTATCAAAAATAAATAAAAGGTTAATAAAGGAAGCGAGAAGTTTCAATGTGTGCACTCTTGTTCACTGAATATTGCATTACTCTGGGGTTGCAATTTTTACCCCTCCCCCTAATGACCAGATGGGTTTGGTTTCAATAAAAACTGGTCACCTTAACATATCCAAGAATACTGGAAGTGGAATTAAACACAAACAATCAATCAATATAAAACCAAAGTAAAATTTCAACAAGTCTTCAGTTTTCAGTTACTGGTATCATTTTTATACAAAAGATTTCAGTGAATGATATTAAAATACAAACAGATATGTGAAATAAAATTTTATTCACAATTTACAAACCAATCAAATTCAATGCAATACCATTGGCACTTATGAGGCATACTATCGTATATACAAAAGTTTACAAAAAAAAAATCTGAAACAATAAAATTCTTGATTGATGTCAACAAATAATATAGTATGATGAAAATGCAATATCTGTTTCTCAAAACTGTGAATATATAAGGTTCCATTTTAGCTATGTGCCAATTATCGTGGATACAAGACGTCAATATTATAAATATGGTGTATATCATACATGTATATCAAAAAATTTGTTGGTCATAGTTTTAAAAGCTGTCAAGTTCATGTTCACAGATTTGACTCAAATTCTCTAACTGGATATATGCCATATTAAAACATATAGCCAATTCACAAAAAGTATAACAGAGACGTGTAACAATGCATTGACTATTTATTATGCCTTAGGTTTTCATGTGTTTTGTACAATAATAATATTTAGGTAAAATTTTCTAAGCTTTTAAGTCTGGGTTTCCATTGATTTTGGAGTGCTGTTGTAGTTATAAAAAGTATGTAGAATATCTATTTATTTTCAATGCACTTAAAATATTTCTCTTGGTAAAAAAAAAGTTAAACAGCAGTGAGACAGATTATGACAATTCAAATGACCTTCACAAGTTTTAATAGTAATGAGAAACAGATAAACTTCAAATGACCTTCAAATACTTCATGAACAGATAATAAATGCTTTAACATGGAAAGATTTAACAATAATCAAACAAAAATTTATAAAAAAATAAATCGAATACAATCCTCGAAATAACATGTTTGTTAGTATACTGAGAATAAAAATGGCATTGAAAGTTAATGGAATATGACCTTTGATGTGTAAAGACAATAGGTATGTACCTTCTATTCCATTGAATAATCTGACAAAGAATAGAATGACTGATAATGTTAAATTAGTAAAATTACACCATAACTTGTCATATTTAATTGAAAAACCCTTGGTTTTACTGATCTAGAAGAAGACACTTAATTTGTTTGCATAGAAAAAACAAATGAATTCCCTTGTCTTTACTGTAAAATCAAGTCCTATATATAATTTATAAATTAATTGTGGATAATTAAATTGATTCAATCTAACCACACATAAGAGTGGTAATAAAGAACTTTAATGCCCTAAGCTGTAATAAAAAATTAACTTTCAATGATATTTTTAGACTCAGTGTAATAATTGACCAACACACCTACATATGATTTTATACTTACATTGTATAGAAATGTTTGGAATGATGATTGTTTAAACAATACTGAAAATAATATTTTTTATGCCTCAAAATTGTCACTTCCTGTTAACTGCTATAAAAAAGTTAATAAAATTATTTGAAAGCTTTAGAAATACCACAAAATCAAATGGTCAAACATCTTGTTGTATATAGCTGCGTATTATAAAGAAAATTGTGGCTGTTCTACAAAAAAGATACTGGTAACACTAATCCCTTCAAGAGGCCTTATGTAAATGTATGCATTTTAATCATATCTATCTAAACATACATGGATATACCTGCCAACTTTCACAATATTTGGGGAATTGCTCCCATGGGAGGTTGACCTGAATTTAGAAATTCTTTAAACTGAATTCCTCAAAACAGGCATTGCAATGATTTAAAAGGGTATGAAAGCACAAGCCTACTCAATTAAACAATATGGAAGTAGATTAAAAACACAATGATGATGATGGAAGCTTTTAATGACCTTGACTGGCCAAAAAGCCCTTGCATACTAATAAAAATAGAAGAGGAGAATTATAGTTCCCCTTTATACCCGTAGCCAGGGGATTCGGGACACTCCCCCCCCCCCCCCCCCCTTGAAACCAAATAAGCACTGTTAAAGTCGAACATTCTGTTCAAATTGTGACTGTTAAAGTCAAGTACACGAGTCCAAATAACCCCCCCCCCCCCTTGGAAATTCCTGGCTATGGGCCTGCCCTTGTGCTTCAAATCCCTCTTGAAGATTTTGAAAAGTTGGCAGGTATGTACATTGGTTTTTGATTCATTCAACAAATTATAAATGTAACAAGCAACAAATATCTACAACTACTTTTAGTACATACACTGTATACGTATAATGTAATTGAAAAACAGATGACACATTGATAACTGGCCCATGGTAAGAAGAACTCAGAAATGATCCAATCATGTGCATACAAATTTGAGCAGACGGCTTATCAAAATGCATATATAGTCAAACCTGCTATAAAGGTCATCTCTATCAAGGTCATTCTCTTTTTTTCCCTCCATTGTAGTAATACAAATACATTTGAACCTCAATTCAAAGGTCAACCTATCTTATGTGGTCAGTTTTCAATGGCTCCAAAGGGTGAACTTTATTATACAGGTTTGACAGTACTTTAAAAACAAACAAAGAAATAGAAAAAGTTTATCATTTTTTTCCTGAAACACTTTCAGCAAATGCATTTTGAAAACCAAAATTATTTTTGTTAGCTGAATGATAGCAAGATCTACCACTACATGTATGTTAATGGTTAGTTTTCTTTGAATAAAACGGAATCAGGGCGCAAATTCACACCATTTTTCTAAAACTAAATTTACATATATCAAGAGCTGTGTTGTTATGGATACTCTAATAATCATTTGATGCCAGATAGAGAAAAATATGACATGAGCAACGCCTATAATATGGTAAATTTTCTAACATTTTCATCTAAGTTTATTTACTCTTCTAGTTGCAGATAAACAGAACAAAGCTACTTTAACACTTACTGATGAACATATGAAAAAAAGACTTGCTAATTTTTCTCCAACCATTTAAAGCGTGAGGATGAACAAAACTTGTTCATATACAAGACAAAAAACACAATAAAATAAACAAAAAACATAGTTATAATATCATGAATATCTGCTGTTTATCATTAGGAATGGATTAAAGATATAATCTTACAGTTCTATACGATTTCTATCAGGAATATCTCAAAAGTGGTAGTACAATTTACATGATTAAAGTTTTTAGTTTTATATGCTTTTTATGGAATTTGTGCTATTCTTCAAAAAAATATTTCTAACATAATGAGAATTCCAGATAAAATGATCATGAAATATATCTTGTTAAATCTAATTAAATTTCAAAATTTTTATATTTTTTTAAACTTTCATCAGAGAGCTTTAAAATGGTTCTTTCAATCTGGCATAGTTCTAATTTCTTAAAGAAAATTTACTTCCCTTCAGAGAAATTAGACATTTTTTTGATGTTTTATCTTGTCAATGTACAACCACCTTTGATGAAATTCCTTGCAATATATACAAAAAAATAAAACTAAAAGAGTAAAAATTTCAGGAAATATACATCCTTTTGTCAAATTAAATCTTAAGAAATACAAACTAAATGAACACACATCGGTTAAGTCTTTTGTCATGCAAATAATTCCCCCATGAACAAACTTTATACAAGTGTAGCAGCCAAAATTTCCTGGTCTGACATGGGATAAGCTTGAGGTGTTACGAAGTTCCCGCCATAAATCACATGTGATGGTAACTCTGATAAGCCATATTTCGATGACAAATTAGAATGAGAAGTTCTATTTCGGTTACAATCCACGTAATTCATACTGTCGAGGAAATCTAAATTTTTGTATGGCAGCCCATTGTCTTGTTCAATCATCCCGTGCTTGTAACAATCTACATTCTCCTTATTATTTTGCCGCAAACTGCCATTGAATTTTGTAACGGAACTTTCAGAATTGTTTCGTCCCCTATTGAAAACCAATCTTTCCTCGGCACTGTGAGATTGGTGAGTTGTATCAACTGTCTGAAAATGTTGTCTTTCTTCCGCACTGTTAGATCTATGGAATCTACTCGGATAGTCGTAATTTAGTCTTTCATTGTAACCATTTTCTGGGAGCTGTGGCGGTACATGGTCATAGTTTGAATGAAGGTCATCATTCAAGGTCACAGACTGACAATATTGACGTAAGTGTTCTGGTTGATCCATCTGCATTTGACGAACAAGATTTTGATTGTTTAGATGAGTTAAGTTCACAGTCTTGGCATTCATTTGAACACATCTTGGAGATTTAACAGAAGCAATATGATGATGTTTGTGATGTGGATGATTTAAACGATGAGAATCATGATTATGATGCTGGTGATTATCCTGATTCTGATAATGATGATGAGCATGATTTTGATTAACTTGTGATTGTTTTGTATATAGTGATCCCTGATGACTGGCTTCACTGGAAGAAGCTGAAGCACTGCTTTGACTTTCTTCACTGTCAGAAGACTGAGTGGTAGATTCAGTTGAATCACGATTCGACTCTGATCTTGATTCAGTTGAATCACGATTCGACTCTGATCTTGATTCACTTGAATCATGATTTGACTTAATTCTTGATTCTGGTGAATCAGAATTCAACTTAGTTCTCGAATCACACAAATCATGATTACATTGAGCTTTTGATTCAGGAGAATCATGATTATGCTGAGTGGTTGATTTGGATGAATCACTTTTCAACTTTGTCTCTGATCTAATTGAATCATGATTTGAATGCATATAATTTGGATGTTGATCCGATTCCTGTTCCAAACGTAATATTGACAAGTCCATCTGATTCAATGGAGTCACATGATCATAGTTTTGTAAAATATTCTCAAAGTTCTGTTGACTTGTCAGAGAACTGTGCTGAGTCAGCATTCTATTATTATCATTAAACTTTCCATGAATTGCTGGAATTTCTTCTGGAGTACTGATAATAGTGTAACCAGTGAATGGGCCGTGACTATAAATATCACTTGAGGATGAGCTATGACGACTGCTGCCTTGTGACGGCTTCCTAACAGACGGTTCACGACTTTGCGAAGTTTTCCGTGAGGAAGGTTCACTGCTTTGTGATGTTTTTCGAACAGATGGTTCACGACTTTGTGAGGATTTCCTTGAGGAAGATGTTTTCCTGACCGGAGGATCGGTCACAAGTTCTAAATAAGTCGGTGTACCATTCGTCTGAGGATGTAGATAGTCAGCTGATGCGTCACATGGCTCAGGAGAATCAAATGATGTGGCACGATGAATAATCTTTCTGTATAACTGACTGTCACTCTGTAAAAGATACAAATTTGTATTCATTTACAACTAAATTAGATTAAATATATGGGTAGATGTATATTACAGGAAAAGCATGCTTATTTTGTGGCATTTTCCTTTGATATATTGTTTTTTTCTCTTTGATCCTTACAATTTTGGCCAGATATCATGCATTTCCTTCATGAAATCTTGGAAGTATTGGAAAAGGGCTTTCTCTTGATTTTTTCACATTTTATTATCCCAACATTTTAAAGCTTTTAAAAACGTCTGGGCTTTACTAAAGTTTGTGAACATCCGTTTTCTTAGGTTTTTGGTTGATATTTATCTCACTGGTAATCGATCATACAACATCACATAATTTAGAGTAAAATTTTAACTAAGGCAACCAAAAGTTGTGCCAGTCTTTATTCAGAAAAAGAACTATACATGATAAAAATATTAACCAACTTTTTTCATCAGATACATTTTTACGTATTTATCAGATTTGGTGGTGATTTATTTTTCGCTATTTTCACACCTTTCTAACTTTGTTAGTATTATCATAGACGGCAGATCAAATATTGATATATTCCTGACAACTTATATTAGTGTTATTTTTCTTCTTCATCAGTCACAGATATATCGAACTCACAAAAATTAGTTTGTAACCATTTGTTAAACTTAGTATAATAGTACTTACATTGTCATGTCCAAGTGATGAGGTCGTTCTCTGGTTTGTTTTGTTGTTGAGGGGGCGGGGGTGGTGGGGGAGGGGGAGGTGCTGGTTGTCTAGGTAACCATCCACTGAAACAAACAATATAAAATGTCATAATTGTTCACAGAAACACTTATAAGTCTGTAAAAAAAAGTATTTTAATGAGAATTACAAAAATAATATTTTATTATTTAATTCTTAGTTTAAAGCTACAAGTGTATCCTCCAAACCAAATATTCCATATTTAAGTTAAAGCAACATATTTTTTTTTTATTTGATAACAAATGATGATTCTTCTAGCTCATCACATGTATCAACCAACCATGTATGCTATATTTCAGAAGCACAGGTCAAATCCTCCACTATGTATAAAACTTTACCCATTTTCATCATAATATTTTAAGCACTTTAAATTAATCATTTGACTTAGTTGTTTTATGGTAAATCTTTCCTAATAGAAAATTTGTCCAAATCAGGAAGTGACTTAGTCTATTTTTTTGGTCTTTTGAATTTTCCTGATTATATTGTTTTAGCCTTTTTAAAAGATAAAACAGTATGCTTTCTATGTTTTTTTAATCTCTGGATTTTGGCAAAGATCTTTTCAATAGTTTGTAATGCCTTAGAATTAGACTGATAGATTATTTATCCAGGTCCAGAGGCAAAAATTTCATGCATGTGCAGAACAATAATGTTCAATTATTAGGAAATCACCAGAAATATCAGTATTCATAATTTGAAAGGCAAGATATGATATGTACTAAAAGTTTGATGGAATAAAAACATACAAACTCAACATAAAACAACAATCAAAATTTGAAATTAGTAAAAAAATTAAATAATTGAGTCCAGAGTGAGTTCTTAGAATGTGGAATTCTAAAATCTCTCTTTCTTGTCAATTTATAACGCAAGAAAATTTAAACATCAATGCAAATACATAGATATGCATTTCTTGCAAAATTTCTCTAATTGAAACAAAAAATTTACAACAAATACATCTTCCATATAACCAATGTCAGAAAATACAAAATGTCAATGAGCATAAGAAACAAGAAGAAAAGACCGGTTTGCCGAGCTTTTCACTTGTTTGGTAATAAACACAAATAAATTTGATATCTTCTGACAATGTAAATACATTATTTTTTTTATCCTGCAATTTATCATTTTTGCTAAAAAGCTCTTTTTTTATATTGTTGTTTTTTAATTTCTAGTAAAAATATAGAAAACTAACAACAAAATGACATGTAATTTCTATATTAATGATTTGGATAATAAATAAAAGAAACAGAAGTCCAGTACTATATTGTTCATATCTATAAATATATCGGACTTTGTATGTTAAAAAGGTTAATTGCAGGATAAATAATCAAAAAGCACATACACAGTATGAAATTTAACAACTAACAAATGAGTTTTAAGCAGATGTCAGATGAATGTACGAAGCGTAACATAAAAATCAAATTTCGTAAATAACATGTAAATAGATGATTATTAAATAAGGCTAAAATATGAATACAAAATGGCCACACATGAAATTTAACAAAATCAAACAGAAGTAAACAACATGGTCACACACAGGATACCTTTCGTCACGATTGACTTTGTTGACCGATGAAGGATGGACATCTTGGCGATTACGCCAACTATTTCTCGATCGTCCAGCACCTCAATAAAAAACATTTAATGTCTCAATTTTTGCAACAACAAAAATTAATGGTCTCGGAATATAAATTTTGATACTTTTAATATTACTATACTATATACAGAAAAAATTATAGTCATATTTTGTTATAAGATTTGTGCTGAAAAAGCCTTCACATTGCAATAACAACTAAATTGGAACCTTAATATTCATGTGCTTATTCCAAAATGTCTTTCATTTAATTATGTTCGACCCACCTTATACTGACCATTTTTTTAAATATTTATTTTCCTATTTCTAAATTATCTAATATAATTACCATCGACAGGCCTGGTCCTGACAGGCATTATATAATCAGCTAACAATGTGACACATTTCTCAAGGAACTGTTCTAACTGTTGTAAAATGTAGGTAAAGTCTGGTCTATCTTCTGGGCTGTAACTCCAGCAACTCTTCATGAGGACAAATCTGAAATATACAAAATATACCCAATATAAAATATGGTCTCTCTTCTGGGTTGGAACTCCAGCAACATTTCATGAGGACAAATTTACAATATATACAAAATAAATAAATGTTAAAAATATGGTATCTCTTTGGACTATGTAGGTTATAAGTAGTCTGGTCCCTACTGTAACTCCATAACATTTCATGAGGTATTTATCTTTATTATAAAAAATGTACCGGTATATCAAATTCAAAATCTTTTCTCTCCTTAGATTCTTTAGATCAGAAAAATATTCTAAATATAAATTCTAGTTTTTGAAAAATATGGTTAAAGTACAGGTGAATTACAGTCTCTTGTTAGGTCATACTCAAGATAATGTGATAGCTGATAAAGAAGAAAGAATTACCAATCATATTCACTGAGGACAATTTGAGGCAGAGGTGAAAATACATTTTTAGAACTTAAAAATATTTTATTTAAAAACTTACAATTCCTCTGGACAATGTTCTGGTTGTTCTAACTGACCACCAGATCTGACATAATGTAACACTTCAATATTTGTCCTGGCTTGATAAGGCTGCTGACCGAATGTAAGGACCTCCCACATCATTACCCCAAAGGCCCTGAAATAAAACATCATTTTTATTTGACAGTTTGAAATTTCAAGTCCCAAAGTTCACATTTTTATTCAACATTGCCAATATATTTTTCAAAGTATCTATTTATCAATCCAGTTTAATATCTCCTCTAAAATATTTATTTCATGGTATTGGTTAAGCCACTTGAATGCTATGATAATTTTTTGAAATATTTTTTTTCTAAAGACTATTACTTAAATATTGTATAACCCATATATATCAGTCTTACCTTTGCTGGTTAATAATGGAAATATACATAAGAAAAAAAACACAAAAAAAAACAATTACAACAATTTTCAGTGAATAATCATATTTCAACATATACAGCATATTGAACAAAGCTTTTAATCTCATGAAAAATTATTGCATGCAAAGCAGGACAAATTTTATTTTAAATTATTCCCAAAATCAACTGATAATATGCTGACCAAAAAGAGAAAGTTCTTTTTCAATAATTTGAATTTTAAAAGTACAAAAGCTTTTTACTATAAATATAAACATACCATATATCTGACTGTGTTGTAAATATTCCATCTACCAAAGATTCCGGGGACATCCATCTAACAGGAAGTAATCCCTCGCCTTCTTTACGATAATAATCACTTTTATAAATATCTCTGGCTAAACCAAAGTCTCCTATTTTGACAACTATTTCTGATGGAACTTTAGATGAGACGAGACAGTTTCTAGCTGCTAAATCTCTGTAAAGAAAGTCAAATAGAATTGAAAATGTGTCAAAGAAACAACCCGACAAAAAGGCAGAAAATCACCTAAGGCCAGCAATGGGTCTTCAATACAGTAAGATTATCTAAGGGCTATTTCTATAACCTGAATATTGGAGGGTAAATAGGTCATTACAATTGAAGGACACAGTTTATGAATCATTAATGGCTGTCTGTTTGTTCAAGGTCATGTGAAAAACCATCCTACTCTACAACACCTATTTCAGTAGAAAATCCCTAAAAGTACTGTATACTTTTATATAAGTACTTTAGGTGTAACACCACTAATTCAGGCCCGGCCAGAAAGCACATACCAGAAAGTAGTACATATTTAACACAAAATAGTTCCTACGCATGAGTGTAACTTTCAAAATATGTAGAATATTTAGGTATTGTTGGTATCAAATGAAAGCTGAAGGACTGGTGATCATTGTAGAACACTTTTGGACTTTTAATTTTGAATATTAAAAAAACTGCACCAAATTTTAAAAAGAGGGTACATTTAGTCTGTTTGTCAGATCTGAAGTACCTGTTTTGGTACATCCGAAATTCCGGGAACCAGTTCTTTCTTATATGCAATGTAAGGTATGTTGATTTTTTCAGTAGAAGACACCATAAAGTGTTGCTTTGACATGCAATGATTGCCACTTTATTTGAACTTAAAATGAAAGAGGTGTGCCTGGTTGAAATGGAGAAATTTAACATAGAAAGTAAAGGGACCATGAATTAGTGGTGTACTTCCTTTATACTTATATATATACTGTGGATTCATTTATATTCGTTGGATACCAATTTTTGTGGATTTCGTGGGTACAGGAGAACCACGAATTCAAATGTTCAACGAATAACAAATTTTCTAAAGGAATGAGTGTAGACTTTGCCAAAATCACGAAATTAAATATCCACAAATATGTAAATTTTCCTCAAACCACGAAAATTGATACCCACGAAAATAAATGAATCCACAGTTCTCGCAGGTTTGTTTTAATTGAGGAGGGAAATTATATTTTTGTTGATACTTGTACCCATTGCAACAAAACGTTTTTCTAGATTTTTCAAACCTTATTGAATTATTCATAGCAGAGAAGATTTTTTATATTCTCACCTGAATCATATAAATAAATTACTCTAACACAAAAATAAGCATCGAGATTAACAGGTTGCTATGGTAATGAGCAGTCAAAACTTTCAGCCCTTAATTATTTTCATTTACACAAATTTGATTATCTATTTATAAGGATAATTTCTGGATACATGTACTAAAATTCTATCATAAGTGATGTTTTTAACTGTTCATCATTTTCTTATCTTCATATTTCAAATGTCCCTTCCTAAATATCTATTACTTACCTGTGAACAAAATGCTCTCTTTCTAAATATTTACATCCCCTAGCAACATGAACACAAATCTTCACTAAATCTGTTAAACATAAACTGGTAGAGTTTGTCTGAAATTGGAAAAACAAAAGATCTTAAAAGTATTGACCAATTTCATAATGTCTGCTTACACTAAAATATTATTATTTGCACCATTCAGTGGGTAAACTCTTCTTAAATTGCTTAAATTAAAGTTCTATCAAGCAATGGTTAAATAATATTAGAATAACTCTATCAAGAATTCAAGAATTTATTTTAATAACTACAAATTATTCACAAATGTACTGATTTGTCACGCACTGAATATTTTGTTAAATTCATTTTGATGCATTGCTATCTACAATGTCTTGACAACATTAGATGTTTCTGAAAGACATCAGTGTAGTGAAATTTTTGGTTTGTATTGTACTAAGAAACCACAGAATTTTAAAGCAACCAATTAAATTCTATAGAGAAAGAAAGTAGAGATAATTTTCTGGTTACTCACCGACATCCCTCTACATGTCCTTAAATAAGACAACAGGTCACCACCCTCCATTAACTCTAGTATAATAAACTGTGGATCATTATCTAGGCAGACGCCCAGTAAACTCAGGATGTGATCGTGTTTAAAATTACTCATCAATACTGCCTCCTTCAGAAACTCCTCTTTTTCATGGTCTGATGCACTTTTTCTCAATGTCTGCAAAAAATATTATATTTATTCTCTGTAACAATATGATAATCTTCAATCTAAATTGTGTACAAGAAAACATGTATTGTTCATAACATCAAAGATTGAGATTCACTCCATACCAGGTTTAAAGAATTGAAATTCCAAATATGAATACAATAATATAATTTTTGATCCATCATTTTTTTCTGAAGTCTTCATCATTGAGGGGGGATAGGAGGGGTGCTGATCCCGAAATCCCTGGCTTAAAAACATGAAATCCTGAAATCCCGGACTTAAAAACACGAAATCCTGAGGTCCAGAAATTCAAAAAAAAGAATTCCCGAATCCCGACATCCCGAGCTTAAAAATACCCGATCCCAGAGTCCCAATAAAGGTCCTATCCCCCCTCATCATTCTGTTTTAAGCTTTTGAGGAAATTCATCATGAAGTTTATTAACATTCAGTAAAAAAAAGACAGCAGTCTATACTATATGTATTTTTTAAGACATTACCTACATAAAAGGAATTTCATTAAATGTAAATTCTTTTAAAGCAGCATTTATCATGTCACATATTTCACATCAATGAAATCATTGCAAAAGAATCGTAATTATTGCAAGTACTACAAACCTTCACTGCAGCTTTTGTTTCTCCTGAGCTATCACTTAAGATATTCTTTGCCACCCCTTCAAAGACTTCACCGAAGGCACCACTTCCAAGGAATTTGGTCAGCATCAACTGGTCCCGTCGGAAGTGAGGCAGTTTGGCAATATCACTGTCAGTAGGAACAACGCTGAAAAAGATTAAAAATTTTACAAATCAAAGATAATTTTTCGGGCCAAATCTGAAACTACATGTTTTTCAAAATGCATTTAGTCTGCAAAACAAAATTATATATCTATGAATTTTTCTGTATTCCTTATGACATCATGTATTCTAAAACTTCAATGACAAATTGAATAAAAAATCACCATGTCAATTTCAAATTATTTTCCAATAATGAATGCATACAATTGTTTAAAATAACCTACTTGATAGCATATAATGTGTTACTCTCAGGCGCTGTGTGCAGTGGGAGCTCTCTCAGAATAGCTAGCTCATGGTCTGGGCCTCGAACAATGAATTCTTTTGGTTTCCTATTTTTTCTATTTCTTTTTCTCATTACTGCAATATAAAACAGTACATCATGTATAATGTAATACATCTGCTAAAATTTGTATAGTGCTGATATTTTGGGGCTTCAATTAAGAAAGATATCATAAATTTGATAAGTCATGCTCAAGAAAAGTTTTTTACAGATTAATTTTAGAGGATAATTTGTCACAAGGAACTGACGAAAAAAAAGTTTACAGTAATTTGAAACAGGAAAATCAGGCAGGATTTTTGTATAATCAAAACTCACCATAACAGATATCATAAATTTGATAAGTCATGCTCAAGAAAAGTTTTTTACAGATTAATTTTAGAGGATAATTTGTCACAAGGAACTGACGAAAAAAAAGTTTACAGTAATTTGAAACAGGAAAATCAGGCAGGATTTTTGTATAATCAAAACTCACCATAACATATAACAAACAATAGCACCACCAGGAATACAAACACAAATGAAAGGGAGATAACCACAATGGCTACTGTGTCGTCTGCTGCTGCAACAATATCTGTAAAATAAAATAAAAAAAATTAATATACCAGTAAAAACAATAGGTAAAACTTGTTATCACCTGAATTGTACTTACATGAGCAACACATAGAGTACAGTGCCAAATGTGGAGTAGGACTTGCCTATCCTTCCAGAGAATCTGAGATCACCCCTGGTTTTTGGTAGAGTTCATATTAGTTACCTATGTTGTGTTTTGTATACAATTGCTTAACAGATCAATCTGCAGATTATTGCTTGGGTTATTTTTTTTCTGTAATGCAATCCTTGGTGGTGGGTTGGGTGTTAGTGACACCTCTCCATTAATTTTGATAGGGAGTGTACAGGATTTTCACTGCACCCTAGCAACTATAAGAGTTTTTTTTCAAATAATAGAGGAATTAAAGTACGTACATACATACATACTTATGTTACAGCTGTATTACCTCTATATACAAAAGCTGTACTGTTATTACTGAATGGTCCAAGTCCGTTAGCATTGTCAGCAGCCACACGGAAGAAGTATTCTTTACCACTGGTTAAAACACCATCATCAATTACCCAACGAGCCTCAGTTCCATTATATACCTCAGTCCACATCTGGTAGTTGGTGCTCCTGTAAAAAGATATGGGAATAAAATAGGGAACGTGTCAAAGAGACAACAACCCGACCATAGAGCAGAAACAAATTCATTCAAATACAAACTTAATCAACATTTCAAATCGTGGGTCAATGATGCAAGATCTCAATCATAAACTTCACTTCAAAACCTTTATTTCTCTACCTTAAAATCAAAACTTAGCAGAACTCCATAAGGAGTATACTCACCAATACTGAAGTATATAATGGAGAATTACAGCACCATTATCATTAGGTTCTGACCATTTAACCTCATACCCTTGGGTTGACAAGGACTCTGTTATTGGTGGATCAGGTACACTTGGAATGCTTGCTGTAATAGAGAACAGACCAATGAAAATATTGTAATATAGTCACATGATGATGGATAAGCCAATCAATATACTGCTTGCTATAAAAGAATACAAGATCTTACACTACAGAAACAGAATGTGCGAAGGCTGTACAGCCAGTCAAAATTGTTAAAAACTTCTATTTTTTTACTACAGTAAATTCATAAATTATTGCAAGGATTTTATAAAAGCATGCGCCAATAATGCTACTAGGTGACCAAAAGTTTCGCAATAATAAACATAACAATCAGACATCTGATATATATATGTTTGCATATTATCCTAAAATTGCAATAATTAATCTCATTTTTTTGGCCATTCTTGGATAGTACAAATAATAAATGCACAAAATATTTTCTTATGTACAGAGTATCTGAAATTTATAGATGCAAAAAATAAATAAGCAGACAATGGCTAGTATATTTGACCACTTAGGACAAAACACCAACACTGAATTCACAGTGCAAAGATGTAAAACATTGAATAGAACCACTATATGATACTTACACTGTGTTCTGAACATAAATCTATCTCCACCGGTCCAATACATTTTAGTAAAAGTCCCTTTGTATAAAAGGACCATACGAAAACAGTAATCAGTGAAGGGGTCCAGGTCTCTGAATGTTATATTGAATGTCTGGTTAGATGATGTATAATAAGGGAGATCACCCATATTGTTCCAATTAGCTTCTTTTGCATAGGGACACTGAAAAAAAATCGATATTTTTTAAAAGATTTTGACAATATCAAAATATTTTTTTATGTCTGATTATTTCAAAACTTTATACAAATTCTGCTGAATATTTGTAGTCATTATGCAGTATATAATGTGTATAAAATAACTGTATAATAATTCAAATTTCTGCATTCTTATTAACTTAATGTTAAATAAACTTTTTGCTAATTTTTGAAGGCTGTATAGTGACCTATCTAGCTGTTAATTTCCGAGTCATATAGTCTCTTAGTTGTCTCATCTTCTTTTTTACTAAAAATAATAAATTGAATCTGCAGATTCATTTCATTTCCCAGGTATCAATTCTAATTGGATTGAGGAAAACTTTTATTTTCCATTAGCTGTTTCTGAATCTATTGCATTATGGGTCATTTTCAAATGAGTACACAAAAATGTTGTGATTGGTTTAAATTGCTGCAAACAATGGAAATAAATCCAATGACAATCATGATGATACTGTCAATGAAATTACCCATAGTCCTTTACATTCCTAAGCAACCAAAAGATTCCCTGATGATGACTTACCTTTATGTACTGAAACTTGGCTATTTCCACACTTCCATCAGAGGGTGATGTCCAACTTATGGTTAAGTTATGTCTAGCAGACGACAGTAGAATTATGTCCCCTGGGAGTTCAAATGTTCTTATTGTTTGAGGATCACTTGTATTGAAAATCTTCTTTTCAGAGTTGGCAGCCTTCACCTGAAAGAAGATTTCTAGAGATTAAGCAAACAGTATAATTAAAGGTTACCATGAGACCCCATTTATCTTCAAAGTCAACTTTTACATTCCTTTATATATAGCCTTTAATAGAAGCCTGGTATTGCGGATGAGTTTTTACTATTGATGCTTTCTTTTTTCAAGAATTACTTTAATTTATTGCTTTTGCTAGGAGAAGGAAAATTTTCTTGTTGAAACCATTTCATAAACAGTATTCTTATGCATTATATCTAAAGAAAACATAAACAAAAGAATATGTTTAAATGTCAAATTATTTGGTTGTATGCATTAAATGATACCCTCTAAATGTAGTTATTTTAAAAAGTTATTTGAATCCTTGACCACTAACTGACTTGAACCCAACATCTTGGTTTATTTGTATTTTAATATACCTCTATAGTGTAATTATGATTTGGCAGTAAGTTTGATATCGTCTGCTCGTAGACATTTTGATCATGTGACACATTGACCTCTACTTCTGCCCTCAACAATCCTTTGTTAGTCTGGGTTGACCAGTGAATGGCATAGACCAAATCTTCTGGAGGGCCATTAGAGACGGTGGGTCTAGACCATTTCACATTAATCTGTTCTGGAGATGTTCCAATCAAAGATTCTATTGTTGCTTTGTGAGGTACTGGAATAAAAATGGTAATATTACTGCTATTAAAAACGTTAAAATGAGGTCTTAGAGGACATTTTCTTAAGTTGAGATTACTTGAAAAGATTCCAATATAATAAATGATTATTTCATTCAAAACCGTAAATTTTGTTATTGAAAAATTTCCAAAGGTATTTACAGACAAGACTAACGTTTTTGTTTTTCTTATCATTATAGCAACAAATATAGATAGTGTCTTTATGAAATAAACCTATGAGTTACCTAAAATTTTAAGTCCAAATACAAAGAGGTAGAACTTGTTTATTGTAAAGTATATGGTAACCTATGATATTGTGTTGCATTTGCCATATTTGTTTGTTGTTCAATGTTTTAACATAACTGATGCTATCACCAAGTTTTCTCTTTTAAATCGTTTCACATTTGTCCTTTTAGCCTGCTATGGCTTACAATAGTGTAATATTAACCATAATTTCATCTAGTTTAAATTGTCTTTATCATTTGTTATACAAAAAAAAAAAAATTTAAATTCATATTTATCTAAACAAACCTCCTGCTCTAGTCTGGAATACTGTTGGAGAACTCAAAACCTCAGATAAATACTCTGTGTAGTAGTTACTGACGGCCCCATGCACTATGTACAGTGTATAGGGCTGTAGCTTGGTCAGAGTTATGGTGTTGTTGTAAGAGGCCTGAAATATAACAATAGTTATTCTACACACAGCTAAATACATGTACATGTACAATAAGTAATCCAAGAATTGAAATGAGGAAAATCATGACCTAACATCAATGATGTTTCACACATGAGTTAATTAATTGCAATTAAATACACGTACATGTACAATAAGTGTACATTGTCAAATGATATTTGTAGAATAGAGAATCCATGAAATCAAATAGAGGCCGGTCAATAGAAGCCTCAGTAGCAGAGTGGTCTAAGTAGTTCAAAGCCTATCAACAGTGAGGTTGTGAATTCTAGTCCTACAAATGGCAGGTGCCTTGACTCCAATCTTAATCGACGAGGATTGTTAGATTTGAAACCAAAGGTCAGTTGTTCTCTATAGCACTCAAGCTTTCTCCACCAATAAAAACTGGCCACAGCAAAATAATTTGAAGGCTGAAATTTCATTTGCTGATAAAAAACTTACCAGAACAAAAAGTAGCATGGACTGTTGTCAGATTATTGTAAGTGTGGACAAAGCTATGTATTTCATTCACAATAAATCAATACGAGACACCATCTTACCTCAGACATACAACCACTGCCAGCAGAACCACACGGCTGGGTCCCTGCCTTATAATATACTGAATACTTAGTATCAGGAACAGAGATACCAGTACAAGACAGTGGCCAGGTGATGGGTTCTAGTTCTAATTCAATGGTCTGGTTTGTTTTTTGTGTCAAGGTAACAGAACCTTTATATGGTTGAGGATAAAGACATTCTGTAGCTAAAATAAAAGAAACATAAATAAATTTCTAAATGTCGTAAAAATACATACAAGGGTGTGCATTGGGATTTACCCTTATCAGAACTTGGAAACTATTGAGTAATGTTTCGGGATATCAGAAAGAGCGCTTAATTTTTTCCAGGAATTTGAGTTTATTCAAGGTACATCAATTAAAAGACAGAGATCTGGTTTTGATAATGAAGCCTAAAACAATAAAATAAAGCACTTTCCCTAATAATTTAAGCTAAGTGATCTGCCTTTTTTGTTGTTTTTAAAAATACAAAAAAATCAGATTGAACTCTAAGCAATACAAATTTTATAATTTTCTGTCAAATCAAGTTTCATGCTACATATATACTAAAGCAAAAGAGCTGCAGATGTGTAATTAAACTTATTACATTAGTTGCAATCAATTACATTGATTTCCCAGTTAAATAAAAACCGATAATTTCACATGTGAAATAAACGTGGTTATTTCACTCTTTGACGTCATACAACAATGAAGTTATCAAGATGTAAATAACAACGGATCAATCCAAATTGTAAATGCATAGAAAAGATATATAGTTCCTTACAGGTTTTACATTAATTTCTTTATAAGAACCTATTTGCCAATGCAATAAAAAGAATAACTTATTAAAGATTTCAAATATCGAGAAATATTCAACTCGTGACCGAACAACACTGATAATTAACTCATGCGCTACACGCATTCTTGACTTAATGTGTTGTTCAGCCACTCGTTGAATCTTTTTCTCTATTTGAATTCTTCGATTAGTTATTCTATAAATCTTTCTCTGCTAGATTTGAACTTTTGCCCAATTAGGAAGAAATCAACAACAATGCTGTTACAATGAAAATATTAATTGGTAATGTACTACGATTTTCTCCTCTAATGCATCTACCTAGTATCCTTTTTTCCAAACACTACTGGTGTTTTCATTATACTTACAAGGTAAAGGTTGGAGGTGTGTCCCGTATCCAACCATATCATGAACTTCTCCTATACTCTTGGTAGTAACAATACTTGTCTGTTTATCCATAATGTATAATAGCTTCTCTGTTTTGTTGAACCAGTAAATATTGGAATGATCAACTGTTAAATTGTCTGGTGGAAAACCTGAAACAAAAAGTGTAAAAATTTTAATGAAACTCAACATGAGGGATATTTCATGATGCAACAATAAAAAACACTAACAATCTAAAATGTCTTATAGAAATTAAGGCTTGAAAGCATTTACAATGCAATTTTCCATATAATTAATATTTCCTAGAGGACAAGTGTTTTCTTTATTCTAAAGTCGTTTGCAATTGATTTTGAACATGTCTGAGACATAAGCTTTTACTATAAGTTTAATAATAAACTGTTATCACAGAGATATGTCTCGCCTTTTTGTAATTTTGATTGTAAAGTAAGCAAACCATTCAAAGTCAATAGACCATGACTGAGGGGGTAGAGCCAAATAATTTCCATGGCAATGAGATGTGACAATGCTAATACATCTGCATACCAATTATCATTGATGTACCACAAGTGGATCTCCATAAACTGACCTAATCACAAAGTAATACATGTAAAGTAAGCAAACCATTCAAAGCAATAGACCATGACTGAGGGGGCGAAGCCAAAAAATCTCCATGGCAATGAGATGTGGCAATAGTAATACATCTGCATATCAATTATCATTGACATACCACTAGTGGTTCCCCATAAAACTGAGCTAATCACAAACTAATACATTGTTGACGCCGTCGCCGACGCCGGAAACAGCATACCTATGTCTCGCTTTTTGACTCCGTCAAGGCGAGACAAAAATCTGGAGGATTGTACACATGAGGGTCCTTATATGACTGGACAGACAAACTCTTGATAATTTGATGTACCTGCATCTATTATAATTGTAGGTCTGGTAAAAAACTAACCTATCTTGCTGTTAGAAGTTTGACTGGTTACAGATTTACAGAAACATCCATTTATATCTGTAGCTATGATGGATTTTGTTCCTTCATCATAAAATAAAATCTCAGTCTTTGCATCCTCAGTATTATCCAAAGCTATTCTAATTCCTAGTTGGAAAGATGCTGAACAATTACAACTAGGAGCCTCTCTTTTATTTCTGGCATTACTAAATAATGGTTTGACCTTGTGGTCTGGACCCATCTTGTACAACTCAGAATGGCTCTCACTGGTATCTGATTCTGTCCATGCTATAGTACTGGAATAAATTAATATTTGTAATAAAGTTTTCATTAGTAGTTGAAAATTGCTGAGCTAAATTTTTAAGGTTCAAGTTTACAAGGTAACAATCTGAAGGAAAACGGATTACCCTAACCCAACATATTATTAAGATGCTGAGCCAACCATTCCTTTCTATTACTCTTAATAAAATGCTGGATTCCTTAATGCTGAACAAACAAATCTACTTTTATTCAAATAGCGGCAAATTTAACATACAACATAACACAATTGAGGTGTAAGGCTAATACATGACTACCAAGACAATTTTTGCATTCTAGGATTTTTTTTTTAAATTTCATAACAAAATCATACCCAAGGAAATGCCAATTAAATTACCTTGTATGAGGATCTGACACTATACTGTTTATAATACCATCTCTTGACTGTAGTTTATAACTTATACTTTGATCCAGTAGGTATGTGATAATTGAACTTGTAGACTGTGATGAGTTGACCTCTACAATGAATAATGACCGTCTGATCCAATCTACAGCAAGGTCAGTTACTTTACCCTCCAATTCTAAAAGCTTAAAAAAACAAATAAATGTTATGGTATATTTATTTTTCCTTTTAGGTTGAAGTGCAAAAAGTTGAACTATGGGATAATGCTCACTCATGGTAACCATCACCCACAAGACAAGAAAACAAATTAAACAGTAAAGAATGCTCAAATATAGCTTGATTCCAAAACTTGTGCCACATGTGGAGCAGGATCTGCTTACTCTTTACAAACACCTGAAATTGCAAGGTGTTTTTTTTTTGTGTTTTTTTTATGGGACAGTTCCACCTTTATGTTTTCAATGAAGTTTTTTGTAGACATGCCTTTTCAATTTTTTGCTATGGTAGTGTTGGAAGTTTTATTATCTTTTAGGTATCTTCTGCCCTTTTTAATAGGTAGATAATATAACTATTGATGATTTTACCTTTTTTTGTCCCTGTTTACCATGTTCCATCAACACATTATTTTTATCAACCCAGAACATCCTATTTTCCTGGGCCAGGTATGTGGCAACCATTGGTGGTACAATAGGCTCTAATACAACTGTCTTATTACCCACACTGTCAACCTCCTCTATTGATATCTGATTGGCTGATACCACTAGTATCTTAGGAACAGGATTTACAGCTAAAAATAGAACATAGGATAACTATGATACATAAAAAGTGTCTAAAGATCTTTCTAAAACCCAAAACTGGAAAATCAGAATTTGTGCATGCATTTCTTTTTGTGATAATTAAAGGAAATCAAAGTGTAATTCATTATTGTGATTTAAAGAAATACAGCATACAAACAAAACTATAAACATATTTTTAACTCAAGACTTTAGTTTTTGCGAAAACCTATCTTTTACAATCTTCCTCTATAAGTCATAATACATTTACTACCCCTGCCTCCCTCCCATGTTTCCCAGACACTTACCATCGGCTTCAGCAGATACCAGGTCAGTTTTGGGTCCACATCCCTTTTGTGTACAAGCTGATACCTGACAAAATAAAAATATATCAATGGAACCATAACTATATTTTTTAATATTTTTACTAAATATCATGCTGAATTTCGATTTTTTTTATAGCCCTTTTAAAAATCCTGAATTTCCCCCTGGGTAAGTTTAATTAGTTTAAACAATATTTTATTCAAATAAATTGAATTGGATTGGGCAACAGGCATAGCCTATGTAAGCCCTCTCTCCCTGGGTTGGTTGTTTGTTCAAATATTTTATATTAAATTCCAAGCTAAAAATTATTACACCATGAGTCAGTCCCTAAATAACTGATCTTTTTTTAATATTGCTCACCTGGAAGAAATAAGTCATGCCAGGTTGAAGACATGGTAGGTTAAAATGTCTGACAGAATTTGGTACTGATGTGACGTTTTTGTTAATTTCGTTTCCATTCTTCCAGGAATAAATCTTGAAATCCATAATTATTCCATTTGAAAGTTTTGGTAATGTCCAACGGAAATCTGCAGCAAGAGAATTCTCTGAGGTCATTGATTCTTTATGCTGGGTCACATAAACTCTTGGAGTTAATGGTTTACTGGGAACTGAAAAATATAAACATGGATTATCATATATTGTTTAATGTTCATATTTTGATATAAACATTTTGAAAAATACACATGAATCAATACAATATGGTGAGCATTTAATCACACCAAGACAAGAAAAGTAGTGAATAAAATTTGTCATGTCAAAACTTATAACAATATATATATATTATAAAAAACATTATGTTTTTTTGTCATTTAAAATTTATTAGTAGGGTCAAGTATTTGATGTCTTATGCACTTATCCCAACCAAAAATGAATTGAAATGCCGCTTATCTCCCCTTCCTATGAGATATTTTTTTTAACTTACCTGACATTGGTGTATTGATATCAGCCACAGTAACTGGACCATAACCCCAGTATGTGTAAGCTCTGAGTGTAACGGTCATCTCTGTATAGGCTGATATATTAGACAGTTAACTTACCTGACATTGGTGTATTGATATCAGCCACAGTAACTGGACCATACCCCCAGTATGTGTAAGCTCTTAGTGTAACAGTCATCTCTGTATAGGCTGATATATTAGACAGTTAACTTACCTGACATTGGTGTATTGATATCGGCCACAGTAACTGGACCATAACCCCAGTATGTGTAAGCTCTGAGTGTAACGGTCATCTCTGTATAAGCTGATATATTTGACAACTAACTTACCTGACATTGGTGTATTGATATCAGCCACAGTAACTGGACCATAACCCCAGTATGTGTAAGCTCTTAGTGTAACGGTCATCTCTGTATAAGCTGATATATTTGACAACTAACTTACCTGACATTGGTGTATTGATATCGGCCACAGTAACTGGACCATACCCCCAGTATGTGTAAGCTCTTAGTGTAACGGTCATCTCTGTATAAGCTGATATATTTGACAACTAACTTACCTGACATTGGTGTATTGATATCGGCCACAGTAACTGGACCATACCCCCAGTATGTGTAAGCTCTGAGTGTAACGGTCATCTCTGTATAGGCTGATATATTAGACAGTTAACTTACCTGACATTGGTGTATTGATATCGGCCACAGTAACTGGACCATAACCCCAGTATGTGTAAGCTCTGAGTGTAACGGTCATCTCTGTATAGGCTGATATATTAGACAGTTAACTTACCTGACATTGGTGTATTGATATCGGCCACAGTAACTGGACCATAACCCCAGTATGTGTAAGCTCTGAGTGTAACGGTCATCTCTGTATAAGCTGATATATTTGACAACTAACTTACCTGACATTGGTGTATTGATATCAGCCACAGTAACTGGACCATAACCCCAGTATGTGTAAGCTCTTAGTGTAACAGTCATCTCTGTATAGGCTGATATATTAGACAGTTAACTTACCTGACATTGGTGTATTGATATCAGCCACAGTAACTGGACCATACCCCCAGTATGTGTAAGCTCTTAGTGTAACAGTCATCTCTGTATAGGCTGATATATTAGACAGTTAACTTACCTGACATTGGTGTATTGATATCGGCCACAGTAACTGGACCATACCCCCAGTATGTGTAAGCTCTGAGTGTAACGGTCATCTCTGTATAGGCTGATATATTAGACAGTTAACTTACCTGACATTGGTGTATTGATATCGGCCACAGTAACTGGACCATACCCCCAGTATGTGTAAGCTCTTAGTGTAACGGTCATCTCTGTATAGGCTGATATATTAGACAATTAACTTACCTGACATAGGTGTATTGATATCGGCCACAGTAACTGGACCATAACCCCAGTATGTGTAAGCTCTTAGTGTAACGGTCATCTCTGTATAAGCTGATATATTAGACAGTTAACTTACCTGACATAGGTGTATTTATATCGGCCACAGTAACTGGACCATACCCCCAGTATGTGTAAGCTCTTAGTGTAACGGTCATCTCTGTATAGGCTGATATATTAGACAATTCTATAAAATTCTTGGTGGTTTGCTGTAAATATAGAAAAATCTTTATTAAAACACAAATAGCTAAGACACTAAGGCATTTGAATTCCTTAAAAAAATGTAAATTACACATACGGTGACCTATAATTATTAATGTTTGTGTCATTTTGGTCTTTTGTGGGTAGTTGTCTCATTGGCAATCATACCACATCTTCTTTTTTATACAATAGTGAATTTCAGAATAAGAACACAATGCAATGGCTGATTTCATTTCTTTGAATATTATTTGGTTGAAATTAAGGATAGATTTATTCAGCTTCAATTTTCAAACATGCTTTCTTAATATAAGGAATCAAGTTTGAATTTTTACACTGTGTATATAAATATTTATAACATAAAAAAAATTCTGAATTTTAATATAACATGAAGTTAATGAAGGACCTAGACAATAAAAAATCCAATAATGAAACAATAGACCTTCAAACAAACATTTTATTACCATGGCAACACTTCTTCCAGCAGCATCATGTATCTGTATAGAAACTTCATAAAATATATCACCATGGTTAACTACGGCCTTCTGCCAGGTCAGGTTAAAGGTCGACCAATGACCTTCACATCTTATCGTCTGCTCTGGAATTTCTGTTGGTATAATTTTAAGGCTTTTCTTGTCCAAACTCTCTGTAAAAAGTATGTAAATATTCAATATATCAGAAGTATAGATCTGCTTGATAATGATTTCTCCTGCTAATTACAACTACTTCCAGTTATGTAGTAATTTGATTTAATTCAATTTTTGTACTTTTTGACATAACTTGTTCTTTCATTATAAATGTTTTTTTTCTTTTTATAATAAAATTTACTGTTTACTCAAATGTCTTACTATTTTCAATTTCTGTGAAGCAATATTTGGTAAGTGCCTGGCTATGGAGTACTGTGGATTCATTATTATTCTTTAAATACCACATTTCGTGGTTTTCATGGATATAGGTGAACCACGAATTCAAATGTTCAACGAATTATAGATTTGGTATAGTTTTTGTAAGAATAGACTTGTAAAACCATAAAAATCAAATATCCACGAACATGCAAGTTTTCCCCAATCCACTAAAATTAATACCCACGAAAACTGATACCCACGGAAATTGATACCTACGAAAATAAATGAATCCACAGTATATATTTCCACATGGTGCTTAGTAAGTTATATTGACCTAAAGGTTCCAAATGGTAATGCAAATGATATTCATTTAAAAAGTTTGTTCAATTCAGTTATGATTTTATTGCATAACCTTTATGAATTATTTGTGTCACAGTTGACTACACATATCTTAAACTTTTTGTAGTTAAAATGCCTTTAAATTTCCTTTGTTATGTTTGTTGAAAACCAACTTTAAAAACAAGAGATAATTTCAGCTTTCCAATTGTGAAATTTACATTTACCGTATGTTAAAAAAGTAGACAGATTTGTCACACCAAACATTTAAACTGGTTCCTAAGTTATTTGTATGTATACATGTAGTTACCTGGATATGGATGGAGAGATGGATGGGTAACAGTAAACACAGAGACTGGTTCCACTGTTATTTCTGATGTGTAGTTACATTCAAGGTCACCTACAATGATGGAGCCTTTCTCATTCTGCCAGAATAAACGGTGTGAAAAATACTGCATGACAGAAAATCTGAAATGGAAAAAAATGTTGGCTGTTATATAGGAAAGAGGATTTAAGGTGGTACCTACCACTACAGGGAGATAACTCTTTAAAAATCAGCTAAACGTTTTCATTATGTTGTGTTGTTAAAGGAATATTAAGCTTCTCAATGATCAAAATTAGTGTTTGTCAAATGCTACATAACCAGTGTAATTTTTCTGATAAATTCAAATTTTTTTAAATTTTTATATTTTTGTCAAATGGTCAAAGTAAATACTTTGTCAAAATTTTATGAAAATTAAACGAGCTAAATTAATTTTTGTGATGGTGCTGGGTACCACCTTAACCAGGACCATAAATATTCACAAATATACTGTTTCAAGATTTAACCATGAAAAATTTATGAGTAACATGAGCACAATAATTGCAAATAAAAGTAAAATATCTAACAGCTATAGGCAATTTAATTCATAAAATTAAGTTATTGTTGCCGTGTATGTGATGAAAATGTAAAAAAAAGAAGAAAAAACTTCCCCTATAAATTTACTTCCAGACTGATTCTCCCCTAAATCTTTAACTATACCTATACATTTAAATTTGTAATATAATCTTAACTTACGGAGAAATACTGCTAAAACTTCCAAGAGGTTGCACAGACAGTTGGTCCGGGGTCACACCATTACCAAGCAGATCTGACATATACAACTCCTGTCGTTCAAAACTCTTCACATACCATAAAACTTTACGAAGGTCAAAGTTCAAGGTCAAACTGATGACATGCTTGCCACAAAAATATGGTAGATTGAAATATACAATATGATCTTCTCCATTTAAGTAAGCTGCTTCTAATGTATTCATGGTGACCCAGTAAATACGACCTTGTAACGCATCAATTGCCATGTGACGAGCTGTGCCTTGTATTACAAACTCTATATTATCTCCATTGATATCAGACCTTCTTATCTGTAAATATAACAGTGATGGGTTGGTTCACCATATGATGTTATAGGGTAGAAAATTAGTAAAAAGATTTTTGAATTTGTTCTTTTGTTGTGCTCTACTAACACTGTGGTATGGGTGTCTTTACATATGGGGTTTTGTTTATTAGTGAAGACTCTAAAGGACCTAAGGGTGCTTACATCCATGTCATTAAGTCTGATAGATAGTATTCTCATTGTCAATCATATCCTTATTTTCATAAATCTGCTTTAAGTAATGAGATTTAATCAAAGTATTGTTTGTACATTCCACATTATGTTTAAAATAAGACCAGTACAGCTTCTGTCCCAACCAATCATAACTGACATTTGTAGTCATGTGATAGAAGTAATAAGATTTTGTCATAGTCATTTTTATACTTACAACATTGTGTTTAGGATTAGACCAGTAGAGCTTCTGTCCCAACCAATCATAACTGACACTTGAGGTCATGTGATAGAAGTGATAAGATTTTGTCACAGTTCTATTTATACTTACAACATTGTGTTTAGGATTTGATCAGTACAGCTTCTGTCCCAACCAATCATAACTGACACTTGAGGTCATTTGATCATACTTACAACATTGTGTTTAGGATTAGACCAGTACAGCTTCTGTCCCAACCAATCATAGCTGACACTTGTTGCGTATCTGATGTGGTAGACGATTTCTGATTCTGCTGTAGTTCGGTCAAATATTTGAACTCCATTTACATTAGATGCCCACATTATCTTATCTTCAACCCAGGTCAAATCTGTAATAAAAAGATGTTTTATAAATGTGGAAGTATCATAGTTATATACAAATTCATAGTTTTTAATAATCAGCAGAACTGTGGGTTTTTTCATTGTTTGTACCTCTAAAATAAAGACAATGCCAGGCCATTGATTGAATTTTTAATTGTTTATGTTGTTTTTAACCAATCATAATGTTGTGTGTAGACTTTTGAAAATGTTACCCAAAATGGGTAGATTCCAAAACAGCCAATTATGAATTTCTTACAAGTAAATTATGATATTTATCTAGTCATAAAGTGTTTGAGATTTTCAAAACAGAATATCTACAATAATAACGAGCTTCTGCTTGTGGCAAAATGCTTTTGACTCCAATCTTAATTGACTAATTGACAGTTTTCTAGCTGAAGGTTTATTTAGTGGTGGTTATCTATGAGTACCCTGGCTTCCTCCACCTACAAAACCCGGCTGCAATGTGTGAGCTGAAAGTGGTATTAAAATCAATCAATCCCTTTTTTTTTTTAGCTCACCCAAGCCTTAATCTTACCAAGAAGTTCTTCATAAAATAGATGTACAGTGGTTAGCTGTGTTCTATGTTGTCCCTCCATATCCATTTCATATAAACCAGTGGTGAAATCTGACTGTGAAGCTGCTGCAACTATTACTTTAGCTGTTGATGCCTCTGTTAAAAAAAGAAAAAAAACCATCAAATTATCTCCCTTTTTATTTTTACAGATCAGTTAATTCATGCATGCATGGAGATTTCATCTAATAAACTTGAGAAATCTGACTGAGATGCTGCTTCAACTATTACTTTAGTTGAAAGAAAAGTGAGTAAAATTATCTCCCCTTTATATCAACAGGTGAGTAAATTATCTCCCCTTTATATCAGCAGGTAAGTAAATTATCTCCCCTACATAACTAACAGGCCAGTTAATCAGTGAGTCATCTTTTTGTAAATTTCATGCAAATAAGTTGATAAATGTTACTAAGATACTACTGCAACTAAAACTTTAACAGCTGATGCCTTTGTTAAGAATAAAGAAAATTGAGTCAAATTATCTCCCTTTTAAATCCAACAGGTGATAATCAGTTCATCAATAGCATTTTTTTTTCTTGATATTTAATATGCAAAATCTAATGATTTATGAATAATATCCTTGTTATGCATAAAAATGAAAGTATCTAAATTGCATATGTTGACCTCAGTTTCTGACATGATGATCTTTTTTTTAAACCTAATTTTAAAGATAAATCATCAAAGGATCTAAATCATCTCGTCTTGGTCAATATCTATTAGCCATTGCCACAACAGGTATTTAATTATAATTTTTAATAACTATAAGACTTGAAATTCAAAACTTCTACCATACCATTTAACCTGTAATTACCTAATGAGAGTGTTCTACCAACAAATAATTCTGACCAGGGACCAGATCCAGTCTGTGACCAAGCCCTGACTTTTACTTGATAGGCAGTATCTGCTACCAAATCTTCTATTTCTAAGAAGGAACCAGTGACTTTCTCTACTATTTCATTATCTGTTCCATCATCAGCATACAGACTAACTTCATAGTACCAATTCTTATACGCTCCTTTACCTGAAAAAAAAAAGAATCTTTAAAAATCTTAAAAAAATTAACACTTAAAGAGAAAATTTCATTTTAATATATTTTCTAAACACTGTAAACAAACGCTTGGTCTCTGGCAAAGAGTCTTCTCATTGACAATCATGCCACATCTTCTTATTTTTTTAATGAAATTCCCCTTATCTTGGAGTAATCTGATTTCCGATTTTTCTTTAGTTATCCCCCTTGCTTACTGATGGTCAGTGCTTCTTAGATAACTTTTATCTTCTGTTATCAGAAAGTATATTTTTTTTTTGGCAAAACTGTCAATCAATCTAGGGTAATGCACCTGTATGGGATAATATTCTGGGAATTATAACAAAGTGAAAGATAAATCTTACCTTGATAAGACAGAGGTTTTGGTCGGTTCCACTGTATAATAACACGTTTGTCTGTAAACAATCCTCTAACATCCTGGGGCGAGCTATGAGGCACTGAAATTTAAAAAATCAAAATTAAATTCAAATCAAAACATGTTTCCCTGCTTGAGGTTATAAATTATTTGGAAACTGTATAATTAGACTATTACATATATCCTTTAAATTGATGTTTATTTTGTTTGAGTTTCACAAAGACATAGGGACTGATACCAATATGGTCATCCATTGGGGTTACAGAATTCCCATGTGTAACTTTACATATAAAATGTTCTTGTATTTACTAGCAAGCATGTTATAATGATATTTTCTTAAAATGTATATGCATATGTGCAATGTTTAGATCAATAAACAAAAACAAAAGATCAACAACATTTCACACATGAAACTTTAAAAACGTATGAACAAGTTACCCCACAAAACATTCTGCAGATAAAATAATCATCATACCTGGGTGTGGCTGTGCTGTCGGATGATAAATATTGAATGAGGAATATTTCGTCACATACATTTCATTCACGTAGAATTTCCCTATCTTTTCATCATATTCTTCAATCAAAAGTTTGGTACCATTTGTTAAGAAGAAAACTCCTCCATAATATACCATGCTTCTGATACTATAATAGTTTGGTTGTATCACTTTGTCTTTCCGGACATCGGCTAAACCTGTGCCATCTAGAAACGCTGACATGAGAGTATTCACAATCTCGTTAGGGAAATATAACTGCATATTGTTGAAATCGATAGCAAATGAATTTAATCGGCTGCTAACCAGCAAGAAATGGCGAGCAGGTTTTGATGGAGTGATCTCCCCTATGTCTACTGCATACAGCCCCATGTTTATACTTCCTTGTGTGAAAAACAGGAATCTGAAAAAATAATATAGTTAATATTATTAATAAAATTTGCATTCATAAAGAGTTCAATTTATCCAAAGTTGAAAAACTATAATTTTTCTACTTTTAAAAATTTTCACATCTTTTACACAAAAACAATTATGCCCCTTTTTTATGCGAAAGCTACAATGCTCAAAAACCTTTTAATAAATCATAGATTTGAATGCAACTCTCCATCCATATAGCTAACAGAAAAAAAAATCAAAATATATGCACTGTATCTTTTATATATTCATGTGTATGACTATCATAAAATATGTATAACTAGTGCTTCACAAAAGAAGCCTTGGACCTTATCTTTCAGGTCTTTCAGGTTTTTGAAATCATACTGTATAAGATTCTTTGAAATTCAGAAAATTAAAGGTAAATTATAAAACAATACAGGAAACAATTGGTAAAAATGTGAATTTTCTTCCACTTGACAAGCAAAAGTTAGTTAATTCTAACTTAACTTTAACTTTATTGCAAAAAGTAAAAGGCTGACCGGCTAAAAGGCAAACATTTACATTTAAATGAGAAACATACAACACATGCATTTAATTTGAATGAGAGTTGTCTCTCTTTGTATACTCACCCATTAATAGGATCAACTTTGATGACATCTGGTTGTGAGGGTAACATTTCTGTTGCCATGATACAGCTTGGCCTATCTAAATCACATCTTTTGATCTAAAAAAAGCCACGAGTCATCTTATGTCAAGAAGGTGCTTTAGAAAAGTATGGTGAATCGAAAAAAAACGTAAAAATTTCAATCACTCATTCCATGTCAAAATAAAATATATTAGAAGAATCAAAATACATGTAAGTCTAAAATTTGTGCTAATTTCATTTTTACCAGTGCAAATGTACATGTAAATGTAATTTTATTATCATAGCCTCTTAGAAGGACTAATATTGTATTCTGATGTTGCAAACTAAAACAAAGTACTTGGACCTATAATGGTTTACTTTTACAAATTATGACTTGGATGGAGAGTTGTGTCGTTGGCACTCATACCACATCTTCTTATATCTATCAAAAGTCTTACCATTAAACCATCTACAATGTATGTATAATTATGTAACCAGTCAATAGTTATTGCTCCAGGGTGAGAGAGACTGGGGTAGAAGTTGTCCGTTATGGAACTGTCAACCATGCTAACTTGATGGACTTGTCCGGAGGAATCGCTGCAGACAATCATCTCTTTCTGGATATGAACTGCAACTCCTTCACAATGAAAAACACACTTAGTCAACGTTAGTCAGTAAAAAAAAATTTCGACTCTGAATGGTATAAATCATTTTGTTCTTTAGGCCAACTTCCCCTGCATTTTTTTTGCAATTTTCTAACTTGAAATCATATCCATAGAAAGTCAGATTCAACTTGATTTATATTATGTAAATATATTTATTCTTAGAAAGTACTGAAAAATAAATCTTTTACAAAAAATTGTTGGTTTACAGTTATATAGTTCCATCTTTAAGATCTGTGACCTGAAAACCTGTATATTTTTTAAATATAAATAGATTAAAACAAAAAAGCAAAATAATATCAACTTCAGCTATCATTTAATTGAAATAAGTTCATAAATATTCAAATGTTAAATAAAAAAAAATAACAGTTGCTAAAATATCTCAGCTCAATAAAATTAAATAGGAAACAGAGAGAAATAATACAGTTTTTATTCAGTAAAAAATCTACTGTTTTAAGGTTTTAACGAAACTAAAACTACTGTATGTTCGAAGAACAAAAAATTGGGAACTATGCCTTATAAACTTGACAATAATAAATTTCCCTCTTTAAACATATTTCTATTAAAACTAACTACAGCTGTATATTTAGAGATGATAAAAATTGATAATATCAGTAAAATTGACAGAAATTGATATACTTCATTCCGAAAATAATATGTCTGAAGTTTTGACAAGGAAACTTGAATGCATATGTACAGATATAATTTAAGCCATGGTAATATTGATAATTTCTGTAATCAAATCTTGAAATTGATCCAATAAAATTTATCATAGGATAAGTCTGAAGATGACTTAATGGCTGTAAGTAACTAGCCCAGTAAAAGCAACATCAGAATATCTTTAATTGAAAATAACATTTTGACACAATTGTCAGTGATGGATGGATGTTCCATCAAATAATTCTATGTAACTGGCCATGCAATCATCGAATAACATGCAACAAGGTTTAAAATAAAACAGACAGTTACAATGACTTCTGATTCTCAGATGAAGATGAATGAACCAAAAATGATCTTGCAATCAATTATAGGGAATAACAAGAATGATTAAAAACGAGGACAAATCTCTTTTTAACGGGAGGGTTAATGTTGTTATCAAAATATATTGTATTGTAATTAGCAAACAATGATGATTCCACAAGACCAAAAATTAGTAGATAATCAGCTCATCATATTTCGTTGACCAATCTCATCATATTGTGATGCTTTAACCTTATCACCATGATTCATAAGTAATTTATCAGAATAAATCTTTCATAAAGGCGAAACTTATCAAATATCATCAGTTCATAGAATCATAGATATATAAAGAAATTATCCCTTTTATCAATCTGTACAGCCATGTAATTAAGGAAGAGCAATTAAAGAAGCAAGAAAAATAATAGATACCATCAGTTCTTACATCTTGGATTTATTTTATTTTGACCTTGAACTGTATATTATAAAGGTGCAGGTCATTAATATTTACATTGCACAGAATTTACTTAATTTCATAACTTGGTTTAAAACTTCCTCATACCCTTATTCTGTGCTGCTATCTTATTCGGTTTTTTTATACGTTTTGCCAAAACAGTGTGCTTTTAGAGAGGAAGGTATAAAGAATGGAAAGCTAGAGGCACATAAGTATCAAGAAGGACGAACTGGTTGACCTTTCACTGGAGGAAATGTGTTAAAAAACCTAATCAATGGTAAATTCCCCAATGGGAGTAGACATTAAAAGCGGTCATTTGTCAAATTTTAATTATCATTAAGTTTGTGAAGAAAATATAAATTAATGGGTTTCCACAAATGTCATGTACATGAAGTTTAAGGTTAATGGTGAAATTGATCCTAGACAGATAAAGTACCATTTTATGAAGCATGGACTGATTATAAAATATACTGAAATAAACATTAATCGATTGGTCAGAAAAGAATACAGTTTTATCACTTTACTGTTGTGGACTCATTAACTTTTTGTGCTGTAACCAAATTTCATGCATTGACAAAAAGTTTTTTTTTGAGGATGTATGATTTAAAAGTCTGCACACAAGCCTAGATAAATTTTTTACTTCATTGCACATTTAACTAGTGCCTGACACCTTTACAAATGAAATCAATAAAAAAAGTTGTGTCCAAGGAATGATTAAAAACAAGGACAATTGTTTTTTTATAGGAGGGTAAGTGTTGTTATCAAACTCTATTGTATATTGTTTAATGATAAGGAATCACCAGTATATAAGGCGGAATAAAATGAATCAAAGGAAAGCACAAATGAGAGCTAATTTTTCAATTTTTCCATAATTATCATTCACAACTGGAAGAAAACAAAATGAGAAAAAAACAGTATGAAGCATTGACAGATGATATTATTAGTTTAAAAAATTTGTTGTTTATATTATTTTACCCAAAAAAACTGTAAGTTAATTTCATATTTTTGACAACTCCTGCACTGCAATAATTATAATCACATCTTTCAACACTTCAATATCTGATTGTCCAAATTTACAGATTTTTTTTACAGAGAATATTGCTAGAAAGGGTGACTAATTAGTCAAAATTTTAAATGACTGTTTGTAAACAAAGTAACAGATGAATATAGTAAGACTACAAAGTCTAAAGAGGATGGTGACTTATCAAGTATAATAAAACTGTTACAGTTCTGTGTTGTATTGCCAGGAAGCTTATTAAAACAGGTATACAAGAAAAGTCCATTTTAACCGGGGTTTTTTGATGGGTTTTTTTTTGGGGGGGGGGGGAGAGAGGATCATAATAGATAGGGACAGGAATTTTGTTTTGCAATAAGGTGTACAAAGAAAGTTTTGATTGTAACTGGTGTTGCTTGCTTAAAGCTTCCAGTGGCAAATATTTGAAGTATTGTTAGGAGAGAACAAAAAAACTGTTTAGCCAATAGATAGCTTCTGAATAATGGTCACACAGGATATTATTTGACAGTCAATGTGTTTTTCAGCAAATTAGGATAATGTTAAATTGAGGCAGAAATTTGTAAGAACAGACAGTTTTAAAGAGACCATCAAAGAGAAAGAAAATTATGACATTTGGCTCATTTAAGCTTTGTCAATTCTCAAATCACAAAAATCTTTACAATATTGCTTGTCAAAAGGAATGGGGCTCTAGCTGCATCTATCCTTTTTATTAGCACCCCTCTGTCCTCAAGGGTCCTATCAATTCAATTATTTTGGACAATAATTTACCAATTTAGAAACATCAGTAAAACTATCCAACATTTTTTTATCAGATATGAACATATTATCATAACACGATTTCTTTTGTGTAAACAATAAATTAGAAGAAAAAAGAACCATCTTTATAACAGGATTAATTAAAGCCAGAGTGTTGTATATATTGCATCAATTATATGAAGATTTGTGGTTTTCTTGATCTTTATGGATTTGCCCTTCTAACGAGTTCTGACTTATAATGTTAAGAATTCTTCTTTCTGCCAAGTTTACGAAACAAATACCTAAGAAAGTTTGTATAGTTTAAATAAAACTGAAAAGACAAGAAAAATGTAGAAATTCATCCTTGTTTGTGGTGGGGATTATTTTACTCAATTGTTGGATTTCAGAATTGTTTGGACAGTCAAGGTCCTAAACTTTTGTAATTAACAACTCATAGATCCCCCCTAGAAAAGACAAGTCCTGGGCATTGGGTTATCTGATCCCCTGAGTTAGAGTTGCTTGTCTAAATCAAATTTTTTTTATTTTTCCATGGTGTCTTTTGTGGTTCTTCTAATTATGATTTTGATTATAATAAATGGAAATAATATGACAAGATTCAAATTGTTTCCCCAAGTCTCACAGCATTTAAATAATTTGTTCAACTCAGACTGCAGATACTCCCAAAATCAAATGCAGAGACTAAAAATCTGGAACAGTTAACCCAGAAGTGTTTTATTAATTGTTTCTCACAATAAAATATGGGATCATGTGGAGTTTAATCCAAACTATTTATTAGTATATAAAACAACAAACCATAAAATTAAACTAGAAAATTAATGTCTTCCAAACAATATTACTGACAAACTGGAGTATCTGTCTGCTTAATCTACCATGGTTATATCAATACTAAAGGAACTCAAGGGTTTTAGACCTATTATTGGTTGGCAACATTCATAATGAATGATAAAGTCTTTGACCCAATTTAAGGGGGTAGACCTTGGTTCAGGGACATATCTCTTTAAATCAGTTATGCGTTTGTAAAAGTCAAGTATCATCAATGTATTTTATAGCATTTACCTGAACCAGATTGGAAATAATCTATGTAACCTAGAAGCTTAGAATATATTTATGAAAATGGTTGACACAAACGTACTGATGATTTGTTAGAGTTATTTCCCTTAATCTAGGTCTACCTCCTTAAGGGAGATTACTCTTTAAAATCAGCAGTGTGTTTGTAATATTGACTTTTTCATCAATGCTTTTATTGCAGTCATGTGATACAGATCAGAAACAATTTGTCAATGTGTTTTTTTAAATGCATAAGAATATTTTTATAGAAAAAGCTAACCAAATTGAACCAATGACTTTAAAAAATAATATTACTGTCCTGTAAAAGTACATCCTAAAAATATTAGGAAGGAATATATCCAAGACTGTGTAATAAGAAATGTATTAAGATATGACAATGACTATTAAAAATAATGAACAGTGAATAATAATTAAAAAAATATCAGAAATTGTCAACACACATGTATTTATAATATTTTTTTTTTTAATAATTTGATTATAGTATAAAAAAGAAGATGTGGTATGATTGCCAATGAGACAACTTTCCACAAAAGACCAAAATGACACAAACATTAACAACTATAGGTCACCGTACGGCCTTCAACAATTAGCAAAGCCCATACCACATAGAAGATTGTAATTGAAAAACTTGATTAGTTGAATAAGCAAGTTTATTGAAATAATTTTTTATCCTCGACGCAGCAAAAGACAAAATTTTTGCTACATGTATTCATCTTAAAAATATAAATTGTACATTTTTGCTTGGACAAAAAAAACTAAAGACGGAAGCAATCATGACCTTTTACTGAACAATTATACAACATAACACCATATCGAAGACAGCAATAGTCCTTTTCTTAATGACCGTCTTTAAGAGTTCATTCAGGTTTTATCCTTTTCAAAAAAGATCAACCTATTATAATTCAGTCATAAAAAAGTACATTTTCCCCCATAAACCTACATGCTTTAAAGAATGCTGTATTTCTCATGAGAGCGGACATCAAAGGTTTAACGGTAATTAAAGTAATTATCATTAGTATATGTAATTATTGCATAATGCCCTCATACTAATGGTCTCATAAGACAGCATTAAGTTCCTCTTTACTGAATTTTTCATTAAAGATTCCATTTTTACAGCATTTTAATTACGGGTTAGCATAATTAAGACCTTTACCATTATGAAATTTCATGCTTGAGTGAGAAACAAGGATTGTTCAGTTTGAATAACACCTGGTATTATCTGACTCATTGTTGCATGTTGATGCAGAATTTTTAAGACAAAATGTTAATGAAATTATGATTAAAAGATTATTATTTTTCTGACTAATTCTACAAATTCATCAATTTTCTACTGTCTGATCACGTTTTGGGCTTTTCAATTTCCTTCCTTTTATAATTAAAATCTTATGTTTTCTTTATGATAAGCTTTTATTTTGAAGTCCAATACAATTATTAATCAAAAGTTTTGGAAGTAGATATGATTTACCTCTTGGAAAATTAACATAATAAAATAAAACAGTTATCACCTAATGTGTGAATATTAAAACATAGCCATTAATTTGAAGAAACTTTTTTGGTTTACAGCTGATTGCATTGAGTGTGTAAATAAAAGTAATACATTTGGTTAGCTTGCTTGCTAGCTGAACCATGAAGTCATTTTAAGGTAAGGTAAGTTAACCTTTGTTAAGAGGAGAATAGTCCAACAGATAACCAATCTGTCTGTCTGCAGGACTAGGCTTCTTCCAAAATAGGGTAGTATACCTTACCTAATAATAACTTCATGGTTCAGCTAGCAAGCAAGTTAACCTACCTTTCCGTACACACTCAATGCAATCAGCTGTAAATGTCATTTATTATTGTTAACATAACTTAATTCTGTACTTTGATATATTTAGTAGGTTCAATTAGACAAAAATACATGGGCCTAATGGCATTGAAAACAAAAGTATTTGCAAAGAGTATGACTTTTCTCCATTGTTTATCTAAATATTTTCCAGTTGTTAACAATTAAGTTTTTGTTTTAACTGTATCATCTTGGTGCTCATTCATATATTGGATTTTAAAAGCTTAAATATCATACCATATACTATATGTGTTGACAATTTCTGGAGACATAATTAATAAAAACAATAAATGATTGTACATAAACTAAAAATGTCAATAATGATAAAAGGAAAAACAACAAGATTAATAAATCTGTAAATCAAGAATAAATGTACTACAATGATGTAATTAGATGCTTTGTCAGCTGAAATCAAAACATAATCAGATATTTTATATTATTTAATTCTACACATAGTTCTGTGTGGTTTCAGTGCTGAAAATGGATTGAAGCTGACAGAATCTTTAATATCACTCTAGTACAAGGAGACACAGGTCTTCCTCAAAGTAAGAGACTCCATAGAAGTTGTCAATCAAAGTGAAGGAGGCAGGTTGTTGTTTATGTGCATTAATGATTCTTGACTGGTTTACAAGAATCATAAATATCTTGATTAATCAATGATGTGTCCATTCTGATTTACCAATAATAATTATGGCTTAAGTATCAATTTTCTCTTTCATAAGTTTTTTTCAATTCTCTTGATAGGCCCATTCTGATTTACCAATAATTATTCTAGCTTTGATACTGTAAAATTATTAAATTTTAAAAAAAATAATATTTTAACAATTTTTTCTTTTAAAATACCTTCCAACATATTTTTATTGATTCCCCCTATGGAGCCTCAAATCACCACAATCCAAAAATTCTGGTACAACAACAAACAACAACTGATGAAGATGAAGATGATGACGACGAAATGTCATGTTTCCATAGTTACCTGTCACACTCTCAGCAATCTCATAAATAACCTTTTGTCCTTGTAAATAAAACATAATATACAAATACTTAAAATATAATAAATAACTTTATTTGAAATGCAGAGGGCCACTCCAGTAATTCCCTATAATATATATAATCAAACAATTTTTTCCAAAAATAAAGGGGGACTGAGCCCAGTCCCCTCTCCCCTGAATCAGCCATTAACCAGTCATACGAATATGGAGCTGATTGCTATAAAGGGAAAACCAAAATTGGACATACATTTCTAAAAGAGTAGACTTATGGGAAGACTAACTTCTAATTACACGGAGGCAACATTTCAAGGCCAAATTTCAAAGAGTTATTCAGAAATATTGTAAATCAAAACAGCTGCAATCTGCTGCTTTTGACAATATTTTCAAATATATTATTCATTCCCTTTGGTCATAAAACACAAGAAATACAATATTTGTTAAGAGAAACTTTTAATTAATGGAGTCAATGATACACAATTACATAGCTTGTGGCTAAAAACAAAACAGCTCTTCATCAAATATTTAATTTAATTTTTCAAAAACCTTTTGTCATTTTCACATAAACATGTGTATTCATTTTCAAACTTTTCATCAAATATCAGTCAATATTTTCAATTCATCAAAATTTAATCTATTTTTATAACATTTCAATTTAACAAAAGAAATGCAGAAACATTATATTCCATATGTTTTCAATAATTTGTGTTTTAATAATTAGACACTTAAGCATGTTCAAAATTAAGATAAATATGTACATAGGAGACAATATGGAACCATTTTTTGATTCAATATGCATTTAATAAAATGTCTGTTGAAAAAATCCTGAATCCTGAATAATTTTCAACACCTTTGAGTGTAAATAAATCCCCCCAAATACACATGGTGATGAAGCTTTTTTTTTTATTGGAAAGAGACATTTATTTAAGAGTAACCTTTTTTAAAACAATTTGGATGAAGACGTGCCACAACATCAAATATTTTAGGCACAGATATTTTACAAGTGGCTCAGACAATTGATTCCAATATTTTGATTTCTTATGTATTTATCATCCGAAAGCAGAAAATTAGTTTATTTCTAATTTTTTAAGCTAAAAACTTTGTGGCGCCAGTCATCCATTTTTACTTCCTTTTAATTTATATACCTATAGAAACTAGAATTTTTCAAAAAAATGGTAAATTTTCTATATTCCTCTATGTGTATGATTAATGGTCAATATCTTTATAGATAACCAACATTCTCAGAAAACTTTATTTTCTAACAACCTAGTTCAATGTTACTGGACTTGCATAAAGTACAATGACCACAATAATTAAGAATTGTCTCGAGAAATCAGAATAAAGGAAATTTTTTTAATAAAAGCAAAACTTAAAATTTCTTCACACTTAACCAAAACAATGGAGACATTAGACAGTGAGAAAATTCAATGTGACGATCTAATCATATATTGAATATCACTGTCCGTTATTCCTACGGAGAAAACAGCATCAGCCTCTTAAGAAACATACATACAGATTATTATCTTTAACAATGTCTTAGAATTACATCTTCCTGTGAATTCTTTTCAAAGAATTTTACTAATGTCAGCTTCATAGATTGTCTTGTGAAATGATGCAAAGGATATATAATTCCATTGAACAACAAGAACTAGATTATGGACGTGTGACCTTTATTGAAACATGTTTTGCAGACAGTTCTGTACAAATATTGTACATGTTTGTAATTATGAAGCAATCTTGATATTATTCTTCTGTTCTGCCATGTTGACCGAAAAAAATCAGAAATTCCAGAAAAATATATTAGCCTCAGCTAAGATTAGAAGTAATATTATGAAAGAATTGTTTATCTGGTTATTTTAAAAGTTGCATTGTTTCCATACCAAGGTGACCTTGGTTTTAAACCTGTCCTAGATTAAAAAAAAGTATTTTTTTATAGCAAATCAAAATTGAAAATCAAAATAAACTTAATTTAATCATTTAATTTAAAGGTCAACAGTCAAGGTGAGTAGAAGGTCAAATAATTCTAACACCAATGTAAGTTAATGCAAACAAACAGCCAAAATATAATTTGGCTTGTACAAAAAAACTTCTAGATAGAAAAGCCTTTAAAATTGTATTTATCAATTTGGTTTGGAGTTATAGGTCAAGGTTGCAGATTATTCGAAAGGTATTTTATATTCTGCCCAAAACATATTCCTGTTTAAATTGTTTTACAGTTAGTAATTTGTGTTGGCCCTTTATATCTTGTTGTTCAGTGTGAAGACCCATGTTGAAGACCTTAATTTGACCTATAATGGTTTACCTTTACAAATTATGACTTGGATGAAGTGTCACGTCTCATTGGCATTCATACCATTTTTCTTATTTCTATATAAGGTATCTTTGATAGTTTTTTGTTTTAAAATCCTAATGTTTTGATTTTAGTTAACATATGCTTTTTAAATAGTGTCCTTTGATGTATATATTATACAACTAAAGTGAAATTATGTCACCCATAAATGTTCAAATCCAGAAGTAATTTGTCTACATTATAACACATTTATCTGTTCAAACTCTATAATAAAGCCAGTTGACTCAGATCTTTTAAGAGAACAATAATTCTTTAGGGAATATCTGATATTCTGATACATTTCCAATAATATCACTAAAGAGTGACACAAAGTTAGTAAATGCTTACTTTTATTGCAGTGCCATTTCATATTAACAAATAGCTTTTTGCACCTCATATAAACATGATATAATTGAAAGTTTCCCAGTTTGAATCTTTCAAAAATAATGAGGTTTCACACTAAAAAGACAATTACATAGCTTGGTTGTTTTTTTCTTTAGTAATTAGGTTTATTGCCTAGCTTACTGGTCCATGACCTATATTTCAGCAAGACTTATGAGAAAATAATCAAAGTTTATATGCTTCCCTACCTGGCTTACTATTGCTTGTTTTTTTATTGTAAGTGGTAGCTACTCTAAGCAGTACTCAATTTTATTTTTTTGCTAGTTTTCTGTTTTTATTTTTTAAGGCAATTAGATTAAGAATTCATGAAAAAGAGAAAACAAAATTTTATTTAAAAAAAAAACAGTATGCTAAAATATTATTTTTTTCAAATAAACAATATAAATCTTTTCAGATTGCAAAGGACTAACAAAAAACTGAAAATGCTATCTATTGAAAGAATCCTAAATTTTTAAGTTTTTTATCTGCATTATACTTTAATAGTTTTCTCCTTTCTTTAACTCTCTGTTTTCTTTTCTTTTATCTTTCCAATCTCTTTTTTTTACTAAGGCGTCTCCACTCTGCTAGGTGGTGTGGTAGTAAAAAGTATGAGGTGAACAGTAAGCAAATGCTTTCTCAAAGTGTTCTGTTTATTATATCAGTATTTGCCCCGTCCAATTAATACCTTAAGTTTATTTCCTTTTATTACCATAATTTTTACCCGCCTAATACCCTAATAAAGCTCTTTTTATAAAAATAGAAAAATGTTCAAAACACTTAAATAATCAGATGACAATATCAACATAACATGAGATTAACTAAGCCTTTCTTTCAAGACTGTTTATTTGTTAGAATAAATTGAAATCCCATGCCATACACTGAAAATAGTTTGACAGAAAAAATCCTTTTAATTAGAAAGCAAAAATATAAAATGGCAATCCATTTGGGTACCCTTAAAGCTTATAAATAGTCTGGCATGTTCATTCAATTACAAAATATCCTTTGAAAATTGATTATCTTCTTAAAAGATGAACAAAATTTAGATGGTTCTCTTTGTTTCTATTTCAAATGATGTAAATATTGAAGATTGTGTGTTGTCATTTAATCCATTGGGAACCATTGCTTTTTCTCCAAATGTTGACATTGTTCAAATAAATTTAAATTCCCACAAATTTAAACCCCATCAATCCTTGTTTTTGCTTGTTCTAGTTTGGACACAAAAACAAAATCTACTTCTTCATTTCTCATGTCAAATAACAGATTTTTTATAAACTAGGCAAAAGATATCATGAAAATTCGCGTGAATGAATAGACAGCAACATACCAAAAATGATCGTGGTACGTAAAATCTACCATCTATCGTAGATCTACAGTTTAAGCAGTAACATCCTAATTTGATTTTTAAGAAAATCCTGAAAATCATAAAGATTTATAGATCTTTATTAAGACATCTATACATATCAGTTCACAAGTACCATTTTAAATCAGTCTCTATGTTTAAATGACCACGCCCTATAACCAGCTTCCACTGCAGATACAATTGCTTTTAAAGACAATTAGTTTTCAACGCCAGTACAGCAGATTTTTGTCAGCTGTTCCAACTGCCATTGCAATTCAATGTATTTGCAATTGCGTACTTCATATTTTGATCTGTGCTGAACCTTTAGTACGGAGAGCTGATTCTAGGATGGGCATGTTCTAAAAGGTTGAATGGAGTAGAGTGGTGGAGTTGTGTGGTTTTAATGGAGTGCTGGAGCAATTTGAGTACCGGTAGTGGAGTGCATTTCCTAACACCATATTTTCACTCCATGACTCCATTCCAACATTCCAACACTCCGTAACTCAACTCCACTCAATGTTTTAGTACATGCCTCTAAGTAATGATGATGTGATACCTGTTGCAGGTAGAATATCCTAGATTGTGTGCTCAAATCACAAGTTTAAGAAAGTGTTGTATTTGTTCCAGGAATTAATTCTTAGTTCATACTTAATATAATGAGAAGATTTACTTTAGTTTTGTTAAATGAGGTTTTACTATACATACCTTTTATAAGATCAGAGGCGTTAAGTCTTTTATGTATGGTCTGAGGACTGGAGAAAAACTCAGTCATGTCCTGTTTAATAACTTTGTTGTCTTCAGCAATAACTAAGTACACATCATTTTTCAACACTAAAAGTAGAAATTAAATAGAATTTAAATTCAAATAATTACCGTAAGTTAAATGAATGTGAAGACTCTGTGACTGAGATATTACTATAGTTTCATTTATTTTCTTGGTTACCAATTTTCGTGATTGAAGAAAAGTTATATTTTCGTGGCTATTTGATTTCATTGTTTTCCAAAAGTCTGAACCAACGAAATCCACGAAAAATTGGTATCCAACGAGTAATAATGCATCCACAGTTGTCTAAGTTAAGTTCATCTTCTGTTTCATTAGCCTGTCAACATTGAGGTTAGATGTATTTATCAAAGTTGTACAAAATCGAATATGTAAAGTTGTTGTTTATAGTTAACACGTGTTTGGTTAATTATAGTAAGGTCGGTTCGATTGGGATATTGAGTTCATGCACGAGTGAACTCAGGTGGTTTAAAGTCATTCGAGCCATTGCAGTCAAAGTGTACAGTAGCATTTTGCAAAATAAATAATATTATTAATCATATTATTTATTTTCAGATTTGTGGACCACAAGTATGGGGAAACCAGTACCAGCTGCTTAATAGCTATATATTTATATGAACTTTCAACAATATTATACTCATATTATATTTATAATAAAATGTGCGCTTGTCTCTGCAAGTGGCGTCTCCCATGTAAGAGTTTGTGGTTATTTGATAAATATTTTATGTTCGTTTGAGTTTACGAATTAGAATTTAAGTTCAAAACCCACATGTGCATGGTGGGTTTAAATCCAATCTTTATTGACAAGGACTTTTCCTGCCCAAGGTTGGTGGTTCTCTTCGGGTAATCAGGCTAGCTTCACTATTATAAAGCCTGACAGCCAGGGTATAGACAATAGTGCTGAAAGTGGTGTTTAACACCAACACCAACAATCAATCCATCTATGTTAAATCAAAGTTCCTATAATATTGTTGAGTTTTCACTATGTTTGATCATGTTTGTTTTGTCAATGTATTTGCCATTTATACCAAAATTCGTTTTTACATATTTGTTACAAATTTGTTTTTCGTTCATTTTTTTCCATAAATAAGGCCGTTAGTTTTCTCATTTGAATTGTTTTACATTGTCTTATCAGGGCCTTTTATAGCTGACTGTGCGGTATATGGGCTTTTCTCATTGTTGAAGGCCGTACAGTGACCTATAATTGGAAATTATACCATATCTTTTTCATATTTTGTCTGTTTTGCAAAAAAATGACCATACTCGGTCAGGCCCAGATGCAATCCTAAAAAAGTGTTTTCGGATGAATACAAAACAATAACTAACCAGATGCTCCGCAGGGCGTAGCTTTATACGACCGCAGATGGTGAACCCTGAAAGGTTGGGGCAAGTATGGACACAACATTCAAGCTGGATTCAGCTCTAAATTTGGATTGTGATTAAAAAGTTGACACAGCATAGGTTTCTGACACAGAATGAATGTGTTCTAATGAACTTAAAATTTTTGTTTTCTCTTTGAGCAATTCACTATGCTGTTGAATATTTTTTCATTTTATTTATGAAATTTCATTTCAAATGAGAAAATTGAACCCAATTTTTTTAATCACATCCCCCTTTCCCTTATTCCAAATTAATCTCAATTAAATTTCTAATGGAGTTTGCAACAATAACTACTCATTTAAATACATCATAAAATATTAAGATGTAAAAAAACTGCTTGTTATCACTGAATGGTAAAGATTATTTTAATTTATCAGTTGGTAGTAAAAAGTGAATATACATTGTACATAACAAAGATTTGAGTTGATTCTGGACAAAGAAAGATAACTCCAATTAAAAAAAAAATTGCTATTTCACAATATTGTGCAATTAGATATTTCTTGCTTACTATTCTGGACAAAGAAAGATAACTCTAATTAAAAAAAAATATTGCTATTTCACAATATTGTGCAATTAGATATTTCTTGCCATTGTACAATACTGTGCAATTGAAAAGACTTGCTATTGCACAATACTTAATATAATATTTTAGATCCTGATTTGGACAACTTGAAAACTGGGCCCATAATCAAAAATCTAAGTACATGTTTGGATTCAGCATATCAAAGAACCCCAAGATTTCAATTTTTGTTAAAATCAAACTAAGTTTAATTTTGGACCCTTTGGACTTTAATGTAGACCAATTTGAAAACAGGACCAAAAATGAAGAATCTACATACACAGTTAGATTTGGCATATCAAAGAACCCCATTTATTCAATTTTTAATGAAATCAAACAATGTTTAATTTTGGACCCCGATTTGGACCAACTTGAAAACTGGGCCAATAATCAAGAATCTAAATACATTTTTAGATTCAGCATATCAAAGAACCCAACCGATTAATTTTTTATCAAAATCAATCTAAGTTTAATTTTGGACCCTTTGGACCTTAATGTAGACCAATTTAAAAATGGGACCAAAAATTAAGAATCTACATACACAGTTAGATTCCGCATATCAAAGAACCCCAATTATTCAATTCTTGATGAAATCAAACAAAGTTTAATTTTGGACCCTTTGGGCCCCTTTTTCCTAAAATGTTAGGACCAAAACTCCCAAAATCATTACCAACCTTCCTTTTATGGTCATAAACATTGTGTTTAAATTTCATTGATTTCTATTAACTTAAACTAAAGTTATTGTGTGAAAACCAAGAATAATGCTTATTTGGGCCCTTTTTTTGGCCCCTAATTCCTAAACTGTTGAAACCAAAACTCCCAAAATCAATACCAACCTTTATTTTGTGGTCATAAACCTTGTGTCAAAATTTCATAGATTTCTATTAACTTAAACTAAAATTATAGCGCGAAAACCAAGAAAATGCTTATTTGGGCCCTTTCTGGCCCCTAATTCCTAAAATGTTGGGACCAAAACTCCCAAAATCAATACCAACCTTCCTTTTGTGGTCATAAACCTTGTGTTAAAATTTCATAGATTTCTATTCACTTTTACTAAAGTTAGAGTGCGAAAACTAAAAGTATTCGGACGACGACGACGACGACAACGACGACGACGCCAACGTGATAGCAATATACGACGAAATTTTTTTCAAAATTTGCGGTCGTATAAAAATCATCTATTTCATACATGACACTTCTAATAAAACAAAAATCTGTTTGTATAATATTGTTAAAGAAATTGCTTAATCTTATTAAAATAATGTGATTATATATACTTTGAACTTATCTATTTGCTTATTTATTAGTTTTTTAATTCCTCAATCTATATTATATTATCTTTCTTGGATTTCTTTTCATCAATTATTTTTCAAGCATTTTTGTATGCAAGCACTATAAACATGGGAGACAACTCAATAATTTGTTTGAAATCTGTGTAAAATATTTTCAATGTTGTTTCATTTCGGTAAAAATAAATATTCTATTCACTTTTTATAAATCTTCACAAAGTGTGTACTTTAACATTCTTTACAAAATTACAATAACTATGAATTAACTTAATATCTATATAAATTCAATCATATTAAAGAGGTACTCCCTCCTCCTTTTTTGGGGAAAAATTGGGTTGGATATTTAGGGAATCACTGAAGCATTACTGGAGCAGGGCCCCTTATAGGCAAGCAGTGAGTACCCAATTATGAAAATTACTAGATCTGACACTGCAATTGTCATGCTTTTCAATATCATGGTAAAATTACTGAAATCCCCCTCCCCCTCTCCTAAACTATTGAAAACTATCATTATGCATTGACAATGATAAGATACAACCATTCAGACAAACACACTCAAAGGTGTATCTAATACATAACATAACCTCGTGTTGTACTACACACTCAATTGTTTTAAAACATCTGTTTGTTAACTAATATTATCAGTCTTTTAATCAGCCTGCACTGACAGATTTATAGCTCTACTTTATCACTTCATAATTGAGAGAAGATATAAAATTTCCACATTTTAAAGAATAAAGATTATAAATTTGAAATAAAAACATAATCAAAATCAAATGCTTTCCAGCCAAGTCAATGAAAGAGTTTAGTCCATGGGTCAAGTTTATTGCCCTGAGTCCAGTCCAGTCGAGCTATTAATCCACATTACTAGCTATATATTTTATTTAACTCCAAACAGGGGGAGGATGTAAGCAACTTTAACAAATTCCACACAAAAAATTGTCAATATGATTTGAAGTTTTCTTTTCGCTTCTTGATTTTTATCTGATAACTAATTTCCTATTCTGACATTCCATTAAATAAACCATTACATTTGAGACATATGGCAGGTTTTGATATCAAATAATTTATAGCCATGGAAAATCCTCTGGTGGTTACAGTGAGAGAAAAAAGAAAAAATGGTCGTCTATAACAAAAACTTAAATCCACACCCTTATAGTTTCTTTTTTTTTAAATTATAAAACAAAATAAAACAGAATAATTATTCATTTGCTTTAAACCATCGCCAATTCAAAGAAACTGGGTTTTTTAATGCATTTATATCTGCTCATTTTTAGTCTGAACTCAGTAAAAAATACAAACACTTTTTGAACTGTAAATCCACCTACAAAAGATAAAATTTTATCAAAGATATTTCAAAGGGAGACAACTTCTTTGAAACACTACCTGAAAGGGAGACAACTTCTTTGAAACATGCAACCTGAAAGTATTTATTCTACAGTTTTTGCTCCTTGAAGTTTTAGTGTAAATGAACTTTTTATGAAATAAGAAATTTTTGATGAAAATATTTATTCATTTAGTATACAATTAGCAAACTTTAAAAACATACATTTGCCATAATCAGCTTTATTTCACCCCATTTATTAAATAAATGCCTTATTCTTTAGAAATTAGCTTACTATGAAAAGAAAACAAGAACTTGAACTTGTTTTCCTCTAAAAAATATAAATCTGTTTTTCATGAATAAAGCATTTCTTTACATGTATTATTAAATCTTAAACACTCTTATTGGTAATTAAGAAATTTGGTGTGACCCTAAAATTTAATCAAAATCTGCCTATTAAACAGATGAACTTTTATCAAAAACAAAAGATAGGAACAACATTTACAACTACCAGCAGGCACACTTTTAAATTAAACCACAGTAATAACCAATAAAAAATATACTCCATTGAACTTAGTTACCTAAATGTTGACAATATATGAGGAGAATAATTATATAATACTTAAGACTGCTAGCAGGAGAGGCGTGTTTGAAGTTTGTTTACCTCTCTTCCCAGTGACACATGTTTTTCCTCTTGGTCTGATAGAGCAATAACCATCCGTGGGAAAAAGAAACCTAACTCCATGATCTGGGTCACTTTTACATCTTTTTGTGTATGACAAAAATGTTTACTACTAAAACATTGGTATAACATGTGTTTTTGATGAAGTGGTTTTCAATTTGTAACCAGCCAAAATATAATTTTATTCACAGACAGGGCAATTTAGTATAATTTGAATGCATACTGTTTATTATATAATGTGTGTTAAACTTTTCTATAAGTCAAAGTCATTAAATGACAAAAAATCTGTCCTCAAACAAAGAAATTGTAATATTCGTTAAAAATATGAGTCAAAACAATTTGCTGTCAGTGTTCACAGTTTTAGTTTGAAAGTTAAACAAATTTTGTTATTTTTTTTCTCAACCTTAGAAATAAGAGCTGCCATGCTGAAGATGGCATGATAGCCAGGAGGCCATTAAATCAGCCATCTGTCAAATACAATTCTAGTTGACAAGATTAAGCAGGGGCAAGGTCAGGCAGGCAGTGGCAATCAGATGATATAGTTTAACAGAAAAAGTTTTCAAAGTATTGGATGTAAAAAAAAAAAGCCATTTCAATGACATTTCAATGACAGCAATCAAAAAAACATCAGTTTCTTTAAAATCAAATTCTTTGGTGGAGTGTTTAAGGTTTTTTGATTGTTTAAATTTTTGGTACTGTATTACTCAATCCTTGGTTTTTCTGTGCTATGTTTTGTGGACTTTTGGTCATTGTGTTTGTCTTTAAATTTCTTTTGAGCATGCAGTATTAATTAGCTCTTGAGGAAAAAACTAAAACCCAAACTTGAAAACCCCTTTAACCAGGCTAAATCTGTTGGCGGCCCAAGTTGTTCATTGAAAAGTATGCTGGTTTGCAAAAAAGGGGACAAAGCTCATGATAAGAGGGGGAAGTTGTTAGGTATTTTATGAAGCAATTACACCTCACAAGTAGGTTAATTTTATAACCTACTAAATTGTACATTTTAATTTCTCAGTACAAGTGTCAGTAAAGTCAAAACATATTAATTTCTATGTTTTTCTTATGCCAGATGTCATGATGGACTCCATATGTTTGAATGGTAAATGATCTATTGCACTCCCTGGTGTTCACCAAAGGGAGGTAATTAACCTTGTTTTGTTTAAGTTCAAAGTTACATATGTCAATTCCAAGATGAAAAAAACAATTTCAAGATGAGTTTTATATTTCTATATCATATTATTTATTTTTTTTTCAATTTGACTTTCCAAGTCTGAGTTAGGTATAAAGAAATCTAAAGGTACCAGAGAAAAGAAAAACCTTTTTTGAAATGTGCATAGTTGCACTTTTTCCTTTAAATTTTTTATAATAACAACTGTAAAATTCCAATGTGCATTTGTTTATTAACCTTTTAAGGTAAGATTTGGGGTTTTGGTTTGCACTTTTAAAATTCTCAATTAAATTTCCAATATAACCTCGAGCGAACAACCAACAAGAAATTCATTTCAACATGCAAATATGTTATGTTTGGATAATAATTATTTTTTGTGCTCTTTCTTCTACATACATGAGGATAAATACAATGCATTATAAACTATGCACCAGACAATTCTCAAATTTATCTAGCATAAAATTTTCTACCAAAAATAAAGGAGTAACTTTATATAACATGTTCACCAAAACATTTTTTCAACTTTATTAACTAAACCAGAGAAATTTGATCACATATAAATCTGGTAAAACTCCTTCCTCATTGGCTATCACTTACATATCAATGACAAAAGTGCAGTAACACAGATCTGATAAACATCTGACAAGCTTATAGATTAACAGGAGGTAATGCACTATAAAAACACAAGATTGATAAAGATCAGACTGAAATTCTGAATTAAATAGAGGCTCCAATGACACACTATTAAATAAGAACACCTGGGTAGATAAAAGAGTCCACTACAAAATCTCAAATTATCAAGAGGCTAAGCTAAGCATATGAAATTATGAATGAATATAACAAACAAAGGTATAAAAAAATTCAGCCAATTCTCAAGAAAAAAAAACATTTTCCACAAAAAACTTAAGCTTTAAAACTGTTGTTAGCATAACATGTTGGTCACCTGTGTTTCAGAATAAGTAAACATGCAGATGTGGATCCAGGGAGAGGACACCTTTGATTGCCATTGTTTGGTTTTTATTTACATCTCATGTCTTATATATAAAAAAAGATATAGAAAATTTTAGTATGAAGTTGGTTTTTTTTAATGACATCTACCCCCTTTCAAAATTCCTTGGTCCATCCCTGACCTGAGGTCTTGACAAAAATGGTATAAAGACTTGGTTTTTTTGCTGAGGACAGTGTGTTGGTTGGCCCCTGAATGTCTTCAGGGTTTCTAAGTATTTGGATGCTGATTGGATCTTACCTAATTAGATTCAGGTTAACACATACGTATACACGAGCAACATTACAGGTGTAACATGTGGAGCAGGATCTGCTCACCCTTCCTGAGCACTTGAAATCTGTAACCCCTAGTTTTTGGTGAGGATTGTGTTGTTCAGTCGTTGCTTTTCTATGTTGTGTTTTGTGAACTGTTATTTGTCTGTTGGTCATTGTTGGATTTTTAAGTCATGGCATTGTCAGTTCATTTTCAACTTATCAGTTTGAATGTCCCTTTAATATCTTTTGTTTGTCTTTTAATGTTTTAACTGAGATTATAACTCACATCTCCTTTTATTCACAATATATTGTCATGTATGAAAGGAAGGCTAACAGGACATTGACATGAAATTTATTCTATTTGAAATGAACTTTTATAATAATTTAATCTACAAACTTTTAAGACATATACCATAATAAAGTTCCTGTCTACTAACATCAAAATCATTTTAAATCTTAAATCAAACTTTCAAGTTCACTTAACTTCTTTTATTGTAAATAGCAAACAAATTGCAAACAAGGAAACAATTTTGTTACGCAAAGTTTATATGTTATTCTAACCAAATAATGACTTTACATGTCAACTAAAAATTGAATATCGTTTCCATTAACGTTATTTACATTTATGCAAATAAGAACAATTACCAAGATGTCAAAAGCAGTAACATTTTACTCAAGTAACATAACTATTTAATTTAGATTAAAAAATGTATCTATTCATAATTAAATTTTCCTTCTTTATGCATTTAAGGACGATCAATTTGAAAGTCACTAAATTACATGTTGTATCTATTTATAATTAAATTAGGTCTTTTTTCATAAACCTAGAACAATTATTTCTGAAATTGATTCAATGCTTAATTTCAGAATGTTAGATTACAGCACTGATTACTTTACTAACTCACTTACAAGAAATATATAACTCACATTTATTTAATTCTTTTAAACTTAATTGCTTCAGTTCCAATTCTACTATAATTGTCTTCTATGTGAATTAAGTCTGGTATATAAAAAAGAAGATGTGGTATGATTGCCAATGAGACAACTATCCGCAAAAGACTAAAATGACACAAACATTAACAACTATAGGTCACAGTACGGCCTTCAACAATGAGCAAAGCCCATACCGCATAGTCAGCTATTAAAGGCCCCGATAAGACAATGTAAAAAAATTCAAACGAGAAAACTAACGGCCTTATTTATGTAAAAAAATGAAAAAGTAGTCCAGGTTTTTCAGTTTTATCCAAATTTTAAATGCATTAATGCCACTGCTTTGCCCATTTTTCGAGGGGCTAATTTTCAAATACAAAAATTGTAAAACTGACAATTATAATTGATTATTTTTCCTGAATAAAAATCAAATTTCTTGTTGCTTTTTGTCAAATTTGCCCTTTAGGTCAACTTTGCCTTTGAAACTTGATTCATTAATTTCACAAAAATAATGCAAGGTAACACCATTTAAAACTTTAAAGAAACACAGAGGAATTTTTATTTGCTGAAATATCAAGACATCTGAAAATCATATGTATTTATTTGAAACTACCAGCTCTACTTTTCAAAAAGGCTAATTTTTCATCAGCTATTAAGTATAAACTAGTATTCTTGCTACATTGAAGACCCATTTGTGGCCTTTGGCTGTTATCTGCTCTATGGTCGGGTTGTTGTTGCTTTGACACATTCCCCATTTCCTTTCTCAATATTATAGATCATAATCTGATCCTTCTCCCCTTAATTTTTGGTTGTCCCCACCCCAAGGTTCCTCTTCTGTAGTTCTGGTTCCTAAAATGTCCTGTTTATTATGGTAAAATAATGATGAAAGTCAAATTGAACATAGTTGTCTACAATTTCTGTAAAAATATCTATAAAAGTGATGATATTGATCTAGTAAGCATGGAACTAAATAAATAATAGTACTCTTTTGCAAGCTTGCTTTAATTTTTCTATGTATCATATTCTATATCCAATCTGTAGCAATACAAATAAATCGTCAAACATAATAACTCTTTACAAATTCCGTGTTTGTATTAATAACTCATGAAGAATGATAGTTTGTCCAAAAATCTTGTGTTAATTCTGCATCAATAAATCATATATAACGGTACTTCATAGATATTTTTCGGTACTTTGTAGAAAAATTTGCGATATATAGTGACAATGCAGTGAACTTAATACCTCAATCAATACCAACCAATCAGAGACAGATCAACTGAACGAGATTAAAATGTCCAAATTCAACGTGGATGTGATTTCCGTAGCGATATTATATTTCTGATCCAATATAGATATGACCTCTTCTAGCCAATATTTGTTTATTTATGTTGTACTTCTTGCAACCATCCAATATATCTATCAAACAAAGTTAAGTTCAAGAACTTTTGTCTGAGAAATCGTAGAAAACACTCAGTTGTAGTCTCAAATACTCTTAATCATAACACCAAAATGGCCAACACTACAAAATTGTAAAAATGCAGTCAGAACCAGGAAGACATTCCAATTGAAGACAACTTGATCGTCATCATGAGTGCATCTTGATAACTTATAAGTCTTAATTTAATCTCTACAAGTCTTATTTTCCTTGTTTTTATAGGGCTTCAATAAGCAAAACCATAGAAATATTCTCTTGAAAATCTATTGTTTAGGAGTTGTGATATTTTATACAGCCAAAATATTTTATATCTGCTAACCAAGTTTGCTTATGCTGTTGTCTGAGTCCTATGAAGAGGGAAGAGTGTATGTTCCCCACATCTTGATATAATGAACTCTTTTTTTCGTTACTCAAGACTATTTTTTAGACTATTCCAAAATTGTGAAGTTTAAATGGAGTCTTTATCTTGAATTTTAGAAAACAATTCTTCAATTTTTCCATCAATTAAGAGACAATCATGACAAGTGTCTGTACTTAAAAGAATCTATTTCAATCAAATAAAATAACAAGTAAAGACATTAAGGATTTACTTTTCCTTTTTCGTTATATATTAATGACAAATTGTGTATTGCCTTTTGTTTATAGGTGTCAAAAGTGTCCATTAAGATATACTTACAAGGCACACCTTCATCGAGGATAGATGTCCCCACATGTAGCTGATTTTTCTTATCTTCCCTTAAAGTGCTAAAAAATTATTTTTCAAAGATAGAAACTTACACATTGAACGGTATCTATATCTTTCAATTATCAGTCCTCACTGAAAGTGTTAAATATTGAATTCTTAGCAAGTCTCACATCCCAAATATTTCTACAACTAACAGCTATTCTTAGCTAATTTCTAAAATTAATAGCTATTTCTTCTAATTTTAGCTTGCCATTATGTTCTGAAATGCATTAAGAAACAACCAATCAATCAATCAACCTATTTACATATCATTTGCATAACATGAGTATTGCAAGTAAGTCCCATCATCCTGTTGGTATATACATTGTAAATATAAATCACAGATTTTGAAGGACTTTTGTTTCAATTTATTTATCCTCCTGCACATACATGAAATATCTGCCACTGGATGTTAAGCAACCTACATTCATCAATCTTTTTAGTATTTGCTTTTGTTTTTTGTGTTTTAAAAAGAATCTTTTGAATTATTTACCTCATACCTAAAATGGTTATATAGCAATTAAAGCAATTTGATTTTTGTCGAGCCTTCGACTTTAGTCGAAAAAGCGAGACTAAGAGATCATACATTCTGTCGTCGTCGGCGTCGTCGTCGGCGTCGTCGGCGGCGGCGTCCACAAATATTCACTATGTGGTTAAAAGTTTTTGAAATTTTAATAACTTTCTTAAACTATACTGGATTTCTACCAAACTTGGACAGAAGCTTGTTTATGACCATAAGATAGTATCCAGAAGTAAATTTTGTAAAAAAAATAATCCATTTTTTCCATATTTTACTTTTAAATGAACTTAGTTTTTCTGCGGGGAAACATTACATTCACTCTGTGGTTAAAGTTTTTAAAATTCTAATAACTTTCTTAAACTACCATGGGTTTGTACCAAACTTGGACAGAAGCTTATTTATGATCATAAGATAGTATTCCTAAGTAAATTTTGTAAAAAAATTACTTCATTTTTTCTGTAATTAACTTTTAAATGGACTTAGATTTTCTTCCAATTAACATTACATACAGTCTGCAGTTAAAGTGTTCAAAACATTTATTAGATTCATTAACTATCCTAGTTTTTTACCAAACTTGGACACAAGCTTCTTACAATCAAAAGATAGTATCAAGAGGAATATTTTTATTGATTTTTTTCCTCATTTTTGTTGAGCCTGCGATTTACAGCAAAAGTAGACGAGACACTGGGTTCCGCGGAACCCTTACAAATTTTTTCTTCAATTTCCGACTTTGAAAAGTCCTTCCAAGTCAACTTGAAAATTCTGTTTGTTACTAAATAAATACACGTTTTAAATTTATAATTTCCAGAAAATCTGTGTTCAAATATTGAAACAACGACATAAGACTTGTTAAAACGAAAAAATAAAATAATTCTGTAAAACTTCAGATAGATAACTTATTAGGCAAACACATCTGATTAATTACTATGAATAATTCAAAAGTTATTCAGTTCTGAGTAAATATCAATTTTTTTCTTAATAATTTTCAAACCTGTCTACTAATCCCTCAATTTACACTTGCCAAAAATCGACTCAACAATATTAATTGTAACAAATTTCAATTTACAACACTGACAGTTGTTCAAATTGGTTTTTGGTATAAGTTATGGCTTATAACAAACGTTGATGATGTTTTACATGACTTCTGACAAATCAAACTTGCATGTTGTAATTCCGTAAACAAATTAAAACATTAATTATCATTTTTACATGTTTCGGGATATCAACAACTGATTATATGTGTTTGTGATTGAAATTTACGGTAAAACAGAAAACTGCATAATTCATGACTTTTTCTTATAAAAATTATACCTTTTACTGCTTTTATTTTCATTCTTACTTAAAAATTAAGTATTTCATCATTGTTCATGGAATACATGTGGTTTCCAAATAATATAAGGCTTAAAACGAAAGTCAATGTTTTCAGATAAAAAATTAAAGGCAGTGCACAACCTTTATGTCCATTACTGCAGAAAAAAATTGTACAAGTTTCATAACGTCCCTTTATATCTTTTGTCACTCTTTCATAAAATTATGTCTAACAGTCTTCCAGAATTTGAGGATTAACAAATGAAAAGTTTATATATATTCCAATATTTTATTTTCCAACAATAGAACTTCATAAGCATAAATTTGTCCAAATTTTTTTTTAATGCTTAATGGAGTAACCTCCCTTGTTATAAACATAAAATTCAGATAATTCTGTAAATTGGTTAAAATCAATAAATCAGTGCAGCCTGTAGGTGATGTATTTATCTTAACTTTTCTACTTTAAGTAGACAATTTACAAGGTAATCGTTTCTTTAACTGTTACTTTGTAATTTTAAGAAAGAGCTTTATTATGTAACATCGCATTATTGTTATAAGCTTATCTGAAACAAGCGGAACTTACATAATACACAGGGAAGAAAGGAAATAGGCTGATAGCTGTGTGACTTGCGGATATAGCAAACTTTTTGATCAAATTATATTCTTACTGTTTAATTTTTCTAACTTTATTTGAAATACCAGTAATCATAACAGTTCTACTGAACTTAAAGTACCAAGAAAGAAAGAAATAAGGTCAAGATGCAATTCATTATGGTTTAATACGTCAAAATCATATACCATTTGCAGTTTCTGTGTTTTCTTGGTCTTTATCGAAAAACTTAAACATACAACATGCATACAAACATCTACAGTACTGATTTTATCTACTGATGTATACCTTCACCTATTTCACAGGTAACACCTGCCCCAAATTACTTGAGATTGTAAATAGAATCACTTAACTACCATAGATGTGTGTAAACGAGAATTCTCTATGTTAATTACTGTCACTAAGTTTTATTGAGTACATACGTAGGTAGTATGTTCTATACTAATATTAGTATGTACTAGCTGTTGTACTCTTTGGTATTCTAATATTTGTGTTTGTTGTACGTCATCAAAAAAACACAAGAATTCTTTTACATAGTGCTAAATATTGACACAAAGGAGTATAATGAGTACAATAGCAATTATTCCTGTGTTAACCAATTTTCTTGCCGAATATCAATGCCAAGCTGAAAATTGCTCTCTGGAAAAAATGGTGTTGTGAATATAAAAATCACTCAAGTGGGACTGTAAAGTAGAGCTACACTAAGTTGGTTGCTTATATATCTAGATGTTTTTATAAAATTCTTTGTTATATGTTTCCATTCTTAATTTTATCTCAAAAGAAACCTGAATCCAGAGGTCACTGGATCAAATTATGTAAAATTCTCATTGACAAATATTTTGAACTAAAATTAAATACGGTCTGATTAAATTTAACCGGTACAGACAATCCTTGAAATACATATTACATCTAAAATCTAAAATGTTTGGTGTGAGCTGAGGATCCGTGTTAAAGGCTGTACTTTGACCTATAATGGTTTACTTTTACAAATTGTGACTCGGAGGAGAGTTATCTCATTGGCACTTTTACCAAATATCCATAAGTATGTAAAATTAATAATTTCAGGCCTCAGCTTGAAGTTACCATGACTACAGATAGTATCCAATCACAAACTACTTACAGCTACTTGAACTTGGTGTTGTCATATTTGCTCTGTCTGTTTGTCCTTCGCCATCTTGATTTCTTGCAGTCATGGCAACAATATATTCCTGAGATGATTTTAACTGACGAAAGGTCCAGGATGTAACATCCGGAGGAACTTCCACGCTCGTGTCATAGACATCTTTGTTGTTGATAGGTTTCAGGTATAATCGGTAACTTAGTAGATGCCCATTGGTGTACACTGGTGGTTTCCATGACAACGATATCACAGAGCATGTTGGTGCAGAAATTTCTGTGATTATTGGAGCAGAGGGTGCTGAAATAAAAGATGACAAATGTGAAACATCATCAGGCTATACATTTCTCGGGAAACTGAGAATATACCCACAAGACCATATAATGATGGTAATATTTTTGTTAAAATAACATTTTTTCCCCAATTGACATGATTGTATACAATAAAAATGTGATGCGGTGAATTATGGGAAAGTTTTAGGGAAAATCTAAGACTGATGGCTAAAAAAGGGTATTTGAACTTTAAAGGTTGACAATTAAGGTCGTTCCTACAATTTTACAGCCATCAAAATATAAAATGAACCTTTTATAGCTTGTTGTTCGGTGTGAGCCAAGGCTCCGTGTTGAAGGCCGTACTTTAACCTATAATGGTTTAATTTTTGAATTGTTGTTTGGATGGAGAGTTGTCTCATTGGCACTCACACCACATTTTCCTATATCTACTGTCTAGATAAAACATGCAAAAGCCAAACAAATAAAAAAAAATCCAATTTGTAGGTCATTTTTACACTTAACATCAGTTATTTCAAATGCTTTGGCCTTGTGATATGGTTAACAAACTTTCGTCTGCCATTTGAGAATACTCTAAACTTAGATAAAAAATCATTTAATGCTTCATTCTATCTAAAAAAAAGTTGAAAATTTGATGAAAACAGAAAATGTAAATGTTTTAAATTCTATAAATAAAAGAAAGCACTAAGGCTTGCATCTTCGCTAACCAAGGGTTACGATCAAGTCTCCGGTTCTCTCCACCCTTGGCAGATTGAGATAAAGTTTTGGAGACACAATTTAAGGATTTGTATTGGTTGCAGTAGAAACTCGATGCATCCAATCAAAAAGTGCCTATAACATGATCACATGTAAATGTAGAAAGTGTTTGTAAACAGTTACCACATTTTTATTGTGTAACAAGTCTTTACATCACTAAACATACGCCTATATTTAGTGACAACTTGAATGTTTTTAATCAACTGATAGAAGTTCCTGTGTATGTTTCATGCACAAATGCATGAATGTTGACGTACATTTTCGTTTCCTGCTTTACCAAGTGTGTAGAATCTAGATGCTACAGTGTTTTTACCTCCAAATTGAAGAGTTCAAGTGCTACCATTGGTCAACAATAATGTAGTCGGAATGGGTGTGACTTTAACCGATAGATGGTGCAACATTGATATCACAAATGTTGGCTTAATCTGTCAAGGGTTGAGAGAACGGGATTAGATCGAAACCCTTGGCTAGCGAAGATGTAAGGCTTGAGGTTGTTAAAAATTTATTTTAATTTAATTATTTAATTTCTCCATAAATCACTATTTCTAGGAAGTGCTGCACTCATTGTAGAACAGACTCAAATATATTTTAACTTAGTTGACAGGAAATAATCAAACTGTTCTATTTAAATTTTAAGCTGTTTGTTTACAAAACTAATGCATCATAGAGATTAATTATCTTAATTTTTTACAGAAAAAGAGTTTTATAATTGAAAAAGTTCATTTGCCAACCAAACATGTCCAAAAAAAATTTAAACGATTACTTTATTGCTAATGCAGTCTTTGATGCTTAAATGATTGTTTGGACTTCAGGAAACAAATTCAAATAATTAAGTTTTCCAAACATTAGTTGCCTTAATTTGGCTGTTATCTTCTCTTCAGTCAGGTTGTTGTCTCTGTGACAATATTTCCCATTTCCATTTTCAATTTTATTAGCTATTACGTATGCAGCCTTATGAGAACATTTTGAGCATATTACTTTACTGTGCATGTGCTGCACTGTTTTTACATGGACTATACAAATTCTCTGTATGTTAGAATGTCAAACAACTTGAAAGCATGTTAAAATAACTCAAAAAAAAAATTATTTTAAAAGTCAAACCATATTGAAGAAAACTCAAAAAGTGTAATGACGTCTGATTAAAACCATATTCTCAAAAGTCTACACGATATAAGACTTATTAACGTAATATGCTATGAAATTTGAACAAACATTCCCCAAGAGGCAATACTTTGCAGATAATCTGAAAATCAACATGCAAGTTATATTTTATCTCTACTACTACATAATCTCATTAATTGAAGATTACATAATAATTAAGATTTTAACATGAGCCGATTTCTTCTATCAACATTGTCTGCCAATCCTTAAGTGTCATACATAGCCTCTTAGTGATATTAATGGAGCTAGCATAGACATGAATATCCTCTGCCAATTAAAATTCATTTTTCAAAATGCAAATGAATCCAAAGCTGTATTTACATGGTACCAAATATCACGTCAAACATGGCATCAATCTAATGAAATTGATTGAAACAAATTCAAGTGCAATTAAAGATAGAAACTCCTCATGTCAGACTTTTATTGAATAGCAAACAACTTATTCTGTACAGGATGTAACTAGAAAAGTGTGCAAATAAGGCTTCAAACAAGTGATCGACACTCTGGCTTCCTCCATCAATAAAAACTGGCCGCCACAAAATAGCCAAAAAGAGGGGCTTAAAAATAGCGTTAAAACACCAAAAATCAAATCAAATCAAACAAGTGAGGTTATCAGTGACGAAAATATGTTTTGATCAATATTTTCAAGCATAATGCTAAGGCAGCAACCATTTGATTTTCGGGGGGGGGGGGGGGGGGGGGGGAGGGGGTTGGGCTATGGTTTTTTTGGGGAAAAAAGTTTGTTTCAAGTTTTGGTGGGAAAAAAAAATTGTTTTGGACCCTGAGAAAAAAAAATTGTTTGTTTCACCCTCAGCTGCCACTATATGTAATGCTAAAATTGAAAGAAAAAAATTGTTTTCAGTTTGTCTCTAAAAAAAATAGATTGTTCTTTGCCAAAGGCGAAAAAAAAGTTTGCACAGAAAAAAAAAACCATAGCCCCCTCCCCAGAAAATCAAATGGTTGTTGACTTATATGCAATAAAAGGTCTACAGCAAAAAGTGCAAAAATGGATACAATTTATTTAAGGTTTTAAAGTTCTGTTCAATTCCTATATATTTTTTCAGACACAGGCAGACATACTCAATGAAAGAACAAAAACAAAATGTCTCCTCACTAAATCATTTGTTGGGGAGCCATCAAGGATGTTTAAAAATAAGAAAACTAAAGAAAACACTTTTTGTTTGACAACTGGGTTTTTACAAGCACTTTATCAATTCAATGACTATTTTAAGAAACAAAAAACTGAAATATATAAAGTTCAAGACTTAAAAATATTTTTGTTCTTCAAATTTTTTTTTAAAAGAGTCACAGGTTGTTTCCAGTACAATTATCTTCTGTATTGAAGGACAATTATAGCAGTACAAAATAACTTATTTATTTGGTTTTTTAAGGAAGCTATCTAGTTTATTTATATCAAGTGGGTTTTTTTTCTTATTGTATTCAAATATCATCATTCATTATTCTAACAATTCATGTTTCTTTTTCTGGCAAAGTGAAAAACTGCATATAAAAAAACAAACTTCAAGGTTTGTTCAAACAAGGAAGTCTGTAAAAACTACAAAAAACAAACGCTTGACTATGATGTGTCAACCAATGAAATGACTGAAAACAACTTTGTTTCAAAAATTCCAATAGGGAACATATATATCTATAATATCTTAATGATTGTGTAAGTAAAAATGTCTACACTGTAGTTGAGAAGAAAAATAAAGAAACTGAAGAAGGCAAATGGCCAAAACATCTTGAAAATTGGTTTTTGAAAACAACTGTCGTAGATCTGAGGACGAAAATGGGGATTTAACCTAGTTTGATTACAAATAGCTAAATCTTCCATTTGTATGGCAGTTGAATATAGTTCGTTCATATTGCCAAAAATAAGTGTGAGCAACTCAAACAGACATGATTGCTTAATGTGACAATAATTGGGATCTAGAAGCCAAAAATGTGTAAAGATACATGATAAACAAACAGTTAGAAACAAACAAACAAACAATCATCAAGGACAAGACCCAAAGAGAGACAAAAGATATTGAAGGGAACTAAGAAGTTTAAAATAATCTGTCAATGCCAAGGCAAAAAACGCCAAAAGGTTAAACAAAGGACAATAAAACATAAAACACAACATACAACAACGTGATACCAATATACGACCAAGTCATATAAAAACTGAAGACTGAGCAATCCCCCCCCCAAAAAAAACCAACAGGGGTGATATTAGGTGCTACTGAAGGATAAGTAAACATATCTTGCTTACAAACAAATTTGAAAACTCTGAATGTATCAAAAACTTTAAAATTAAATTATCAACAAAGATGTGTCCATAGTACACGGATGCCCCACTCGCATTATCATTTTCTATGTTCAGTGGACCGGGAAATTGGGGTCAAAACTTTAATTTGGAATTAAAATTAGAAATATCATATAATGGGGAACATGTGTACTAAGTTTCAAGTTGATTGGACTTCAACTTCATTAAAAAATACCAACCAAAAACTTTTACCTGAAACTTGACAGACAAACGAATGAACGGACGGTTGGACGGACAAACGGATGCAGAGACCAGAAAACATAATGCCCCTCTACTATTGTAGGTGGGGCATAAAAACTGAAGACTGAGCAACACCCCCCCCCCCCAAAAAAAAACCAACAGGGCTGATATTAGGTGCTACTGAAGGATAAGTAACCATATCTTGCTTACAAACAAATTTGAAAACTATGAATGAATCAAATAAATTTAAAATCAAATTATCAAAAATAATTATCAATAGTTCAAAGGAAGTTAAGACAATGGGAAAAGCAGATCCTTCAAAATTTTGAAGAAATGAGAATAAAATATTAGAGAGCAAAGACCTCTCCTGCAGTCTTGGACATCCTGAATTTTTAAGGTTCTTGACAGGCTACTCTACTAACACAAATGTCTGGTCGTAAGACATACTGGTACATTGTATTTTGATAAAATTATTTCCTGGACAAATATTAATGGTTTCCAAATGAATAACAAAAAGAAAATTATTAATATAGTACAAATTTAGGTCTCATAGCACTAAAACACACTATAGAACATTCTCTAGGGTGAAGAAGATGGTCGCATAATTCTACCGATTTAAATATTACCGGATGGTTGGTGACAAAATATAATTAAAAGTTGTTAAGCATTATCACAATATTTACATACACAATTCACTAGTGGATTGATGTTTTCTAGATTTCTGGATTTATTTGTCTTCATTCAATGATCAAAATTGTAAAAGTACAACTGGCCACTTGACAATATTAAAGTTATCATAAATAATAAGATAAACATGCAATGGTGACTATTCTTTATAGATTTTTGACGCTTTTTTTAAAAAAGAAGTATCAGTGCTAAAGTCTCATTGAAGGGGCAAGCTGAAGGACGCCTATGGGAGCGGGAATTTCTTGCTACATTGAAGACCTGTTGGTGGCCTTCTGCTGTTGTTTTTTCAATGGTCGGGTTGTTGTCTCTTTGACACATTCCCAATTTCAATTCTCAATTATATCATTGAAGGGCGACAGTAACTTACTCCCTGTGATTGACCAATCATAAATCACTTACCTCCATGTGGTAAAGTTGTTATTATTTCTGATTCTTTGGTGTACAGTACTTCTGTTGTGGTAATCACTAATGAAATACGGAACTGAAAATATAAAAAAAACTTTTAAAATATAAACAAAAAGATGATGTTCCTGGTGTTGAAGTCATAAAACTTTGCTCAGTGCTTGAAGCACAAAAATCATGCTAGAAACATGAAATCCCACATTTTGATTGGTTGATTCTTGAGTCTGAGTACTAAAATTGTGCTTGAAAGTTTTATGACCAGGGGTTACTAATTTGTTAGGTTGTCGTTCTGTAACGTATAAAACAGTTTTTCCCCCGCTGTTATTATTCATGGCCTTAGAGCACTCATAAATACCAAGTATTCTATTAACAATTCTAAATTTGAAATTTGATATACCATATATAGCCCTTCTATAAATCTATTTTAAGCTCTTTTGAATAGCGTTAAATTCATATATGGGAACCCAGCAGGACACCCCACTTAGGTGTATGATCACATTTAAAAATTGCCTCAGGTCACCAGATTAATTCAAAGCTAATTTGATTGGTCTATTTCTAATAAAAAGCACAGGTTCTTTTAAATGAGACTTCAAGTTTAACCTGCCAACCCAACCCCCCTTTTCAAAAAAACAAATCCCAGGCTCAATTTGACAATGTAGAAGCCAGTCATATATAAATAAATGTCAAACCTCAAATCAACAACAGTTATAATACAATTTTGTCATTTAAATATTTGGCAGAACAATTTGAAGCTTTAAAAACAACTTTGAGCCTCTTGTTTTTTTTGCTAAAAAACACAATCTGTCTATTAAACAGTTACAGATACATTTATCACCCTGCCAAGGGTATAGTGTTGACTGATGCCCCTCTCCAGTGCTTTTATCAACTTTTATCAACAACAGCAGAGGATTAAATTTCAACAAACAAAGAAATCTCCTAATTATATAATTAAGTTTGTGTTATATAATATCCTGTGCTGTGATATAACGCATGCTGTAAATTTAAAGTTCATTCATAAAATATAAAATGTTTAGACACTCAAAAATGTAAAGTGTAGCACGTTTTGACAGCAAAAACAAAATTCCATGAGAGGTAACAGACAGTCCACTGGTTTTTCCAGTCAGTAATCACAGATGATTAAGTTACAGTGCAAACTGTCTATTTGTTTTATAATTCTTTGGAAAAAATGATCTACTAGTTTTTGTTACTGCTGAAATTCAAATGCCATTTATCTTAAACTCAAAACCCCTAATTATACTGTTACAAAATTACAAAAAAAAAAAAACAATTAAACAGCTGATTCTGATCAGACTAATTCAATTAATGAGGATTAGAAATGCAGATTTTTTTCAGGTAAATACAAACAAGATAAAATTGTTGTTTCTGCAGCTGCCTACCTGGGACTTATCTACATTTTTACTAATACTGTTTAAACCATAATAACACCCTTACAAGCAGTTCAAATATCCATTCAAACTATGGCAAACTCTCCCTTATTGTTTTCTTATTTTCCTCTTTATCTATCATTCTGAACATGCATGAAATGTTTGCAACTGGACAAAAACATGCAATATTCATTCAATCTTTATTCGTTCTTATTAGGTAATTTTTAAAGAACAAAGAAATTTAGTTTAATTATGTTTTCTTTTAAGCCATATTTTCTCTTTTAAATAGTCTATTTGTGATTGTTTCAATGCCCCCTTAATGATTATTTTCTCATTCTTTTTCTTTAAAAAAAAAAGGTTAACCTTGCAGTTCCTATAATCTGTTTTTGGATTTGCATTTTTCTGTGCACAATTATTTCCAATTATCACACAAAAAAGATTCAGACACACGTGTCCTCTGAATCCCAAGAGGGATAAAAACGCCAACAATTTTAAGCTCATCTGGGTATTACATTTATCAAATAAAACTTCATGAAGGTTAAACTGCTTTAACATCTACAAAATAAATATCAAATAGAGGCGGATTTAACAAAGGGATAATCAAACTCATTGACATCTGGACATGTATCAAGGCAAAAAGCAAAAAATCGATCAGAAGACAGAACATCAATAACTAAAGACTGAGCAACATGAACCCAATCAGAGGCAGCGGGTGATCTCAGGTGCTCCTGAAGGGGTAAGCAGATCCTTCTCCACATGTAGAACTTCCTATTTAAACTTGGTAATTGGGATATATTTAGTTTTATATATTTGCTATGTTATCTGCCAAATGAAATAAATGTAAGAATCTACTATAGTGGTTTTTTTTGTACAGAATGGGGTTGTTTTACATTTGTCATGTCAGGGCCTTTTATAACTATGTCCTAAGGGTTTTGCTCCTAGTTGAAGTCTGTAATGTTACTGTTTTTAGATTTCAGCTCTCTTCCGATTAGGGTTTATTTAATTTTGCAAACACAAATAACTATTTCTGACTCAAAGTTGAAACTAATTCAAAATATGAATTTCAAATTTAATAAATTTAAATTAAAAAAAAAACAGCACTTAAACTAAAACCTAAAAATTTGGTAATACATTTATAAATATTCCTTAGAACTAATTAAAGAAATTTTAGTAATTTTATATCTGTTCATAAAAGACATTCAATTAAGCCTCTGTCATTTCTGACAAGGAAATATTGACATCAGAACCTAATTAACCTCTTTAAACTGACAACTTTTCTCAATACACTGTCAACTTTCTCCTTGATAATTGCCCTTTATTGGCCTTGTTAGGTATCATAACATAAGCTGTAATATCAGATTGTACTTAAATGATGACATTTCGTAAATATTTCTACGATTTCCAAGAATTCAACTAAACAGTAGGAGTATTAAACGATAAATTTGTAGAAATATAAAAATCTAAATAATCAAGATATTATATTACTACTCTTGGGTTACATTAAAGACAATAACCTTAAATGAAACTATGTGTAGTACTGTAAATTCAGAAATTATTGCTTGCATTTATAAAAGCGTTTTTTTTCAGGAATAGACAAAATTGCGAGTTTAAATATTGGGATTACCAAAAAACTGCTAAGAGATCTATGTTTCAGTTTTCTTATTATTGCTTTATCTGATTCCAGTCACATTATTTGCATTTATAAAAACATTGCAATAATTTCTGAATTCACAGTATTTTAAAACAGCCATTTTTACGTTACATTTTCCCCTCAATTAGTTTGTTGGAAATAAGTCAAATAAGTTATGGAATAGGGACTTGCTATTTCATTATCACATTATTTGAGCGATTTTTAAATAATAAACGAGCAAATCACCAATAGAATTTAATGAATTATGGGTAAAATTTTCACAACTGTTATCCAACCAATACAAATAGTGTATCATTGCTTTCTTTTCGGGTTCTATCCATCACCTTTTGAGATTCTTTAAAGGCCAATTATTGTCTTTTGCCATTGGGATTTAAGCTCCCATGGATTTAGGGAATCAATATTGAGTGAGGTCACAGACAGAGGTTAATATTGGTTTCTTAGGACTATAAAAGCTTATTATGTCCAAATTGGCAAGACTTCTATTGTTTATCATATTATAAGAAAATGAAACGGATTTGATATGAATTGGGATCAACAGGGAACACCGTCTGGATTGTAAATCAATGTAACAAAGTAGTCTAAGTGGCTTTAATCCATAAATATTACATATTAATAAACATTATATAATACTATTTTATACATTTTTTTTAATATACTGTCTCATTATTCTTCTGGGACTTATTAAAGAAGCAGACAATATTTCCAAGATAAAACTCCAAAAATCCTGGGTAAGCATTTTCACTGATAAAAAATAATCAACATTTCAGAATCTTCAAGGAATGACCTTCAACAATCAACAAAACTCAAATTAATCAATTACCTACAAAACAAATGATTCTAAAACTGTGAACTTTGCTTTCTTTAATTAAGGGTTTTACTAAATAATTTAACATTATTTTTGCCTATTGAAAATTTAGGACATCAGTAACCCTCCCCCTAAACTAAAGTTAAAAGCCCTGCCTTTCTAGCATACTGTTAATTCATTATTATTCTTGGGTTACAAAATTGGTGTCCACAATTGCAAATGAGTCAACAACATTTGTCCTATTTTTCAAATTCAAATACCAGAAGGAATATACAGTTTCAATTCATTCTTACCGTATAATTCATAAATGGCTGTAAATCAGTTATTTTTAGATCTCCGTTTGGTTGTGCTAAAGAGCCACCATAGATTGACCAATCACCATTGGTGTCTAATACACGACTCTGAATGTAATATGTAACATTGTTATTGATTGGTCCACTCCAATGTAGAGTAAGGAATGAGTAACCTTTGGAACCATGCTTTAGTTCTGGAGCTGGAAGATCTCCTAAATATTCTGAAAATATAAAAAGAATACATAATGTAATAAAAAGATATGAAATACAAAGATGAATTTTGAGGAGCATACTAGGTTTATTCTTTTACAAAAAACAAATCAGTCATTTTAAGAAGTAGGCATATTTTGCACTCCTCAGTGAGTACTCCTAAATTTTAATCAGCATTTCAGTGAAAATTTCAAATGCCTTTAACCATCTTTTTTTTTATATTTGGAATCGTTTCATACAAAATTGTTGAGGGCCCTTACTGAGAACCTGAGATTACATGGTTTTAAGTGGTATATACAGGCCCGTATCCAGGAATTTCCAGGGGGGGGTATTTGGACTCATGAACTGGACTTTAACAGTCACAATTAGAAAAGAACGTTAACTTTAACAGTGCTAATTTGGTTTCAATCCCCCCTGGCTACGGGTATGGATATATGTTGCTCAGCCTTTTGATATGTTTTGTTTGGTATAATTTTGTTTGTCTTTTGCCCATTTTTTGCTATTTTCCATGGTTATGTCTGTTCGTCTTGGGCCCTTTGATGTCTTCTTCCACTTTGTTATTGGTTGACACAAACTGTGCCATACATTCTTAAATGCATAATTGAATGTTTAAATAAGTGAGCTAAGACACTCAGTTTTCAGTAATTTTGTTACATTTTTACCTATTATCTATCTGTTTGTTTTGTTCACACATGACGTTGTCATATAGTGGATACTGTCATACAAGTCAAAGGTTTAGCTAGCTATAAAACAGGTTAAATCCACCATTTTCTATGGTTATAGAAATCACTTGTACCAAGTCAGGAATATGACAGTTTTGTCCATTTATAGTTTGATGTGTTGAGCTTTCGATTTTGTCATTGCATGGATAAGGGACTTTCTGTTTTAAATTTTCCTTGCAGTTCGGTATTTTAATGATTTTACTTCATACATGCACTGATGACCTTTATCTTAAATTTTTAAACAAATAACTGATCATTAACTCAGAATTGAACTTGAATGGACATAGTTGAAGATTAAGCAAAATATATCTTAATGATGTTGACATTTGGCTTCCTGTTACACATCTATACCTACAGACAACTCTGAAGGATTTTCTATTTATAACATTAAAAATGCAGCAGTTTTGCAGCAATAAAACTACAGATAATGTCAAGACTTGATTATATACCATTTTTTCTGTAATAAGTTATAAACTGGAAGACAACACATGAGATGTTGTGTTTTCTGCCAATCTTTCTACCCTAAAAGGTCATCCCTACCCAAACCCATTTTATGGACATATTTTGGTAAATCAACTAAATCAGATTTTGTTAGGCACTGCTTAACTTCAGAATATTTTCCTATAGAATCTTGTTAATTTTTGTTTTTTTGTAATTTTAATTAATTTTTATGTCTTAGCAGTGTGACTTCCATTTTCCATGTGAACAAGTACACATTTTTGTTTAGGGGCATAATTTCTCGCTGTGTTGAAGACCCATTTGTGGCCTTAAAGGCTGTTTTATGCACTTTGGTTGGATTGTAAATGTCTCTTTGACACATTCCCTATTTCAATTCTCAATTTTGTGTACAAAAAAATCTTTTTCAGATAAATCATTTTATCACATATTTGTAATATTAGGTTATGCTTATGCATTAACTGTAGATTTGTCCATAACAGCCCTCAGCTAGAGCCTTGGCTGATAAGGAAGTTATTTGAAAATGGCTGGATCCACCCCCGCAACATCTCATTTTATTCATATATTAAAGTACATGTATTCATAAATATAAGCTTTTTAAACTTTCCACATTCTCTGAAACCACAAAAATTTAAATTGATTAAATTCAGTTTTAAAAACACTTTCGTTACTCTTGCATATCTTATGGTGGGCAGTTTTGATTGTTGGGGGATCCAGAGAATCATCAATTCATAATTACATTAAATAAAGAACTAATTGTGTTAGACCATTTTAACTATTACATTAAATAATGATTATGTTTTCAAAATTTTCCCCATGCATATATCAAATTCCCCAGTAACATGAATATTGATGTTTTAACATAAACCAGGAAGTTTAATATCATTTTTTTTTCACACATCAATTTTCAAACTATTTATCTCAATTTGAAAATTGGTCTACATCAAATGAACTGAAAAATCTCATTTACCAAAAACCACAAACACGAATCTGTTAGACAATTTAATATATGAAATAGTTCCTGTTTTATAGTTCAACATCTGACAATTATAAGTATTATAGGAAAACCTTAATGGATACAAATGGCATTTATCGTAAAAATCAAAATGCTTTCTGTTTTAAGGGTGAGTAAAGCATGTATACATGTCTAACCGACTTTATTTACTCCATGCTGGCTATGGAAAATTTATATAAAAGAACATTAGGGAAAAGGGTGGACCCTCTTCCCCTTTTTTAAGAAATGTATAATAGCTAGGTTATTTTGTAATTCTCTTATACTTTCCTTCATTGTCAAGTTAACAGATTTGAAGAAATAGGATTATTAACACAATAATATCTTAAAGAATTGATATTAAAAGTAACCTTATCAGGCCTTGAAGTCATAAAACTTTAGAGTGAGTTTTTTGTACTCATACTCCAAAATCAACCAATCAAAATGCTTGATTTCATGTTTCCAGCATAATTGTTGTGCTATACAAGCAGTGTGAAAAGTTTTATAACTTCAATCAAGAGTGAGACAATCAACATTAAAACTACTATATACAGTTAACTAATATACAGTAAATTTCTTATCTTCTAATTTCTAAACTGCTTATTACTGTACAGTCAATTGCTATTAACAGTTAATTACTGTACAGTTAATTGCTATTAACAGTTAATTACTGTATAGTTAATTGCTACTTAGGACTTTTAATAAATGGAGCAAAAAGCTGCATGTAAAGTTCATCTAAAGATACTATTGATAAAAGAAGACCTACTTTGACCAATAATGGTTTACTTTTACAAATTTTGACTTCGATGGAGAGTTGTCTCATTGGCACTCATACGACATCTTCTTATATCTATAAACATCTTTTCAAAAAAAGACATATCAAACAAAATATTGACAAAGGAAGATCTAACAAAGATAATATTCTACAGGAGAACAATCTTAATGTGCTTTGCAATATCTTAAAATAATGACAATAAAGAATATGTAGCCAAGCATATTACCATTAACGGAAAGTGTACTCATTGTGAGGGGAAAAATAGAATTAAACATGACAGCTTTGGATCCGATGCATCTTCAGCGATCGGTAAGATCCAAAGGAAACAGTATACACTCCATTTAACTTAATCTCTATGAATCAAGACATCCTTATCAGTTTATATGGTGAATTAAGAAAGGGAATAGACTGATCAATAATTGTGTTAAAAGACAATTTGTTATCGCTATTAAAACAATGTCATAATATATCTCTTTATCTTAAGGATGGGAAATCGGAACTAATATTGATAGAGAGAAAAATAAGAGAAGGAATACGAAATCGGAACTAATATTGAAAGAGAGAAAAAAACAATTTGTTATCGCTATTAAAACAATGTCATAATATATCTCTTTATCCTAAGGATGGGAAATCGGAACTAATATTGATAGAGAGAAAAAATAAGAGAAGGATGGGGAAATTAGAACTGATATTGATAGAGAGGAAAAAACAGATTGAGAAATCTGAACTCAGTCAGGCAGATCCAGAACTTTTCATAAGGAGGGGCTCGCTGACTGACCAAACTAGAGGCTCTAAAGAGCCTGTGTCGCTCACCTTGGTCTATGTGCATATTAAACAAAGGACACAAATGGATTCATGACAAAATTGTATTTTGGTGATGTGATGTGTTTGAAGTTCTTACTTTACTGAACGATTTTGCTTCTTACAATTATATCTATCATGAACTTTGCCCATTAGTAACAGAGAACTATATTTGGTAAAAATTTACATAAATTTACCAAATTAATGAAAATTGTTAAAAATTGACTATAAAGGGCAATAACTCCTAAAGGGGTCAACTGACCATTTTGGTCATGCTGACTTATTTGTAGATCTTACTTTGCTGAACATTATTGCTGTTTACAATTTATCTCTATCTATAATAATATTCAAGATAATAACCAAAAACAGCAAAATTTCCTCAAAATTACCAATTCAGGGGCAGCAACCCAACAACCGATTGACCGATTCATCTGAAAATTTCAGGGCAGATAGTTCTTGACCTGATAAACATTTTTATCCCATGTCAGATTTCCTCAAAATGCTTTGGTTTTTGAGTTATAAGCCAAAAACTGCATTTTACCCCTATGTTCTATTTTTAGCGGTGGCGGCCATCTTGGTTGGTTGACCAGGTCACGCCACACATTTTTTAAACTAGATACCCCAAAGATGATTGTGGCCAAGTTTGGATTAATTTGGCCAAGTAGTTTCAGAGGAGAAGATTTTTGTAAAAGATTACTTTAATTTTCGAAAAATGGTTAAAAATTGACTATAAAGGGCAATAACTCCTAAACGGGTCAACTGACCATTTTGGTCATGCTGACTTATTTGTAGATCTTACTTTGCTGAACATTATTGCTGTTTACAGTTTATCTCTATCTATAATAATATTCAAGATAATAACCAAAAACAGCAAAATTTCTTCAAAATTACCAATTCAGGGGCAGCAACCCAACAACCGATTGACCGATTCATCTGAAAATTTCAGGGCAGATAGATCTTGACCTGATAAACATTTTTATCCCTTGTCAGATTTGCTCTTTATGCTTTGGTTTTTGAGTTATAAGCCAAAAACTGCATTTTACCCCTATGTTCTATTTTTAGCCGTGGCGGCCATCTTGGTTGGTTGACCGGGTCACGCCACACATTTTTTAAACTAGATACCCCAAATGATGATTGTGGCCAAGTTTGGTTTGATTTGGCCCAGTAGTTTCAGAGGAGAAGATTTTTGTAAAAGTTAACGACGACGGACGACGACGGACGACGACGGACGACGGACGACGACGACGACGACGCCGGACGCCGGACGCCAAGTGATGAGAAAAGCTCACTTGGCCCTTCGGGCCAGGTGAGCTAAAAAGGGGGGGGCTCCAGTCATACTTCAGTGATTCCCAATATGACAAATCAAATTTTTCCCACATGGGGGGCACATGTTATCCATTTCATGACTTATCCATCTTTAATTATTGTTAATTTTTTAGGTACAAACACATCAAAATAGTTAATCAGTTTAAAACATTTATACTGAAGATTATAACCTTTAAAAGATACAGTAACATCACATAAAGCAGTTTTTTATTTGTTTACAATGTAATGTTTTCAAGTTTAACCAAGAACAAGCCAGAGGCATTATTAAATCTTGTATGTGAAAAGACATAATGAACTTATAATGAACTAATCTCTCTAATAAATGGCAACGTCTGCTTATTTCTCACTGAATAATACTTGCAGCTGAATTTCCAAATAACAAATTTCACAAAAATCAAGAAAAAAGCGCAATTTTAAATAAATGAATCTTATAAATATTAAATAAATACTATCTGACATGAATAAAGACAAGACAAGACAAGACAAGACAATTTATTACAACTTAGGCACACATATGGTGAATGAATGAATATTTTAATGTTAAAGTGCAACCAGAATTATATTCAGTGCAATTTCCAAACAACCCTTGCAATATAATATCAAAATTGCATCTTTGACATTTTGTTAGAATAAATATATTTTACCATCAGATCTAACTATGACAAAGAAAAAGAATATGTTTTACTTGAGAAATAAATATGTTAATGACTGTGTTTTTGTGGTTTTGTTTCATTTCACGGCTCAACAAAACAGCGGGATACGAGACAAATGTCAAAATCAGGAATAAGGATGGAACTGTATTGGAACATTGACACAGTTCTTTTTGATCTTTGATCAATAATTGGGGGAAATGTCATGTAGAAAATGAATATAATAGTAAATGGTAGCAGTTTTGGTACTTAAAAGTTGTTATATATCTATTTTGATCAGTGCAATACAAATTCAAATTTATCATTTATTCAATCAAAGGGCATTCACCTTGAAAATATTCCAAATAGTGATTAAATCATCTACTGAATTAGAATAAGAATATTTTCTTTACTTATTATGGAATAACTAATCCAAGAACTCCAATATGGAAAAATATTCAACAAGTGACTTATTAACGAATCAATTCTCAAAATTCTTGTAGTGCATGAGTAAACTATCAGTGTTTTTTGGTCACATTCAGTTGAATATTTTTCAACATTTCAATTCTTGGATTTTTTTATTCTTTTTGTAGGATTGGTCATAGATTTTTTAGTGATACAAAGTTTTTTTTAGAGTTCTCAATTCTTTCATCTTTGACAATGTCTTGACAACACAGATCTTTTGTCTATTAAGACATAAGAAGACTGCTGACTATCTGAATACAGCTAAATAAAACCTGCTCTACCTGAAGACATATAAATAAAACCTTACCTTTTATGCTATCTGTAAACACATTTAAGGCAAAACTACATCCCTGAGTACAATACTGTCTCTGAAAAATAAAAGATTGTTTATACATGAAAATAGAATTGAGAAAGTGTCAATTAAGAGACAACAACCTGACTAAAGAGCAAAAAAACAACCCAAGGCCAACAAAAAAGTTCTTTGGTCCTAAGTAATCCTGGTTTCCAACCAATGAGTTACTTCAGTAACTCATTGACCTTTATTAACTCATATTATTGTTGAGTCATAGAACCAGTAACTCAGGTCATTAGTCACAAAAAACATACATGAAAGTAGTACATATTTTAGTTTAAACATATTTATTTATAGTGGATTGGGAAACAAGTTTTGCAATTAATATTAATCCCTTTCCACTTTGCAGGTGTGAGTGCTGCCTTGTAGTGGCCTTAGCCTACTCTTTTTCGAAATCTACAAGGGTGTCTTTAACATGCAAGAGATATGGCTCTATCTTAACATGAGTCAGCCATTTATCCTCCCCTTCCGACGGACTATCATCGTTTCCTTAAGACCATACTTGCAATTGGTTTCAAAGGCGAGCCGAAAATTGAGTTCCTGAAATTTTCATCCCGAACAGGAATCGAACCATTAACCTTTGTGTTAGGTTAGTAGTCCGATGCACTAACCACTACACCACGGCTCTCACATACATATTTTACACAAAGGAGTTTGTACACAATGCTGTGAATTTGTCCTACCTAAGATCAGAAGTACCAATTTTTGTTCTACCAATATAACTTATAGGACCCATTGTCGTATGTTTATGATATGTAGAATTTTTACAGCACAGGTAACTGATCCCGGGAATGGTATAGTTTTGACATGAACTGATTATAATCACTTTATTTGAACTTGCAACAAAATTGTAATGAATGATTAAAGTTTATCATTTTACTTTTACTGTGGATTCATTATTATTCGTTGGATACCAATTTTCGTGGGTTTTGTGGATACAAGTGAACAATGAATTCAAATGTTCAACGAATTAAAAGCAACTACTTCATCTGTTACCTTGAAATAAAAGTGACCTGACAAATCCAGAATAAAAAGGGGGGTTGTTGGGTGACATGTACAACATTTACAAATAAATCTGAATTTGTTGCAACTATTTTATTATGATTATAAAATTACGCATCTTTCCATGTCTTACAATAGCATGACATATGTCTTCATGCTTCCAACTATTATTCAGAAAGGAAAACTGTCATCAAAGAGATTTAGTAATAACACTTCAAACGATTGAAATTTATGATATATAATGTTGATGTTTGGAGGGTCTTTTATTAAATCTATTAATTAATAATAACCAGGAAAATGTTCATGTGCAGTCAAAGACATCAGATATCTTTTTAATAAATGAACAATCATCATTAATTTCTAAGTGCAGATTAACTTTGTCATGTCAGCCACATATGGCAGCAGTCAATACAAGTAAGACAATACTGAGACACAAAAAGGATGCACTTCTTTCACCTCTTTCATTCTTTGCAGACTGCACAATTCAATAATAAGATATTCTCAAAATCTGGCAAAAAAATAAATCCATTTACTTGCGATTTATGGTGTTTTTATTTGACTTTTCAGTGTTACAATTTGACACTTTTTTTCTTGTAAAGACTTAATAATAATAATGCTTTTATTTACAGATCTCCTACACAACACATTTATAAAGAAGGATAAAAGGACGTTGCTTCTTTGGCTGTTCAGTGTAACAGTGACAATGTTTACTTGTAAGACTATGTAGTGTGTTAATTTCTGGATCTCCTTCACAATACATAAAGAAGGATTTCCAAAAAAGGTGGTTTTTTTTTGGCTGTTCAGCGTAACTATGACAATGTTAACATGTAAAGACTAATACTTCTATTTCCAGAGCGCCTACACAAAACATAAAGAAGGATTAGCTACAGTTACGGTGCATTTCTTTGGCTGTTCAGTATTCCTATGACAATTTTAACTTGTAAAGACTAAATGCTTTAATTTCAAAGATCCTATGATGCATAATAAAAGAGGGATTAGCAAAAAGGATGGTGATTTCTTGACTGTTCAGTGTAACAGTCACTCTGACAATGTTTACATGTAAAGACTTATGCTTTAATTTCCAGATCTCCTACACAATATATAAAGAAGGATTAACAAAAAGGATGGTGCATTTCTTTGTCTGTTCAGCGTAATTATGAAAATTTTTACTTGTAAAGACTAATACTTCTATTTCCAGAGCGCCAACACAATATATAAAGAAGGATTAACAACAGAGATGGTGCATTTCTTTGTCTGTTGAGTGTAATTATGGCAAGACAGTTTTCATGAAAAGACTTATACTTCTATTTCCAGGGCTCCTACACAATACATATAGAGGGATTAACAAAAAGGATGGTGAATTTCTTTGTCTGTTGAGTGTAATTATGGCAAGACAGTTTTCATGAGAAGACTTATACTTCTATTTCCAGGGCTCCTACACAAAACATATAGAGGGATTAACAAAACGGATGGTGCTTTTTTTAGGCTGTTCAGTGTAACAGTGACAATGTTTTCATGTAAAGACTAATACTTCCATTTCCAGATCTCCTACACAAAACATAAATAAGGATTAACAGGACTAAAAACAGATTTGTGATGAAGTAAGACTTGATGACATAACACTCCAATGTACCAACATAGTCTAACTCAGTTTTAGAAAATGAAGAAAATTCTCATGACCAAAAAAAATGAACAAAAAACAAAAAAAAGGCGAAATTGGCAAATTAGTCCCAGGAGTTGAGAGATTATGTCATAGGAAATAAAATTGAGAAAGAAAATGGTGAATATGTCAAAGCGACAACCACCAGACCATAGAGCAGATCTATGAGCAAAATCTGAATTACAATCTTAGATTAAAAGCCTATACAAAAACAAACATATATCAGTTCTAAAGGCTTTAAAAGTTAAGTCTTATTTGAAGAATTAGTTCTGTGCAGTGTTGTTTTTTTAACACATTTATTTCAAACTGCAGAAAAAGTAAATTTTCACTGGGAGAGTTTATTCTATTTTTATATGTGTACAATTAATCTTTGAAGGGTCCATGATCAAAATATATATAGAATGAATATTTTTATGCATCAAATTATGGTCCCAGGAGAACATTTAACATAACATATATAATTCTAAGGGATTTAAAAAAATTAACAAATCACAATTTCATGATTTTGTGACACGAGTCTTTAGTCACATATATTATACTTCAATAAATGTTTAGTTACACTGGGGCAATATAATTCTGTCTATTCCAAGATTAAAATATCACATCTAAAGCTGTAAAACTGCATTTATTTTGGTAAATATGTTTAAGATTATTGATTCTAATTCCCTGAATTGATACTGTAAATTCAGAAATTATTGCAAGCATTTATTATAGGGATTCTGTTAATTAAGACTAAAATGCGTTTTTAATTTTTGCGATATTGAGAAGAGAAAAATGTTGTTTAATCCCTATGAAATTTTCAAAATGTGCATGTATCTAATACTTGTTTGCACATAGACACGGGTAAGTAACCAACTTCAAATGATATAATAATACTGTAAATACAGAAATTATTGCGTGCATTTATTATTGCGATTTTGCCATTTTAGACTTGAATGCGATTTTAATTTTTACGAATTTGAGAAAAATCCTATTAAATTTATATAAAATATTTCAAAATGCGAGTTTAAATTATTGCGTTTACAACTAGTCGCATTTTTCGCAATAATAAAAACCTCGCATTAATTTCTGAATTTACAATAGTCTAAACTGTTGTTCATCAAATGAATTAAACTGTTTCCACAAGGAAAATGATACCTAACCAACTTCAAATGATATTTTCAAACTTGGTGTACATCAAATGTATCTAATACTTGCACACAGATCAGGAACACATAGACCAATAAATTCCAGTGATTATTGACAGTAATCAAAAACATTACTAGAAATCTAATCTGTGAGCAATCAAATCAATCAGGTTTTGCAACAACCAAAACAAACATGGAGCACTTAAGATTTACATTTTTACATCTTAACTTGTCATTAATCATCTATAAAATGGCTAAAATTGAGAGAAACAAACATCAAATCTCTCTGGGCACTCATCAATATACAAAATAAACTTTATGTTCCAATACAGATGTAATTTCTGAAACATGCACCGATTATGTAATTCCAGCTAAAAGCTTTCAAATGAGCAAAACAAAAACTGGGGGAAACAGCTTCATAATCAGGGAAGTTATAATATGAGGACAAATGTTTTTCCTCAGGGGGGAGAGTATAACTTGATTTTAATCAGAAAGCTCTTTGTAATATAACCATTAACAAAATTAAATAGTCTGTTGAAAAAGGATATTTTCTTTTACTATTTTTGTTTTGTTATTTCTTCCTAAAATGTTGCAGATTGATTTAATTGGTTAATGATTTGTTTTGCAACTGAACGAATTTTATTTTAGTGTTATGTGACAAAGAACTAAATAGGATTTTTAGATGCAGTCTAATTAAGTTCATAAGTCAGTCTAACTTAACATTCTATATTTCCATTCCATTGGGATTTACTGTGATGTATGTAACTCCAGAGGCAGATTTAGAGGGTTTTCAGGTTGCGTGAGGAAAATTTGGTTGATTATTTACTGGGAATCACTGAAATGAAGCATGACTGAAGCAGGCACCCTCTTGTTCAGTCAGTAGGCCCCCACTAGAAAATTTCTGGATCCACCACTGAACTCATAAAAAATCTCTATTTTTTAAGAAGATGGGTCTGACAAGCCATGGATCAATAATGTTGCCTCATGGGAACATTCGAGTGTTAGATGCAGATGTCATATCACCATTCAGTCTTATTTACAAAGAAAAATATGAATTTTTAAAATGTTTCTTAGAACATGAATGTAATGCCAAAGATAAAAATTAGCATATGCTACAGCTGAAGATTTGAAAAAGGAACTTCATTTGGATCACATGGAAAATTTCAACCGTATTTTCATACTGCTTGTAAATCCATATCTCAAATAAGTTGTTATTTAGGAGATATAAGATGATTTGTATAAGTGATAGGTTAATTTAGATAAGATAACAACACAGATAATATCTCTGATCCTAGACAATTATTTTCATCACAAAGTGGAGTTTATATGAATTACTGCAATTTTTTACAATGTTGTCTGTGGCCCTCAGGAATTTAACACAATATTTTTATCTTATATAATTGATTATAAAACTTATTATTGATGAGAAGGGTACAAATTTTAGTTAGTTAAAGGGAAAATGGTATAATTAATTGCCTTAAGGATGTACTTAGGTGAGGTTTTGGATTTTGTGTAAAGTGTTTTGACTTTTTCCATACGATACAATGTAAAATATTTTGCCCCATTATACACCCATTCATTTTTTTCTATAAGACTTAATTAATAGCCCATAAAAGGTCATTTGCCAAAATTTACCCAGATTCTAATTTTTTTTCTTTTGATTTGAGACCTAAACGATACCAATGCAAATATAAGGTAAAAGTCTGAGTTAGCTTTTTTAACCATATTTTTAAATGCATTATTAATATCTCGAAAAGGAGTTCCAATTTTGACCTATCAATTTGTTTAACTTTTTTTGTTCCTAAAATAATGCTCTTCCTACTTGTAGTATCAATTTTAAGTTCTTGATTTTTTAAAATTCACCTCAGTACATCCTAAATTTTAAAACTTTTCTTTTTTACACTTCCATGACTTCAATAAATTGAATTTTACTATCTAAAATAAAATCCACAGAATTCCTCGATCTTCCTACACTAAGTTGTGAATCAAGTGAAGGTTAAAACATATTGGTACAAGGATTCCATAGAAAAGGACATCTGTTTCCTATTTTATACATTTTCCTTGGACAGACAGACACAATAATTGGAATCTGACATTAAGAAAACTAATAAGATCTCAGCTTGCATGACTTTTGTTCACTGTGCTTAAAGGAGTAGCTAGGTTCAGTAAGACTGCACGCTTTTTGGTCTCAAAATAAAGCAGTTTTTCAAAATTGTGAAAATGTAAGCTTTACACTATTTATTGAAAAGTAGAATGCTTCTGCTACATAAATATGGGCTGTTTTTGACAATGCAATGCACATATATCGGACACTAGCATCATTAAGTCATGCTAAAGTACTGAAATCTTCAAAATTTTAGCATTTTAGCTAAAGTTTAGACTGTTTCCATCTTAAATAAAAGTGGCCACATAGTGTTCATTCATAATATTGAAATGTAAGTTGTATTTTATGATGATACATAAACATATATAAAGGTTGAGGATGAACACGGATGCGGCCACTTTCATTTTTGACAAAAACTATCTGAAAAGCGACATTTTAGCGCATATTTGATAGATTTTTCATGTTTAAGCTTAAATCGGAGCGTTTTTAATGACTCAATCAGTTAAAATCTTTCACATAAACCAATCGAATCAATTGAAATAGACACTTAAGTGTTTAAAAAGTGTCTAAAATCTTTCGTAAGATGAACTTGACATTTGAGGCAAAAATCGGCCCTTACCGGATCAACTCTTTTCGTAAAAGTCTTTCACACTATGACCATGTGTAACAGTTATAATAGAAACAAATAAATTCTTTGCTTCAATTACACTTATTTTCAACGTGCTACAAGATTTTCAGTGCTTTAATTTCATAAAAATCTTTCACACTTAGAATGAAATAAATTACAAAAACAATAAAATTAAACAGAACCCACAAATTGTCAAGAGACCAATAGAAATTTCAAAAAAACTGGAAAATTTAATCACAAATTGTTTCTATGGCAGAGTCAATGTGTAGATGAATATCTTCTGATTGGATTAATGTAACATCAATGGTGTTACAGTGTTATTTCAACACTCTATAAGGTTATATTAGATTTTGCATTTCATTTGTAGAAAAAAAAGCACACAAAACCTGTCGTCGTATATAACTTATTTAATAAACCATTTTTCTATAATGTCTGGTTTGTTAGGTCAAAATCAGAATTTGAATTGTTTGGTTTTGCCTACATACCTGAAAATATTTTACGACACAAATAGTTTCAAATGGTTTTTTTTAAATTTTTCTGCTCTTGCATCATTCTTGTTTTCTTTTCTAAAACACATATAACAAGCATACCTGTAGCCAGGGGGTTGGGGGATTCGGACGACCCCCCCCCCCCCCCCCCCACCTCAATTGAAACCAAATAAGCTTTGTTAAAGTCAACGTTCTGTTCAAATTGTGACTGTTAAAGTCGAGTTCATAAGTCCAAATAACCCCCCTTGGAAATTCCTGGCTACGGGCCTGACAAGTTTACTGTTTGCCATTTAAAATTCCAACCTACCCAACCCTATAAGGCACTGGTAGGCAACATCAAACTAAGTATTTTTCAAGGGTGGCCTGAAGTTTCATACCCCTTGAAGCTAATTGAATGCCTCTTCAGCCATTGTATTAGGTTTGGGATTTCATTAAAAGTATTTAGGCCCCACAATTTTTAAGTATCACTGAATTAACATTATCAAAATGTGCATCTAGCACAAAAAAGTAGGTACAGATTACGTTTTTTAACTACTTTATCCAAATTAAATTGAGATTTCAATCAATTTACTTCAGCATTGTCTTTCTGACAAGAAAGTCAAAGAAGAATTAAAGATGACACCAATTTTATGTGGTTCTTTGAATTTTAAAACCAAGTTTTTTTTTATTTAAAAATAACTTTTATAACTACCCAAACTTACTGCAAATGTCATTATATTTTCAAAATACATTTTTGAAAGTTTCTAAAAGGGGGGATGGTGTTGGAAAAAATGTGCGGATTAAGATAAATACACCAAATAAAGGTGTGTCCTATTTTTTGACAATTCTGACTTCTGTTTCCAGTCGAGTATCAGATTTCTACACTTGAGATAGCTTCAGAGCTTGCAAATGTATGATTTTGGCTTTCAATTGTTTCAGATACAATCTGTAAATAAAAAAGAAGATGTGGTATGATTGCCAATGAGACAACTATCCACAAAAGACCAAAATGACACAAACATTAACAACTATAGGTCACTGTACGGCCTTCAACAATGAGGAAAGCCTATACCGCATAGTCAGCTAATTCTTCAATTTGGTTGATACCCTTGTCTGTATGTAGAATATATTTCTTATAAATCATTTCTAAATTTTCTCCATATTTGACAAAATTACTTATATCTTTAACCTCTCAGTTAGACAAGTATTTAACAACATAAATTTTAATGACCAACAATATACAAATAACAGCTGTTCAAATTATCTATGTCCATTACTGGACAATAACTTTGGCTTTAGAGCTACAGGTCAACCTAAATTATGGTCAATTGACCAACTCATTTTCTGTAATTACCAATCAGACATTTAAAGGTCATTTATAAACTAAATATTATAATTAACAATGGTGTTGAAGTGTTAGTTACTTCCAGTGTAGAAAGCTGACAATTCTAATATTTATTTTGTAGCGGGGTTGCTTCCCCTTAGTACAGGTAGAACATATATAGCCAGTTTTAATCAACTGAGCTAGGGAATCGATTCTTTGGCTCAGTGGGTTAAAGCACTGACTGTCACCCAGATGACCGGGGTTCGAATCCCGGTGGTGACGATATGAATTTGTAGAGTAGATACGTGCTCTCCGGTTACAATTTATTAAAGACTCTATTTTACTTGAAAAATGAATGGCTGATGATTGCATTGCAGGCTAATGTTTAATTCTAATAACAATAATAAATGGGATTTATAGCTTACAAATGCATCCTTGAAATTGTTTAGATCTCTTAAAAAATGTTTATCCCTGCTTGTCTTGACCAAAATATTATGTCCCCCTTCATAGTGAACATGTCTATGGGGAATACAAATTTCCGATGAAATTTTTTTTAATCTTAGTTCTCTAAAACTGCTTTGTATTCGTATGCCAACTCCCAACAGTGTTTTGTTTCATTTGTTGATCACATAATTTTTGCACCCGATTTCCAACATCTAAGTGTTGCCTAAAACATTAACTACGGTAAACAACTGTCTATTAGAAATAAGATAAATGTCTCCTCGTAAATGATAATTTAACAAACTAGCTAGCATCATCAATTTAATTCTCATTTACATTAGAGTAATTACCAACAAATATCAGTACAAATTCTGTACTTCATTTGTGAAGTTAATGTCTATTAATTGAACCTGCTCCGATTCTAAAGTCGGCTAAATAATTATTTTGCCATCTGTTTGGTGATTGGTGAAATACTTATGATCATTATTGCATAAAGTATTTCACAAGAGCAATCGAGGAGCATCTGAGGTTTGCCTTCCAAAATCAATTACAGTCAGGACCCTGAACCACTGCCATTTTAAACAACTAGTCTACTGTCTGAGCTAAAGTAGTGCTCCACGAGGGCAGGGGGGAAGAGGGATCATGTGCATTGGAAAGGTGTATAGGTTCTTGTTTAAAGCTTCACATGTCGTCACAAAAGATGTGAATCACAATCAAATTCCTTAAAGGACATTACAAAACACGGCAACAGACAAAGATCCTGGCATATGATTGGTCTAACCATTTTAGACTATTTAACTCCTCCCACTTTTAAATCATTTTCTTACCTCTGTCTGTTGTAAACTTCTAGCAGAGCTGGTCCCATCCTGTCAATATAAAGTATACTTCATCAATATTTATGCAAAATTGAAAAGGATCTGACAACACTAAGTTCTACTTTTTGTTTTGATTTATTCAAAATTCAAAAAGATCTAACAACACTAACTTAAACTTTCTGTTTTGGATATTATAACATCAACCAATGACATTTCTGCCTCCAAATTTTTTAACATGTGTTTCAATTTAGACTTCAAAAATAACATGGTAAATTCTTGTTGTTTGGTATTCAATCTTCCGGTTTGGCCGACAGGGGGGAAATGATTTCTCCATAAATTTCTCATGTTATTTCGGTAAAGTGAAAAGCTTGCCTCCTGTAACTTGAACTTATCTTCTTGTAACTTGACCTAAGCTTCCAGTAACTGGACCTTAACTTCTAGTAACTTGAATTCAGCTTCCAGTAACTTGACCTTAGCTGCATGTAACTGGAATTAAGCTTCCAGACCTTGACCTTGGCTTCCAGTAAATGGACCTTAGCTTTAAGTAACCTGACCTTAGCCTCCAGTAACTTAACCTTAGCTTCCAGTAACTTGACCTTATAGTTTCTAGTAACTTGACCTTAGCTTATAGTAACTTGACCTTGGCTTACAGCAACTTGACCTTAGCTTCCAGTAACTTGAACTTAACCTCTAGTAACTTGACCTTAGCTGCATGTAGCTTGACCTTAGTTTCCAGTAACTTGTCCTTAGCTGCATGTAACTTGACCTTAAAGTATACTTTAAAGCTTCCAGTGACTTGATCTTAGCTTCATGTACCTCCACCTTAGCTTCAAGAAACTTGACATTAGCTTCATGTACCTTGACCTTAGCTTTCAGAAACTTGACATTAGCATCATGTACCTTGACCTTTGCTTCCTGAAACTTGACACTGGCTTTATGTACCTTGACCTTAGCTTCCAGAAACTTGACATTAGCTTCATGTACCTTGACCTTAGCTTCCAGAAACTTGACACTAGCTTCATGTACCTTGACCTTAGCTTCCAGAAACTTGACATTAGCTTCATGTACCTTGACCTTAGCTTCCAGAAACTTGACATTAGCTTCATGTACCTTGACCTTAGCTTCCAGAAACTTGACATTAGCTTCATATACCTTAACCTTAGCTTCCAGAAACTTGACATTAGCTTCATGTACCTTGACCTTAGCTTCCATTAACTTGACATTGACCTCATGTAACTTGACCTTTATAGCTTCTAGTAACTTGGCATTGGCTTATAGTAACTTGACCTTAGCTTCAGGTAACTTGACATTGACCTCATGTAACTTGACCTTTATAGCTTCCAGAAACTTGACATTAGCTTCATGTTGCTTGACCTTACCTTCCTTTAACTTGACATTGACCTCATGTAACTTGCCCTTTATAGCTTGCAGTAACTTGGCATTGGCTTACAGTAACTTGACCTTAGCTTCCAGTAACTGAATCTGAGTTTTTTTTATTAAACTATGATGGTCCTGTGTTTGAAGAAAACTATTGAGATTTACGGTAGTCAATTTATGTCAAGTGTTCTAATGCATCAAAATATTTGATTTTGTATTAGTCAGATATTTTCACATATTTTGTAAACAGATGTTTACTAATATTACTGAATTCAAATTTAACAGAATTGTAGGGCCATTATTGACCCTATATGAACCGACTACATTACATGTTTGTGTTGATAGTTTTATTGCTTTGTTAATCTTCTAATAGGCTGACAAATGTATGTAGAAATAGTTAGATCATAGCAAATAACTGAACATAAACCAAGTAATTTGGCAACATGGAGAACCTTCAGTACACAGAAAAGAAAATTATCATCTGTACATAAAACACAATTCCACATTAATTGTGTAATAATAATGAAAATGATAATCTGGAGTAAACAGCTATACCCCAAGTACCATTCTATATGGCAACAATCCAGACCAAGGAAGGACATATAATACAAAAGTTGTTTCTTCAATTTTAATATTATATCTAGTTATATTCTTTATACTGCTTATATATATCCTTTCAAAATTAATTACACAATTTTCATAAGTAAACTAACTGTGAGTAATTCTGAGTACTCTGAGTTGAGTATCTATTGTTTTTTTTAATTTTAGATGTCATTTGTTCCAGTGTGATAAATCAAGGCAGTTCCAACTGATCAGTGGCGGATCCAGAACTTTTCCAATGAGGGGGCCTGCTGACTTACATAAGGGTGGGTAAGGATAGGCCCACTCCAGTCACGCTTCAGTGATTCCCTATATAATCAACCAAATGTTTCCCACACAAAAAAAAGGGGGGGGCTTGCCTATGCTCATTTCTACTGTTGTTCTTATTTACTGTTACACCACTGTCCAATGTTAGGGGGATTAGCACTAGTACAAGCAAACACCCATCATTCCTTATGTGCCTGTCCCAAGTCAAGTGCCTGCAATTGAATGTTTTAGTTGGTTGCTGTCAGTATATTGACCTTTAACTAATCGTAGTTTAGGATTTTGCTCATTGATGAAGGCTGTATCGCGCAGTTACTAACATGCACACCATTAGATTCTGATGAATAGTTGTCTGACAAAGGGAATCAAACCACACCTCCTTTTTTTATAAACTTGCTGCAGACGGATTTACAGTGGCAAGAGCCTCAACCCTTTATGAAGATTCACATATTGGTAATGCATTAACCATTAAAACCAGCTTTCAATTGAAAAATAAAAAAATGGCAATATCAGCAGTATTTATTTTCCTCGGAAGTGATTACATAATTTTCCATTATCTGTAATGATAACCAATTTAAAACCAAACCTTAGAATTAATTCCACTCATTAGAGATTTAATTCAACAAGGAGTTTAATAATGTCAAACTGGAAATGAAGTTGTTACAATATTTATAACCAATCAATTTTTGTTACAACAAATTGTTAAAAAATTGAAATTTTCTGTATGTATAAATTGTATTAAACTCTTCAAACTTCATAAATACATCTCCATTAGAAGACCTTTTCTACTTAGATGAAATAAACCAAATTGTTTCATGATTAATAATATGCATTTTTACTATAAAAATATGAAGATGTGGTATGATTGTCAATGAGACAACTCTCCACCAGAGACCAAAGGGAGTGAAAGTTATAGCCACTTTTTTTGTTATTTTATAAAAGAATTTCAAAATATAAAATACCATCGTCTCAGGAAATCTATAAAAAAAAGTTATAATATAATTAAACAAATAGAGCAGACCTTTATTAATAACCTTGACACCACTGTCCCCTAGTAGATTAGTATAATTTTAATCATTGGTTTTATTAATCCCTTAACATATAAAAATATACATATATAATATACTACTGATGAAAATTACATAAAAAAAAATCAAATCAATTATAATGTTATTTTAGGACAGATTAGGGGATAAACTATTTCATCTGCAAAAAAATAAAATATAGAATTATTATTTAAAAACAAGACATTCATTTGAAAAGGACACCAAGGGACCTAGGTTCCACTGTAATTTGTGGTTTCATTAATATATATTTGTAAATGCAATTTTGTGCATCTGAACACTGAAGAAAATTTAATGAAAAAAGCAATCAATCGATCATAAATGTAATTTTATGACAGATTAGGGGATATACTTTGGTGTGTATGGAAATTTAAAAAATACATAGATTTTTAATTTAGAAATGAGACAGTAGTATATAAAGGTCACCAAGAGACATAGGAGCATTAGTTCAACTGTAATTTATGGTTTTATTCAGAAATGTTTCTTGTTTCTTGTTTTTTATAATATTATATAGATTAAACCGTTTTAATGGTTTTACTCTTGAAATTTTTGGGGCCCTTTATAGATTGCTGTTATGGTGTGTCTGTGAGCCAAGAATCTGTGTTGAAGACGATACTTTGACCTAGAATGGTTTACATTTATAAATTGTGACTTAGATGGAGGGTTATCTCATTTGCACTCATACCACATCTTCCTTTATCTATATATGGGAAAATGCATTTCTGAACATCTGAAGAAAAATTGAATGAAAGAATCAATCAATCATACTAGATGCCTATAAAATGTTAGTACAGAATATGGATTAATCATCTGATTGCAAAATGTAAATAATTCAAAATTGCTCAGTAGGGAAAAGTTAAAAATGATTAAAACTTATATAGGATTTGTAATTTTTAAAATAAGGCAATCCTTTTAAAATGTTGCAAATGACATAATCCCAAGACTTGTTAATGTTATTGTAATTCCTGATTATACTCATCCCCCAGCATAGATAAGTACATCTGTATATATGTAAATGAAGTTAAGGTTTAAAAAAATATAAAGAAAAAAATATCAATAAAATTAAAATATCAATGCATATTAAAAAACGTTTCAGTGCAAATTAGGAATCCATCTTCTGTTAAAAAAAAGAAAATAGTTTGCTCCACAGAGAACACTGAAATAAAAATATAGAATTTTATTCAAAATTTTAGGCTCAAGACAGAAAACAGGGAAAGGAAGATAAAAGGTACAAAAAAGGACTGGACATAATAGAGCATTGAAAAATATGAAATGGAAAGGGAGTGCAAAGAATAAACCACGCATTAGTCCTGCCCTCTGGAAAAAGTGCATACTATCAACATAGGAGGGTGTAAGGTCTCTACGCAATGCTAGGCCGTGTTGTCAAAGAAGTTAGAAAAAAAGGACAGGTTCCAGCCCCGGCGCCGGGGAGGAAGTTACGAATCAATTCTACATTAACATAGTTAGGTTGATTTTCTAGGCACTTCTATCAACATAGTACATATATATAAGTATTTTTACCATTATATATTTTTTCTATGAGGCATCTTAATGTACGTAGTTTAATAAACAAGTTAATATTATATAATGTATATCATGTTAAAATTGTAAAATTCAGTAATTTAAATTGCACATTTGAAATCAAAGCTTGAAACAAGGTAAAAGGTGTGTTTGAATACTTATTTTACCATTAGCCATACAACATAACATGCTCATCTTTTTTAAAATTTAATATTCTTACTCAAAATCAAAGTGCTCTAACACTAAAATATTGTTTCTGCTTTTACAAAAAATATTTAACATTGTTTTTCCTGTTTTGAAATGCATAATTTTTTTTTAAGATATGCATTTTGTATGTTGCTTTTTGCTTAAATGAATCTTTTCAAGTTCTTTCTTGCATTCTATAAAATATATTAACACATACATAAAAGTACAAGAATGACTTTGAAGTGGTTGTAAATTAAAAGACTATTACATACTAGTAACTTCTTATTATAAAATGAATTAATTGGCAACAGAATATTTTGCACTTTTAATTCTTTATTTGATGTGCTTTTAATCTACATTTAATTTGAGTTCTTACCTTTCTACAAACTGCCTGACAGCTGGAATTTACAGCAGTTGTATAACTATCACATCCTGAGTTACACTGAAAGAAAAGGAAAATATACAATTAGGAACTATAAAACTACACTTGACATATGGAAAATATATCATATTAAAAATAAAACCAAAGGCACAAGGAATTATGTGGCAACTCAACCACAAAGATCCCCTTGATAAGGTTTTCACTGTTCTATTTATGGTTTTGTTTCCCAGAAACCACCAGTTAAAGCTACTTGTATATAAAGGTTAATTTTGGTACCAGAAGCACCTGATCTTATAAGAGCTTAAGGTTCAAAATGCAAAGGCATTATTATAAAGGGATTATAATCAGAGGATGACCTTCATAGAGATGACCTTTATAGCAGGTTTGACTGTAATCTTTATTTCATTTCAAAACTTTTAGTATTCAGAAACGTGTATGTGTTTTGCTTACTGAAATCAATGTTTACTGTACGTAAAATAAAGGATGGCAAGAGCTAGTTAGCTGCTAAGAATGTATTTGTTTTACAAATGTATCCTTTACTTAATCAATGAATGTAGATATTGTTCGATTAATATAATCACATGTAACTCTAGTAATCAAAGTAATCGATGCAATGAAAGTGACAAGATTAATCAATAATCACTAATAATCAAATATGTTTAAAGTCATCTCAAACAAGATGAAGTTCAGTTTGATTATAATTAGTCAATATCATAAATACATCAAAGCACCAATATAAACAATTACACAATCTTTCCTACAGCGTTTTTATGTCTTTGATGTTGAAAACAACAGATAAGATCTGGGATATGTTTGTTAATCTGGTAATACTTGTCTCTTTGTTTCTGTAAATAGATCTAAAGATAAGCACTCGTTAGCATCAGCATTATTTACAGAAACTGTAAGAAGACTTGATAATATATATATAAAGTTATCAGTACCATTGCTTAGCATTATTTACAGAAACTGTATTAAGGGTTATAGAAGACTTGATTGTACATATCTATATAGTGATAGATACCAACAATCCTGTATGTGGGTGAAATGTTAATTGACTGTTTGTTTCAGCACTTTCCACTATATCATGGCATCCAATTGTTTTAGTTGATGGAAGAATTTGGATTACCCAAAGAGAGCCACTGACCTTTAACCTTTAACATAAAAACTGACAATGAGAGATTGGAGTCAATTGCACTAACACCCTGAGTCCTCACAAGCTTTAGCGAGCTCTGGTGCACTTAACTAAGTAAATGTAGCACCCATGAGTGAAAAAGTTAGGACCAGGCTGTCTTGAGGAAAAAAATATTTATTATTTCAAATATTGGTCAAGACTTATTTTTGCCCAGAATTAACATTTTGAGAGGAAAATAAAATTGAGAATGGAAATGGGGAATGTGTCAAAGCGACAACAACCTGACTGAGAGCAGAAAACAGCTAAAGGCCACCAATGGGTCTTCAATGTTGCAAGAAACTCCTGCACCCGGAGGCATCCTTCAGCTGGCCCCTAAACAACTATGCATACTAGTTCAGTGATTGTTTGTTTCAGCACTCTTTGCTTTATCATGGCATCCAGTTTTGTTTATATCATGGGAGAAGTTGGATTACCTGTAGAGAGCCACTGACCTTTAATAGGATAACTGACAATCATGGATTGGAATCAATGCAGAAACCATAAACCTGCTATAGTGAGTCTGGTGCACTTCTTACATCACTGAGCCAATGTAGCACCCGTGAGTGAAAAAGTTAGGACTAACATGTTTCAAGAAAAATATATTTGTTAATTCAAACATTGCTGAAGACTTATAATTTTTTGCCCAGAATTATTATTTTGAGAGGATACCTTTATGTATCAAATTTACCCCCACATATACTTAAGATTTAGGAGTAGTGTGAGTGGCAAGAAAATGGTCACTATCAACTATTTTGTATAAAATTGACAAGACATGATTATAACTTGTGTAGATTCCTGAAGACTTAAACCTGTTCTAAGAGGTTTGACATTTTGTTCAATGATGCTTGAGATTTAGTATTGATTCAAGTCAAGTACTATGTCTAAGACTGTCAGGGTTACACATTTAATGTCTACAAAGTAGGTGGAATTTTAATATAACTTCAAAGACTTGATTTGAATGTCTTTGGACACAAAACAAGGCTTTACAATTTAACTTTGATGTCTTTGGACATAAACCAGAATTTAAATTTAACTATAAAGTAGATCATCACCACATTTTTGTTAAATTTTTGAAAAGTCAGTAACAAATTAACAGAACAGAGCTTCAGGAAATTTTGCATAGCTGGCAAATAAAGTCATTGAATTATTCATAAGTTTATTTTAGAGGTTTAGTTTCAATGAACTTCCTGTTTTTATTCAATTCTCCTTACTTTTAAACCTAATGCTAGACCTTGACAGTGATATAATGAAATTTGATGTGACTGTCATACAAGTGAGAGGTTTAGTAAGGTTTAATCAACCGTTTTCTACATTTGAAAATTCCTGTACCAAGTCAGAGGTTGTCCATTCATTTGATGTGTTTTATGATTTGATTTTGACCTTTGATAATTAGTGACTTTCTGTTTTGAATTTTGCTCGGAGTTCAGTGTTTTTGTGATTGTTACTTTTTTCTGAAAACATAGTATAAATGTACTTGACTTAGGATCAATACCAGTTCTTTAGTACCATCTGACCAAATGTCAAATATTTTAGAACCTATTCTAAGTCTTCGGGAATCTACACAAGATATCAGCCATAATTTCTGTCAATATTAATTTCTGTCAATATCTTCAATGGATTATGACAGTAAGATACTTTTCAATTGATCAGATAATGTTCTTAACATACATATCTTTATCTGATCATTAGATTGCAATATCTTTTTTTTTATATATTTATAGTTTATCGTTGATTATCTCAACGAGATTAATTTTTTGCTTGAGCTGGTACAGCGAAAGTGAGAAAAGCAATCGAGTTGAGATGACCAATGATAATCTGTTTATCGCTATTTTACCTATGACGACGTTGTCAATTTCAATGTCAATTTCGTTAGCAACCGGCCACATGGCTCCTTAGTTTCTAGCGATAATTTTTCCATCTCAAGCGAGAAGCATGATATAAAAATTATCACAAAAAAGGATCAAAGGAAAAATGCACAAAATAGCGATAAATATATATAAATGAATAAACTTACACAGTTTTTAGTACCCCAAAAAAGTAAAATATATCTTGGACATCATCCCAGTCATGCCACTGAATATATTGTGTACTATTCACAGATTATAAGTAAACTTTATAATTCATCAAAAATTTTGAAGAAAAAACAAAACAACTGAATTTACAATTCATTATGAAATGGTTATTATCAATATAATTAGATAAAAATCATGATTCTAATCTCATTACTGTTGCTGATACTTAATAATAGATCTTTTAAATCTATTGTGGAATCTAAAACTAATATTTATTTTACATGGAAATTACAGTAATATTACAGGATTGTACGGGATTGTCTTATTTGTATAAATATGGTTCTTAATAGAAATCAAGGACATTATTTGTTCTAGTTTCTATTTATAAATGTAGTTATTTTCAGAAAAAGATAACAGAAAAGGGAATATGTAGTGCTAAAATTTAAAGAATGGAGAAATATGGGGTGTTCAAATAAAAAGAATAGAAACAAATTGGGTGCTTAAATATTATAGAACAGAGAATGATGGGGTGCTCATATTCAAAGAAATATTGGGCACACAATTATAGTAAAATAGCCGTAAAAGTTAAATAATGCAGAAATAAATACCACACCCCCTATAAACTGCCACTCATATAGAGTATGGTTGTTGTTTGTTGGTGTATTTCATAAGTGTTTCTTGTTTCTCTTTTTTTTTTATATAGATTAGACGGTTGGTTTTCCAATTTGAATGGTTTAACATTGGTCATTGTTGGGGCCCCATAATATAGCTTGCTGTTTAGTGTGTTCACAGCTTTATGTTGAAGACCTTACTTTAACAAATTGTGACTTGGAGGGAGAGTTGTCTCATTGGCACTCATACCACATCTTCCTAAATCTATAAAATATTTGTGTCATTTGTTGGTACCTAGTGTTTTCACATCCATCATCTCAATGACCATCAATCCATCAAATAATCCTGCTATTTCTCAAGGAACTGTGTTAAAGGTCAAATTAGCATGTGGCAAGGTCAAACAAACTGGTTTTGAAGTATTTTACCCATCAATATTTATTTGTAGTGATATTTAGTAAGGTGTCTGTGCTGTGTATCTTTTTAACATTTCATGGGGGAAAATTGCTTTTCTTAAAACTTTTTCCCTAACAATAATGTGTGCTTTGCCAATCTAATTAAAAACCGATCTCTCATGCTCCCGTTTTCTGATATGTCCATGCGACATATCAGAAAACGGGAGCATGAGAGATCGGTTTTTAATTAGATTGGTGCTTTGCCATCCCAAGAGTATCCCCCTTTTCTATTCATGACTAAACATGAAGGTCAACTACTAGTATTACATGAAGGTCAACTATTACATGAAGGTCAAATATTACGTGAAGGTCAACTATAACATGAAGGTCAACTATTACATGAAGGTCAACTATAAAGTAATTCCAGAGAAAAAGTATAGGAAATAGTTGTTGGATGGAGGTGCAGACTAACAGATGGACAGACTAAGTGAATACAATATAGCCCCACATGTAAGAGAGGGTTTATAAAATAACCATTAATTTTCATGAAAACAGGTGTAATTGATTAAATACTTTGCAAAATTAATATCTAATAAATGTAGTACTAACAAATCTTTACTTCAATTAATATTAGGACCTAGCCTAGGTATTACCTTTCATTTCACAGGTGTTCAAAATATGTGAAAATATTTTTTGCCTTTTTTTTGCAATTTAGACAGAACTGTTTTAAATCAAACTTTCATATATATCCAAAAAAATATTTTTACAAAACAAAATAACCAATTTGGTTCTTTATCATATTAAAGAACAATCTTCTGCTAAAGATCACTTATGAAATATTTGCCACTGGACATTAAGCAACCAACAATCAATATACTAAATGTCAACAACACATCTTGTTCTTTAATGAAGATAAAAGACTACTACCACACAAAGTGATGTCTCAGTTGGGTCAAGTATTTATTTACCTACTGTGTTAACTGTCCATTACTTCTTTGACCTTACCACTCAGCCTCTGACCTTATCACTCAAATTCTTCTCTTAATTCTCAGTCAAGTGATATATTTGTGTTTCTGGTTGGTCAGTTGTAATAATATCAACAAGTTGCTTTCTAAATAATTAACATATTTTGTATTTGTAAAAATAATTAAAACCTGTTTATTTTTGTTGCCCTCTCAGCAGTAACAGATGAGGACTTTGTACTTATAAAGTACTCAACATGTGTTTGTGTCTACAGCTGATTAACAAAACAAGAAACTAAACTATCTGGTATTCTCATCATTCTTAGCAACCTCAAACTCTTATTTTTTATCCTTCTTCTTTTTCTTTTTTATGAACACCTGACATTTAAAATTTAACATTTTTTTTTTAAATCATGGAATTTTTTTGTCAAGTATTCTGTCTTTGTAAAAATTATGTAATTTAAAAAATGAAATCAAAACCTTTTAACATGGAAAAAGACCAAGGCACCAGAATCAAAGTCTGATGCATTACAGTGACAGTTGTCTCTTTTTGGTCAGTGGCAAATATTTCATGAAATTCATACTTTATGAAATAAAATATGTGTTTCTACATTAGGATGAAATTTTGTATACTGCTTTAAATTATGAATGGAAACTAGTTCTATTTTATTAGATAAAAAGTTGAAATAAACTATAATAAATTCCTATTACCTAAATGTCTCATCTAATAAAATTAAGTAGTCAAGTAAATATGTTCCAAAGAAATGTACTTTAATATCTATAGGTATATTTATTACATTTACTCTGCAGTTAATTTCATTTATTGAAACATTATTTGATTACTAAAATAAACAGGATAAAGATTATTCCATTCATAATTCTATTTGTAAACAGTCAAAACATGCACTATTTTGTATCACATGAATAACTAACTTATTTATCATTTTAACATTTTTCCTCCCACAAAACTTTAAACAATCAAATTTCAATTAATTTGAATTTAAAGAACATTAAGACCAAATAGTATAATGTATTATGGGTTTTGCTCAGACAGTTGGCAGTTGTACAGTGATCTATATATGCTTAACTCAAATTATAACCCCGATTTATACTTTTCCTGACCTTCTGATTATTTTTTTTCTTAGAAATCAACATGTGGCTTGTTTAATCTCTGTTTTATATAGGTAAAAATTGATTATGATAATCAAGTTTTTTGCTTTCTAAATTTCCTATTATGGTCCAACACAAAATCTTGTTGGAACCCCCTTATTTAAGATGATCTATGCATTTGAATGGGAGCATATAGTTGGAACCCCCCTTTACTCTGGGTTGGGAAACCCCCGATTTTTAAAATGGCTGGATCCGCCCCTGAATATGGTATCACACTCATTGCAATTGTAGAATCTATAGGATTGTTATCTTATTGGAAATACAAACCATATCTTCTTATTCTTATAAAAAATTAGGGAGATTTCTATACCCAGATCTAGATACATATATGTATATACTGTTTTGTTCTTTTGTTGGGTTTTTTTGTATGATGTATTGTAAAATTATTATGTTGATTTCTGTATGGCTTCAACCCATACATTCCATATGGGTAAAAATGTGCGTTTATTCTCTAAACTAAATTAAAAGTAATGGCCTAAATGCATACCCTGAAATTTTTATTGATACTTATGGTAATAAAATAAAAATAAAGACAAAATGTCCAACTTAATCCAATTAAATTTCTCAACTCATTTATTTCAAAATTCAATTTTCAATTTTTATTTTTTTTTAAATGCTACCTGCTCTATTTTTGTTAAGGAGGAAACCCTCATTTCAAAGTTTATGGAACCACCTTCATTTTGACCTTATGAAAGTTCATTGTTGAAATCAAAATTGTTTATCTGAAACTCAGCGTAAATCATAAGTTACTAAATTTACTAAGATTATCAAAGCAGAAATTTTCATTGTAAAATATAACAAAACTATTTACATCTTGAAAGAAAAAAGTAGTTAAAACTGTCAGAATCTAAAATAACAGATCCCAAAATCAACGTCCATCATTATAACAATTATCTAGTCTAATCAAACGTAACTTCAAATATCTTGACTTTCAATTAAATAACCGTTTCAAGGTTTGCTATAAACTCAATGAAGGATAGAAGTTTTCAAATCATTCAGAACAAAAAAGCCTCCCTGGGAAATGTCAAAATCAACGAGCTTCAAATTAAAACTCAATTGTATAAAGTATAAACATCCTCATATACATCCGATTACATAGTTCTTTTTCAATTTGATTACAATCCATCACAATTTATATCCATACTAAAAAACAACTCTGAAAAGTCATTTGTTTAATTGAATAATTTAAATAATCTGTCCTAATTAATCTATCAATGATTTGTGTTTAAGATGATAATGTAGACGTTTTTTGGGGAAGAAGGAAATATGATTTTGCATAAGTCATACTGTTTTCTATGGTATCAATTTCTGCTATTACGAAATCATGTGTAAATCTGTCCATTCATACATAATAAGTACAGAAATCTCAGGATGCCTGTCTACGTTTCTGCTAAAACGGGAAAATGACTGTGGTAGTTATTTCCGCCAAATAAAACGGAGAGGATAGATACAGGACGTTGCAATTTGTTTACTGAAGAATCCACGACTTTTTACTATTGATATAAATAATATATGTCATATATCATGCAGTCCCCTATAATGGAACTTTTAGTTCTGAAAAGTAATTACCTTTCAACCTCAGTAGAAGGACTTTTGATTATATCTTATGTTTTTTGTATTTTATTCTCCACTTCTCAACATTTATTTGTTTACATACAATTTGATCATTAGTGTTTTACCATTAAAGAATGTTGACAAATTAGGCAAGTCAATATGAAAGCTGGCAAGAAGTCCTTGAAAATATATTGTATTTTCCCATTTGTTGTATGTTATTGGCCCATTAATATCGACATAAAAGGCTTTTTCAGTACAGTATGCAGACATTTGTACATCAAAAGTTCTAGGACCTTTTTTATTGATGCAATAAAATTTGCTTGTCCAAAAATGTGAGTCTTTAATTAAAAGTTCATCAATTTGGAATGCTGTATGTGTCTTTATTTTGTTCAAATTCTTCACAGAGACAAATCTTAGTCTCTTTTAGAAAAGTTTATATGAGTTTGACTCTCCCTTTGGTATCTTTTGTCCCTCTTTTTTTTAAAAGCTTTATATTAAAAGAGTATCCTATTCTGACATAGACAGCCTAGATAGTATAAAGTTTACATGTTTAACCTGTTGAATTTATTAGATACGCCCATGAAGGCATTACACAATTGTATTTGTATTAGCCCTTAAAGCTTGTAAAATTTACTTTTTTTCAGTGATTTGAAACCCTGCACGTCATGCTTTACTATAACAAAAGGTTAAATTTTGCAAGAACCCTAATATCTTTAAAGGTACACCCAATTAGACTTTCACCCTTATGTAAGGCCAAAAAAAAAGTATGTGTGTTTACAGTGTACCCCTACCAACCCTAATTTTGATCCCCTACCCTAAAGTTTTTTGGCCATTTTTGATTAATTACAGCCACTGTTAAAGTCACAATGTTGCTCCCATAGACTCAATGTATAAAAATCCCCACCTTAGTAACCTAACCTGGTTTTTTTCAGCATGTGATAGTAATCACACATACTTTTTTGTTTGGCCTTATAGGTGTATGTAATCAGTAAAACTTACCTGATAAAGTTTACAATCTTTATTACAAAATAGATCCTCCCCTTTCACACTCCTCACCTGAAAAATATAAATATAGTCAGTTATTATTTTTTCCTACTTATTTAAGACTAAATTTTAATATATATGCCCTTTAAAATATCCAATTTCCCAAAATTTACTTTCCCTCATCTTACAATGCACAAATCTTTTTATTGTCTCTGATCATCCTGAAAATGTGAGAAACATTTACCACTGGACAATAACATTATTCATCAAACTAGATATAGGAAGATGTGGTATGTGTGCCAATGAGACAGCTCTACATCCAAGCAACAATTTATAAAAGTAGACCTTACTTTAACCTGTATTTTTTTATTTTGTAATATCTTTTTTAAGCATATTTTAAGGGCAATCACATGTTATAAAGTAGTTATACAATTTTAATAAGGGTGAGTTCAAATAACTACTATTATTTTTTTCTTTTTCTTTCTTTTCTGTTGTTTTTGTTGAATTAGAAACTTTTCTATAATTTATATTCCAGCAATATCTAATTAATCACAATACAATGATACATATCTGATTCTTTATCATGTTTATGATAATCGATTGTTCTTTTTTGTTTGATTCAATGCCAATGCAAACAAGTGTCTACACCTGTGCTAAGGACGCTAACGCACTATGAATATGAACTCTGCCTTGTTTTAAATGGACAAACTGAGCTGGAATTGTAAACAGACCAAAGTTAGACACCCAGGTACATTATTTTGACCCCAAGCTGCAGTGGAGGATTTAGATAGAGGGTTCCCCAGGTTGGAAGCCCCTTTTTTTTTTTAACACGATGAATGCATTTGAATGGAGACATATGGCATACCCATAGCCAGGGAAAACAAATAAGCACTGTTAAAGTCAATGTTCTGTTCGAATTGTGACTTTTAAAGTCAGGTTTGTGAGTCCAACGACCCCCCCCCCCCCCCCCCCCTGGACATTCCTGTCTACGGGCCTGCATGTATGTACCCATAGCCAGGGAAAACAAATAAGCACTGTTAAAGTCAATGTTCTGTTCGAATTGTGACTTTTAAAGTCAGGTTTGTGAGTCCAACGACCCCCCCCCCTGGACATTCCTGTCTACGGGCCTGCATGTATGTAGACCCTATGTACCCCACTTTTATCATGGGTGGGGACCACAAAATTTTTTTTTTTTTAAATGACTGGATCCAACACCTAGCTGACACTATTATGCTCTTACTCCTTCATACTTTTATGTTAATGGGAGATACAGGAGATACTGTTTCAACAAATTACTGAGTTATTTCCCCTTTTATTTTTTCAGAAACATTGCTGCATGACTGTATTACTTTCTGTTTTACTGAAGACTTACACAATGTACACATTTTTTTTTTAAAACAAATAAAATTGAGAATGGAAATGACCCTCTATAAAATAGAAAATCATAAAATTACCATTAGAATAAAAAAAAGTCTTGCATGTGTTTCAAGGAAATGCATCATAAAAATAACATGATAGTCATCTTGAAGCTTGTATTAACTTTTGTGAAAATACCAATAAACATATTATGCAATTTCTAAAGAATCTGAAGGGGTTTACAGAAAAGAGAATAATGGGAAGACAAAATAAAGAAAACAGAAAAATAGACCAAAAATTAAGAATATAGGTGGGTTAAAAAAAAAGATAGGAGAAAATGGGCCTATTAATGTAAAACTAGAGCAGAGAATAGAAGATAATAACAAAGAGAATAACTAAATGGGCAAACATTTTAAGAGTACAGCAATAAGTACTTCCCAATAAAGGACCCCATTCTTCAGATCATTATAACTAGTATTAAAACGTGCCAGTGTACAATTAAAATAGGTAATTAAATTCTACAATTTAATGCATGAAGTTTGTAAAAAACAGCTTCATTAAACCTTGTGTAAAACCAGAAAATGCAATAAGCATCTAACTACTATCGCAACTGATTAATAGCTATCATTTCCTGGAATATCTTGGAACATAGACATAAAGTAGGAGAAACAAAATGAACCACATGCAATTTAAGGGTGGATTTGTTGGGGATGGTTTGCTTATTAAATACAAATTATACCCTGCAAAACAAAAACAATCTAACTTGAATCATGAGCTCCTTAACCCTTTAACCCCCAATCCCACCTGTAGGCGTGATGGCGACAACCGTTCTTTGATGTTCCGTATGACCCTCCATACCTTTTTTGAACTGCCACACCTGAACTGTCATGATAGCAGGAACTTCAACCAAGCAGTTCATGGTCCATAAATTCTTATCAGACGTCTGTTTATAAAAATATGGCACTTTGTAAGCCATTTAAGAGTTCAAAATCAGAAAAACGTGAAAAGTTGCCAAAATCAGGTGGGGTTGTGCATCTTTTGAAAGCCACTACATAACTGGTAGTCATTCAATGTAGGTATGAACTATTATCTTAAATGCATGAATAGGTGGTATAGGAACACAAAGAGGCATAATATGGCCAATAGGAAACAAGTCTGTAAAATCTAGGTTACAGTTTTGTCAAAAATCAGTAAAAACAGACATTTAGACAGTCCTGACTTGACAATATTAATTCGCCAGCAAGACACTTAAGTCCCATATACTTCAGGTTAGCATGAATGGACTGCAATAACTATAGGGTAAGACTTGAATGACAAAGAAACACAGTTGGGTCAATGTTCACCTCTCAAGGTCGTTTTGAAATCGGAAAATGACCATTTTTCAGTGGGGGTGGGTTTAAACATACGAGAAAAACTTACACCTCCCACCCATGCCATCTACCCCCATATCAGGCAAATCTCAATATATAGTTTATTTTAATAGATCAGCATCAAGAGTCTGCTAATTTGCATACAATTTGCATATGATTGCAAATTTTCAAAAATGCCTGATTTTCCAGAAACCTCTTGGGGGCTAATGAGTTTTAACTATACTCACAAAAAGACACTTAGCAGTGGCAGATTTATAATGCATTTGAATGGGTGACATATGATTAGACCCCTCTTTTTTAGAATAAGAAATTTATCTAATAGATTTTGATAGTAGATCTTTAATCATTTCTATCTATGCTAAGACTCAGACTTATAAATAAGCTGTGCACATTGTATATTAAAATGAGGTCTATGGATGTCTTTTCGTTTTTTTTAATTATTGAACTCTCTGACATAATGCTTTTTAAAACACACACCTCATTTTACTATTTCGACTATTTTTTACTAGATAAATTTGCAAATACAAAGATCATTAATTATCATGCTGGTCAAAATAAATGAATATCAACAATGATCAATGGGATTTTTAGGCATGGTGTATAAATGTTAAATTAATGTGTCAATGCATTTAAACAGGCGATAGGGATATTACAAATTACATAATGCTATAGTAATGAAGATATACAAACTAAACGTGCATGTTTAGTTTGATGATCAAAGTACGAAATAATCGAAACAGTTCAGAAAATATTGGATTCATATAAATTGTATTTGTTTTGTTGCTTTCTTTCAACAATTGATACAACTCCATTTCTGACTTGGAACAAATCTTTTCTTGCATGACATCACATGAGTAATCAAAACATCAAATTCACATCTCAACACGCAATAGAATATGCTTCATTTTTTTTAACATTAATTTGGAGACAACCGGTGGCGGGGAAAGAAACGTTTAATGAGCATCCGAAACGATATGTCTCTGCAGTATCTGCAGGCACTAAATTGTAACTTTAATATTAACCAAACCACATCCTTAATACTTTAAAAAATTGAGGGTTTTCGAATCACTTTTCTGAGATTCATCATTACATTTCTAAATTGAAAAAAAAGATAAACAAATACTTGATTTTTTAGGAAAATTGTTAGATCCTGCAATAAAACCCAAAAAAGCAGTTCCGAAGTTAGACTGTTACTAGTCATTGAGTCTGGTGGTTGTTACTGTGACATGGGACATGTCCCGAGAACACATTTTTTTCTTAGTGCATTTCTTTTAAACAATAAATCAGTCAATTTAAAAAAAAATGCAAGTTATTCACTGTTATATATATATGTAAAACCAAGGACGTCACGATAACGGCTGTGCAAGTCCTTGGTCCACAGATCTCCACATGCTGCTCACTCCTCCTGTGGAGTGACAACTCCAGTTGTTATTTTACCCAAACATAAATTATATTGTGACTTTTTTCCTTTGACTTTTTTTTCTTGTGATTTTTTTTCCTGTGACCGTTTTTTCTTGTGACTTTTTTTCCTATGTATTTTGTGACTTTTTTCCCGTTTACAAAATAGATAGGTAATCGTTGACGCATGCATTCAGTGGTTCCCTTAATGGAAAATTCTGGATCCTCCACTGTTCACTGTGCTTAAACGGCCGTGGGTAACTTAAGTTACCCACAGCCCAAGATGGAGCCGCCTGGCTTCGGTAAGGAAGTTTGCTCCTATATAATTACAATACCATGCATACAAAAGAAATGTTCAGTAATTAAAAAGTTATATAAATCTTTTAAGGAAACTTTGCAATGTAAAACGTGGTTTGTTACTACAAAATAAACGATTACAGCACGATTTTCCAAAACACTTATGATGTCCGTAACTTCAAAACAAATAGTCCGTAACTTTTTTCCTTGTACCAATAGGGATGTCCGTAACTTTAGTATGATGTCGGTAACTTTCAAAGAATCTTTATTCGTAGATGTAATTAAAAAAAAGAAATGATTAATAAAAAAAATATCGAACTCCTAGGAATATTCAAACGGGAAGTCCTTTATAGAATGGCAAAGCCAAAAGCTCAAGTTAACACACCAAACGAATGGAAAACAACGGTCATATTCCTGCCTTGGTACAGGCATTTACGTAAAATTACAAAAATACTGAACTCTGAAGAAAATTCAAAAAGGAAAGTCCCTTATAAAATGGAAAAATCTAAAGCTCAACGGAATGGATAACAACTGCCATTTTCCTGACTTGGTACAGGCATTTTTTTGTACGGCAAAAGTAATGCATCTTACATTCTACTGGCTTTATAGATTGTTAACTGCTTAAGTTTTAGATGATAAATCATGACATTCAGGTTATAAATCTCACCATTTCCAACTGTAGAAATTACATTAATAGTGAACATATGAAAATGACCTCAGGAGAACAAGTTCGGAGGTCAATCCTTAGCAGAAATACATAGATGAATCAGTCCAAACCTCTCAAGAAGATGTGTATGATTTGATACCCGATCTTATTAAATCCCTGAGGTCAATGAAACTTTATGAATATTTTAAATCTACTTTTATTGCTATAATAAACTGAATCCTGTTCAACAATATAGCTTTCCATCTATTCCTAGATATTGGCACTTTTTTTCTCACAATCAACAACACATCACACTAGATACTTTTTTGGCTAAAAATTCAGAAATTATTTAAAGGAAAGGATATCAATTTTTCCGCGGCTATACCGACCAAGGACTCATCAGTGAACAATCTATAAAGCTAGAAGAATGTTAGATAAATTTCGTCGTATCGTAAGATCCCGTTTTATCCCGGGAATATTTTTTTTTAAATTTAACGGAAAATCCGTGACACTCTGGTTTGCTTTTTCTCTTGTTTAGTTTGAAGCATATTGTTATTGTATAAATCTATGTAATAATATAAGGGGTTTGATAGTGTTTATTGTCCTTTAAGTGTTGAAATTGTTAATTTTTTAAATTTTGAAAAAAAGTTACCCACATCCGAAAATAAAGTTACGGACAGTCTGATTATTTTTTACTTATAAGTTACGGACATCTTATGCATTTTTCAAAAGTTGGCCTTGCGCTAAAATGAAGTCAAAATTAACAAATTTGAAGTGATGGTAAGTGATTTCTTTATTCAAAAGTCCTATCAATATTTACATAGATCATTAAAAACGTTGCAAAAAGTAGATTTCGTATCAACTATCATCTCAACAAGTTTAGAGTCCGCCATCTTGGGCTGTGGGTAACTTAAGTTACCCACGGCCGTTTAAGCACAGTGACTGTTCTTGGACGTCGGATCAAAGTGCAGAAAACATATACGTGAATACTTGAAAAGTTAACATTTTCCGCGCGGGGAGTCACGAATGAACACTAGAAATGGAACTTTTACAAATTCGAGATCGAATAATGTCGCCCGAGCCTCTGTCATTTTTTGAGGTACAAACTTGTGTAGCCGGTGGTTCATGCTTAAACATTCGCCGGTTGACCAATACAAGTAAATATGTAGCTCAAAACAAACTCTGTAATAACCTGGGCCACCCACAAGGACAAGGACCATGAAAGTGAACAGTTTAACAATCTGGAAGATGTAGCACTTCACATATATTCACCAACACAAGACTTTAAAATATATACCGAAATATTCTATCCTAACCCCTCGGTTAAAAAGTATGAATAATATGTTATTTCTGTCCAATCAAGCTACGGAAAATATGTTTCCCCTACTAAGATTGATATATGTACTAAAACTATAAATACTACTTCGCATTAGTGCATAGCAACTTTTTGACAAACAGTAACATTCTTGGCAAGCATATACAGAAAGACTATAAAGGAAAATTCTATCACACTAAACATGCTAAAAGAATGTCAAAGAATCTATATAAGGCCACACCAATTTAATTTCTTGTTCTACGGATTTTTGGACTCCAAAAATTGGGGCGAGCGAGCGATTTGAAAATTTTAATAAAAAAATATTTAATTTGCAAATTTTTGAGGCGAAGCTAAAAAAGTAAAGGCGAGCGATTATAATTTTTTTTTGTAAACATAAAATAGTAGGTTTTGACTATATTAAAACTTGATTTATCACTTGTACCTTGACATTTCTTTAATTTATGAAGTATTTTTTCCCTGTTCAACAAGAAATAATTGAATAATTAAACCTGGTCTATGTATGTGTGACTGACAATGAGACAATTCTCCATCCAAGTCATTATCAGGTTCAGAACAACCCCTTAATGTTATGAATATCCCTTTTATGAGGCGTCAAAATATTAAAGTTATAATATGTTTTTTTGTAAAAACACTTTAAGTACAAAAGGGCTTATATTTTCCCAAAGAACTATAATATTTGGTATTAAATGGTCAAAACATGTACAAGAATTTTGTAATATTCCTGGACTTTAACCATGTTAATACATTTTACTTTAACAGTTTAATATTATTCAAAATAAGTGGACCCATCCCTCTTTTAGAAAAGTTGTTTAAAATAAAATGTATTTCTCCTCTTTTTTAGTAAAAAAAATCTAAGTTGTCAAAGGTTTTGTATAGTAGCACTGTACAAATCCTTAGTATTTCTATTTTCTTTTCTACAACAGACTGAACATGGTAAAATTACCCCTTCAAGGCCCTTGTCTGAGGGAGGGTTGGTCCCAACCTGATAATAACAAACATAGGTCAAAGTACGGCCTTTTACAGAGTGCTTTGATCAAGACCAACCAGCAAGCTATAAGGGACCACAACTTAGTATTGTACACAATCCGAACAGGAAAACCAACGATCTAAATTATATTTCCAAACGGGAAAATTCCAATGAACCACATCAACAAACGATAACAGCTGAACGACAGGTCTCTGAATCAACCAGGACAGGTGCACAAACCTGCAGCGGGTATGACCGTCACCATACATTATAATTGCAGTTGAAGGCAAATCCTTCAGAAGTTCTTTGTACTTTATTTTAACAACGAACATTTTTTTTATAGGGAATATAAGTTAGGGGGAAAGAAACCAACGTTTTGTTCTGTACTGCTATTTCTATTTATATCGGAGCACCCCCGCTTGGAATAAATTGGTTTCATGCTGAAACAAATATTCTCGCAGATATCTACAGTGTTGGAGGGTGCTGATAGGTTTAAAATCGTTATATAAAGGCTAGACTGTGATTTTAAAAAACAAATGTTGAGATCTTTATAAAATATTTAAAAAAAAAAACGGTGCGGGAAATGGACATGATTTCATTTCCGGATGCGGGAAGCGGGAATATAATAAAAATAAAAAAAATCTGTTTTGAAAAAAATAGGTGCGGGCGGGTCCGTCGAACAAGTAATCAAATTGGTGTGGCCTAAAACTCAAGGCTCTAAAGAGCCTGTTTCGCTCACCTAAATGTGAAGCTCTTAAACATTGGGGGTGAGAATCTAATCCATCTCTAACTGTCTAAAATATCTTTTTGACAGATATTTGTATTACTTTTATTTTCTTTAATTTCTGTATGCAGTTTATTGCAATCTCAGTCAATTGTTTGCCAAACATACAAAAAGTAAAACATCGTCCGAAAGATTCAAAAGCTTTTGAAAGTTTTGGAATGACAAGTTCCACCACTTTGACTATTTGTAAATGTTGTCGTACCGATTATATTTTTGCTGTCTTGTCCGGCTATGCTGACCTACTTGTAGATCTGTCATTGCTGATCATTATTGATGTGGACAGATTTTCTTGGCGTGCAAGTGTTTTCTATTTATCGTGAACTTCAGACCAAAAAGAATGGTAAAATTTGTCAATACGGCACATACAGTACATTTTCATGATATAATTCTGGATACAACTTATCAGTTGCACATTTACTAGTAATGGAAATATAAATCCACCTCCGCATCAAAGCAATACATTGCAAAGCAAACAAATTATGTAAATTTGATAGTATATAAAATATAACATCATATATATATATACTGTATATCTATTTTTGCGTGATATTGGAATTTTAATAAGTATATATGTGATCGTGTTTCAAAAAGTGTCATTTCATTCCCATGCTGGTAGTATCAATGCAGACGAATTAATATAAGCTGCACATTTGTTGCATATCCTCTCCTGCATATGCAGGTATATAAAATTTGTCCAAATTACCAGATTACGAAGATTTTCTAAATTAAACACTTCTTGTATTGACGTTAAATTATTCTAATGTTTACTTAATTGTCGGGTCAACAGGAAATGGGATATTTTCAGATATCTACGTACAAATGTATTATTTTAAATTGAAATTGAAATGTGCTTCTCAATTAAGTCGCTGACATGGGAAGAGGGGTGAAGTTTCTAGAAATTTAGAAATTAAAGAAGCATACATAGACGTAAATTCTCATATATATGATTCTACATACTAACATTTATATAGAGTTTTTGCTAGATAGTTCGTTCATTCTAACATGTCTTAAGTAATCATTGCTGTAGATTTTTTTAACAGAAAGTTCCATCACTAACATGTGAGTACTCAGTGGTGCAGATTTTTCGAACAGCATATTCATTTTTACGGACATAATGAGTCCTTTCATTCAAACAATCTGAAGTAACTATTGCCGTTGATTTTTTGGACTTAGAAGTACATGCATTCTTACGTGTCTAAAGTAATTATTACTTTAGATTTTTTATAACAGAGAATCTCTTGATTATAAAATTCATTTTATTCAAAATTGAAAAGTTCAGAGTTTATACACTCATAATCAGGACGATTCAGAACTTTTGTGCCATTTGGTCTTGTTGGTAGTTGTCCCATTGGCAATCATACCTAATCTTCTTTATATATTGACAATTGGTAGGCTCCTTGTCCAGAACAATAATGATCGTGTAGGAGTACATATCTTTCGTCATAACTCGGCTGATTCCGTACCCTATCTAAAAATTAGTTTAGCCGAGGGATAAATGGGGGAAAAGCGGAGTCAATCATGCACCCGTGGTTGACCGATGTGTTTTCAGTTTCACGGTTTTGCAGATTTGCTGTCTCGACATTGTTCTTTTATTGTACACGACTACAATATAAATCATTGCTGAAGTATCCATTGACAAAGTATTCATTTCTAAAGTTAAAATTGCTCAAGTAATCATTGCTAAAGTAATCATTGCTAACGTAGTCATTGCTGAAGTAATCATTGCTAAAGTAATCATTGCTAAAGTAGTCATTGCTGAAGTAATCATTGCTAACGTAGTCATTGCTAAAGTAATCATTGCTAACGTAGTCATTGCTGAAGTAATCATTGCTAAAGTAATCATTGCTAAAGTAGTCATTGCTCAAGTAATTATTGGTGAAGAAATTATAAATGCACATATGTTTTGTGGATTGGATATCAGCTGAATCGCTAGCAGCTATGCAAGTAAACGTAAGAAGATGTGATAGTATTACCTCGACCTAATGACATAGAAGTTTACAACTATAGGTCTTTGTACGTCCTCCAACAATGAGTAAAACCCATACACTGCATACAGTCAGCTATAAAATTCCCGAAATGACAATGTAAAACAATTTAAATGGAAAGAAATACTGATTTATTAAAAATACACCCCAAATTGTTACAAGTGTGAAAACGATAAAAATAAACGTGAGAAATTAACATATGGAACATTCCAGTAAAGATACTTATGAAACTTATGCATATTTTATTTAAAAGTTAAAAAACGAAAACAGGACTCAGTTTTTGAAAAAGGATCTGCACCATCAAATGACCCAAATGACCCGTGTATGACCGTGATGACACGTATTCTACGCCTTTATTTATTTTAGACAAAATCTGACTAATTTCCCACAATGTTTTAAATATTTTATTTAAAGTCTAACACAAAAGTATGCAATTTTTAAATTTTTAAAAATCAATATGGATTATGCCCGCTTTCTTAGTTGGAATGTAGAAATTGAGCATCAGTTACCCAAATAGTTTGTTTTTTTGTTTTTTTTTCTATATCTAAAAAACTCTAAAATCAGGCCATGGAAAAAACGTTTGCTTAAGGTTTCTGGACGTGCTCCCACATTCAAGTTATGGCCTATTCTAGTTATTGGAAGTGTGCTGTTCAGGCGATAACAAATACTATATAATAGTGGTCCTCGATATAATATATAAATATAGTATCTTCCCAGTTCAAGTATTACAGTTTGTTTAAAATAACTATTATATTCTCAACCAAAAAAAGTTTGTTTTTAAGTAAAAGTTCAATAAAAAAGTCATGAAAATTTATCAGAAAATTTGGTTGGACACGGGGTGTCTGGATCAAGCCTTGTTTATGTCAACTCACACCCTCTTCGCCGAGGAGGAGGAGACTCTTTGTGGATGTGGGAATCATGGTGTGAAAAGTGGGTTTTAGGACTAAAAAAATGGGATTTAGGACTAAAAAAGTGGGAAATTGAAGAAAAAAAAGGGAATAAAAGTGGGATCTAAGCATGATAAGAAATTCTTAAAAAGTGGGATTCGGGAAATGAGCACCCAGTGTCTCGCTTTCTCAATTCATACCTAGTTGACCATAAACATGAAATATAGTTTTAAATTCTATATACACGTTTTAAATTTTAATGTTTGAGGATCAAACTAGTTAGTCTTTTTTTTTTTTCATTATCCGGCATTGATTGATAAAAGCTCTCACAAAGTGAAGAAATTTGATGCAACTCGATAATATTTAATAGCACAAAATGTAATTTCTTCTTAATTCCCACGTAAAATTTCGTTACTTGTAAGACAATTGCATACAAAGAAATCAAATGCACAGTTGTAGTGAAAATGTCATTTGTAAATTAAGTTCGTAGACGATGATTTATAATATGTAACTTAATCAACGATCAAAGATAGAAAAATCTTTGCATTAAGCTTCAAATTAATGATAAACAATTTCTCTAGATTTATCAAATCGGCTATATGGCTTTTGTTAAAGAAATTCAGCGGGAAAAACCAGCCGATGCAACAATCTGTTATTTGATAGCGCGTGACACAGAAAGACGTGAGAAAATTTCAAAGAAAATTAACAAAAGAGGGGGGGAGTGTAGAAAAAAACCTTTTTCTTGCTCACCTGTCTCTCACACTCTTCATGGCATCGTGAAATTATTATATCTCCATCACAAATATACACAAAAATCCAAATCAGAATTAAAATTTGAAAACATGTATATCCCATTAACTTAGTGTGTTTAGTCATACCGCCATGGTAATCCTGTGTTACTGATAAACTTAGCGACTGCTGAAAGATTCGGTTTCACTATGCACGTAAAAGATTTTCTCCCACGGTCACATGATTAGCGTACAAATATTCCCACATTGATTTTGAAAATAATAATTCTTGTTTTCTCAGTGGTGTTTCGACCAATGAAATTACAAAACGGCTTATTTAATTGAATAAACAATCTGTTTGTTGTTTTATTGTTTTTATGACTAACTTACGTAGTTGTTAAGAAATAAATTTATAAAATAATATGATTTTTTAACAACCGAAGCAATATAATTCTCTATATTCCAATAAAATAATTTAAAAGACTACAATAATTGTGATTTGATGAGTAAATAGATCGACTATTTGCCATGGTTTATGATAGACGACAAATTACTACAAATTGGTAAATAAGCTAAAGTTTAAAGGGGGGACAATCATCCAATTTAAAATAATAGGTTTACAGCAATATGAGAAATGACAAATCTCGTAACATCGGATCACACTGTAACGTCGACTGTAGTAAAATGGGCTGAGAAAGTGGGTGGGTGTTTGGAATTTTTCGGGTGGGGGGAAATTACTGAGGAACAAATTTCCTCAAGAATTCTGATTTTTATTTTACCCAGGGGCTGATCCAGCCATTTAAAAAAAGAGGGGGTCCCAACCCAGAGTTAAGGGGGGTTCCAACTACTAGTAAATGCTCCCATTCAAATGCATTGGTCGTGCCAAAAAGGGGGGTTCCAACCCCCGGAACCCCCCTGGATTCGCCACTGTTTTCCTTCATCATGTTCATATATGTATGTTTTGCCTTTTTTATTATTTCTAATAGTTTAATTCGTAAAATAACTCTGTTTCGTAAATTTACCGGTGGAAGTGTCGGTTAAAAAGGCCGGGGGGAGGGTATGATCTTGAAATTTTAATACATTAAGATGTTATATTCATATTAATATCAATTTTATCTCATTGTTTTCATAAAGAAAGATAACACATTCAACTAATTCTCGAGTTTACAGTGTGGTCAGTGCATTTGATTTCCTGTTATCTTTGACGAGTTTATTTCCTCAATTCAGGCAGAACAAAGAAATAGATTGAATTGACACTGACGAAATTGTTAAACGTTTAATTTATATTTGAAGATTATTGTTAGACAATAGTGGATACCCACGGGGAATGTGCCATCTACGGTCAACGGTCTCTGCAACTGATGCTTGTGACAAGCTGTCTATCAAGTAACATAAGGGAGATAATCGCATCGGATGATAATAATCTTTATTGCAAAAAACATGAAACCCTGACGGGTTAAAATGCAAACATAGTACAATGTATACACAAGTGACAAGACACATAACTATACATGATCAATGTTTTTAAAAAGTGAAGTTGATATTAATAACATATATCTATATATAGATGTATATAATAATTGACCAATGTGGACCTTATTTTCGCAATTCTATAGATTGCTTTATATAGTCTACAACACTAGACAAAATATCTTTATTGGGATCTAGAATAGTTTTAAGTTTAGAGTTTGAGTCAAGCTGGTTAAAATTAGGATAATGGGTTTTAATTGCATTTTGATAATGAAACCGCTAGACGTTGGTAATTTTCTATCATTTTGAGCATTTGAACGTATGCTATACGTAACTATACTGAATTATTTCAAAAATCTTGAAAATAAATTCTGATAAATGTCATAATCTGTCATTTTCAACATTTCTGTGTTTACCTCTTCTATAAATAACAACTGTAACGATATTTGAAAAAAAAATAATGCTTCTGACAAAAAAAGAGAAGATGTGGTATATATATGATATAAAGTTTAACTACGATTATTACTAATCAATATTTTTGTCAAATTTACACTCTTAATGTTCATATTGAATTCAAACAAGCTGAAAAGATGATAGCATATCTTTCAAATCCAAGATGTAATGACACAGCTGAAAGACGCCTCCGTGTGCGGGAGTTTCTCGATGCATTGAAGACCTATTGGTGACCTTTTTCTGTTGTCCGTTGTATGGTCGGGTTGTTGTCTCTTTGACACATTTCCCATTTCCATTCTCAATTTTATTTTAACGGTTATCATTTTTTTTATTCATGATTGCAAGAAATCTGAAATTATGATTGTTGCTTGGCGTTATTTAATTGTATGTTTATGCGCATTGTTCTTTATCAGTTAGCCCCCAACCGACGAAGTATAAGGGGACTTTAGGTTTGCACTCCGTCCGTCAGTCAGTCCGACAAAACAGTTTTCCATCCTTTTTTTCTTAGTTCTTGAATATATTCATTTGATATTTGGTGTATTGATTCATCAAAACAAGCTACATATTAAGTTTGAATTTTGTTCAGGTCTGTTGATTTTGTGCAGTTATGGTCCTTGGAATTAGAAAATTCACTAAAATAATCAGTTTTCTGCACCTTTTTTCGTCATGCTTGAAGATATTGATTTAATTAATTGCATAGTTTTACACATCAAGTTTATTTTGTTTCAGTACAATATATTTTTAATCTGTAGTGGACTTTGTTATGCTATGACGTTAAGCACGTTATTGCGTCAATGCCGTGAAATGCGACAGAGCAATTTGATAAATAGCTTTTCTTTGAAAACTAACTAGTTCAGCTTTATGAAATTTATATCCATAGATTAGGCAGGTATTACTGTTTCCAAAAATATTAAAAATATTCTTTAACTTTTCATAATAGTTTCAAATAATGATACAAATACTACCAAAACGTCAAAAATATGCGTGTCAGACGTAACAAATTATTCGCAAAATAACTTTTGCGGAAATTTTTGTGGTCTAATAAAAAGTTTAAAATCCGCGAAAATTCGCATGAATGATAAATGTCTTATATGTTTTATGTCACCATTGCTGTTTTTTGAGTTGATCGAACGGTAAAAACTTATTTTTTCAAAAATGAATAATCCTCGCCATGGTCAGGTTTCTGAAAATGGTAAGTTATCAAAATTTATCGCTTTTTAAAATATCAGATGATATAAAATTTTGTTTTTATGAATTATTCCTACAAATGTGCTTAGATAGACCATTTCAAATCCGGAATTTTACAGCACTCGCACCACAAATAAAAACGCATTGGCCTCTGTAAAATGTCTTGCAAGATTGTCCAAAGTCGAATTTCGCCGCTTTTTACAAAAACACTATCAGTTTCAACGTTATTTTATTAAATATTCAATTTGTAGCATATAAAACAGTGCTTTTTCGTAATTGTGCTTTCACCCCACAATACGATAACATACTTTTTAATAAGCTGTTAAGTCGAAATGACTTCGTTTTTTAACAAATCAAATGTCTTGCAAGTTTGTCCACTGAGCAATTTTCTTACGTTTTGAACGTTTTCGATTCGGGACGCTATACATATATGTGTTTCAAATTATTTTTAAAAGTTTGTTTTTTGTTTTGGTGTTAAACACCACATCATGTATAAACGACATTTGTTGTATTTTATTGACCTGTCATCAAAGGTAGGAGAAGCCGGACATCAGGCGACCTTAAGTTAAAATAGTTGCAATAACTGTTGATTAGGATCGGAGTCGAACAAATCTCGCCACGAGCGTATCTTAAAATTACCATGCTTTTTATCTCATTAGGCCAATCATCCTCCTAGGCCATCGAATTTGAAAGCAGTTCGTATTATCATATGATATATGAACGATATTTCATTGTTTGTAAGGGACGACATCAAAAGTTCAATGAAGGATAAAAAACTTAATTCACATAGTTTTTTCACTGACCCCCTACCCCCCTCTTAACTTAATTTGGGAAAAATTGATTGACCCATATGAATATATGTAAAAATCAATGTAGGATAACCAAATCGTGCAGCAGTTCAGCCCCCCACCCCCAAACTATTTGAATTAAGTTTTTTTTTTTTTATCTTACATTGATCTTTTGATGTCGTCCCTAAATAACAAGTACTGTTCGATTTTATGTTTTAAGAACAGAGGACAAAACAAAATAACCAAATTACAAATTTCGAAAATAGATAGAATCATAGAAACCACGATTAGAACTGCAATATATAAAAGTAGTTATAATCAAATAGAAAATAAAAAAAAAACATATGGTAATTTGTCAATAAATAGGTAAAATATTACAGAACAAAAGAATTTCATATCCGAGACAGAGAGAATTAAATATTGTAAAGAGATTAAGAAACTAAAAAGAAAATAAAAAAAAAAAAAGTTACAATAAATATAAAGAAAAATACAACACAAGCCGAATCAGAAGTCCGAAAAGTTCATGTGCTTGCCGATCTACCAGTAGCAAATATGTCATACATATTTAAGACTTTGAAGTATCCATATCGATCAAAAATGACAATCAAAACGAACAAAGTATACTCGATTACCGACGTAAAAGGTCAAATTTTGACGTTACCAATTGGGACGCAATATCGTGCGTAACGTCACTGCAATACTCTCAGAATGCTTGTTTTATGGTTTTTGTATATATATGTTTTTATATTCGTAAAAAAAATCACCCGAGCTTATGATGGTGATTTATTCTTTTCAAAAATTTTGAATCAGAATAAAGTTTTCTATTTTATACTATCCTATTCAGAGCAGATTGTCCGTGTTTTTTGTCGGTCATGTTAACCTGTTATCAATTTCGATGATACCTTCTAAGGTTTTAGATGATATATCAATGAAGAATGGTTGTTTGCTAATATAATAGTATAGCTTCCATATCTCATTGACAATCATATTAATTAATATATGTGTTTTCATGTTCCTTCTAGGGTTTTACATGATATAACGATGAATACATGGTTGTTTGCTAATCTTATAGTATAACTTCCATATTTCATAGATAATCAATATTTAGGTATTTGATCAGATGACTTTCATTAATCAAAGATAAACAAAATAGAGTTGTGAACATGTATAATTATGATCGAACTGCATATATAGTATTGACACATATATATACATAGGTTTAAATACACAACCAAGTATGTCTTTCACAAGCGTTAGTCCTTTTTTATGAAGTCCTTGGATATTTTCAGCAGGTCATTGTTTTTAGAATCATTGTTTAGATCTGTTTTTGGAAGTATTATCCCGTCTCTCGCTCCTGGAGTATGGGGTTCATCTTTCGTCCCTTTCTCTGGTCGGCCCATTAAGGCTATCTTTGTTAGAGCGAGATTTGTCTCTAATGTCCGTTATGAACTTTCTTAACTTTAAAGTGTACTCCTCATTGATATCGTAGGCTTCTTTGGCTAATTTAGTCCTAGCCTCTCCACTTGGTGAGCTGTTTATATCAAAGAAAGAAATTCATGTGCTTACGACGGTTGTGAAATTAAGTTCTTGCACACGGGTATCTAGTATACTTAGTATCGACTGATGTGCCTGTTCTTTGGCATCTATCAGACATTTGTCTCTTGTCTCTTTCAGGGCTTCACACTTCTCTTTTTTTACATAACTTGGCCTGAATGAAATGTTCAAACATGAAAAGTTGTCATTTTCTCTGTCGAATTTCATTCTGTGGATCAGTTTCAGTCACGGAAATCTGGTATCATTCAATTTACTGACTTCTGCAATAGTGTCTTGCACAATTTCCAAGTCACTTCTGGCACTCTGGCCACATGGAGGCATATATCATCATCCATCAGGTCTAAACTATCAGTATCATTATCGATGTCTACTTCAATGTCCATGATGATTGTATATGTAGCTGATAAGTAAAATTGAGAATGGAAATGGGGAATGTGTCAAAGAGACAACAACCCGACCATATAAAAAAAACAACAGCAGAAGGTCACCAACAGGTCTTCAATGTAGGAGGCGTCCTTCAGCTGGCCCCTAAACAAATATATACTAGTTCAGTGATAATGAACGCCATACTAATTTCCAAATTGTACACAAGAAACTAAAATAAAAAAAATTTACAAGACTAACAAAGGCCAGAGGCTCCTGACTTGGGACAGGGGCAAAAATGCGGCGGGGTTTAACATGATACGTAGCATGCATCCCTATTTATGGAGGCATATGTTACCCGATTAGTGGTGACAGGACCATAAATTAAATAGCACACTATCCATTGGTGCATATATATTGGCCTATATTGTGCTACAATATTATGGTCACCTCTCATTTCAATGAAATAGGATTGTTATCATTTAAATAATTTTAAAATGTATACTATTAAACGAGAGGACCACATTTTGTGTGTCGCTTCTCTTCCTTCCACAATTATTTTATCATCATGCCTCTGTGTTCTTTATATAACATGTATAGTCGCATTTGTCATACATTCTTATGATTATTCAGATTGAGTTATTTTGGGAGAAAAACGACAAAATAGGTGTCCGGATATTGTTTCCTTTATCAGACTGACTTTTATTCATAGATAAGACTTCCGGTTTTGAACATGCACAAGAACAACTAATCGTATGATAGATTACAAAAATAAAAAATAAATAAGCCAATCAGAGCGTTCTCCATATCATGGTGTTTAGATCGCAAGAACCACAACTATTATATCTCCTGAGAGACAATTATGTTTTCGCGGTTATCCACCTGTAAACTACGATTAATATACTACTATAATATACAGAGACTCTCTGTATTCTGTCTATTTTTTCTGAAATATTTACTATCTAAGTGGTCATACTAGTTGCATATATATATATTGAAATAAGAAACAAGAATGTGTCCCGGCCAATAGTATACGGATGCATCATCGGTACTATCATTTACTATATTTAGTGGACCGTGAAATGGGGTAAAATCTCTAATTTGGAAAAAAATAGTTAGAAAGATCATATCATAGGGAACATATTTACTAAGTGTCGAGTTGGTTGTACTTCAACTTCATCAAAAACTACCTCGACAAAAACTTTATCCTTAAGCGGGACAGACGGACGGACGAACGAACGAACGGACAAACAGACTAGAAAACATAATTCCCATAAATGGGGCATAAAAATTTATTGTTGAAAGTGAAAACTTTAACCTGAAGCCGGACAAAAGGATGGACGAACGAACGAACGGACGAACAGACTAGAAAACATAATTCCCATAAATGGGACATAAACATTTATTATTAAAAATGTAAGTAGTGATTTCGCCAAAATGAAAGTAGGATAGAGATTAGAGGGTGGCATGAATTATTCGGGATGTCGGGATCGGGTGTTTCAAGCTTGGGATTACGAGATTGATCTTTACGGAATACGGAAATTTTTGTTTTCATTTCGGGCTGTCAGGATATTAATTTCGTTAAAATACTCACCTCGGGATTTCTTGTTTTTAAGCCCGGGATTTCGGGGTCAGGGCCCCTCAAATGAACCTTCTTCATGTATACGAGATTCAAATCCTACCATTGACATGTTAATAGGGCTCTCAAAAGGAAAACACTGATGGATTGTCATAGAAGCACATTTGATTAGAATAATATTGGTCTATAAGCATTTTCATTTATTTCATATTTGAAGCGGTGCAAATTTTTAATTTAATTTGGCTTTTACAAAAAAATGCATTGTAGCAAAGGGGAAGAATAATTGTGGTATAAGGCCAGAAACACGAAAAGTAATTGAATTTAACAGAAAGGAAACACATAACGGACTTTGGGAAAAGGGAGAGGGCTTTTGATACCTTATATAAAATTCTCCAGTCATAATATCTTTTACAAAAAATAATCTTGCAACAGTTGTCAAGCTGTATATGCCCGCGATTTCGCGGGTGTGTCTAGTAATAATAATGATTCAACATCGTTTTTAAGTGTATATATTATTTTCCTGTATGTTCTATATACACGTTTTATTTCATTTTTGTATTATATTATTTTTATTTTTTTTAATTCATTCTGTATACATTGATATAAGTTATCCACTTTACTTATATATTAGATTTCTATTATTTGTATCTCATGGTATATGTAACAGTAGATTGTATACGATGAACAATATTATATTGTATAAACAGGTATGAATTTATGTGTATTTGTATAATTTATTGTACTCAATCGGGTAAAGAATGCAAATATACATTTTTACTCAAATAATTAAACAATGCAAAATACATTTTACTCAAATAAATAAACAAAGCAAAAATACATTTTACTCAAATAAATAAACAATGCAAAAATACATTTTACTCGATTTATAAATAACCAATGCCAAAACACATTTACTCAAATAAACTGAAAAAAAACCAACACAAAGAAACAATCATTTAATAACTCCATCTCAAACATAACTTCATATTAATGGGATGTTTACTTTTCTTTAGGAAAGATGTCAGTAAATTTTGCTGTAATGAATCGATTAAAAAATAATCCATCTTCTGTTATCCAAATTCATGCTGTACCCTTCCTGTTTCAATGCTCCAGAATACCCAGAATTCATCGTTAGTGAATTATCCAATGAATTGTCTCCATGTAATTTCTTTTCACCTGAATGGTATCCAATAATATTCTTCACTGACTGTCATGACTTTTTTATTCCCTAAAACAATAATAAGTTTTATTACAGTTCAAAGCGATATTTCCGCATAATCTAATTACAAACTAAAATCAACTTATCTAATCTCAATATTGAAAATCAAAGTACTGAAGTACTGAACATCGGAAGGGTGGTCACAATCACTTGTCTCAGAAAAAAATCGAAGTACTGAAGTACTGAACATCGGATGACTACAAGCTCTGGTGGATTGTCACAAGCACTTGTCTTAGAAAAAATATCATATCTCTATATCTGAAAGTTTGGTTAAGGTAAATAGATATATATTTTTTTTTCTGAAATAAGTCCATGTGTGGATGATGAATAAATGACAGGGAAATCGACGTCACCATAATAATTATTTTATGTAGTGATATAAAACCATTTGTTATCAATATACTCTGGTTTGTTGTTATATATTATATTAAGAGTTTATCATTCTGCAAATAGGTTTATTGTCATGATACTTTTTCTGAATATTTTTCAATCAAAAACAAGAATGAAAATAAAAACAATTAACATAACTTTGTTAACTATAAACATACTGCCATAACTTCTTTTTCATCTATGTCAACCACGAATCGTGTATAGAGATGATTAAAGTCTATCTTTAATACTTTATACTTCAGGCTATTAATACCATCTGTTTTAAAATATTTTTTTCTTTCTTTCAGCATTTTAAACCTGTAATTAAGAATCAAAAATGATAGATTGTTTAAACAATAAGGAAGTGAAAGTACATCAGACATCAAAAATGCTGAAGAAACTGAAATTAAAAATCATACAAGACTAAGAAAGGCCAGAGGCTCCTAACTTGGGACAGGCCCAAATTTTGCGGCGGGGTTAAACATGTTTATGAGATCTCAATCCTCTCCTATACCTCTAGTCAATGTAGAAAAGTTAACACATAACAATACGCACATTAATAATTCAGTTCAAAAAAAGATAAGACTAGTTTGAACATTAAATTTGAAGAATTGCTTTAGCCATGTGATATGACTTTTGTTATCAACTGCTTCCGGATATTTTTGCATGCTTTTCTGTAACGTTATCGCACGACTGTTTGAGGCCATTCGGTAAAATCCGAAAATTCGCCTCAATGGTGCGTTTATTTGTGTAAAACATAACAAAGATGGATCAAATATTAAGAATCGGGAACAAATATTATTAAAAATGCAAGACAATTATTCAGTTTTAAGAATAGTTTATCTATGTCTTCTGCTGAAGTATATGAACATAACGTGTCCTTTTTCATATCAGACCTCTTATCAGCCCATGGTCAAAAACATCCCGCGAGCCTATCCGCTCTCGGTCTGGTATCATGACCTAGGGCTGATCAGCTGATATGGGGTTGATATGAAAAATGCCATGTTATAATCTATATATATTAGAATTTCCTTTATTAACAAGTAATTTGATTTAATTTTAGAGAATTCTCCATTACCTGACAGGATTAGCTTTATTTCCTGTTTCAGTTCCGTGTTTAATCATCTTATAACGAGCTATTTCCCTAGAATATCGGATCACTTTATATCCAGCGTTGTGAATTCTAAAAAGCAAAATTAAAGAAAATATAAAATATTGAGTTATCTCTCTTTTCTCGTTCAATTGATCTATAGAACAAGTAATAACTTTACTAAAAAAAGCTTGTCGTTGTTTTTTTTTAGCTTATTATGGGTTGAAAAATTATTTTTAATTTGTAGTGTCCATTCAAAATATAACTCTGCATATACATTGTATTGGGGTAAAAAAAAAAAAAAAGAACATTGGAAAGGCCAATATGTCCTTTGCTTGTTTACAAAAAACACGACCCTTATTGTGATGTGAATATATATATCTAGTGCATGCTCCTTACAGACACGTAGCTCCCTATACACCAACACGCATGTGAGTCCACATCAGAATACTGGACACTTACCTATTCCACATATCATCGTCCTCACCTCCCCAGCCAAAATATCTGTTCGGAAACCCGTTGACTTTTTGAAACTGTTCCTTCGTTAAAGCTGATACGCCTCCAAATATTGAATTGTAGGGTAATCTAAAAGATAAATTATATTTACAATCACATATTTTAAACAATTATCATGGTTTGTAAAAAAGCCAAGAAGAAAAGTTAAATTCAGAACCTCTAAACATGGGGAAAAATAAACTGAAGAGAGGGGCAGGACCTTTTTCAGGACGTCGGGATCGGCCATTTTTAATTCAGGAAATCGGGGTGCCTACAATTTAACTCACTGCAAGTGTACTTTTTACACTGAACATATAACTGTACAGTAATATACCTCATCATTCTTATCGGTACTTGAATAAAAACTAATTGTTTTCTAGCGGCAGTCAAAATTTCCCCGCTATTCATCTCGACGATGGTCTTTATTACCAGACCAAGGAGGTCATATAACCTCCTTGACTAGACCTATATACATGTATATTGTATTTCAGTAATGTTAACTTTTTTCACGTCCTGAACATGCATGAAATATTCTCCACTGAAAATTAAGCAACAATCAACAAACAAAAATCGTTTATGCCCCCGCGATAAAATGTAGAGGGACGTATTAATTCACCCCTATCCGCTCGTCCGGAATAGGATACATTGTTTGTCCGGCTATCTCCTCTTACAGTTTTGGAGATACAGCTTTAATATTTTGTAGGATGTTAACACATAATGGAGGTTTGCATGGCCACATGATTTTTTTCAAATATTCTGAAAATGACACGCATATCGCGGAACAGAAAAGGGGGGGGGGCATTGTCCATATCTAGCTATTCTTCCGTTTTATGTTCACACTGTAATGTGTCTAAATCTATATACCAAATCTGTTTCTGAGAAGGCTTGACATATAACTTACAGTATAAGCCCATACAACTGTACAGTATGCCCATGATACTGTACAGTATAACACAGTATAAGCCCATAAAACTGTACAGCATTTGCCCATATAAATGTACAATAGAAGCCCATGTAACTGTACAGTAAAAGCCCATATTACTGTACAGTATAAACCCATGTAACTGTACAGTATAAGCCTATGTAACTGAACAGTGTAAGCCCATGTAACTGAACAGTATACGCTCATATAACTACAGTTACGCCCATACAACTGTACAGTATAAGACCATATAATTGTAAAATATAAGCAAATGTAACTGTATGGTATAAGACCATGTAACTGTACAGTATAAACCCATGTAACTGTACAGTAAAAGCTCATATAATTGTACAGTATAAGCCCATGTTACTGTACAGTATAAGCCCATATAACTGTACAGTATAAATCCATGTAACTGCAGTATTAGCCCATGTAATCCCATTTAACTGTACAGTATAAACCAATATAACTATACAGTATAAACCAATATAACTGTACAATATAAGCCCATATAACTGTATAGTAGAAGCCCATATATTTGTACAGTATAAGCCAATATAACTGTACAACATAAGCCCATATAAATGTACAGTGTAAGCCCATATAACTGTACATGATAAGCCCATATAACTGTCCAATAATATACCTCATCATTCTTACCGGTACTTGAATTTATCTACTGCAACCGACATATGTCTTGGTTGTTTTGGACAGTTGTAAATATTTTTGTCGTTTTCTGGAATCAAGTCCACATCATGGAAGATAAAACATTGATAATCGTGTATCTTCATTGCTTCTGCATATCCAATATTCATCAGCATGGCACGGTTAAATTTAGAACTTCCATTCTGAAACGTGAGACATGTACGATATGGGTCAATAACTATCGATATTTTGCGTGAATGCGTAAAAGTAAATTGTATAATATTAAATCGCTATAAGTTGCAATATTATATACTTATTGACTGGATATGAGTAAATTAGTAAGTTTATTTTTTCCCGACGTGCAACTATTGCCCTGAAGCGTAGCCGAGGGGACAATACATTTTATACTATTTCACGAATATTCAGTCAGTAAGTGTTTTATTTTATCGAAAGAGACAACAGACAATAAATTTCAAGTAAACTATCGTAATATAAAAATCATAAACACAATCATACTGTTTAACGCTTACTTCATATATACAACAAGGGGTACAATCAAAATCACGTGATGGATATACACACACCGGAAGTAACAGTCGAGCAAACCGCTTGAAAGGTAAGTAGTCGTATTTACTTGTTTTTGATGAATGGCTATTATTTATTTTGATTTTATTGAACCATAAAACTAATTTTTGACTCTTCACATTGAATAATCCGCGAAGCTATTTTGATTTTATTGAACCATAAAACTAATTTTTGACTCTTCACATTGAATAATCCGCGAAGCGGATTATGTAAAATGTGAAGAGTCAAAAATTAGTTTTATGGTTCAATAAAATCAAAATAAATCATTGCCATTCATTATAAATAAATTTCTATCAAAAATAAGGCTCAAAGAACTTTTTATATTATTTATATTAACAATAACAAGCGTACACACATGTTGGCGTATGAATACTCAACGACAGAGTGGGCGTGTCGCCATCAAAATTGACAACATTGAAAATAAAACTTATAATTTTAACCAATCAGAAGACAGTAATAACATCAAATTTATTTATATATCAATAAATTTAATAAATAAGGTAGTGTACCGAATGTCAGATACTATCTAGTTTTGAAATACACAATTATCCTTGCTGGAAAGCGTGCAGTTAATGCTAACACTTCGACACAGTTATCCGTCGAAAATTTGGAACTGTGTCGAAGTGTTTGCAATAACTGCACACTTTCTAGCAAAAGCAATTGTGTATTTTAAAACTACATACTATCCGACATTCGGTGTGCCAACTTATTAATCAAAATTTAATTGATATAAACTAGAAAATGCAACTTCTAACCTTTCAAGCGACGAGTTCGACTGTAACTTCCGGTGTGTGTATATCCATCACGTGATTTTGATTGTACCCCTTGTACAATGTATGTTCTGAAAGTGCTACTTTCTATACACTGACGTCAACCCTAGATACATTAGGTAAAACGCGAAGTCGCAATTTCCGCGGTATTCTCAACATCCTCCAATCCCGTAGTTGCATTCGAAATTACGAAATATAATAACGCTTGCTGTCAAATAGTTTCATTGAGGATCAATAGTGGAATAGTGGAAACTATTGACCGGTCAAATAGTTCAACGATTGCAATTTTGATAATGGTCAAAATAGTGTATAATACCTTTATAGCTCACTGCTGCCCGAAGCGCCCATGTGAGCTAATGCCATAACTTGGCGTCGGCCCGGCGTCGTAAACTATTTAAAAAATCTTCTCCTCTGAAACTGCTGGGCCAAATACTATCAAACTTTAACTAAATGTCCCTTATGGTATCTAGTTTGTAAATTGTATCCGAAGTAATAATCCATCGAAAAACATGGCTGACATGACTAAAAATAGAACATAGGGGTCAAATACAGCTTTTGGCTTATCTCAAAAACTAAAGCTTTTATAGCAATCTGACAATGGATAAAATTGTTCAATTGGGCAAGATCTATCTGCCCTGAAATTTTCAGATGAATTGAACAACCCATTATTTGGTTGCTGCCACTAAAATGGTTATTTTGAAGAAATTTTGCAGTTTTTTTTTTTATTACCTTAAATGTTATTATAGAGAGATATAAACTGTTAACAGCAATAATGTTCAGCGAAGTAAGATCTACAAAAAAGTTTATGACCCCTTCATGAGTTATTGCACTTTCAAGACAATTTTACACAATTTGTTAATCAAGTTTGCTAACATTTAAAAATCTTCTCCTCTGAAACAATTGTGCCTAATAACTCTTAGCTTTAAATAAATGTTCCTTTAGGAATGAAATTTATGATCCATCAATAAACATGGCCGTTATGACTTAAAATAGAACATAGGGGTCAAATGCAGTTTTTGTTTTAAATTATATCCAAGAACCTAAAGCATTTAGAGCAAATCTGACATGAGGTAAAATTGTTCATAAGGTCAAGATCCATCAGCCCTGAAAATTTCAAACAAACCGAACAACCCGTTGTTTGGTTGCTGCCACTATATTGGTTATTTTAAAGAAATTTTGCAGTTTTTTATTCTTATCTTGAACATTATTGAAGATAAAGATGAGCAAAAATGCTCATCAAAGTAAGATGTACAAAAAAAAATCGTATATGACCAAAATTGTCAATTGGCACCTTAAGGCGTTTTTGCCATTTAAGGACAATTTTACAGAAGTTGTTTATGTTTTTAACTTTAAAAATCTTTTCATATGAATCTAGCATCCATTTTGTATTTCATTTCATTGTACATCAAGAAACATAGACACTATGGCTAAAATGGAACATATGGGTAAAATGCATTTTAATATCTGCTTTTGAAGAAAATATGACAGATACAATGAACATTTAAATGGCAATTTTAAGACACTCATAAATATCATATATATATTGAAAAGCAAAAATAATCATTGATAAAAGATTTAAGCAAAAAAGTAATAGGTGGGCGATTCAGGCTTGTGGCATCGTTAAGGTCCATAATTCATCTCAAGTCCACAACAAATTCCAGCTCAAATTCAGAACGCCGCTAAAGTCCACAAGAAAACGGCGTTAAAGTCCACAATAACAAATTTCGCTTAAAGTCCACAATAAAACGTCGTTAAAGTCCACAATAACAAGTTCTGCTAAAGTCGACACATTTTTTTTTTATCATTAAAAAGTTTAATTCGCTTTTTTTTTACCCCGATAGTACAATAAAAAGCATGGGCTTTTGTTCTTGGTAGTTATTTTGTTTATCAGTTTGATAAATGAAAAGAGTACAGTATGTGTAGAAAAAAATTGTTCCATTAATTTGATCTGTGTTTCATGATGATCCGATCAGTGAATCACACCTGTAGGCCAATTATTTACAATTGTGGTAGAAACTTTTGGTTTCGTTCATGTCTAGGACAGGTTTATTACCAACAGTGCATACCAGATAACAAGGCCAGTTTCATCCCAAGGGTGACTGGGGAATAGAAGTATGGTCACAACTGGGTTTCCTCCAAACGGCAGTGAAACCCTCGCCAAAGTGGGGGTCCGTTTTGCTGTGATGTACAATTTTGCAGCCACGTCCTGTCAGAATGGGAACGTTAAATTCTATGCCTCGTGTACAGAGAGTGCATGCTTTTTGCACGTTAATAAACCTTGCAACATCTTTTTGAAGTACTAGAACACACCCGTGATCTCACGGGTCCGTGACTGAATTAAAGTATATAACTATGCGCAAGCCTTATTTTAGTATTAGTATTGTCATCTGATAAAGTCATGCCGATTATAAGATACACAGTTTTCTCTGCTTTCAAATCTTTCTGTTTGAACCCGTCGAACTGAAACTTATCAATTATTGGTAATATTTATTATTTGGAAAACAATAGGTCCTGGAATGGAGTCAACAGCATTGTCCTATATTAGTTATCAATAAAGTTGAAATCTTTGTTTCGCTGTTTTACGTCATGCCCACTTACAAATTGAAAACTGTACCTATACGCCTTATTTTAAGTCCAGATTTTTAGTATTCGTATTGTTATCTGAGAAAGTCTTACTGATTAAAATACTACAATAGGTAACAATTTGACAATTTAGTAGTGTCAACCTTGTGATTATGACCCGTGTATATAGCATATTAATCCTGAATACACCGTTTGGTGGAGCGCCTGTCAGATGCGGAACGTACAGATAAGATAATAGGTAACAGGTGAATATACTATTGGTATCGGTATCGGACTCGACCCGGAACTTCTTAATTATTGGCAATATTAATTACGTGGAAAACAAAAGGGCCTGGAGTGGTGTAATTTTTAATCTACACCTTTGTACTATCTTAGTTATATATAAAGTTGAATTCTGTGATTCGTCGTTTTTACGTGATGACGGCTGACAAATTGGACCTCGTAATTTTAGTATTATAGCGGATGATATCTAGGTGATCTGTTGCAATGCTTAATTTCTGTCGCTATCCAATATACCCTTATTTCCTGTGGCAGTCTAAATTTCACCGACCATAATCCATTCTATTACAGAATCTACCGCATGTATATATTGTTATCAGATTTGTTCTTGACCCGAGTATCACTATGCACGATATATTTGCCACTGGACGTTAAGCAACCAACAATCTATCAATATATTCCCTTGTTCAATCCTGTTTTATCGGTTTCCGGGTGGTCTAAACCCCCCTGAGCGGATACGGGGGGGGGGGGGGGGTCTGAATACACTCAATGCATCAAAATGTGGACATACAGTTGGAACCCCCTTTTATTCACGATTGGGACCCCCTTTTTTAAAATGACTGGATCCGTGCCTAAACTGTATTTGCATACCTGTTCTACGACATAAATTCCATAATCCAACTCTTGTCTATAAAGTATTGGATGGATATTATATAACAATGTCCGCAGTTGACTATCCCTGTTCCTGTATGGAATGATGATGGCAACACGATGGCGCGGGTAACAGTCGGATGGTTTTCCCCTTCCTCCATCTTGAACCCAGGGATACAGTCTATCTAGGTCAGAATATTTTGGGGAGTCGTAGTAAGTTGCTAAAGCGCCAACTGAAAAAAAGTAATATTATAGAAATAAGAAGACTGGTATGAGTGCCAATGAGACAACTCTCCATCAAAGTCCAATGTGTAAAAGCAAATAATTATAGGTCAAAGTATACGGCCTTCAACAAGGAGTTCTGGCCGACACCGAACAGCAAGCTATAATGGACTCGACAATGACTAGTGTAAAACAAATCAAAAAGGAAACCAACTGTTTAATTTATATAAAAAAACGAGAAACGAAAAACACTCATGAACCACATCAACAAAAGACAACCATGCAATGAAATACAGGCTCCTGACTTATTACATCTAGGACTAGCATATTATTTCTCCAAGCTGAGTCAAAACATTAAAACAGTAGGATAGTATAGAACTGCGATCGCTACTCTCAGTGTAAAATCCTAATGTTAACTTAAAAAGTAAATGTAAAAAAAGATGTGGTATGATTGCTATTAAGACATTCTCTGAATGACACAGAAATTAACAGCTATAATTGGTCACCATACTGTCTTCAAAGTTCATACCGCATAGCATATCCGTTTATCAGTAAAAACTTTTTCTTTAGATGCTATGTCATGGCCTTAGCTTTCGTCGAGTTGCATTACAATCCATGAAGGTTTTCAAATTTATCATGTCGAAAAAGTTAAATCCCAGATTGTCGGTATAATCTTAACTGTAAAGGATAAGTCCATCCATCAAAATAATACTTGAAATGCAAAACAAAAAGTTTCCTTTAGACGTTATCTTTCCATCATAAAAAGTACCATAAAACATTCTATGAAGGTTTGATTCATTAATTTCAAATGTGTAACAAACTTTAATACCCCAGTCCCACTAGGCCACGATCGCACTACGATCTGTGAAAAAAATGCAAATTTTGATGATCGTGGTACGATCGTGTAGGTCGCAGTAAGGTCGTACCACGGTCGTGGTGAGGTCTTCAAGATCGTGAAGAGCGTGCACCATGGCCAACTTTGAACATGTTCAAAACAATCGTGGTGCGGTCGTGGCGAAATAAGGTCGTGGTAGAAGCGTAGTGAGAGCGCACTAAGATCGTAGTAAGATCGCAAAGGTCGCTGTACAATCGTAGCGAGAGCGTAGCAAAAGCGTGATTCTATTCGGAGAGATTGCGCTACGATCTCACAGCGACGTTATCACGACCTTACTACGACCACCACGTTCTCACCGCGACCCAACTACGCTTTCACTACGACTTTACCACGCTGTTCACGACCTTATACGATTCTAGCACGCCCTTGCCGTCCTCATCACGCTCTTTTCACGACCTTACTACGTTCACACTACGACCATCATTTTTATTGTCATTTTCACATAAAATATATAAAAAAACTCCCTAGATTTTGTTTGTCTGATTGTATTTATCCATTTGCTCTAACGACTCAACCATGCTTCTCGTTTTTATACAGATTAGACCGTGGGTTTTCCCGTTTAAATGGTTTAACATTAGTGTTTTTTGGGCCCTTTATAGCGCGCTGTTCGATGTGAGTCAAGGCTCCGTATTGAAGGCCGTACCTTGGCCTATAATTGTTTACTTTGATAGATTTTTACGTTGATTGAGAGTTGTCTCATTGGCACTCATACCACATCTTCCTATATATATTGACACATCTGTGTCATCTCTGCTATCGTTCACTAAAATATCGTCATTTGAGCTTTATGGATGTATGGAGCAGCAATTGGTTGTAATTTAGCTTTGATTGGTCGTTCTGACATCTCTTGATGACTAAGTATTATACTACTTATGTGTAAAGTATCAGTTTAATTGAAGTCTGGTTCGAGCTGGCATGTCAGTTAACTGCTAGTAGTCTGTTGTTATTTATGTATTATTGTCATTTTGTTTATTTTCTTTTGTCACATCTTCTGACATCAGACTCGGACTTCTCTGAATTCTGAATTTTAATGTGCGTATTGTTATGCGTTTACTTTTCATCATTGGCTAGAGGTATAGGGGGAGTGTTGAGATCTCACAAACATGTTTAACCCCATTATTTTTGCGCCTGTCCCAAGTCAGGAGCCTCTGGCTTTTGTTAGTCATGTACTATTTTTAATATTAGTTTTTTGTGTACTATTTGGAGTTTAGTATGGCGTTCATACTTTGCTCCCTCTGCCTCTACATCAACCCCTACCACCACGCCCACGTGTTCTAGTTGATTTGGGTTGCATGACTGTATTGTTTCCGAGAAATCTCAGTTTTGTTCAGAAATAGATGGAATGGAACTATATTGATATGAAACACGATATTGACGGTATTGCTGAGAACGTAGTAAGATCGCGGTATGAACGTAGTAAAATCGTGGTAGGCACGTGCTATAATCGCAGTAAGATCGTGTTACAATCGGATAACTCGTGGTATGGTCGTAGTGAGAATGTGAAGAGCGTAGAAAGATCTGTATAAGCGTAGTGAGGTCGTAGAATAAGCGCGGTTAGAACGTGGTTTAATTGTAGCGGGATCGTTGTAGATGCGTAATTAGGAAGTAGTAGCATCGTGAAAGCAACGAAAATTAACATTTTCATGCCGCTCATACCGCGACCTCACCACGATCTAAATTTATTTTAGATCGCGGTGAGCGTGGTACGATCGTGGTCTAGTGGGACTGGGGCTTAACATAGGACTGTATTTATTTATTTATTAAATGTAAAGAAAACTAAGTCCATTTATCAGTTAAATACGAAAAATAAAAATAGTTTCTCAATTTTGCCCTGGATGTGATTTTAGTCATGGACAAGCTTCTGTACAAATTTCCTAAAATTCCATGAAGGTTTGACAAAAGTTATTGATGGCTTAAACTTTAACAACAGAATTACACCGCGGAAGGAATCTAGGATCGCTATGTTGCTGTTTTGTTGTTGTTTTGTTGTATCTTTCATCCACTGTCTGGAGAACTGTCTTGTTGAGTTTATGTTGTTTCGCGACATAAATGTTGCAGGCTCGACAAAAAGAGCGTCATATAAAAATAAGAATAAACAAATCTTTGGAATAATTAACCTCCAGTGGAAAGTATCACAATATTTCAATTTGTAAATTGATCATGACATGATAAAAGCAGATTATTTGTCCGTTACTTGATAACAATGACATGTCCTGTTGGTCCGTCACATGATAACAGCAGATTATTTGTCCGTCACGTGATAACAATGACATGTCTATTTGGTCCGTCACATGATAACAGCAGATTATTTGTCCGTGACATGATAACAGCAGATTATTTGTCCGTGACATGATAACAATGACATGTCCTGTTGGTCCGTCAAATGATAACAGCAGATTATTTGTCCGTCACTTGACGACAATGGGATGTCCATTTGGTCCGTCACATGATAACAGCAGATTGTTTGTCCGTCACTTGATAACAATGACATGTCCATTTGGTCCGTCACATAACAGCAGATTATTAGTCCGTCACTTGATAACACTGACATGTCTATTTGGTCCGTCACATGATAACAGCAGATTATTAGTCCGTCACTTGATAACAATGACATGTCCATTTGGTCCGTCACATGATAACAGCAGATTATTAGTCCGTCACTTGATAACAATGACATATCTATTTGGTCCGTCACATGATAACAGCAAATTATTAGTCCGTCACTTGATAACAATGACATGTCCATTTGATCCGTCTCATGATAACAGCAGATTATTAGACCGTCACTTGATAACAATGACATGTCCATTTCGTCCGTCACATGATAACAGCAGAATATTTGTCCGATAACAATAGGATGTCCATTTGGTATTGACGGTGCGGTGGATAACTCTTTAAAAAGTTACAATAGTGAGCTTAGGAATAGTTTTTTCGGAGACTTTGGATAACGCTGAGAATGGAAACGGGGAATGTGTCAAACTGACAAAAACCTGACCAAAGAGTAGAAAACAGCCAAAGGTCACCAATGGGTCTTTAATTCAGCGAGGAAATCCCGCACCCGTAACAGGCTTCAGATGGCCCCTAAACAAATGGGTACTAGTTCAGCGAAAATTATCGTCACACTTAACTCCGAATCAAATAAATTAATAACCAAAATTAAATATACAAGAGTAACAACGACCCGAGGCTCCTGACTTAGGACAGGCGCGAAAATTCAGCGGGTTAATGTTTCGTGAGACCTTTTTTTACTTTAATTCTGCTTAATGACATTTACTTTAAAAAATATATAACATGCATCAATAGATATAAACAACCCACGAAACTCATGCAAATTGGATAGAGCGTTTTTGAGTTATTGTCCGACATGCTACCGCAATACGTTAAGAAATCGGGGGTATAAACACAACACTAACTTACACACAACTAAAACAAATCAATATTTTACTTACTGTTTGACGCCATATTTTTATGCCCCACCTACGATAGTAGAGGGGCATTATGTTTTCTGGTCTGTGCGTCCGTTCGTACTTCCGTCCGTGCGTTCGTCCCGCTTCAGGTTAAAGTTTTTGGTCAATGTAATTTTCGATGAAGTTGAAGTCCAATCAACTTGAAATTAATAGTACACTTGTGCCTTATGATATGATCTTTCCAATTCTAATGCCAAATTAGTGTTTTGACCCCAATTTCAAGGTTCAATGAACATAGGAAATGATAGTGCATATTTCAGGTTAAAGTTTTTGGTCAAGGTAGTTTTTGATGAAGTTGAAGTCCAATCAACTTGAAACTTAGTATACATGTTCCCTATGATATGATCTTTCTAATTTGAATGCCGAATTAGAGTTTTTACACCAACTTCAAGGTCAACTAAACACAGAAAATGATAATGCGAGTGGGGCATCCGTGTACTAAGGACACATTCTTGTTTTTATATAATTCTTGTTAATCAATTTATCTTGCAAACTTGATTGTTCAACTTCAATCAAATTGTGAAATTATATCCATATATACGTCTCAAATACAAATAATTACATTCGATGTATGAGTCATTTAATATAATACTGTATTCTGATTGGCTAACTGCACATGCATCACATGATATTCCATAAGCAATTGCATTACTCAATACATTTTTTCATTCATGAAGGATAACACGTGGTTCCAGAGGTGAATTAAATAAAAAAAACTTATTAAATTCATGTTTTCATTACCATAGATAAAAAATGTAATTATAAGTATTGAACTGCTTCTTTTTGTAACTTCATAAGGGTTGTAAAAGCGTTGACCGTGCGCACATTTTTAGTATGAAGCACTTCCGCGCCTCGTACAAAATGTACTTCGGTCTACGCTTTTACATTCCAATGAAGTTACAAAAAGAAGCATTCAGTTCTTAAATAAAAATCATTGAGAACATATTGACGATAGGAATGTAAGGTCAATATCTAGTTGATACTTTGAAAATGGACATTGAGAGTTAGACAGGATACTCCACATAACAATTACCAGGAACACACATTGTTAGAATATTTTTTTACTGTATTTCAAAATCGCACTTCCATATTAAGGCTTTTCGACCTTAGGCATGATAGATTACCTTAGCTGTATTTGGCAAAACTTTTTGGGATTTTGATCCTCAATGCTCTTCAACTTCGTACTTAATTTGGCTTTTTTAACTATTTTAGATTCGAGCGTCACTGATGAGTCTTTTGTAGACGAAACGCGCGTCTGGCGTATATACAACATTTAGTCCAGGCATGATTTTTGTACTCAGACTCGAAAATCAACCACTGCCTCGCGGTCATAAAACTTGGTATCTATGATGATAGATATAGGAAGATGTGGTGTGAGTGCCAATGAGACAACTCTCCATCCAAATAACAATTTAAAAATTAAACCATTATAGGTTAAAGTACGGCCTTCAACACGGAGCCTTGGCTCACACCGAACAACAAGCTATAAAGGGCCCCAAAATTACTAGTGTAAAACCATTCAAACGGGAAAACCAACGGTCTAATCTATATAAACAAAACGAGAAACGAGAAACACATATATGAGTTTATTTTCATGGTTTGACGCTAACGTCACGAAACAATGGACCGTAAAATTGGTGTAAAACTTTAATTTGACATTTAAATTAGAGTGATCATATCATAGGGTTCATGTGTTATAAGTTCAAATTGATTGAACTTCAACTTCATCACAAACTACGTGCCCAAAACCTTCAACCTAAAGCGGGACAGACCGACGGACTCACAGAACAGAAAACATAATGTAATGCCCCTCTACTCTCGTAGATGGAGCATAAAAACTTAAAGTAAAACAGAAAGGACACCTGTTGTAAGTGCAAGAAGAAAGAGATTATTTATTATATTACTTAGAAGATAATCCTGACTTTTCTTTAATCCTTACCTAGTTTATCTGGAATTACTGGACACAACGGCAAACAATCTTTACTCATCACATTTGTTACATTTTTACTGCACACATAAGTCACGTTGTTATCTGATTGTATCACTGACTGTGTTGACTGTTCTATATGAGATGATGGAGCACTTGGAGAACCCTTTGGTATCCTTATTAGTAATGGTTGTAACTCTGCTAGGCGAGACGAACTCGAGTACAATTGGTCCGATATTTGTACCCATTTTGACATAATTGTGAACGATGCTTGTTGAACGGACAAATTAAATGCCATCTGAATCGTTATGAGAATCAATAACAATAAAAACATAAACCTTAGAAGATCCTTTCGTGCAATGACGACCATTCGCATCCCGCATTCCATTTAAATTATAAGTGTGGTCACTATTCGACGTTTGCAATATTTTTTCTCGATTTTCTTTCATCAAATATTGAGCACGGTTTGAAATTGAGTTGTTCTTTTTCACATCGAGAAATATATGAAACTGATTATTTGTCCATTCAATGTCGATTTTCGTTGACGATAGAAATATACTAGTGGTTAGAAGTATCTACTTGTCGATTCATTTCTATAATATATATATATATCCCTGGTTTGTTGCAATAAACACGTGTTGACAAATTTTAAAAGTACTTTTTCTGTCCATTTACGAAAAACTGTATAAATAGACAAAACTAAATGATAATTCTTTTTAAAATTTTATTTTTTCTCATTGTCCTTTATCGAAAAACTGAAAAATAAACAATTGATTATACAATAATTTATTATACAGACATGGAGCAGATACATAAACGATGATAGAAGCAGCTGGGAAAACATATGGCCGATTTAGTTAATGTCCTTAGAAGAATTCGTCCTTCGAATTATAGTAGTTGTAGAAAGGATCAGAGAAATAACTATCTAAGTCACCCGAATATGGTCTGACAACAGCGTTAAGTACTGGTTATTTTTTTTTATCACTCGAGTCATCGGCTTTGACCCCCAACCATCCCCCCTTTTCCCCGGCTACAAAGTAAAGCACAATCTGTTTGTAAATGATAATTCAGAAATGTTTTACCAAAAAAAATATATCAATTATAAGAAATAAATATATAAATCAAACGTTGAAAACGAATAAAATGAAATTAAGTACAACTTACCAGTACTAAAGTTTTCCTAAATCTAAACAAATATTGTCCGGTTTAAATTACTAAGCTTGGACATCGAGCATCAAGCACGAGAAAAACGATCCCCGCGAAAGTGAACGGACAAACCTATAGTTATATATCTAAAAATAGAAAACGGGGATTTACGATGATCCATAAACGTTACAATTCTACTCTAGGAGCGTTGGTGGTTATTGAATGGGGGGGGGGGGGGGGGGGGGGGGGGAAAGGTTCCTGAGATTTACATTTTTTTCTGGTTTTCAGGGGCGCCTCCGTTCAGTCTAATCCGCGCCTGAACTCCAATGATGTACTTGAGTAAAGAAATAATTTTCGTTTTCATTTATTTTTTTACATCATTAGACCCATGCGTCATAAGTCGCATAGCAGATTGGGCCAGTTAAGCTCAATAAGACAAACATCAACGACTTAGTTCAGATTTAAAAATGCTAGGATTAGATAAAAATAAAGATATCGTTGTTTGATCTTAGCATTATAAAGTCTAAACTTGCTTTTTAGCTCAACATGCTCAAATAAAATTGAGAATGGAAATGAGGAAAGTGTCAAAGAGACAACAACCCGACCATAGAACAGACAACAGCAGAAGGCCATCAACAGGTCTTCAATGCAGCGAGAAATTCCCACACCCGGAGGCGTCCTTCAGCTGGCCCCTAAACAAAATAAATATACTAGGTCAGTGATAATGAACGCCATACTAAACTCAGAATTGTACACAAGCACGGTGGGTATGGTTGTCCTGCGAGAGAACGTACTGTGCTGGTGATTCGGTCCTGACGGGTGCTGGTGATCAATGAAAAAATGTAAACAAAGACGAAAATGATGATTTTTGACGTTTTCACTCATAAAAAATGGAAGAAAACAGTTGAGATTTTTCAATTTCGTTTCTTAGGGGTTCATATATAAACCATTAAAAAAATGACCCTCTAAACTGTTTCAGTAAGCGTAACACAAAAATGCTCATTTTCAGAAAATCTCGAACTGAAAAAATAAAACAAAAATGCTATTAGAGTCCGCTTTCTATACCGCAATCCACACGACAAAACAATTTTGTGAAAAAACATTGCAATTTATAAAAAAAATAGCATTTTCTCAATTTATTCATGTCCTGATACTGTGCTGGTGGGTCCTGTCATTGTGCTGGTGGGTCCTGATACGGTGCTGGTGATTTTGGATAAGAAGTTGGTCATATTTGAAACAAATGTTACAAAATCAATAAAATTAGCCAGATAAGTGTTGCTAACAGGATCTATGACTCCTATTTTAGCTCTTGTGCATCCATTTGGCTGTTTAATATGTGTTTTCAAATGATCTGAACTTGTATTACATAATAAGTTAATAACATAAAAGGGCAACATCTTTCGTCCAATATCAGATAACAATATATAGTATCTAAAATAAGTTGAAAATTCCACAATACTATATAATTCATTTTATGTGTCAATTTGTTCGAAAAAAGTCGAAAAGAAGAGACTTTTTTTAATGTCATGATTATATGTCGCTTTCTATATGTATGCTTAGCATTTATTTCAGATGACATGGACTCCTCAGCCTGATGACCCTGCTGCCTTTCATAACTTTATCCGTATACATATATTAATAGATAAACAAAAGGCTGCATGCAACACGTTTTTTTGTATTTAAAATGATTCGTTGTAACGAGAATATTTGTGGTGAATGGAAACTGTGAGGGTCACAATCTTAGATTGCTTATAAATGTTGCTGGAACCAGTTTCGTTATCTGATCTGAATTTTCTGAAATGTGCAAGGTATATAGACATTTTGATTTTTTTTACCGTCGGTAATGAACCATTGTGTTGATCCCATGCTAAACATAACAAAAATCTCTGTACAAAAGTCTGTGAATTTTCTACAAAAATAGTGATTTTATTTTCACTAAATTCTCTTTTTCTACAAAATACAATAATGAACTATAAATAATAATGCTTTGCAAGAAGTTTCCCCTTGATATATGTACAAAACTATATCTCTATAATTATTCATTGTCTGTGCTGTTACTATTGTAGTTTGCACATTTTGGAATTGACAGGCCAAAGGAGGGGTCATAAACCGTACACGAAAAGATAAAATATTGATATAAGTACTGAATTTGCATCTTTGAACCCCCACCCCGGCTTGTTTTTTTAAGGAGCCTGGGGTGTCTAAAAATGGTCGATTACAGACAGCCGAGTACGCATTTTACTATCCAGGCGTGTTATTGTTGATTGTTAAAGTCCTGAAAACGGATAGATGGAAACAAAAATGTTTGATATATCTGGCTGTAGATTCAGTTTTTTTTAAATATAAATTAGGGCTACATTTTAATATAATAATTCTATGAATTCACAATATAAATAAATGCAGAAAAAAAAATGAATGAAGTGAAATATCTTAGTAAGGAGTCATTACTACAGAGATGGTGTGTTTGAGACACAAAACTTAAAAGCTTAGTGGTATTACCAATATTAAAATAAAAGTGTATTTTAGTTGGGTATTTTTTCCATTTACTCATTTTCAATTATTATCAAGGCACATTTTATTTTTATTCATGAAAAATATTTATATATAGAAAAGAAGGACACATTGTTCACTTCCTCTCCCGTAATTCTTTATCAAAAATATTTATTTTGAAATGAAAAAAGCTAAGAAATTTTAATTTTATTAGTGTTCTCTAGGTTATCTCGTCTTCATTCTCTGACATATTCTAGCCTGCCCTTTCATAAAATAGTGATTTTTTCTAGTGTTCTATCGAACTTTCGAAAAAAAGTACCTAATAAACGTTTAGACAAAAAAAAAATGTGTTGGAAAAATCTTACAGCAAGTGATTCTTAAAAGCTATAAGATACATTTTTCTTTTACAATACATATTTTAAATCTTACGGGAAACTATTCAAAGCTTTCACTGTAACCTCGCTCTAACTAATCCCCATCCCTCCCCACCCACCCCCACCCCCAAAAAAAACACGAAACAAACAAACCCGCAATACTATTGTCATTCTTATAGTCAGCACTCAATTGTTCACAAACAAATGTGTTTTAAGCTGATAAAGACATGATTCAAACGCTCAGAAAGTCCTTTGTTCTATATTTTTGCTCCATTTTTATGCAAAACCTTTTACATATTATTTTATGGTTTATAGTTGAAGGTCGTACGATGACGTATGGTTATTAACACATACTTCCTTTGGTTTCTAATGGAAATTTGTCCATCGACAACAAACATACCACATCATCTACTTTATATAAGTATTGTATAAATTACAACGTATTTTGGTGATCTTGCAAAATTATCGTAATCCCGAAAATCGCAAGAGGGGTTCCATTAACAGGCCAATAAATAAGATTACAGTTAGTTTAAAAAAAATTGATAATAGGGGTATTTTTTCTCTCATAATAACAGTAAACAGATTCACAACAATGTCAATTTCAAGAAAGCAGACAACAGCTAATAAGTCAATAACATTACAGCATCAATGATCTTGAATATATGCCACTTTTAACTAAAATATAAAAGCACAGAACCAGGACATAGGAGCACAGAACCAGGACCGTTTTTCTTATCACCAGCACAGCGTCAGGACAATTCCGTTTAACGAACTTGCACGACTTTTGCAATATAATATTGTTGAAATATACTTTGCATGGTACTTATGACACATCAGAGAAAAATTAAGCATCAAAACAGTCGTTTTATTGCCGTTCTGATACAATGTAAACAAACCCACCAGCACAGAATCAGGACCCACCAGCACCCGTCAGGACCAAATCACCAGCACAGTACGTTCTCTCGCAGGACAACCATACCCACCGTGACAAGAAACTCAAATTAAAAATAATACAAGACTAACACAGGCTAGAGGCTCCTGACTTGGGATAGGCGCAAAAACGCGGCGGGGTTAAACATGTTTATGAAATGTTTTCACTGAGGGTTACGGTTAGGGCGAGGGTAAGGGTTAGGGCTGGGGTTAGAGTTAGAATTGTAATTAGAGTTAGGGCTAGGTTAAGGGTTAGGGTTATGGTTGTCTGTTACCCGGCCGTTATTGAAATTCTTGAGAACACTTTGTATATTCCGAAGGCATATTGGATATTTCACGGAGGGGACCAGCCTAGGGTTATGGTAAACGTGAGAATTAAGGTTATGGTTAGGGTTAACCCTAATGAAGTCATATTTTCGAGGAATATCCACTTACGTCATAAATCCAGATCGCGTACCTGCTAACTGAAAAAGCGGCCACGCCGTTTCTAATATGTTGTGTCTTTATTTATTTTTTTAAAGTTTTATACGTAATATATTACTAATTTGACAGTAGAGGAGAAAGTGTTTTTTTTTCTTTTTCTAAGGTTTCATACAACATGTGTTATTTTTATTGTCAAAATACCTTTTTTTATTTTAAGTCCTCAATGTTCCCCAAATTGTAACTTTCTTTATTCAAGCGTCACTGATGCTGTGTGTTGTTTTTTTTTTAGAAGAAACTCAGCATATTACAAATCTAAATTATTTTTTTGCCAATGAAATTACTGTAAAAGTTACTTTTTAAATATGAAGACTTTTAACAGCAGACGAACTTCTCTGGATCTTAATAAAAACTTCATATAACATGTATGAGGTAATTTTATACATTTTATAACTTGAATGTTAGAATTGTACAAATCATAACATATAACCTGTAAAAAATCGCAACTTGTACACGACATATATACTAAAACAACTTGATTTAGAGTCGATAGAACATAACGATACATCACAATATACAAAAAGAAGTGTGGTATGATTGCAATCTTATCAAAATAAGTTCTCATCACTTGCTCCTCGATTTTTTATATGTCGCCGTGTGACATATAAAAAATCGAGGAGCAAGTGATGAGAACTTATTTTAATATGAATGATCTCACACGGCGACATATAAAAAATCGAGGAGCAAGTGATGAGAACTTATTTTAATATGAATGATCTCACACGGCGACATATAAAAAATCGAGGAGCAAGTGATGAGAACTTATTTTAATAAGATTGATCTCACACGGCGACATATAAAAAATCGAGGAGCAAGTGATGAGAACTTATTTTAATAAGATTGATCTCACACGGCGACATATAAAAAATCGAGAAGCAAGTGATGAGAACTTATTTTAATATGAATGATCTCACACGGCGACATATAAAAAATCGAGGAGCAAGTGATGAGAACTTATTTTAATAAGATTGATCTCACACGGCGACATATAAAAAATCGAGGAGCAAGTGATGAGAACTTATTTTAATAAGATTGATCTCACACGGCGACATATAAAAAATCGAGAAGCAAGTGATGAGAACTTATTTTAATATGAATGATCTCACAAGGCGACATATAAAAATCGAGGAGCAAGTGATGAGAACTTATTTTAATAAGATTGATCTCACACGGCGATATATAAAAAATCGAGGAGCAAGTGATGAGAACTTATTTTAATAAGATTGATCTCACACGGCGACATATAAAAAATCGAGGAGCAAGTGATGAGAACTTATTTTAATAAGATTGATCTCACACGGCGACATATAAAAAATCGAGGAGCAAGTGATGAGAACTTATTTTAATAAGATTGATCTCACACGGCGACATATAAAAAATCGAGGAGCAAGTGATGAGAACTTATTTTAATAAGATTGATCTCACACGGCGACATATAAAAAATCGAGGAGCAAGTGATGAGAACTTATTTTAATAAGATTGATCTCACACGGCGACATATAAAAAATCGAGGAGCAAGTGATGAGAACTTATTTTAATAAGATTGATCTCACACGGCGACATATAAAAAATCGAGGAGCAAGTGATGAGAACTTATTTTAATAAGATTGATCTCACACGGCGACATATAAAAAATCGAGGAGCAAGTGATGAGAACTTATTTTAATAAGATTGATCTCACACGGCGACATATAAAAAATCGAGGAGCAAGTGATGAGAACTTATTTTAATAAGATTGATCTCACACGGCGACATATAAAAAATCGAGGAGCAAGTGATGAGAACTTATTTTAATATGAATGATCTCACACGGCGACATATAAACAATCGAGGAGCAAGTGATGAGAACTTATTTTAATAAGATTGATCTCACACGGCGACATATAAAAAATCGAGGAGCAAGTGATGAGAACTTATTTTAATAAGATTGATCTCACACGGCGACATATAAAAAATCGAGAAGCAAGTGATGAGAACTTATTTTAATATGAATGATCTCACACGGCGACATATAAAAAATCGAGGAGCAAGTGATGAGAACTTATTTTAATAAGATTGATCTCACACGGCGACATATAAAAAATCGAGGAGCAAGTGATGAGAACTTATTTTAATAAGATTGATCTCACACGGCGACATATAAAAAATCGAGGAGCAAGTGATGAGAACTTATTTTAATAAGATTGATCTCACACGGCGACATATAAAAAATCGAGGAGCAAGTGATGAGAACTTATTTTAATAAGATTGATCTCACACGGCGACATATAAAAAATCGAGGAGCAAGTGATGAGAACTTATTTTAATAAGATTGATCTCACACGGCGACATATAAAAAATCGAGGAGCAAGTGATGAGAACTTATTTTAATAAGATTGATCTCACACGGCGACATATAAAAAATCGAGGAGCAATTGATGAGAACTTATTTTAATAAGATTGATCTCACACGGCGACATATAAAAAATCGAGGAGCAAGTGATGAGAACTTATTTTAATAAGATTGATCTCACACGGCGACATATAAAAAATCGAGGAGCAAGTGATGAGAACTTATTTTAATAAGATTGATCTCACACGGCGACATATAAAAAATCGAGGAGCAAGTGATGAGAACTTATTTTAATAAGATTGATCTCACACGGCGACATATAAAAAATCGAGGAGCAAGTGATGAGAACTTATTTTAATATGAATGATCTCACACGGCGACATATAAACAATCGAGGAGCAAGTGATGAGAACTTATTTTAATAAGATTGATCTCACACGGCGACATATAAAAAATCGAGGAGCAAGTGATGAGAACTTATTTTAATAAGATTGATCTCACACGGCGACATATAAAAAATCGAGAAGCAAGTGATGAGAACTTATTTTAATATGAATGATCTCACACGGCGACATATAAAAAATCGAGGAGCAAGTGATGAGAACTTATTTTAATAAGATTGATCTCACACGGCGACATATAAAAAATCGAGGAGCAAGTGATGAGAACTTATTTTAATAAGATTGATCTCACACGGCGACATATAAAAAATCGAGGAGCAAGTGATGAGAACTTATTTTAATAAGATTGATCTCACACGGCGACATATAAAAAATCGAGGAGCAAGTGATGAGAACTTATTTTAATAAGATTGATCTCACACGGCGACATATAAAAAATCGAGGAGCAAGTGATGAGAACTTATTTTAATAAGATTGATCTCACACGGCGACATATAAAAAATCGAGGAGCAAGTGATGAGAACTTATTTTAATAAGATTGATCTCACACGGCGACATATAAAAAATCGAGGAGCAAGTGATGAGAACTTATTTTAATAAGATTGATCTCACACGGCGACATATAAAAAATCGAGGAGCAAGTGATGAGAACTTATTTTAATAAGATTGATCTCACACGGCGACATATAAAAAATCGAGGAGCAAGTGATGAGAACTTATTTTAATAAGATTGATCTCACACGGCGACATATAAAAAATCGAGGAGCAAGTGATGAGAACTTATTTTAATAAGATTGATCTCACACGGCGACATATAAAAAATCGAGGAGCAAGTGATGAGAACTTATTTTAATAAGATTGATCTCACACGGCGACATATAAAAAATCGAGGAGCAAGTGATGAGAACTTATTTTAATAAGATTGATCTCACACGGCGACATATAAAAAATCGAGGAGCAAGTGATGAGAACTTATTTTAATAAGATTGATCTCACACGGCGACATATAAAAAATCGAGGAGCAAGTGATGAGAACTTATTTTAATAAGATTGATCTCACACGGCGACATATAAAAAATCGAGGAGCAAGTGATGATAACTTATTTTAATAAGATTGGTATGATTGCCAAATGAGACAGCTCTTCACAAGAGAGAAATAAGATAGAAGTTTACAACTATATAGGTCACAGTACAGCCTTCAACCATGAGTAAAAACGCTATACTGTATAGCTATAAAGGTCGCGAAATTATAAATGTAAAACAATTCAAACGAGGCAACTTACGGCATGATTTATGTACCAAGCAATATCCAAAAACTAATATGCTATACCAGGGGCGGATCCAGGGGGAGGGTTCCGGGGATTGGAACCCCCCTTTTTTTGGACGATCAATGCATTTGAATGGGGACATATAGTTAAACCCCCTTTTTGTCCTAGGTCGGGACCCCCCCTTTTTTTTTAAAGAGGGCTGGATCCGCCCCTGTATACAGCAACACACGACAATTCCTGAATTATAAGCTCCTGACTTAGGACAAACACAGACAAAATGTGGTGGGGTTAACCTAGTTTGTTGGCACCAAACCACACCTCCCCTAACCTCGGACAGCGCTGTAACAGTACGACATAAGAACAAACAATACAAAACAAGAGGCTCTCAAGAGCCCGAATCGCTCACCTTAATTTCTTTGAATCGTCCTATTTTCTTCAAAAAAAAAAAAAATCATTTTCTCCTTTGTTCTATTTTAGCATAGGAGCTATGTTTCTTGACCTACAAGGAAATGAAATATAAAATTTGTACTAGATACTCTGAAACTCATTTAGCCTAAGTTTGGCTGAAATTGATACAGCAGTTTCAAAGGAGAAGATTTTTTTAAAGTAAGTCAACATGATGAACAAATTGTGAAAAAAAACTCTTTAAAGGGCAATAACTCCTTAAGGGGTCAATTGACAATTTTGGTCAATTGACTTATTTGTAGATTTTACTTTGCTGATCATTTTTGCTGTTTACAGTTTATCTTTATCTATAATAATGTTCAAGATAATGACCAAAAACTGCAAAATTTCCTTAAAATTACCAATTAAGTGGCAGCAACCCAACAATGGGTTGTTTGATTCATCTGAAAATTTCAGGGCTGATAGATCTTGACCTAATGAACATTTTTACACATGTCAGAATTGCTCTAAATGCTTTCGTTTTTGAGATATAAGCCAAAAACTGCATTTTACCCCCATGTTCTATTTTTAGCCATGGCGGCCATGTTTTTTTTCTTCACAAAATGGAAAATAAAACACAATCTTTATTCTAGATACCCTAAGGATCATTCAGCTAAAGTTTGGTTGTAATTTGTTCAGTAGTTTCAAAGTAGAAGATCTTTGAAATAGTTTACGATGACGACGACGGACGGACGGACGACGACGGACGCCAAGTGATGGCAAAATAATGTGATTTTAAAAATCAGACAGAGAGCCACTTGATATTTTTCTCTGCATAATTATCCGTCAAAACAACAACTGACAATACAATTCTTACCGGATTTTTTGCCAAGTTTATATAAATTGAGACCTTTGTTAATGATTACAAAAATGTATATCGGGCCAGAATAAATATATTTTATTTGTAATAAGAAAAGATGATTCATTTAAATATCAATGTGGTCCAAAATACTTATATCTAAAATCTGCCAGACCCCTCCTCAGAACCAAAAAATTATTGTCCCCTTGTTGCTGATTTTGTTAAACGTACAAAAATGTAATTTTTTTTATATTAATATATAACTTAACATTTGAAAAGAAGTAACATTTGGATGAGTTATACATCATTATGTGCAAATAATATTGTCTCCCGCATCGAATGTTAGATAATTACAGATCTATAATACACACGTGTAGGAGTGGTAACATTAGCCCAGAACATGTGTTCAGAATATCTATAATTTTATGTGTGATAAGACAAGATTATTTATTTCTAAAATATGTTAGGGCTTCCACCTCAGAATCAAACGGTTGAAAACCACATCGTATAATAAAAAAACACCTTTGTATAATAGAAAACCACCATCGTATAGATCTAATAGAAAAACACCTTTGTAAAATACAAAAGCACCTTCGTATAATAAAAAAAAACACCTTCGTGTAATAGAAAACCTCCATCGTATAATAGAAAAGCACCTTCGTATACTGAACACAAAACCTCCATCGTATAATATAAAAGCACCTTCGTATAACACAAAAGCACCTCCGTATAATAAAAAAGACACATAAGACAACTATGGCGTTCCATACCGAGGGCACGGAAGATTTGCCATTGGACTTAAAGTTAATAATAAATGTTCTCGTCCTTAATATAATTTATGAACGGAAGATTTGCCACTGTCCGTGAATGTTATTGTTTTCGTCCTGAATATATGAAGGGAATGTTTGCCACTGGACATCAAGTTAAAGAAATCGTCCAGAATATATGCGTGGAATATTTGCCACTGGACATAAAGTTAAAGTAATCGTCCAGAACATATGCGTGGAATATTTGTCACTGGACATAAAGTTAAAGTAATCGTCCAGAATATATGCGTGGAATATTTGCCACTGGACATAAAGTTAAAGTAATCGTCCAGAATATATGCGTGGAATATTTGCCACTGGACATAAAGTTAAAGTAATCGTCCAGAATATATGCGTGAAATATTTGCCACTGGACATAAAGTTAAAGTAATCGTCCAGAATATATGCGTGGAATATTTGCCACTTGACATGAAGTTAAAGTAATCGTCCAGAATATATGCGTGGAAAATTTGTCACTGGACATAAAGTTAAAGTAATCGTCCAGAATATATGCGTGGAATATTTGCCACTGGACATGAAGTTAAAGTAATCGTCCAGAATATATGCGTGGAATATTTGCCACTGGACATAAAGTTAAAGTAATCGTCCAGAATATATGCGTGGAATATTTGCCACTGGACATGAAGTTAAAGTAATCGTCCAGAATATATGCGTGGAATATTTGCCACTTGACATGAAGTTAAAGTAATCGTCCAGAATATATGCGTGGAATATTTGTCACTGGACATAAAGTTAAAGTAATCGTCCAGAATATATGCGTGGAATATTTACCACTGGACATGAAGTTAAAGTAATCGTCCAGAATATATGCGTGGAATATTTGCCACTGGACATAAAGTTAAAGTAATCGTCCAGAATATATGCGTGGAATATTTGCCACTGGACATGAAGTTAAAGTAATCGTCCAGAATATATGCGTGGAATATTTGCCACTGGACATAAAGTTATAAGTAATCGTCCAGAATATATGCGTGGAATATTTGCCACTGGACATAAAGTTAAAGTAATCGTCCAGAATATATGCGTGGAATATTTGCCACTGGACATAAAGTTAAAGTAATCGTCCAGAATATATGCGTGGAATATTTGCTACTGGACATTAAGTTAAAGTAATCGTCCAGAATATATGAGTGTAATATTTGCCACTGGACATAAAGTTAAAGTAATCGTCCAGAATATATGCGTGGAATATTTGCCACTGGACATGAAGTTTAAGTTATCGTCCAGAATATATGAGTGTAATATTTGCCACTGGACATGAAGTTAAAGTAATCGTCCAGAATATATGCGTGGAATATTTGCCACTGGACATAAAGTTAAAGTAATCGTCCAGAATATATGCGTGGAATATTTTCCACTGGACATGAAGTTAAAGTAATCGTCCAGAATATATGCGTGGAATATTTGCCACTGGACATAAAGTTAAAGTAATCGTCCAGAATATATGCGTGGAATATTTGCCAGTGGACATAAAGTTAAAGTAATCGTCCAGAATATATGCGTGGAATATTTGCCACTGGACATGAAGTTAAAGTAATCGTCCAGAATATATGAGTGGAATATTTGCCACTGGACATGAAGGTAAAGTAATCGTCCAGAATATATGCGTGGAATTTTTGCCACTGGACATAAAGTTAAAGTAATCGTCCAGAATATATGCGTGGAATATTTGCCACTGGACATAAAGTTAAAGTAATCGTCCAGAATATATGCGTGGAATATTTGCCACTGGACATGAAGTTAAAGTAATCGTCCAGAATATATGCGTGGAATATTTGCCACTGGACATGAAGTTAAAGTAATCGTCCAGAATATATGCGTGGAATATTTGCCACTGGACATGAAGTTAAAGTAATCGTCCAGAATATATGCGTGTAATATTTGCCACTGGACATAAAGTTAAAGTAATCGTCTTGAATATATGCGTGTAATATTTGCCACTGGACATGAAGTTAAAGTAATCGTCCAGAATATATGCGTGGAATATTTGCCACTGGACATAAAGTTAAAGTAATCGTCTTGAATATATGCGTGTAATATTTGCCACTGGACATGAAGTTAAAGTAATCGTCCAGAATATATGCGTGGAATATTTGCCACTGGACATAAAGTTAAAGTAATCGTCTTGAATATATGCGTGTAATATTTGCCACTGGACATGAAGTTAAAGTAATCGTCCAGAATATATGCGTGGAATATTTGCCACTGGACATAAAGTTAAAGTAATCGTCCAGAATATATGCGTGGAATATTTTCCAAATGGATGTAAAGTAAGCAACAATAAATCATGCAATCAATTTGACTTTCTGTTACATTCATTTTATTGGGGCCGGATCGACTTTACTTTTGGGCCGGATCGACGTGGGACGGATCGACTTGGGCCGGATCGACGTGGGGCCGGATCGACCCGAAAGCACATAGGCTACACAGCTACTTTTGCATAGGCACTATTTCTGTACTACTTATGTACTTTATAATTATTGTAATATTTAGGTACTACAATGTAGTATTTTCCAGTACTTGATTTGTACTTAAAATATTGGTACAAAAAAAAAAGGATCACAGTATTCCATGTTTGAACATCATAACTTTTAAAAGAGAATTGAAATAGACAAACTTTCAAAATGCTGAAAATGTAACCGTGCAACCAAAAATCTGTAGTACTTAAATTTCAAGTACAAATCTAGTACTGTAAAATACAGGTACCTAAATATTACAATAATTGTTAAGTAACAAAATAGTACTGAATATTAAAAGTAGATTTCCCGGTGAGTACAATACAGATATTCAAGAGGTAAATCTGGTCATCTTTGGACTTCACCTGTATACCAGTGATATCAAAGGAACGACTGTCTGGCTACACGGGATGTATGGATTAAATTAAATATCATGTTTTCTAAAATTACATACATAGTTTCGGAAAAAGGGAGAAGATTTGGATCCATTAAAATGTTTAATCCCGCTGCAAATGTTTGCACCTGTCCTAAGTCAGGAAATTGATGTACAGTAGTTGTCGTTTGTTTATGTAATATATACGTGTTTCTCGTTTTGTTTATATAGATTAGACCGTTGGTGTTCCCGTTTGAATGGTTTTACACTAGTAATGTTGGGGCCCTTATTACTTGTTATTCGGTGTGAGCCAAGGCTCCGTGTTGAAGGCCGTACTTTAACCTATAATGGTTTACTTTTTAAATTGTTATTTGGATGGAGAGTTGTCTCATTGGCACTCACACCACATCTTCCCATATCTATGTAATGATATAAAATTTGAATATTTTGTTTGATTAAAACACAAAATTCTTTCGTCTCGATATTGCCTCTTTATGCTGACAATCATAAATTCATCAAGTTATTTAACATATTTTCACGATTTGGGATTTAATTTTGATTGTTGGAGTCCGCACAGTGACCTAGTATACGTTAATTGGTGGTTTATTGTTTCATTAGCGGCTTTACTGCATCTCCTTATTGGAGATCACACAGAAACTGTTTAAAACGACCCCAAACTGAAAATTAATCCCGAAGTGACCTCATGTACTCATTCCTGATGGGTAAATTGTTCCTGCTAAACTACTGGCACCCGTCGTGTTGCATAATCAAACTTCGAAACATGTAAAAACTGTACTAATGTTCTTACATTGTGATTAATAATTCACTAAAAAACACGATACAAGAAGTTCATTTATATTTTTTTTTTCATCATTTACAAAATGTTCTATAATAAATAAAACAATTGCTTTATTTCATTTGAAAAAAAGCTGTCATTTACAAAAAAAAATCGTTTGTAACTTAATTAACCCAAGCGTATGCATATAACCCTGTTGATGACCAATACTGGCACTGCTCTTTGTGGTAAAAATCGGTTACACCTAAGTTACTCTCCATTAAAGCAGTTGTATTTGGAAATGGTTGCCAACGATCGGAAAATGGTTTTCCTGTCTGCACGAAGTTTACAATTTCACGTCGTATTGTTTGTATGAAATCGTTGTCTGTTTGTGTAGGTTTATAATAATGCTTTATTGAACCAAAAAATGCAATTACATCCCACGCATGCGCTGCGTAGCGAGCATCGTGAGGAAGTCCAAAAAGTTTAGAAGGGACTTGAGGTCGAGCGTTTGAAACATAATGGTAGATTGGAGAATCAAATGATGTTTGCATATGTCGAGCTAACTCCATATTCGGACACGTGACCCGTAAGTCGGATGCCATAGATGTGTACTGGTATTCAGGACTTTCCACACCAGAGGGATAGAGGTCAAACACACGAGATATGTTTACTTCCGGAAATTCACTTAGTTTATCTGTTACCCTTTGGGTATAATTGTCCCATGTCCATTGAGCAATGTCGGGAGCAGCCGGGCCATTGTCTATTTCTTGAGCAGTTGTACCTACAAGAAAAATTTTTAAAAATGTAGAATTCTACTGTTTATTTTGATTTTAAGCAACAAATTAACCGCTTTAATGTCGGTTTGTTATGAATATTTTTTTCTGGTTTCGGTTATGAATGTTGCTACTTAAGTTGTTCATCCCGTTCTGAATATATCATCTCAACATAGATAAACAAACGCAGCATGCAGTTGGGTCACTTCAAGCGTTGAAAGATCATGGAAAGCTATAAAAGTTGGTTTGTATTGCTTTATTATTTTCAATGCTAGTTTTATATATTTGCCTAATTTTATTAAATTAGTTTTGATATTTGACGATTATAAAGTTATGACTTTAAGAAGAAATAAAAGCAGGACAATACAATTAAAAATATATTAAAACAATCACTTGGCTAAAAAACTTAGTCGTTTTGAAGGTAATACATTCGACATTTAAATAAGTCTGGAGCAATGACTATATTCAGGACATACCATTAATTCATTCTACATTTATCAAAAAACCAACTTGAACTTTGAAATTTTAGCTGGTAATTATAATGGGTTATACCAGTGCCGATAGTTTGGTTACCGTTCCAACTCCGGGAATCCTACGACAAAAGAGGGGACTATAATCTGAGAGGCACAATATAAAATAAACGTATGGTAAGTCTACGTACCTGACGCAACTCACGACTGAGAAATATCAAAAGGTTTATTTTCTATCTTCAATATCGTTCACTGAAGAGAAACTTACTTATCATTACTGGTACATCAACCATTTGTCCTCGTTTCCAAGCCTCTATTGGCGCCAACGGAAGTACGGTACCTGTAACCATAAATCAAAACGTCACATTACGACATGTCTCATGTAAAACAAACTGTTCATCAGAAATAACTTGAAATGATTGGTATCTTGAAATGATTGGAATCTTGAAATGATTGGTATCTTGGAATGATTTTTATCTTGAAATGATTGGTATCTTGGAATGATTTGTATCTTGAAATGATTTGTATGGTAGAATGATCGGTATCTTGGAATGATTTGAATGGTAGAATGATTGGTAACTTGAAATGATTTGTATGGTAGAATGATTGGTAACTTGAAATGATTTGTATGGTAGAATGATCGGTATCTTAGAATGATTTGTATGGTAGAATGATCGGTATCTTGGAATGATTTGTATGGTAGAATGATTGGTAACTTGAAATGATTTGTATGGTAGAATGATTGGTAACTTGAAATGATTTGTATGGTAGAATGATCGGTATCTTGGAATGATTTGTATGGTAGAATGATCGGTATCTTGGAATGATTTGTATGGTAGAATGATCGGTAACTTGAAATGATTTGTATGGTAGAATGATCGGGATCTTGGAATGATTTGTATGGTAGAATGATCGGTATCTTGGAATGATTTGTATGGTCGAATGATCGGTATCTTGGAATGATTTGTATGGTCGAATGATCGGTATCTTGGAATGATCTGTATGGTAGAATGATCGGTATCTTGGAATGATCTGTATGGTAGAATGATCGGTATCTTGGAATGATTTGTATGGTAGAATGATCGGTATCTTGGAATTATTTGTATGGTAGAATGATATGTATCTTGGAATGATTTGTATGGTAGAATGATCGGTATCTTGGAATGATTTGTATGGTAGAATGATCGGTATCTTGGAATGATTTGTATGGTAGAATGATCGGTATCTTGGAATGATTTGTATGGTAGAATGATCGGTATCTTGGAATGATTTGTATGGTAGAATGATCAGTATCTTGGAATGATTTGTATGGTAGAATGATCGGTATCTTGGAATGATTTGTATGGTAGAATGATCGGTATCTTTGAATTATTTGTATGGTAGAATGATATGTATCTTGGAATGATTTGTATGGTAGAATGATCGGTATCTTGGAATGATTTGTATGGTAGAATGATCGGTATCTTTGAATTATTTGTATGGTAGAATGATATGTATCTTGGAATAATTTGTATGGTAGAATGATCGGTATCTTTGAATTATTTGTATGGTAGAATGATATGTATCTTGGAATGATTTGTATGGTAGAATGATCGGTATCTTGGAATGATTTTTATGGTAGAATGATCGGTATCTTGGAATGATTTGTATGGTAGAATGATCGGTATCTTTGAATTATTTGTATGGTAGAATGATATGTATCTTGGAATGATTTGTATGGTAGAATGATCGGTATCTTGGAATGATTTTTATGGTAGAATGATCGGTATCTTGGAATGATTTGTATGGTAGAATGATCGGTATCTTTGAATTATTTGTATGGTAGAATGATATGTATCTTGGAATGATTTGTATGGTAGAATGATCGGTATCTTGGAATGATTTGTATGGTAGAATGATCGGTATCTTGGAATGATTTGTATGGTAGAATGATCGGTATCTTGGAATGATTTGTATGGTAGAATGATCAGTATCTTGGAATGATTTGTATGGTAGAATGATCGGTATCTTGGAATGATTTGTATGGTAGAATGATCGGTATCTTTGAATTATTTGTATGGTAGAATGATATGTATCTTGGAATGATTTGTATGGTAGAATGATCGGTATCTTGGAATGATTTGTATGGTAGAATGATCGGTATCTTTGAATTATTTGTATGGTAGAATGATATGTATCTTGGAATAATTTGTATGGTAGAATGATCGGTATCTTTGAATTATTTGTATGGTAGAATGATATGTATCTTGGAATGATTTGTATGGTAGAATGATCGGTATCTTGGAATGATTTTTATGGTAGAATGATCGGTATCTTGGAATGATTTGTATGGTAGAATGATCGGTATCTTTGAATTATTTGTATGGTAGAATGATATGTATCTTGGAATGATTTGTATGGTAGAATGATCGGTATCTTGGAATGATTTGTATGGTAGAATGATCGGTATCTTTGAATTATTTGTATGGTAGAATGATATGTATCTTGGAATGATTTGTATGGTAGAATGATCGGTATCTTGGAATGATTTTTATGGTAGAATGATCGGTATCTTGGAATGATTTGTATGGTAGAATGATCGGTATCTTGGAATGATTTGTATGGTAGAATGATCGGTATCTTGGAATGATTTGTATGGTAGAATGATCGGTATCTTGGAATGATTGTATGGTAGAATGATCGGTATCTTGGAATGATTTGTATGGTAGAATGATCGGTATCTTGGAATGATTTGTATGGTAGAATGATCGGTATCTTGGAATGATCTGTATGGTAGAATGATCGGTATCTTGGAATGATCTGTATGGTAGAATGATCGGTATCTTGGAATGATTTGTATGGTAGAATGATCGGTATCTTGGAATGATTTGTATGGTAGAATGATCGGTATCTTGGAATGATTTGTATGATAGAATGATCGGTATCTTGGAATGATTTGTATGGTAGAATGATCGGTATCTTGGAATGATTTGTATGGTAGAATGATCGGGATCTTGGAATGATTTGTATGATAGAATGATCGGTATCTTGGAATGATTTGTATGGTAGAATGATCGGTATCTTGGAATGATTTGTATGGTAGAATGATCGGTATCTTGGAATGATTTGTATGGTAGAATGATCGGTATCTTGGAATGATTTGTATGGTAGAATGATCGGTATCTTGGAATGATTTGTATGGTAGAATGATCGGTATCTTGGAATGAGCAGTACCTTGGAACGATTTGTATCTTGTAATGATTAGTAGGGTATAAAGATTGATAACTTGGAATACTTTTATCTTGGAATAAATGGTTCTTGGAATTATTGGTATTTTAGAATTAATAATATCTTGGAATGATTGGTATCTTGGAACGATTATAATCTTGGTATCTTCTCATACTTTCAGAAAACAAAAAAACTGTGTATATATTCTTCTAAACAAATTAATTTACTTTTACCAAAATTAACATCTCTTTAAATTAAGGGTTTGAGCACAAAAGAGGCATGTATTAATAGCTGCGTTATTTTATTTATATAAGGTCTTCCTTATAATATATCAACTTACAATGTAAGAGCAACTCACCGTCAATTACTGGTAGAGCTCCATCAAAAAGGTCACGTGTTGGAAGATCATTCTGATCCGCCATTTCCCAGTATGGAAACACATCCCATGGAATGGCATTTAATACGTCATCTGCCGGAAGTTGCAGCAGACAGTTAATGTCTGAACATCTTGTATTTTTCAAAAATACCAAGTTGTCTGTGGACGCCTCAGCAAGAGTCTTGTTCATGACAGGAGACGCACTTAACATCCAGGCCTTATTAAAGAGTCCCTTCGCCATCGGTGACGCCAATAAAGCATAAATGCTTGTACCTCCAGAACTCTGTCCGAACACTGTAACCTAAGATGAAAGAAACGCACTAATGATCATTTATTGGAACAATTTACGTGTCTGGATCCCAAATAAGGGAAGGGTTTAGATCACAAACATATTTCACCCCGCCACATATGTATGTGCATGTCCCAAGTTAGAAGCCTGTAGTTCATTGGTTTTCGTTGGTGTAATGTCTGTCATATTTGTTTTTCGTAAAAAAAAAGTGTTATTAGTTAGCCCGTTAGTTTTCTCAATTAAATTGTTTCATATTTTCCATTTTGTAGCTTTTTATAGCCGATCATATATACGGTTTGGGGTTTTCTCATTGTTGAAGGTCGTAAGGTTGCCTATAATTGCTTAACATAAACTAATTTCTGTTGATATATAGTTGTCTCATTGCATGGCAACCATAGCAAATCTCCTTATTTTTTATAATAGTTTTTATATTCACAACCCGAATGAAACCAACTCCTCGTAAGTCAATGCATCGAAACTGCAACGGTCTTAATATTTTTGTCATTCAAATTGAATGTCCTTTTCATAAATTATGCAATTATATACCATACTTATGCAAAGGTGTCCATCAATTGTTTGGGATATTTTTATTCAGGCACTTTTCATTTTCTGTTCTAAAATATTTTATATTTGGCCTTTAAAAATTCTGCTTTCAAATGCATCAGATGAAATTATAGATCTATAAAACACATATCAGATGAAAGTTATCATAGAAACGTGTGTCCGATGAAAATTGTTTAAGAAACACGTATTAATTGAACATCATTTGAGTAAAAAATAATAGCTATATACATGTATATTCATTCTTATCCAAACTATCTATAAAACTGATAGTGTTTAGATATCAAATACTAAATACATATATTCTTCATTGGCTTAAATAGTATTAGTTCATCAGGTGTGACCGGATAGTAAGACATTTTGCTTTACATATATTACAATAATGTACGATGTCAACCTTTCTACTACAGTTTTACTCACCGAATTTTTATTGCCACCAAAATTATGTATGTTCCTTTGTACCCATTGGAGAGCCAGTATTTGGTCCATGAATCCGTAGTTCCCGGATGTTCGATTCGGAGACCTTTGTGATAGTAAATCCAATGCCATAAAACCAAAAGCACTAAGTCTATAGTTCATACTAACATACACCATGTTTGTAGCCTTAACGAGCCCTTCAGAAGGACTGTAAGCTGGCCAGTTTCCGTTCAGATAGTTTAAAAATCCGCCATGGATCCAAACCATTACATGGAGGTTAGCATTTTTATTAGTATTTGGGGTCCACACATTCAAATAGAGACAATCTTCGGATCCAAAGGTTATACTTTTGTTAACCATTCCCCTTTGGTAGCAGGAATTCCCGAACGTATTAGCTTTTAATGTTCCTGTCCAACAGTTCTTTGCGGTCTTTGATTTTGGAACTGGTGGTCTCCATCTCAGATTTCCAACAGGCGGTTCTGCGTACGGGATTCCTTTGAACTCGTTGACCGATGTTCCTATTCCTTCCACCGCTCCACAATCTGTATCCACAACTGGATTATTAAGTAAGAAACTATTAACGGCTATAATGCATAAGCAAGTTTTAAGTATCAACAAGTTTAACACCGAATACATCGCCATTTTTTATTCATCGGCTGCTACACTGACGAGATGCACATTATAAAGCATTAAAAGTAAGTCGCAATAAGTTAGAAACCTTGTTATTTGATATATCTAACCTTGTCGTAGTTTATACATGTAGTTCACTAAACCCCAGATATAAATAATGTAACCATCATTTTTACACGTGACAACACTAAGTGTTATTGGGGATAGAACAATTTACAAGGTTTTCATTAAAGTTTAACATTTATCATTTAACGAAACATGGAAAAAAGTGACAGGAAAAAAAAATATAGATATAAATCAACGTGTATATAAGTATATCCGGGAAATGTTCTGGGACATGCTTGATATTCAAGGATACATTATTATCTCTTCGTGTTAATTTCTAGACATAGTTGTAGGTTTGCTGTCTCAGTAAGATTTGAAAAATATGTGTATTTCTTTTTTTCATATTTAAGTGCTTAATAATATTATAATCAAAGTCCTTTAAGTGAATTTTGTGAAGTTGTTCGTGTTAAACAGGTTGGGACAAAACGACACATGGGGCACTTTTCTCCATTGAGTAACAATTCCTTAATTGAGTAATCACTTGGTAGTGCCAACATGATTTTTTTCTTATTGGGTCTACTGTGTAAACTATAATGGGCACAATTTAATTTTATAGAATATTGTACAAATTCTTCCAAAGATTCATTTATATTTGGGGTTTTATTCAGACTCGCTAGCCGTGGAATTTTTTCAAAGTTTTTTTGTCATCTGTTTGGCTACGATATCTTCTTCTTCTTAAGGAAAACACACATTCCCATTGAAGATAAACGGCCTTACTTCTCAGTAAATTAGTTGAGAACTATTCCTCTTTTGGAAAATAGGCTGCATTTTATATAAATGTATGCCATTGCGAATAAAAAGACTCAGTTCACAAAATATTAATGTCAGCACTATAAAATAATTACTCAAATGAGCGAATATTACTCAATTAAAAGAACTGTACCTAACTTTTAAAAGCTGATAAAAAAGTGTGCTATCCTTGACTTCTTCTTGTTCTTCCAATAATTTACATACCATCTCTAATGTATTGTCACAAATGACTGTTTACACATGACCAAAGGAAACATATTTCACCAGTTGGAACTCTTGGTTTAATAGGTTCCTTGTGAGCAACAACCCTCTATCAAGAAAATCATGATAGGAAATGCAAGCCCTGGAGTATCGTATCAATTGGGAGATATATACCCCGTATGCAGGTGATGTTGGAATGTTGCTACTTAGAAATGGAAAATTCACAATCGGAAAGCTGAAATCATCTCTTTTGTCGTAAAGTTTTGCTTTCAACCGACCCTCATTGTCAATTTCTAGATTTAAGTCCAGATATGAGGCCGACTTAACTGTATCTGTAGTATCCTTAATCTCTAGTTCGATGGGATAGATGCGTTCCACATAGTCACCAAATTTTGAATTATTTAGTGAAAGAACATTATCTATTTAGCGGAAAGTAGAGTTAAAGGATATTGCTAACTTCTTATCTTTCTTCCTAAGAACAATCTGATTAAAATTAAATCTCTCACTCGCTCATTTTTTAATGCTTGGTCACTGCGTGGGAGTCGGTAAGTAGAGGGGTACAGTTTGTTCCCATTGGAATGATTAATATATCCCCCATAACTAGAAATTAAGGAAACAACAGACACGGCTTCCTGCACCTCATTATTAGACTTATATCTCGAATTTTACCTACACACTCATCTCAGTACCAGAATCTATGACAAAAGAGCCGATTTTAATTTTGAAATTATAAATTTTCCCCACCTTATTAGCAATATACCAACTTCACCTGCATATAGTATATACATTTCCAACTTATCCGATATTCCAAAGCTAGCAGCTCCTACTCAGACTTTGTAAAACGACATCAGAGTTTGAGCAGAAAGTTGATGAACCAGGGGTATGTCACAGAACGTCTCGTCCTTTTTTCTAAAAAAGGTTCATCGGAAGGTACTAAGACCTTGTTGATAAATATTGCGTATCAACTTCACAAATAATACATGATGGTCTTGATGTATAAATTCTGCGTACCGACGTAGTTTATCATCTTAAAAACGTGTTATATTGTTCTTTCATTTGTCTTTGTTCTTTTATTGTAGGATTGTACCCATATTTTGACTATTTTATTTATTATATCTGTTTAGTTCACGCATCATTGTAACTATAACGGAATTTGATGACACTGTCGTACAAAGTGAGAGGTTTAGCGCTATAAAACCAGATTTAATCCATCATTTTCTACATTTAAAAATGCCTGTACCAAGTCAGGAATATGACAGTAGTTATCCATTCGTTTTTTATGTGTTTTGTCATTTGGTTTTGCCATTATCAGGGAATTTCCGATTTGACTTTCTTCTGAGTTCAGTATTTTTGTGATTTATTTTTTTTGTAGACAAAAAGCGCGTTTGTCGCAAATAAAAAAAAAATCAATCCTGGTATCTCCAGTTTATTTGCAAAGCAACAGTAATTTTACTACAACGAATGTAGAATAACTGTACTGGTTGTGTGGACTTTTTGACAGGTCCTGCTATAAAATTCATACCATCTTAATCGCTATAGTATTCGCAACAACTTGTTATATAGATGAACCCGGGAGGATTAGTTTAATGACTTAACACTTGTTGTCTGGGTACCAGTCTTGTATTACAACTCCAGTTTCCGGTGCATGACTCCAGTTGGAGGGAAACAAAATAGTGCATTTTTTCTGAATTTTTTTCTGAACTCAATTTTTTCTGTTTAATTATAGGTTTATGCTTAGTTGAAACATATATATACACTTTAAAAAAAATCTTGCATCGTTTGGGGATATCAATCCAGGAAAGTGGAAGGATATCATGTTTACTGGAAGTGGCCTAGTAAAAATAGCAAACAGAAAGTAGAAAAAAAGTGTTTTTACTTCAGGATTGCGTAACTTTTTATTCTTCGTGGCAAGACTCCCTTGTTTTCGATTAAATCACAATTTCACATAAGTACATACATGATATGAACATGAAATTATTTTTCTATGTAGCATTTTTTATTATTTTATTTTCAAAGATTAGCTGTTTTGCATGTAAGCCTATGGAGCAGTCAATTACAAGACTGCAACCTCTAGGGGAAATGTGTATTTAAATACTAAATGCGGACCACTAAAATATGCATGTAGTCCGTCGTATTGGTTACAATAGGCTCAAGTAAAACATAATGCTCATATATATTAATCCATACAAATATAATTGTTTATAATATAAACAATTATATTGGTATAGATTTATGTGTATTCGTATAATTTATTGTACTCAACCTGTTAAACAATGCATAAATACATTTTTACACAAAAAACTATCTATAATAATTTAACAACAACTGCTATTAAAAAACAATAAGTTATTTTATAATCACTTAAGGCTAAGAGAAACAAATATGTGTGTTTCCTATTTCCATACCTGGCCTATATCTTAAGCTTAGAAATAGCCTACCTTAAAGTATTTTGGATCATTTTTCAATAAGCACTGTTGAAGTCATATCAAGTCAGAATTTCTCTCCCAAAGACTCATTTTTTTTTTTATATAATCTTTATTGCAAAATTACACCCATAAGGGTCAAGCAATACAATCAAACAATAATTTTATACAATGAAATACAATGTAATGCAATGAAATACAAAATAATACAATACATATATAGAATAATAGAACATTCGAGTTCAATTATAAATGTATGTAAAAAAAAAACACCATCATAACCTTGCCTGACACGGGTCTGACTCCCTCAGTTCTAAGGACTGTTTGATGAAAACTCCAATATGACAAACAAGTTCAGGGATGGGGCTTATATTAAAATTCCAATAAATCCCTACCTACCTACCCTATTTTTTTCAAAGATTTTATAGGAATCACACATCATTTTATTTGGCCTCATCGCATACGCAGCTGCACATACGTAACTTCATATTAACAACGACTTTTCAGTGACTTTTCTTTAGAAAAAGTGTTCATTGGGTTTTGCTGTAATGGGTCGGTTAAAAAACAATCCATCTTCTGTAATCCCAATTCAGTTTAATATTAGTTTTTGTCTTTTTTCATATTATCGACTTTTGACTCCGGGGTTTGTTTGACATTTTTTTCGACAGATTAACTTCTTTGTAATAAGACATCATGGTACTCTGTCAATTACGAGCTACCATAAGAAGCAATTTTTTTTTTGGGGGGGGGGGGGGGTAGGAGTGGGGAGGTGTACTGCTTTTTGATGATTTATGAATGAATAGAAAGCATTAAACAGTAAACTTTCCCTCAAGAGTGTACCCATTAAAATCTTGAATTTACTTATTTAAGTTGCTCTTGCTTGACCGAGTACCAGGATGTTCGCAACCACAGAGAACATTACTGGTAACCTGTCAAAATAATACTATTTTCGGTGTCAAAAGTCGCTTTTATGAAAATGGTCTATGGGGGTCTGTTATTCTGTAAACATTTAATTTTCACCCCTTTTTTCTCTAATCTTCATTTTTTTTGCCCGTTATTCTCTAATCTTTATTTTTAAAGCTGGACGTTAAGCAACCAACAATCAATCAATCAATCAATCATTTTTAAAGAGCATTATTCTTTAATCATTTAACCCCATCCAAACCCTCATACAGTTTCATTTTGCAATGTTATGATCATCCAGAATACCCATAATGCATCATTAGTGATTTGTCCAATGAATAGTCTCCATACATTTGTTGTCATTTGACACTCCTTAGTTTTACCCACTTGTGTATGTATCAACAAATGTTCTTCACTGACAGATGGTGTCATGGCTTTTTTATTTCCTAAAATAATAATTTGTTTTATTATTATGTTTTTAAATTAATTTCAAATCGAAATTCCTACAAAATCTATAACTACACTTTAAAATCAGTTATCCATTCTCACTACACAGTCCCTATTGAGTAAGTTCATTGAAAATAAAAAATGAAGAGTATGTTGAACACGATTGAAGTGTCAAAAAGAAATAATGAAACGTTACGAAATACCAAGGAGTGGTAACGCGTTTCTTGATTTCATGTAGTGAAGACATTGTTGGTAACACTATTGAATCATTACCATCAATTTGTTTGTCATCGGCTATCATTAACAGCGATTTTACGCCATCTCAGTATGTCAGAGACCTTTCAGTGGGGGTTTAAATAATTAAGAGAAAAGTACACGCAATTGCACGTGAAGAAAGAAAGAAAGTTTAAATATTCAACATGTCAATCAACACACAATACTCCAGCGACAAACTGCCTTGTTTTTAAACTGTAGGCGTTACCTATGTAGCATCTCTCATTTCACAAATTAACTAAAACAATAAATCTGTCACCATAATCTGATAACTTGAGATTCTGCTACTGTTGGTATTTTTACTATCTGTATACACTAAATATTTCAAATAAATCTTTCAATTCACAACAATGTTAATGAGTCATCTAGTTTTTCATGTATTCCTTTGTTTGAGTTTATCAATATATAAATATGCAATTTATAAAAGACAATAGAAAATTTCAAATAATATGTAGAAAGTTTATATAGTGTGATACAGTCTATAAGTCATGATTGATTATTAATGAAAAAACAAGAAGAAGAAGAAGAAGAATTCAATGGGAAACAGCAACTATGGTAGGTTTATTTTTTTTTTTACTTTTAAATTAAATGTTTATCAAAGTCAAAGTTCAATATTGCTAGGAAAATAGTTTAGAGCTACATCCATAATATTCTAGTGTAATTACAATACTGTAAATCATAACTGAAACAACCAAGAATTGTAACCCTTTCAAATAGAAAACAATTCCATCTTTTAAAGACATGGATTTCTACAATACATAATAAAATTCAATTTTAAAGAATTACTACATGTATGCTGTTATATATACCAATCTAAAGAATTTTGCATGTATTATATAGCTGCATGTTATGCCAAAGAATAGTTGATGCAACTAGCTTCAACTTGCTTAAATAAAGACCTGACCCACTGCAATTACTTACAGAAAAGTTTCCATCATGTATTAAAACCGACCGTGTGAGTGCCTTATAAGTGCATCAAGGCCAAAATGCAATTTACACTTTTACCAACGACAAACCAATATAAAACCTATGGGCACTTAATGATTATACATTTGCAATAGATTTAATTTTTTTAAGGGGGGGGGGGGGCTTTTACAGCATACACACTTTTCCTTGATGTTCACAAAAATAGGGAATCATTTTTTATTCTTTACTATTTGTTCTTCCAAGTTGATCCTGATTAGGGAAACTCAAGCAAAATTTATTGTTTTCACTCCTTTTTTTGTTCTTTTCTTAGGTTCACTTTTCTGTACTTGCCTTGAATAAGTTGGGATTTGAAGTAGATGCCTATGGATTGAATATAGATGCTGAAAAGTTCTTTCAATTTTTGAAACAAAATCGCACAAATCAAGATTCCAAAATAATAAAGAAACAAAATATACTACGGGAAATTTCAACATTCAAAAATGGCTTGTTTGAAGATGATGGAGTTAAGAAACTTCGTGTAACATCTGTATTTCGATACCTTTTTTCACATTTCGATGATTATGAAATTTGTCAGGAACTTTGTCAGGACATTATCTGTCATTCAACAGGAAATCAGACAAAGGAAAAACAAGACTCTAAAACCAACTTAAGCCTCTATCAAGAACTCATTTCCAGTTGTATCATATATCACAATGAGCAAAGTGCTAAAATACAAGATTCCGAGCTAGAATATATCCAACTTAACCATAAAGATTTATTCACAGATAGTGAGTGGAATCAAATTAAATTGTTTGAATGGAATTTTCAGAACTATACTTCAGTAAGGGATGGAACAAGATATGAAACTTTATTAGAAAAGAAGTTCAAGTTTTATGAGTTGTGTACGACAACTGTAGCAAGCGCTGTTGCTTTACAACCTGTGTGTGAAAAAGCAATACGTACAAATTTAGCTAGAAAGGCAGTCTCTGATGTAACTTTAAATGGAATATTAGTAACTGCAAATTCAAAGCACAGACCTGAGTTAATAGAAATCGAAGTAAGAAATGTTGTAAAGACTTCTTTCGGTATTGAGTTGATTAGAAATGTTTTATGCATTGGTTGTAGCAAGAATTGCTGTCATAAAGCTGGGATTCATTTGATACTTGAGCTTTCTGCAAATGTGGACCTTTCTATAATACATGACATATCGACTTTGCTTTCAAATTACATCCAACGCACACATTTTGAATTTGTCAGAGAAATGCATTTTCTAAAGGAAGGAAGTATAGAAACAAAAGCAGATGGTTTCCCACCAAGATTTTGTATAAGAGATTTGATTCAGAACATAAAAATAAACGACAAAATTGTACACTCTATTCTGTCAAAAGGCAATGAAAATGATGACAGCTTAGGTTCACAAGAAAGTTGTTTGCATGGCACTTTTTGCACAGCTTGTTTTAATGAGTATGAGAAACATTTAAATTACCCTTTGAATGTATATTCATTTGACATTACTAAGGAATGGACAATTTTTATGCCTTTGCCGTTACGATTGTTCTTTGAAAATATTTTCGTAAAAAAGGATACAACACATGAGACAAAAGTTTCGAAATTATCTTCATTGTATTGTCTAACAGAGGCACTGTTTAACATCAAGAATAAACATTACCATGGTATCACACAAGATGTTAACACTGATGAATTGCTTATTCACTATCACAATGTGTCATCAGTTTTCGAAGTTACATCACATGTTGGCTTAACACAGTCACAAAGGACAGGTGACAGACGTCTGAAGTATAATTCAGATCCAGAACTTTGTTATTACCAAACATACTTAAGACAATATTCCCTTAGTTACAAAGCAGTTCATGACTCAGTTGAATGCAAACATGATGTTTCATTACAGCAATGTCATTTAGCCTTGTTAATGGATAACTTAGTTCATCTAACAATTAAAACTGATCCGCTACCCGGGGAGTCAAGGACAAACCAGATATGTACCTTGCCTCTGACTATAAAAGGAATCCCTAAAGACTCATGCTTAGTAGAAAGCTGGCATGGTGAGGACTGCGATGGTTCTGAACACTGCATATGCAAAAACCAAGATAAATTATCAAAGACGGATATCAACACTGTGTTTTTGGATCTTAATGATGATGAGAAGAAAATTTACAAAACTTTTAAAAGGGAATCGCTATGGACAATAGGACATATTTGGAATAAAATGGAAATTATCAATCTTATAGACAAGGATCCAACTAAACCTGGAAACATAACCAGTGCCAATGCAGCTGGGGAGGAATTGAATAAGACATTTGAATCACTGACCTTAGAGACAAGTATTGACATGGCTGAGGCTGACCCATTGACAGATGTAGATAAAAGTATGGAATCGTTATCCTTAAATGAAGATGAGGAAGAGCTAGTAGATAAAAGTATGGAATCGTTATCCTTAAATGAAGACGAGGAAGAGCTTGTAAATATCATACATGAGACAGGAGAAAGCGACAGTGATGGGGAGTTAAGCCTACCTGAAATGCCATCTCCAAATTTGTCAATGATAGAAAGTGATTCGGATACCATTAGTTTGGAAGATTATGAGTTACAACTTGAAGATGATACTGAAAATATCCTAGAAATTGAAATGTTACTCAGAGCTGTAAACAACTCAGATAGTCAGAAAGGAACGGAGAGTGATGATAGACAACGTCCTGAAAAAGCATCTAGTGGTGAAAATAACCAATTAGAGGAATCTGAAAACAACCATGAAAGTGTAGAGACCACATCTGTTGGTGATGGTGATGGGAACAGCCCATTTAGAATATTTTTGCCAAGGCCAATATTAACCAGACATCCACCACCTGCATCAGGTCGTGATGATGATATTAATGTCTTAAGAAGTGTATTAGATGACATTCTATTAAAACTTGAAATTTCAAAGACAAATGAGAGAGTTCTTTTTGCACCAGATTTCAAAATAGCTAACAATCTCTTTAAACTAATGGACAGCAACCCAAAATATCAAGCCTTTTTACCAGAATTTCCTGTTCTACATTTACGAAAGTCAAAAATTACAAATCTAATATCCGCTTACAAAGATTCAGGACTAATTCATATACTCCAGTATATGAAAGATGACGAAAATGAAAAGGACTGGGCTAAACTGTTAACAATTGCAAATATTGAGACAGCAACAAGAAACATATGGAGACTTTCAACTGCAATCCATGTAACACTTTGTATTGCTTTTTTGAAGAGTTTACCAAACAATGAAGCTCAAACCTTACTGAGATTGTTTGAAAGTTCATCTTCCACACAGACATTTGATGACCAGTTTGGAAATAAAATTGAAGATTTTATAAAGGTGTCATGCGAACAGAATGCAACATTTTGCCTGCATCATGAGATTATGATACATTGTGATGAGATAGTTGCAATAGGCATCTCTGAGAGAATAGGAGGGACAGATGGACATAATTTGTTGTTAGCAAGTGTTAAGTCATCACTACCATTTTCATTTTTGAATGGTGCATCGAGCTATGCTGGCTTTTGTTCAAGATTATTACTGGAGCATTATCAAGCTGGATTGTTTCATAAGAATTTTAAGCAATCAATGTACACTTTGCCCTACGATGATAGCAACGTAAATTTTGGTTTGGACACCTTGAGGGAAATTGATCACAGATCTGCAAAGAAGTGTATCCGACCTGGATCAACACTTGAAACCCTACTGCCAAAAATGTCAACTGTTGATAAACAAAAACAACTTCATGCAGTCAGGAAATCTATTGTATGTGGCCAAACAGTCGGAGATGATGACATCGATAAAGTTGATAACAAGGCAGTAAAGTCTTCCGCTTCAAAATATTTAGGAAAGAAACTGTCTGCATCTGACAAAGAACACATTGAAAGGACTATTAAGCTTATGCTAAGACAAAATGCATTTCATACTGAAAAAGACTTAATTCCAAGAAATATCTACCATTCAAATCTCCCAGAAGTATCAACTGTAATACTGGATAAAAACACATATGATGTAGGAAGATACCTAATAAAAAGGTTTGCATGTGACAAAAAATATCTGGATTTGACACAGGAAGATTATCCTTCCTTGGAGGATATGAATGGACCTAAAGAGCTGATAAGCCGTGTAAAAAGGAATCAGAGTGTAACTATCAAAAGAACAACATGTAAACCAAAAAACAAACCAAAAACAGACAGAGATCGGGAAGAAAAGCAGCGAACAGCAAAAGTAAAAAAACTATCTAAAGTAATTGACTGCATGTCCTCAAGCAAGAACACATGCCAAGCTGTTTTGAAACCTGATGGGTCCAAAAATATGACAAACAAATCAGCAGGGGTAAAGAAAGCCTTAATAAATCTTATAAAAAGATGTCTGCAAAGTGATACAGCAACAAATCCGAAACTTGACAGTAGTAACACGGAACTAAACAACTTAATACTTACTGATTTCACTACACTTCCACTTGCAATACAACAGTCTGGAGTTATATCTATCGTGGAATTTGCTGGAACCAAATTCAAAGTGTTTGCAACATCTGGACAACAATACTTAAATTATATTTCGAATGGAATTGTAAAGAAGTTGTTGAATTATCTTCCTAACTTGGAGCGCATAATAATATGTGAGGAAAAATATGCATTTACACCTAATGACTTTAAAGCCAACACCAGACAGAAACGTAAGCAGAAAGAGAAGGTTACAATATCCCACTTAAAAGAAGACCAAGAAATTGTTAGTTCAGAAAATTTTAGCAAACAAGCAGTGGTTGGTACAATGGCTGGAAAAATTCTAATAAGCCGATACTTAGCAACACAAATGGAACATTTAAAGATCAAAGCTGACTTAGAGATTAATGTTGATAGCGAAGCCTATACATCAAAATGCAACTGCCAAAAAGAACATGACGAAAGCTGTTCAAGGTACACAATACCAGTACGAGTGATGTATAACAAACAGACCGGATACGTTAAGGAAGGATTTATAGATGAAGTAAAACAAAGAAAGGGAGAGGCTGAAATGGCCCAGGCAGACTGGTTACTGGATGCTGACATACAAAAAAGCTTAGGTAACGGCAAATGTGTAGTTAACTATGTTACATCAGCTGACATTGACACTGTAGTCATACACATATTAGCAGTTAGCCAGTTCTGGCCAAGGAATGAAGACAACACTTTTAAATATCCTGTGTATCTTATACTTCAGAAGAAGAAACCAGAGTTATTTAACATTACTGGACTGTTGACACTTTTTGAAAAAACATACAACAGAGATATCGGGCTAACTATAGCATGCGTCCTGTCTATGGGTGGTAATGACTTTTTGCCAAACTTTCATGGGATTTCTCATGATAGTTTATTATCAGAGGTCTTGAAAGATGAAGACTTGCGCAACAACTTAGTGACTGTGTCTAGAGACGAACATCAACTTCATCTAAGCAAACGATTCCTTCTCAACACAAACATGTACATCTGTCTATACAAACGAATGTATTGTCCCTCAAATCTAAAAAATGAGTTACTATTACTCGAGGAAATACGGCAACTTTCAATAAAACCTCCCGATAAAGACTTTAAACATCCCCAAAACTGGATGCCACCAAAGACAGCCTTACAGCAATTAGGGAAATTAGTACAATGTCAACTGGATTACTTTGAAACAATAGGACATCATGAGGCATCTTTACCCAACTTTATTTCCAAAGGTTGTTTAAGCAAACTCGACGATGGATCTATTCAGATTGAACTGGGATCGGACACATTTATCCAAGATCAAAAATCACTTATCACAATAGAAGAAAATACACTCAAGGAGAAACTGAGACAATGCCAACAGTCAGACAACAAAAAGAGCAGAGCAACAAAACGGAGGTTACTGGACACACCACAGAAAGGGAAAAGTGGCAAAAGGGTACAGACACAATCTACTCCAAGGTACTTTGATTTCATGTCTAAAATATTACAATATTATATTTATTCATTTATTTATTAGGAGTTATATTTAATGTAAGTTAATAGTAAGGCATGAAGCATTTGTATTTTGAGGAGGCATGGGTTTTTTCAAGGACTATAATGAAAGCAAAAATTCTGAATAAAAAAAAGATATTAAAAAAATTGCCAACCACATTACAAGAATTGTAGATGCGTAATTAATATTGTTTTTTTATCACTGTAAAAATAATGGCAAAATGTTTTTGATGTACTTCATGTAAAATCCATCGGAAAGGAACTTTTAAACAGGAAATTCATGATGATTAGTCTTTTGCTATATGAACATGTATAAATGATATATATTGAAGCTGTTAAATGTGAAAATTTCATTATTTTGGAACCATAAACTAGGGACAATTTCACTCCTTCTTTAGACTTTAAATAAACTTGCTAAACTATTTACCATTTGAATGTAATTATCGAAACCATTCAATAATTAGTTGAATTAGAAATATTAATATTTTGATTTATATCTATATAGAGGTTATTTTTTTATTTTCAGAAAATTGAAGACTACAGATTAAAACTGAGAAACAAATTAATGCGGTGGACATAATCCTTCTTTGTGTATTTATCATAATTTGACTTGTATTGTGATTTATTTTTCTGTGTAACACTTTAAAACCGAAAATGTAATTATTAAAACATCGTCTGCTACTATAAACATATTGTTTGTGTTACATATGTTATCAGCAATAGAGGTACAGCTTATCTCAGTATGGGTCACATTCCTAGTGCAATTAGAATTGTCAATCAAGAAGGGTGATCATTTTGATCAACAAACCAGAGCTTTGTCGCTGGAGTAACAATGTTTAGTCCTCCTCTAGTTATTCGTGTTATTTGATTTAGGCGTTTAGAACCTTTGGCGACCCCACAGCTTAAATGTCGGTTACAATTAAGATATGCTAAGTGGGCGTTACAGACGAAAGTTCACATAATCTGACCGTGTCAACTGATAACCTGAGCACGCCATGAAATGTCTTGTCCACGCTGTTATGAAATTGATTCTATATTTTTTTGTCATGATACTGTTTTCAATCATTTTAAACAAAAAACAAGAATACAAATAAAATATCTTTACATACCGCCATAACTTTTTTTTCATCTATGTCAACAAGGACTCGTGTGAAGAGATGATTAAACTCTATTTTTAATACTTTATACGTTAGCCTATTAATGCCATCCGTTTTAAAATATTTGTCACTATATTTCAGCATTTTAAACCTGTAATCAAGAATCATAATTGATAGATGGTTTACACAATTACGAAATTAAAGAACATCAGAAATCAAAAATGCTGTTTAAACCACCCATCTCCGAATTAGAATCTTTCAAGAAAAAGATAAGGGTACCATGTAACTATCGTTTTAGCTTTAGGAGGCCATTTTATAAACCACGATAGTTTTGAACTTACCAATTAGTAATTTTGGGCAGCCCGGTAGATTGAATGGTCCCATAAATCAGAGATATATATATATCTTACAATGAATTTGTAAAATCAGATATTTTTTTAAATCACTAAGTCATGATAGTTTAAGTGATTTTGTAAAATCACTGATTTATACAAATTTAAACTTGTTAGTAGAAATGTTTTTTTTTTTCTCAAACAATTGAAATAATGAATTTGAAATACGACTTTTTAATAAATATACATACAAGTCTAAATCGAAAAAAAAAAACCAAAACTTAGATTGCGTCTGAATGTTTGATAAAACCGAGATTTTTTTACGTGAGCATGCAAAACAGATTTCTTGGTAGAAGGGAAGACTACAGAACAAATAAAATCTTTATAAAGACCGAAAAAGTTAAAAAAAAAATATTTTTACAATATATAAAAGTCCATCTGTAATATACACATATATAAGTACATATGGTACATATACATATGTCTCTGCATCACTCAGCATGTTCACTAATGAAAGTCTCACACATGTTAAAAAGACAAGATGCACTACTCTTTATATTAATGAAAGAAATGTTAATACATTTATATAGCAAATTACTATTATTATGGTAACATAGAACTTAGAACAATATGCTACAGGAATACAATGAAATTGTACAATCTTTTTTCCAAATTCATATTTGAATTTCATGTAAAATTGTAATACCTTAGGATTGACATGTAATTTTTCATTAATAAGTTTAATGTTTAAACTAATGAAGTCGTCATATGTAACATAAAATTATAAATTAACTATGAAATAAATGCCTGCTTGAAAAAAATGAAAGAATTAATTTAATTTTAGAGAATTCTCCATTACCTGACAGGATTATCTTTATTTCCTTTATCCTTACCATGTTTAATCATCTTATAGCGAGCTATTTGCTCAGAATATCGGATCACTTTATATCCAGCGTTGTGAACTCTAAAAAGCAGAAAATAAAACAAAAATAATATAAATATTGAGTTGTCTCTATTTTCTTCGTTTAAAGTCATAAGAAACCTCAAATTAAAAAAAATGATGCATATGTTTTTTAAAACTAAATGGATAGTTTTCATTTTACAACTTATGTACATTTACTCTTTTTCGGAGGCAAATTCTTTGATTTGTCCACATTTAGAAGAAGTTTACTTATTTTTAATTGCTTGCTTCCAGGATTATTAAACAAAGGAAGCAGATGGATTCATGACAAAATGGTATTTTGGTGATGGTGATGTGTTTGTACATCTTAATACTTTACTGAACATTCTTGCTGATTACAATTATCTCTATCTATAATGAACTTGGCCAAGTAGTTTCAGTGGAAAATATTAGTAAAAATTTACAAATTTTATGAAAATTGTTGAAAATTGACTATAAAGGACAATAAATCCTTAGGGGGTCAATTGACCATTTCTGTCATGTTGACTTATTTGTAAATCTTACTTTGCTGAACATTATTGCTGTTTACAGTTTATCTCTATCTATAAAAATATTCAAGATAATAACCAAAATTTCCTTAAAATTACTAATTCAGGGGCAGCAACCCCAACAACGGGTTGTCACATTCATCTGAAAATTTCAGGGCAAATAGATATTAACCTGATTAACAATTTAACCCCTTATCAGATTTGCTCTAAATGCTTTGGTTTTTGAGTTATGAGCCCAAAACTGCATTTTACCCCTATGTTCTATTTTTAGCCATGGCGGCCATCTTGGTTGGTTAGCCGGGTCCCCGGACATATTTTTTTTTACAAGATACCCCAATGATGATTGTGACCAAGTTTGGTTTAATTTTGCCCAAAAGTTTCAGAGGAAAATTTTGTAAAAGTTAACGACGACGGACGACGACGTACGACGGACGCAAAGTGATGGGAAAACCTAACCTGGCCTTTCGGGCCAGGTGAGCTAAAAAAGGACTAAACGAGGTAACTGAAATAATGAGATCATGAAAATTTGAGGTCCATAGTCAAATATTCAACATTGTAAGATAAAATGTCATTTGGTCAAAGACTACTTAATTTAAGATTTTCGAACGGACGGATTTTTCTCCATATCGAACGATTTAAATAGTACTAGTACGATTGGATTTTTTTTATCTCAAGTGGTTTTCAGCAGATTGGCCCTTGAGTCTATTTCTGTATGCTTCATTTGATTATGATATTTTTTATTTTCCAAATATTGAATTGTAGGTCAATCTAATTTTTTTTACCACAAAATGGATGCTGTACTGATAGTTATATTTTTACGGCGCATGCTCCTTACCTTTTCCACATATCATCGTCCTCACCTCCCCAGCCAAAATATCTATTCGGAAACCCGTTGACTTTTTGGAATTGTTCCACTGTTAACGATGTCACACCTCCAAATATTCTAGGGAAAGGCAATCTATAAATATATCACATTTAAAATCACATAATAACTGTTTATGCTTTGATAAAAAGCCTAGAAGGAACCTCTAAAAATGGCAGTCAAAATTTCACCGCTATTACATTTATCAAGGGTGGCCTCTATTATCAAACCTATCTATTGTATTTATTGTAAACTTGTTTTCGTCCTGAACGTGCATGAAATATTTGCATCTGGAAATCAAGCAACCAGCAACAAATCAATCTTTATTCTTAGTGTTTACAAATATGTTGAAGGGCATATCAATTTACACGTGTCCGTCCGGATGAGGATACACTGTCGAGCTATCTCCTCCTACAGTTTTGGAGGAACTAAACTTTAAATAGTTTGTAGGATGTTCATACACAAAATGCTCACATAATTTTTAAAGTCAGTTGGGCTTCTTTTGGAAACCCAGGGGCATCATTAATTTTGTGTCACAACATAACATAACAATTTCAAGTTGTATGCCAACATCACTGTTTGTCAAATCTGAAATGTTAGGAACAAATGCATATGGCAGAACAAGAAAGGGTGCATTTTCCATATCTAGTTTGTATGCCCCGCCGTAGCACAGGGTGCATTCATGTTTACCCTTGTCCGTCTGTACATATATACGTACGTCACATGCAATATTGGTTTCCGTTCTCTTACTTTAATTTGCCTCAACGATTTGTTTTGAAACTTAAACACAATGCTTATTACTAAAAAACACTGATCAAGTTTGAATTAAGGTCGCGATATTTTTACCATTCGAGAGTTATGCCCTTTACAAATGGAAACTGAATTGCTGAAAATTACGTTTCTGTTCTCTTACTTCAATCAAATGTTATACATTGCTTATTACCACAAAACACAGATCAAAATCTGAACTTTGGTGTCGTCACGTTTACCGCTCAAGAGTTAAGCTCCTTTTAAAATTGCTGAATTTTGTTGCCGTTGTCTCAACTAAATGTACGAAACAATGCTAATTATAACAGACCAACTTGAAGTGCAAATTTGTGTAGCGTCACTTTTACAGTTATTGAGTTATGTCCCTTTATAGCGTTATATATATATATATATTATATATTGAAGCGTGGGCAGCATCTGTGTATTATAAACACATTCGTCATTTATTTCTTTTCGTGTTCACACTGAAGTGGGAATAAATCTAACTGCAAATGTGTTTCAGAGAAGGCTTCCCATAAAACTGTACAGTATACGCCTATATAACGGTACAGTATACGCCTATATATCTGTACAGTATACGCCTATATATCTGTACAGTATATATATACGCCTATATAACTGTACAGTATACGCCCATATAACTGTACAGTGATGTACCTCATAATTCTTACCGGTATTTGAATTTATCTATTGCAACTGACATATGTCTTGGTTGTTTTGGACAGTTGTAAATATTTTTATCGTTTTCTGGAATTAAGTCCACATCATGGAAGACAAAACATTGATAATCGTGTATCTTCATTGCTTCTGCATATCCAATATTCATCAGCATGGCACGGTTAAATCTAGAACTTCCAGTCTGAAACGTTACACATGTATAAAGATATGATTGTGGGTTAACATTTTTAAACTATCGATATTTTGTGTGAATCAAATTATTAGTTTTTTTTTAAATAATTTGTTGTGCAAAAATTTATGTATGTGCCTGTCCCAAGTCAGGAGCCTGCAATTCAGTGGTTGTCGTTTTTTATGTGTTACATAATTGTTTTTCGTTCATTTTTTACATGAATAAGGCCGTTAGTTTTCTCGCTTGAATTGTTTTACATTGTCTTATTGGGGCCTTTTATAGCTGACTATACGCGGTATGGGATTTGCTCATTGTTGAAGGCCGTATGTTGACCTATAACTGTTAATGTTTGTGTCATTTTGGTCTTTGGTGGATAGTTGTCTCATTGGCAATCATACCACATCTTCTTTCTTATATTACATTGCAATATTTTTTTTCTAATATTTCACAGATCAACTTTTTGGTGGATCAATAACTCATAAACTGTAAACTTACCTTTAATTGCTAATCAAGAGTTTTTTTGTACTCCTGATTGGTATGAGATGTACATTAAATGTTTATTTTAAACTTTACTATAATAATTCTTTAATCTATAATTATATATCGTTTTGTATATATAAGATAAATTTGAAGTTCAATACTTGTTTGATAAATTATGGGAAAAGTCGTTATATCCCTTTGGAACAGATGATACAGATTGACTATTAATTTACACTTTACTTTCACATATCGAATGATTTTATTGCCAGGTTTCTGATTTGTTACATGAACAACTAAAAAAAAATGCTATCATGCAATATCATTTTTAGAAACGGTGGTCAGTTATTCTAGATCCTGTGCAATTGGCAAATAAAATGAGGAGCGGAACACATAACCAAGGATCAAGTTATATGTTGTAGACCTACAGTTTGAGTTCTGCAATATTACCCATGACTTACGTTAAGATGTGAAGCGATGTCATGATAATATAATTTGGCTATAAAAAAATTACGTCCTCCGAACAAAAATCTATACATTTTATTTCAACAAGTACTCGAGTATTGGAATTCAGATTCTTTGACATCCCTTGTATTTATTGTTAATTTGTGCTTGTCCTAAGTATGCATGTAGTATTTGCCACTGGACGTTAAGCAACAAACAATTAAACCAATCCTTCGTTTCTATCACTACCTTAACCCCCCCCCCCCAAAAAAAAACAAAAAAAAAACGTGTGAAACTTTTCCCTCATCAAGCAACACTGCATATTTAATCAAAGTACTGAAGTACTGAACATAGGATAACCGCAAGTTATTGTGGATGGTCAAAAGCACTTGTCTCGGATGCAAGCGATTTGGTTTAACAATATCTCAGTAGCATGCGGTCGAATCCCCGTGAGGGAAGAACAAAACTTTGCGAAAGCAAATTTACAGATATAACATTGTTGGGCTAATGTTTAGACGAGTTGTGTATACATATATATGTCTAAGTTAACGACAAAACATTTTCATACTATTAATTTATGTTCTAAACAAATACTTTTATCAGCATTCATTGAAGAGATGTATTTTTACATAAAAACCGATCAGAAACGCTTTTTTTCACTCGTTTATGTGCGCGTTTTAATCATGTTAATAGATCGGTTACAAACCCAAAACGACAGTTACGTAATGAAAATCACGGTCCTTGCGATATAAAAACAACTATTAAAACATGCACAAGTATACAGTAGACTTCAACATTTATGGTATCTTTGTATACTACATGTAGAACCTGTTCTACGAAATAAATTTCATAATCCAACTTATGTCTATAAAGCATGGGATGCTTTTGTATAATATGTTTATAGATCGGTTACAAACCAAAAACGAAAGTTACGTAATAAAAATCTAGCCGATAGCAATACATCGGAATGCCCTCAAGGTCATCGCGATGTAAAAACAACTAAGACATGCACACATATACAATAGACTTCCAACATTTATGTTATCATTGCATACCTGTTCTACGACATAAATTCCATAATCCAACTCCTGTCTAATAAGCATGGGATGAATATTATATAAAAATGTCCGTAGATGACTATCCCTGTTCCTGTATGGAATGATGATGGCAACACGATGGCGCGGGTAACAGTAAGACGGTTTTCCCCTCCCTCCATCTCGAACCCAAGGATACAGTTTGTCTAGGTCATAATATGTTGGGGAGTCGATATAAGATGCTAAATCGCCAACTGGAAAATAAATGAGAAGGAAATGTTGTAGATAAAAAACGATATGGTATGGGTGACAATGACGTAACTCTCCTCAATGTCCAATAACGGTTACATAAGTATAGGTCAAAGTATACGACCTTCAACCTGGAGTTTTTGCTTACACCGAACAGTAAGCATTAATTGTCCCCAAAATGACTAGTAAAAACAGTTTTAACATTTAAACAATCGATCTTATCTATATAAAACAAGAATGTGTCCCCAGTACAGAGATGCCCGCCATCCGCATTATAATTTTTTATGTTTGATGGACCGTTAAAATGGGGTAAAATCTCTAATTTGACATTGAAATTAGAAATATCATATCATAGGGTACAATGTGTACCAGTTTTCAAGTTGATTGGACTTCAACTTCATCAAAAACTACCTCGACCAAAAACTTTAACCTGAAGTGGGACGAACGAACGAACAGAGACGCACAGACCAGAAAACATACTGCTCATAAATGGGGCATAAAACACAAAGAAAAACGAGAAATACTGCTGATTCACATCAACATAAAAAAAACACTGAACTACATGCAGGCGCCTGACTTAATAAAAATGCATGGTCACGACATGTATGGTTAAGCATAGTATTTCTCAAAAAACAAAAAAGTCAAAATATCAAAACAGTAAGACAATAATATAGACCTGTGATTCCTGCTGTCAGTGTTAAATTGTAATGTTGACTTAAACATTAGTCCATTTATCAGTTAACCCTGTTTAATATGCTATTTTATGGTTTCGCGTATTAGCTGCCTTTGTCCGAGTTAAATAACAATCCACGTAGGTTTAGGGAGCTACCACTTGATTTTTATGGGGGATTGGATGAAAACTTTTATCCGATGATTATTAGATGTTCTTGTTTAAAAAAAAAAATGATAATTATTTGATAATATTGACAAAAACTTTGTGATTATGTAATTAATGACTTGGATATTCACACGAGGGGCCTGATTATTGCCAATTTTTCCTTTAACGCCACTTACCTAATTTATCTGAAATTACTGGACACAACGGCAAACAATCTTCACCGGTCACATTTGATACATTTTTACTGCACACATAAGTCACGTTGTTATCTGATTTTATCACTGACTTTGTTGACTGTTCTATATGAGATGAAGGAGCACTTTGAGAACCCTTTGGTATTCTTAATATTGATGGTTGCAATTGTGCTAGGCGAGACGAACTCGAGTACAACTGGTCCGATACTTGTACCCATTTTGACATAATTGTGAAAGATGCCTGTTGAACGGACAAATTGAATGCCATCTGAATCGTTATGAGAAACAATAACAATAAAAACATAAACCTTAGAAGATCCTTTCGTGCAATGACGACCATTCGCATCCCGTATTCCATTTAAATTATACGTGTGGTCACTTTACGACGTTTGCAATATTTTTTTCTCGATTCTTTCCTTAAATATTGAGCATAGGTTGAAATTGAGTTGTTGCTTGTTCACATCGGTCAAGAAATATATGAACCTTTATATTAGTTCGTCTATTCAATGTCGATTTTCATTGGTAATAGAAATATACGGTGGTTAGAAGTATCTTCTTTTCGATTATAAGTAAAATCTATAATATATATATATTTATATATTTCACAGGTTTGTTGCAATAAACACGTGTTGATAAATTCAAAAGGTACTCTTTCTGTCCATTTCCGAAAAACTGAAAAAATAGACATAAACTGTATACGAATACTTCTTAAAAGTTTTTTTCTCAGTGTCTTTTTACGAAAAACTGAAAAATAGACAATTGATTATACAATAATTTATCAAACAAGACATGGAGCAGATGTATGCACGATGATTAAAGCAGCTGGGGAAAACATATGGCCGATTAAGTTAATGTCCATAAAAAATCGTCCTTCGAATTATAGTAAATGAAGAAATTTTGAATATTTATGTTGAAAAGGAGCTGTTGGGTAACGCAATCTTTCGACCAGAATCCCTTTTTTGTGAAAATTTCGTAAATGAACATTAAATAATAATTTTTCATAGATGCTCATATTCGTAAAGGGTTCCGTGAAATCGCATGGGATTTCCTCCCACAAAAAGTGATTCCATTCATTAGTTCACCGCAGGATTTAAAAAAGAAACAATCATTTTCTTTAGATTTGAATTGCAACAAGATATGTTCGTCTGTCAGTTTATAACAGAAAATGAAACTAAATAAACAAAATGTTTTCAAAATTTAGTTAAAATAAGAAATTAATCATATAAAAGCTTTTGCCAAAGTTTCTTAAAATTCGATGCAGATTTGACAAATTAGTTCACGTGTAACAAACTTATGTGTCAGTATTCACCTCAGAAACTTACAAAATCTTTAAATAGACTGATTAAGAAGGGATATAATTACGATACTGTTGTCAAGTCATTAAAGATTGCATATTTTGGCGTTAATATTGAGTCACTGATAAGGTCTTTGCGTCGGAACTAAAGACATTTATTCTAAAAACAGTTGTTGGCATGACACGGGTTATGTTCTTCTCATATATGTTATGATGGTATGATACTAAACCCCTAACGGGAAGGATTGTGCCTGATGTTCATATGATGAAATCATAATCTTTCAGTCAGTTTAATTGAAGTCTGGAGCTGGCATGTCAGTTAACTGCTAGTAGTCTGTTGTTATTTATGTATTATTGTCATTTTGTTCATATTCTTTGGTTACATCTTCTGACATCAGACTCGGACTTCTCTTGAACTGAATTTTAATGTGCGTATTGTTATGCGTTTATTTTTCTACATTGGTTAGAGGTATAGGGGGAGGGTTGAGATCTCACAAACATGTTTAACCCCGCCGCATTCTTGCGCCTGTCCCAAGTCAGGAGCCTCTAGCCTTTGTTAGTCTTGTATTATATTAGTTTCTTATGTACAATTTGGAAATTAGTATGGCGTTCATTATCACTGAACTAGTATATATTTGTTTAGGGGCCAGCTGAAAGACGCCTCCGGGTGCGGGAATTTCTCGCTACATTGAAGGCCTGTTGGTGACCTTCTGCTGTTTTTTTTTATTTGGTCGGGTTGTTGTCTCTTTGACAAATTCCCATTTCCATTCTCAATTTTATTTATCCCCAGACTGTATACCTGATAGTCAATCTACTAATAATTTAAATGTTGACGCCGCTGACAAAATCTACGATTTCTATGTATCACTTTCGCGACAATACTGTTGCAGACTCAACAAAAATGCAAACCACATATCGAATCTCGGCAGATATTGCTTGCTTAAAACAAATGGAAGTAGAACTAACAATAGATTAGGACTTTGACAAAAAGTGAACAAATATATAATACAATACTTTTTTTTATTAAAGCAAATTTTATAATTACAAGCCATTAAAGAAATTTTTTAAGGTTGATGTGCTTTTTACTAGTTCTTTTCAATTCTTTTAGGTAAAAAGATTTGTTTACCAAAATTCAAGTGTTCGCCGAGGCGTTTTGACGTAAACGTAGCTACGCGCAAGGACACGGATCCAGTTATTTTAATCAAAGCACTAAAGTACTGTCCATCGGATGGCCGCAAATGATTTTGGGTCAGGAATAAATGACAGGCCGCAGTATGGTGTATCTGCCAGACAGATACATATATATACTATAAGTCAATACACAAGATATAAATGACATATTCATCCGTAAACAATTTTTCGGTAGTGTGCATATATAGTTACTTTTTTTACTTGTATATATATTGATGTATGTCAATATTAATAATAATGATTTTGATTTTTTTTTTGTCGAGAGAAATAAATGTAAATGACAAATATAGAATACCGTAAGAACGTTTTGAAACAAACGGGGAAAAATTTAAACGCATAATCAAATCCAATCTATTAGAAAAAAACGAAATATTTAAAGAATTTGAGAGTGTCGACGATGCACTTGCACTGCAATACCATTAGACTAGTAGAAATGAATGATATACAAATGGATGAAAAGTATATATACTCGGTCATAGTATTATAATATGTAACAACAAACCCGAGTTTACTGAAAGCTGATAGCAAATGATTATATTGCTTTAATTTAACAGTTATTACAGTGATACTGAATTCCCTGTCATTTATTCATCCTCCACACTAGTGATTTGTTTTTAATTTACCTTAACCTAACTTTCATCAATACAGATGTGATTTTTTTCTGAAACAGGTGCTTATGACCATCCAACAGTACTTGCAAAACTGCCGCTGTTCAGTATTTCAGTACTTTGATTATATTTGTATCTTTTTAGTTTTAAGTGTTTGTTTTGGTATAAAAATGTTATGGCATGGCATCCACTTGATGCATACAAGTTAAATGTATCTTGTGTTCAAAAAGATAAAATATTTTTTTGGGGTTTTGATGGCAGTTTTTTTTGTTCCTGTCAGAGGGACAAATCTTTGAGATGATTCCAGTTAGGTAACAACTGCATTGTATATTATTGGTTGTCCTTGATTGACATGGACAATTGTCAGACAATAGATATTATACAACAGTAAGTGAGTTAAAGAGTAATTGAGTGGACACCATCAGCAGTGGGAGATCCAGGGGGGGGGGGGCGCTCATGGGGGGTTGGAACCCCTTTTTTGACGATCAAGGCTTTTGAATGGGGACATGTAGTTGGAAACCCACACCCCCTTTTGTCCTGAGTTAGGAATCCCTTTTTTAACATAGCTGGATCCACCCCTGAACAGCAGGAAGTTTAGTTAGACGAACGATAAAAAATGCCAATCAAAATAGTTTGCAAATGCGCAGGTGAGATGAACCTTTTATAGCTATTTTCTTATTGAAGCATAAAGGTGTGCTGGCTTTGTTTGTATAAATGTTCACCCGAGCATCCAATAACATGATTATACAAAGCTGAAGCCCCGCCTATATATTGATTGTATATGATAATAAAATTGCTTGAGGAAACACTTCTTTAAACAAAGCAAGCAACAACTACATGCATTAGGAAAATAACTATAAGTCAACCATTTTTCTTCAATATCGCTATCAAAATGTACCCCATCTCTTTTATAAATTCCGAAACCATGAAATATCAAGCGAGTGAACAATTCCTTCTACATCTTTGTAACGGAAAGCGTAAATTATGAATTCAGAACTGTTTGGCTCTAAACCTAAATATATGTCAAATGCTAGGAAATAAATATTTAAATCGATAATTGAAAAAGAAAAAAAATGTAATTTAAAAAAATAAAACTCACCAGTACGAAAGTTTTCCACAATTTAAAGAAATATTGTCCAAGTTTGAACATGAATTCTCAAGCATAAGAAAAACGCCCCCCCCCCCCCCCCCCCACCCGAAAAGTGAACGGACAAACCGAGTATAAATATATATAGATAGATTTTTTTTGCTTTTTTATTGAACATGTTTTATGGGATATGTTTTCCTTTGGTTTTGTTTTTGAAATGCCTTGAACATGTTTGTATTGTGACAGATATTTGTCATACTTTTTGGACATAGCGGAAGTTACAATTTTTAATTAGATAAGCCTGAGTTATGTATCCTGTTTAATTCTATCTTGTTTTTTTTTTTTTTTTTGTAATCCTGTTTGATACAGTTAATCAAAAGTTAATAGGACATGTATTTAGAAATTAGTATATAAACTGAACAAGCCGCTATAAAATTAATAGCGAGTATCTTGATATTCTAGGTGTCAGTCGATCCCGGCCGGTCTCTATATCTGCAGTAATGCCAGGCACCATCCTAGGCATTGTTACAGCTAGTTCCTCCCACATCATGTAAAGATCCCAACATCAGCTCTCACAGATGTAGTTCGTCTGTTGAGAGTTTTAGGGAAAAAGCAACTAATAGCACATGTTCCATTACACGATTATCCATCATCATTATACATTATAATATATGTTTGCATTCATATAATTTGTCACAAACTTTTTTTTTATAGAGTTTGTATGACAATACATATTTTAATTGAATATCTGAAAATAGAAACAGGGATTTACGATGACCCATCCGTTACAATTCTACACAATTGTGGGAAGGGAAGACAACTGCTGAGAATAAGGAGTCATGGAACCATATTTTGAAAAAAATTGTCATTTTACCTTTATATAAATATCATTTTTTCTTGTTTTAGGGGGCGCCTCCGTCTTCGCTTCCGCCGTATTCCGCGCATATAGTATCGGCTGCCAAAAAATCAAAACAGTGATTTAATGACAGTTGCAGAATATCTGCACTGGTTGTGTTGATTTTTAGTGTGAAAAAAATCACTATTCTCAGTAACTTGTTCTTGCGATTAACTCAGGATGATTGAGTCTGAAAGCTTTGTGTTCTGAGTAAAATGTAAACGTATAGGTTACTTACATAGTAGTCGTTCATGAATTGCTGGACTGTTTTAAATGATCTAAGGTTAACGAATGGTCGTGTTTGGATATAACCATAAGGCGGTCTAAGGTAAACGAATGGCCGTGTTTGGATATAAGCATAAGGCGGTCTAAGGTTAACCCATATGTATATCTGTATTGTCGGTTCCAATGGTATGACATTTTGATAACCATAGGACACCACAGGTGTATATCCAAACATAGACTCTGCCCCATTCGTCTCTTCATATCACTACTAATTATTTATATTCCTACAACCCCTATGACTTCAAACAGAATCTTCGAAATTTCCTCCGCAAAACAAAATAAAATGTTAACAAATACTAACCACTATAAAAAAATAATTCAGTATATTTTTTCCTTTATGTTCCTATAGCTCTCGGTCATATGCTTAGTAATATATAGTATATTTGAGGATTAAAACAACAAAGCTTAGTGGAAAAAACGGATGTCCAACGTTACATTTTTGAACAACTGTTTTATCTCTTACAATGTATGTATAGTGATCCTATTTCTTATTCTCTCATCTTCTCGAAACTTGGCAGAAGCAACGAAGTGTGTCAGTTCTTGGTTAAGTTAAAGCCGTTCTTTTGTCGAATTTCGTTTGACTCGGTGGCTGCATATTAAGCTGGAATAAGTAAAATGTCCAATGACGTTTTTCGTTGACTTAACGGCTGAAAAGTAGTTTTATAAGTAGACATAGCTAAAAATGTCTAAAAAATATGAGATAATTGTAACATCTACCGAAAGAACAAACATTTGCCTCATTGTTCGTGGGTTCAAAAATTGTAGATTCTATAAAACCATCTCTACACAGTGGTTTTTCAAGCGGTAGCTATTTTGTCCAAGTTGATATTTCATTTGTCAAAGCAATAAATGCGGATTTTTTACCTTATATTTCAATAAGTAATTTATTATTTACCAAAACAAAAGTTAGATACACGAAAAGAACATAAAGTCTAGATTCTTTTTTTTATTAACTGCATGTTTAGGTCTTACAGGAATAAAATGCTACGAAACATTACAAAACGAAACGTCGAAAAACCCAAACAAACGCTTTTTTTTCGACGTTACATGTGCACAATTTGATTCATGGTATATATCTGATACTTAAAAATAATCGCGAGGTGAAATTAAAAAAAAAATTGCTGGTTGTCGAAAAAAACACCACGGTACATGTTGTGCATGAAACGGAGGTAGCTGAAAGACTTATCGGAAACAGCGACAAAAACAGTTTCATTGAATATTAATTCAATGAAACTGTTTTTGTCGCAACCCCGTACAATACGCACGGTTCAGAAGATTAGTACATTTTAAAAAGCAAGCAACTTCAAATTACTGGGAAAATAATTTTCAAGATCGGGTTATAATAATTTTATTTAATGGTTGTATTTCGACAAGTTATGTGTCAAGCAAATTTTTAATACAACTAAATTCAAATTAATCAAGGGTAAATATGTTTTTATTTACTTGCTGAGTGTCGGATATATTTGTATTAGGGTTGAATCAAGATATGAAAAATTTACAGATGACATGCACCATGCAATTTTAGCAGCCTGCGATTGAAGTTTTGTTATTATTCTTTTATTGAAAACCGTACACTTCCGTCGCATTTTTCCTTCCTTCAAGATCATTACTTACGGCAATACAACATTTTCAAGTGAATTGAGGGTAAAAATTATTTAATCGATTTCCACAACTTGAGGTTAAAATTAAATTCATGGTAAATAGACATCACAAAATTAATAGAGACAGATTTAGAATCAACCAACTACATAAAAGAAGCAAATGAAAGTTGCAAATTGAATAAATGTACGTCAAAAGTTTCAGAAAACTCATTTTGACGTTTTGGTGGTATAACGTCGTGTTGAAGGAACATCGTGCGCAACGTTTCTTCTTTTTTATGTTCTGTATTGTCTGTATAGATGATTGTAATGATTAATGTTTGTTTGTTTGTGTGTTGATGACAATCCATATTTTGGATTTTATACCAATGAAGTCTTTGACTTTGACTTTATTAACAATGACGTTTATATTTCATTTTGAAAATGTGTACACGAGGTTTTCAATTTGCATCAATTGGTCAATTCAAAAATAATCCATCTTTATTTATGTTATATGTACACAGTTTAAGTTTCTATGCAATGTCATGAATTATATTAAGAACACCCGTGTGCCCTTTATGCAGCATTAATGAATTGTCCAATGAAGTGTCTCCATTATATTTGTCGTCATTTGATGTGTCTAGGTAAAAACAATTTACGTTGAGTAGTTTCTAAGAAGATTCATCTTTAAGTTGGTGTTATGACTTTTTTAATTCCCTGAAAGAAAAGAAAAATGTCTTTTTGTGTTTGTTTTTTAAATTGAAATTAAAATTATTGCATGGTTAGTGACATATAATTGAGGTTTCCAGTCTTCCATTGAAGATTATTTATAACTTATACAGTAATGCTTTTTAAAATGTTTAAATCTGAATGCAATGTCAGTCTGTAGTAATATTGAGAACCATTTCAATCAGCCATGAAACGTTACTAGATATCAAGCTGCGGCTAAAAGTTACCAGATATCAAGCTGCGGCTAAAAGTTACCAGATATCAATCACCCATGAAAAGTTACCAGATATCAATCAGCTATGAAAAGTTTCCAGATATCAATCTGCGGCGAAAAGTTACCAGATATTAATCAGCTATGAAAAGTTTCCAGATATCATGTTGCGTCGAAAAGTTACCAGATATCAATCACCCATGAAAAGTTACCAGATATCAAGCTGCGGCGAAAAGTAACCAGATATCAATCAGCTATGAAAAGATACCAGATATCAAGCAGCGGCAAAACATACCATGTATGACGTAGTAAAAAGAGACGTTACATGGGTTGAGTTCAATATCGTAGCAGCTATGTAGCGGCTACAATATTGAACTCAACCCAGATATCAAACGACGATGAGACATATTTGATGTCACAAAGATATGGTATGCAATTTTATTAAGAGCTGAGCAGAGTGACATAGACAGCGGGACAACAATAAGAAACGTTATTAATACCAAGTAGTAATGACACGTTTCATAATTTTTTATAGTAAATACAAGTTACCAGATATCAAGCAGTGTTAATAAGTTACAATATTCAGAAGTGTAACCATACATTTAGAAGTGTAACCATACATTTAGAAGTGTAACCATACATTTAGAAGTGTAACCATACATTTAGAAGTGTTACCATATATTCAGAAGTGTGTTAACACGTAACAGATTCCTAGCATGTAGTATTATGCTTGTTTCTTAACTCAGTTACATTTTATGGTGTTCTTTCTCAAGTTTTAATCTAAGTGCTATTTCTTTCATCTTCTATATTTAAAATATGTATGCCTATATTAATCAACTATACCTTTTCTCATACTTTAACAGTACTCTGTTTTCATAGTGTTTGTTTTTTCCAATGTGAAACAAGAATACAGATAAAAAAAAAAATTACATACCGCCATAACTTCTTTTTCGTCTATGTCAACAACAACTCGTGTATAGAGATGATTTATGTCTATCTTTAATACTTTATACTTCAGGCTATTAATGCCATCTGTTTTAAAATACTTTTTGCTGTCTTTCAGCATTTTGAACCTGTAATCAAGAATGATAAATTGTTTAACATTTAAAATACTGAACTCAGAGGAAAATCAAATCGGAAAGTCCCTAATCACATGGCAAAATCAAAGACAAAACACATCAAAAACGAGTTTCCTTTTCTTTGTAGATGATATCTGTAATAATAACCAAATTCTACTATCAGGTGTGAACCATTTCACAAATACAAGAACAGACGCTTTAAAGTCTATCAAACCTGGAAATGAAAAGCTGTACTGTTTATAAAGGTAATAAAGTACATGGAATATATGTATAATTTAAATGCTACAAATTTATAAATAAAAATATATATAAATTTCAAGGCAACATACCATTACGAAACCTTAGAAATACAAACACAATTGTGTACGTATAAATAAAGTGGTCGGTTAGAAACTTCTGTTAAAATTGAATTACAGGGTTTAATTTGACCCTTTACTTTAATATGGCACACGAAACTGATCATATATATTATCAGTATTAAATTTTTTATTTACTCAATACGCGCGTTTTGTCTTCAAAAGACCCATCAGTGACGCTCGCATCGAAAAAGGTTAAAAACGACAAATAAAGCATGATGTTGAGAGCATTGAGGACTACATTTCCTAAACATTTGGCAAATACAGGCTCAGCTAAGGTAATCTCTTCCTGAGTTAGAAAAGCACCAGTATTTCAAAAAATCAAAAGTTTGTAAACAGTTAATTTATAAATATGACCATATTAATGACAATTCATGCCAGCACATAACTGCTAAGTACTTCGCTTGTGATACCCTTAAGAAATTAAAAATCCACTAGCAGTGGTATCGACCCAGTGGTTTTAAATAAACGCATCAACGTCTCTAACTAGTTATCAACGGTACCAGGATCTAAAAATAAAAATAAAATATAATAATTTGAATTCAGTTTTTCGTCATTACCTTCCAGGATTTTCTTTATTTCCTGTATCACTGCCATGTTTAATCATCTTATAACGAGCTATTTCCCGCGCATATCGGATCACTTTATATCCTGCGTTTTTAATTCTAAATTGAAAATGAAATAAAGTTAATATGCAAAATTCTATGAAATAAAGTTAATATGCAAAATTGAGTTGTCTCTCTTTTCTTCTTCAACTGATCAACAGAAGAGCATCATTTATAAGATTATATTATTTTCGACGAGTGACCTTGAACATTAACCGTTCTTTATAAAAAAAAATATTATAAATAGTAGAAAAGACAGTTAAAATTCAGCAGGATAGAAATTGGTTCGCTTCCAGGGAAGTAGAATTTCACAGATCAATGACAACCAACCATTTTGTAGAACCTACCTGCTTGATTCATTGTTTATAAATAAAAGAAGATGTTTGTCTGCACTCAGAGTAAATTTTGAGGTGAAAATACGGCCATTTTAGCCAAAGGGTCCATGTGAGCATTTAAGTCTGTGGATTATCTACAAAATTCTTGTTTTTATATTCACCAAATCTTTTTCTAAATAATGCAATTGAACTATAAATAATTATGATTTGCGCAAAGTTGCCCCTTGGTACATACACAATATGGTCCATACCTATTATTCATTATCTTTGCTGTTTTGATACTATTGCGGGTTGAAAATCTCGTAGTTTACAGGCCACATAAGGGGTGATAAACCTTAACGTATGTTATATACAAACTATATCAGACATGTGTGCACAAGGAACGAATCCATCAATTGAATATTCTTTATAAGCAAGTATCAATTATTATCGCTATTTTACCAAAATTTCCTTTGATCTTGCTGTCTGATAATTTTCTTTCTCAGCGGAGCCTAGTGTTATGAAAAATTGTCGCTAGAATCTAAGGGGGCACGTGGCGTTGGTAATGAAATTGACATGAAGTTGACGACGTCGTTATAGGTAAATAAACTCATCATAGATACCAGGATTGAAATTTAATATTTGCAACAGACGCCAGTTTCGTCTTAAAAAGACTCATCAGTGACGCTCGAATAAAAAATGTCAAAAGGCCGTATCGGCTCATGCGATAAAATCAATCTTATTGACATTATCAACGATAACCTATAATTATTTCCCCTTTACTATATTTCCTGTAACCGCCAATTTGGAACTTCATAGTACAATTCCAAAACAAAATGTGAAAAAATGGATGCCGTATTGACACATATATCATTCTGACGCATGCTTCTAACCTTCTCCACATATCGTCGTCTTCACATCCCCAGCCAAAATATCTGATCAAATCTTATTGACATTATCAACGATAACCTATAATTATTTCCCCTTTACTATATTTCCTGTAACCGCCAATTTGGAACTTCATAGTACAATTCCAAAACAAAATGTGAAAAAAATGGATGCCGTATTGACACATATATCATTCTGACGCATGCTTCTAACCTTCTCCACATATCGTCGTCTTCACATCCCCAGCCAAAATATCTGTTCGGAAATCCGTTGACTTTTTGAAACTGTTCTTTTGTTAAAGATGATACGCCTCCAAATATTGAATTGTAGGGCAATCTAAAAAATATGCCACATTTTCAATCACATGTTATAAACATTTATGCTTCGATATGCGAAGATCCGACAAGAGTTCCGAACCAAAATGGTAACATGAAACCTCAAAATGAGAAAATACAAAAACCTAACTGGACACAAGACAGTACAAAAAAAAACATAAAAATGCGCATATGAACCAGATCATACTAAAAAAACCAAGGCAATAATGACTGTAAATAAAACACGTTTTTGACCAAATTGGGTAATGAGTAGTAAGACTTACAAAAAAAAAATCACTTGATAGTTTTCATAAACCAAGTTTGACCATGTTTATAAACTTCATTCATATGTTTTGGAGTTAAGTAAGATTTCAATTATCACTGAACTAGTATACATTTTTGTTAAGGGGTCAGCTGAAGCACGCATTCGAGTTTGTGAGTTTTTCGGTGTGTTGAAGACCCATTTGTGGCTATCGGCTTTTTTTTCTATCTTTGGTCGAGTTGTTGTCTCTTTAGCAGATCCCGATTTCTATTCTCAATTTTTTTGTTATTGTTTCAAAGTTTTATACTTGTCCTTTAATCAAAATTTGGGATATTGTAATTAAAACCAAAGTCGAACTTAATCTTCCATGCACAATTGCTGTTACATAGGCCCAATTTTGTTAATTGATTAAATACAGTTCAAAAATCCTTTTAAAGAACTTTATTAGCCGTATTTGGCACGACTTTTGGGAATTTTGGATCCTCAGTGCCCTTTAACTTTGCATTTGTTTGGCTTTATAACTATTTTGATATGAGCGTCACTGATGAGTCTTATGTAGACGAAACGCGCGTCTGGCGTACTAAATTATAATCCTGGTACCTTTTGATAACTATTGAAAGACAAGATAAAAACAAACAAAAATCACAAGCATAAATCCCATATTTGCTTCATCTTGCTCAGTTCTTTTTATGGTTAATTAAATGCGTAATGCAACCTCCGGTGACAGAGGGACATATTTTTTTTCTCTCATCGGCTTCTCACTGTAAAGTGTCTAATCTAACTGTTAAACTGGTTCCAAGAAGAAGTCTCATTCTTCTTTTATAGCTGACTATATGTGGGATGGGCTTTGATCATTGTTGAAGGCCGTACGGTGACCTATAATTGTTAATGTTTGTGTCATTTTGGTCTTTTGTGGATAGTGAATAGTTGTCTAATTGGCTATCATACCACATCTTCTTTTTTATATTCTCAATATAAGACTTTATAATTCTTACCGGTATTTGAATTTATCTACTGCAACTGACATATGTCTTGGTTGTTTTGGACAGTTGTAAATATTTTTGTCGTTTTCTGGAATCAAATCCACATCATGGAAGACAAAACATTGATAGTCGTGTATCTTCATTGCCTCTGCATACCCAATATTCATCAGCATGGCACGGTTGAATCTAGAACTTCCCTTCTGAAATGTTAGACAATGCAGGAGCCTGTACTTCAGTGTTTGATGATGCTTCTTCTATCACATATATGTTTTTTTGTAACTTGTTCTGATATAGATGGATTTTTTCCAATTGAATTGTTCATAATTCATGTCGGTGTCTTTAATAGTGGTTATGTGGTATGGATTCCTGTCATTGCCGAAGCCCGTACGATTGCCTATACATGTTTTTGTATTGCTTACATCCACTTAATTAGAACATTTGAAGATCTTTGCAATCATACCACATCTTATCATTCAAAGAAAACTCAACTTTTAATAACAAAGATGAAACGGAAACAATGCTAACAGTTGTTCAAATAAAAAAAATACTGTTAAAATATTGGGGACATTTTCCAATGTTGTAATCACGGACATTCCTCCTGTCGGTTAGGAAATGCATTGGATTTGTTCGATCTCTGAAGATCCTGATAGAAATCCTACCTTGCTCTCTTGAATGCACAAGCAAGAACATTGCGAACGTCATTTTATCAACTAAGACAGAGATAGGGGTTCCCAGACCATTCTTTGAAATTTCTCTGATTTTTTTAGTAAAAAAAGAATGCTTATTCACTTAAATTAAGCTAAGAGTTATAAAAAAAAACTCATTATAGATACAAGGACTAAATTTTGTATAAACGCCAGACGCGCGTTTCGTCTACAAATGACTAATCATTGACGCTCGAATCCGAAAAAGTTGAAAAGGCCAAATAGAGTACGAAGTTGAAGAGCATTGATGACCACAATTCCTAAAAGTTTTGCCAAATACAGCTAAGAAAACCTATGCCAAAGGTAGAAAACCTTAGTATTTCAAAAAAATCAAAATTTTGTAGACAGTTAATTCATAAATAATACCATATGAATAATAATCCATGTCGGCACAAACAGTGCTGACTACTCAAATCAAATCAAATCAAATATGTTTATTTCCTAATCAAAGGGCCCTTATAGGCATATGAATTACAAACAAAATGGATAATAGACAAAACATAAATTAAAATACATATTTAGAAACAATATGAAATTTAAACATTATAATATGATTTATATAAAAACAAAACAATAGTACATATATATACGACATTGTCAGTTCAGCAAAAGAAAGATAACTCTTCCCCAAATATTATCATTAAAACCTGTATTAATTCACTTGACAGTATTATTTCTCACTTCTAAGTTTGAAGTTAAAAATTTGCATAATTTTTTAATAAAATTATCATTATCATTTGTCATAATCCATATAAATAGGTTTTGCGAAATAAGTATTCTTAGTTTTGGATATTCCATAAATAAATCATCAAGTAAAATGGTTCTTGAAGTTACATATAGAGGACATTGCAATAAAAAATGGTGTTCATCCTCAGTCACATTCAAATTACAATATTGACAACTACTGGGCGTGTGATACCCTCGGGGAAATAAATCTCCACCAGCAATGGCATCGACCCATTGGTTGTAAATACACTCCTCATCGATACCAGGACTAAATTTTGTATATACGCCAGACACGCGTTTTGTCTACAAAAGACTCATCAGTGGCGCTCGAATCCAAAAAAGTTGAAAAGGCCAAATAAAGTTGAAGAGCATTGAGGACCAAATTCCTAAAAGTTTTGCCAAATACGATCTTACATTGATTAATTAACGCTCGAGATACCAAGTCGCCAAGATTAAAACTAAGAGAGCGACGGATAAAGACTACTCTTAGAGTTGCAATGCAATATGCATTTTATGTCTGTCAATCATTCAAAGATTACTTCTAGATACACTCTTGTCAGATAAGATGATCTTAAGCAATAAGATGGGTTCTTGATACTGGCCCCTGTCTTGATTGGTCAGTTGTTATTTGGTGAGTTTCTTTTTTGTTTCGTTTGCTCTCTCTCTATATATGTTTTGATTATGTCTGACTGTGAAAACAAGTAAGAAGATTACAACGTTATTTTCAAAATCAGCTTATTCCATTATAATTAACTCGAATAATTCAGCTGTCTATATCAACTTCCAATTTTCGAAGATCGTAGCGAGCATAACATAACTACTGGATTATTCGGGTTGATAAATTGCATTGTGTGATGTCACACACGTTAAAGGGATGTTGGAATGGTTGCTACAACTAATGGGTCAAATGCTTTGACATCCGTGACAATCGGGCAAATTGAAATGGGATATGCAAAACTGTTGAAGTGAAAGACGAAATGTCTGTATTTTTATTTAGCATTTGAATTAAGATTAATGTTTTTTCCACATAAACATTTCTCCTTTTTTCTCAGGCTATCGGATAATATAACAACCATTTCTATATTGCACTTTTATTGCAAAAGAAAAAAAATCTACTAAATTATCATTTATACTACCAGCAAGGCGTCCCCAGCTGTTATTGGTTCTCTTATTTTGTTTGTTAGATATGCTTATAGTTTATTTTAAATCTTAAAGGACAGACGAATAAGGAAATGCATAATAAATTTTGAAACTTGAATAAATGTTTAGTTTTAAATGACCGTTTTTGAATGTCCTGTTAAACTTGTTATTATACCAATGAATTCTAATGTTACTCACATTTTTTGGAAAATAAGTAAATTTTCGTATTTTTTATATTTCATACCTATACCCGGTAGAAATGATTTCGTGTGCTAATTTTTTTGATTCAGTGCAAAATTATTGATATATATTGTTTCAGAGTGATCAAATCATTGTAATCATTTTATGAAATTTAAAACCCGCAAGGGTCCATAATTGGATTAATAAAGTAGTCTTAGTATTCTTATTTTTATAGTAATTTATTATTATTATCATTATATTACACAATAAGAGTAATGTGTTGGACATTAATTTCCTTCATGCCTCCGACAGCGTTATTATCAAAAGCGGTAACCAGATTACCGGGACCAGTATTCCTCTTGGTCACCTCCACCCCCTAAAAATGATTATCTTCCCCTTATCAGGCGGTAACCAGATTACCAGGGCCAGTATTCCTCTTGGTCACCTCAACCCCCTAATAAAGATTATCTTCCCCTTATCAGACAGTAACCAGATTACCAGGGCCAGTATTCCTCTTGGTCACCTCCACCCCCTAAAATGATTATCTTCCCCTTATCAGACGGTAACCAGATTACCAGGGCCAGTATTCCTCTTGGTCACATCCACCCCCTGAAAATGATTATCTTCCCCTTATCAGGCGGTAACCAGATTACCAGGGCCAGTATTCCTCTTGGTCACCTCCACCCCCTAATAAAGATTATCTTCCCCTTATCATGCGACAATACATTTTCAATAACAATTACAAACATCCACATTAATGCACACTTCTGAACTTCAGTAAAGTGTCCAAAATTAAATCGCCTCAATTTCAGCTCCGTCCTTGCTAAAACATTTATTAAATAATGAAGAACGAATTTTCACCAGATGCATAGCCTCGTTTTGCAACAAAATAACATTATAAACGAGCGAAATTTGCTAATCCTTCCGGAGCAACAAAGGTTGTCATATAGTTGATTAATTGCACAAGTGGGTCAAAAAGGGGTTTCAGGGTTCGGAACCCCACTTTTTTTGATTTTGTGATTAAAAAAAAGCGTGTAATGCTGTTGCAGTGGTTAGGAAAAAGTCCCTTTTTAAAAGGCTAGATCCTTGCCTGAACTGGACGACGTATAATGTAGAGAATTTGATTGCATACCTGTTCTATGACATAAATTCCATAATCTAGCTCCTGTCTATTTAGTATAGGATGAATATTGTATAAAAATGTCCGAAGATGAATATCCCTGTTTCTGTATGGAATGATGATGGCAACACGATGACGTGGGTAACAGTAGGACGGCTTTCCCCTTCCGCCATCTTGAACCCAGTGATACAGTTTATCTAGGTAAGAATAAGTTGGGGAATCGGTATGTATTGCTAAAGCACCAACTAAAAAAGAAAAAAAGCAATAAAGATGTGAGAAGAGGGAGAGGACAGGGGGATACCCTTCTCCCTTCTCCCATCCCTCTTATCCTTTCTCCTACCCCTCTTCTCCTTATTTTATTTTTTCAAATTTACCGGAAAAAAGAGATATTTTTTTTTTCATATTTTATTTTTTTCTCCAACTTTTTCTCCTTTCTCACAACCTTCCTCTCCTTTCTCCTATCCCCTTTCTCCTTTCTCCTACCCCCTTTCTCCCTGTCTCCATTACCCCTGTCCTCCCCCTCTGAGAAGATAGCTCTAGTAACATGCATCCTTTCAGATTAGAAAAAGAAAAATGTGTTACTCAACTTTTTTTCTTGCTATTTATAAAAATAGGAAAATTCTCAACACTTTCTATAAAACTTTCTTTATAGGGTTATCTCCCCTCATTTTGCAAAGCTGAAAAAAAATAATGTGTATTTTTAGAAAATACAGCCATAAACATAATAAAACAAATAGTTATCAAAGATACCAGGATTATAATTTAATACGCCAGACGCGCGTTTCGTCTACATAAGACTCATCAGTGACGCTCATATCAAAATATTTATAAAGCCAAACAAGTAAATTTTTTCTTTATTATCAAGTTTTACACACGAATTACACACTTCTCTCAAAATTTGCACATTTCATCAATGATCTCGACTGATTTTTATCTGCTACTACAAAATCCAAGATAGAGGAAGACACCTCAGCTACCTTAAATGAAGAATGCATGTACAAACATAAATAATTGCACAATTTATAAATTAAAATAGGTACTTGTATTTGAAAAAGTTCATCAGTTTGTAATTGGTTTGGCTACTTTTTCCCAAAATGAGAGTCACTTATGATATTCAAATATTTTTTATATATCCGATTATTATGAATACTAACAGAAATCAGTTAATATTTTTTAGATGATGAATTATCTACCCTTGATACTGTAATGTATGTGCTTATATTCAAGTAACTTTTGTATATAGTATAGTTCGACTTATTTGATGCATACTTTTTAAATGAAAGTAAAAAAAATCAAAGCTAAAAATGAAAGAAGTATTATGTAAATATTCTCACAAATTTGCTTTGAGTAATATAAAACACATGTATGTGTTAGCCTCTGATGATAGAATCATATTACTTATTTTTTATGGGTTCTTGTTGAAGATGTCTATAAATTTGTTTATATGTATATAATATAATTTTGTAAACAAAAAAATTTGGAAAGAAAAACCTCTGAACTTTTAAAAGCTTAAAATAGTAGTCATTTTTTGGTCTGGTGTTGTCTCTTTCATTTTTTTGTTCTTTAGGAAGTTAATAAATCAAGTTTCACCTTAACATCCCTTCAAACATAAAAAAAAATAATATCCAAGATAATTCTGTCTCTGAAAATGTAAAAAAAAATCGAAATTAAAATATTTTTAATGCAGTATCTTTCTTTATATGTTGTTATTTTGGTGAACTAATACAAATAATGTTACAATGATTAGTAGATAATTGTGTAATATATCGAAAGCTGGTTTTATTTGAATTCATAAAGGTCTTAAACCAAAATAATTCTTTCAAAATGGTAAATTATTGAATCAATTTTAACACTTTTGACCATGCATATATGTTTTTACAATTCTAACTTGGTGCTGTGAATTGCATTCAATACAGCATTCATTTGGTCCAAAGGATTGATCCTGTTGAGTTTTAATGTGTTAAAAATGTTAAAGACCTGTAGTGCAGCCACTGCCTGTTAACTGACAGTTTGAAAATTAAGATATCCATTTGCGTTTCCCTCGGTTTAAGTTCGTTACCCCAATTTTGGTTTTTTTTCATGGATCTATGAGTTTTGAACAGCGGTATACTACTGTTGCCTTTATTAACAAGAAAAATGTCGTTAAATTTTCTTGATTTCTATGTAAGGGAATGAATTTATATTTAATCTAGAGCTTAATCGTGTTGAAATATTATGTTTGAGGAATTTTTATATCTGCAATTCATGCGTTATCTGTTCGTTGACAATTTTTATAACATAAACGGTACCAAATTCCTGCACCAACTTTGAAACTCATTGTACAAGGAATTGTTCTAGGTTTTCTTTAGAGCAAAAAATGCATTGACCCATTGGCTGTAACTCATGAAAACTTGATAAGATCAAAGCATTCATGTGTCCACACTTGTTAATAAAGTCATTATTCAAGCTTTCATAAAAAGACTAAATGGAAATTTTTGACAGAAAGTCGAGTAATGAAATATAAAACTTATCCTTTCAAAATACAATATGTTGTGTATGTACAACTGTTTGAAGATATGATACTAACACAAATGCCTATTCAATATATACCTTGAATAAAATATCTAAAATAAATTGAAAGCTTTATATCTTATTTTGAAAGGCTGATAAAAAATCATATGTACAATACTAATTAAGAGGGTTTGTACCAAAGTTGTTTAAAATGTTCAATGGATGATCCATTACTTGTTTTTCCTCGATCTTACATGATATATTTTTTTTGAAACACTGGTGTGGTATGTTTACAAGTCAACTAAAGATACACCATTCAACACTAACTAATAACAACACCATTCATAAACTTGTTAATATTACATTTGTGCCAATCAACCAAAGATATGTTTTATTGTCAAACCTATGTGTCAATGTAATTAGTTTTAGTTTGTAAGGGACGACATCAAAAGGCAAATGTAGGATAAAAAAAACTTAATTCACATAGTTTTTCACTGATCCCCCTTCTTAAATTAATTTAGGAAAAAATGATTTACCTGTATCAATATATGTAAAATAAATCGATTTTGGATTAACATAACTTGAAGCAATGTTGCCCCCCCCCCAAAAAAAAAACCTATTCGATTTAAGTTTGTTTATCCTACATCGATCTTTTGATGTCGTCCCTAAACTTGATCTGATTTTACTCAATCGATTTATGAATGTCTAACAGCGGTACACTTCGGTTACCTTTATTTCATTACGAAAATATGGTTATGTTCCGGACCATATGAGTATTTGGACCATACGCGTATGGTCATGACCATACGGGTATATACTCATACGGTTCGACCATACACGTATGGTCAGACCGTACGCGTATGGTCGGGGTAATTAACAGGTATACTTAACTCTTCATATAACCCTTCTAGTTGTCATGTCATTGAAATGAAAACCTACACAAGGTCATTCTATAATATACTGAACGGCTTTAGAAACGCAACACTAGATTATTTCTGTGTTACTTTTGAATGAATGTGTCACCGTCAAAAGTGATGACTTCCTGTTACAAACGCCAAAATGATTGTCAGAAAGGTAAACAAATTCTGTCTGACATGTTTTAGGTTCTGTTTTACACCTTCTGATTTTGCATTTGTTCAACCCATTAATTGGTTTTGGCAATTATGCGGTTGGAACTTGAGGGCTTTAATGGCTTTCTTTCAGTCTATTCTTTGGCAATTCAGTTGATGGGAAACATTTATGGCATGAATCTATACTCAATGGCACTCGGCAATTTGATTAGCAGTTGACGTTGCGGCCGTTAACCTGTCTTGCAAATGACGTTGCGTATTCAAATTTTGTTGACGTTTCATTATGGCTACACGTTGATCTGTTCATTGATGGCCAGAAACAGATCTGGTCAATTTGCATCGGTGTCAGATGGACAGTAAGACGAGTTTCTGAAGTCATAAAGTATGGTTGCAGCACGTTTATGTTTTCATGTTTGCAGTATTCTTAAGGTCTAATTCAGTTTCTTATTTCTCAGTCTTGGCAAAATGGAGATGCATCATTATTAAACTGAATTAAGTGAGGCAAAGGATTGAAAGAACTGTTTCACAAAGCAAAAAAACCTGAAACAATCTTTCATTGGTCCAAAATTTCGCTTTAAGAAATTCGTGCGACTTTAAAAATTCGGTATGTTCAATAACCACAGGTAAGTCAGATTTTGATTTTTTGTAAGGAGAAAGAAATATGATAAGCATGAACAGAAATTTAAAGAAAATCAAACAAGATTTGTTAGAAAAAATCAACAAAATGAGTGTTGCGTTTCTAAAGCCGTTCAGTATAGATCTAAAAAATAAATTTAAAAATAACAAAACTATCAAAATAAAATAAGCAGATTCACACATTAAATTTAATCACTTAGTCTAGTCAAAACTATTGTAAACACATTTTTGTTCATTACCTATATGTTAGTACGATTGAATTGCAAAATGTTGGCTTTCAGTTATATCTTAATGAACTGTTACACAAAAAGTCAACTGTTTTACTATAAACTGACGTTAAAGTCGACAGGATAAAGAAACTTTATATAATTAGCATTAGCAGTGCAATATTCAGAATTTTGTATACTTAATAAACTTGTTTTTGTTTAAAAAAAAAATGAATGACGTCACTGGCAAGGACCCGTGGTTAATTTTCAAAGTTGTCTGGTGATAGAATGTACTATAGTCATGTTACGATATTGGAGATCAAGAGCTGGTTAAAACACCGTAGACACATCGGAATGACCCAGGACCAAAGAAAAGCTTTGGTACCGTGTGGAGATGAATGTCACACTACGTATACATGAAAAAATACAAGAAGCGATGAAAACTTATTTTGGCATCAATATTTCATGTTAATTAAATTGTAAATAATACATTTGCTTGAAGCAATAGTTGTTTTTTTATGATATTTTCTAATTCATATTATTAGTTTTTTGTATCTATATGGTCCAAATACTCATAGGGTCCGGCCCGTTTATAACCAAACGAGTATATACTCATATGGTCCAACCATACGCGTACAGTCGGTCCATACGTGTATGGTCGGACCATATGAGTATACACATATGGCCATGACCATACGCGTAAGGTCCAATTACTCATATGGTACGGAACAGTTACACGATTTGAACATTAACATTGTTTTACATGGTCGTTAACACAAAAGTTCAAAAACTACATTTCAGTTTTCATTGTTGTTTACTATTGGTTCCTATTTTTTGTTTTGTTTTGTTGGTTTTTTTGCCACGACGTTGTCAATTTGTTTTTACTTATTATATACATTGTGTCAAAAAGAAGATGCGACATGATTGCCAATCAGACAAAATCTAAAAAATCCTCATTAATAAAAAAAAAATCATGTGTAGTACATGTTTAGAACAAAAAAAAATTTTTCTTACAAACCTTGACTTAAGATTTAAGCATTTGTCTATAAAGTAAATGGTAGGTACCAAATGGCAAAGGTACAAAATTACGAAAAGTAATTGCTACCTGTTTGAAACGGTACATGTGTAACGCTGATGATGAAAACTTATCAGTAATTGAAAACCTCTTCAATATATAAAAATAACAGATTGTCAAATTAAATCAGACAACATCTTACAATTTTATTAGTTGTTAAACTATGTAGAAACTGACAGTTCAACTTCAACTTCAAATGCATGGAAATAAATAAACGATATGCCAGATCATATATATATATAAATAAAACACCTTGAAAATGAAAATTTCAATTCTGGGAGTTGGATTGAATACATAAAAACAAAAAGGACAACTGTTGTAAATGCAAATAGGAAGGAGATTAACTTTCAAATTTGATAAAACCTGATTTTTCTTTCATCCTTACCGAGTTTATCTGGAATAAGTGGACACAACGGCAAACAATCTTCGCTCAGAATTTTACTACACACATAAGTCACGTTGTTATCTGATTTTATCACTGACTGTGTTGACTGTACTATATGAGATGATGGAGCACTTGGAGAACCCTTTGGTATCCCTAATAGTGATGGTTGTAACTGTGCTAGGCGAGACGAACTCGAGTACAACTGGTCCGATACTTGTACCCATTTTGACATAAGTGTGAAAGATGCCTGTTGAACGGACAAATTATATGCTATCGTAATCAGAAACAAAAACACTAAGAACAAAGATTTAAAAACTGATCCTCTTGCGAAATGCCGTACATTCGCATCCCTCATTCCATTCACGTGTGGTCACTATTCAACGTTAGCAATATTTTTCTAGATTTTCTGTCACCAAATATTAAGTACGGTTTGAAATTGAGTTGTTCTTTTCACGTCGGTCAAGATATTATTGAAACTGATTAGTTCGCCTATTTTCACTTTTCACGTCGGTCAAGATATTATTGAAACTGATTAGTACGCCTATTCAATGTCGATTTACATAGGTGATAGAAATATATACTGGTTATTGGTAATTTTACAAGAATCTGTTCTGTCCTTCTACGAAAAACCGAAGAAAACACAACCAACTATTTATATTACATTTCGATTAATCCAGTGAGATGATAAAGGTTATGACCTTTGTGTCATGTTATGAATACATCGGCAACCACATGGTGTTTATTTTTTGTATACAATAGGTCAAACAATGGTTAAATAGTCAAAAAATAGATATAAATAAAAATTAAGAGAAATGAACTTTTTTTTGTAATAAAAAATACAATCAACTATTACTAAAACGAAACAAACATAAAAATAGACAAACAGTTTGCAATTATATAGTTCAGTAAAAATAAGATTTTGTATGACAGAACTGTTGAAAGACAACCTGTGATGGTTGTGTAAGACACAGTGGATTGTCCGTCACATTAATTTTGTATTCAATAATGTAGAAAATTTGTTATTATTTTTTTTGTTCCTTTCAAACTTCTAAACAAAATTGCAAAGATAACATGATATTAAATTAGAATTGAAGTATTACATTTAATACAAAATTGTTCCTTGCAAAATCAGAATCAAAAATTTTATTTTATCATGCAGGCAAAAAATAACAAAGTTCAAAATACTGTCAAGTAGCGCATCCAGAAAATTCCGTATGAAACTCTGACATTACCCTATGCTGTGTTATTATAACTTGATGATATTTTGTATTTACATAATATGGTTTTGACATTCCGTAATGCTGTTTTGATATAAAACTATATAAATAACACATAGCTGAGAGGTTGATAGAGCAGATTGGTAACCCGAGAAAACATTGTCAACCGCGGCGAAGCCAAGGTTGACAATGCCTTTTCAAAGGGTTCGAATCTGCTTTATTACCCTCTCAGCTATGTGTTATTTAATTTATTATACTGAATGTTCTGTTATTACTGTCGATTTTTTAAAATTCAAAGTAATAAACTGTGATATCTTGTTCATAACCTTCCGTATTTATTAAAGCGCACATTTGATCAAACGTCTCCGTGAAGGGTAATAGAGTATTTGCCATAGGATAGAGTCGTATTTAATAAAGCTCACACTTGATCAGGCGTCTCTGTGAAGGGTGATAGAGTATTTGTCATAGGATAGAGTCGTATTTAATAAAGCGCACACTTGATCAAGCGTCTCTATGAAGGGTAATAGTATATAAATAACACATAGCTGAGAGGTATAGACGAGAGGGTAACATTTAAAAAAATTTCACCCGCTCAGCCATGTGATAGAGTAAATTGACACCCTCGTCTTAGCCAATCAAAATATGGCATTTTAAGGTGAAGTATAATAATATGTAATGGTCAATACTCAATGATATATCGATATGATACGATATGGTTTTGTCTTGACTTGATATGGTTTTTGTTATTACTCAATATGGTTTTGTCTTTACTCGATGTGGTTGAACCATTATTTAATGTGTTTGTGTCATTATGCAATGTGGTTTTTACATTACTTGATGTTTATGTGATTTAATGTTATTATGTTGTTTTATTACAGGATGCATGTGATTTATTCGTACTGACGCAACGTCAGATATTGCTACCATTTAGTGTAACAGAAAAATGACGAAACGCCGGCTTTTTCTAATTATTCCTGCTTTCCTTTTTGAGTAAATGCAAAGTATATCACAAAAGTATAAATGCCATGAGAATCCAATTAAATATTATTTTTTAATTAACATAGGCTATTCAATTTTTCTGCTAGTAATTATGTAATTTGGAGGAATATTGGTGCATTATATATTCAACCCGATTATAATTCTATTCAAGCAGTGACATACATGTACTTATGATACTGAAGTTTTCTTACTTTTTGATCGTCTAATATATATAGATGTGTATTTCTGTAATGTGTGCATCATTTCGTTTTGTTCAAAGCAGGACATTTATATTTAGTGGAGGTAGGAACGAACACGCGTTCATGCCGTCCCTAGCATATTACGGTTGTAGCGACGTCAAATTATGATAACGGACAAACTTGCAAGACATTTTCATTAATCCATATTTTTATAGATAACCCTGTAATTTGAATGCTATTTGGTGTACCACCTTCAACTTTAAAAGTACTTAATTATTTTTATTGGTATAGTTATCAAAGCCGAAAAATAATCTTTACGAAATCAAATCTCTGTTTTTTTGGCCGTATAAGTTTTGTGAAGGCATGATTAACTCGGACATTTCCGCAAGCCATTACAAATCTATTGTTTTGAATTGAATATGTAGCTCAATTTATTTTTTAAATTCGAATTTTCGGAGCTTACACTTAGTACAAAACGATCGTGCTTACAATTTAATGAATTATCTGTCAAAATTTTATTTTTGAACTGAAATGTTTCAAGTTTCCAAGTTAAATTTCTGATGGGACATTTCCGTACAACATATTTTTTGGAAAATATGTATGTTTTTGGAAAATATGTATGCAAATTTTAAATGGAGACAGCCATGTTAACCAATACTGAAATATATCACGTCAGAGAATGTGCATGCAAAATTTTGAAGAGTTGCGTGAGCATTTCGCGAATTGTTCGAGTTTTATGTTTCCAGTTTGTTACACGGGACAACGTTAAGTAAACGTTTTTTCAGACAATCTGGGTCTTCCTAAGCCTATGAATTGTATTTTTATTCTTTTTCTATCATAATGTGAAAATTTAAGAATCAACCTTTATTTTCATGTATAATTTGAAATATTTATTTCAGTATTTCTACAAAATTTTTCCCGTCAAATATTTACTTAACGCTATTTTTCGTGGAAGTACCAATATCTAACGTTGCGTCACTGTATTTGGCCTTTTTAACTTTTTTTTATTCAAGCGTCACTGATGAGTCTTTTGTAGACGAAACGCGCGTATAAATACAAAATTTATTCTTGGAATCTATGATGAGTTTATTTACTATCTCGTAATAATGATGACTTGCCAATTATTTATTTGGCTTTAACATTACGTAATGATGTTTCTAAAGTAGCCGATTGTATACTACATGATGTGTATATATAACTAATATATCAATATCTGGGATTGTAATTAACAGAATTTTTAGATTATCAATCAATGGCTAAGGCTGTAGCCAAATCAGCAAGTAGAGCTTTTGGTTTATTAATTGTAAAAAGTAAAACATATGGTGGTTTCCAACACGATATATTTTCTAAATTATACAACACTATGGTCTGGTTAGTTATTGATTACGGGTCGTGTATTTGGGGTACATGCGCTTACTCGTGTATCAATGCTGTCCAAAATAAAGCCATAAGATTTTTTATGGGTGTCAGTAAATATACCCCAAATGATGCCATACATGGAGAAATGGATTGGAAACCACCATCTGTAAAACAATGGACAAGTGTAATTAGACACTGAAAAAGATGTTCAAATATGACTCATAATAGAATAAATTTTAAGGTTTTCAAATGAGCAATTAAAAAACTAGAGGTAGAATTAATAATTGGAGCCATAGAGTCATAGAAATGTTTAAAAATCATAATTTTGATAATGAACTAATGTAATAGATAAGAGTATTATTGTACAATTAGAAACAATAATGTTTAATAAATATAAAATAGAATGGAGTAAAAGAGTATCTGCGAATGCTCAAGGTAATAAATTAAGAACTTATAAGTTATTTAAATATGATTATTGTACTGAACCTTACTTAAAATATAAAATGCCACTTAAATTTATAAGATCTTTTTTAAGTTTAGATGTGGAGTTGCTCCCCTTAGAATAGAAACGGGTAGATATGCGCATATGAAAGAAAAGAACATGTTTTTTATTGTAACAATAGTATTGAAGATGAACTACATGTTTTATTGAAATGTCCACTATATGAGGATCTTAGACATATATTGTTTTATGAAGTAGCAATTTTTTATGTGGATTTTAATATTTTGTCAGATAATGAAATGAAAATTCCATTTTTTTTAATTCAATAGTGATAAAGTTTTTGAAAGTGTCGCCAGAACCTGCTATAGCATTTTATTCAGAAGGAATGTTTTTTGTTTTTTTTATAAAATTGATTATGCTGTATTTTAATAATATTCATAAGCAAATATATATTATATATAATATGTACAATATCTCATTGTTTTTTAATAGTATTGATTAAACAGTCTCTCATAAATCTTTTAAGATTGGCACATACAAAGTGAATTTAAAGTTTGTTATATACATTGAAGACCTGTTGGTGACCTTCTGCTGTTGTTTTTTATTTGGTCGGGTTGTTGTCTCTTTGACACATTCCCCATTTCCTTTCTTAATTTTAGTATGTATGTTTTATGTACCTGTATGAATATTTTATTGTGTAAATATATGTAATTGCATGTGGTGAGACTTTAATAAAATATTGAATCTGTGTTTGATTCAGTATTTGATGAGGTCCTGTCATTCTTTGATGTGTTATTTATTACATAACGTGATGAGGTAAAACCACGTGATCATTGCGGGAAAAATATGTTCTATTTTTAAACCGATTTCCATATGTTAACTTGTGTGTTTAATGTGCTTCATGTGTAGTTTTTCATATTCTACATTCCTCGATTTGTGGTATTTGATTGTCCCCTTGGTATATTCAAACCCTCCCCTTTAACATTAGACGTAGGTAGATACGTTTTTCTGGTGTCTCTGTTAAGGGTGCAATCAGCTGTTTTTTCTATGACGTCATGTTTTGAGGGACCATGCATATGTGACCCTTACTGGTGGACTGATTAATAAAGATACTTGTATAAAACTAGATATCACTTGAATCAGAATGTTCTCTAATTTATATTGAAATAAAAATAATGTGTACTTTTAACATATTATAAACATTTCATCCAATGAACATGGGGAAAAAAGGTATAATTTTAACAAAAAAAACTTGAAATCAGGTCATGTGCACACCCATGACGACATGATCCATGCACATTTTTCATAATCAAAACTGTATGAATTTTGTAGGTTTTTACCTGGCCTTTCAAAAAAATCTTATTTAGGGTACGGTTACTTCTCCGAAAAGAGCTACATGCAGTGGCTGCAAATAAGTTTTCAATTTTCACTGCTAAAAAACAGACTGTTTACAGTGTTGTCTCCCCTCGAAACATGTATATTTATTATAATTTTTTAAATTATTTCAATCATTCAACCTGTTTTAATTGAAAGCTAATTAACTAACTTTTACAATCAAATACAAAAAACATGATACTTTTTCACCAAGTAAGTAAATAAACCGGGGTTTCCCTTCATGGTTATTTTTAGTCGGGGAATAACAGTTTTTAGTACGAAACTGTTTATAGCACCCTTAGAAATGACATCGTAACATCCATGTTAACACATCCTCCAAGGCATATATTGAATTGAAAGAAAACTGCCAGTTGTCGTTGTCTTCATACTGTTCTATTATTTTTGTAAGTGTGAAATTAATTCCCGATAAAAATTTTAATTTCATCACAAATAAAAAAAAAAGCAGTTTATCAACATTTTATTAATGATACAAAACACAATGGATTATCATAAAGTTCGTAAATAAACATAACGATGATTTTTAGTATGATCTATTAACATATTTTACCCCCAACAACGTTCTAAAATAGACTAATCTTAAACAGAACATTAAATATTCATTAAAACAAATGCAAATCTTAAAATGAGTCTGAAAAAAAACGTCAAAAATAAACAAAGGTTAACATCGTGTTATATCTTAAATGATAAAAAAAATGGTCAAGGTAGGAATGTATTGAAGGGCATCTAAACAATCAACACATTTTATTAAAGTTGAAAAACTTAAAACCCTGACATAATTTGTATAACGATCTATGATAAAACATTTTGTTCCTAGATATAAGAAGATGAGTGTATGAATGACAATGAGACAACAGTTTACATACACTACTGATTGCGCAAATGCTGTGCTGCACTAAGCGCGACCAGCTGTAATTTTCAAATGATAAAACTATATAAAACAAAGATAAATCATTTTCCTGCAATAACATATAATTCGTTTATATTCTTTGGTAAAGAGATCACATATTAATGAGAATAAGGAGGCACATATAATCAATAAACAGATCCAGACCACTATAATTCAATTGTCAGAATACATTTGCATAAATTAGATTCCCAAATTACAAAATGTAAACAGCTTCTAAGACATTTCCCAATCATAACAATGAACAGCGATGCATTGTTTGCTACTACGAGTTTACCGTCACGTAAGATTGTGCGAAATATGGTAACTAGGTGCGGATTCTGCCATTCCAGGATAAAGTGGGGTACCAACCATATGTACCTATTCAAATGCATTAAGAGGGTTCTAACCCCAGACCCTTGCTCTTGACCACCACTGGTAACTAGTTAAATGGTGTTTAATCGAACGGAACACATACTACGTTATGTTCTTTCGTATCGCACATTTCTATACCTTTCAAACAATGCTCTTAAGAAAACAGTTGTTGGATATCAAGCATAACCCAAGTGGAATTATCGGCAGCAAACAAAAACCAGTTTAGTTGACTTTTGGCATAACCTGTCAGTTCATCTAAAACATTATTCGTGTAACTTGTTCTTTAGATGAACTTAGGACGATTGGGTCTAAGAGCTTGGTGCTCTGAGTAACATGTGAACGTATATATGTATAAGTCGATCATGCATTGCTGGATTGGTTTGTTAAAATAGGGGAAATTGATATGATAATTGATGTTTAACCGTAAAATGTTGTGTACCCGAACTGCTAAACAAAGCTTACATTCATTTTAACACAAACATACTATATATAATCATTTTAACTACGCATCTATAAAACAACAAACAATTATAACCACTCAATCGTTACTTCATATTAACAAGGACGTTTGTGTACATGAGATTTTCAATTTGCCCTAATTGGTGGATTAGAAAATAATCCATCTGTCGTCATCCTAATTCATGCTACATACACAGTTTCAATTCCAAGGCAGTGTTATGAATGGTTAGAACAGCAATGTACGCTTATGAAACATAAATGAATTCTCCAATGAATAGTCCAATGAATTGTCTCCATATTTTTTTCGTCATTGGTATGTATTGGTTACTTATTTTCCCATAAATAGTTTTCAAGAATATTCACTCCTAAGTTGGTGTCATGACTTTTTTATTCCCTGAAATAGAAAAATATAGGTTTTTTTTTGTATAATTTAAATTGAAATTGAAGTACCGCATGTTGACATATAATCAAACTACTTTAAGTTTTCCAGTCTTTTTTCTGAATAAAGATGATTTATAACATGTAAAATCAGTAATGATTTAATGTTTGAAATCTGAATGCAATGTCATTATTTAAAATTTCAAAGTCGGCTAATCAGGACAGTTTCCAAAACAGTCTGTACTGATATCATGAACGGCTATGAAAAGTTATTAGAAATAATAGAGTCATGATACTTCACTCGATTTAGAGTAGTGATGGCACCTAACCGGATATAAACCAATACCGAGGCGATACAAGATATCAAGCAGAGATGACACGTTACCAGATATCAATCAGTGGTGAGACGTTACCAGAAATCAAGCAGAGACTAGACGTTACCAGATATCAAGCAGAGATGAGACGTTACCAGATATCAAGCAGTGATGAGACATTACCAGATATCAAGCAGTGATGAGACATTACCAGATATCAAGCAGTGATGAGACGTTACCAGATATAAATTAGAGATGAGACGTTACCAGATATCAATTAAAGGTGAGACGTTTCCAGATATCAAGTAGAGATGAGACGTTACCAGATATCAAGCAGAGATGAGACGTTACCATATATCAATCAGCGTTAGAACATTTTCAAAGAGGGTCAACAGATACCAGAGGGACATTCAGGTAGCACTAAACAGTTAGGAGTTTAGTTTCGCATTTTGGCCCCTGTGGATTTTTCAAATAGAAAAGTTATTGTGTAATACAATTCAATTTTAGACAGATGAGTGCTAATTTAGCCTTCAAAGATGGCTTATAAGAGCATCAAAATTATCTTTTACATGTTTTATTGGCTGTTCTCACTTGGACAATCCGTATTTTCATAGCAAGACCGGCCATCGGTTTACAAACACTCTTTTTCTACAAGACGTTTTGACGCAATTTTATAAAAAAATGAGATGAAAGATTTTCATTGGATTTGCTGAATCATATATGGACACAGTTTCAGAAAAAGTATTACGTTAAGGGATTGAAATTCTATCGTCTTGGTACCTGTTTTGACGCGGACCAGAAATGACGCACCAATTTAGTTTTGCGTTTTATATTTCTAAACAAAAGCCGTGACGTCATCGATATTTACTATTCATAACATGATGGTGAAGGTCATATGACTACAACATAGATTCCTAAAACTCTGTCTAGAAATGTTATTATTGCTTGAATTATTAAAGATAGTGCAATGTTTGGGGAAACATGTGACATCTCCCCCCCCTCCTATTTGCAATATTTTATAACAAATAAATGCAGATTGTTGCCATGGATACACCAAAAAGAAATTATATTTTACCATTTTATATACTGGATATGAAATCTATGGAAGATTCTGATTACATACATATGCCCATATATGACACAAACAGTAAGCCTGATATTGCAAGAAAGCAATGAAAAGGGGATGGTAAAACTCATAAGGGCAAATTTTAGTATTTTTTCCTAACTGTTTATTGCTACTTCAAACTTGTTCAACTATTAAGTAGTGATGAGAGAAGTTTTAACACGTTATCAGGATTTAACACGTTATCGTAAACTAGTATTCAGAACTTTTAACACGTTATCATAAACTAGTATTCAGAACTTTTAACACGTTATCATAAACTAGTATTCAAAAATGTTAACACGTTGCAGATTCCCATCATGTATAGTCTCATTCTTGGTCCTGACCTCAGTTACATTTAATTTCTAATCTTTCTCGACTTCTTCCCTAGATACTACTTGTTTGTTCTTCCCGATTTAAAATAAAGATACTCTCACATATGCAAATATACTTCAGATAAAATACTTTTACATACCTTCAAAACTTCTTTTTCGTCAATGTCAACAACGACTCGTGTATAGAGATGATTTATGTCTATTTTTAATACTTTATACTTTAGGCTATTAATGCCATCAGTTTTGAAATACTTTTTACTGTCTTTCAGCATTTTAAACCTGTAATGAAGAATAAATGGAATGACATGTATCAATAACATACTGTGGATTCACTTATTTTCGTTGATTTCAATTTTCGCGGACTGAAGAAAATTGTGTTTTCGTGAATACTTCATTTAGTGGTTTAGCAAAAACCTTATTGTAAGCTTGAAATTCATTGTCAGCTGAACATTCCATTCGTGGTCTGTATTAACCACAGAAATCCGCGAAAATTGGTTTACAACGAATAATATTGAATTAACAGTTACTGTACTTAAATTCACTCAATAATAGTTCAAAAATACTGTTAATCGTATGCCAGAGATAGAATTGATTTTCTTTTTTGTCGTATTTCTTGATCTTTTTAATGAATCAAATCATAAGAGCAACTGTCTTGTTAGCTTCTGGAGGAATTCAAAACCTCGTTAGTCACGCTCACTTGAATGATTCTTGAGGTATAATTAGTTTCCTTTGATTTGTAGATTATTCTATAATTCTATGGACACCATCACGAATCCTTTGATCTATACGAGGTGTCTGTGTCTAAACTAATGACATTTTAACCACGTTTTAGATCGTCTGTCTGGTAAGTACCGAACGTGGCAGTTTTTATTTATGTATTATTATGATTTTGTTTAATTTTGTTGGTTACATCTTCTGACATCAGACTCGGACTTCTCTTGAACTGAAATTTAAATGTGCGTATTGTTATACGTTTACTTTTCTACATTGGCTAGAGGTATAGGGGGAGGGTTGAGATCTCATAAACATGTTTAACCCCGCCGCATTTTTGCGCCTGTCAGGAGCCTCTGGCCTTTGTTAGTCTTGTATTATTTTAATTTTAGTTTCTTGCGTACAATTTGGAAATTAGTATATGGCGTTCATTTTCACTGAACTAGTTTTTATTTGTTTAGGGGACAGCTGAAGGACGCCTCCAATGCGGGAATTTCTCGCTACATTGAAGACCTGTTGGTGACCTTCTGTTGTTGTTTTTTCTATGGTCGGGTTGTTATCTTTTTGACACATTCCCCGTTTCCATTCTCAATTTCATTTAATATCTATAGGTGGCACGGTAGTATATTTCATGACCAAAAGGCATAATGATAGCCGTTACAGAATTTTCAACACTTTCTTACACTGCCCACTTTTCTACATACACAGATAACTGAATTGCTCTCATTTTAATATTAAAAATGAATTTGAATACGCATCATGAAAGTTTACTTTTTTATACCTTAAAATACCTAAGACCACTAGCGCAGGGAATACAAAATTAAAAGATAAATTAGAAAAAAATCATTTTCACATAAATGTCAAATTGCAACCAAAACGGGTACGTATAAATTAGGTTGTTGGATGGAAACTTCAGATCCTAGCCCCAGTCATACTGTCACGTTTCAAGAGCTAAGTTTTACTACGTTTTGAAAGCGAACGAGGCGGGAAAATACGTTACGAAGCGTACCTAAATGTAGTGATCTAATGTTCAAAAATGGACCTTCCCCGTATGTTTTAAAAATTCAACAACAAACGCAGCGAAAAATGAAACGAACTAGAAACCTAGTAAATTCGTATCAAAAGCTTATCGGAACGTAACAAAACGTGCTTACTACGTATCGAACGTGGGTCTACACGTATAAGAACTAACAAAACGTGATAAGAATGCATCACAAACCTAGTAAAACATAGCTTTCAAAATAACGGGACATTCTAATTCAAAACGTAGTTGAAAAGTAGCATTTTAAAACGTAGTAAAACGTGGCAGTGTGACTGGGGCTTAGTATAAAGTGACCTTCTTCTATGATAATTCAAAAAAATAAGTTGGTAATTCGTCATTACCTCCCAGGATTAGCTTTATTTCCTGTTTCAGTTCCATGTTTAATCATCTTATAGCGAGCTATGTCCATAGCATAGCGGATTACTTTATATCCTGCGTTGTGAATTCTAAAAAAGAAGAAGAAAATCATAAAATAAAAATAATATGGAATATTGAGTTGTCTCTCTTTTCTCGGCTGTTAGGATAAATTTATGTTTCAATGTGCTTCATCATTTCATGTCTTCATCTTTTTGAAGTGTGACCTTGAAAAATGTAAAACAAGAAATGCCGTTCTTTTATATTTTGAGCACAAATAATAGAAAACTCAGTTAAAATAAAACAGGATAAAAATTGGTTCCCTTCTATATTGTTAAATTTGACTACAGAACTAGACTATTTACTGGATTTGTAATAATATGAGCAACACGACGGCTGACACATGTGGAGCAGGATTTGCTTACCTTTCTGGAACACCTACGACCACACCCAGTTTTTAATGGGATTCGTGTTCTTAATCTTTAGTTTTCTATGTTGTGCCTTGTGTGCTGTTATTTGTCTGTTTGTCTTTATTTTTTAACCATGGCGTTGTCAGTTTATTTTCGATCTATGGGTTTGACTGTCCCTCTGGTATCTTTTGCCCCTCTTGTTGTTGTTTTAATTTTTCGTGTAATATTTGTCCCTGGATGTTAAACAAAGAACACTCAATTAATAAATCACAATTTTTACACGTTTTGTATATGTGTTGTTGACTCCAGAATATGCATGTGATATGTGTCGCTTTACGCCTGCTCCTTACCTGTTCCACATATCATCGTCTTCACCTCCCCAGCCAAAATATCTGTTCGGAAACCCGTTGACTTTTTGGAACTGTTCCTTCGTTAAAGATGATACGCCTCCAAATATTGCAGTGTAAGGCAATCTAAAATAAATATCACGTGTAAAATCACATGTTATAACATTAAACGAAAATCCAGAAATACCAACAAGAATGAAATAGGTAACCTAAAAAAAAGAGAGGGAAAGTATAAACCTAACTGGAAAAAAGAGAGTACAGTCATCGAGAAGGATATGCGCATATGAAAAAACTAACATACACAACTAAAGCAAGGGAAATAATTTGATCAGCTATAAATTGATTTTTAAGAGGGGGTGGTGGTGGTAGGATGAACAATTTTGTTCTGCATTTCATTTAGTTGCAAAATCTGTCCTGCTTTTTTATTTATCACTATATTTTCTGTCCTGCCTTTTTTTTTATTAGTTTATAATGCCTTTTTTTTAAATAAATTGTCATGCTGTCTTCTTCTTTTGCAAAGTGTCTTAATGTGCCCTTTATTTTATTACTTAAAGCCATTTCCTGCTTTTTTTTCAAATTTCATCCTAGATCCCCCGTTTTGTTGTAATGTATTATTATGATTATGGGTTAATGAGCATTGAGTATAAAATTCATAACATTTAATTGTGGACGTACGTAATGGTGGACAAGGGTGATACTTAATGCAACCTCCGGTAACGGAAAGGGGCATACACATGTTATTCTCATCGTATTCTCACTGTAAAGACGTGTCTATAATCTAGCTGTAAAACAGTTCAGAAGCCTTCCCAATATTATAAGTTTTATGGTTCGCTACTGACCCCCTACGGATAGATGACGTCACCATGAACAGTAGATCTAGACGTGAAGTCATGAACCCCCTGTGAAATTTTCTAACCCCCTACGGATCCATTGGGTCAACACGTGACGGCGTTAAACCAATCACAACGTGATCATTGACCCTCTGTGCGATAAAATACCGTATAATTCTTACCGGTATTTGAATTTATCTACTGCAACTGACATATGTCTTGGTTGTTTTGGACAGTTGTAAATATTTTTGTCGTTTTCTGGAATCAAGTCCACATCATGGAAGACAAAACATTGATAGTCGTGTATCTTCATTGCTTCTGCATACCCAATATTCATCAGCATGGCACGGTTAAATTTCGAACTTCCATTCTGAAACGTTACAAAAAAAGTAAAATGACAAGAATACTGAACTCTGAGGAAAATTCAAACGGAAGGTCCCTACTTAAATGGCAAAATCAAAAGATAAAACACTTCAAACGAATGGATAACAACTGTCATATTTCTGACTAAGTACATTCATTTTCTTCTAAAGACAATGGGAGAATGAACCTGGTTTCAAAGCTATCTAAACCTCTCACTTTTATGATACTCGCATCAAATTCCATTATATTGACAACGATGCGTAGACAAAACAAATACAAATGTAGAAAAAAATAGGTAAAAATGTCAAATGTATGATATGATTATGGGTTGACATTTTCAAAACTATCTATATGTGCCTGACTCAGAATTTAAAATTCAATGTAATTGGTTGGTGTTATAACACCCAGTTGCAAATATTTCATGCATACTAAGAAATATGAGACGTTTAAACATTTTGTATTGTTGTTGTGTTGCTGTCTAGCTCGAACATGGTTACTCCACATTTCTATTCATTTATAAAATCAAAGGGACGTAAAACATTTCACAGAAATTTGACACAAGATTGGTTATCAATCTACTCATTTTAAAATTATAACATTTCACCGATATCTGCACAACTAGTAAAATTTAGTAAGTCTCTTATTCAGAGTCTAAAATTTTAAAATTGAAGTTAGAAGAACGCTGACTTTTATATGAATTAGAGTTGACCCCTCTAGTGAAACAAATACATTGGTACTTGGTCATACCTTTTGCACTCGATGGTAATATTAGTAAAACATTAATAATTATGATTAATCGCCCTCTAGGTTAACAAGACAACAATAATTATTAATGTATAAATACGTCATAATGCCCATCTATAACTCACACCATTATTATGACATTTATGTAAATACAAGTAGATTTGGTGTAAATGTTATTACAGAAACCCAACAGTAAACGGTGGTTAAATTGAACACCCGGAATTCCTCGAGGGAGTTCACATATATACAGTACAAGCTAGTCATTCTGAATAGCGGGTCTCTACAATTCTAATCAATATGTAAAATCTGTTAAAAATAAATTTTTGAGGGTTTCGTGTTGCTCTGTCCATAGTTTTTGATTTAATATATTGTAAGATAGAAAGTAGGGTATAGAAGGACTCTCTTTAGGCATTGTGGGATGCATAAATACGTTGCCATAGCTAGAAACACTAAGGATATAATGTCATTTGTCTGAACTCGGCCGATTCCGTACCTTCATCTTAGATAGAAGGAGAGTAGCGGAGTCACCCGAGGATTGCGGAATGGATATGTAGGACGATGAATATACCAACCCTTCTTTCAATTTGCTAAATAGAGTTTTTGACAAAGTCTGCATTAAATCTACTAACTTCTGGATAGATGTGCACATATTATAGACTCGTAATTTAATTATTTAAAAAAAAAAGATGTATGGCATTGCTGATTTGATTCTATGAGTAACAATTGTCACTGCCAACAATAAAATCTTCGAGGATAAGGGGTATGGGGATTGATCTACTTGATAAGAGATCATATGGATAAATCTGAATCAGGCATACAAGTAAAACGTTTGAAAAGTGCACATACGACAGTTTATTTGTTTTGTTGTTGCTGTTTGAATTCCTTTTGTATTTCTAAACACATAGAAATGGAAGTCAACAAAGAGCAAACCATTGAAAATAATGTTAATTTAACAATTTATTCACACGAAGAGACCCAGTCTATAAATTATCTGTCCCATTAGACACACGGGATAATAACATTTACAATTTAGGTAACATATGTTACCAGGACAATAAAAACATACCTTAATCGCTATAAGTTGCATTTCATATATTTGTACTATATTTGTATGATCGAAGCTATTTATTGAAGTGAATAAGGAAATGTATTTATTTTATATATAGTAGATTGGCAGGGGATGGTCCTGGCATTTTATTTTGAAAGAAAGGGGGCGGCGAGTTTTTGACGATTGCATGCTTTAAAATATATATTTAAAATATATATATATATATATCAAAGAGGGGACGTTGATGGAGGGGAAACCGCATTCTAAGCTCCTCTTGGATCCGCCATTGATTGATAGTTTAGTTGTCTTGTTTGGTCAAGTTTTTATTTCGTAAACATGTTTTTTGTTTAGTTTACGATCTCTCTGAATATAAATTACAGTATTTATGTGTAGCCAAAGTTTGTAATAACGCAGTGCTTTTTCAATTTGATCATATTTTTTTAAAAGAATCAAAAATGTAATAAATAGGTATTAATAAGCACCATTTTATAACTGTTAACATGATGGAAGTGAAGCATTTGTCAATTAAGGAAGGACCATTTGATATTCTTGGAGAGCCAGGCGGAGTTTATACGGATTCATTTTTCATTTTCATATGTAATATACAACGTAATGGGAAAGGGGAGGGGGGTCTTTAGTGCTCTGTTTCCAAATTTTATGTCCCTTTTACTCTAGTAATAGTGTATATGATAAATTTCATTTACTTTTCAAATGCAAACGAATTCAATACTTTATACTAGAATTTCAAAAACCAAGAGTTTCAATGTATTCAGTGACATGTTGAAGGGTGGTTGGTATGGAATGAAAAACGAAATGTCAGTCTATTTATTTAGGATTTGAATTCAGGACAAACAATTTTGCACAAAAATTCTCTCAGGCTATCAAATAATAAAACAATCATTCATATTGTCCTAATAGTACAAAAAAATAATACCAAATTAGCTGACTACAAGACCTGAACGTGTCCACCAGCTGTTATTGATTCGCTTATTTTGTTTGGTAGATATGATAACTGTTTATAATGTTTTTTTTCTTACAAGGAAGGATGTATAAGGAAATGCATTATATATTTTGTAAATTCTAAATAGAATTCTATTATTTTTTTTAAATTCTGTTAGTCTAGTTATTATAAGATTGGTTTTTAATTTTACTTACATATTTTGCTTAATAAGTAAATTTTCGTATTTTTCAATTTCTATGGCTGTAGGCGGGCGAACAATTTCGTGTGAAATTTATTTTTAAATAACACGGCGAGTGACAACTGCAGTCTATACACTCTTTAGCCCTCCGGAGCAGCATCAACATAATAGTTTGAATTAACTTCATACACATATCAATAAAAAGGGGGGTTCGGGGTTTGAAACTCCCCTTTTTATTTCTCGATTTTGTGAATTTGATATTAAACGTTTTATGGTGTTCCTAACACTCCCAACCATTTTTAATATGGTTTTATCCATGTCTGAACTGTACGACGTATAATTTTATTTGACTGCATTGCATATAGATATGGTATCAGTGTCAACGAGACAACTCTCCATCCAAGTAAAAATCTACAATTCAAGTAAACAATTATAGGTCAAAGTATGGCCTTCGACACGGAGCATAGGCTCACACAGACCAGAAGCTATAAAGGATCCCAAAATTACTTGTTTAAAACTATATAAACGGAGAAACGCACATACCTGTTCTACGACATAAATTCCATAATCTAACTCCTGTCGATAAAGTATAGGATGGATATTATATAAAAATGTCCGCAGTTGACTATCCCTGTTTCTGTATGGAATGATGATGGCAACACGATGGCGCGGGTAACAGTCGGACGGCTTTCCTCTTCCTCCATCTTGAACCCAGGGATACAGTCTATCTAAGTCAGAGTAAGTTGGGGAGTCGGAATATGTTGCTAAAGCACCAACTGAAAAAGAAAAAAGAGTATAAGTTATTTTATGGTTTTTTTGTTTTGATCAGCATTTTTCAAAAAACAAAGTCGAAAATACAGTTTAACCGTTTCGATATATCCGTTCGAAAGGCAACCAAGCTTCTGTCCAATTTTCGAAAGTTCCATGAATGTTTGACCCATTTACTATTGATATACAAAACTCTATTCACAGACTGAACCTAAATGTTGACGCCGCCGCCGACGCCGACATTTTGTTCTCACTGTTGCGACATTACTGTTGCAAGCTCGACAAAACAGCGTTATATTAAAATTTGATGAATCAAGTTTAACTGTTAAAATACTTTACCTACAGTGGCATATATTTCAATTAAAATTTAATTCTTTGTGACAATAACATAAAAAGAAACATTGCTATCTAAACAAGTCGGTATAATTATAAATCGTGCAGTAAAACTTAATGATAAGTATGAATGTTATTTATGAGTGTCTTAATGATTTTTCTTATTAAAGTTTTAGAAAAAAAACATTGATAAAAAATAAAATATTTTTCCTGTATATTATGTTAACGTTTGTAGTGAATGTTTTAACCGACAAAACACTCAAACCCACACAAAAGTTGAAAACTCGGTGACGTTCAAATACACTCATCATAGATATCAGGCTTATTATTTTAGGGGGAGGTCTCCTGTTTCATTTTTAGAAACCTATACTTTTATTTTACTATGATCTACTTGATTTAAATTTCCAATTATTTCTAAAACCTCCTAAATCCTTTCATATATATAGTGCTCACTTGACCCTGTAATTTTGCAATTAAGATTATTTTACATTTTATAATTGTTTGATTTTGACATGTAACAGTTTTTTTTTCTCGAGAAAACAGGATACTGTGGTTAAAATTCTCTAGCCGTGGGTCTAAAAATAAATTTGAGTTTTTACAATATTTTATGTGAATTAATAATGAACATACAAGTATATTTCAATATGTACATTAACAACGAGTAGTCTTGATAATACTCGCTTTCTATTTTTTTTTTTTTTCTTTTAAGAGTAAAATAAAATTCCGGGCATGTGTAGACATTTCTTCCCTCTCCATATATAAATGAATATGTACAAAATGTTGAATGCATTTGAATTATATCGTTTAATACATAAAAGTTATATTGAAATTTGAAATATTTTTGATTGTCAACGGGTATTATTTTGCAGTTTCTATTATTTGTTTGTTTCTTCTGAGAAAAATATATAATCTTTTATATGAAGTTGTAATTGCTCAATTAGTTTACCAATTTTCTAAAACCAGCTTAAGTGTTAATTCTGTTTTCATGATCCTGTAAGTTTATATTCTACTAGAACACACCCGTGATATATCGGGTCCTTGACTGAATTAAGTACATAACTATGTGTATTATCTGAAAAAAAGTCATGCCGATTTTAAGATGCACAGTTTTCTCTGCTTTAAAAAGCTTTCTATTTGAACCCGTCGACCTGGAACTTAGCAAAATCCTAAATACACCGTATGGTGGTGCGCCTGTTAAATGCGGAACGTACAGATAAGTTAATATGTAACAGCAATCGGAACAACTCGGCCTTTCTGGATGCACGAAGAAATAACAGCTATTGTACTGCGTAGCGAGAATGGCCGAGTAGTTACGATTGATGTAACAGGTGAATATACTATTGGTATCGGTATCGGATTTTTACCTTATGACTGCTGACAAATTGGACCTCGTTCTTTTAGTATTATAGATTGGACAAGATGCCAATGAGACAGCATCCGATTGAATGACTTTTAAACAGGCATTTAAAAATCAGACAGTTATCTAGTACTATTAGTTATATTTAGTTGGTTTGGTTGTAAGATCGTTTTCAGTATCTGCAAGACAAGAAGAGGTAGCGGGGTGGATTAGCGCTCACAATAGCTTCTTTTTGTTTGCCTTCTGCATGTCATTTGTGAGTTTCGGTTTATTGTTATAAAATACATGTGGCATACATTTTGTCATGGCGGTGCTTTCTTAAAGCGTTGTATAAGATATTGATGTTGCTATAATTTTTTTAAAGGTTAAACGGTGATCTACAGTTTTAAAATCATTTCGGTCATTTGCCGGTTATGCGAGTATTTGATTATATTACTTCTAGATTTATTTTCGTTTTACCCTTTGCTTATTTTATGCCATTATTGTTTATAACATTAGGATTTTTTTTATGTTAAAACGACGTAGAATGTGAAAAAACAATTTACACTGTACTAGTGAAACAGATAAATCTGATCATTTGTGATGTTAGACTTCTATTCCAGATTAAACTAAACTAGTTTCCAGATTTCACCGGTTTTATTTAATTTTTCATGTTAATGGTTGTTTTTTTTACATAACTTTGCACACTTAAGGTGGTAGACCTGGGGTAAGGGGAATAACTCGTACACATACACTTGGTGTCATTGATGCGTTTTATTACGGCCCTTAATTTCAAGCATCTGTGTACACAGATCGTTTACCTTGGATACTGTGACAGACGCTGATTAACAACAATGAGAGGTTTGTTCCAATCGAAAATAAAATCTAAACGCTCGAACTTTTTTAAAAATTTAAACAGGTCTATAAACTTACAAAACACTAATGACCATACGTATGTAAAACATAATTACATCGATATCGGGGCTGAAGAGGAAGTGGAGGATGAAATCGAAGGAATGGTGATAGACAATGATTGGCAAGTTGGCAGACGCATCGTAGAATTGGGTGTCCTGGCGGAAAAGATGTACTGTTGTAGGTGCAATGTTCCTTTGCACCTGCATGATACCATCCATGAAAGAACAACAGGATTTGGCAGTTATCTCCACATAATGTGCACCAACCAAGAATGCCGAACAGTGACAGATGTGCCAACTGGAAAATTCAATATCACTGCCAAGATAGTTATAGGTAGATAATTAAATATCTCAATACTTTTTTAATCAAAACTTATTTCTATTTTTGTACAGATAAAGGACATACCCCCAATGCATGTAAACAGCGTACTACGATAAGCACACCTTTTTCCCCGTTTTATCGCTATATGTTTATTACATTTAATACAACTCTTGTACATTATCGTGTACATTTCATATTTCACCCCACAAAAGTAGAAAAATGTTGCATACATATCTTCAGATTGTATCTGTAGATAATATTTTAGAGAAGATGAGATTGACTTCTATAAATTTTAAATACATAATTGTGTGTATAGTTACTTCCCCTGATTTTTTCCCATTTGAAATTGTCTTCCAAATTTCGTTTCAAAAAAATCTTTTACAATAGGTTATCTATAAGAAAAGATATTTTCAAGTATCAAAAAGATAAAATGATTGTTCAAAGTTCATATTTAAATTAATAATTGCAATGAATGTTATTAATGTGCAGTATATTGTTTACATAAATGAAAAAGTTATAAATTTCCTTTGTCAAGTAGGGTAAGTGAATGAGTGAGTAAGCCAATCAAGGTTGATTAAAAAAACTTCCATTAGTCATTCTTACATATGTCTAGCTGTTCTTAAATTTAATCCCTAGTTTGCTGTTTAAATTGTGTAACATCATAACATAACTCTAGTTTATGTAAAATGAAAAAGGTGAAACTACAAGGAATTTTATTTTTAAAGTTTGAAAAGTTTGAAAATGAATTTCATTTTCAAAGTTTCAAAAGTTTCAAAGCTTACCAAAATTTATGTGCCAGTTCTTATACTACTATTTATAGTAGTCTCAGGCCAGTTTCAACATTTTTTTAAATATGTTACTGCCAGTTTTCTTTTAATACTCTTTAAAACTTTTCCTTTTATTTTGTTCAAGTTTCTAAGTTTTTATTAAATCAGGAAAATCAATACAAGTATAATGATGTCTTCCCCCACATTAACATGATATTACATCACATAAATAAATATATATTATGTATGACAAAATATCAAATCAAGGTTTAATGTTGCAAACAGTTAGTACATGTAAAGGACCACATCAAAAGTTAAATGTAGGATGAAAAACTTAATTTACATATTTTTTTTTCATCCCTAAGTAATTAGTAAGTAATTTTTATTTGTTTGAAATTTAAAATTACCGGATTGACACCAAGCAATACAAAACATACAAACATATATATATATATATATCATATCAAATTCATAAACATTGTATACATATAAAATAGAAGATGTGGTATTATTGCCCATGAGACAACTATCCACAAAAGACCAAAATGACGACAAACATTAAAAACTATAGGTAACCGTACAGCCTTCAACAATGAGCAGCTTCTGAAATAAAACTATGTCATTTTCTGATAGTTTTGACACCAAAAACTTAATCATGTAAAATTTGGAAACACATTTATATTATACAAATATTTGTATTTATTCTTGCCTTTGATATAGATGTTCTCATTTAATTTGTATCAAATTAATTGGTATTATCAATGAAATGCCAAATGAGGATTCAGAAGGGGGGGAGGCCTTACATTGGAAAAAATTTGGTTGATAATATAGAGGAGCACTGAAGTGTGACTGGAGTGGTCCCCTTATGTAAGTCAGCCCCCCCCCCCCCCCCCCCCCCCCCCCCTCTTGCATAAAGTTCTGGATCTGCCACTAAATGCTATTGTACTTATTGCTAGTCTTATGAGAATAATTATAAAAATTAGAAAATGTGGTATGATTGCCTAAAAGATAACTTTCAATCAAAGACCAAAGGATGTAAAAGTTAGCCGCTGTGGGTCACTGAACAGCCTTCAACAATGAACAAAACCCATAACACATAGTCATCTATAATCTAAAATGTCAAGAAATTACAATAATTGTAAAATATATGAATTCAAACTTATGTATGAAATTCCATTGTTACTGAACTAGTATACATGTACATATTTGCTTAGGGGCCAGCTGAAGGACGCCTCCGGGTACAGGAGCTTCTCACTACATTGAAGAATCATTGGTGGCCTTCGGCTCTTGTCTGCTCTATGGTGGGGCTTTAATACATTCCCAACTTCCTTTCTCAATTTTACATTTTGTACAAAACAAAGAGTTATATGTACCGGTAATCATATACATTTTGTACTATTAATTCAAAATGAATTTCCTTCTATTTATGTTATGAAATAACTCATGTCAATAAGCTAAAACCAATTTAAATGTAATTTTTGTTTCATAAAATGTTTTCTTTCATGTAGGAATGATACATGCTGGCCTAGGATATGCACAAATAAGAAACTTTCTGACAGAGTGTAACTTGCCAGTGATGAGTAAATCTTGCTTCCAAAAACATGAGAAGAAAATTGGAAAAATCTTTGTGTCTGCTGCTGAAGAATCATGTAAGAATGCCCAACAACTGGAAAAGGAAATTTCTGCAGATAAGGTAATACTACATATCATATTATAATAAATTTGACTTTACATTTTAATCTACTGCTGGACCTCTTTCAAAGCTGACTTATACATAATATCAAAATAAGAAAAAGTTGTAGCCAATGAGACATCTCTCCACAGAATACCAAATTACACAGGAATTATCAACCACAGGTCACCCTACGGCCTTTAAAATAAACAATGAGCAAAGCCTATACTGCAAAGTCTGCTATTAAAGACACTGAAATTACAAATGTAATACTATTCAAGATTTATTTATTCAATTATATATATATATAAAATACTGAAGAATATTTTTCTAGACATTCAATGCGTTGTTTCTTCAGTGGGAGGGACCTGACAAACTTACATCTTGTACACAAAAAATATAAACTTATAATTTTTTTCCTTATCTGCATAGTATCGTCTATTCTAGAGGATCTGGTACAATTCAGAAAATTTACTGGTTGATCTTTTTTTTTAGACTTCTATATATAATAAATATATATATATATATATATGTTAAATATTGGGCTGAAACAGATCAATAAATTTATTTCAAAAGGAATAATAAAATTTGTAAATTTTTGACTGTTTTTTTTTTTTTATAATTCTTTTATATGAAGCTAAAATGAACAATATAAATTTAAGAAATTTAAACAATTTGTTAACTACCTTATTGCAATGACTAATTTAAAAAAAATCATGAATTTTAGGAGTTGGAGCTTGAGGTCAGTTTTGATGCAGGTTGGCAGAAACGGGGATCCGGATTTAATTACAATAGCTTAACAGGTAAACTTGACTTTGTAAAAGAGGGATGAAAGATACCAGAGGGGGACATTAAAACCCATAGATCAAAGATAAACTGACTACGCCATGGCAATGATGGATAAATAAGAAAAAAGTTTTCACTTTATTTAACTTTGCATTAATTATTTATATTTGTTGGTACAATTTCATTGGTGAAATTGTCTAAAAAGATCAAAACCTGTTATCACAATCCGATACAAATACTATATAGATATAGGAAGATGTATAGTATATATATAAATTTCAATTATTAATGGACACTGGGGTATCCAGGGGTTGGAACCAATCCCCCCCTTTTTTTTAAATGGCTGTATCCGCCCCTGATGGGTATACAACAAACTACATGTTCATTCAATATTTCACATTATATGACATACAATATATATATATATGTTTTATGTATGAGATTCTCACTTATATATCAGTATACTAGTAGTACTACCAGCTGGTCAACCTAAAAATAATGTAATGAATGAACATTTGTAGACCTGCTAGCTTAGATGCATTTCGATTCAAGTTCACAATATTTAATACAGAATCAGATGTTATATACAAATTTAGACTATTGATTCATGTTGACAAATATTTCTACTGTTATAGAGAATTTCTATACTTCATAGAAGTACTAAGTATATATACATGTATACAGTCTCTATTTTAGATTTATTGAGTTTTATTCTTTCTGGCTGACTGATCCAATCCTACATGATTTTCTATTCATATTTTAAATAAATATTTAGTCTATTTCTAACAAATAAAATTTCTACCAAACTATGTAATTTCAAATTGAATTACAGGACATGCTTCAATGATAGGAAAGCAAACAGGGAAAGTGACCTGTTATGATATCAGAAGTAAAAGTTGTAAATTTTGTGAGCATCATGAGGGAAAGAAAGACACAGTTCCAAGTCATGACTGCTGTAGAAATTGGTATGGGTCTAGCAAGTCTATGGAACCAGATATGGCTGTTTCCATGGCACATAAGATGAATGATAATGAATGCCCGATTGATGTAATTCATGCTGACAATGATTCTACTACCATGTTAAAACTGAAACTGGACTTTGAAAACTTGAAGAAAAAGGACGACCAAAATCACACTACAAAGGGAATAACAAAATCACTGATTGAATTGTCTAAAAGGTAATGAAAGTTATGTTTTCAGTCATATTGGTTTTTTGGGCTCTTGTCTTAGCTATGAGGATCTAAAAGGGGATTCTTTTTTTTATGCAATTTTCTTTAATTTTCAGCACCTCATTATTCCCTAATCTTTATTATTTTGTCCATTCCTCTCTATTCTTTATTTGTTGCCCATAATTTTCTATTCTATAAGCCCTCATTAACACCCTCACCTATGTTGAGCAAATCAAATTACAACATTTATTGTTCACTGGATTGGCATTTCAGTGGGCCAGTGGTGGATCCAGAAATTTTCATAGGTAGGGGACCACTGACTGCCTTAGAGGGGACACTCTGGTCACCAACAGTGATTTCCTATATAATCAACCAAATTCTTCCTCTCAGAAAAAAGGGGTTCTATTTAGGTTCAATCAATCAATATTAGATAAAAAAGAGATTTTTCATCCCTGTGCAGTTTTAGTCAAACTAACTTTAATTTAATTATTCATTAAACACCCTGATTTTAAGTTACAACTGATGTAATGATAAATTATATGATTTTGTAGGCACAAGGAGCTGAAGCCAGGAGAGGTAATTCCCTATTTGAACAGATGTTTCATGTATGCTATAACACAGAACAGCAGTAGTGAACTTGAAATTGATGAGGGTCTTTCCAGAATTGTTCCCCATGTCTTTGGAGATCATGAATTGTGTGGTGCAGTAGACTGGTGTACATTTAAAGATGATCCTATATCTTTCAAGTATGCATGACTAATGATGATTTTTTATGGTTCTTTTTATATTGGAACATTGCTGTCTTATTCACATCTAACCACATCACTTTTTTACCTGAAAACCTTTATATTTTCAGGCGTGGATCCAGCCATTTTAAAAATGAGGGGTTCCCAACCCGGAGTAAAGGGGGCTTCCAAGTATATGTCCCCATTCAAATGCTTTGATCTTCCAAAAAAAGGGGTCCAACCCCCGGAACACCCCCCTTGTACTTGAGGTTTTCTGCTAGCAGTTAGGTCATTTAATTTTTGCAAATTTTTAATTGTAATGAAAATTAAAAAAAAAAAAAAAAAACTAGTTCATATAAAAATAACTTTAAAAAAAATAATTATAGTTCAACTGTACAAACAAATGCTAACATTATTAAATATGTAAACATTTATTGTATATAAGATATAAGAAGATGTGGTATGAGTGTCAATGAGACAACTTTCCATCCAATAACAAATTGGAGAAAAAAAACCTAATCTGTAAAAGTATGGTCTTTGACACAGGGCCTATACACATTTTTACCTAGTCATAAATGTAAAAAAATAATAATCATATTCAGCTAAATGACATATGTCATCTTAATCTGTTATTACAAACTATAAGCAGATAGGGCATATATCCTTATGCAATACAAATTTTACATACATTCATGTCAATACCAACCATATTGAACACATTAGTAATACTTGTGTAATAGTTTAGCTTGATTAAATTACCTTAAGATTTAAAGAAATTTTGTTTATTTAGATATAAAAGTCTTCCTAATGGAAAGCCTCTGATTAGTGAAGATTTGAGGAGAGATTTAGAGAATCTTATAGAGAAATATAAGAGCAAAGCATCTTCACTCAGAAATTTAGGATCCACACAGGCTAATGAGAGCTTCAACCATTCTGTAGCAACGAAAGCTCCAAAATCCAAGTGAGTAAAGTTTCTATAATATTGTTAAGTTAAAAATAGAAATAACACATGTTTTTATTATGGCCAGAACTATTATTAGGGTTGCTCCTGAATAAGAAATTTTAAGGATTTTTTTTTCTGTTATTATTTTGAATATTATTATAGATAGTGATAATTTGTAAACAGCAATATATGTTAGCAAAGTGAGATTTAAAAATAAGTCGCCTTTACAAAAATGCACATGGTCAAAGTTAACCATTTCTTGTAAAAAAAAAATAAAACTTTTACAAATGCCTTCTCGGAAGCCTGAAACAACTGAGACAAATTTAACGAAAACTTGGCCACAAATAATCATTAGAGTATTTAGATTTTTAAAATATATCCATTGACCCTGCCTGCAAACCAAAATGGCAGACATGGCTAAAAATAAAACATTGGGAAAAAATGCTATTTTTTACTTTTAATTTCTAAAACTATAGCAAAAGTATAACGGCTGTATTATTGGATGCATCAATTGTAAATGAAAAATATCATGTGAGTGACACATGTTTTTATATTTCAGACACTATGGTGGTTCACAATCCCTGGCAAGTAGAGTGTCATCAGCTGTGCTTCAAAAGAATGAAGGTTACAATTACTTAGAACAGGTAAATGTGAATTTTTGTAGGTTTTCATAATTCTTGATAAATCTAAGAAAAGCCATTGCTACCTTTTGTAGCCGACTATACAGTTTTGGTATCCTCATTGTTGACAACTGTAAAAATGCCTATAATGACTTGAATCCACTTTGTATAAAATTTAGCAATATATTGTCTTATTGACAATCATACCACATTTTGTTTTTACAAATTTATACATAATCATTTACAATTTATTTAAGGAATGACTGTAATATTTTTTCTGTCTATGAAGAAAATATAACATAAAAAATTTGATGCACACTAAATAACTCGCATAGCAGGTTATTTAACAGTGTGCACCAATTTTTTTATGTTATTTTGAATAGACAGAAAAAATATTACAGTCATTTCTTATAATTTAATTCTAAATTCCATTTTAAACCGTAGAAAACCATGAAAAAACATTGATGATGTCATGGTCACATGACTAAATTATGTCTATGGGCTCATAAAAAAATAACATCAACTGATCAGAAGACATGTTAAAAAATGTACATTCAAAATTAAATTATTTTCATAAAGTTTTACATCAGCATTACTACAATTGAAATGGTTACTTCCTTTATTTTTAGGGGTATGAGTGTGCCCCAAAATAGGGTCCCTTTTTCATGCCCGGCTGGTTAGAACAGGGTCTTCTTTTTCATGTCCAGCTGGTTAGAACAGGGTATCTTTTTCATGCCCTGCTGGTGAAAACAGGATCTTTTTTAAACAAAGTATTTGTCTAGAACATGACCATTTATTTAACTTTTTATGGAGCAAAAGGAGTTGATTAGAATTTTTTTTTTTTTTGCTTTATTCTTAATCCTTGTTGAATTGTATGATTGTAGTAAAAAAACGTGTCTAGAACAGGGTATACATTTTTTGAGCGGGTCTAGAACAGGTATACATTTTTTGAGCCTGTCTAGAACAGGGTATACATTTTTTGAGCCGGTCTAGAACAGGGTATACATTTTTTGAGCGGGTCTAGAACAGGGTATGTTTTTCAATGTTTACTAGTTAGAACAGGGTTTCATTTGGCATAGTTATACTTAAAGGTTAGTCAGTAGCCCCCAGGGATACCATGCAGCAAACTTTTTGCTTTTGTATAAGCATATGATTCTTACTAACTGCGACTTTTTGAGGTTAACCTTTAAAATATTTACTACATAATATTTTTTGCTTTGTTTGCCTCAGTTTTAATTTAATCATTACATTTGCCTCACATACATGACATACAAATGTGTCAGTTATAAAAATTTTAATCTGTAATTCTTACATCATAATATTTCAGATGAATGAAGCTGCACTTCTTTCACCTGGAGAATATACAAAAAGTATTGCAAAGAAACTTGATTCAGAAAAACTCAAGAGAAAGATTAAGAGGCAAAGTCGTGAGTTCAAGAAAAAACGGACTGAACTAAAGAAAAAAAGGAATAAGAAAGAAAGGCGACTAAATATTCATGAACCGGTTTCATATCAATCTGAAGTTGCAACAATAGGTTTATCAGATACTGAGGCCATTACTATACCATCGCCTTTGAAATTGGACGGCACAGAATCCTTCACATTTTTTGATCTTGAAACCACAGGTTTAAGTAGAGTAAGTGATATTACTCAGATAGCAGCTGTACATGATAAGAAATTATATCAATCTTACGTTTTACCTAGATGCGATATTTCATTTGAAGCCTCAAAAGTAACCGGAATAACCTGCTGTCTGGCTAAAAATAAAATGTATGTGCACGGAAAAGAAGTGGATACTAAATCCCAATATGAATCATTATTAGATTTTATTGAATTTTTAAAAACAATTCCAAATCCAATCCTTGTTGGACATAACATATGTAATTTTGACATGGCAATTTTGTCAAACAAATTGAAGGAATTCAATTTATTTTCTTCATTTTGTAATGTAACTTCAGGATTTCTTGACACACTTAAATTAGCAAAAAGGATTTTCCCCCGAAATGAAGTAGACAATTACAAACAATCAACTCTTATTTTAAAGTATGTTGGTATGGAATACAGTGCACACAATGCCATAGAAGATGTACAGTCCCTTCAACATTTATTTCACCAAAAAATGAAGAATAACTGTAAACATATCGATCTACATAGCATTTACTATTGCAGTTGCAAATCTACTTATGACAGTTTAGTGCAAAACAAAACTGTGAGCAGAGATACTTGTATGAGACTTGCAAAGAATGGAATATCTTTATCCCACTTACAGATAGCTAACAGTAGAGATGCAAACGGAATTAAATTATTGTTTCAAGAGTTCAACATTCCTACCAAAACTGCCTCTATATTTGTTTCTGCTTTTGCAACTGAACAGTAAATTTCAATAGTCATGACGAAAGAAGTTTTTGTTACAGGAATGCTGTTATCAGATTAATATGCACAGAATGTTTGAACTTGTCATAATGTACACCATCAGGTTTATAATGTATCAATTTATATTGTGTTTTGTCTTGAAAAGATATATTGGTTATTCTTTTCTATGAGCTAAATATCTTACTTGATTAATCTTTTTTATAAACTACATTTGTAGTAACTGCACTTAAATTTGTAGCATACATATTTCAAAACAAAAAGATCTATCTGAGAAATATTCACATTAAATTTTCTATACAGCTAATTTGGAAACCTCAGAACTAGAATTCATTGTGATAGGACACCATTAATACAGTAAGATTTGTATGCCCCACCTACAATAGTAGAGGGGCATTATGTTTTCTGGTCTGTAAGTCTGTTCGTCCCTCGGTTCATTCGTTTGTTAGTCTGTCTGTCCCGCTTCAGGTTAAAGATTTTGGTGAAGGTAGTTTTTGTATGAAGTTGAAGTCCAATCCACTTGAAACTTAGTATACATGTGCCATATGATATGATCTTTCTAATTGTAATGTCTAATTAGAGTTTTGACCCCAATTTTACTGTTCACTGAACATGGAAAATGATAGTGCAAATTTCAATTAAAGTTTTTTGGTCAAGGTAGTTTTTGATGAAGTTGAAGTCCAATCAACTTGAAATGTAGTATACATGTTCCCTATGATAAGATCATTCTAATTTTAATGCCAAATTAGAGAATTTATTCCAATTTCATGGTCCACTAAACATAGAAAATGATAGTGCGAGTGGGGCATCCGTGTACTGTGGACACATTCTTGTTTCATATTTTTTGGAAAGTCTATGCATGTATGTACATGTATATATATCTTTACTGCAAAGTGATAACTTTTTAAAAACTACTTCTAAAGGTGTGTGGCAAAATATTTATAAAGTCCTTTTAACAAACCAATTCTAGGCAAGCAAGCATGAACTTTCACATTGGAATCATTTCAAGAAGTTTGAGTTTTTTATGTTTTGTAATAAATATGAAATTACTATATATTGTATGCCAATGTGATTTGATGATAGATATGAACTCAATTTACTGTCAGTTAGTTTTGTTATAATGTTCATTCAATCATATTTTTTTATGATAAATAATAAAATTATACCTTCTCAAATGGCATACATACTAACTTAGGAATTCTATTTTTTTAAATTTCATTTTGGCTTTATCAAATACATGCATTTAATTTTAGCAGAACATGATTTGCAGAACAGGATGCAACCCTCTGGCGCACCTTGAAAAGTCGTAAGGTTGTAAGTCCCTGGCGTAGATGGAATAAGCTCGTAAACTTGAACTGCTGCAAATCATAGTGTGGGGAGAATTGGAAATTTTATTTTAAAAACTGGTGTTTGATGAGTATGTATGTTGTTTGGGTGTTTGGTGAATTATATCATTAGTATATTCAGTTATGTTTTCTTGACTTTTTCTCTTTAAACACAAACACTGTTTAAAGGATTAAATATATAGTGTGCTTCACATTTTTTCATGTTTCAGTTACTCAAAGAATTCCGTGAAAACAAAAATTTGATTGATCAATGTTGATATCTTACATTTGTACTGCAGTTTAAAAAAAAATCCCAAAAACTAAATATATTGGATGGCAACGACTAGACAGCATTTGTTTACCCTTTGTATGCTGTTGTTGCACCCTGCTGGAACTAAAGAGTATATTGTTATTATAACAAACTGTTATATTTGAAACATATATACTAATTCTACTGAGATAATGAGAACTTTCAACATGTTCAAACTGCATATAAAAAAGTAGTGAAATATTTTTATTTTTCTCTTGGTAAGTGACACATTTAGATCAGATCTCGTGCAGACAGGCTTGGGATCACTTTCTATATACCATGGGTAAAGAAAGATGTGGTGTGAGGGCCAATGAGACAACTCACCATCGAAATAACAATTTAAAAAAGTAAACCATATAGTAATGTATGGCCTTCAACACCGAGCCTTGGTTCACACCGAACAACAAGCTATAAAGGACCCCAAAATTACTAGTGAAAAACCATTCAATCGGGAAAGTGATAGGACGTGCCCCTGGAATAGGTCACCTTTTCAAGTCTGAAAATATGTGAATAAGTTGAGAAAACTATCAGAAATATATGGTAAGGTAAATAAGTTTTCATAACTTTGTCTTTATTGGTGTTCATGTTTTTATCAACCAATTTTTGACATTTTTGGTTTTCCTCTTCTACATGTACTACATTCATGACATTATACATCACAGGATACTCAAACAATATGGGAAAAGGTAACATTTTACCTAGGCAATACATGAAAAGGTTTACATTTTTGTTAACCTAAATTTTATGAAAAGGATGGGGTAAAAGAAACACAGCGACACCTATCAATTGAGTATTGAAGCCTCCCTACCCCCCCCCCCTTTTTTGCCCCATCTTGAGCAGATAGGTTGCAGATTTGAATAATGCAGAAAGGGACATGCAGACTTGAAAAATATGATATAATGGATTACAAATTCAGCAGTCTTACCAAAATCTTATGATCATCATATGGATGCAACTCTGAAAAGTCGGATCAAAATCTGAAGTCTTCAGATTCAAAACTGTTCAAGTCCTAGCAATTATCGGCCTATTGCAGGTTGTGCTCTTGTGGGTAATATCTCAACTACTATCAAAATACTAGCTAAAGCTAACAATTTACTCACATTAGCACACAGAAAGTATTTTGAAAGTGAAGGATTGGGTCCTTGTTGGTGTACACAAGTAAAAAAATATGACGGAGCGGTTGTAGTCCAGGGGAATGAAACCAATGTCATTGTGATAAAACGAAATTTTACACTATTTATGTTTGGGCCTATGTAACTTAGTTAATACATAAGTGGAAGAAGGATGTGTCACAAACAAACTCACTTATGGAGTAACTTATACGGTAAATGCATAGATTTTATCAAACTTCCACTCAAGACGCTTCTTTCTTGGCACCCTCCCCCTTTTTTTCTACGTCCGGGGTCCGCATGTTGAAGATAACTACTATTAGAAATGAACAACGGAATTATCTTATATATATATTCATTGTGTTAAGCAACATCTTGAACTGTTATACCATAAATTATGGCTATGAGGGTTTATAGATGTCAATTTTGGTTATTTTCTTCAAAAAACCCTATTTTAGGGGGTCCATTTGGTCACTTCGATCAAATTTTTCGTAAAATTTCAAACGGTGAAAATTTATAAAAAGTTGTCATATGAAAAATATATGACTGATAAGTGTTCCAGTAGTTTTATATGCAAATTAAACGACAAAATATTTTTCCACATGTATTTATTTATAAAAAGTGTCAAATGAGACTTACCCAAGTTTTGCATGTATCTGTTAGTTCCTACCTTACATTTTATTAAAAAATATCACATATGCCTATTATAGGTTATATTTACTTTAGAATATGATACCATAATACAATCAAATAGTAACAGCCATAATTTAGGCCGTGCATTTTCTCGAATATATGAATATATTTACCTATTGGTATTTTGGACTGGCTTAAATGATGGCCGAAATTGACCATATTCAATCAATTCTAAAAATAGAACTAAACGGTCAATTTTGTTTAAACTTGTCCAGAACATGTATTGAGGCATACCTATTGATTGGTATAAATTTAAAAAATATTAAGTCATTTTTTGGTCTGGTGTTGTCTCTTTCATTTTTTTGTTCTTTAGGAAGTTAATAAATCAAGTTTCACCTTAACATCCCTTCAAACATAAAAAAAATAATATCCAAGATAATTCTGTCTCTGAAAATGTAAAAAAAAATCGAAATTAAAATATTTTTAATGCAGTATCTTTCTTTATATGTTGTTATTTTGGTGAACTAATACAAATAATGTTACAATGATTAGTAGATAATTGTGTAATATATCGAAAGCTGGTTTTATTTGAATTCATAAAGGTCTTAAACCAAAATAATTCTTTCAAAATGGTAAATTATTGAATCAATTTTAACACTTTTGACCATGCATATATGTTTTTACAATTCTAACTTGGTGCTGTGAATTGCATTCAATACAGCATTCATTTGGTCCAAAGGATTGATCCTGTTGAGTTTTAATGTGTTAAAAATGTTAAAGACCTGTAGTGCAGCCACTGCCTGTTAACTGACAGTTTGAAAATTAAGATATCCATTTGCGTTTCCCTCGGTTTAAGTTCGTTACCCCAATTTTGGTTTTTTTCATGGATCTATGAGTTTTGAACAGCGGTATACTACTGTTGCCTTTATTAACAAGAAAAATGTCGTTAAATTTTCTTGATTTCTATGTAAGGGAATGAATTTATATTTAATCTAGAGCTTAATCGTGTTGAAATATTATGTTTGAGGAATTTTTATATCTGCAATTCATGCGTTATCTGTTCGTTGACAATTTTTATAACATAAACGGTACCAAATTCCTGCACCAACTTTGAAACTCATTGTACAAGGAATTGTTCTAGGTTTTCTTTAGAGCAAAAAATGCATTGACCCATTGGCTGTAACTCATGAAAACTTGATAAGATCAAAGCATTCATGTGTCCACACTTGTTAATAAAGTCATTATTCAAGCTTTCATAAAAAGACTAAATGGAAATTTTTGACAGAAAGTCGAGTAATGAAATATAAAACTTATCCTTTCAAAATACAATATGTTGTGTATGTACAACTGTTTGAAGATATGATACTAACACAAATGCCTATTCAATATATACCTTGAATAAAATATCTAAAATAAATTGAAAGCTTTATATCTTATTTTGAAAGGCTGATAAAAAATCATATGTACAATACTAATTAAGAGGGTTTGTACCAAAGTTGTTTAAAATGTTGAATGGATGATCCATTACTTGTTTTTCCTCGATCTTACATGATATAATTTTTTTGAAACACTGGTGTGGTATGTTTAAAAGTCAACTAAAGATACACCATTCAGAAAACTTGCTCATAAAGTTTCACCTTCAACACTAACTAATAACAACACCATTCATAAACTTGTTAATATTACATTTGTGCCAATCAACCAAAGATATGTTTTTATTGTCAAACCTATGTGTCAATGTAATTAGTTTTAGTTTGTAAGGGACGACATCAAAAGGCAAATGTAGGATAAAAAAACTTAATTCACATAGTTTTTCACTGATCCCCCTTCTTAAATTAATTTAGGAAAAAATGATTTACCTATATCAATATATGTAAAATAAATCGATTTTGGATTAACATAACTTGAAGCAATGTTGCCCCCCCCCCCCCCCCAAAAAAAAAAACCTATTCGATTTAAGTTTGTTTATCCTACATCGATCTTTTGATGTCGTCCCTAAACTTGATCTGATTTTACTCAATCGATTTATGAATGTCTAACAGCGGTACACTTCGGTTACCTTTATTTCATTACGAAAATATGGTTATGTTCCGGACCATATGAGTATTTGGACCATACGCGTATGGTCATGACCATACGGGTATATACTCATACGGTTCGACCATACACGTATGGTCAGACCGTACGCGTATGGTCGGGGTAATTAACAGGTATACTTAACTCTTCATATAACCCTTCTAGTTGTCATGTCATTGAAATGAAAACCTACACAAGGTCATTCTATAATAGATCTAAAAAATAAATTTAAAAATAACAAAACTATCAAAATAAAATAAGCAGATTCACACATTAAATTTAATCACTTAGTCTAGTCAAAACTATTGTAAACACATTTTTGTTCATGACCTATATGTTAGTACGATTGAATTGCAAAATGTTGACTTTCAGTTATATCTTAATGAACTGTTACACAAAAAGTCAACTGTTTTACTATAAACTGACGTAAAGGTCGACAGGATAAAGAAACTTTATATAATTAGCATTAGCAGTGCAATATTCAGAATTTTGTATACTTAATAAACTTGTTTTTGTTTAAAAAAAAATGAATGACGTCACTGGCAAGGACCCGTGGTTAATTTTCAAAGTTGTCTGGTGATAGAATGTACTATAGTCATGTTACGATATTGGAGATCAAGAGCTGGTTAAAACACCGTAGACACATCGGAATGACCCAGGACCAAAGAAAAGCTTTGGTACCGTGTGGAGATGAATGTCACACTACGTATACATGAAAAAATACAAGAAGCGATGAAAACTTATTTTGGCATCAATATTTCATGTTAATTAAATTGTAAATAATACATTTGCTTGAAGCAATAGTTGTTTTTTATGATATTTTCTAATTCATATTATTAGTTTTTTGTATCTATATGGTCCAAATACTCATAGGGTCCGGCCCGTTTATAACCAAACGAGTATATACTCATATGGTCCAACCATACGCGTACAGTCGGTCCATACGTGTATGGTCGGACCATATGAGTATACACATATGGCCATGACCATACGCGTAAGGTCCAATTACTCATATGGTACGGAACAGTTACACGATTTGAACATTAACATTGTTTTACATAGTCGTTAACACAAAAGTTCAAAAACTACATTTCAGTTTTCATTGTTGTTTACTATTGGTTCCTATTTTTTGTTTTGTTTTGTTGGTTTTTTTGCCACGACGTTGTCAATTTGTTTTTACTTATTATATACATTGTGTCAAAAAGAAGATGCGACATGATTGCCAATCAGACAAAATCTAAAAAATCCTCAATAATAAAAAAAAATCCTGTGTAGTACATGTTTAGAACAAAAAAACATTTTTCTTACAAACCTTGATTTAAGATTTAAGCATTTGTCTATAAAGTAAATGGTAGGTACCAAATGGCAAAGGTACAAAATTACGAAAAGTAATTGCTACCTGTTTGAAACGGTACATGTGTAACGCTGATGATGAAAACTTATCAGTAATTGAAAACCTCTTCAATATATAAAAATAACAGATTGTCAAATTAAATCAGACAACATCTTACAATTTTATTAGTTGTTAAACTATGTAGAAACTGACAGTTCAACTTCAACTAAAAATGCATGGAAATAAATAAACGATATGCCAGATCATATATATATATAAATAAAACACCTTGAAAATGAAAATTTCAATTCTGGGAGTTGGATAGAATACATAAAAACAAAAAGGACAACTGTTGTAAATGCAAATAGGAAGGAGATTAACTTTCAAATTTGATAAAACCTGATTTTTCTTTCATCCTTACCGAGTTTATCTGGAATAAGTGGACACAACGGCAAACAATCTTCGCTCAGAATTTTACTACACACATAAGTCACGTTGTTATCTGATTTTATCACTGACTGTGTTGACTGTACTATATGAGATGATGGAGCACTTGGAGAACCCTTTGGTATCCCTAATAGTGATGGTTGTAACTGTGCTAGGCGAGACGAACTCGAGTACAACTGGTCCGATACTTGTACCCATTTTGACATAAGTGTGAAAGATGCCTGTTGAACGGACAAATTATATGCTATCGTAATCAGAAACAAAAACACTAAGAACAAAGATTTAAAAACTGATCCTCTTGCGAAATGCCGTACATTCGCATCCCTCATTCCATTCACGTGTGGTCACTATTCAACGTTAGCAATATTTTTCTAGATTTTCTGTCACCAAATATTAAGTACGGTTTGAAATTGAGTTGTTCTTTTCACGTCGGTCAAGATATTATTGAAACTGATTAGTTCGCCTATTTTCACTTTTCACGTCGGTCAAGATATTATTGAAACTGATTAGTTCGCCTATTCAATGTCGATTTACATAGGTGATAGAAATATATACTGGTTATTGGTAATTTTACAAGAATCTGTTCTGTCCTTCTACGAAAAACCGAAGAAAACACAACCAACTATTTATATTACATTTCGATTAATCCAGTGAGATGATAAAGGTTATGACCTTTGTGTCATGTTATGAATACATCGGCAACCACATGGTGTTTATTTTTTGTATACAATAGGTCAAACAATGGTTAAATAGTCAAAAAATAGATATAAATAAAAATTAAGAGAAATGAACTTTTTTTTGTAATAAAAAATACAATCAACTATTACTAAAACGAAACAAACATAAAAATAGACAAACAGTTTGCAATTATATAGTTCAGTAAAAATAAGATTTTGTATGACAGAACTGTTGAAAGACAACCTGTGATGGTTGCGTAAGACACAGTGGATTGTCCGTCACATTAATTTTGTATTCAATAATGTAGAAAATTTGTTATTATTTTTTTTGTTCCTTTCAAACTTCTAAACAAAATTGCAAAGATAACATGATATTAAATTAGAATTGAAGTATTACATTTAATACAAAATTGTTCCTTGCAAAATCAGAATCAAAAATTTTATTTTATCATGCAGGCAAAAAATAACCAAGTTCAAAATCCTGTCAAGTAGCGCGTCCAGAAAATTCCGTATGAAACTCTGATATTACGCTATGCTGTTTTATTATAATTTGATGATATTTTGTATTTACATCATATGGTTTTGACGTTCCGTAATGCTGTTTTGATATAACACTATGTAATGGTCATTACTCAATGATATTTCGATATGGTTTTGTCTTGACTTGATAATCAATATGGTCTTTGTTATTACTCAATATGGTTTTGTCATTACTCAATATGGTTTTGTTATTACTCAATATAGTTTTGTCATTACTCAATATGGTTTTGTTATTACTCAATATGGTTTTGTCATTACTCAATATGGTTTTGTCATTACTCAATATGGTTTTGTCTTTACTCAGTGTGGTTGAACTATTACTTAATGTGTTTGTGTCATTATGCAATGTGGTTTTAACATTACTTGATGTGTATGTGATTTAACGTTATTTAGTTGTTTCATTACAGGATGTGATTTATTCGTTCTGTATTTGGCCTTCTTAACTTTTTTGGATTCGAAAGTCACTGATGAGTCTTATGTAGACGAAACGCGCGTCTGGCGTATATATACAAAATTTAGTCCTGGAATCTATAATGAGTTTATTAACTATGTCGTAATAATGAAGATTTGCCAATTATTTATTTGGCTTTAATATTACGTAATGATGTTTCAAAAGTAGCCGATTTTGTATTACATTATGTGTAAATATAACTATCAATATCTGGGATTGTTATTGACAGAATTTTTAGATTATCAATTAATGGCTAAGGCTGTAGCCAAATCAGAAAGTAGAGCTTTGGGTTTATTAATTTTAAAAAGTAAAACATATGGTGGTTTCCAACACGATATATTTTCTAAATTATACAACACTATGGTCTGGTCAGTAATTGATTACGGGTCGTGTATTTGGGGGTTCACGCGATTTCTCGTGTATCAATGCTGTCCAAAATAGAGCCATAAGATTTTTTATGGGTGTCGGTAAATATACCCAAAATGATGCCATACATTGAGATATGGGTCTGTAAAACAATGGACAAGTGTATTTAGACACTGGAAAATATGTTCAAATATGACTCATGATAGGATATTTTTTAAGGTTTTTAAATGGTCAATTAAAAAAGCTAGAGGTAGAAGTAAGATTTGGAGCCATAGAGTCATATAAATGTTTAAAAATCATTGTAACTATGAAATTAATGTATAAGTTAAGAGCATTATTGTACAATTAGAAACAATAATGTTTGATAAATATAAAATAGAATGGAGTAATAGAGTATCTGCGTATGCTTAAGGTAATAAATTAAGAACTTACAAGTTATTTAAATATGATTATTGTACTGAGCCTTACTTGAAATATAAAATTCCACTTAAATTTAAAAGTGTTTTTGCTAAGTTTAGATGTGGAGTTGCACCCCTTAGAATAGAAACGGGTAGATATGAAAGAAAGGAAATACACGAAAGAAAATGTTTTTAATGTAATAATAAAATTGAGAATGGAAATGGGGAATGTGTCAAAGAGACAACAACCCGACCAAATAAAAAACAACAGCAGAAGGTCACCAACAGGTCTTCAATGTAGCGAGAAATTCCCGCACCCGGAGGCGTCCTTCAGCTGGCCCCTAAACAAATATATACTAGTTCAGTGATAATGAACGCCATACTAATTTCCAAATTGTACACAAGAAACTAATATAAAAATAATACAAGACTAACAAAGGCTAGAGGCTCCTGACTTGGGACAGGCGCAAAAATGCGGCGGGGTTAAACATGTTTGTGAGATCTCAACCCTCCCCTATACCTCTAACCAATGTAGAAAAATAAACGCATAACAATACGCACATTAAAATTCTGTTCAAGAGAAGTCCGAGTCTGGTGTCAGAAGATGCAACTAAAGAAAATAAACAAAATGACAATAATACATAAATAACAACAGACTACTAGCAGTTAACTGACATGCCAGCTCCAGACTTCAATTAAACTGACTGAAAGATTATGATTTCATCATATGAACATCAGGCACAATCCTTCCCGTTAGGGGTTTAGTATCATACCATCATAGCATATATGAGAAGAACATAACCCGTGTCATGCCAACAACTGTTTTTAGAATAAATGTGTTTAGTTCCGACGCAAAGACCTTATCAGTGACTCAATATTAACGCCAAAATATGCAATCTTTAATGACTTGACAACAGTATCGTAATTATATCCCTTCTTAATCAGTCTATTTAAAGGTTTTGTAAGTTTCTGAGGTGAATACTGACACCTTTGTGCTTTATAAAGAATATTTCTATAAAAAATTGGATGTGAAATACCTGAACGTATAAAAAGTCTGCATGTTGAGCTATATTTACGAATGATGTCTTTATACCGATGATAAAATTTAGTAAAAGTTTTGACTAGTTTGTGATATCGAAAACCCTGGTGTAATAATTTTTCAGTAATACATAAATTTCTCTCGTTAAAATCTAAAACATTGTTACAAACACGAGCGAATCGTACAAGTTGAGATATATATTAACACCGTAAGATGGTGACAAGGGAACGTCACCATCTAAAAACGGATAATTAACGATAGGAAATGAAAAATCATCCCTTTTATCATAAATTTTAGTATTCAGCTTTCCGTTAGTGATATAGATATCAAGATCGAGGAAAGGGCAGTGGTCATTATTAGTATTAGCTTTATTTAAAGTAAGTTCAGCAGGATAAATTTCATTAATATACATACTGAAGTCGTCATTATTGAGAGCCAAAATATCATCCAAATATCTAAAAGTATTATTAAATTTGTTTATCAGATGTTGTTTTGATGGGTCTTTGCTTATTTTTGTCATAAATTGTAACTCATAACAATACAAAAAGAGGTCCGCAATAAGTGGTGCACAGTTAGTCCCCATTGGAATTCCGATAATCTGACGATATACGGAATCCCCAAAGCGAACAAAAATGTTATCTAGTAAAAATTCAAGGGCATATATAGTATCAAAGCATGTCCAATTAACATAGTTTTTTTGTTTATTGCTACTAAAAAATGACCTAAAAGAGTTTGAACATATATATTCACATTCTGATTTTTTGAATGCCCATTTAATTAGGTGTGTGAATTTTTTCTTAATGAGAATGTGAGGCAATGTGGTATACAGGGTAGAAAAATCAAAACTTTGAACAGATTCAAAATCACCAATATGAGCATGCAATTTATCAAGTACTTCCAACGAGTTCTTGACACTCCAAAAGTAATTTATTCCACTATTTTCGAAGGCCTTATTTGAACAATTTATTATAAGGTTTTTAATTGTACCAAGTGTGCTGGTAAGAAGAATAGACAATTTAGTAGTTGAACAATGGCTTGAAGACGAAATAAATCTATATTTGTAAGGGGTTTTGTGTAGCTTCGGAAGCCAATACATAGTTGGGACTTTCATTGTATTTGGCTCTGCTTGTAAAGCGGTGGCTAAAAGTTTATGTTTGTTACAGATTTCGTTTTCTAAAAATGAAGTCAGTTGGAATGTTGGTGAATTGGTGATTTCCTTTTTTAGAACCTCAATGTAAAATTTACGTCAAACAATAATAATATTATTAGCAGCTTTATCGGCCGGGACAAAAAACAAATTCCTTGGCTAGTTCTTTTAGTTTATGTTTGATACGAGAAATAGGTTTATTGTGGTTATTGTTAATAGTAAAATGTTCTTTAAAATGTTGAATACGTATATCAACTATCTTCATTACTGAATTAAAAAAAGAGTCCAAAGATTTTTTGTCAGCTTTTTCCCGTTTTATCCATTTCATACAGTAAGTATGGAGTGAGTCGTGGATGATATTACGACACTCATTCCAATTAATAATTGACGGGGGACGATATTTAGGTCCTTTACTGAGGAATGATTTTAACTCTCGGTTTTGAACGATGTTAAGATCTCCTGTTATAACATGGGAAATGGGTCCATAAATATATGCGGAATTACTGCAATTACACGAAGTACGTGTATTTTCACTGATATTAACATCTTTACACAATTGACTATAATTAAACACAAATTTCCGGGTAGATTTCTTGTAAATATAACAAATAAGAGGTAGCTCAGTATTGTCAAAATAACCAGGAATTTGTTCTTTAACAGAATGGTCGTTAAATATACCGGCAATATTTACAAAATCAAAGCCTTTATTGACATACTTAATTTTAATAAAATGTTTTTTATGATCTTCAGGGCGATCAATTTTGGGAAATAATTTAGAATAACAATATGCCATAATAATTTGAACAATTTCATACTTAGGACTGCTATATGAAATTGTGTTGCAATCCTCCAAAATTTTATTTAACTTATTAACCGGTAACGAACAGAGTTTTGTTAACAGATAATGTCTGCCGTTGTTTTTTGAAATAGAAATTAGGTCCGAAATATTGGTATGATTGGCCCGAAATTTTCTTTGATTGCGATTTGTTCTACGACCGTGAGAACGGTTTTTACGAACAGTTTTAGAAACTATATCCAAAATGTTAACGGAATTGGTTCTAAATATATTACCAATTCCCATGATATTATTGATAGTATTGAAGATGTCCACTATATGAGGATCTTAGGCATATATTGTTTTATGAAGTTGCAAATTTTAATGTGGATTTTAACATTTTATCAGATAATGATTTTTTTTTTATTCAATAGTGATAAAGTTTTTGAAAGTGTCGCCAGAACCTGCTATAGCATTTTAATCAGAAGGAAAGATTCTTTTTATATAATTGATTAGGCTGTATTCTAATGATATTCATAAGCAAATATATTATATATATGTACAATATCTTATTGTTTTTTAATAGTACTGATTATACAGTCTCTCATAAATCTTTTAAGATTGGCACATACAATGTGAATTTAAAGTTTGTTGTTATACATGTATGTTTTATGTACCTGTATGAATATTTTATTGTGTAAATTTATGTAATTGTATGTGGTGAAACTTTAATAAAATATTAAATCTGTGTTTGATTCAGTATTTGATGAGGTCCTGTCATTCTTTGATGTGTTATAACATAACGTGATGAGGTAAAACCACGTGCCTATTTTGGGAAAAATATGTTGTATTTTAAACCGATTTCCATATGTTGTGTGTTTGATGTGCTTTCTTCATGTGTATTTTTTCATATTCTACATTCCTCGATTTGTGGTATTTGTATATCCCCTTGGTATATTCAAACCCTCCCCTTTAACATTAGACGTAGGCAGATATGTTTTTCTAGTGTCTGTCTGTTTAGAAATGACATCGAAACATCCATGTTAAAGTCATAAGAAACCTCAAATCAAAAAAATATAATGCATATGTTTTTATAACTCAATGGATAGTTTTCATTGTAAAACTAATGTACATATACTTTTTTCTGAAGAAAATTCTTTAATTTATATATATTTAGAAGAAGTTTACTTTATTTGAATTGCTTCCTTCCAGCAATCAATTCCCCCGATATATTTTCCGTATGCAAGGTGACCTCAGTGTGACCCATCTCGTAAAAATCCGGTGACCACAATACGCATGGATGTCCTTACAGCTAATACATTAATGCTAGCAAGACAAATCTTTGTTTGGCTTGCTTGCTTTGCTTGTATCAATGTTTGCTCAAGCATGGCAATTAAGATAGGCGGGGCTTCAGCATGTATACATCATCCTTAAATTTTATTGGACGTTATGTTTGAAGTTAAGGACAGTCACACTAAATTTTAAACATCACAAGATGACAAATATAAAGCGCAATCGTAGAAATGGAAGCCAAAACATTGTATTTGTTTTTTTCTCGAAGATATGCATTTTTTATCATCCAACTGAAAAGACTGTCGTCAAGTACTTTTATTAAAACAAAAAAGCTATTCGAACACACCTACTCTGATTTCGAGTGATTCATTACATAGGTATTTCATTTGACCCATTCATTTCATCTTTTAGTACTGTGATTTTTTTATGCTATAACGTCAACCTGTAGCTTTGCTATATAAAAATGATAGAATCTGAAGCGAGATGATGTATCAAATATTCTTTCTTTGTACGTTTTCAACACAAAATATTCATCTCAAACACACCCTAACATAAGAAGGTGCACTTGATTTTCTAATAAAAGGGATACATTAATAAGGGGGGATGACTTAATTATTTTATTTATTATGTCTATTGTTATTGAATATTGCGCACTTTGGATTAATTTTTGCTTGTAAACCTTCAAACTGATTATTCTTTGTTTATAGAGAAGGCGATAAGTGCTTTCTGTTATGTTTACTTCACAGGCGCTTGGGTCTATGATGTTTTTTTTTTTTTTTTTTTTTTTATTAAAATATTCAATTTTCTATATTTATAATACATAACTATCACTTCTGAGCGTGTCTCACCTAGTTTCGAGTGATTTAAACGACCCAGAGAAAACACCCAATTTTACTATCCATACTAACTCTTAAAATAACAATTTTCTTCTCAAATACGAGTGTTTTATTGTAAAAAACAACCATTTGCATAAGTTTTTAATTTATCTATTACATAGTTAAGTAGAACAGTTAGATATCAAGTCGACGACATGGTTATCTATCAAGTTGGATGAAGAAAATTCTTCTTTTTTTTTTAATTAATACAGACGGAGAACATATCAATCTATAAGTTTACTTATTTCCGTGTCTATCTTTCCATTACGTGACTCAAGAAAAAAAATCAAAAAATTGGAAACAATTGTATCAAAAAGAGAAAATCGAGCGAACCTCCTTATGTTAGGGTGTGTTTGAGATGAATAATTTCTCTAAAAAACGCACAAAGGAAGAACATTTGATACATCATCTCGCTTCAGATTCTATCATTTTTATATAGCAAAGCAAAATCACAGTACTAAAAGATGAAATATATGGGTCAAATGAAATACCTATGTAATGAATCACTAAATCAGAGAAGGTGTGTTCGAATAATTATTTTGCTTTTCTAAAAGTACTTGACGACAGTCTTTTCAGTTGGATGATGAAAATGCATATCTTCGCGAAAAAACAAATACATTTTTTGGCTTCCATTTCTACGATTGCGCTTTATATTTGTCATCCTGTGATGTTTAAAATTTAGTGTCCTTAACTTCAAACATAACCGTCCAATAAAATTTAAGTATGACGTATACAAGCTGAAGCCCCGCCTATCTTAATTGCCATGCTTGAGCAAACATTGATACAAGCAAAGCAAGCAAGCCAAACAAAGATTTGTCTTGCTAGCATTAAACAATTATCTGAATTTACATGTTAAACACGTGCTCAAATTCCATGCTTTTTTGTTTATTTTTCGTCAATTGTTGACAAACAGGTGACAATCGTTAAACTTCGGCTTCAAAACACGAACTTTAATTACCTGCCATATTTTCACAACAACACTGACCGATTGAAAAAAAAAATGACGATTATACGAAATTACACAAAAAAAATGATAAATTCGAGCACAGAAGACTAAGTTTATGATGTTTGTATGCATTGGTTTAAGAATTGGAAGAACATTATTTTTCACCGGTCACTCGTTTGTTATGACTTTAACACATCCTCCACGGCATATATTGAATTGAAAGAAAACTGCCAGTTGGCGTTGTCTTCATGTTATTATTTTTGTAAGTGTGCAATTCATTCCTGTTAAAATTTTAAATTTCTTTACAAATAAAAAAAATCAGTTTATCAACATTTTAATAATGATACAAAACACAATGGATTATCATAAAACTTGTAAATAAACATAACGATGATTTCTGTATGATCTATTAACAAATTTTACCCCCAACAACGTTATAAACTAGACTTATCTTAAACAGAACATTTAATATTCATTAAAACAAATGCATATCTTAAAATGAGTCTGAAAAAAAACCCGTCAAAAATAAACAAAGGTTAACATCCTGTTATATCTAAAATTTAAAAAAAAATGTTCAAGGTAGGAATGTATTGAAAGGCATCTAAAAAAGGGCAACATACTTTATTAAAAGATTAACTTTTAACATAAATATATATAAATAGAAGATGGTCCTCATTTCTGTATTGTTTAACTTTTAAACTTATTTCTCTTTTTATTTGTGTTCATTTATTTTATTATTTGTGCCCATTTTCCTCTATACTTTATGTTTGCCCATTTCCCTCTATTCATTTTTAATTATTATTATAGTATCCTATTATTTCTATTCTTTTTTTCCGCCCATCTCTTTCAAAATAATATATATTTTATAAAATTATCATTTAAACCCTTGTTCAAATTGGATAAAGTGCTTCGGATGCATGAAATTTATAACATGTCTTCATTTTATCATTATTTTGTGAATTTTTTAAACTTCAATTCCTGTAATGAGAGTCTGTCTGGAGTTTAAGGAATAGACAACTATGATAATGAAAAAAGGAAAAAAAATAAAAAAAAAATATGAAGAATAGGGTTAAAGTATAGAGATTAACTAGTTAAAAAGATTAGGTAATACTTAAACGGTTTAAAAAATAATCAATGTACAGAATACAAATTCATGTAAATTGTAAAATCATTTTCGTGAGAATTTTATAGAATAAGCGTCATTTTAAAGATTAAGAAAAATGTATTACAATGAAACAATATAGAAATAAAGGACCCTATCGATACCCTCTGTTTTAAAAAGGCACTTCATAACAGGCGTACATAAAATTATAAAGTTGAAAAATTTAAAACCCTGATATGATTATATGTATACTGATCGATAATGATAAAACATTTTGTTCCTAGATATAAGAAGATGAGTGACAATGACAATGAGACAACAGTTTACATACACTACTGATTGCGCAAATGCTGTGCTGCACTAAGCGCGACGAGCTGTAATTTTCAAGTGATAATACTATATAAAACAAAGATAATTCATTTTCCTGCAATAACATATAATTCGTTTAAATTCTTTGGTAAAGAGATCACATAAGTAATGAGAATAAGGAGGCACATATATTCAATAAACAGATCCAGACCACTATAATTCAATTGTCAGAATACATTTGCATAAATTAGATTCCCAAATTACAAAATGTAAACAGCTTCTAAGACATTTCCCAATCAAAACAATGAACTGCGATGCATTGTTTGCTACTACGAGTTTACCGTCACGTAAGATTGTGCGAAATATGGTAACTAGGTGCGGATTCTGCCATTCCAGGATAAAGTGGGGTACCAACCATATGTACCTATTCAAATGCGTTTAGAGGGTTCTAACCCCAGACCCTTGCTCTTGACCACCACCGGTAACTAGTTAAATGGTGTTTAATCGAACGGAACACATACTACGTTATGTTCTTTCGTATCGCACATTTCTATACCTTTCAAACAATGCTCTTAAGAAAACAGTTGTTGGATATCAAGCATAACCCAAGTGGAATTATCGGCAGCAAACAAAAACCAGTTTAGTTGACTTTTGGCATAACCTGCCAGTTCATCTAAAACATTATTCGTGTAACTTGTTCTTTAGATGAACTTAGGACGATTGGGTCTAAGAGCTTGGTGATCTGAGTATCATGTGAACGTATATATGTATAAGTCGATCATGCATTGCTGGATTGGTTTGTTAAAATAGGGGAAATTGATATGATAATTGATGTTTAACCGTAAAATGTTGTGTACCCGAACTGCTAAACAAAGCTTACATTCATTTTAACACAAACATACTATATATAATCATTTTAACTACGCATCTATAAAAAAAAAAAAAAATTATAACCACTCAATCGTTACTTCATATTAACAAGGACGTTTGTGTACATGAGATTTTCAATTTGCCTTAATTGGTGAATTAGAAAATAATCCATCTGTCGTCATCCTAATTCATGCTACATACACAGTTTCAATTCCAAGGCAGTGTTATGAATGGTTAGAACATCAATGTACGCTTATGAAACATAAATGAATTCTCCAATGAATAATCCAATGAATTGTCTCCATATTTTTTTCGTCATTGGTATGTATTGGTTACTTATTTTCCCATAAATAGTTTTCAAGAATATTCACTCCTAAGTTGGTGTCATGACTTTTTTATTCCCTGAAATAGAAAAATATAGTTTTTTTTTGTATAATTTAAATTGAAATTGAAGTACCGCATGTTGACATATAATCAAACTACTTTAAGTTTTCCAGTCTTGTTTCTGAATAAAGATGATTTATAACTTGTAAAATCAGTTATGATTTAATGTTTGAAATCTGAATGGAATGTCATTATTTAAAATTTCAAAGTCGGCTAATCAGGACAGTTTCCAAAACAGTCTGTAGTGATATCATGAACGGCTATGAAAAGTTATTATAAATCATAGAGTCATGATACTTCACTCGATTTAGAGTAGTGATGGCACCTAACCGGATATAAACCAATACCGAGGCGATACAAGATATCAAGCAGAGATGACACGTTACCAGCTATCAAGCTGAGACGAGACATTACCAGATATCAAGCAGAGACGAGACGTTTCCAGATATCCAGCAGAGATGAGACGTTACCAGATATCAAGCAATGATGAGACGTTACCAGATATCAAGCAGTGATGAGACATTACCAGATATCAAGCAGTGATGAGACATTACCAGATATCAAGCAGTGATGAGACGTTACCAGATATAAATTAGAGATGAGACGTTTCCAGACAAACTCCGGACAGTGATTGTTTCCGTTCCGGAACTATTTTCCTTTACTCCATCAGACAACTTTCGAGTTCATCCGTCACCGGAAAAAACTCGTCAATTATACGCGCCTTTATCGCAGTCATCTGTGCGTTTAGGGGCGTCGTCACTTCCTTACAAGGTTGAGCGAGTGGTTGGAAAATTATAATTCTATATTGTACGAATTATTCGGCAAATTGAATTCTAAAAATAGACAATCAACACTGCTGTCATTAGGGAATTGTCAGTAAGTACCTACAGAGCAACCATTATTTCTAGTTTATCCTGCACAAAAACGATCACTAAGACGCTTGATGAACGTAAATAGTGCAGGGATACAGGCGAGCCCCTCTATCTGGTAAATGACGTCATAAAGGCGTGCATAATTGACGAGTTTTTGCCGGTGACGGATGAACTCGAAAGTGGTCTATTAGTGTAGAGTAGTATTCGGGCCCGTATGCGGATCGGAACTGGAACTGCCGGGGAGTTTGGTTTCCAGATATCAAGTAGAGATGAGACGTTACCAGATATCTAGCAGAAATGAGACGTTACCATATATCAATCAGCGTTAGAACATTTTCAAAGAGGGTCAACAGATACCAGAGGGACCTTCAGGTAGCACTAAACAGTTGGGAGTTTAGTTTCGCATTTTGGCCCCTGTGGATTTTTCAAATAGGAAAGTTATTGTGTAATACAATTCAATTTTAGACATATGAGTGCTAATTTAGCATTCAAAGATGGCTTATAAGAGCATCAAAATTATCTTTAACATGTTTTATTGGCTGTTCTCTCTTTGACAATCCGTACTTTCATAGCAAGACCGGCCATCGGTTTACAAACACTCTTTTTCTACAAGAAGTTTTGACGCAATCTTATAAAAAAAATGAGATGAAAGACATGTGATTTTCATTGGATTTGCTGAATCATATATGGACACAGTTTCAGAAAAAGTATTACGTTAAGCGATTGAAATTCTACCCCCCCCCCCTATTTGCAATATTTTATAACAAATAAATGCAGATTGTTGCCATGGATACACCAAAAAGAAATTATATTTTACCATTTTATATACTGGATATGAAATCTATGGAAGATTCTGATTACATACATATGCCCATATATGACACAAACAGTAAGCCTGATATTGCAAGAAAGCAATGAAAATGGGATGGTAAAACTCATAAGGGCAAATTTTAGTATTTTTTTCCTAACTGTTTATTGCTACCTCAAACTTGTTCAACTATTAAGCAGTGATGAGAGAAGTTTTAACACGTAATCAGGATTTAACACGTTATCATAAACTAGTATTCAGAAGTTTTAACACGTTATCATAAACTAGTACTCAGAAGTTTTAACACGTTATCATAAACTAGTACTCAGAAGTTTTAACACGTTATCATAAACTAGTACTCAGAAGTTTTAACACGTTATCATAAACTAGTATTCAGAAGTTTTAACACGTTATCATAAACTAGTACTCAGAAGTTTTAACACGTTATCATAAACTAGTATTCAGAAGTTTTAACACGTTATCATAAACTAGTACTCAGAAGTTTTAACACGTTATCATAAACTAGTACTCAGAAGATTTAACACGTTATCATAAACTAGTATTCAGAAGTTTTAACACGTTATCATAAACTAGTACTCAGAAGTTTTAACACGTTATCATAAACTAGTATTCAGAAGTTTTAACACGTTATCATAAACTAGTATTCAGAAGTTTTAACACGTTATCATAAACTAGTATTCAGAAGTTTTAACACGTTATCATAAACTAGTATTCAGAAGTTTTAACACGTTATCATAAACTAGTACTCAGAAGATTTAACACGTTATCATAAACTAGTATTCAGAAGTTTTAACACGTTATCATAAACTAGTATTCAGAAGTTTTAACACGTTATCATAAACTAGTATTCAGAAGTTTTAACACGTTATCATAAACTAGTATTCAGAAGTTTTAACACGTTATCATAAACTAGTATTCAGAAGTTTTAACACGTTATCATAAACTAGTACTCAGAAGTTTTAACACGTTATCATAAACTAGTATTCAGAAGTTTTAACACGTTATCATAAACTAGTACTCAGAAGTTTACACGTTATCATAAACTAGTACTCAGAAGATTTAACACGTTATCATAAACTAGTATTCAGAAGTTTTAACACGTTATCATAAACTAGTATTCAGAAGTTTTAACACGTTATCATAAACTAGTATTCAGAAGTTTTAACACGTTATCATAAACTAGTATTCAGAAGTTTTAACACGTTATCATAAACTAGTATTCAGAAGTTTTAACACGTTATCATAAACTAGTATTCAGAAGTTTTAACACGTTATCATAAACTAGTACTCAGAAGTTTTAACACGTTATCATAAACTAGTACTCAGAAGTTTTAACACGTTATCATAAACTAGTACTCAGAAGATTTAACACGTTATCATAAACTAGTATTCAGAAGTTTTAACACGTTATCATAAACTAGTATTCAGAAGTTTTAACACGTTATCATAAACTAGTATTCAGAAGTTTTAACACGTTATCATAAACTAGTATTCAGAAGTTTTAACACGTTATCATAAACTAGTACTCAGAAGTTTTAACACGTTATCATAAACTAGTACTCAGAAGATTTAACACGTTATCATAAACTAGTATTCAGAAGTTTTAACACGTTATCATAAACTAGTACTCAGAAGTTTTAACACGTTATCATAAACTAGTACTCAGAAGTTTTAACACGTTATCATAAACTAGTACTCAGAAGTTTTAACACGTTATCATAAACTAGTATTCAGAAGTTTTAACACGTTATCATAAACTAGTACTCAGAAGTTTTAACACGTTATCATAAACTAGTACTCAGAAGTTTTAACACGTTATCATAAACTAGTACTCAGAAGATTTAACACGTTATCATAAACTATCAGAAGTTTTAACACGTTATCATAAACTAGTACTCAGAAGATTTAACACGTTATCATAAACTAGTATTCAGAAGTTTTAACACGTTATCATAAACTAGTATTCAGAAGTTTTAACACGTTATCATAAACTAGTATTCAGAAGTTTTAACACGTTATCATAAACTAGTATTCAGAAGTTTTAACACGTTATCATAAACTAGTACTCAGAAGATTTAACACGTTATCATAAACTGGTATTCAAAAATGTTAACACGTTGCAGATTCCCATCATGTATAGTCTCATTCTTGGTCCTGACCTCAGTTACATTTAATTTCTAATCTTTCTCGACTTCTTCCCTAGATACTACTTGTTTGTTCTTCCCGATTTAAAATAAAGATACTCTCACATATGCAAATATACTTCAGATAAAATACTTTTACATACCTTCAAAACTTCTTTTTCGTCAATGTCAACAACGACTCGTGTATAGAGATGATTAAAGTCTATTTTTAATACTTTATACTTCAGGCTATTAATGCCATCAGTTTTGAAATACTTTTTACTGTCTTTCAGCATTTTAAACCTGTAATCAAGAATAAATGGAATGACATGTATCAATAACGTACTGTGGATTCACTTATTTTCGTTGATTTCAATTTTCGCGGACTGAAGAAAATTGTGTTTACTTCATTTAGTGGTTTAGCAAAAACCTTATTGTAAGCTGAACATTCAATTCGTGGTCTGTATTAACCACAGAAATCCGCGAAAATTGGTTTACAGCGAATAATATTGAATCCACAGTACTTAATAAATTCACTTAATAATTAATCATAGTTCAAAAATACTGTTAAGCGTATGCCAGAGATAGAATTGATTTTATTTTTTTGTCGTAGTTCTTGATCTTTTTAATGAATCAAATCATAAGAGCAACTGTCTTGTTAGCTTCTGGAGGAATTCAAAACCTCGTTAGTCACGCCCACTTGAATGATTCTTGAGGTATAATTAGTTTCCTTTGATTTGTAGATTATTCAGTTAACGCTGTTGTTATTAATGTATTATTGTGATTCTGGTTTTTTTTGTTTTTTTGTTACATCTTCTGACATCAGACTCGGACTTCTCTTGAACTGAAATTTAAATATGCGTATTGGTATGCGTTTACTTTTCTACATTGGCTAGAGGTATAGGGGGAGGGTTGAGATCTCATAAACATGCTTAACCCCGCCGCATTTTTGCGCCTGTCAGGAGCCTCTGGCCTTTGTTAGTCTTGTATTATTTTAATTTTAGTTTCTTGTGTACTATTTGGAAATTAGTATATGGCATTCATTTTCATTGAACTAGTATATATTTGTTTAGGGGACAGCTGAAGGACGCCTCCGGGTGCGGGAATTTCTCGCTATATTGAAGACCTGTTGGTGACCTTCTGCTGTTATTTTTTCTATGGTCGGGTTGTTATCTCTTTGACACATTCCCCGTTTGCATTCTCAATTTTATTTTATATCTATAGGTGGCACGGTAGTATTAATTTTCATGACCAAGAGGCATAATGATAGCCGTTACAGAATTTTCAACACTTTTTTACACTGCCCACTTTTCTATATACACAGATAACTGAATTACTCTCATTTTAATATTAAAAAATGAATTTGAATACGCATCATGAAAGTTTACTTTTTTATACCTTAAAAAACCCAAGGCCACTAGCGCAGGGAATACAAAATTAAAAGATAAATTAGAAAAAATCATTTTCACATGAATGTCAAATTGCAACCAAAACGTGTACGTATAAATTAGTCTGTCGGATAGAAACTTCTATTAACATCTTAAGCCTCAGTCATACTGTCACGTTTCAAGAGCTAAGTTTTACTACGTTTTAAAAGCGTAGCGAGGTGGGAATATACGTAACGAAGCGTACCGAAACGTAGTGATCTGTTGACCAAAAATGGACCTGCCCCGTATGTTTTAAAAATTCAACAACAAAAGTAGCGAAAACTAAAACGAATTAGAAACCTAGTAAATACGTATCAAAGCTTATCGGAACGTAACAAAAGGTGCTTACTACGTATCGAACGTTGGTCTACACGTATTAGTACGTAGCAACCCGTGATAAGAACGTAGCAAAACGTGATAAGAATGCATCAAAAACCTAGTTAAACATAGCTTTCAAAATAACGGGACATTCTAATTCAAAACGTAGTTGAAAAGTAGCATTTTAAAACGTAATAAAACGTTACAGTGTGGGCTTTACAGAGTATAAATAGACCTTCTTCTATGATAAGCCAAAACAATTAGTTGGTCATTTGTCATTACCTCCCAGGATTAGCTTTATTTCCTGTTTCAGTTCCATGTTTAATCATCTTATAGCGAGCTATGTCCATAGCATATCGGATTACTTTATATCCTGCGTTGTGAATTCTAAAAAAGAAGAAGAAAATCATGAAATAAAAATAATATGGAATATTGAGTTGTCTCTCTTTTCTTGACTGTTAGAATAAGTTTATGTTTCAAAAGAGGGACGAAAGATACCAAAGGGACAGTCAAACTCGTAAATCTAAAACAAACTGACAACGCCATGGCTAAAAATGAGAAAGACAAATAGAAAAACAATAGTACACATGACACAACATAGAAAACTAAAGAATAAACAACACGGACCCCTTGTACTTCATGTCTTTATCTGTTTGAAGTGTGACCTTGAATATTGTAAAACAAGAAATGCCGTTCTTTTATATTTTGAGCACAAATACTAGAAAACTCAGTTAAAATAAAACAGGATAAAAATTGGTTCGCTTCTATACAGAACTAGACTATTTATTTACTGGTTTTGTAATAATATGAGCAACACGAAGGCTGCCACATGTGGAGCAGGGTCTGCTTACCTTTCTGGAACATCTACGACCACCCCCAGTTTTTGATGGGATTCGTGTAGAATATGCATGTGATATGTGTCGCTTTACGCCTGCTCCTTACCTATTCCACATATCATCATCTTCACCTCCCCAGCCAAAATATCTGTTTGGAAACCCGTTGACTTTTTGGAACTGTTCCTTCGTTAAAGATGATACGCCTCCAAATATTGCAGTGTAAGGCAATCTAAAATAAATACCACAGGTATAATCACATGTTATAACATTAAACGAATATCCAGAAATACCAACAAGAATGTAATAGGTAACCTAAAAAAAAAGGGGGGGGGAAAGTATAAACCTATCTGGACAAAAGAGAGTACAGTCATCGAGAAGGATATGTGCATATGAAACAAGCTATAATAATCAACTAAGCTAGGGCAATAACTCAGTCTACTTTAATTAGCTACAATTTGAATTTGAGGGAATGGTGGTAGGATGAACAATTTTGTTCTGCATTCCGCCAACGGATAGATGACGTCACCATAAACAGTAGATCTAGACGTGAAGTCATGAACACCCTATGAAATTTACTAACCCCCTACGGATCCATTGGGTCACCACGTGATGGCGTTAAACCATTGACCCTCTGTGCGATAGAATATCGTATAATTCTTACCGGTATTTGAATTTATCTACTGCAACTGACATATGTCTTGGTTGTTTTGGACAGTTGTAAATATTTTTATCGTTTTCTGGAATTAAGTCCACATCATGGAAGACAAAACATTGATAATCGTGTATCTTCATTGCTTCTGCATACCCAATATTCATCAGCATGGCACGGTTAAATTTAGAACTTCCATTCTGAAATGTTACAAAAAAAGTAAAATGACAAGAATACTGAACTCCGAGGAAAATTCAAACGGAAGGTCCCTTCTTAAATAGCAAAATCAAAAGATAAAACACTTCAAACGAATGGATAACAACTGTCATATTTCTGACTAAGTACATTCATTTCCTTCTACAGACAATGGGAGAATGAACCTGGTTTCAAAGCTAGCTAAACCTCTCACTTTTATGATACTCGCATCAAATTCCATTATATTGACAACGATGCGTAGACAAAACAAATACAAATGTAGAAAAAAATAGGTAAAAATGTCAAATGTATGATATGATTATGGGTTAACATTTTCAAAACTATCTATATGTGCCTGACTCAGAATTTAAAATTCAATGTAATTGATTGGTGTTGTAACACCCAGTTGCAAATATTTCATGCATATTAAGAAATATGAGACGTTTAAACATTTTGTATTGTTGTTGTGTTGCTGTCTAGCTCGAACATGGTTACTCCACATTTCTATTCATTTATAAAATCAAAGGGACGTAAAACATTTCACAGAAATTTGACACAAGATTGGTTATCAATCTACTCATTTTAAAATTATAACATTTCACCGATATCTGCACAACTAGTAAAATTTAGTAAGTCTCTTATTCAGAGTCTAAAATTTTAAAATTGAAGTTAGAAGAACGCTGACTTTTATATGAATTAGAGTTGACCCCTCTAGTGAAACAAATACATTGGTACTTGGTCATACCTTTTGCACTCGATGGTAATATTAGTAAAACATTAATAATTATGATTAATCGCCCTCTAGGTTAACAAGACAACAATAATTATTAATGTATAAATACGTCATAATGCCCATCTATAACTCACACCATTATTATGACATTTATGTAAATACAAGTAGATTTGGTGTAAATGTTATTACAGAAACCCAACAGTGATCAACAGTAAACGGTGGTTAAATTGAACACCCGGAATTCCTCGAGGGAGTTCACATATATACAGTACAAGCTAGTCATTCTGAATAGCAGGTCTCTACAATTCTAATCAATATGTAAAATCTGTTAAAAATACATTTTTGAGGGTTTCGTGTTGCTCTGTCCATAGTTTTTGATTTAATATATTGTAAGATAGAATGTAGGGTATAGAAGGAAGAAGGACTCTCTTTAGGCATTGTGGGATGCATAAATACGATGCCATAGCTAGAAACACTAAGGATATAATGTCATTTGTCTGAACTCGGCCGATTCCGTACCTTCATCTAAGATAGAAGGAGAGTAGCGGAGTCACCCGAGGATTGCGGAATGGATATGTAGGACGATGAATATACCAACCCTTCTTTCAATTTGCTAAATAGAGTTTTTGACAAAGTCTGCATTAAATCTACTAACTTCTGGATAGATGTGCACATATTATAGACTCGTAATTTAATTATTTAAAAAAAAAAAGATCTATGGCATTGCTGATTTGATTCTATGAGTAACAATTGTCACTGCCAACAATAAAATCTTCGAGGATAAGGGGTATGGGGGTTGATCTACTTGATAAGAGATCATATGGATAAATCTGAATCAGGCATACAAGTAAAACGTTTGAAAAGTGCACATACGACAGTTTATTTGTTTTGTTGTTGCTGTTTGAATTCCTTTTGTATTTCTAAACGCATGGAAATGGAAGTCAACAAAGAGCAAACCATTGAAAATAATGTTAATTTAACAATTTATTCACACGAAGAGACCCAGTCTATAAATTATCTGTCCCATTAGACACACGGGATAATAACATTTACAATATTGGTAACATATGTTACCAGGACAATAAAAACATACCTTAATCGCTATAAGTTGCATTTCATATATTTTTACTATTTTTGTATGATCGAAGCTATTTATTGAAGTGAATAAGGAAATGTATTCTATTGTATAGTAGATTGACAGGGGATGGTCCTGGCTTTTTATTTTGAAAGAAAGGGGGCGGCGAGTTTTTGACGATTGTATGCTTTAAAATATATATTTAAAATATATATATATATATATCAAAGAGGGGACGTTGATGGAGGGGAAACCGCATTCTAAGCTCCTCTTGGATCCGCCATTGATTGATAGTTTAGTTGTCTTGTTTGGTCAAGTTTTTATTTCGTAAACATGTTTTTTGTTTCGTTTACGATCTCTCTGAATATAAATTACAGTATTTATGTGTAGCCAAAGTTTGTAATAACGCAGTGCTTTTTCAATTTGATCATATTTTTTAGAAGAATCAAAAATGGAATAAATAGGTATTAATAAGCACCATTTTATAACTGTTAACATTTTAAAAATGGTTGGGAGTGTTAGGAACACCATAAAACGTTTAATATCAAATTCACAAAATCGAGAAATAAAAAGGGGAGTTTCAAACCCCGAACCCCCCTTTTTATTGATATGTGTATGAAGTTAATTCAAACTATTATGTTGATGCTGCTCCGGAGGGCTAAAGAGTGTATAGACTGCAGTTGTCACTCGCCGTATTATTTAAAAATAAATTTCACACGAAATTGTTCGCCCGCCTACAGCCATAGAAATTGAAAAATACGAAAATTTACTTATTAAGCAAAATATGTAGGTAAAATTAGAAACCAATCTTATAATAACTAGGCTAACAGAATTTAAAAAAAATAATAGAATTCTATTTAGAATTTACAAAATATATAATGCATTTCCTTATACATCCTTCCTTGTAAGAAAAAAACCATTATAAACAGTTATCATATCTACCAAACAAAATAAGCGAATCAATAACAGCTGGTGGACACGTTCAGGTCTTGTAGTCAGCTAATTTGGTATTATTTTTTTGTACTATTAGGACAATATGAATGATTGTTTTATTATTTGATAGCCTGAGAGAATTTTTGTGCAAAATTGATTGTCCTGAATTCAAATCCTAGATAAATAGACTGACATTTCGTTTTTCATTCCATACCAACCACCCTTCAACATGTCACTGAATACATTGAAACTCTTGGTTTTTGAAATTCTAGTATACAGTATTGAATTCTTTTGCATTTGAAAAGTAAATGAAATTTATCATATACACTATTACTAGAGTAAAAGGGACATAAAATTTGGAAACAGAGCACTAAAGACCCCCCTCCCCTTTCCCATTACGTTGTATATTACATATGAAAATGAAAAATGAATCCGTATAAACTCCGCCTGGCTCTCCAAGAATATCAAATGGTCCTTCCTTAATTGACAAATGCTTCACTTCCATCATGGTTTTATCCATGTCTGAACTGCAATATATGTACGACGTATAATTTTATTTGACTGCATTGCATATAGATATGGGGAGATGTGGTATCAGTGTCAACGAGACAACTCTCCATCCAAGTAAAAATCTACAATTCAAGTAAACAATTATAGGTCAAAGTATGGCCTTCGACACGGAGCATAGGCTCACACAGACCAGAGGCTATAAAGGATCCCAAAATTACTTGTGTAAAACTATATAAACGGAGAAACGCACATACCTGTTCTACGACATAAATTCCATAATCTAACTCCTGTCGATAAAGTATAGGATGGATATTATATAAAAATGTCCGCAGTTGACTATCCCTGTTTCTGTATGGAATGATGATGGCAACACGATGGCGCGGGTAACAGTCGGACGGCTTTCCTCTTCCTCCATCTTGAACCCAGGGATACAGTCTATCTAAGTCAGAGTAAGTTGGGGAGTCGGAATATGTTGCTAAAGCACCAACTGAAAAAGAAAAAAGAGTATAAGTTATTTTATGTTTTTTTGTTTTGATCAGCATTTTTCAAAAAACAAAGTCGAACGATACATACAGTTAAACCGTTTCGATATATCCGTTCGAAAGGCAACCAAGCTTCTGTCCAATTTCCGAAAGTTCCATGAATGTTTGACCCATTTACTATTGATATACAAAACTCTATTCACAGACTGAACCTAAATGTTGACGCCGCCGACGCCGACATTTTTTCTCTCACTGTGGCGACATTATTGTTGCAGGCTCGACAAAACAGCGTTATATTAAAATTTGATGAATCAAGTTTAAATGTTAAAATATTTCAACTAAACATTAATTCTTTGTGACATTTACATAAAAAGAAACATTACTATCTAAACAAGTCAGTATAATTATAAATCATGCAGTAAAACTTAATGATAAGTATGAATGTTATTTATGAGTGTCTTAATGATTTTTCTTATTAAGTTCTACTATTTTACTATTAAGATCTACTTGATTTCAATTTCAAATTATTTCTAAAACATCCTAAATCCTTTCATAGTGCTCACTTGACCCTGTAATTTTGCAATTGAGATAATTTAACATTTTAATTGTTTGATTTTAACATGTAACCTTTTTTTCTCGAGAAAACAGGATACTGTGGTTAAAATTAAAAATAAATTTGGGTTTTTACAATATTTTATGTGAACATACAAGTATATTTCAATATACATTAACAACGAGTGGTCTTGATAATACTTGCTTTCTATTGTTTTTGTTTTTCTTATAAGAGTAAAATAAAATTCCGGGCATGTGTAGACATTTCTTACCTCTCCATATATAAATGAATATGTACAAAATGTTGAATGCATTTTAATTATATCGTTTAATACATAAAAGTTGTATTGAAATTTGAAATATTTTTGATTGTCAACGGGTGTTATTTTGCAGTTTCTATTATTTGTTTGTTTCTTCTGGAAAAAATATATAATCTTTTATATGAAGTTGTAATTGCTCAATTAGTTTACCAATTTTCTAAAACCAGCTTAAGTGTTAATTCTGTTTTCATGATCCTGTAAGTTTATATTCTACTAGAACACACCCGTGATATATCGGGTCCTTGACTGAATTAAAGTACATAACTATGTGTATTATCTGAAAAAAAGTCATGCCGATTTTAAGATGCACAGTTTTCTCTGCTTTAAAAAGCTTTCTATTTGAACCCGTCGACCTGGAACTTAGCAAAATCCTAAATACACCGTATGGTGGTGCGCCTGTTAAATGCGGAACGTACATATAAGTTAATATGTAACAGGTTAATATACTATTGGTATCGGTATCGGATTCGACCCGGAACTTGTTAATTATTGGCAATATTAATTATGTGGACAACAAAAGGGTCTGGAGTGGTGTAACTTTTAATCAACACCAATGTCCTATATTAGCTAAATATACAGTTGAATTCTTTGATTTGCCGTTTTTACTTGATGACTGCTGACAAATTGGACCTCGTTATTTTAGTTATATTTAGTATTATAGATTGGGCAAGATGCCAATGAGACAACAACCGATTGATAGACTTTAAAACAGTCATTTTAAAATCAGACTGTTATATAGTACTATTAGTTATATTTAGTTGGCTGTTAGATCGTTTTCAGTATCTGCTAGACAAGAAGATGTAGCGGGGTGGATTAGCGCTCACAATACTAAGGTTTAACCCCGCTACGTTCTTTTTGTTTGCCTTCTGCATGTCATTTGTGATTTTCGGTATATTGTTATAAAATACATGTGGCATACATTTTTTCATGGCGGTGCTTTCTTAAAGCGTTGTATAAGGTATTGGTGTTGCTATAATTTTTTTAAAGGTTAAACGGTGATCTACAGTTTTAAAATCATTTCCGATTGGACTGCACGGTCGGTCATTTGCCGGTTATGCGAGTATTTGATTATATAACTTCTAGATTTATTTTCGTTTTACCCTTTGCTTATTTTATGCCATTATTGTTTATAACATTAGGAATTTTTTTTATGCTAAAACGACGCAGACGGTGAAAATCCAATTAACATTGTAAAGAGAAAAATCTGATAATTTGTGATTATGATGTTAAAAGAGTGTATTAGACCTGTATTCCAGATTAAACTAAACTAGTTTCCAGATTTTACCGGTTTTATTTAATTTTTCATGTTGTTGGGGTTTTTTTTGTTTTTTTTTACATAACTTTGCATACTTAATGACTCATGTTTTTTTTTATATTACATTAATAATTTGTCATTGATCATGTAACTAGTGTGTAATAAATGACAAAAAAACACCATTAGATCTTTATAAAGTTAGTTCTTTTTAAGAGTTATAGCATATGTTTTGACAAAAACTATATTTCAAACAGGCAATTTTTTTAGATAAAAAGCTGGTGTTCTTGTCTATTGTTTTTTTTTTTATATGTACTTTATTTTTGTTTTCTCAGATTATGTATTTTATTTAAAATTCCATCAATAATAATCAACTTCAAAACACCACATTTTATACGGTTTCTCGAATTTATCAAATTGATATGCACGCCCAGTAGTGTAAACTGATGACAGGACCTCGGCAATCAATATTTGAGCACTACAAAGGTTTATTACAAAGTCAACGTTAATCATGTAAATATCTGTTAATATCGATTTCACTGTACTTTAATTTTGTAGTAACGGATAAAACATAGTATTACACAGCTGCAGATGACATAGTATATAACGTGGCGTTTCATCTTTTTTTTACTTACAAAAATTTTAATTTAAATTTATTTTAATGAAAAAAAAATGTTGTTTTAGTGATTGACAAAGTTTGTTTTATCATAACATGTCCATACATTCAACCCTAGCGTTTAATCCTTTCGGTGTCCGCCACTAGTCTACTTTATGTTTTACTATCTTTAACTATTCGAGGAACGAACCACCTCGATATGTTCGGTTTTCAGCAGACAAAAAAATAATTAAATTACGCGAATTTAGTCATCTGAAGTACACTTTTCATTAAATTAAATAACAAGTGGAAACGGACCCTTACTCAATAGGGCCTTACCAAGAACTGTGACGTCGTTTATGTTATTCATATCAAGAGTTGATTGCTCTTAGAATTCACCACCCTCACTGTGTATCATCGCCACCGGAAATTGGGTACTAACGAAGCGGAGAGAAATAGAAAAAAAAGTAAACAAGTTAAGAATTCATTCAATTTAAAGCATTTCCACTATTTTGATGAGGGTGCCGCTTAATAAATGATTTTCTCATATATAATTCTTTAAATTATTAGGCCGATAAGTACAAAATTAATACAAGATATTGTGTAATACTCCAAAACTTGCCACTTAGTACCGGAAAATTTCGAGATCGATCGTCCTCTGTCGCCCCATTCTCAAGATATTGAACTGTTTTTCATTATTTTTCCAGACACGTTTTTAGAATATTATAGTGTGGCATCATATTTACTGAAATTTGTTGCCAAAAAGATGTATTTTAAAGAATATAGACCATGAAAAATAAAGTATAGGGTACGGCATCTTGCTCGTGTTGACAAATTTACTGTATGGCAACTTGTTTTCAACTGTATTGCAACTTGCTAATTTTAGAATATTTATTTACCGTCCTTTCAAAGAAAATAAAGCATGAAGTTTAAATATCTAAAGGGAGGGGGTGCCTTTTTATGTTACACTGCTTTTGTACTTTTCAAGGTTTTGTTAAAACTGTTATTTGAGATAAATTTAAACTTTTAACTGGTTTCGAGACACTGTCTGTAATCTGTTCTGTTAAAATTTGCAATGTTGTTAACTGTTTATTTGAAATTGGGATTCATTTCATCTGTTACTTTTAACACTGGTTTGGCATCATTTTCTCTGTTAACTGATGTTCACTGTTATTTACAAGAATTACATTAAAATTTGCTGTCCATCTCTTTCTTTACGTTGCTTCCACAAAGGAGTGACATAAACAGCATATACATGTATATAACTGTCTTTAAAATTTTTTGAGTATAGTAACTCCTTGATAAAATGGAGAATGGAAATGAGGAAAATGTCAAAGAAACAGAATCCCGACCAAATAGCAGAAAACAACCCAACGCAGCGAGAAAATTGTGCACTAGGGTGGGGGTGGCAATACACAGATAGAAAAAAACTTTAAATTGACACTCATATTTTTTAAACACCCTCTTTTTCTTCCTTCCTAACAAATAAGTCTCAGTAATATTTGAGTTATGCATATGAATATTTATGGAAAGAGAATCGTCCATAGATTTGATTTCCAATAGTTATAATGGTGAAACATAATCTCTCTTGTTTGTGCAACCATGGCAATCAGCATTTATTTGATATCAAATATTGCTAAATAGGGGATTGAACATGTCACAAGGTCTTAATAAATTGGACCAAAGGAAAATTTCAATCAATTAGAGTGATACCTTTCCTGAGACCATAGACATATATCTATCAAGAGGTAATAAAAACGTATGCATTTCTGCTGTTTTTTTCCATAAAATTGAATTGAAAAGATCGAGCGTCAAATCTTTGTTGAAAAACAATACAAAATTTCTAAATCTATTGCAATATAGATAGGTAAATATCACAGGCACTTGTCTCAGAAAAAAATTCCTATATACCTTATTATAACATGGTATATAGGAATTTTTTTTCTGAGACAAGTGCCTGTGGTAAATATATGGACGGTCAAACTGAAAAATGGCTTATAAAACATGTTAAAAACAATCTAAATGTTTAAATAAAACCACTATGACGGCTATATCATTCTTCAACTATCTAAAAACAAATTTATTTTTTAGAAAATTCACCATGGCCATAATGCGAAACTAAACTTGTGACTGTGTATTGGTATACCGGAAGCTGTCTCCTAAGTGAGCAATCATTTAACTACAAAAAGGGGGTAGATGTTCAATGTTTGTTTCCTGAAACATATAAATGAAACAAAATTAAAATAAAATAAATACAAGACTATATAGCCCGGGTTATGGACTCAAGTTGGATCAGGTGCAACAAATGCGGCAGTGTTAAACATGTTTAGGGATATCTCAAGCCCCCCTTTATACGTCTAACCAATGTATTATTTCTGGACTCTATTTGTAATGTATCCAAAACTTTAAACGGAAGGGCTACTTCTTACCCAGCTAAAACCCTGGTTAGTCCTATGATGAAAATAATTCAGATGTATATGGAATTTTTGATAAGTTACATTAACCCGGAGTATACATGAATGGAATTGTGAAAAATAAAGTACCTTTTCAATTTGCAATTCGTAAATAACTGAACAGTGTGGACTGGTTGAAGAGGCCGAAAAATTAGGACTTGGTTCTCAAATTGATGCCAAATGTGCTAGTCTAAGACTTCAGAAATGTAAAGATGGACCAAGGCTTTTTTTTTGTATCAGCTCAGAGATCTTAATTGGGACTTGGAGATGAATGAGTGCTTCAACTTGTGACACCTTACATGTTACTTTCTGATTTAGACACTGGTTTTGATTTTTTTAAATAAAAATCAGTAAACTTTCGTTATTCCTTTTAATAAAATCATGTAAGCAATGAGTCGTATGAATACCCTGAGATGTAGCCATAACTTATGAGAGCCCCCGCCATAAAAAATAATGTTCGCGCCATATAGTATTCACTCATTCTTTTTGTTTGTTACACTTTCCTACGTCTTGACGATGACGATAACTCAAGTTTGCTACGACTGATTGAAATAAAACATTTACTCAACAATACACATAACCAGAAGAAGCATTCCTTTTGTAGTTTGAAGCATTTTCGAATTTCATAACATAATAGTCATTTTTCTTGGAGGCAATCATTCCGTCTGCTTTTCCATCCGTTCAATTGTCTGTCCATGTGTCAATAAAAAATATGGTACTTTGTGTATTCTGAAAATTAGTCAGCTTTATAAAAGATTGCTTATAGAGCTCGGCATTTCTGCGACTTTGTACAGTGGTGTTCAAACTTTTAAATACATTAAAGATATGTACTTCCCCTTTTCATTGCTGTTGGGTTCGTTTGGACAAAGTGTAAATTAAAGTTGCTGTTAAATGTTATCATCATTTAAAATTTGTTGTTAACTGATTTTACCAAAATCTAACATGTTAACGAACACACTATTGCCCCCCCCCCCCCTTTTCCCCATCTTATTATCCATTAGATAGAAATACCATTCGCTTTAATTAAACGATGAAAATTTAATACTGTAGTTTCTTAACTTTTCTTTTTACAAATGAATCATTTCAGAAATTAGATAATTAAACAATGTATTTAACCCAGCACATACTTTATGTGTCTGTCCGAATTCTCGATCCTGTGGTTCGGTGGTTGTCGTTGGTTCATCTCTATCATATTTGTTGTTTTTCATAAATTGCCTTTTTATAGCCGACTATAAGGTACGAGTTTTTGTTGTTGAAGGCCGTACGATAGCATATAATTGCTTACATACACTTTATTTGATCCTGGTGGATAGTTATCGTATTTGCTATCATATCCCCACTGTTTGTATCTGAACAAAACCTAGCACCAACAAAATATGAATGTGCGGTTTATTTTATTGAACTTACAAAATTTCACCGAACAACAAATAAGACAACAGTCGTTAGTAGTATAACGATATATGAATGTATTTAAGATAATATGGTTGAAAACGATTTTTTTTGTACAAGGTCGAATAGCGGTACGCAACGACGATTTCTGAACGGAATAAACGACATGTATTTAATAATATTTGATAAGTAAGTCATTTTGTATATTTGTAAGCCTGTAAAGCTTTGATATAAAAAAAATATCGTCACTTGATATTATCGAAACAGTGATTAATTTCCTCTTGAAATTATAATATATTGCAAGACGCCATACAGACAAAAGTTGTTATTTTGCAATTCGCCGTACAACGTCCTGCAATTCGCCGTACAATAAACAAACAATGTTTTTGTCCATATTCTTTAAAAAACATCTTTTTGGCAACAAATTTCAGTTAATATGATGTCACACTATAATAATCTAAAAACGTGTCTGGAAAAATAATGAAAAATAGTTCAATATCTTGAGAATGGGGCGACAGAGGTCGATCGACCTCAAAATTTTCCGGTACTAAGTGACAAGTTTTGGAGTATTACACAATATCTTGTATTAATTTTGTACTTATCGGCCAAATAATTTAAAGGATTATATATGAGAAAATCATTTATTAAGCGGCACCCTCATCAAATGAGTGGAAATGCTTTAAATTAAATGAATTCTTAACTTGTTTACTTTTTTTTCTATTTCTCACCGCTTCGTTAGTACCCAATTTCCGGTGGCGATGATACACAGTGACCCTGTAACACTTAATAATACTATGTATACTTGTATCATCTGATATTCTTCACGACAAATACTTGAACATATGATATGAGTTCAATATGTTTTTTTTTAAATTTATTTAGTTTACAATTTAACACAAATAGTAAAAATCTTAGTTAACACTGTTATGCAGTTTGTAAGCACTCGTATTCCCTTATTTTTTTGCATGATATTTGTATCATTGTATTCTTTAACTAAATCTCAACTGTCGTTGTTTGATTTTTATTTTTTTAATAATTTAATTTTGGATGTAACACGTCTTCTGATTGGCTGACGTTATTTTGTTATCAGCCCATAGACATAATTTAATCATGCGACCGTGACGGCATCAACGTTTTTTCATGGTTTTCTACGGTTTAAAATAGAATTTAGAATTTAATTATAAGAAATGACTGTTATATTTTTTCTGTCTATTCGAAATAACATTAAAAAAAATGTGGTGCACACTGTTTTAAATAACCCGCTACGCACGTTATTCAGTGAGCACTATTTTTTTAAAGTAATTTCTTCATAGACAGAAAAAATATTACAGTCATTCCTTAAATAAAATGATATTACCAAAAGGAGGTCTTTCTTTCAGAAACAAGTGTAGTAGGAAATATTATTGACTTTTTATTTTTATATTTTGATAATGATATCGCGGCTATGATTTTTTTTTTTTTTTTACATCAGTTTAGACCCCCAAACCACCCAAAAAAGAAACACGCCAAATGAAACAAATCCATATTTTAATTAAACACCTTACCTCAACCAACAAAAGTACTAAGTGTATGTAATGATTAACGACATACATACACAGCTACTTTTGCATAGGTACTATTTCTGTAGTGAAAAAATGCAGATATGGAAATTTACTTTTAATATTTAGTACTATTTCTATACTTTAAAACTATTGTAATATCTAGGTACTTGTATTTCACAGTACTTATTTGGTACTAAATATTTCTGTACAGAAAAGTCATACAATATTCCGTGTTTGAAAATCATATTAAGAGATTTGAAATAGAAAAACATTCAAAATGCTGAAAATGTAATGGTAGTAACCAAAAATCTGTAGTACCTAAATTACAAGTACAAATAAAGTACTGTAAAATACAGATACCTTTAATTTTACAATAATTTTATAGTAACAAAATAGTACTGAATATTAAAAGTAGATTTCCAGTACTACATTTTTTTAGTACAGAAATAGTACCTATACAAAAGTAGCTGTGCACATGTAGTTTGGATAAGTTTTTTAGTAGCTTTACATACGAAAAAAATAAGTTTGTGAATTTTCAAAGAACAGGCAAATCAGCACGCGGACGCAACACAAAGAAAAATATACATCTTTGAGTAAAATATACCAAACAATAATAATATATATTCAAAACTGTTTTAATTTACGTAGTACTAGAATATTGAATAAGAAAACTTTTTTTTTTAAATTTATGAATACTGAAAATACGATTTTTCTTTAATTTTATGGAAAATACTTTTTTTTATCCTCTTTTATATAATCATGCATTTTCGCCATTTTTATTCAGATATGTAGCCTCGATTGAATTTTGTTATCAGATCAGAATCCTTTTTTTTGAGAAAACAAAAGAAAACAAATATTTCAAATTACCTTTACGATATTGACCACTATCTAAATAACCAATCTATGGTCACAGCTGTGTACCAAAAGATTATTTTAAATCAACGTCCTGACCATGAACTGACATGGCCCAGTGTGAAGACGGTTTTTATGAATGAAAGATATTATATACAATTATAGTACAAATTGCACTCAGAAATGAGAACATAATAATTCGGAGTATTCAAATTATAAAACTAGAGGCTCCAAGGAGACTGCATGATTCGACCATCATAGAAACATATGTAATGTTGATAATTGATAAAAAAAAAAAAAAAAAAAAAAAAAAAAAACTCTGAATATTTCAGTTTCAAAAATCTTCTTCTCCCCCTCCTATACAGTTATATTACTGTCCTAAATTAACTCATCATAGACACCAGGATTTATTTTTGGATTTACGCCAGACGCGTGTTTCGTCTACAAAAGACTCATCAGTGACGCTCGAATCCAAAAAAGTTAAAGAGCCCAAAAAAGCAGGAAGTTGAAGAGCCTTGAGGACCAAAATTCCTAAAAGTTTCGCCAAATACAGCAAAGATAATCTATTTCTATGGCAGAAAAGCCTAACTATTTTAAAAATTCAAAACGTTTTGAAAACAGTTGCTTTATAAAAATAACTATATCCATGGTCAATCATTTCAAGTGCTGACTACTGGGCTAGATACTCTCGGGGAATTGCAACTCCACCAGCAGTGGCATCGACCCAGTGGTTGTAAATTAAGCTATTATGAACATATGTGGGACCAAAGGAGTCTATTTCTATCAGTTTTTTCAATTATTTATTAGTACAAGTTCATAAAAGGTCAACAAACGTAAGTTGTTAAATAGATAAATGAGGATCAAGACGGGGCGCTTATAGGCTATGCATTATTATCTGATTGACTTCGGAAATTTACTTTAGTTTCGGAGAAAGAAGACAAACATAAAATGATTTGCATTTTAAACAGAACTCTCCATGTTTTGATTTATGTTTTTAATTTTCTTTAACTATAATTCAAAGTAAAACAAAGTGTTTAAACAAATAAGAGCATTTTGAAGTTCGGATTTGTAAGTGAATTACAATCATTTAGGAAGTTCCTTGCACGTTTTCATAGATTATTTACAAAGATAATTGATTTACCATGTTAATATTTTTGTTTGTTGATTCTCACCAAACAACAGATAACTTGACTACATAATATATTTTAATTTTCATGATGAAACATTTTAAAAAGATTGAGTCAAATTTGTTAGACTATCAAATAACTAAAAATACTTTTTGTATTAAGAATTTTAAAAGTTGTTGCCGTATCAAATTTATATGTACATGTATGAGTCTTGTCAAATTTTTGAAACCTACCAACAATGCATGTATAAAAGCAACATCAAAAATAAGGTTCAATTGTTCCCTGAAAATCCCTCTTTGAAGTTGGATACATTAATTTTGTTTTAAACTACAAAATAATCACAGATTCAATTCGAAGTACTGTATTTTCAAATTATTTTCGGATACATTATTTGTGTTTTTCACCATAAATAATCATACGGCTAAAAAACAACACACCCCTCCCCCTTAATTTTGACTAACGTATGTATAATGCGTAAGAATTGTTTCCTTCGAGAACAACAAACACCTTTATTTGCTACACATGCTGTTTTAGTATTTCTTTTCTTACATTTATTTCGTGTCATCAACATTGATAAATATGGCACTGAATTATTATATAAATTTTGATGACGAAAGTACTATTTAGTGTGGTCAGGCAAGCTTTTTATAAAGCGTGTACTTGTGGTAGAATATGAGGAAAATATGATTTCCGTATAAACATAGACATTTGGTGGATGAGGAAACTGCAACATGAAGACAAGATCAAACATCACTATGCTTTCTCTTTCCTTTTCATGTGAAGTACATGTTTTTGAATAAACATTTTTCTTACAAATCTTAATTTAAGATTCAAGCATTTGTTTGAAACGGTACATAACGCTGATTGAAGAAAACTCTTCATAAATCATCAGTAAAATAAAAGCCCTTTATTGAACAGATTGTCAAATTCATTGCGGACGACATCTCATATTTTAATTAGCTGCTAAACTTTGTTTGAATATTCAATTTCAGCTTTTTGATTATTATTCATATATTACAAATAAACATGTAAATGTATAGACACAAATATTTGATATGAATGTAACACCAATATATACAAACAAATACTTTGAATATAGAAATCTCTATGCTAAGAGTTGGATGGGATAAAAAAAAAAAAAAAAAAAAAAAAAAAAAGAAAAAAAAGAAGAAGACAACTGTTGTAAATGCAAGAAGAAGATTAACTTTCAAATTTGATAATCAGTTTCTGTAATCCTTACCTAGTTTATCTGGAATTACTGGACACAACGGCAAACAATCATCATCCGTCACATTTGTTACATTTTTACTGCACACATAAGTCACGTTGTTATCTGATTTTATCACTGACTGTGTTGACTGTTCTATATGAAATGATGGAGCACTTGGCGTACCCTTCGTTATGTCTAATGTTGATGGTTGAAACTGAGCTAGGCGAGACGAACTCGAGTACAACTGTTCCGATACTTGTACCCATTTTGACATAAACGTGAAAGCTGCCTGCTGAATGGATAAATTAAACGCTATCTGAATCGTAATCAGAAACAATAACACCAAGAACAAAGATTTAAATACTGATCCTTTTGCGCAATGCCGTTCATTCGCATCCCCCATTCCATTTAACTTGTACGTGTGGTCACTATTCAACGTAAGCAGTATTTTTTCTCGATTTTGTTTCATCGGTTTGAAATTGAGTGGTTCTTTTCACTTCGGTCAAGATATACATGAAACTGATTAATTCGTATATTCAATGTCGATTTACATTGGTGATAGAAAGATATAGTTGTTATTGGTATCTTTTTTTCGATTTATATATATTTTTTTTCCTGGTTTGTTGCAAGTAACACGTGTGACCAATTTTAAATTCTCTTTTCTGTCCTTTTACGAAAAACTGAAAAAAATAAATAGACAAATATTTATATAACAGTATACTTGTTACGTTCTTTTCTGTCCTTTCAAAACGAAAAACTGAAAAAGAAGATAATTGCTAAAGTCACAAGAAACCTCAAATTAAAAAAAATAATGCATATGTTTTTTTTTATATCTCAATGGATAGTTTTCATTATAAAATACTTATGTACATATACTTTTTTCTGAAGAAAATTGTTTAATTTGTTCATATTTAGAAGAAGTTTACTTTAAATGCTTCCTTCCAGGACCAGGAAGTTAAATTAACAATTTAAACTATCTCGATTGGATAAGTCCGATTATCCACCGGTGCCAATGTAACAATCTATGTAAAAAAAAAGGAGGGGTCAATACCTATTGTGTTAACCTGTTATGGACCTTTTCAATGGGCATATGACATTTGCGCCGATTTTGAAAATTTTCATTCTTTCATTTGCGCCGATTTCATTTTTTCATTTGCGCCGATTTTATATTTTTTCCTAATTGGATTTACAGGTAAGTTACAGGTAAGTTCATACTTTTACATTGGCCGAGCACATAGTATAAAGACTAATCAAGTGACATATTGCAATTGGTAAATGGCTATCCCAATGTGTCGGGTTACCATTCCTTTCCCTAAATGAAATCGGTGACTGCTTCACGTTTGACATTGTCTGACGCTCCGCTCCTTCTGATGACAAATTTCATAGATTCGTATACAACGTTCAAGTACACATTCCATAACGGTCAAACAATTCGTGATGGCGTCCATAAAAATTAACGAAGGGATTATTTCAACTTCACTATGTGGAACTCTTGGTTTAATAGCTCCCTTGTGAGAAAATGCGAACTCTAGAAATGCTCCCACCAGTACGTATGCCAGACAAAGAAAAGATGGCCTTCTTTATCGACAATTACGCCAAATATAGAAGAGACGAAATCATAAGAAAGGAATATATTAGATGTGTTGCCTACTATACACACTCGGCAAAAATAGATTTATGATTTAAATGTATTCCGTTTTTATAGATTTGAATGATGTACATCTATTTTTAATTCGTCATTAATTCGTCATTTTAGTATAAACAAAGTGCTTTTATCTTAGGATTTTACTTGATTTTAAGCAGGAGACAACAGTTATATGCATGTTATGATTGACAATTCATAACATGTGTACAACTGGCTAACGGAAGAGGTCTGATGATGAATGAAAATAACATTACTGGGATGGACTCATACCACATCTTCTTATATCATTTCACCTGTAATTTACCTGTTATTTACCTGTAAAAAAATCGGCGCAAATGAAAAAAAAAATCGGCGCAAATGAAAGAAAAAATCGGCGCAAATGAAATGCAGATCGGCGCAAATGCAAAACGCCGTTTTCAATGTGTTGTTAACTGTTATCTGAGATCAACTTTAGCTGTTAACTGTTTTCAACCCACCATGTGAACTGTTATCAGCATTTTTGCATATTTTGTTAACTGTTATGCCAAAATCGAGGTGTTGTTAACATGTTGCCCTCCTTCATATATGTGGCTCTTTAATGGCGCTACATTTGCACAGTGAATTCTACTTTGGTGGGGATCCCAGATTTGATGCTTATTGTGATAAGGGGATGGGGCTCATGAGAATTATGAGTTGGAATACCATATTTTGATGTTTATATATAAAAGCTGTAACCTTATCTTTAGCATCAAAATTTGTATGCCTCACTTCGGTCTGTGCGTCCGTTCGTCCGTTCGTCAGTCTGTATGTCCTGCTGCCAAGGCTGCATGTTAAAGTTTTTGGTAGTTTCTTATGAATTTGAAATCCAATCAATTGAAATTTAGTACTATGTTCCCTATGATATGATCTTTCTAATTTCAATGCCAAGTTAGGGAGCTACCATTTGATTTTTATGGGGGGCTAGGATGAAAAAATTTGTCCTGCATTTTTTTTAGTTGTAATCTCTGTCCCGCCTTTTTATTTTTCACTCCATCCGGTCCTGGGATTTTTTTTAAATTTTATCCTGACTTTTTTTACATAAATTGTCATCCTGCCCCCATAAAAATCAAATGGTAGCTCCCTTAAGAGTTTTTATCCCAATTTCACAGTCCACTTAACATAGAAAATGATAGTGCGAGAGGGGCATCCGTGAACTGTGGACACATTCTTGGTATTTTTTTCTGTTGTTTTGTACTGAATCCGCACCTGTACTCCAGTGATGTCCTTGAGTGAAATAATCTTTCTTTCGCTCACTTATATTTTTAACAAACAAACAAAACAAACAAATATTTTATTTGCCAATCACGGCGCCCAGAATGAGCAGAATAATTATAATACAATTTTCAAACATAATGTAAAGTAAATTCAAAATACGTTAAACAAAGTACATAATATGATTGATTTTGATTTAGTTGATTGATATAATATTAAAGAAAATGAAGTAGGCAATTTGTAAATAATAAACATATATAATACAATATGACCAATAGTCTGTTATTCTGGTCCCTTTATTGGACAGCACACCTCGTAGTATATACTAATAATTTATCTAATGTAAAAGAAATAACTTATGTAAATGCATATTTGATCATGCATAATTTTATATAGAGAAATCTAATTTAAAATTGTATTTCTGTTTATATTTAAAACCTCTAATAACTGACAAATTATTATCAAAATGTTTTTATCTTCATTTCCCATTAGCCAAATAAAAAGAGATTATACCATTAAACCCATTTCTAATATTTTTTTTGTATTCGAAAATTGACCAATATCATATTTCATATATCTTTCTAATTCAAATATGTAAGTTTATATTAGGGGCGTTTAGAGTGCTGACCAGTTTATATTAGGGGCGTTTAGAGTTCTGACCAGTTTATAAGTGAGTGTCCAACAAACAGGTGACTTTTGATCTTATTTAAAAATGATAACTATATCTTGTGTGAATTTTACACAACCAATAACATTCCTCTTATTCATTGATTTATTGTCAATATTGGTTCTCTTATCGTTATGTAAACGAGATAGCAGTCTTACTTAGGATAAGGGCGATTAAGATAGTAAAAAAATGGAAGACCTATGCATATACTTGTTCATATATACTAAGGAAAACGTCATGTTTAGTTAAAACCCTCCACCGAAATATTGGTGACATGAAAGTCTAACTTCTAAAACCCCCCTTTTTTTTAATGTCCAGACAGCGGTTTTTTTTTTAATTTAAAAATTTTAAATATTAAAAAAAAAGATTGGTAGATTTGAAAAAAATGCATGGTTTTTTTATATCGACCTTTTGCACGTACAATTTACGTACAATATACTTATTGGTTCAATAACAATTAATAATTTCAACATGTCGCCACATAATCATTAATGTTAGCGAATTATCCATTGTTGTTAATAAAATACCGAAAAAAATGTTTAAATGGTCGAAGGTAAGAATCTGAATGAAAAAAACTTTAATGTATTATAAAAGTTCGACCAACTTTTCATAATTGAAACAAAATCCATAATAAAACTGAGAAAAAATACCTGTGATGGCGAAATGAATTTTGTTTGAGATAAAGAGCTGTCTACAGGACAACAATTCTATTTCTTTTACGATTTAATTTTCTGATTTTGTATTCCCCAAACTTATGACATTATAGTTTTGAAAAATGTACTTTCGTTATTTGTCACAGTCTGGTGTCATGGTCATTATATTTTGGTACATTTTTTATGATTAAGTATTACATTAATCAAATGTGTTTGTGTGTCCTTTTATCACAAACTAAATCTTGATTGTGTCAATAAACAAAATGTGTACATTGAATTCTAGGGAAATGTATAATATAGTTGTACTATAACCCAAGAAACAGGAAGGAAAACTATTTTGTCAAGCTGTCACTCTGTTCATAGCGAGAAGAGAGAATTTTTTTTATTTTCGCGGCAATTTACGTATATGCATTGTGATTATCCTGAACTGTACTTTCAACCAGAGACTAACAAAATTTCGTATTATTTTTCTCTCTTTTAACATATATATAAATTCCTAACTGTAGTTTTGATGTCTTTGATTGTTACAGAAGTTGACACGACTGAAACGCGGACCGCGAAGAAGACCCCCAAAACAAACCTGATTAATCGCTTTACCACCGACGCTAATCAGATTGAGACAAACTTCTACTTTCGCCTCATATGGAATCCCCCCGCTTAAGAATTTATGGACCTGAGCATTCAATTCAAAGTTTTTCTATACACCTGTAATTTTTTTTTTATCTTTTCAGCTGTTCAATATTTTTCCAGGTATTGGAATATTAATCGTATTAGATTCAATTTGCAATTATATCTAATAGGGTCAATTCTAAAATTTTGCCAATTCTTTCAAAATTTGCCTTATCCTTTTAAACTGCAGCTTTGCGTTTATAATCTTATGACCTGTTACGAGATAAGCCATTTTAAGATAAGATTGCTAGGACCTTAAAGAACACACATTGGGATGGTATGCAATGAATTACGAGTTATAAATACTTTTCGGAATACATGTAGTCCTAGTGTGAAATTAATTCATGGGAAATTGGCCCTACTCCTTTGTAAATATTTTGGCAAAGTCATTTCAAGTTTCATGCGTTCCGTATAGGCTAATCATTCAATGCATTTTTTTTCTGACATTATCTCAAATACTAGGAAAATAAGAAGTTATAAACATCATATATGAACACGATTTGTTTCTATAAAAATGTTAAAACAAGTGATGTCCATGTTGTCTTGTTAAAACGTAAATAATTAGTTGTTAAATTAAACAAATTGATTTATTACTTACATCATATTAATTTCCTTATACGTCCATGTTAGGAAAAAAGTGTTGTGTATTTCATTGTTAAACCGGGACCAAACGTAACGTGTATATCCGTTAATCTATTTACGACATAAGAGTCAGTTTCGGAAAGCCTCATATTCGATCACACCATCATATTCATATCCACGTTTGTAAGCTGTCGTAATACTATATATTTGACAAGTCATGCACCTCATAAAAATTAACAAGATGACAACGTTCACCTATAACTTTGACATGAGCTGGTATAATGACCAATTGTTTTTCTTAAAATATAACAACGTGTTTGCAAATGTTTCTCGGCAATATATTTGGATTGATTTTCGAAGGTATTTATTCAATATCCTACGAAATCTGCATAAATCAAATACTAAACCGATTTGTGAGGTCTTGAAGCGCACCGATTTATTTTTTCTCGGAAAATATTATGAATGTGATAAACGTATAGCTAGCGAATACGAATATTTTATTGGTTTCTAATCCAAAATTGCAGGATTTTTACTAAAATTTGACAATTATGATTAGGTAACCATGAATTAACCCACAATTACAGTCGTATATATCAATCAACATGCATGTATATTACATATCTATATACCTATAGAAATATACGTAAAATTAAAAAAAAAGAGACGTACATGTAAGGACTAAATAACAACAGTAAGTATTGACTAAAACTGGATTTTTACTAAAATTTGACAATTTTTATTTGGTAAACATGACTAAAACCACAAGTACAGTCATTTGTATATCAATCAACATTTCCAGTACATATCTATATACATGTAGAAATATACGTATAATTAAAAAAAAAGACGTACACGTAAGAACTAAATAACAAAAGTAAAAAGTGACATAAACTGGATTTTTTTTTAACTTTAACAAAAACCTGCCTTACCTTGTTTGTCTCGTACACCTGACATACCTAGGTTGTCCTTCTGATAACAGACTTCTCTGATAACATACGAAGATAACGAAAATCCGGAAATCAGGTATTGGTTTTAATATGGAAGTTTATTATTAAAACGCTCCATATGTTAAGTATGAGATTTGTTTTACGAAAACACCACACTACTTCGTAAATACATAGATATTTTGTCATATTTCTCATTATAATACAACAATGTACAGATGAACGCCCGGGGCATATAGACTTAGTTCCGTTTTCATTTGTTTTTATGTGTTTTACATATTCCGAATGTGTATATAAACGGGATGACGATTTCAACATTAACCAGCTGGTTTGGCGAGCATCGAATACGAGTTCTAAAAACAGTAAACCTGTCGCATTTAATATAAAATTCATAACACTGTATTGGCTAAGCTTTTAGACAGAACTTCGGGAGAAGGAGTCTTCATTTTTGTGTAATTAAATCAACAGAAGGAAATACATAAAGCTCCGTATAACTCGCTTTTAGGGGGTGGTATGGCCGCTTAAGGGGTACTGTGACCCCTCGATGAGGTGAGGGCGTACACAGAAAAAATGGCATAGCTACGCCACTAAATAATTCCATACCTTCTCACGACTGACATGTTTATCTGCAATGAGGGAGTCATATGTATGATTGTGTTGCATGCATAAACACACAGGTCTGTATTAGTTCCAATTAAAAAAAAGTGGAGTGAAATAATTACAGTCGTAGTCAGTTAAAACAAAACATTCAACAAGGTTTGAGAGATAGTGTGAAAGTTTGAAAGATATGTCAACAGTTTTTAAGAGGAAGTCTTGCAGTTTTAAAAACTACCAACACCGATGATTAGAAATTAAAAAAAATATATACCTTTAAAAGCATCCCTTAATAAATTTGCCTTGGGTTTTCTTTAGAGTGTACAAGAAACCCTTGATTAAAGAAATCTATATATATATATAGATCGGTTACAAAATATCAACTAAAAATAATGGCATACGAGTTTCCATTGATATTATTAAACTATGGGAGATAACTGTAATATATTTAAACCTTAGTAGAGAGCAAAGGGACTCGGTTAGCCGATTAAAATTTTGTAAATCAATGTTTTTGATTTATTTTTTATTATATGGATATGGATAGTAAACTGCACATTGCCAAAAAACAAACAAATAGTGATGGCAACGTTAAATACGTTAAAAATAGTAATGCAAATAGACAGGAAATAATAAAAAATAAATTAAAAACATTAATTTACAAAATTTCAATTTGCTAACCGAGTCCCTGTGGGTAAGAGGATAGATGCGACAGTAAAGCAAACTTTTAATAATCGGCAAACATCTCGAAAGATTCCGATACCCATCATCTAGATATGCATTGGGAAGTTTACGCTGGTCGTCCTCCAAACAGAAAAATTGCATTCGAATCCGCCATTGCTTAAAAGTTTCAATTTTGTTTCAAGAGCCATTGAAATGCCTTATTATACAGTTAAAACAATCAGCTGGCCTACTAAACTATAGTTTTTTCCCCCTGGAAATCGAAAAAATAATGCATTTATCTCATTTATCATCTGAAATATTACGGATTGAATTCTCTCAGAATTGGTGAACATTTGTAAAGAAAGCACATGAAGTCAGTTAAAAATAGTTTAATAATTGTCTTAAAGGTAGATCATATGTATAGACTTTTTGGACAGAATTTTACTTTTTTCAGCGATATAATAAAAAGTATGGAAAATTGCCTAAAATTTGGTTAGATTGTTAATGAAAAAAACACATTTGTGTGAATAAAAAAATCTATGATAGAATTGTGAGACGGTAGGTTTTATAATATGTTTTAAGAAAATAAAAATAAAAAATGGCGTCACCGAACTTGTTTTCTTGCTACAAGGAAAAATAAAAAATTTCTCTTTAAGTCCAGTTTAATTTTTCAACTAAGAGAGTTATCTCCCCTTAAATTGCTCATTTGGAAAATGATGAACAATCAAAAATGAAAATTGTTTAAATTTTAAATAATACAATAAATCACCAAGTTTCTGTATGTAAGTAAACAGTCTAACCATAAAATTGCAAATATGTCTCAAATTTGCAGATTTAGGTAAATAACTAGACCGATTTTGTACTGTTACTGTACAATCCAAGATGGCGGTATACAAAGAATCTACCTTGAAACATCCAATTTTAATTCTACTGTTTACTTAAAAAAATTATGTTGTGGATACATAAATTTCCGTTTTAATGTCGCAAAATAAAGATAGGGTAACCAACTTTGTTTTTACGGTATACATCATCCATTGTCGTGTTCTATGTGAAAAAAATCCCACAAAACGTCGAAATAATCGTAACGGTGGCGCGTTACAGGCCGTAAAACGTAGATTTTTGACGTTTTTCACTTCCAACAAGATACATTGAAACAGAAATTGACGTCTAAACAACATATAGATTTTTAAGAAGTAGAATTAGAGATTTAATGTTTTTCAGTCAAATTTTAGATAAATCAAATCGCCGATTTTATGTGCTACTGTATCTATACTAATATTCACTTATATTGAAGGAAATCAATCTGAAACATTTCAGAAAATAAAAGAGATAAATGCATTATGTTTTCTGTTCTGTGCCTCCGTTCGTTCGTTCGTCCGTTTGTGCGTCCGTTCGCTTCAGGTTAAAGTTTTTGAAGAAGTTGAAGTCCAATCAAATTGAAACTTAGTACACATGTTCACCATGATATGATCTTTCTAATTTTAATGCCAAATTATAGTTTTGACCCCAATTTCATGGTCCACCGAACATAGAAAGAAAATGATAGTGCGAAGTTCAGGTTAAAGTTTTTGGTCAAGGTAGTTTTTGATGAAGTTAAAATTACATCAACTTGAAACTTATTACACATGTTCCCTATGATGTGATCTTTCTAATTATAATTCCAAATTATATTTTTGACCCCAATTTCACGGTTCACTGAACATAGAAAATGATAGCGCGAGTGGGGCATCCGTGCACTATGGACACATTCTTGTTTTCGATTTCATTTGTAGTTTATCGAGTTAAGATTAACCAAAATTTTAGAAAAATCTGCGACATAGCCATTTACTGTTCCTTTACCTAAAATGGCATTACGATGACTTAAAAATTGTATGGAGCGCCATTGATGCCAAATAACGTCAGTCTGGGTACGGCACCTACACGAAAAGGGTTAAGATTATGTCTTCATCATATGCAAATCAGGCACAGTCAATCTCTAGTGCCCTTTAGTGGTGTAATATACCATCTTGTCTGGCATTCTGACCCAATCTAATACTTCGTCGAGCAGTGAACTAGTGAGTCCCAGGCTACATATCATCATAAAGTATATGAATAAAAGCATAACCAATATCATGCAAATAACTGGTTTTAGAATAAATGTGTTTATTTCCAATGCAAAGACCTAGCACATTTTCATATTTTTGCAAAATGATTTCAGTATTCAAATCAGAGACCGATTTTAAGAGTGGTTTTATTCAAAAAGGAATATACGAGTTTGTGCTTGAAAACTGTTTTTTACTGACAACGTGATAATAGAAATGAAGAATATCAGAGGATACTGCATCTGAACATGTTCTTGACTTATTATATAATACACCAAGAAGAAGAGAAGACTATTGTCACATCCGGTTTACTCATAAAAATGGAATTATGGGGTAAAAATTATGCTACATCTACACTATTGATTTGCAGTGGAAATCCATAACGCAGATACTGATTATTGATTTTTTTTTCTTGGAAGATGTTTGTTTGTGTTGACTTATTCGTTGAAACATATCATTTCACCGTTTTCAATGTAATCGTGGCGCTTCTTCTGCTCATGTTGAAAATCAATATTACCTTCTTTTAACACTTGTTTACTTTTGATTTTTTTTAGTATTTTACCATGCCATTGTCATATAAAAAATGGTTTGGTACATATGTTTTCCAATGAGACAACTGTCCACCAAGAATTGAAGATGACCAAATGACACAGAAATTAACAAATATAGGTCACCGTACAGTCTACAACTGTTATTGACCCAGTCAACAATGACTAAAGTCCATACCGCATAGTCAGCTATAAATGGACCCTAAATAACAATATAAAAACAATTCAAACGAGAACAATCACGGCCTTGTATTTATGAACAAAAGATGAATGAAAAACAAATATGTAACAAGTCAATAAACGACAACCACTAAATTACAGGCTACGGACTTGGGACAGGCACAAACATACAGAATGTGGCGGAGTTAAACATGCAAGAGAGATCACAACCCTCCTCCTAACCTGGGACAGTGGAGTAACGATTCAACATAAGAACGAACTATAAAAATCAGTTTGAAAAAGGCTTAAGGACATACGATACAGTTACAGGGGAGGTAATGACGTTGCTAACGTAAAATGTTATTTTCGCGACGTCAAACTGCGACATATCGGGAAAAGATGCATTTTTCGACTGATTTTTATCATTTAAACTGATTTAATTTGAAAACGAGTTCATGGACCCTTATTTTTCAAAACAGCAATTTGTTTCATTTTGCAGGGAGATTATGTGACCCAAATTTTATAAAACTGTAAATAGATGATTTTATTTTTATTTTGATAAACATGCAGCAAAAAATGACGTATTATCCTCAATTCATGAACATTTGATAAATATGAGTTATTTCTGAATGAAAATTGCATAATTTTAAAGAATACTTATTAAATACAGAAATTACAGATTATTTAACAAAAAACAATTTGTGTTTATCTTTATAACAAAAAAGTTATGTCTTTCATTCGAAAAAGAAATTACGGCCACAAATCTGAATTTTGAGCAAATATACAAAATTTCGACCTCATTTTACTCAAAAAGTAGCACATGGAGGTATATTTTTTCTTACATATTTGATGTAATCAGGTAGAAAATAGCCTATTTGCAAATTTTAACGAACTTGTAAATACAGGATCAAAACTGTATCGTATGCCCTTAACTCATCAGATGGATACTGTTAAACAAATAAAATACATCTATCAAAAAAAAACAGAGTGGACGTGGCGGGTCCATTTATTTTCGAATTGTGAGCTCGAATGTTCCTTTGGTATATTTCGCCTCTTTTTAACATTGTGTTATATGCATTTGTTGTTCAGAATTTTCCACAATCTTGTAATGAGTCTGGAGTGATCTAATACAATAGCCTGCTTGTCTAAAAATAAAAGATGATTTTTGCCGACTTTATTTTGATCATTTTTAACAAGAGTGAGCATAAATATCAACCAAATAAATAAACAGTGCAATTGTACAGTTCTATCGTTGGGTTTAGTTGTTTCCATCAAGTTGTCTTTCCAATCTGATAATTTCCTCTACTCCTTTCCTCATTTCCTGGATAGCCTCGATTTCAGTTAGACCTAGACGACGTTTGTTGGAAATATCATAGACTCCTCCCTTGTTTTCTGTGTTTTCTCCATCAGTACCTAAGTAAATAAATAAATAAGAAAATAATCCATCAGTCTGAACCAATTACACTTTCCAACAGTTCATATTTATAAATATTTCATTTTACTTGTAATTCTTACAAAATTCTAAAGAGCAGTGTAGTAATCGCCAACTCTGCATGTCAGGACTAACCTCCACGGAATCACCCGAGTTGTGACGAATGGACCAATCTCGAAACACCCATTTGAAATACTAAAGTAATAAATTGCAATTTTGTTTAAACATAACATAATTCATATTGTGCCTTTTAATTTTAGTTTCTAGTTTTTCAGGTAAAAACAAATAAATAGAAAATACTCCGTCATATAACCTCCTTCTTTAATCTTTATTATTTTATATATCTTAAGACGAGAGGATGGATCGAAAGATTAATGGCATGTGGCCTTATTTAATACATTAATCTTCCGATACAAGTTTTAGGTCAAGATTAATAATACAGACATAAATTTTAACAACAAAATTATCAATCAATTTATTAAACTTTGAATACCAACCTCTTGGCTGTAAATTAAGTTTTTCACAGATATCTTTGAAGTCTGGAGTAGCTGACAGTTTTGGAATTTTGATGTGTACACTGGCTCTAAGAGTGGTTCCCAAGTTTGTTGGACAGAAGGTTAGGTATCCAAGTTTGTCGTGATGAGCAAATGTCAATTTCTTTTCCATTTCTTTGATAGCCTGAAAATATTTGAAAAATTATTTAATTTTGAATGTAACATCATATATATGTCTTGATTTACTGAAGTTTTTTTTATATCAGCTCATGGACATAATATGTCATGTGACCGTGACGTCATCAACGCAGGTAATCAAACGTCACCGTGTCTGTGAACCACATTTTCTTATGGTATTTCCTTTATTGCTGTTATTTTAAAAGATGAAATCATGTATTAGTATTTATATACAATTCGCCCTTCCAGAATCTAGCTATCGCTTTCTGGGTAATGCTTTCAAAAGCTTACGTTGTGAACATCATCATAAACAATGAAAACTCAACCAATGAGTCGACGTTACTTTCATTTTGCGGTACAAACAATAGTCCTAGCTGCTTGGTGCATCCTACAGTAATACACGAAGTATGTTGGTCTAGAACAAAGCATCACATGCAGTAAAGTTCTTGAAAATGTTTCGCTTTTATAGGACATTAATTTGGAGGATAATTGCCAGTCCATGTTACATTTTATCAGTCCACCAGACAGCTCTTTGATATAATTGAAATATTTAATAATCACTAAATGTCACGTGTATGTCATTGTCGAACATCTCATGTTGGTTTTTTTGGTAAAATATTTGTGACTAACAATAACAAGAACTCGATGTTCAATGGATATGTTAACATGATATCGTCTGCTGGAACGAAGATGTACCTAATAGTTACGCTTGGTTATATTATGTTTGCAAATCAATCAATTAATCAAGCAATCAAACATCCTTTTAAAAATTTCTCTTCAAAATGTTGTTTTTCTCAGTCATTTGTGGACTAACGGTTACTCCTGTATCCTGTAATGCTAAACTTTATATATATAAGTCTGAAAATTACACCTTACAGCGTTAGAATAAGATTTTCTATAACTGACAATTTTTTTGTCCGTCCCTCAGCGGCATTCGAATTCACACCTTTGATACATTATACATTTGTAGCACCAATCGCTTAGCCTCATGTCCAGCGCTCTAGACCACTTGACCACATCCGCTATATATATATGTGTGTGGAACTATAAAACTTACATTGACCAATCTGGTATAAATTTCTTTGAGATTTCCTCCTTTCTGCATGGAGATGAGACGGAGATGATCTTCTTCATTGACCCAGACAAGGAAAGTTTTGTTTTTGTTGAAAAAGATTCCTCTTCCAGTTGGCCAGTCATTGTAACCACCAGCAGATCTCAAACATCTATTCAGTATAAATATAAATTTATTTTAATCATAACATGCGATAGGAATAAACAACATGCAATTTGTGCCAAACTGTTTTAGGGTTTGTCTGGAAAAAAGGAATTCGTCTTTTCAGAATCTAAAGGATAATTTCATTCGTACCTCAAAATGAAAAAAAACGTCACGTTATTGGTTGAATTTCCATTGTTTATGATAATTTCTAACCAATCACGACGTTTTGGTGTACACTTTTGAAATTATTATATGCATAATATAAAATTCCGAAACTGCAAATTTGACAGGTTTTCTTTACTAGATTTTCAGTTAATTAAATTATCTGAAAATTTCTGTTTGACTTTTAATGAAGTTTTGTCTGACATTTTGTCGGTGAGAAAGAGTTTAGACACACATGAAATATGCATAAATTGAAAATGGAAAGAAAACATGTGTCCATTGCCTTCTTGTAAACTATATATAATTTGATACTTACGAATCGTGGTCATTAAACAAGAAATGGTCAGCTGTGAGCTGGGTTTGAACCTCCTTGGTCATTCCTTCAAGTGGGAAGTATTCTCCAGCCAGCTCTCCGGTCAGACTGTTTAGTGCTGCTACGGATTGTTTCTCCATTTCAACTTTGTCCTAAATAATAAAAAAAAAATGGGCAATACAATTTAATTTCATTGAATAGTTTTTTCAATTTTATTTACAAATTGCATGTAACCAGCTTTTAAAATTCAATGATTTCGTGCTGAACAGCATGAGCAATATTAGCAATAGCTAGTACAGATAAATAGTAATGACGTTCAGTATATTATCAAACAACCCTTGTGTTGAATTTCAAAGAGACATCACAAGCCATAAAAAGAAATTTTATGAAGTAAAATTGGTGTCGTCTAAATATTTTTTAAGTAAAGACTGCTTTTGAAACCAAATTAAAAAATTTACCTCTTTTGAGCTGACTGGTGGAAAGGCAAAAGCAGCATGACTTCTTCCAACTCTGACACGTGTTGACAAGATGTATTCGTTTTTAGGATCAAGATCGCCAAATCCAAGGTTGCTGAGATCTCCAAAGTCTGGCTTGGGATGTTTGACTTCTGCGACTTTGTGGTAGTCTTTGATGACTGGGTGGAGAAGATCTGCGAAGGTGTCGTATCCCTCTGGGTCACAGGCATACACACCACAATGACTGTGCAAGTTTTCGCAACCTTTTGATAGGAATAAAAAAACGATCTTTATATCAGTTGTCATGAGTAGAAATATTGAAAATTAATACAATACCAAACATAGATTTTTTTGTGTGGTGAAAGACTTAAACAAATAAAAAAACAAACAGAAAGAAGCAAAATTATATCTGGAAAGACAAGATTTTGGTCACAGGCCCATTTGCGGAACCGTAGCCATAGCCGTATTTTTTTACTATTTGCGGATTATGGTCCGCAAATAGTCAAAAAATAACATAAGGACCTAAGAGCTACGGTTCCGCAGCTACCATATAGGCGTAGCTCCGTTTGAATTTCTTTTTGATAATTTGATTCCCTAGTTCCGCAGCTATCACACACCAATTTAGTCGGTAGAAAGGCGTCCCAGAATTTTTTTTTAGAATACTAAATGTCAGACGTTGTAATTATTTGGACTAACACCAATTTATACAGTATATGCTTTCAAATTTTGGAAATATTATATTTCAATGAATTTAAAGCAGAAGTATTTGAAAGCTTTGACAGTAGTATCCACAGGCACTTGTTTCTGTCAATATGGGGTTTACTATCAATACCAGTATAAAAAAAAAACACAAGGTAGCTAACGGGAATTTTCAATGTGTTCGCTTCAACCAATATTTTATTACTTTCCCTTGCCCCTTTCACGAATAAAAGTACACCAGTCTTTCGGTAATTGATTTATCTTTACAATGAAACAACTCTCACGTACCTTGAGAATACCCCTCAAACAGAATAACACACTTGAGATGAGAATTATTGACCTTTTTCCAGACCATTGAATTTGGAAGTACTAAACTTCCGGTTTACATAGGAAGTTAATAAAACTGTGCAATCTGATTGGTCACATTTTTCTGGTTTCTGGTAACTAATATAAATAAACAGGTAACCAGATGAATTCGACCAATCAGATTGCTGTGTTATATTAACTTCCTAAGTAAACCGGAAGTTTAGTCCTTCCAAATTCAATGGTCTGGAAAAAGGTCAATAATTCTCATCTCAAGTGTGTTATTCTGTTTGAGGGGTATTCTCAAGGTACGTGATAGTTGTTTCATTGTAAAGATAAATCAATTACCGAAAGACTGGTGTACTTTTATTCGTGAAAGGGGCAAGGGAAAGTAATAAAATATTGGTTGAAGCGAACACATTGAAAATTCCCGTTAGCTACCTTGTGTTTTTTTTATACTGGTATTGATAGTAAACCCCATATTGACAGAAACAAGTGCCTGTGGTAGTATCGCTATAGAAATAAATTATGAATAAGAAAAGGAATGCTTGCCAATCTTGGGGATTTGTCCTTGAAATCGACGCCAGTAAAGTCTTATTGAAAAACATGTTAAAAATCAAAAACATAAAACTTAAGATTGTGAAACACGAACCCACAATACATTTTTATAATATTTATGACTAACCTGATCTGATGCAGTCTGCTAAAGTTCCACCAAGTTTGCTTTTGAGTCCTTTCAGTTTGTCGTAAACATCTTGCGTAAGGTATTTTTTCAACAGAGAATGACTGTCTCCTTTTTTCAATTTGTTGTACAGCTCGTCAAGTGATGCCATGGTTAAAAAAAATCAAGTTAACTGAAAATAAAAGAAACTAAAAATTAAACGAAACTGAACAGCAAAAAAACAACCAAACAATAAACGGCTGAGCGTCGGCAGGAAGTGATGTAAGACAACGTCATGCTATAGTGACGTAAAAGTTAGTGAAAACTCTAAAACAAAGTCGGGGAAAACCTAGTGATAGGTTTTGCATTTGAATTTCAGTCATTATTATATTTACACAAATTACTAAAACACAGAATTCGTTATAAGAAATGCTCACACCAACTTAAGTGCGACAAACTTTCTAACTTTGTATTTTAAGATTCTTCAGTCCTTAATTTTAATCCTGATTAAGTTTCTAACCAACAAATCTTTAATTCCTCTGTAAATGTGTATTACCGTCACGGATTAGAGTAAAATAAAACTGGTTGCACTTTAATAATTCGGTATAAAGTAATTAATCTAACCTTTAAATATGCTTACACATACAAAACTAATTCAATATATGTCTTAAGTCGCCTATTACAAAGTATAAAGCTGCAACACATTTAAACATATTGATAAGAAGGCAGATAAACGGGACAATAAGTAAACCTTTCAAGGGCATTTGGGACGTATGCAAGATCATGCCTGCGTAAAACCGTATAAGAATGAACATGTACATTAAGAACTATATTCTTTTGGCGAATTTCCCTCATGACGTGTCAACCATTTGATATATATATAATGCCTATTAAAGTATGAATAATATGATCACAGTTTGCTGAATAGAGACAAGAACTGCTATATATAATAACTGATAGTGTGTATTGTCAATCGGTGTAATTGCATTTCATTGCTTGAAAAAAAGTGAAATAATAGCATGCGACTGGGTTTTTTTATGGACAGAATATGATGTCCGACATCCACTACATGTATTGTTTTACACAAAATGTATATACATTTGCTGCATGGTCACTGAGTTAAAATGATTGATTGATTGTTGATCGCTCAACGTCCAGTGGCAAATATTTCATGCATGTTCAGGACGAGAACAAGTTAACAATAAATACAATAGGTAGGTTTTCTCATAATAGAGCCCGGGTCATCCGGGATGGTGATCGGGGAAATTTGCACTGCCACTGGAAAATGACGGTATATTGGATAGGGCAGAAAATTTGCCGTGCAACAGGCCACCTACGGACCCCTCAAAGAGTTAGTACAAGGGTTCTTAACGTGCAAAGAGCGTTGCACTCTCTTTACACGAGGCATCGGATTTAACATCCCCATTCTGACCGGACGTGACCGCGAACTTGATACATCCCGCATGTAGCCAAACGGACGCCCCACTTCGGCAAGCGTTTTACTGCCGGTCGGGAGAAGACCAAGTGACCATATTTCTTAATTTCCTTTTCCCCAGTCACCCTTGGGTTAATATACGCGTAACATAACCAATAGTCAATAACTCATGAAAACTCAGAACCAGAATAAAGTAAATGATCGAGTCAGTAATTCGCCTTTTCAGAATCTGAAGAATTATGGGTTATTTCATAGTTCGTAACCCAAAATGAAAATAACGTCACGACATTAGTTGAATTTCCATTGTTTATGATATTTTTAACCAATCACGACGTTTTTGGTGTACATTTTACCCCGGCCGATGCATTAGATTTTGAAACGTCGAATTGAATTCACCAGACGAAATCTACATAGAGGATAGAGGTTAATATCAATGTTCTAAGTTGCAACTGATCATATACAAACTCATTCAGAAGAGTTTTAAAAATGCACAATTTGTCAGGTTTTTTAGAGTGCTATTTAGTTAACTCTCTATTCAAATCACAATTTAAAAAAAACCCAACCCAACATTATAGGCCATGCAAAGAACGGTTCTCAACACCCTTGGCTCACACAGAAAAGTTTAGTTATAAAGGACACCAAAAATTACTAGTGTAAAACCATTTAAACGGGTAAACCACTCTAATCTATATGAATAAAAACCCGACAACTATACTGAACATCAAGTTCCTGACTAAGAACAGGTACAAACAAACGCAGCGGGTTTAAACGTTTTGATAGGTACCAACCTTCACCCTTACCCGATAAAATAGTGTGACATTACAACATATTGAAAGACACACTACGAACTATAACTTATTGAAATGGCGTAACTTAAATCAAACAACAAACACAAGTGAACATACACCGAACGAATAAATTTGATCTCTGACACAATGTTAATACCACCTTTTATGTGTAGCTATTGAGCATCGGCCTGAGATCACCCCCAGTTTTTTGTGGTGTTCGTCTTGATTAGTCACTAGTTTTCTATGCTGTTTCGTTTGTACTATTATTTGTTTGTTTGTCTTTTTCGAACTTTTGTGGCCATGGCGTTGTCAGTTAATTTTTGATCTATGAGTTTGAATATCCCTCTGATATCTTTCGCCTTTCTTTTATTTACTGTTTTGTTCATACTGATAGACCAATGAATGTGGTAAAACACATGTAACTGCATGTGAATGTCATTAAAATGGTACTGGTACAAAAGACTTCTAAGAAATGCAGAAAAAACAACACATTATAAAAGTATAATACATTCTCCTTATTGATACACTGCTGCCATTTGTGTAACCACAATTGTTTCAATGAAAACAGTATTGCATTGTATTATATTGAATCAGAAGCACACACGGTCCGACAATTTGGCTTTAACTAGCTTTCAGCAAATGCGAGTAGTGCTCTCAGATCTGTACGTTGTGTCTTTTGTGTTCTTGTTAGTTGTTTGTGATTTTTATCAATCTGTGTTAATGTAAAAAGAAGATTTCCAATGATACAACTCTCCATGCACAAAAGACCAAAATGACACAGAAATTAACAACAAATAATAAGTCACCATACGGCCTCTAATAATTTGCAAAAACTATACCACATAGTCAAAGGTCCCAAAATAATAAATGTAAAACAATTCGAACGAAAAAACAAACATAAATTTATGTACAAAATAATGAACGATATACAACAACAAACTATAACCAGTCTTAACAGTCTCCTGACTTGGGACAGACACATATAGAATGCAGCGGGATTAAACTTGTTTGAAGGCACCAACCATACCCTTACCTGGGGCATTGTTGTAACATTACAACATAAGAACGAACTATAATAAACAGCTGCGTCACGAGCGCATGATACGCCCTTCGTCTTGTGTATGACGTTTTATGCAATAATCATAAATAGTTTTTTTTTTGCAATAATCATCAATAGTTTCTGAGATAATGCAGCATTTGCCCCCCCCCCCCCCCTTTTTCCCCTTCCCGCATTTTTTTGTTTACAAAACAACTCAATATCAACTAAAAAATAAAATTTGGAATCATCACCAAAAAGTATACAGATTAGATTAATATAACTATGTAATATATAAATATCGGATATGTTCCTTACGTCGTAACTACAATCCCCTTCCCTTTCATGAATTTGACCTACCGAATTAGACTATTTACCGGATTTGTAATCACATAAGCAACACGACGGGTGCCGCATGTGGAGCAGGATCTGCTTACCCTTCCGGAGCACCTGCTATCACCCCTAGTTTTTGGTGGGGTTCGTGTTGTTTATTCTTTAGTTTTCTATGTTGTGTCATGTGTACTATTGTTTTTCTGTTTGTCTTTTTCATTTTTAGCCATGGCGTTGTCAGTTTGTTTTAGATTTATGAGTTTGACTGTCCCTTTGGTATCTTTCGTCCCTCTTTTAAGCAATAATCATCAATCTTTTTTGCGATACGGCGCAACATGTGACCACCTCCTTTTTATACAACAAGAGTGCACACGCTGAAATGTCTCGCCTTCTGTAATAATCATTGAAATTATGTTGATAGTCCTAAATATAAAGCTTTACTACAACTATCACATAAACTTAAATGATCCAAGAAAATGAGGCCAAGGTCATATTACCTAAACAAGAAATACACCTTACAATAATTCAATACACTAAGTATATATAGTTGCCCTATTGCTAATAGTATCTAAGAATCAGACTTAATTAAGAAAACTAAACATTGACTTATGAACCATGAAATTGAGGTCAAGGTAAGATAAACCATGCCAGACAGACATGTTCAGCTTACAATTATTCCATACAATAAGTATAGTTAACCTAATGATTATAGTTTAAGAAAACAGTCCAAAACTCAAAACTTAACACTGAGCAATGAACCGTGAAAACGGGGTCAAGGTAAAAAAAAATCTGCAAGACTGACATGCACATCATAAAATATTTCCATACGTCAAATATAGTTGACGTATTACAGATATATATAGTGTTTGAAAAGAAATCTCTAAAACTTAACTTCGACCACTGAACCATGATAATGAGGTCAAAGTCAGATGACACCTACCAGCTAGACATGTTTACCTTAAAATCATTCCATACACAAGTTAAAGTAAACCTATTGCATACAGTATAAGAAAAACAGACCAAAACACAAAAACTTAACTCAAACCACTGAACCATGAAAATGAGGTCAAGGTCAGATGACACCTTCCAGTTGGACATGTACACCTTACAATCATTCCATACACCAAATACACTAGAACTATTGTTTATAGTATCTGAGATATGGACTTGACCACCAAACCTTAACCTTGTTCATTGATCCATGAAATGAGGTCGAGGTCAAGTGAAAACTTTAAGTATTCACTGAACCATGAAAATAAGGTCAAGGACTATGGACATGTGACAGACGGAAACTTCATTACATAAGGCAATATAAAGTATAAAGCATCTAGGTCTTCCACTTATAAACGAAGAAAGCTAACACCGCCGCTTCTGCCGGAACACTATCCCTATGTCGAGCCTCCTGCGACAAGAGGCTCGACACACAACTCATAACTCTAAAATAAATAGTTTACAGATTTTTAGATAAATATAACTAAGAAGTTTGTAAAGTTTTAAGCAATAATCATAAATCGTGTTAGAGATACGGTGCGACGTATGACCCCCCCCCCCCTGTTTTAGTTCCGTAACTCAAAAAAGTGCAAATCTTATTTTCACCAGAAAGTATACAAATCGTTTGACAATCATAAGAAACAACTATGTTAATTTCATGAAATTTGGATAAGCGGTTCTTAGGTAACGGTGCGACAGTTGGACGCCGGACTGACAGACGGACGGACGCCGGACATTTGTATACCATAATATGACCCGTCATTTTGACGGGCGTATACAAATCATATATAGAAATACATCTAACAAAAACACAGAGTGAAGTGGACGGGTACTTAAACATCCTCACATCAAAAAAGGCACTAAGTATAAAACTGAGAGTAATCGCAGTCAGGTACTAACATCGTTCAAAGCCATTAACAAGACATGCATCAGAGACTAAGCCCTCTTCAACTGGGTTTTACGTATGTCGTGCTGTTACAACACCGACCCAGGTAAAAGGAGGGTTTGGTAATTCGCGGTATAAGCTTAGTAGTTTTAAAAAGTGTCTAATGTAGTCGATATATTTGTTATAATCATCTTTTAAACGAGCACATCATACAAGTGAAGTGTAAAATAATGACAAATATAATGCGTAAACCCATGTGCACATAGAGCATTCTAACAATGAGTTTGTCAGGCAAATCATGCCAATCATTAATTTGCTGTTACTATCCTGTATATTATATCTATTAGTATATGCCTAAATTCATAAATATCGTGTTTTATTAACATCTTGAAAAAAAACTTCACTCAAACGGGTATAGTGTCGTCTTTAACTTTAAAAAGCCAGTTGAAAGCTTTTACCCCCAGATAAAGAGGGCGTAATCTTTTTTGTGTATTTGCATCGACTTTTTCCCCGTACATTGTTTACCTGTTTGGAGTTTGTTTGGAGAGGCATATCCAGTGTTTTTCTTTCCATTGAGCGGAAATGTCATTGTTGGCTTGATTTGAAAACATATATAATAACTCAAATACCACAATTCTAATACATTGTAGTTGTAAAATACATTCTTGCATCTATAGGTATCATCTTAATAAATATTCCGTTAACTGTATTGCACGACACTAGCTAATGGCACATATATACACACTTTTATATATTTAGTCAAGAAATTTACACTGAAATCTTTATCAAACGTCCAAACAATATTCTAAATTTATAATTTAAGTTAAAACTGATTTCTTTTCTCTATATGTAATAGAGAGTTTATATCGCTTCTATCCACTTTGAGGAACCTAGTTATAAGATATATTTTCTTAATTTGCGTTCATCTTGACAGTGAAATGTTTGTCACTGAACAGTAATAAAAAGAAAAGAAAAGTAAGGTATCGTCACTTTTCTAAAAGATAACTACTCTTTTCGCTTTAGAAAGTTGAAGTTTTACTGTATTGATACCTGTTTTACAGTTGTTTTGAAAGAGAGTAATGTAAATGAAATTGTATAATATACAAAATTAGCATAATGTACTACGCTCTCGACTACGCTATATATAGAAGTTCAGCCACAATCAAATTTGAAAAAACCAACACACAGCTGTTGTGCTGGCGTGTATTTTCTTAATGAATATCAGATTTTGAGGTATTTATCAAACACAACTATAAAACAAAGAAAATGGTAAACTACTCACTTGAATGTAATAAATCATGCAAGGTCGTAGTGTGTTTTAAATATATGTTACATATTTTGTCTTGAGTTATCTCTCTTTGTATGGTGTGCGTTATATTGTATAAATAGAAATTGTTAATCTACGCTACGTTTAAAAATACCATTAAACTTCGATTAATCTGATTATGTCTTGGTATGTTTAATAACTTTCTAATGCACATGTTTCTTTATACTGTGGAAAATGCATGTGAATGTAGTGCTCTGCGTACCCCTATCTATATCTTAGTTAGTACTCGCCTTCTTTTTCTCTTTCGTTACTTATAAGGATGTTTACATGTCATGAGTAACACAACTTTTCTAAGGCATTTAAGTTCGTACTTGTTATAATGCTTGTTTCTTAGTCTTCTTATTTTTTGTTTAACGCAGAAGAAAAAGAATATTTTATTTCCAATTATTGGCCCCAAATAGGCATATTCCTTACAACATCAATAAACAGTCTTTAGAGCTGTGGACGGGGGACTCTTAGTTTTGCTTGTATATATATAGATATGTGTGTGTGTTCAACTCAGTTATTTTATTGTTGTTGTTACTTTTGTTTATGTCACAAGTATAATGTTACTTACATGTATATGACAAATAAAGATCATAATATAAAAAATAATAGATATAGGCAGATGTGGTGTGAGTGCCAACGAGACAACTCTCCATCCAAATAACAATTAAAAAAAGTAAGCCATTATAGGTCAATGTACGGCCTTCGACACGGAGCCTTGGCTCACACCGAACAACAAGCTATAAAGGGTCCCAAAATTAATAGTGTAAAACCATTCAAACGGGAAAAACCAACGGTCCAATCTATATTAAAAAAACGAGAAACGAGAAACACGTATTAATTACATAAACAAACGACAACTACTGTACATCAGATTCCTGACTAAGGACAGGTGCAAGCATTTGCAGCTAGATTAAACGTTTTAATGGTACCAAACCTTCTCCCTTTTTCTGAAACCATAGCATAATATCACAACATAAAAAAAAACCCACTAAAATATCAATTGGCAGGCTTAACTCAATCAAAAAACGTAAATTAATAACATTAATAAATATCCACAATAAAAACAAACAATGAGTTAACAAAACTGCAGAACAATCTAAGTTCTTAATTTTTTATTGAATTACATATCATGTGTCCATGTTACACATATAAGGACGATGATGATCAGATCTATATTCTGATATGGCAACTATTATTTCATCAACTGTTTCTATGGTAAAATCCGAGGATCCCAGATGTCTAAACGGTAAGTAAAACTTTCAACAATTATTATCTAATTATTAAAAAAAACTCGACAAGCCTCGCTCTTTAAATATTCAAATAAAAACATGAATGGAGAAATAATGTAACACACTACATGGAGTGAAAGAATCTATAGGTAAGCAGTATCATCGTATGAGGATATAGACTTGGATTGTACATGTTGTATGAATCCTAACAAATCTGTGGTATGTCCTTTGTGTAATCTGATTCAGTATGCCTCTATAGAGAAGATACTTTCATCGTATCTCTGAATCCAGGTTTTGCGTGTTGATATAATTAATGTTGACAAATAGGAGTTTTTCTTAGTATCTGAAAGACTCATCGACAGTCACACCACGTTAAAGTTGTTTGTAAAGTCGTGTGTGTATCTAGTACAGTGAAAGAAGATCTAGCTTACAATCTTTAGCTTAGATTAAAGGGAACACGTTTCACCCCGCCAAATTCTGTTCGTGGCTGTCCGAAGTCTGGAGCCTAGGCCTGTCATTCAGTGAGTGATCAGCTATTTCGAATGCAAATTTTGACATTGTTTATGTCTGGGCTGTTTATAGCCGACTATACGTTATTGTGTGTTATTACATTGGTTGCAATAAATTACATTGATTTTCCAGTTGAATAAAAACCGATTATTTCACATGTGAAATAAACGTGGTTATTTCACTCTCTAACGTCATACACCAATAGGCGTAGGAAAATAATATAGTTCCTTACATTTTCTGCATTAATTTCATAAAAAAAAAAAGCCATTAGCCAATGTAATAAAAAGTATAACTAATCGCCGTATTTGAATATAAAAAATAAGACAACTTGTGACCGACCCCTTCAACGCCGCTATGGATTAAACTCGTGCTGCGCACTCATTTGATCCATCCGTCGTTCTGTCACGCGTTGTCTTATTTTTGATATTCAAATACGGCGATTATAGTTATACTATAATTCTCATTATTGAAAGCTGTACGGTGGCCTAATAAAACTATAATTCCACATCATCTGAACTTAGTTGAATAGTTGTGTCCCACCTATCCTTATTTTTTATATGGAAAAACCTATGGAAATATCTATTGTACAGTATACCCATTTTATATTGGAAATACCTACCAGTAAAAATGTAGGTAGCATGTGAACAAAGTGATTTTTAAATATGTTTTCCCCAACATCAAAATGTCAATTTTCTAATTTGATTGAAGGCAAAATCAATCACCCATACACAATAAATAAAATTGTGAAAGTTAAAACTGATGATATACTGAAAGCATTTAATAAGAATTCAATCAAGTGCAAACCTTCTTGTCATTAACATCGATAGAACTCTTTTTATAGTCCACAGCAAAAAAAAATCATTTAAGTCGACCTCACACTAGTGCAACATTATGATATATACAGTGAAACCTGGCTAAACCAAATCCTGCATGAACCGAAAAACTGAATAAACCAAACATGTTCTTAAACACCGTCATATATATACCAACTGTATGCGTTGTGAACCTGATTAAACCGAACATCGGCCAAAAACCGAACAAAATCTTAAGTCCAGAAGAGGTGCGGTTTAAACAGGTTTCACTGTTTTATAAGATTCAATAGATGGAAACTCCTGACATATTTTTCCTCGGTCTAATTTCTCAATTTAGTAAGGAAATTAGAAAATTTAAGTACCCATGAAAACCATAATATCCCATAAAAAACTCTCTGTCTCTCTCTCTCTCTCTCTCTCTCTCGTGGTGAAGCCAATATATTAAATACAATAGGTCTCGCAGGTTTTATTTGACCTTGACTTCATTTTTACGGTTCATTGCTCAATGTTAAGATTTTGTGTATTGGTCTGTTTTTCTGTTATAGTCATCTAAATTTGTTGTATGGATGATCAATATGTGTGTCTGGCAAGTATCATCTGACCATGAACTGATTTTCATGGATCATTGGTCAATGTTAAGTTTCCATGGTTAAATTTGTTTCTTAGATACTATATATAAGTAATATATCAACTATATTCAATGCATATATATTTATTGAAAGGTGTACTTGTATTGCATGGTTCATCTGCTCTTAACCTAATTTTCATGTTGCCTTGGGCAACGCTTATTTTTTTAGTTACATGTAAGTCTGGGACTATTATACTAGTATAATAACTGGTATACTAGTCCCAAGTTAAGTCTATTTCTTAAAAACTATAAATAATAGGTCAGCTATATTTGATGTTTTGAATGATTGTTAGGTGTACATATATTTCTTGTATGGTTTATCTGAACTTTACCTCATTTTCTTGCACCAGGTTAAGTTTATGTGATACTTGTAGTAAAGTATATTTCGGACTATCAACACGATATCAGTGGTTAGTAAAGAAGGCGAGACATTTCAGTGTGAGCACTCGTGTATGAGTGGCTGCCATCTAGTTGTTTTTTTTCCATCTAGCTACTTTGAACAAACATCTAGATACTTTCAACAAAATCTAGATACTTTGAACAAACATCTAGATACTTTGAACAAACATCTAGATACTTTCAACAAAATCTAGATACTTTTAACAAAATCTAGATACTTTTAACAAACGTCTATAGATACATTCAACAAACATCTAGATACTTTCAACAAACACCTAGATACTTTCAACAAACATCTAGATACTTTCAACAAACACCTAGATACTTTCAACAAAATCTAGATACTTTGAACAAACATCTAGATACTTTCAACAAAATCTAGATACTTTCAACAAACACCTAGATACTTTCAACAAAATCTAGATACTTTGAACAAACATCTAGATACTTTCCACAAAATCTAGATACTTTGAACAAACATCTAGATACTTTCAACAAAATCTAGATACTGTTTTTTTTCCATCTAGCTACTTTGAACAAACATCTAGATACTTTCAACAAAATCTAGATACTTTGAACAAACATCTAGATACTTTGAACAAACATCTAGATACTTTCAACAAAATCTAGATACTTTTAACAAAATCTAGATACTTTTAACAAACGTCTATAGATACATTCAACAAACATCTAGATACTTTCAACAAACACCTAGATACTTTCAACAAACATCTAGATACTTTCAACAAACACCTAGATACTTTCAACAAAATCTAGATACTTTGAACAAACATCTAGATACTTTCAACAAAATCTAGATACTTTGAACAAACACCTAGATACTTTCAACAAAATCTAGATACTTTGAACAAACATCTAGATACTTTCCACAAAATCTAGATACTTTGAACAAACATCTAGATACTTTCAACAAAATCTAGATACTTTTAACAAACATCTAGATACTTTCAACAAAATCTAGATACTTTTAACAAACACCTAGATACTTTCAACAAACATCTAGATACTTTGAACAAACATCTAGATACTTTCAACAAAATCTAGATACTTTGAACAAACATCTAGATACTTTCAACAAAATCTAGATACTTTTAACAAACATCTAGATACTTTCAACAAACATCTAGATGCTTTCAACAAACACCTAGATGCTTTCAACAAACACCTAGATACTTTCAACAAACATCTTGATACTTTCAACAAACATCTAGATACTTTCAACAAACATCTAGATACTTTCAACAAGTATCGAGATGATTCTTATAAGTATCTAGATGGTTGTAAGATATATCTAGATACTTTGGCGAAGTATCTTGATACCTTTTTCTAGATGCTTCGCACAAGTATCTAGATGATTCGCACAAGTATATAGATGCTTCGCACAAGTATCTAGATGATTCGCACAAGTATCTAGATGCTTCTCACAAGTATGTAGATGCTTCGCACAAGTATCTAGATGCTTCGCACAAGTATCTAGATGCTTCGCACAAGTATGTAGATGCTTCGCACAAGTATCTAGATGCTTCGCACAAGTATGTAGATGCTTCGCACAAGTATGTAGATGATTCGCACAAGTATATAGATGATTCGCACAAGTATATAGATGATTCGCACAAGTATCTAGATGCTTCGCACAAGTATCTAGATGCTTCGCACAAGTATCTAGATGATTCGCACAAGTATCTAGATGATTCGCACAAGTATCTAGATGATTCGCACAAGTATCTAGATGATTCGCACAAGTATCTGGATGCTTCGCACAAGTATGTAGATGATTTGCACAAGTATGTAGATGATTCGCAAAAGTATGTAGATGCTTCGCACAAGTATGTAGATGCATGGCATAAGTATCTAGATGCGAAGCACAAGTATCTAGTGACTATGACTAACTATCTAGATGGAAATAGTTAAACTGAATACAAATACTTTTCAATTTTCTTTTAAGTATCTAGATACTTTTTAGAGTTGTGCATCTAGATACTAATACGAACTATCTAGATACTTGTGCGAAGCATCTAGATGGAACCATCTCTATTTTGACATGAACGGCCACTCATACTCTTGTGTATAGGAGTAATGTTTTTATCATTCCAAACACTGATTGTATTTTATGTGTAATTAGTTGTAAATTGAATGGTGTAACAACACCTATTGTATTTTGTTTTGCTGGCATATGTTGAATATTTTTTTTTTCAAATTTTGGCATAGGTTGTAGTTTTTGCATATACATATATTAGTTGTAATTGTTCATGATTTTTAATTGTCATCAGCTAGCTACTATAATCATTTGTTTAAATGACAGAAACAGGGCAGATACAATAATGTGAGATACTGTATTTAGTATCGATTGTCTTTACACGCTTTATTTAAATTTCTAAATTTATTGTCAATATTAAGTTTAACTATTATATTGTACGGAGATACATTATATTCTTTTATGTGGATACAAATACAAATACTACAAATACAAGTGGACGTGGCCGAAATTTAAAGATTCATACCAAATTAGTTTACGCCGACTGCGGAAAGTCATCCCTTAGCTATGTGACAAGCGAGCCATAAAACCCTGAGAATTTAACACTGACCAATCACTATCGAACCAGGAAAATGAGATCAAGGTTATATGAAACTGCCACACAGACATGAACAACTTCTGGTATACCTGTGCAGCATTAAACTAAACCCCAACATCTAGAGACCTTGCAAGTATCCCATATATCAAATGTAGTTATCCTATTATTCAAATGACAAAACAACTATTTGGTTTTCAGCAGTCACTGAACCCTGAAAGTAAGGTCAAGGTAGATATACAGAAACATAGTATTTGCATAAAAGATATGAGGCATGCATCCCGATCTTCCACTGTTTAAACATATAAAGCTTTACACAAATAGGATACATTGCAGCCGCCGGATTGTAAATTGCGACAATAAAAACGAATACGAATACAAATAAAGGGACAGGGAGGCAAACAGCCGTTAGGAATACCATTTAAGGAAGAATCTTCATCTTTTTCTGTCAAATTACCCGGATCAACAAGTATCTGAAAACAGTTGCACTGCATCCATAAATAGCATTGAAAATTCATTTTTCTGATAACCAGATTATACAATTGACCTCTATTATTTTGATAGTATTGAACTAGTTTCTTTTGTCCAATTAATTTATTAACAAAATTTACTCGGACAGATCTTAAAAAGAACATCCCGTAGTTAGTTACAGATAGATGACTGATGTTCGCATTGAATTTTTAATTGATTTTTAAACGCAGTGTATTTAGCTATATGTAGACATGTATGATGTAGAATGAATGGCCATGAAAATCGAATGCTTCATTTACTGACCTCAAAATAATTACATTGTATTCAGGTTAGGAATAATCAAAATGAAGTAAAACCGAAATCAAACAATTATCTGAAAAAAAATATCCCTCTTTAACAAAGTGCACCTATACAACGGAGAAAGATCGCTGTCAAAATACTGATTAATTGTGGTCTTTTCAGATCAGACAAAAACACTTTAAAAACAAGAATGACATATTTACGTTTCTTATTCTCTGTTTGTTTAACCATGTAGATAACATTTAAAAATATTCCAGGTTCACAAAAGACGTTCTTAAATTAAAACTGGCTAAGATTTTCATATGTGTTATAAATCTACTTATCTCTTCTGTTAATTTGAAAAATTAAATACCAATTTAAATACTTAATCTTTAGACCTTTTAAATCTAAAATTCAGATAGCGCATTAACTTTATTATTAATTTGTCATAACATTTCGTTGCTTAAAAATAATATTATATTTAATTGGTTCCAGTTTATAATTTATTTGGATATAAAACTTGTTTACCTCGTTCGATATTTTTTTATTCGTTCTATTTAAAATCAAAATGAAATTTATAAAGTCTATATTGTGACTCTTATTTAAGAAATGTTCCTGTGTCAAAAGAATTCATACGATCTTATATTAAAGAAAGTAATGCAATTATAACCGCTACAACTGATTCTCATGTGACTGCTCCAGGATTTAATATGAGCTTGAGGAAAAAGGGAGTAGTAGCATTTGTTCATAATTGTTAATATACTGTTGAGCGTAAAAAAGCGAGATTTTGTTTGAAGATTTTCTGCAGATTTTTTTTTGTCAGATCAAGAATTTGTATTGTAAGAATGTTCTTACTATACAAATCCTTGCTAAGGTCAGTTGTTGGGCCAAGTACGACCCTATCCGAATCCGTCAATGTGCTGATCCACAACAAACAAATAGGGACAATATACAAAACTACAAGTTATTTATTGACTCTGATGACTTAACCTTATAACATAAATAACAACGCTTGTTTCCACGCTGTATAATTTAAGAAGTTCAGTATATAGCATAATTCACGGTACTGATCATTGTAAAGGCCCGTTGCCACTATCACAGTTTTCTGTTACAAGTTTTCTTGGTCAAAGATTTTGATGGTTTTTTATAGTGACCAAAAAAAACCTTGACCAAAACTTTCACGGACTTGAATGAAATAGAATGAAAGTCGGATGCACGTGGAGGGGAATTATCCAATCACAGTGCAGTTGTTTTTACATCCCACCTAGGGGCACTATTTTTTTTCTGTTTGTTCGTCCGTTCGTTCGTCTGTCCCGCTTCATGATAAAGTTTTTGGTCAATGTACTTGTTGACGAAGTTGAAATCCAAACAAATTGAAACTTCATACACAAAGCCAAATACGAGTGTTTATCCCCGTTTCAAGGTCCATTGAGCATAGAAAATGATAGTGCGAGTGGGGAATACATGTACTAAAGGACACATTTTTATTTAGCACAAGTTTTTGATGAATTGAGGTGACTTGAAGTGGTCACAGTTAACTTTGAAAATGACAACTGGACTCAATACAAAATCCAACTTAAAAAAAACAAATGATCAAACATTTTATATAACCTGAATTGAATGGACAAATATTACAATTATCGAGTTATAGAAAACTAATATAAAAGCTAATAATTGATAAAAGTAAATTATAAATCATTTTAAGAAGGTAAGATTGAAGTGAAATGTCACTAATTGTAAAACAAATTGAAACTTGAAACTAGATATTAATTAAGCTTAATTGTTTGAAACTTAAACGAAACCCTCAAACACATCAGTGTTAACGAAATCTCCACAAATGAGTACTGTAATAGTTTAAAATATACAATTGTACTTAACAAAACGTCCTAAAAGGCACAAACTTTAAAAAAAAATCCATTTCACACTGCGACATAATTATCCAACGTATGCCTAATATAATGTTAGTCTTGTTAAAAAGTGAATTGAAGGAATATGGGGTGTTTATAAAAAAAAAATAAAAAAATGGTATGATTGACAATGAGACAACTCTCCACAAAAGACCAAAATGACACAGAAATTAACAAATATAGGTCACCATCCGGCCTTCAACAATGAGCAAAGCTCATGCCACAGTCAGATAAAAAAAGGCCCCGAAATGATAATTTTAAAAATAAATCAAACGAGTAAACTAACGGCCTTATTAATGTACAAAAAATGAACAAAAAACAAATATGTAACACGTAAACAAACGACAACCACTGATTTACAGGCTCCTGACACGAGACAGTAACATACATACAGAATGTGGCGGGGTTACTTTTGTCAATGGTGTCTGCTGTAGAAATTTATAATAGCACTAATGGTGTTCAGTATATCTATTGTCGCAGATATTCGACATACAATTTGGACAAAAAGGCGATACAATAATTGCTAAACTGTTGTGTTCTTATGAAATGTCTAAATACAGAGAATGTGTTATAAATTAGTACTACTTATGAACATTTATATTTAATCAATGTATTGTATATGTTATTGTTTGTAATAATATTGTTTGTACGCTATATGCCCTCCTTGTGCCCTAATTTGGGGAATAAAAGTATTCCATTTTATTCTATTCTAACATGTACCTTATGGTCTACATTTTATTGCACAGAGTTAGAATGTGGCAGTGCAGACCTTTTCTTATCTAACACAACATTTATACATTTTTACTAAAAATAGGGAGAGATACAGTCAGTACCAAGACAAAAAACTATTCTTGGCTATCAGAGGGGACAGGGCTACTTTTGTCAACCTTTTGTACGCTCATGAAGGGGGTGCGTTATTGAATTTAGAAAAAAACGCATAAGGAAGGGATTCAGCACCTCTCTGTTTCCGTTGCTATGAAGGCTTAGGGTAAAACGGTATGCGGACATACAGATTAAATAATGCTTTTTTAGTCGACAAATAGCTTACATTGAATGCTATATGTTTGAGGTATACATGTACATGGTAGTAGTCGGCAATTTATCGTATCTGAAATAAGTCTCGTGGATAAGGAATCGTGCATATAAAAAGATGAATCATTTTATAATTTTATAATAAAAGATTTATTGCATGCATATGGGACTGTCTGTTTATTTACATTAGACAACCTGTGCAAACAGATACATTAAAGAAAATCAATGAAATAAACTATAAATTAAGTTAAATAAAATCTTTAAACAAAAACGATTGACATAATAAAAACAATTATAAACATTTATAAAAGATTAACAGAAAAAAATCAAGAAAAGAAACAAAAGTTATATATGAGCAACACGCATTTTATAATACTGATGCGGTAAATTGTATATGAAGCGCACCCAGATTCCGGCAAACATAGACAGAGTTCAAAAGCAATATATATATATAATTATTTGCAAAAGTTTATGAACTGCACAAAGTATGGATAAAAATACACGATCAACAGAACTGTCAAAGCTTAAATCCTTGTTTCAAACCACTCCACCGCGGTATCTCAGCGGTTGAATCTTCATCAATGCAAATAAATGATTTCAGCTATCTGAAAAATCGAAATAGTTCACAATGCTCCTGAACAAATCCGAATAAAAGATGCTCCGAATGTCTGTTCCGAAAAAAGTTATAATATTTATCATTATCACTTACTGTGCTGATCTCCACTTTACAAGATCACTAGCAGGAATTCCAAACTTCTTTTTCTTATTGTCCGTTCCACGACTGAAGAAGAAACCACAAGTTGGTTTTTCTTCCGTAAAAAACGGAGCTAATGAATTGACAAGCACCTTTTCACCTCCTATTATGACATACTGTTGAGTTTTACCGCCTTCTTTCGATTGTAGCAGACTTTTCGAAAATTCCGGATTCGACATTGTTGTTGGTTCTCGTTGGAATCTCTGAAAATGTCTGGAATATCTTTTAGCGCCAAGACCCAATCTTTCCAATCTTCTGTTTTCCAATCTTTCCCACGTTAAAGTTTTTGGGCTTGGATTAAACTCCACTAAGTGCGGATATAAATCCGACGAATTTTTACTAACGTTTGGCTGTTGGCTTACTGTAGCCGGCATCGCCTAACGGATTTTATCTGTGTACGATTAACTTTCCTCTGGAATTAGTATTAATGTCGGTGTTTTCGTTGCTAACGAGGCCCGTGGTAGATCTGGGTAAAATTTAAATCTATGTAGAAGATTAAACCGATCGATAACAGTAGGTATTTACAGCTTTAACGGTACTTACTCGGGCGATTTTTAACGCTTGATGCACTCCACGTTACTATGCACTGATCATTGTGTGTGCCTCCAAAATTGATCCTATTATTATGGCTATTTAATTGTGACGTCATCAAACAATATAGTTACACTTATATATTTGGCTATGAATAAATTAACGAATATATACTTTATTCGTCCATTGAATAATAGATGAATTGATGTTTTGAGGTCTTTATGATATCAAGGACTTTGAGTATTATGTAAATAGAACAGAACAGAACAGAACATATTTTATTTCCAATTAAGGGCCCACAAGGGGCATACAGAGCATACATGAATAAGGAAAAAGAATATTAATTTGATAGATACATACAATGTAGATACAAACATTATTTTACATACAGTAACAATACAATTACTAACTCATATTCACTTTAATAAATTTACCAACAGCATTAAGGACCTGATTGTCTTCACAGTTTAATAAATAAATAAATTTATGCTGATTATCCAGTAAAGAAAAATTTGGAATTCTTTGGCAAACAAAGTCAAAGAGAGCATCTCTATCTGATTTAGAATTTTCACAGTTAGTTAAAAAATGGATTTCATCTTCAACACAGCCAGAGGAGCATTTTTTGCAAATTCTTTCATTTCGTGGAATATTTGAAAAACGTCCAACTTCAATTTGAAGCTTATGAGCAGAAATACGTAATTTGCATATAGATCTTCTTAAATCAAAGTCCTTTATTAAAGAAAGATAATTTTCATAACCAAAATTGTAAATATGTAAACCATAGATTTCACCCAGACTCTTTTCTGATAAAATCAAAGTTTGTTGTAGAATACAATCGATGACATTCACCTGGTAGGTTACAGCAGATGTAAGAAGAGAAACATCGCCAAGTCCTTAGAAATCAACTGGGACTATTTTACTATACTTTTATACAAAATGTATATAGTATAATAGTTCCAGAATTCAATAAATAAAGAAAACTGGGCTAAAACTTGAAACTTGCATGTTAGGGGTCAGGGAACGACTATAATTTGATATTCATACAAGCGGATAGCAGCATTTTTTTCTTTAATAGCAATTGACAAAATTAATCAACTACAATGTATTCATAAAAGTGCTTGGACAAAAATATAATAAACTAAAATAATTACTACATTAAAAACAAAAAGATTGCCAGACGTGGAAATATTTAGAAATCCTGCAGTTTAAAGAATTGTCTTCAGACGCGTATTTAAGGGGGGGGGGGGGCGACTCCTCCTTTTCGGATAATACATAAACTTTGTATGTGTCTCACTACAAACGTTACCTAGTTTGAGCCCCTCCATTTTATAAAATCTTGGATCCGCATCTGATTTTGCAGTAATTCGAGGGTCAAGGAGAATGATAACACTGGCTTCTGTACCAAGATACAAAATATTATGTCACCTTGGTGTAATTTGAATAAATTGACGGAATTATTATCTTCTAAACCAAACGACAATATGTGTTTTGTAAGTGCACTAGTTCAATCGCTTGGACATCGTAAAATCCCTTTCACTTGTTTGAAGGCTAGGGCGTGAAGTCTAGTCGACAGAAAAACAAACTTTCAAGTATTAAACAAACACGTCTCGGACCATCCCGCCTACTTGTTTAATTCATACTCAAATTATTTAATATTGATAAGTTTGAGATGTGTACACATTATTATTTATTGGGTCAATACATATTTCATATCCTTTCATATACTAGTATGTCTATAGCCATTGATGTTTTATTACTTTAAATTTAAACCTTATAATTATAAAGAATTATTACAGGGATGTCATAAAATTATTACAGGGATGTCATAAGACGGAAGCCATACGAGATACATTTTTTTTTATTCAGACAAAAGTTCATGCAACTTTCATGGCATACTTTTAGACTGAGACTTCTACAAAATAGAAATAGTTGCCTTTTTAATGTAGACTGGTTTTAAAAAAAAAATAATCTTCAGTTAATCCTGATACAGACTTGGATCAAAACCATTTTTGAAGCGAGAATTATTGCTTGACTTTACAAATACAAACTCTGAGAAAATAACATAAACAGATAAAACACACTACTAGTAACCCCAAATTACAAAATGACTTGGAAACAGTCACCACTGACAAAAAAGAAATCCATTTCTGCTGAAAATAGACATACATTTGACCCACCAATGAAATGATATAGAATATGCAGTGATCACCACAGGCTCTTCCATGATGGTCCTCCTTCACATTTTTTTTTTACCTTTCTGTGAATTACAGAAAACAAATAAACAGACTGATAATGAATGTCAAGCAGCAAGTATTACATGTATATTTATAACAACAATAACATGTAAATGTAAAAGCTAAGCAGACATCCTGCAATATATTTCTTTTATTTTTTATGAGATATGTGGGATGTTACAAGCATACAGTGTGTGAGTAGACATATATGATCAGGTTTCCTAGCTGACCAGTCACTACTCTTACTCTTGTATGCCTAAAAGTGGTATGGCTAAACAGAGAAGCAGTAGAAAACAGTTTTAAAGTTTTTGGTATGACCAGACTGGATACCACACCTATATTCCTTTGTACTCATTGGCGGATCCAGGGGGGTTCTGAGGGTTGGAACCCCTCTTTTTTTGGACGATCAATGCATTTGAATGGGAGCATATAGTTGGGCCCCCCCCCCTTTACTCTGGGTTGGGAACCCCCATTTTTTTAAATGGCTGGATCCGCCCCTGGTACTTTAGGTAAACTTTAAATTACTCTCACCAACATCATTTAGATGCTGGTGGGAAGTTATTTTAAAGGCAACTGTACTACATATTTTTTTTCACAAAACAGCATCCCCAAAACAAAAGTTAACATCAACTATATTGTATATGTGCTATCTTGACAGATATCAAAGCTTACTTTTCTTTCCGTACCTATTTTTCATCAAAATAAATAGCCATCAACAATTTATATAAACACTATAGAACTTAAAGAAAAGGGACCAAATTTGATAATGTATAATTGTTTTACATTGTCTTATCGGGGCCTTTATAGCTGACTTTGTGGTATGGGCTTTGCTTATTGTTGAAGGCCGTGTGGTGACCTATAGTTGTTAATGTTTGTGTCATTTTGGTCTTTTGTGGATAGTTGTCCCATTGGCAATCATACCACATCTTCTTTTTTATATCATCAAATTTAGTGATATTTTATTGGCTATGACACCAATCCAGCCTCCCCCCCCCCCTTCCCCCCAAAAAATGACAAAAAATTGAATGGCATATGTTTAAACTGCATAATGAAGGCACATGTTCTTTTTCTTTCTTTTTAATAAAATAACAAACATAAGCAAAGCAAATAAAATCTGTATCATTATGTATCAATAATGTATTTACAACCTTAAATAAAGCTAAATGTATTCCTTATCATACCCAGTTCAGAAATGTCTAGATTTTTCTGAATTATAAATCTAAAAAACTGCATAGATTTTATTTAAAACTTGTCTAAATGGATAAAACTTCATGTTTCATAATCATTTATTTTTAATTTATTATGTTCGTTTTAAATATTCGAAACAATATTGTAGCTGCCAAAGCTAAATGAAACCATGAATGTTAAATATAAAAATAATATAGCATATGTTGAAATTACTGTACTTCCTTTTTTCGCGGGTACTTATTTTCAAGAATTGTGTATTTCAAACAAGTTCGTGGGTATTCATATTCACAATTTTATAATATTTGCCTTTCAGTTTTCATTATTAATCAGACAGAAAATACTTTGTTGCATATTTCAATTCTTCTGAACTCAAATTTTGAATATTCAAAATTTATCTTGAACAAATATTCTTGGCACGATAAACAGTACTGTATGTTAAAAAATGTTAGGGATGTTTTTATCATTGCCAAAATTGAAATTTCATCATTATTGCTTTATAAATTAAAACTTGCAATTTGTATTGCACTGTTTGTATGCAGCATTTATGAAACCAGTACACATTTTTTTCAGCAAATATACTCTTAGGGTAAAGCTTAAATTATTCACAAAATAATTGCATATGTGTATAAAATTACAAATATAGCAGGATATCAAAACATATATATTATTAAGAACAATGCACATAACTAAATTCACTATAGCACCATAATGTTATGTAAAACGGGGATTTTTTGTGATTTAAAAAAAAAATTAAATGAAAAAACTTGAAAGAATTTGATTTTGATGGAAAATTAAAACATTTTAAGACTAAGAGATGAAAAATATACAAAAATATATTTTCAGGATCAATTTATTTCAATTTATTTAAATTAAAAATTGAAACTCAACTGGAAGAACTAAATATACTAGATTGTTGCTGCATTTCAAGTGAGTTGATATTTTTTTTTTTTAACTTCCTTTCTTCAAATCACAAAAAAGCACCATTTTACATAGTAAATATTGAGTATTATAATAAATATGGAAGACATGATTATGTATGGAGATTCAAACAAAAAAGCCATGTTTTTTTTAAAGTTAAGCAAAATTTATTTACTTTTAAGATGAGAGGAAACAACTAAAATTTGCAATTTTTGTCACAATATGAAAATCCAATAACAATTATTTTGATGTAATTTCAACAGACAGTGATATATGACTCCCCCCTTTATTGCTGACTGCTTTAACAATTACTGTGTTATTACTGAATACAAATAAAGTAACTTAACTTTAATCACCAAAATTTGTAGAGTATGAAAAAAGAATTCTTCGAATTCAAAATCTTTCTCCACTTTTTGAAAATTAAAGATATTTCTTATTTCTTCGTCAAACCTCCTCATATTTATAATAAAGAAAAATGGTCATCTTTAAAAGCAATCAAGTAATTTATTCAACATCTATGTAAAATTTAATAAATCAGACAAATTGTTTTTAATAATAAACACATCATAAATTTTCTTCATTCCTAACAGTCATACATTCCAATTATCAACCTTAAAATATGTCGCAAGCATTGCATAGTATGTAGTCACAAAACATAAACTAAAATATATATAAAACACAAAACAGCAGTAAAAATATGTATATAATTTGTCATAACTAAATCGTTAAAAAAGAGCTTAAGTACTGTAATGTCATAACTTTGGACAATTGATATTATAGTTGTATTTAATCCTTCGTATTAATCCTCTTACTGAGAGTATTAACTAAAATGACTATAGAAAAAGTAATATGTCGAGGGAACTGACCTTAAAGACATAATTAACAGTAATTCTCACCTTGAAAACAATGGTGGACAATGAATCGGTCATTGGAATCAACCTTTAAATATCTGTGGACCAGAATGGTCCAATTTTGAAGTAAAATTCACTCCAACTGTAAAAAATAAATATAACAGGTTCTAATTTGCTTTATAAAAGTGCGCTGTGCATTTTTGGCAAACTACCGCTCGAGTTAATCTATCATATATGCTCAGGAATGCATTTACATTTCAAACATACTGTTATGAAACTGTATGTGATTTTCTTTTTTATATAAAATATATCTTTGATATATATGTCTTCTCTTTTGATAAAAAAAACAATAACCAACAATATAGCCCAGCTGTGCTCTTTGGTATTTTTACAATTGAATTTAACCGCTCCCCCCCTTTTTCTTCGGACCCTGTATCTACCCATTGGTATCCATGTGAGAATTAAACAGATTTTTGTTTCATGCACACCAAGTTTTATTTTCAAACTTCATCATTTTGATTTTTCTTTTTAATTAAGCAACATTAATGGATAAAAAAAACTACAAATATATTGTTACAATAAATTATATCATTTTTTATTTAAGAGCACAACATAAAAAACCCTTTTTTCATGATAATTTCTTCAAAATATTTTACTATCAATAGGAGCAAAGTTTATGGACAAGAGTTCGACATTTATTGAACCTATAAATTTGACTCATTGCGAGTAAAGTCATTTATAACCCAGAAATGAAAGGTACAAAATAAACATTTCAACAGTAAAAAGTTTATATTATTTCACATGCCTTTATTTCTACAAAACCTGTCCTATTCTCACATGGAGCTAAACTTAATCTTCTTTTATATAACATAAATTAAATACAATTTAACAAGATAAAATATACACCCATTGACATGTAAAAAAATCAATACATGTATTTAAATGTCAGACCTACATGTATAAAAAGCAATTAAAAAATTCTTTATAACTCTGTAGCACATAACAATCAAAAATATCAGTCAAAACATTGAATAACAAAATCTATAATGAAATAAAATATCAATATTCTAGTTCAAACAACAAACTAAATATAGAACTATTTTAATATTACCGATCCTTATATAAATGATCAATTAACAATCCTACGTTTAAATGCTTTCTTTCAACCTCATAAAAAATCAATTTGAACTTTTGCTATAATATTATCTATTATTTATAATTGAATCAGAGAAAAAAAGTATTAATATTATTTTTACCATGGTAAATGATGAAACAATTGTGTTGTAAAAATAATTCGATAAAAACTAATTTTCAACCAATATTACAAACAGCAAAAATTTCATATATGCACTATTTTACAAAAACAAATTATTTTTGCATGCATATGCAATCTTAAAAAAATAAACTCATAATTTTTTTTTTTTTTTATTAAAATCAACCTCTTTATCAGTAAGAAATAACCTTTATCTTAGTATTTTGATTAATAAATCTTTGATTCAATAGTTGCATAGTAGAATTAAAGTCAAGATTCATGTACATTTCATATGCTGAAACAATACTCTGTTACCATGCCTTGGCAATTTTGTTTAAAACTTCTGATTATAAAAAGTATTAAGTTAACAAGTGTGTCCTTCCTATTTTTTCTATTGCAATTCTTTCACGTCAATTTTTTTGGGCATACTTAAACTAGAGGCTCTAAAGAGCCTGTGTCGCTCACCTTGGTATATGTGAATATTAAACAAAGGACACAGATGGATTCGTGACAAAATTGTGTTTTGGTGATGGTGATGTGCTTGTAGATCTAATCATCTAACTTTACTGAACATTCTTGCTGCGTACATATATCACCATCTATAATGATTGGCCCAGTAGTTTCAGTTGAAAGTGTTAGTAAAAATTTACAAATTTTATGAAAATTGTTAAAAAATTGACTATCGATTTGTCTGAAATTTTCAGGGCAGATAGATCATGACATGATAAACAATTTAACCCCATGCCAGTTTTGCTCTTAATGCTTTTGTTTTTGAGTTATAAGCCAAAAACTGCATTTTACCCCATGTTCTATTTTTAGCCATGGTCGCCATCTTGGTTGGTTTGACGGGTCAACGGACACAATTTTTAAACAAGATACCCCAATGATGATTGTGGCCAAGTTTGGTTAAATTTGGCCCAGTAGTTTCAGAGGAGAAGATTTTTATAAAAGATTAAGGATGTTTGCTCCTTCATTTTTAGATTTTTTGCCAGATTTTCGGAATCCTCTGGTTTTATTCATGTATTGTCATTAAAAAAAATTGCCCACTAACCCCTACTTTTTTTTTCATAATTTTATTTAATAAGGTTTTAAAAGCTATATTTCAAAATTTTATAAAATTCTTGTTATTTTTTCATAGTTTTTGAAACAAATAAGGTGCCAATGTTAAATGTATGAAAAATCTAGAGAAAATTTTTTCCCACCAAATTTTCAATGGCTTATATCTCGAAAACGAGCACACGGACCCTCCATTTTTTTCTACTTTTTTAGTTTCTTCATTAATATACTATCAATTCATAATAATCTTTAAAATAGTTTGTTATTTTTTAACAGAGTAGCGAACATCCTTAAGTTAATAAGATTTACGAAAAATGGTTAAAAATTGACTATAAAGGGCAATAACTCCTAAAGGGGTCATTTGACCATTTCGGTCATGTTGACTTATTTGTAAATCTTATTTTGCTGAACATTATTGCTGTTTACAGTTTATCTCTATCTATAATATTATTCAAGATAATAACCAAAAACAGCAAAATTTCCTTAAAATTACCAATTTAGGGGTAGCAACCCAACAACAGGTTGTTCTATTCATCTGAAATTTTCAGAGCAGATAGATCTTGACCTTATAAACAATTTTACCCCATGTCAGAATTGCTCTAAATGCTTTGGTTTTTGAGTTATAAGCCAAAAACTGCATTTTACCCCTGTTCTATTTTTAGCCATGGCGGCCATCTTGGTTGGTTGACCGGGTCACCGGACACAATTTTTAAACTAGATACCCCAATGATGATTGTGGCCAAGTTTGGTTTAATTTGGCCCAGTAGTTTCTCAGGAGATGATTTTTATAAAAGATTAATAAGATTTACGAAAAATGGTTAAAAATTGACTATAAAGGGCAATAACTCCTAAAGGGGTCATTTGACCATTTCGGTCATGTTGACTTATTTGTAAATCTTATTTTGCTGAACATTATTGCTGTTTACAGTTTATCTCTATCTATAATATTATTCAAGATAATAACCAAAAACAGCAATATTTCCTTAAAATTACCAATTTAGGGGTAGCAACCCAACAACAGGTTGTTCGATTCATCTGAAATTTTCAGAGCAGATAGATCTTGACCTTATAAACAATTTTACCCCATGCCAGAATTGCTCTAAATGCTTTGGTTTTTGAGTTATAAGCCAAAAACTGCATTTTACCCCTATGTTCTATTTTTAGCAATGGCGGCCATCTTGGTTCGTTGACCGGGTCACCGGACACAATTTTTAAACTAGATACCCCAATGATGATTGTGGCCAAGTTTGGTTTAATTTGGCCCAGTAGTTTCAGAGGAGAAGATTTTTGTAAAAGTTAACGCCGGACGACGACGACGGACGACGGACGCCGGACGCAAAGTGATGAGAAAAGCTCACTTGGCCCTTTGGGCCAGGTGAGCTAAAAAACCAGCTCATGCTGGCAAGAGTTATTTAAACACCTTAAAGATTTTTTTTCTTGATTTAAAAGACAATAAATCACTAAATTTTGGCCATCTTGGATGTACAACAACTTTTCGTACAATATGGATTTCATTTATGATTTACCTGGCTACCATAAACAATGAGAAGAAAATTTCGTTGATGACTCATGATCTCTCCTAACCACTGAAAGATTGGGGACATTTTAATTCTTATATATGAGCTATCTAATTTGGAACTGGAAAAAACAGTACAATCCCCTTTTGATACTTTTAAATAGTGTCACATAAATCAACCTTTCACATCACTGTTCCAAATTGTGTATTTACTGTAATAAGAATGTGCAGATGAGCAGACTAAGTATAGATGTCACTGTACTTAGAACCTGTACTCCAGCTCCCTTAGGACTCTGATCTACCTGCTGGGAAAATACAAATCCTCCCTCTGTCAATGCTTCCCTGTAAATATAAACAATGTTAGTTTTAACAAAGTTTCTAGCATAGTACTATATGCTTAATTCAACACAAGAATTATATAAGTCAAGTAAGGATGAGTAATAAAGAGAAAGCTGACATAAAGAAGTCTCCAAGGACAATACCCAGTCTTCACGCTGAGTGGCTGTTAAAATTTATCTCGGGCCTGTAAAAATCATATCTACAGGCCAACAGAATCCAACTAAAAATTTAAAAAAAACTGAGCTCCGGGCCTTTAGATTTTGCAGTTCATTGTGAAGACTGAATACCTACAATGAAGCTTTCTTCAGTTTAGGCTACATCAAGTTAGTACCAATCACCTTGACTATAATTAATTTGGCCTGTTTAACTCTGATAAAATTTTGACAAAATATTTACCTTGACCCTTTGACAAAAATATGAAAATTTAAAAACACTTGAATCACACATTTTATTAGAAAAACTTCATTGGTACTTTACTACGTAGCAGTGCAACCAACTAATTTGATCATTGAGAACCTTAATATTTCATTAACAATAAAACTTGATTAAAACATTCAGCTGAAATTAAAGAGTTATCTCCCTGTAGTGTTTTGTAAAGTGAAAGAAAACACAAAAGGGAGATAACTCTGTAAATATCAATTACCTTCTTTTGATGAAGAAATACAATGAAATATGAATCAAATGATCAAACTTAGTGATAAAATTAACGGTACTAATTTTCTTGCACCAGATGCGCATTTCGACAATAAATGTCTCTTCAGTGATGCTCGTGGCTAAAATATTTGAAATCCAAAGCTTATATAAAAGATGAAGAGCTATAACTTAAAAGGTTCAAAAAGTGTAGCCAAATCCTTGAAAGGAATCAGAGCTTTGCATGAGGGAGATACATTCCTTAATTTATAATAATTTCTAATATTTATTTTTAAATTTAGCATCTACCTTTAAATATTTAGTGATTGTCAAACTGTTAAATATCCAATGAAATATTTCCAGTAAAATGTGTGTGTGTTTTTTTTTATATTCATGTCAAAGTTAATATATTGTTGAAATTTTATGAAAATTAAACAAGCCAAATTAATTTTAGTCAAGGTGTTTGGTACCACCTTTATGCTTGGTAAATTATTCTGACACAAGCCAATATGGAAATTTGGCAGTCAATGATTTTTCCAATAATGATTGAAACAAGCAGAGGGCTTCCAGGAATAACTTCCAATATATACTGAGACCAACATTTATAAATTGCACACAAAAAAGCCAGCATTTTGAAGAAAAAAATTGAAAGCTCTACGAAACCTATACCTTGACTGCAACAAACATTGGAAAACTTTGGAGAACATATTTCACCTTTTCAACAATTTCTGAAATTTTCAATAAGGTCCAAGTGTTCTAAATTTAGCATCTACCTTTATGCATAATCAAAGATTGAAAACAAGCAAATGATTTGCTGATTTCCACAAAAATAGTGCTTTTAAATGGATAGTAGCTACGATTTTCATTAAAATTACTTTTTTAATCTATATGCCGATTTTTGTATAAAAAGTTTAATAAATATGATTAAAACAACTACTGGTTACTTTCCATTTATCATTAAGAAGCTTTTTAATGTTTAATACCCAAATTTATTTCTTGTCTATAGATAATAATTCGATGTTAAGCCCAACCCTTATTCATATGACCTATGTTGATTTGAACTCTTCAGTTCCCAATGCGCAATCACATATTGTGCCTCGAAGGGAAACTTGTCGAACAGGGGAATGTTATCGCGGAAATGGTATGTGAATTTACAGTTTCTGCGAGAAAAGAAACAAATAGGAGGTGCAGACAAATTATTGTAAATTAAAAATAAAAAATGGCGATAAGATTGGTAATTAAAATCACTCAAAACACCTGCGACGCAGACTAAGTCAAACAGAAGTAGCCGACGGTTTGCCGCGTAAAGTTGTCTTGTTTACCTTACTTAAAAAATCCAGATCATATGAAAATAAATTGCAACGTGTTCAGTATTGTCAAAAATATGTTAATAAATTTACGGGCAGGAATCTCACACCTTAGAAGAAACTAGAAATCAACTTCCTACAATTTAGTATTATTCTTTACATGTATCCTTCATGGAGGCCCCTATTGTACACACAAACACGTGTATATGTTATCAACATGGTTTGGTCATACAAATGTAATAACAAGTGTATAATATCGCCATTGTTGGAGAATCTTGGGTTGGAATAATATGCCAGTTTTTGTAATATTTTTTATTTACATAATTTGATAAATGGCGTCAAATATGTACGTTTAATATAAAGAAATAATCAAATACGTAAGAAAACAAAAAGCACGTGTTCATATCTATTTATATCTTGGTTAGCTCACTCGCTGTGTCGGCAAAGTTCGGGAAGTAAATCTGATGCATAATTAATGAGATGAATAGACACGCAACACAATATGAATTATCAATTATTAACACTTCTGTAGTTTATGAAAACATTCTAGCGATCTTATTGTTTATCTTTAGTCCATATCTTTGATATTTGCAGCTTAAAAACTTGTTCATAATTTTGTCAAAATTGTAGCTACTATCCCTTTAACTAGTTATATTTCAAGATAATTCAATGTTTTTTCAAGTGTTATATGTAACCCACCTATAATCCATGACCATTGATCTAAGACCAGCATAGACATGTTTGTTTCCTCTAAAATAATGTTTTCTGTGAGCAGTTATACTATCTATCAAGTCCTGGGTTAACCTTCTATTGGCAGTACCCCCAGCAAAGGTGAAAACCTGAAACACAAATTTTAAAGATGAGTCTACAATGTAAGGGAAATAACTCAATTTTTTTTCTCTGAAAAATTAATACATTTCTGAACAAATATGTCTACCTAAGTTATTTGGATTTTTTTATTCATATTTGCATTATTTCATGGCAGTTCAAAAAATTAAAAATTAAGCATTTTGTTGACCAAAAAATAAAAATGTTCACATTGTAAATTTCAGACATGGTCCTTTGTGTTGTTAAATTGCTGTCTTATTGAACATACTAAAATTAATATTCTATCCATTCAATAAAGTCTTCAAATCTCCGAGAAAATTCAAACAGATTTCATCAGATATTAATGTCTTGGCAAAGTATTACAAATGTACATATGGAACAGGACTGAGTACAGTGAAATCTGTTGTTAAGAGACCACCTAAGGGAGAGCAAAAATGTGGTCTCTCAATTAATACAGGTTCAATCTATATGAAATGTACTACAGAGCGATTTAAAATTGATGGTCTCATAACACAGGTTTTCTGCTTCATACAGGTGGTCTCTTAAGGTGGTACCTAACACTACAGGGAGATAACTCTGTAAAGTCAGATAAATGTTTTAATTATGTTGTGTTGTAAAAGGAATAATAAGCTTCTCAATGATCAAAACTGGTGTTTGTCAAACTGCTATATAACCAGTGTAATTTTTCTGATAAAACGGTTGGTTCAAAATTTTTGAAATTTTTTCATTTTTGTTAAAGGGTCAAAGTAAATAATTTGACAAAATTTTATGAAAACTAAACGAGCCAAATTAATTTTAGTGAAAGTGTTGTGTACCACCTTAAGCAGGTTTGACTGTATGTTCCTTTGAAACTAAGAAAAGAATAAAATTTCAAGCAGAAATAAACGTACTGCTCCTTCTTCAGCCGAGTAAGCAATGATAACATCCTCGTTACATTCTCCAAACCTCCATTTGTTATTCTCAAGGTCAAATGCAAACTGTCGTAGAGCTGCAAGCTTCTCATTGTTATCCACTGGACCAGGGCCACTACAAAGATAAATAAAATATCAGGTAAACTATAGTTGTCTCCCATTAATCATATAATGACTCAATTGAACAGATGATAATTTATTTTGACACTGTTTTTGTAGTTGTATCTTGCAAATATCAACTGGTATTAAGCATTTCTGTATTGGAATTTACATTAATAAAATATTTTATTTTTTTAAATGTGTTTTTTTTTAATTTGAGACCAGATTCATTCATTACAAATTATTTTTTAAGTGCACACATTAATGTTTACAATACACAGCAATCCACTGTCAATTATAAGTTAAAAAGGAACATCTGTTTACCTATTTTGAATTGATTGAATCTGTACTGAACATCTTAAATGTCTGAAAACTGAGTTGAATAAGAACCATACAAAACAGATAAAAATTCATCTTTTATTTCGTATTTCAATGTTCCAAAAATAAATCAGACTAAGATATCAACTACAATTGTGCACAAAGGAAGACAACTCTAATTTTAAAGACTAAAATTTTTTACAATTTTAAGACAACATATATATAATATGCAATGTCCTAGTGTCATACTTACGTCTTTGGAATGTTAAGTTTTTTTACTAAAGCTACAGCAACAACATATCCTGATTTCTTTGATTCACATTTCCAGGCAGAACATGGACACTTAGTATCATTGACTACTCCTTTCAACAACCAGTCGAGGGTATCAGCTAAAATAGAAAATATCATCCCCAGCTTAGTATATATCTAGGATTTTGATTGGTTAAAGCACGTCGTTACAAAACCCATAGCCCCTGGGTGTTGCTAACTATTATCCCGGGGAACTTCATGCAGGTTTTCCTTAGTTCCATGATTGCTCCTTGTGAAATATTGAATTCTCCATGATGTTTGTAATTATATTAATATAGGACTATTGTTTTTTTTGTTAACAATAAGACATGCAATGAAGCAGTGCTTGTCAAAATGGTCAATTTGCTTCATACTTATGTGTGTGTATTTATCATGTTTATAAAAATAAGAAGATGTGGTATGATTACCAATGAGACAACTCTCACAACAGACCATTTGACACAGAAATTTATAATAATATGTCACTTTATATATACTGCCTTCCAACAATGAGTTAAGCCCATGCTGCATATATATTCAGCTATAAGAAGTCATGCAATTACAAATGTAAAAGGATTTAAATGAGAAAACTAACGCCCAATTTAGGTACAAATAAATAATATTAAAAAAATATGATACACAGCTAAGTGAGGGATTTAGTCCAGTCAAACTAAGTTTGAACCTCAAACTAATTGCAACAGAAAATGTTTTAGTTCTAAACTGTAGCATTAAGCCCTAAATATACAAAGAAAAAAGTCCCATAAAGTCTAACTTCAGGAAAACTCAAAATTGCCATTTTTATTTTCTAATGGCAATTAACATTGGAAAGGGAGATAACACCACAAAAGTAAGTTTTTTATTGGTTTTCTTAAAATTCATGTAAAGTATGATACTTTGATGAGGTTATAAGTTCGTATTTGAATAAACTAATTAATCTTGTGCTCATGAAATGTACAAAACCAAAGTGTTATGATAAATTTATATTTTTGGCACATTTTTTATTAAAGAAATTGCAAATGTATGGCTTTGTGATCATTTTGAAAAAAATCATGTGAATATTTGGTACTGTTTATATCTGTAAATTATATCTGTTCAGCATCTATGGATCTGATTGGTTGATAATTATATTATCCTAAGCAATGAAAATGCAACCAATGATTTGACATTGTTTCATTCTGGGGTAGGAAGAATGTAATTACCCATATTTTTTCTCTCTTTTTTTCTCGAAAAACAGGAAAATTGGTATACAACAAATAATAATATATCCTCAGTACAAATGTATTCATATTTGGTCGTTTCAATTATTGTTTTATACATAGACATCATAAATCTGAGGCCAAGAATAGTTGTCTTGTTTGAATAATTTCACATTTGTCATTTCAGGACCTAGCTTGCTATGCTGTATAGGTTTTGCTCATTGTTGAAGGTGACCCATAGTTAATTAGTTGTTAAATTCTATGTCATTTGGCATTTGCCTCTTGCGGATTTGTTGTCTAATAGGCAATCCTATTAAGATATGTTGTTTTTAATTTTGATATCACTTGAAAATCTTATACCTTCTTTTGTATTGAGGAGGCCATTTGGATCACAAACAAGGGACTTTTCATATCTCCCACATGTGGTCCAATCTCTGGCTGGGTTAGGATAGTCTGCAGCAGTCCATTCTGAAAGGACCTTGTTACTGACAGCCATTCCTCCATCTATGAAGAGCAATGCTAGGACAGTTGTTAATACAGTATACATCTTTGTTGGTATTCTAAAAATAAATCACAAAAAAACATGAATACTTAATAGTTAGATATAGGAAGATGTGGTGTGATTGCCAATGAGACAACTCTCCATCCAAATAACAATTAAAAAATTAAACCATTATAGGTTAAAGTACGGCCTTCAACACGGAGCCTTGGCTCACACCGAACAACAAGCTATAAAGGGCGGCTTTAAGGGCCCCAAAATTACTAGTGTAAAACCATTCAAACGGGAAAACCAACGGTCTGATCTATATAAACAAAACGAGAAACACGTATATATTACATAAACAAACGACAACTACTGTACATCAGATTCCTGACTTAGGTGACTATTAGTATATATATGTGCTTATAATTTAAATTTTCATTTTAGTTCATTTATATGTGTAGGAGTTTAGCATGACATCCATTTTCACTGAACTAGTACATCATGTACATAGGTTTGTTTAGGTGCCAGCTGATGTCGGGGTGCCTCCAGGTGCAAGATTTGCTTGCTGTGTTGAAGACCCATTGGTGGCCTTTAGTATGTGTTTTTACTCTTTGGTCAGTTTGTGGTCTCTTTGACTCATTCTTTATTTTATCATGTTTATTGTATGATCATGAAGAATGCTACATTATAAATGCAAATTAAAACGAAAATAAATGTCTTTTCATCTTTTTCCTTTGTAGTGTTCATTGTATGCTGTTTTCAACATCTCCTTTAAAATTTATAATCAAATGTTTAAATAATCTTTTTAAAACATGTCAGAGAAAATCCTTACCAATTATATTACTGAGGAAAAGGGGAATTCTAAGTCACATTTACTATATTTTAAGTCCTAAATATTCATAGATACACATCAACATGCAATTTCAAGTAGTTTAAACCACAAAAATGTATTTGAAATAACTCAATCAACTTTACATACATGTACAATGGTTAAAGAGTGACCTTCAATATAAAACTGTGTGTAGGAATATAATCTTAGTACATTTACATGAATCATTAGAGTCATTACACATGTACACTTTCATCTGCCTACACACTGTCTGAATTTATATGTACCTATGCACAGTGCTGTTTTTTTTTATTAGTATTACCTATATAATACTAACAATAATTTTACTTTGTATTAAACATGAAAGGTTTTATGATTAAAGGGAGATAACCTAGATTAGATCAGTGACAACATTATTTTAAATTAAAATAAAAAAAACAATTTAAGTTTTCAGTTATTATTTAAAAAAAAAATTGTGGACTTTTATCATTTTTTTTTTTTTTCATACGATTGAAAAAATGTATGGATATGAACCGAGAATTTTTAAGCAACTACAATTCCAAGCTCTCCGAGATCTTTTTATAAATAACTGTTTACACTGGGTGAGAGATATCTAGCCTGTGTAGCTGATTTTAAATGCTTTTGAAACAATATTGTTTATTATCATTATTATAATACAAGTGTTTATACATACATATACATACACACTGATTTATATTATATACATGTAAATACATGATGGAAGGGATGAATCAATAAAATACTCCAGTTTGATTGTTTCTTTTAAGCTTCATTTTTCATTTTTCATCATTCTTTAAAAAAGAGCATGTACATGAAAAGAACACATAAATAAAATGTGAACCCAAAACACAATTTACATGTGCTGTACATTATTCAATGAAGTTTAAGATTAAGTATAATCCCTACCTTTAATGTGTAAATTCTCCTGTGATTCACATTATATTATACACAATATGTGTGTCTGGAGGCAGAATAAACAACAGCAAGACACACACCTTACCTTTAGGCTTAGTTATACAGTCTATATTGTACACATTCAACCATTTAACTAAGATGTAATTTTATATCTCATTCCTGTTTGCCTTTTTGTAAATCAAATGTCCAACCATCCCCTCCCCCCCCCCCCCCCCAAAAAAAAAAAGAAAAAAGAAGAAGCTTGCATTTACATTTGTACTTAAAAGAGTGACATTTTTAATGCCTTTAAATATTTGATGTATGACATTCAATAATTTCCTGTCATTAAAATCACATTTAAAATGTATCTACTTTCAGCTGGACATCATTTTGTAAAACTATCAATTTATTGTTTTTGTTTTTTTCTTGTTTGTTTAACATATTTAAGACTGTACACACAATTATCATTGATTATAATTCTCCAGATTGTAAATAAATATTCAACTCTCAAAAATTAATACATGTACATTCATCCTTATACGAATTGATGAAATTTTATTCTCTTATGGCCGTAGCTGGTTATTTATTTCTTGCATGAAGTGATTGATATATATATCATGTATATACTGTAAACCAACTTATTTTCGCGAGCGATTTTTGTTCGCGACTTTCGCGAGTAGAAAAATAATGCGAATATAAATCGTCGCGAATATGTCAATCTTTGATCTTTCCCTAATAAACTTCATCAAGTAAATCAGATAATCGCGAAATTAAATAGCCGTGAAAATGTCAAGAAAGGGTAAAACGCGAAATAAAGTATCCGCGAAAATAAGTTGGTTTACAGTATATCTCTGATCTATTACAAAATGTGCAACAATCTACATGACAAAATATTACTAGTTGACCAATTGCTTATAGTTTCTATTCTAAGAAATAAACTTGACCAAGAAAACTTAACATTGAATGAATTGCAATGAACCATGAAAATAAGGTCAAGGTCAGATGAAGCATGCCAGGCAGACATGGACACCTAATAAACAATCTATGCATTGTAATGCATACATGTACAAATGACGTATATACATGTATATAGTAACATGTATAATGTTTAAAGCCATTGGCCCATGTGGGCAAAAAGTGCTTTCAATAAAGTATATAATTTGCGCTAATATTGAAAATATGAAATTAATACTTCAAGAACATTTTAAAACATTTTTAGACATATATAAATTTCTCATATAAATATATTATATACATGTACATGTATACTATAAACCAAGTTTTTTTTTGTTGTTACTGTCTAAATGAATCATAATAGTGTATGTAAATTCTATCTATGAATCTATGCTAATCAGGGGGTCTCATTCGGGGGTTCCGATCCTGGATCCCGCTTTCTGTTTTGTCAGGATTCCTGTATCCCGCTTACACTAAGTACGTATATTTATAAGCAATTCTCATAATTTTTGTCATTTCCTGTTTTCACAACACAATACTTTGACTTTCACGCGTCACGCTTACAAAAAATGGGCAATTTCATGTCACGCTTAGACCCAAATAAGACCCACTAATCAATGTTCTTTTTACTTATACTTGCATTCTCTGAGGGGTAAAAAGGGGGATGGATATGTGTATGGAAGAACATGAAGTAAAATTGCTATTTCCTGCACTTTGATCTTTTTACTGATGTGAATAATGAACCTTTTTCACCTCTGCATGTGGAATTAAAACGACAAAACATGTTGCACGAAAAAAAACCCAACCTCTTTACCACCTTTTTCTATATATATATATATATATATTTCCTTTGTAGGCCTATAATTGTTAATAAAATATATCTTATCTTTATATCTGTCTGTAAAACTAACCTACAAATTTAAATATAAATTACACAATTGTCGAAATGTTTAGCTTGTGAGGAAAGTCTTCAACTGCTACTTAACATGCTTATAACTTACAGTCCTCCTACTCAAATTTCTTTGCAGTTTGACTCAACTTTGTGAGTGCATCTGTTATTGTTATTATCTGCGAATAATATTCAAATTTTCCGATGTTTTGAGATTTCAATTTTTCTGAAACAAATGTTTTATTAAATTGTGAGTTCTATTCTTTTGTTGAACAATCAGGTTATATTTCTTAAATCGATTATCTTACCACAGTTTCCTAAAAAGGCGAAAGAGTCTGTTCATTCATAAAATACAGCGACACCTAGTGGATACTATTTACTATAGTAAAGTTCGTCTAATAACCATATGCTATATTTAGATTTTTAACCTAAGCACGTACCTATTTCTTTGACGGACATCATGAATCCCAATCCTATGATTTGTTACTTTGTATTTAAGAAGTAAATTAATGGACTTCAAATATTACTTATATAATATATTATGTCATAACCATTTAATTTAATTTATAATATACTTAGCATTGATATGATAGCTTTTTTTTTCAAGATTCAAGATTCAAAGTTTATTTAGAGTCGATATTCAACTACATAAACTCAAGCTCTAGTGAGCTTTTCAAATCGACTAAATAAAAAAAATACATACACACACACAAAACAATACACACATACAAAAGTCATGAAAACAACACAATTTTAAACATATAATGCATAATGAGTAAGATACCATAAACGACATATATAAGTTAAAAGCATAAATAATACACTTAAAATATAGCACAAGTTAATAATAAGATTGAACAAATCATATAGTCACACACACAAAAATAAAATAAAAATAAAACAGGCATAGACACTATATACATGCAGTGCACTGGAATGAGCTGTTCAGTACTTGGATCCCATGTTTGTACCATTTTTTTTCAATTGGTCAACAGATGTTTCCACTCTGCAATGGTTCGGTAGCTCATTCCAGATTTGTGCAGCATTATAGCGAAACGATCTTAAGCCATACTTAGTAGTTCGAACTCTTGGGAGTACTGCTGTTTCCTGTGATCGTTAAATCATATTTGTTAATTTTTATATCAATCAAATCATGAAGCCAAAAAGTCCGAGCTACCTTGAAACATGAAACATGAAAACTTAATTAAACGCCTATTTCTACATATACAATATGTATTCAATGGCGTTGTACATAAATGACATATAAAATACAAAAATACTAAACAAAAATACAATATGTATGTACAATACCAAAAATTGAAAATTTATACTGTGATACACAAGAAAAAAGTCAGAAAAGTTCAAAATAATTTTGGAAATACAATGTTTTCAACCGACATTTAAAAATATCCAAAGATTCAATGAAGGTAGCTCGGACTTTTTTTGTGAATTATTTTCAATGTTTCAATTGCAATTGCTTTTATTCTTCTTATTTTTAAAGATGAGAATTTAGATTTTTCTAACAGTTCTTCGTAAGGAATATCATAATTTTCATAAATAAATCTTATAGCTCTTTCTTGAATTTTTTCCATTTTAAAAGTTTTTTTTCACTACAGTAGTCCCAAATTACTGGACAATAGTTAAAATTTCGAAAGTATGAATGAGTAGTATGCTGTTAACCTATCTAGCCTGTTTAAATATTTACCCATACGTTTAAGAATTATTATATATTTAATTGTCTTGATATCTTTATAGATATTTCAGATATATGAATGTTAAAATTTAAATCCGAATCTATAGTTATTCAAAGAAGTTTAACATTTTCTTCACAAGAAATTTTGTTTCCATTTAATTAAATATCAAATGATAAATAAATTTGGTGTCTTTACTGTCTTTTGATTGGTTAAAAGTATTAGTTTTACCAGAGACATATAATACAATTTTTATGGGGACACGCCCACTCTGACGTTGTGTATTCATACGCTAACATGTGTGTACGTTGTTATTGTTAATATAAATAATATAAAAGTCTTTTGAGCCTTATTTTTGATAGAAATTTATTTATAATGAATGGCAATGATTTATTTTGAATTTATTGACCCATCAGATTAATTTTTGACTCTTCACATTTTTATATAATCCGCTTCGCTATAGACATTGTTTGTTTTTTCGTCGTTGCATGGGAAGCTGTTTCCTTAACGCACGAAACATATTTTCTTGTATGCCTGCTTATCTGACAATAATATTGTAAGAGACTATTTTCATATTACGGTCTTTTAATTCTGATTTATATAAAATTTCGACAGGTTACCTTCTATGTGGTAAGATTTTCAATGTTTCATATGCCTTTTTTGGAAATAGTAACATAAATAAATACGGAGGTAGTGATGTTATTGTTGGGCAATTATAGTGTATTTGTAGGATTCATAATGTTAACCTTTTTGTAAAGTTTTTGACTGTTTTAGTTATTTTATTTGTTAATTTGCCATACATGTCGGAAGTATATATGATAAAGTGATTAATACATGACGATGTATTAATCTCTATGTAACGTTTTAATATAAATTATTACTTCAGTCGGTATTATTACATCTTCGGTAGCCAAGGGTTAGGATCCACTCCCGCTCTCTTCACAGTGAAGAGAGCGGGAATGGATCGTAACCCTTGGCTAGCGAAGATGGTATTATTATATTTCAGCATTAATATGATAGCGTTTGCATATGTGTAATGAGCGGAAGTACACAAGCCATAATTTCCCAGAAACACGAAACACTTTGAATAACGCACCTTTTTTCACCTCTGCATGTGGAATAAAAATGACAAAACACCTTGCACGAAAAAAAACCCCACCTCTTTACCACCTTTTTATCTATATGTCCTTTGTAGGCCTATAATTGTTAATAAAATTCAACAGGTTTTACCGCATACAACATCTACCATGAAAACAAAATATAAAGATATGATAGATAAAATGAATGCTTCCAGAATTCTAGATTATAAAATAAAACTGAGTGCATAAATTTATATTGCGACGGGTTTGTGCAATTTGCATAAATCATCCGATTAGTAGAAATAATATAGATTTGCCAAAGAGTTATAATGGGAAACATTATGTACATTCCCGAGTAATAAATAAAATAGTCGAGCCTTAAAATAACTATTCAAATAGAAGCTGTAAATATATACTTTCAACCTCTTCTATTCACAGTCAATTATTTCAATTCAAAAGCAAACATAAATTCAGCAACAATCTTTTGGTGACCCGGCAGTCAGCGGTCTTAGGTTCATGTATTGCTTTTCTTGTTTTTAAAGAAAACAACTTGTTTTTACACTGTGTCGTCCGTGTACGAGTGAAAGGCACGACAAGAAACTTATACAACATGTTATGAAGACTTATTTTGGTTTTTGTATAGGAATACCTGTACAAGGTATGAAAATAGATGATGTGACGTATTTTCATGTACTATAATTAGCCTCTATTTGGGCTATTTAAAAATATATTTTTCAGCGTTTCGCAGTATAGCGGAAAAATACTGTCTTAAAGTTTCTATTATATTTTGTATGGGTCAATGATGTATGATTCGATTGGTCAGGTGACCTAATGTTTTGTTATGTAAATTTGTTTTTCGCATGTTCGTGAAAAAATTGTCTAGGTGGTCATTCTAGCCGTAGACATCGTATAAAAACTTTAAAACTTTCTTTTTTTGTTTATAAAATTGTTTTTTTTTATATAATCATGATCATAATGGCCGAGTACGGCATCATTACCCAGAAACGGTTCTTGCATTGCTCCGTGCGCAGGTTTCCAAACTTTATAAGTTGGTTTTTCCTGGGCGGCGAGTGTCTGTTTATGACGGGTATTCATAATATGATATTTATCATTTGGAATGTTATTGGAAGTTAATAGATATTTATTACTATTGTTGCCGGAAGTATATTTTTTGGTTCACAAAGTTGTGTGTTAAATTACTTAGTATAGATACTATTATGACTATTATATATGATGTTTGCATATGTATATATGAGATTATTGTATTGTACTGAAATAAAATTTTTATTAAATGCTGGCTCCTGTCTGTCTGCACGGCAAAATGCATATTTTAGTTGAGTCTAATTTAGTGGTCAAAATTATTGTGTAGTTAGGACCATGATTTACCTATCTTATCGAATGAAACAAATTGCCGGCAAATTGGCTCTCCCTCTTTTATTATTGAAATTGACCAAATTGTCAAAAGTACCAAGAACCCATTTAGACTGATAAGTTTTAAAAGAATCCCAAAGCTTATTCTCTTATTCTTTATTTTATATCATTTAAATTAAAATTTCTAAATCGTTTGTTAAGGAGGTGATTTTCAGGACTTTCAATTACTCTTACTTAATCTGGTTTCGACTTTTTATGTTTTACATAGACAAGAGAGCACATTTTTCGCCGTGGAGACATAAAATAAGTCGGCATATGCTCTTCCGCCCACCGGTAGTTCGTTGAGAATTTGAAAAACAACATTCTTTAAATTAATGTATGTATATCTGTTCCATATATACGTCTGAGTCAGTGACAACCCTACAACAGATGTATCCATCGGATCGCCATCAATGATGGCGATACATGGCTGTGTACATAATGTATATACAACTCGTCTAAACATCAACCCAACAATGTTAGATCTGTAAATTTGCTTTCGCAATTTTTTGGTTCTTCCCTCGCCGGGATTCGAACCCATGCTACTGTGATATCGTGACACCAAATCGCCTGCACTGCAGCCGTCCCGCTAGACCACACGACCACCTGGGCTCTCAATAAAGAGCTTTCGGTGGCCATATGTTACCTTTCCACGTCAGTTTTAATCTAGCGGCGTACTAGGCCATATGTTACCTTTCCACGTTCCATATATATATGTAGCATAAGAGTCACATGCTGACATGTACATCCTGCTGAAGTGACAATGATTTAATTGATAATGGATTTCTTATGAATAAAGGTTTAACTGCAAGTATGACATCAGTTCAACAGTATCAATGATCGATGACAATAAGGCCAACTGACATGTACACCTTAAAATCATTCCCTTCACTAAGTTCAGTGGAAATTTGTTTTGCATTTACTATCGTATAAACAAATACAAACGGTGAAAACTTAACATTGACAAATGAACAAGAAGATGAGGTTAAGGGAAGATGGTACATGATACATATATACATGTGCACATTACAATAATTCCTTGCACAAAATACAGTTGAAATATTGATTATAATATCCAAGAAACAGGCTTAACCAGGAAAACTAAATATTTTTGACTAATGAACTATGCAAATGAGGTCAAGACAAGACGAACTTTAGCAGACAGACATGTTAACCATTCCATACACTAAATATAATTGATAAATTGCTTATAGTATCCAAGTAATCGTAAAGTAAAAAGCTACAGGAACATTGACCAATGAACCATAAAAATGAAGTGCATGTTAACAAGTCTTTTATTGAGTTAAGCCATTTCAATTGATATTTTATATTGTGTCTTTTTAATTTTATGTTGTGATGTTACACTATATTGTTTCAGATAAGGGCGAAGTTTGGTACGTATAGAAAACGTTTACACCCGCTGCATTTGTCAGGAATCGTTTGTTGGTGTAATTCATAAGTGATTCTTGTTTCTCGTTTTTTTATTTAGACTAGAACGTTGGTTTTTTTTATCGTTTGAAGGGTTTTACACATGTTATTTTTGGGGCCCTTTATAGCTTGCCTTTCGATGTGTGTCAAGGCTCCGTGACGGAGACCGTACTTTGACCTATAATGGTTTACTTTTACAAATTGTGACCGACTTGGATGAGAGAGATGTCTCATTAGCACACATGCGACATCTTCTTATATCTATCAAGGTCAGATAAATGAAGGTGACCGTCTGCTTATCGTATCTGAGATGAGGACATCACGTAACTTTAATCATGATCCCTGATCATTGATCAATAAAATGAGGTAGAGGTCAGGTGAACCATGAATGACGGATAGGTAGCCGTTGGAAGGAACCTATATATCAAATAAAGTTATCACATTTCTCACTATAAAAGGAAATTTCACAGTACACAAAAATAAAGACATTTCCAAGCAGTCACTGAACAATGGAAATGAGATCATAGACTGTTGATATATGACAGACAAAAATTTCGTAGCACAAGGTATAAGAATACAAGGTATGAAGCATCCAGGTCTCCTACCTTCTGAAATATAAATAAACTTTTATACACATACTCTACGCCGACGCTGACGCTGGTACCGCCGCCATCGTCGTTATTAATTACTCCATATGTCTTGCATATTTACGACTTTTGTCGCAGCGACACATAATCTTTCTTTTAGATTCCACCTTTTAAAGCTGACATTTTTACATAACGAATATGTCAAGAAATCGACAGGAACACCAGACGAATTTAAAGGGGTCATGTTAACGGTTTCTTTTAAAACAGGGAGATTAGCTAGAGATCAAACAGACTTCATTTAGATGTACGTGTTTTAAAAAAGTAATACAGTAAATACAAAATTTTGTGGAGGGGGAGTAAAAGATTGGAAAGAAAAACGTATTTTCTGTTTATTCAACATTTAAAGTTTAGGTTATCTTCCTCGGTTTACCTTTCTCTTTTTAAGCATATTATTGAGGGAAAGAAATTCAAGAGCTCAATTATCCTTTCAGTTATGTTTTTTTTCATACAACAATTTGAAAGTACACAATTTGTCAAAGTCTTAATCGTCATTTATTAAATAAAAAATGGGAATAGATTTAACAGAAACATTCAAAAAAATCTACCATCAAATCGCAATTTTACAGTAGGTCTATACCCCAAAAAAAGTTTTCAATAAAAAACTTACCAAAGTCGTATTTACCCCTTTCTTTACCCTACAAGCCTACAAGGAACTTTCAAAGGATCCGTGGATTGCGGAACATCGTCCACATCTAAAACGTTCTTGTAAATTAATGACGTCATGTGTTAAAACAGTTATTGGCCAATCAAATCGGTATGTAGAGGTTAATCTGCACGTTCAGGGTGACCCTCTAACCCGAACTCCTTCGTCGTTCGGGTTAATAAGGGTCACCTGAGCTGTGCAGATTAACTTCTATATACGACTTGCTTGGTCAATAACTATAACTTAACTTACATTTATCAGGGAAACGTTTTTTTTTTGCATTTATTAATTTTTGGATGCATGACTAAATAATGGAAAATAAAGGCACCAGTAGTATATCGCTGTTCGAAAGTCATAAATCGATTGAGAAAAACAAATCCGGGTTACAAACTAAAACTGAATGAAACACATCAAATATAAGAGGAAAGCAACGACACAACCGAAACACTAAAATTCAATACACGCAGAAACGAACTGTAAGATAACAACAGCTCTATGTTCATGACTTGGCAGAGGAAATTTTAAGAAAAAAAAAATTGTGACTAGCCAAACCTCCCGCTTTAATGGCAATGTTAAGCATAACACTAGAACTATATTTCGTTTGAATTTTCCTTGGAGTTCGGTACTTTTGTTATTTTTCTTTTAATGTTGCATTCAGTTATATATTTTCATTTCTATTTCTCGGACAACCAACAAAGAAATTATATGATAGTTTTCGTATACACCTGCTTGAAAGGTGCAAATTTCGAGAGTAGTATGTGATTCGTGTGTCTTTTAATATAGAAAATGACTATTGTTTAAAAGAGGGACGAAAGATACCAGAGGGACAGTCAAACACATAAATCGAACATAAACTGTCAACGCCATAGCTACAAATGAAAAGGACAAACAGACAAACAATAGTACACATGACACAACATAGAAAAATAAAGAATAAACAACACGAACCCCACCAAAAACTAGGGGTGATCTCAGGTGCACCGGAAGGGTAAGCAGATACTGCTCCACATGTGGCACCCGTCGTGTTGCTAAGGTTGCAATATACAGTTAGGAGTTTAGTTTCGCATTTTAGCCCCGGTGGATTTTTCAAATAGGAAAGTTATTGTGTAATAAAATTCATTTTAAGACAGCTGTGTGCTAATTTAGCCTTCAAAGATGATTTATAAGAGCAGCAAGATTATTTTTTACATGTTTTTCTGGACCGATAGCCGGTCTAGCTATGAAAAAACGGATTGTCAAACAGAAAATAGCCCATAAAAGCCTTAGTATTTTAAAAATTCAAAATTTTATCAACAGTTAATTTATAAATATAACCATATCAATGATAATTCATGTCAGCACAAAAGTGCTGACTACTGGGCTTGTGATACAATGGTTTTACAATTGTAATTTTGGGGCCCTTTATAGCTTGTTGTTCGATGTGAGCCAAGGCTCCGTGTTGAAGGCCGTACCTTGAGCTATAAAGGTTTATTTTTATAAATTGTTTTTTGAATTGAGAGTTGTCTCATTGGCACTCGTACCACATCTCCTATACCTATATTTACGGCTTCATTGTACAAAACTGAACAAGAATAGTTTTGTTTAGTATTTCTTTCAACTTTGCCACATATAAGGAGATTATTTAGTTATGTGTGGAGACAACTTAGATAAATAGATAAATAGATATAAGAAGATGTGGTGCGAGTGCAAATTAGACAACTCTCCATCCACGTCATAATAATAAAAGTAAACCATTATCGGCCAATGTATATACGGTCTTCAAAACGGAGCATTGGCTCACACGGCCAGCAAGCTATTAAGGGCACCAACAAATGACTAGTGTAAAACAATGCAAACGGGAAAACTACGGTTTAACCAATATTAAAAACATGAAACGAGAAACACTTACATGTATGAACCACCTCAACAGACAACAAATTCTGATCAGATTATTTACTTTTAAAGTTACTTTTACCCTATTTTATAATACTAGTAAAGCAAGAAAACGAGTCCGGTGACCCCATATGAAGTTTTCTCATCTGTAAGTATACTGTTAGAGCTATCTTCTCACATCATATCTTAAAATTTTATGATGTAATTTTCTTTTTATAAAACAAAATTTGGTTATCCATGCATAGCATATACAAAATCTGACAATTCTGAATTACCTGTATCATGAAAAAAGCCTGGTGACCCATACTTTTTATCATCATATTTGTGAACAAAGAATTATATATATATATATATATATTTGACAAAATTATGAAAAAATATATATGAATTTTATTTTATACCCCATCCACCTTAACATGATATCGGGTATTGTCATATGTAAATAAACTAATATATTTTGATATCTGAAATTAATACGAGCAGATAACAAATGTTTACATAAGTTTCGAGGATTATGTCCAATATTTGGAGGCTACGGCCGGGTACAAAATTTAGTTTAGATTTTACTTGATGCCTGATTTAGTCTGTGAGCAAAACACTACTGAGCTCCTAGGAAAATTCGAAAAAAGGAAAGTTCCTCATCAAATGGCAAAATCAAAAGCTCAAACACTCCAAACGAAGGGATAACAACTATCATATTCCTGACTTGGTAAAGGCATTGGCTTATAAGGAAATGATGGATTCAACCTGACTTGATAGCTAGCGAAACCTCTCACTTGTATGACAGTCGCATACAATTCCATTATATTGAAAAAGATGTGAGAACAAAACAAACAGACATTAATATATACTCCACTTTATATATAAACTAAATATATTGGCTGAAAACTATACTTCTTCTTCCCCATAAAAATCTTATAATGCAAACGCTAAATATCATTAGTGCCTATGCATCAATAATTCTTGAAAGGAACGCAATGTTGAATAAAGTAGCTTGTTGAAATACTATAAGCATAATAGTTTAAATCGTTACAATCGAATAGGCCTTTACCTTTAAAATAATGCCTTTTTTATCTATTGTGCATGGTATATGATTTACTCTCTGTTTTATTTTTAGGCGTTTGGATTTTTTCTCTCTTAAATTTCCAATATTTGAATAAATTGGAAATTCAAGCATTAAAAATAGTATTGACAGCAATAGATTTTTACTAAAATATTCTATAACGTCTGCTTACCTTCACTATATTTGACATGTGAATAAACTGTATTCTGAAAAAGCACATTTCTAGACAACTAACATTAAAATTCATACTACATCAATATAAGCAAACCTATCAGGCGTTTTTGATTCCATCTTATATTTAGAACCTTACATCGAGTATATAAATAGAAAGTGATCAATTGCGTTTTAATTAGAAAACTTTTGATTATTAAGTGGTGGGTATTTATACACAAATCACTCTGTTTGTTGTGACAGGCGAAGACAAATCTAAGTAAGTTTATGATTGTTTAAATTCAATTTAGGTATACGGAATTCAAAACATGCATAATGTAAAGATGAGAAAGTGTATAAAAAGAAACAATTGTTTGAATGGAAAGTATCATGTTATTATTTCATCATAGGAACCGACCATTCTTTTTATTTTCAATAATAGTTTTAAGCTAAGACATATAAAAAAATTTTCGAGAAGGGGAAGTGCATTTAAAATATAAAAGAATTTTATCTTAAATTTCTTGTGTTTTAAAAGGAAAACATTAACGAACAACTTGTGTCGGAAAGTTACTTAATCAACAAAAAAAGGAGTAAAAATAAACCATCTTTAAGTTATTTAATTGTTAATAAACTGCTAAAAATGAGAAGCATGCTATTTCCATTGTCTTGTTTACAACTATCTTAGACAAATTCGCATTACTGAATTTCATAATAGCAACCAAAGATACCAGACATATAACTTGATACATCAGACACACGTTTCGTCTACATAGGACTCATCAGTGATGCTCTGATCAAAATAGTTAGAAAGCCAAACAAGTATATTCCAAAAAGTTGTGTCTAATTCGGCGAATCAAATTGATGAAAATATAATTTAAACAACTTTACAGATTGTCAGGAAATAGTCGTTTATGATATTTGATTTTTAATCTATTCATGTTAATTGTTTGAAGCTGTTATCGTCTTTCATATACCTGCAAATATATTTATATGTATTATGATTGTATTTTTTATTTGTATGCTTAATTTGTGAGACGTAGATAAAATTTTGAATTAAATTGAATCGAATAAAAGTATCAAATAATTTGGATGACAAAATTATTCGGTCATGTTTCAAATAAAATAAACCCAGCATTTTAAGTGCAAAAAATGCTTTTTAGATTTCTTACATAATTCTTGATTCGTACGTTTATAGCAACTTTTCTAATTAGTTTGATTTCCAAAGGAATGCTATTCGTTTGGTGCCTTACAACATAATTATACAAAAATTTAACTACAACATATGTATGTCATAACTTAATTAAACATTAGCTGCTAAATGGCAATCAAACCAATATATTCATACATTTTATGCAGTCTGTAGTTCTAGACATAATCATGAGACCAACTGCAAAGTAATTGATTGTTTTTAAACATTTACTCTTATTCTCAGAACGATGTATCTGAAAAGAGCAACTAGCAACCACATGTATCTGGAAACTAAAGACATGATACTGTTAAAATAACTGGATTTAAATTTTAATTAATTATCTGAAAGTGTCTCAGAAAACAAAATTGAATTTTGACATCTAATTAGGATGTAATTTAAAAGTTAGATAATATATTGAACGTCACTCTAAACAATAAAAAATTGAAAACATTATACAAGATTAGCAATCATGTATTTTTTAAACATCTAGTATGTTCAAGTTCTGCTCATGAAGCCTCCATTCCACATTTCAATTTAGAATCTAGTGTTCTTATTAATTAATGAACCTTGTTAAAAAAATATCAAATATCAAAACGCGTAACTATTTATACTTGTTTATTTTTGTGTATATGGAAACCATATTGATCTCAGTTTTATATGGCTTAATGTTATTGGGAACGAAAAACAGTATCGTTTTACTCATGGTTACGAATGAAATGTAAACTATAAGTAATAGATATTTTGTTGTGTTGACCTACTGATTCCACATATGATCTCAATGTTTCACCTCATAGAACTTGGAATTTAACCAGCACAATAGAAAAACAGAGAATATGGGTCTCCACCAATGACACAAAATCAATACAAACAACAAAACACTTACAAAGCGAATGAACAGCTCTTTGATTACATTTGGATTGCGGCCAAATTGAATTTTGAGAAAGACCAAGAGTAAAAGAAGTGGTTGTACATGATTTTGATATTTTTGGTTTAAATTTATAGAGGTTTGAGGCAAATAAATGTTGAAAATATGCTACACAGCCTTAAATATAATATATATGTATATATATATCTCATTAGCATGGGTTTGAATCCATGCGCGAGATGAACACAAAATGTGCCAAAGCAAATTAACAGATCTAACATTGTTAGGTTAATGTTGTGAAAAGGTGTTGTCTTTTCACAAAAAAATCTTCTATGCAGTCCGGTTAGTTAACTATTGTGTTGAAGTTAAGTGTTATAAATAACGTATTCATCGTAACGTTGAAGAAATCCTTATTTAGAATGTTTCATCCTCCATTAATGTCTTGCAATATCCCCCTTCAATTCTTTTCTATCGAAACCCTTTGTAGACGAAAACAAATGATCAGCAATATAAGATCTGGAATAAGATACAGTTTAAAGTGTCTCGGATAGGACTTATCAACTGCATATACATATAGGCTTATCCTTTTGAAGAACTATCCAATACCATCTATCATTGACCTTATATTCGTAGTTCCCTTTAAACTGATTTAATCACAAATTTAAACCTGGTGAATATAAATATGAAAAAAACATGCAAAAGTTTAGAACTTAAAAAGCTGCAGATAATTTCCATTGTAATGCGATTTGTCAATGTTTATATAACTGCATACCAAATAACTTAAACTGACTCTGCATAAAAACGTAAACAAATTGCTAAGGCCACCACCGCCATCGGAATCAGAATACCGAACGACTACGCCAAGGTGAGACAACAAAACAGATTCCCGTTCTATTTTTTTCTCACCTCTAATTGAACATATCTATGATGAAATCGACAGACCATCTACTTTATTCACTTTAGCAGTGTTGCTTCAATAGAAACGACATCCTATTGTACGTTCATGCATTCCATTTTGAATTTATGTATGCATCAAGGTGTTGTGATTCAACTTTATTATTCAAATATAGATACTGTCTTCCAACTGTGAACGTTCGTCCCTACGAAAATCTTAGACTGAAAACGCTAAATTTCAAAATAATACCATTAAATACTTCTCCAGGAATAATTCTCGAAAAGAAAATACTGATGTATAAACAAATTTGTAGAAACACTACAAGCTTTACAGTTGTTTTTTTCACAACCGAGAAGACTTACTTATGTTTTGAACATTGTATATGATTTTATTATTAATGATTGTGATTTTTTTTCCTTTCGTTTTTTCAATGTTTTGGTTAGTTGGAAATTTAAGACAGGAAAATAGTATCAAAACTAATATTATTAATTATACAAAATATTCTATAATGTCTTGCTTTGAATTCCCTTTACATTTTACAGATAAAGGAAGATGTGGTGCGAGTGCAAATAAGACAACTCTCAATCCTAACAACAATTTATAAGAGTAAACCATTATAGGTCAAGGTACTGCCTTCAACATGGAGCCTTTGCTCACACCGAAAGCAAGCTATAAATGTCCCCATGAATTGCCAGTGTAAACCTATTAAAAAAAACACAAAAAAACAACGGTATAATCTATATAAAAGCGAGAAACGAGAAAAACGTAGGAACCGCATAAACAGACGACAAACACAGATTCCTTACTTATGCATGTCAATAAAAGATAATTTGAAAATGAAATCAATTCAAGAAAAATAAAATTGAAATACAACTTTTAAGTATTAACAAACTCGACAAGCGTTCTAGATTTGATCTTATATTTAGAAACCTTACATCAGGTATATAAATAGTTATCAATTAAAATATATTTAATTATATTTAGAAAGCTTTATCATTTATAGAAAAACAGTTTTACAAACAGATCATCTGACTGTTTACTGAGACCAGAGGGGATACATTTAATATAAGTAAGTTAACAGTAGTTGAAATTCAAATATAGTATTGGGTATCAATGATTTAAAAATGGTCAGTATATGTATGTACTAGCTTCAAAGGAAACAATAGTTTCCACTTGAGAATTATTTTGTTCTGGATCTCTAAAAATTGATGAATATTTGAATAATTTGACAAACGGTAAAAAAAATATTATTCTTTGATTCGCAAATATTAAGATATTTGATATTATGCCAAAACTTGTTATTTTTATTCTAAAAAGACGTCGCGAAATTAAAATTGTAAATAATACCAAAAGCTATTTGTTATAATTCGTGCCGAATTTGTAATGCATGTACATCCTATTTTAGTGGTTTTTGAATCGCATAATCTGCAAAAATTGGCATATACATGTACAAAAAAATGAATATTTTATGATTCCAAGTATATGGTTAATTTGTATGATTAATGTGAGACACACATAAACGAAAGGCGGAAGATACCAGAGTTACAGTCAAACTCATAGATAACAAATAAACTGACAACGCCATAGCTAAAAATGAGAAAGACAAACAGACAAATAAATAGTTGTACAAAACACAACATAGAAAACTTAAGACTAATCAATACGAAGCCCACCAAATTGTGGGTTCGATCTCAGGTGCTCCGGAAGGGTATGCAGATCCTGCTCCATATGTGGCACGCGTCGTGTTGCTCATGTTATTACAAACCCGATAAATAGTTTAATTCGGTATGTCACATTTATGAAAAGGGAAGGGAATTGTAGTAAAGACGTAAGGAACATATCCGATATCTTCTGTGAAACAGTTATTCAATAACGGTCAACCAACTCGTGATGGCGTCCGTAAAATTTACGAAGGGATGATTTCAAGTTCACCTTTTGGAACTCTTTGTTTAATAGCTTGCTTGTGAGCAGCAACCCTCTATCAAGGAAAATCATGATAGGAAATACAAGCCCGGGGATATCGTATCATTAGGGAGATAGGTACTCCGTATGCAGCTGTGGCTGCCGGAATATTGCTACATATAAATTTAAGTTCACATTTGAGTAGCTTAGATCATCTATTTTGTCGTAAAGGTTTGTTTTCAACCGACCCTCATTGTCAATTTCTAGACATGTAAGTCAATATATTATGCAGACTTAACTGTGTCTGTTGTATAATTTATCTCTAGTTCGATGGTTTACATTCGTTCAACATAGTTACCAATTTTTAAATTATTTAGTGAGAAAATATAATCTATATAGCGGAACATAAAGTTAAAAGATATTGCATCGAATAAGATAATTAAGCAATTTAGAGTATATATTAACTAGTAATGACTCATTATTAAAAGTGCAAGAAATAACTTTTAAATCCTGTCTTACACAATTCAATTCCTTAATTGTTCTTTAACGTAAAAGAAACCCTTAACCTTAAAAACATTTCCTAATAAACTATATTTTTAAAGTTTCTTCTAATTATTGATCTCTATCAAATGATGTGTGAGGAAAATGTGAACAGTAATAAATAATTTTAGTAGTTGCTGCTAGTTGCCAGTCAAAAAAATATCTACGAGCGTTTTAAAATGATTTTGTAGTTTTCGACATAATAACTATGTCATCTTCAAAGCTAAGATTATATATTATTGATTTCTCACGAAGGTCATTCATGCGTTATTAAATTTATCATAAAAATCGAAATAAAAATATTCTCAAATTTTGAAATTTCAGGATTTTAATGTTCACATCTTGAATTGAATATACATTCCGTGTGATAATTTGCATTTCAGTCAATTTCTGAACAATGGGCTTGATTTAAACATAAAAGTAAATTTCTTTTACGACTAACCTGCTTATCTCATGATTATTATTCTTAATTGGTTAAATCTTGCATTTGAAACTTACCATACGTCGTCACTTATGAAAATGTTTGGAAGGGTTTGAAGTAAGGAAGTTACACAATGTGGAAATGTAAAAGTTATTTGGTCGATGCCATTGCTGGTTGACGTTTCGTTTCCGAGGGTATCACTAGCCTATGAATCAGGACTTTGGTGTTGCCATGAATATCAATTATATGGTCATTTCATATATTAACTTTTTGCAAAAGTATGAATTATTCGAAATATTAAGGATTTTCCTATCCAAGGTATACATTACCCTCGACGTATTTAGTACAATGTTTTGGAAATTTGGGTTCTGAAAGCTCTTCAACTTTTAACTTGTTTGACTTTCTAACAATTTTGATCTGAGTGTCATTGATGAGTCTTATGTAGACGAAACACGCGTCATATTGAATAGGGCGAAAACGTGAAATATTTTCTTTCCGATTTCGCGTTTTCGACTGCGAGTTTTAATAATAATAATAATAATAATAATATTAATAATAATAATAATAATAATAATAATAATAATAATAATAATAATAATAATAATATCTTTATTTAAAGAGAGTAACTCTTTCGGATTAAACCAATTTGCAATAAGGCTCTCTACATACAATGTTAACAATATGAATAAAACATAATTTATCTACTACTAGACCTTTTCAACATCTCTCGACATCTACAGTTGAGAACGACTACGACAGGTAAAATGTGAAGGGTCGTCTCAATAAATCAGATCATTATTGATTTTAATGCTTACATTGACAATGATAAAACTGTCTTATAGGTTGACAAGGGCGTCACATGTCTGTTAGTTTTTGGCCTTAGATGCCTCCATAATGTACTCAATACTTTGTATCATTTCAATTCACTTATTTGGTGTTTCACTTGAATTCTGTATTCACCAATCACTGCTTAAATGTTGTAACATTGAAATGAGGGGTCAATTATATTTTTTTCACAATTTATCAAGAAAAAACTTTAACTCGAGCGAGATATCTTGAAGCAGAGAAGACCGTCGTTTATAAAAAAAACTAAAAAAAACCCGAAGTGATATTATCCTTCAACCTAAAGAGTCAATATGTAAGTATCCCTCCAGAAATTGAATATGTACATCAACTAAGGTGAAGATCGGTAGAAAAAACACCAAGTTGGTCGTGTTCACAACAGTGTGATACGGACGGAGGGTCCGTTATTCTTTTTCATAAATTTTGAAAAAAGACATAAAAGCTTTTACGCCAACAATTAAATCGTTATTGGCATGCGGCAAATATTTGGCGAAAGGCTCACATTATAACAAAAGTGAAGAGAAAATGGGAAAGGATTCAGAATGATTGAATATTTTTTTAATCAATTCAACATGAAATGTCGTGCATATAAATACGAAATAAGAATATATGACAGAGACATATGTATGGTGGACAGTTGGGACGTTTCCCCTTTTCGTGTTTTCGGGGAAATCCATAAATCAAGAAATTGAGAAATCAGGAAATCTAGAAATCAAGAAATTGGGAAATCATGAAATAGAGAAAGCAAAAACGCGAAATCGAGAATAACTTTCGCGTTTTCGTGTTATCTCTTTCGTGTTTTTGGCGTTTTTGCTTTCTTGCTTTCTCGATTTCTCTATTTCCCGATCTTATCTATTTCCCAATTTCTCTATTTCCTGATTCCCCCGGCCCACTTCTCAATATATCTCGATTTCTCGAATTCCTAATTTCGTGTTTGCAAAGTGAAAGGAGAAGTCACGAAAACGCGAAATAAATGGCCGCATTCGGCCACCGTACTTATATATATTTATTTACTTGGTTGATATATATTCTTAAGCTATATAGTCAAAACAGTATAAAACCGCCAATCCAATATGTTACGTAATGATAATCATGATGTTTTTTTGTCTTTGAGACGAGCCATCTATTTTACCTGTAAACTGTAGGTGTCATTAGTCGGAGTCGAGAGATGTTGAAAAGGTCTAATACACACATATAAACAATAGACGTATATAAAGTAATATAACAACATTAAAAAACACCTATGGTATACATTGTGGCTTAACTTATAAATTTAACACTTTTAAAAATAAAATGACTTGTAAGAGATTTTAAATGCAGATATACTTTTTGATTTTTTAATTTCACTGGACACTGAATTCCACACTTTTGGACCATTAAAAGAAAAACTTGATTTGTATAGTTCTGTAATTGATTTAGGGACAATAAAATTATCCGATGATGAAAGTCGAGTATTGTACGATTGTTTACTACTTGTAGGCACAATACGATTGGATAAATATGTTGGTGCCAGTTGGTGATTTGATTTAAGCATTAATAATGATTTGTGGAAAATATTCTCTTAGTAACAGGAATAATCCCAGATTCCTTAAATAGTTCAATAGATGGTTTACGAATATCGTGTTCGTTTAAAATAATTCTAGCTGCCCTTTTTTGCAATTTTAGTAAACTGTCAACTAAAACTTGTTACAGTTTTCCCATACTGAACAACAGTATCCAAATGTGGAAGAATATACGCATTGAAAAATAGAATTCGTGCATTGTGATTCAAGTATTTCGCGTTTCCGCCTTTTCAACTTCGCGATTTCACGTTTTCGACTTTTCAAGTTTACGCGATTTCGCCTATTCGCAATTTGAATGGGTTTAGTAATATACGGGAAACACATACTACATGACACACATTTCCCATAAATCCGGGTTATTTTTTGTTTAAATTAAATTACATGCGTCAGGTATAGGATATCATTGCTAAGATCAACCTACGACAGTTTTGAGGCAAGGTCTGAGATAGTCCTAAGAGGATCATTGAGAATTTTAAATTCACAAAAAGAGCATGAAATGAAAGATTATGTATTTTAAGTAAACATGGCGATAATAATGATTAATTTCATTTATTTCTAAATGTCCAAAATATAACTTCCAGCAAATTTTATATTCGAAAGCATTTAGTACAAATGCATCTGTTTTTAAATTTGTTCAGTAATTGTCAACATTGAAAGAATGTAAAGAAATTGTTTAATTTATGAAAATGTCTAAAGTACTTCACAGATATGAAATTTATATGACAATCATTTGAATGACTTTAACTTTGTAGTCTTGTCTCCAATTTTATTTAAATTGTTATGTTATAATACATTTTTACCATGTATAGCGCGAAAAGGCGAGATCGCGAAATGGTGAAAGGGCGAAAACGTGAAATCGCGAAAACACGAAAACGTGAAAACGCATACACGTGTAATCGCGAAATTGCGAAGTCGAACACGTGAAATCGGAAAGTTTTCGACCTCGCGTTTTCGCATTTTCACTTTCTGTTTTTCGCGTTTTCACGTTTTCGACTTTTCATTCTATAGAATATGAAGGACGAAGACGTGATACGTCCTTAACCGGTCACCATTTATCTATGATTTTTTTTCTTTCTGTTTTATTTTTGCGACATTTGAGATTTTTAAAACATTTGGGATTGAAATTACTAATTTTATCACATATTAGATCTGTAACAAATCTTGCAGTATGTAACATCTGTTTTTTTTTGTTGTCTGTGTCTTTCTCGAGTCTACGTCAGTAAAGGAAAATCTTGATTTTGCCACTAAACATTTGAACCTTGATATGGGACAAGCTACAATCGAAAGTGTCAATTCTTCTAATGTTGTTCATATAGTTAATGGTGTGATTTAAGTAGATACGATTTTCGATTAACAAAATGAGCTTCAATTATAAATTAAAAAGATATAATAAAGATAACGAGTTTTTAAAATGATGATGACATTTCGTCATTTATATTTTCTAAGTTAACGTTTTGTAATATAAAATAACAATATGAATTGGAAGTAAATTAAAGATTTGTAAAGATCTGTGACGTCTTTTATATTACCGACAAGAAAATGAAAATGGGATTCAAGGTCAAACAAAAAATAAAGGACAGATTTATAATGGAATTTTCGAGAAATCTACGATAAAAAATACAACAGACACATTAATAGAAAATTAAAAAAATAAATAATTATACATTTCTTTAACAGTTATTTGTTTACATCATTCACGATAACAATTTATGTTGCAGCTTAAAAGAAACTTGTATACATCATCATGTTTGGTACTTCTTTGATACGAAGTCTCGTCGGTGGTTTAATTATTGGAGTTGTGATTGGAATCATTATGGTTTTTGCCAATTAACAGTCTGGAATACCTATTTGATGACTTGAATTGTTTGAATACCAAACATCACACACAGCATGAATCAGATCGGCACTTGTTTTTTTACTCTTGGGGGAGTTATTCATTTTGTTAAAACAGCACATGGTTAAATCTGTATTATGTAATGCATTCTTTACATTGCAGGATAGCTCATGATTTCTCTCATTTATTCCTACGAAAAAAATTTGCTTCAATTGTCTTAATTATATGATTGGATTTATTGCAAGAATACTTTAATTATAGTTAACGATGGACTAATTGATAATATTTTTCCCTTTTAAAATTGTAGAGCTCTGATTGTCTCAGATCAAAAGTTTTAGTTAATATACATTATTTTTTAAAATATACTTTTAAGTTATTGATATAACAAGATATCAATTATGATAGTCTTATTTATGAAACTAATATTAAGTATAGGGAGGCGTATCAACACACCAGATACTCTTTTTATTCTTTGCCTACCAGTCTATGCTCTTACTTCTAAATGCCGCGTGCCTTGTGAAGAAAAAAACTCATACCAACCGTCCAGTCTTTAGTTTCAACCGTCCGGCTTTTTTGTTTTTTATGTTAGAAAATATTCAAGGATTTTTTAATAAATGTTTTTTTTCAAAAATCTTTTCTCTCTTTTTTTTGTTTGATTTGAGATTTTCTTATACGATTTAATGAAAAAATCTTAAAGAAATACTATTTCAGCATGTATCTGATGAATGAAAAGACAAAATCTCTTAATTTGAGTACAAGTCCCCGGATTTAAGTTACACGTGAACTTTTTTTTATATATATATATATTATTACTTATATACATCTTTTATTTTTGAATTTAAATACATCACTGGTTCTTTTAGTTTATTCAAGTATATTTGTAAGTTATATAAAGTTACAATTCACATTCTTTATTGGAGCCTTTTTTAATTTTCTATGGTCTAGTTAAAATATATCTAAATATTGTATCGATATGATCAGTACATTAACAGATACATCAAACACAATATACGATAATATGTTAAACCTGATAATTTAACTCCATGTTCAATTCACTCAATGAAATCTACATACATTGCTTATCTTGAAGACGATCAATTGGTGGCATTGGCCTTTTTGGTTTCTTTTTTCGAGTTGTTGTCTCTAAGATCCAGGTGCAAAATTTTTCTCGCTATCTTGAAGACGATCAATTGGTGGCCTTGGCCTTTTTGTTTTCTTTTTTCGAGTTGTTGTCTCTAAGACAAATTCATCATTTCCATTCTCTATTCTATCAAAGCAATTACCGATTGTTCAAAATTTAAATTCCAAAGTAGCCAAATAAACATATTCCAGAGTGTTCAAAATAATTTCATATCTTTCTTTTAAATTGTAGTTTAGAAAAAATGGGACAATCAGGAGTATATATCTCTTTATCATAGCCTTAATTATGTGGAAATCTTTTGCATGTGCACGTTTGTTTGAAAACACGAATAATGTATTACTGCAATAAATATCACAACAAATTCATCTTCATTACTTTATAAATTTTACATATTCGAATTTTGGCATCTTGGTTTTTGTTATTCGTAATAAAACCTTATACTGACTGTTAGTGAGCATAATAAATTTCCGATACGCAGCTACAATATAATATATTTTTGTTTCCCTTTATTCCTCCAAAAACGTCAGTCTCCGAATACGGTAGTTAGTTGAATCTGTCATGTGACTGCGACCACCCCGTGACAAAATTATTTCTGTCGTCACTTCCAACAAATGTTGAGTGAACGGTAAACAGATCATGATATACCGTACATAATATTAGGGTTATACAAACAAATCTAATTAGTTGGCCACTCTCTCTTCAGTCGTACAGAAAGTAAGAAAAAGCACATGAATTTGTTATAGACTTTCCTGCAGAATGATGAATATCAAAATGATAAATGTTGTGAAAAGGCCGTGCGTCATAAACGATATTTTCCCGTGAAAGACATGACTCGGAGAAATAGCCACTTCAGAGCGGCTCTCGAAAAAAAACACCTTCAGCATGACTTCATTAAAAATATTATATTTTAAATACAATTTGGCCTCTACGTACACAGCAGTAAGAACATTATTTTACTGACATTTACGAAAGCATTAGAAGTAAACTTGGACTTCTAAATTAACCGTTTAAAGGAGGGGTTTGTTTTTTGTCTGCGTCAGATTTTTTTTATCGCACAAAGGGCGGACATGTGTTAAGTTTTTCGACGATATTAAATATTTATTTTTGATTTAAACTATAAGGTATTGGGGAAATCTGGATTCAGTATATTTTTTTCATTGTTTTTTGCTCAATATATATATTGAAGAAAGACGGGTTAGTACAATAAAACTTAAACCAGCTCCATTGTCGAAACTGTAAGATTCTTGTTCACATGCCAATCCTATCACATAATAACAAAACAACAATAAATTTTAAGACTGGCTCTGATTTTTCAGGTACAATTCGTATCAGTGAAGATAATCTATATAAAACATACTGAGTATCAACAATCATCTATGTATAAGAGAGGCAAAAATAAGCTATTGTTCAGACTTTTTCGGATGGTGCTGTGAAAATCAAAATGAAAGATTAAGACTTATATAAAAAAGAAGATGTGGTATGATTGCCATTGAGACCACTCTCCAGAAAACCAAATGACAAAGAAACTGACAACTATAGGTCACTGCACGGCCTTCAACAAAGAGCAAATCCCGTTCCGCATGGTCAGCTATGAAAAGCCCTGAAATGTCAATGAAAAACATTTCAATTGAGAAAAATAACGGCCTACTTTTCTATCCAAAATTCATGTATTTAGTTTTGATGTTGTATTTGTTATTCTCATCGGATTTTGTCAAATTTCTCATCGTTTGTAGTTGTAAATCTTATTTTTTTTCTGTTGTATTCGTGTGTTATGGTTAAGGTAATTAATCACCCAGTTCATTTATTAGATTTTAGTTTGGATCAACTAAATGCATACGATATATTTGGTTTACAGTTTGATTTAGAAGAAACACCTATAAAGCTAGATAATACAATTAATTATCTAATAACTTCCAAAATTTGATATTAATTAGTATTACAATTTTCATTGTTATTGATAAATGTTATAACAGTCTTACAAATGTAATCTTGAATTCTATCCTAACTCTATCCCATTTTAGGGATTTTTTTATAAATTCAAATGTGACGTCACTTTGTGCGTTTATCGCTTTGGCTAAATCGGCTGTGAATTTTTATGTGCTAGTTTTATTCTTTAGTTAGTCACCACTTCGATTGTATCATATATATCTATTATATAGTCATTTGATAAAAATGTACTGTCAACAAAAGTATGAATTATTCCAAGTAATAAAGATGTTCTTATCCCAGGCAGAAAACTCTAGCCGTGTTAGGCACAACTTTTTGGAACATTTGGTCCTTAGAGCTCTTCAACTTTGTACTTGGCTTTCGCACGTTTTTCATCTGAGCGTCACTGTTTAGTCTTGTGTGGACAAAACGCGCGTCTGGCGTATTCAATTTTGTACCCTTTGTTAGTTATTATTCGTGTGTTTATCTGTCCTATATGTTCTCCCATATATTTGTATTGTAATCCTGTCAAAAAATGATGTAATTTAACATTGCCATAAAATTGAGAGGTTTTGGCATGCCATAAAACCAGGTTCAACCCACCATTTTCTCTGAAATGTCCTGTACCAAGTCAGTTCTGTTTCTGTGTGTGTTACATTTTAATATTGTGTTTTTGTTGTGTCGTAGTTCTCCCTTTATATTTGATGTGTTTCCCTCAGTTTAGGTTTGTAACCCGGATTTTTTTTTCTCAATCGGTTTATGGATTTCGAACGGCGGTATACTACTCTTGCCTTTATTGATGTAAGACTAAGTTCACTTACTGTAGGGATACAAATAATCTGATACGACATTTACTGTAATAATTCATTATAATTTGTTATTCATTCGTATCTTTAAAAAGTTCGTTTTATGTAGAAAAACAAATTTAGTAATGAAACGCTATTTCTTTTTCCTTATCAACTATTTTATTGATAATTCCTCTTATTTATTTGTAATGGATACGTTCAAAGATCATTAACATAAACAGTACAAATTAACCATATCATTCGAATTTTGCTGTACTTGGTCTCATTGTCTTTACCTTACGTCAAAAAATAAGGAAACGTTTAAATGTTCAATGAAAGAAAATGAGTCATTTATCAGATTTATGGTTTTGTCTGAACTTAGTTACTGTATTGGAGTCCGAAATCTTTTGAGAAACTTTGTGACTTTACTTTTTAGGCCCAAGAATTGTTCTAAGTTTGATAGATAAAGGCAACAGTAGTATAGTGCTGTTCAAAACTCATAAATCCATGGACAAAAAACAAAATCGGGGTAACAAACTAAAACCGACTAGGTTTGATAGCATAGAAGGTAATGTTTGCTGAGTTTCAACATAATAAAAAAAAACACAATTGTATCAGAATTTTACAAATTATTTTATATTTAAATATACATTGTAAATTATTTTTTTAAATTATGCCTTATAATCTGGCGTTTCTGTGATAAACATTAAATGAAGAAAAAAAAGAAGAATTCAAAGAAACGAACTTAGATGTAAAAATGATAAATAAACAGCGGATATAAGGAAACCATTCTTGACACAAAACCAGAACATGCGCAGCAAAAAACTCAAAAGCAACGGAACAGCCCATTTTATTCTTTTTTATCATCTCAGGCTAGTATCATAAAGGGTGAACATATCAATTTTTTAGTTTAGAATAATTGTTTTTCCTTACACAAAAAATGCAAAGGGAGGACAATTCATTCCGGGTTGATGTTCATCAAATTTGTCTTTCCTCATTGCCTGCATCAAGGTGCGAAGCTTTTATTTTCACTCGATATTCTTGATACGAAATAGGATTTTGTTATGGGTGGTTGCTTATTGGATTGCTTTATATTAATTCAATGACAGAAGCTTCACAATGACACACATCGGTATTCAGTTACTTTCAAAAGAACCAGGATTATAATTTAATACTCCATATGCGCATTCCGTCTACATTAGAATCATCAGTGAAGCTCGTAACAAAATAGTTATAAAGCCATAGTACAAAGTTGAAGAGCATTGAGGACCAAAAATTCTAAAAAAGTTGTGCCAAATACGGCTAAGATAATCTATTCCTGGGATAAGAAAATCCAGACCCACATTGCATATCTTATTTTGTATTTTATTAGTTAATTGATTTTAAGCAGTTTTTGGTTCTCATAAGTTGAAGCAGTCGTTTAGTGTTAAGGGCAGACGCGTCTTAAAAATCTAGAAATATCGTATAAATGGATTTAATCTTTTGACCCTCAACGTTAATCTTTTATATAGACAGTATTCATTTAAGGATAGAAAAAAGGAACCCTGTCCATTTTTTTCAGATTTCAAGTGTCATTTATTTAAGTTTAACACTTGTCATAATATTACCAACACTTTAGTTTTTTTGTGGATTTAGTGAAAGAGACTTTGCAATAATAAAAATATTCTCATATTGTAGAACAAAAACTTGTCTTCTAAATGCAACTGTCCACTATTGATCCTTAAAAAAGCATGTAAATAAATATTAAAGATATAAAGCTATTATGACAACGCGTCATTTCTACTATGAATCCTTTTATCTTGATTTTAAACACAATGAGTAATAGAAAATAAATATCCTTGTGTTAAGTGTGACATTGACTTCTTATAGAACAGTTTATTTGAGGGAAGTGTCGCAATACTTGACTTTCAATATGTTTGTACTTATATCAATACTAATATTTTTTTTTGATGAAGGTCATTTTAGGACAATATGAATTAACATAAGTTAGCGGCAATTAGTAAAATTAGGCATTAAGTTTAAATCCGAAGGAATAAGCTAATGCATGGGCAGTAAGCCAATGGCCTCAATAATGTTAGGCATTAGTCTAAAATCCTAAGTTTAAACTTAAAAACCTTGAAACGTATGCCAAGGCATCACGGTTAATGCCTAAAATGAAAATGAGTCAGAGTGTTAATAAATTAGAGGCTAAAAGGAGCATGTGTCACTCACCTGATATATTTTATTAACAATTTTTGCATGAATTAATGCAACCGTTATACTTTTGCTTCAGTTTAAGAGATATAAGTCAACAACTGTATTTTCCCCCTATTTTATTTCTATTTTTAGCCATGTCTGCAATGTTGGTTGGCAGGCAGGGGCATCAGACAGATTTTGTTTTAAATTCAATTAACGAATGGTTATTGTGGTCAAGTTGTTGGAATTTGTCTTAGTTGTTTCAGGAAAAGACTAATTACTAGCAGTAAAAGATTAAAAAAATTTACGAAAAAATGTTAAGTTTGACTTTAAAGGTGAAAAACTAATTTGGTCTTGCTAACTTATTTGTAGATCTTACTTTGCTGAGCATGTTTGCTGTTAACAGTTATTCTCCATCTATAATACTATTCAAGATGGAAAAAAAACTGCAATTTTTTTAAAAATTACTAATTCAGGGGCAGCAACCCAATAACTGCTTGTCTGATATGTCTGCAAATTTAAGAACAGATGGATAGATCTTAAGGGCTTGCGATACAGTTTTGATCCCGTATTCAAATTTTGAAGAAAATTTGCATGCAGGCTATTTTTTACCTCATTAAATCAATTATGTAATAAAAATATACCTTCATGTGCTACTTTTCGAGTAAATTGGGGTTCAAATTTCAGATATTTCCTCAAGATACGGATTTGTGGACGCATTTTTCCTTTGGATAGAAATACAACTTTTGTTTTGTTTTAAAAGGTAAACACGATCTGTGTTTTGTTAAATTGTTTGTAATTTATGTGTTGATGCATATATGTAAAAAATCCATAAACTTGTACACTTTATTTTTACAAATAACTCAAATTTGTCGAATGTTCATAAATGTAGGAAAAACCCGTCATTTTTGCTGTATATTAATCAAATTTAAAAAAATGCATTATTTACGTTTCATGAATCTTCTTACGAAACCAAATGCCATTTAAAAAAAAGGGGTCCATGAACTCGTTTTCAAGTAAAATCAATTTGAATAATAGAAATCAGCCGAAAACTGTATCTTTTCACGATAAGTCCAGGTTTGACGTAGCGAAAATAACAATTTACGTTAGCAACGTCATTACCTCCCCTGTAACTGTATCGTTTGCCCGTAACCTGATAAACTCTTTTACCGATTATCAATTTTGCTCTTTATGCTTTAGTTTCAGAGATATAAGCCAAAAAACTGCAAATCACCTCTATGTCCTATTTTAAGCCATGTTGGCCATGTTGGTTGGCTTGCGGGATAATCGGATGCTTTTTTTTTATTTAGAAAAGCTAATGTCGGGATGTATAAGTACCCGGCCATGTCCACTTGTAATTTTTGTCTATCTGATAAGTTAAGCCATTTTCAACTGATTTTTATAGTTCGTTCTTATGTTGTACTGTTATACCACTGTCCCAGGTTAGAGGGGGGGGGGGGGGGGGGGGGTTGGGATCCCGCTAACATGTTTAACCCCGCCACATTTTTTATGTTTGTGCCTGTCACAAGTCAGGAGCCTGTAACTCAGTGGTTGTCGTTTGTTTATGTGTAACATATTTGTTTTTCATTTTTTTTTTTTACATAAATAAGGCCGTTAGTTTTCTCGTTTGAATTGTTTTACATTGTCTTATTGGGGCCTTTTATAGCTGACTATATGCGGTATGGGCTTTGCTCATTGTTGAAGGCCGTACGGTGACCTATAATTGTTAATGTTTGTGTCATTGTGGTCTTTTGTGGATTGTTGTCTCATTGGCAATCATACCACATCTTCTTTTTTATAATAATGATTGTGACCAAGTTTTGTTAAATTTGTCTCAGTTTTTCAGAGCAGATGATTTTTCTTAACTTACAAAAAGTTGTTAAATTTTTTTTAAAGGACAATAACTCCTTTAGGGGGGTCAGTTGTCCATAGTGTCATGTTGACTTATTTGTAGATCATTCTTTGCTGAACCTTATTCGTTTTTACAGTTTATCAGATTTCAGAGGTATAGGCCAAAAACTGCATTTTACCCCTATGTCATATTTTTAGCCAGGTCGGCAATGATGGTTGGAAGGCCGGGTCATCGGACACATTCTTTTTAAAACAATATATTGTAGAACTGATTATGGCCAAGCATGGTTAAATTTCTCTGAGTAGTTACAAAGAAGATTTTTGTAAAAGATTAAAAACAAAAACGAAAAATTGATTAAAATTTTCTAAAAAGGGCAATAACTCCTCAAGGGGTCGACTGACAATTTTGGTCATTAAAATTAAAAATGGCATACACGATGACACAGCGAATCAATTCGAAATATGGTTGATTGTGGGCGAGGGCAATACTGGGAGATTGCATAAGACCGCATACTACGGGGAAACGGTCCGACAGCCGTGAAATCCAAGATCGGATAATTGCTTTTGGGACCTGCGTACTTGTGGAGCAGGATCTGCTTACCCTTCCGGAGCACCTGATATCACCCCTAGTTTTTGGTGGGGTTCGTGTTGTTTATTCTTTAGTTTTCTATGTTGTGTCATGTGTGCTGTTGTTTTTCTGTTTTTCTGTTTGTCTTTTTCATTTTTAGCCATGGCGTTTGTTTTGGATTTATGAGTTTGACTGTCCCTTTGGTATCTTTCTTCCCTCTTTTAAGGAGAACAACACGTCAAACACTAACATGTTTTCATTTCACACATTGCTGCAGACAACAATCTAGAGAGACTTCGAAATTTAGAGTCAATAGGAATACATAGTAAGGAGAAAGACAAAGACGATGACTCGTATATTAAAGCCCATCAGGATAGATCAATTGATTTCCGTTTACGTAAAAATAAAGATTTTCCGATGTTACCATGGATACAGGATCGTGAGGACTTGCCTACATATTCAACGGCTATAGAATCCAAGTTGGGTTAAATTCGTCTGAAAATGTTAGGGGGGATCTTTACCTGATGAAAATGTATACTCAATACCAGATTTGCTCTGAATGCTTCAGTCTCACAGATATAAGCCAACACTGCATTTTATACCTGTGTTTTATTTTTATCCATATCGGCCATGTTGGTTGGCAGGCGGGGTCATCGGACACATTTTTAATCAGATACCCTAGTGATGATTGTTGCCAAGTTTAGTTAAATTTGAACTATAAGTTCCAGAGAAGAATATTTTTTTTAAAAGTTAACAGACGAAGACGACGACGAACGACGGACACCAAGTAATAAGAAATTTTAAATATCATTTACCTGAAATAAAATTATTAGTAAAATATTGATAATAAAATTCATTGAATAACCCTCATTAAATGTAAGTTAATTTGTTGGATAGTTGTGTCTTTAGCAATCATACATTTATTTAAATATTGATAGAAAATCGTATTGAAATTTATTTATGATTAACATTAATTCAGATCTATTAAAATCTGAAAATTCTGGACTTTTATCACTGTGGTGTTTATGTTGCATTCCAAATATTATGATAACAGCATTTCCCTTGAAAACTTAACTTGACGTAAGAGGTCTAACAACTTAAAATGGTGTTGTTTGGTCTTGGTTCACCATCAGACAACACAGTTTTCATTTGACTTTGGTTAAAATTCAATTATAACAACCCTTCTTCTTTTGTATTACTCTTTTGATAGTATGCGTTTTACTACAACCCTTTCCCTTTGCGCATTGTAACATGTATAATTTTAACAAAAAGGTAGAGATATTACAATGACATTATGGTTTGCAAAGCCATATTTAGTTGTTATGCGATTTGCAATGATAGTAGGCCACGTAGATCTTTTTTATGTGTTTTGTCAAAATACCATACAGTTTCTGTAGGAAAAACATAAACTTTAGAATTGTCATCATCATTTTTGTATACTTAAGAAACTAACTATGGTAGCAATTCCTTCCAAACTCGAATGGTAACAATGTCAAACTATTTGCAGTTATAATTGTCGATTGCTGCATTCTTTTCTTTAATATTTGTCAAATGATCATTGTTCATTTGGTTTGGTATATAATCTTTGTTTTCGCAGATTCACATTATATTCTGCAAATATTCAAATAAAGGCAACAGTAGTTTACCGCTGTTCGAAATTCATAATTCGATTGAAGAAAAAACAAATCTGGGTAACAAACTAACACCGAAGGAAACACATCAAATGTGAAAGGAAACCAACGACACCACAGAAACACAACATAAAAATGCAACATTCACAGATACGAACTATACTATCTTTTTCGATTAAATGCTAATAATCCAAATTAAGAATTGAAAAGTAATAAATTGGTATTTACGAAAATATACACATTCAAGAAAATTGATGGATAGATAATGCGACTTTCAAATATATATTAACATTTTTTTTGTTTGTGACCAGATTAAACTGGTAAATGTATCCATTAATGGCCAAAAGATTAATGAAAGTCACTGTGAAAAAGTCCTGGGTATTTTTTGTTGACAGATCTATTTCTTGGTATGATCATATTAATCATATAATTCTTCATTAGCTTTATTAAAAAGAATCAAGAAATTCTTGAATCACAATGCACGAATTCTATTTTACAATGCGTATATTCTTTCACATTTGGATTACTGTTGTTCAGTATGGGGAAACTGTAACAAGTTTTTAGTTGACATTTTACTAAAATTGCAAAAAAGGGCAGCTAGAATTATTTTAAACGCACATGATATTCGTAAACCATCCATTGAACTATTTAAGGAATCTGAAATTATTCCTGTTACTAATAGAATTTCTTACCACAAATCATTATTAATGTATAAATCACAACACCAACTGGCACCAAAATAGTTATCAAATCTTATTGTGCCTACAAGTATTAAACAATCGTACAATACTCGACTTTCATCTTCGGATAATTTATTGTCCCTAAATCTAATACAGAATTATACAAATCAAGTTTTTCTTTTATTGGTCCAAAAGTGTGGAATTCACCGTTCAGTGAAATTAAAAAATCAAAAAGTATATTTGCATTTAAAAACTCTTACAAGTCATTTAATTTTTTAAACGTGTTAAATTTATAAGTTAAGCCACAATGTATACCATAGGTGTTTTTTAATGTTGTTATATTACTTTATATATACGTCTATTGTTAACATGTGTGTAATAGAAGATTAATTATGTTTTATTTACATTGTTAACATTGTATTTATATATAGAGAGCCTTATTGAAAATTGGTTTAATCCAAATAAGCTATTATTATTATTATTATTATTATTATTATTATTATTATTATTATTATTATTATTATTATTATTATTATTATTATTATTATTGGTATTAAACTGTATCCATTAGTTTTCATCAAATTTTCTTGAAATACCTTCAAAAATGCCTGTACATTGTACCAAGTCATGATTATCACAGTTGTTGTCCATTCGTTTTTGATGTGTTTTGTCATTTGAATTTTGCCATGATTAAGGACTTTACGATTTGATTTTCCTCTGAGTTCAGTATTTTTGTGATTTTACTTTTTTCAGATAGAATCTTTCAGTCCACCTTTTTCTATTAAATACAATTACTTATTTAAAACAACTTATAGATGATAGTTAAGCCAATGTGTCTTACAACAACTGTTCAGCCGCCATCACATTTAATATACAAGTACGTATTTCCGCCCAAGGCGACGCCTCTGAAACTACGACGTCGACCGTGGACAAGTACAATAGATAAACGATATGTTACCGCGATAATCTCAACATACTGGGGCCGCGAAGAAGTAAAAAATATGACAATTTAATAAAAAAAAATCTGAAATGTCTATTATAGATCAATCGTTTCACTGATAAACAACTGTCCATCAATAAATAATATCACTTTGAAATTGTCTCTCGCGTTTTTTTTTAAATGCTGAGCAACGGAAATTTCATATAGCAATTAAATTCAATTATTGTCACTCATGAAATATAAATAATAAAATTCAACTTTGCGCTAAACGCTTAATGGTCTATCAACTGCATCACTAATGGTCGTCTTTAACATCATCGGTGTATCCAATTCCGTATGGTCTCAAGGGTTATTTTGTCACGGAATGTTCTGTAAATGTTGTATTTACTACTGAATTGTTTATTATTACCGGTTGTCTCATGAAATTCACGTAACGGAGTAAAATATAAAAATGTCCATCTTTTGATATTTCTTAAGTCGTAAACAATTCTGTTAGATGTGATGCTCGGTTCCTTCTGTCCTGCAGGATCAGGAATGTAATGTAGTTTTCTTGAAGTTTCTGTTGTTTTATTCACCTTTTTATAAAATGGATCTTAATATAAATTTAATACTAAACAGAATTTTTTTTTTAACTTGTGACCAAAAAAAATTTCTGTTTAGTATTAAATTTATATTGAGATCCATTTTGTTACATCTTGTGATCAATTTTATTTGGCAATCGCCAATGGCAGTCAGCAGGGTTAAAGAACATCAGTTCTTCGACCTGTTAGTCAAATGCGTTTGGCTTAAATACACTTTTTCACTTCTTTGGTCTTTTGGAAAATGTTGTTTGTGCTGTTTTGTGACCCTTCTATAACGAAATTTGTTTAACATGCATACGTACAAAAATTGCGGTTTTTATACAACGCAATCATAGGTTTGAACGTTGTTTTCAATTTAGACTCGTTTATATATATATACAACAGATGTATCCATCGGATATATATATATATATATCCGATGGATACATCTGTTGTAGGGTTGTCACTGACTCAGACGTACTTATGAATATAATTATTTTTTGTGACTGTATCTTACATTAATTTGTAGGATCCTTTACTATAGATAATTTAGCTGATCTGTAACAATAACATCTTCATGCCTTATATATCATGTACTGTAGTACGCCGCTAGATTAAAACTGACGTGGAAAGGTAACATATGGCCACCGAAAGCTCTTTTTTTTGAGAGCCCAGGTGGTCGTGTGGTCTAGCGGGACGGCTGCAGTGCAGGCGATTTGGTATCACGATATCACAGTAGCATGGGTTCGAATCCCGGCGAGGGAAGAACCAAATATTTGCGAAAGCAAATTTACAGATCTAACATTGTTGGGTTGATGTTTAGACGAGTTGTATATGTATATATATATATATATATATATATACAAAAAAAGTTTCTTTTCAAGCGGTGTACAGAATTATATATTAAAAATTAAATACACAAAAAGAGTTTTAAAAGCAGCATTGTCTAGCGCTTTCATCCATCTTGGGACTTTTCAAGACTATGAACGTCGTTATGGACGTCGTTATGGGGAACACATTAGTATTATGACGTAACGTCATTGTTCGTAAAATTTTAGTAGTATGACGCAACGTTATTGTTCATGTAACTATTAAGCATTAAGCTTGGCGTCAAACACTTTTATAAATTTTCTTTCTAGTTCTTTACGGTATTCTTCTGTTGGTTCCGTACATTTAAAGAACGGGAAAAATTTGAATTTTCCTCCCGCACAAATGTCTAAATGTTCGCTCAACGGAATTTGTCTGTATTCGGGTAGCCGTATTTGCTGTTTATGGATCCTGACCCGTTCACACACACTATTTCCTGTTTGACCAATGTAGTTTTCTTTACAGTTGACACATGTTATACAATAGATTACATTTTCTGATTTGCAAGTCATTATTGAAAAAATTTCTTACCGTTTTTGAAATATTTCGTACTGCCGATTTCTAAGTAACAGACAACTGATGATGATATCCTCCCGTTTGTGACTACTCATGATCCGTCATTATCAAATGCCTTCAAGTTTATAAAATCGAATTTTCCGATTTTACATCAAAGTGAAACAATGAAAAATTTGGTAACAGAAGAATCGATCATTTATAGTAGAAGACAACCGAAAAATTTGAAACGCCAACTTACTAAAGCGCGATTTGATATAGTTAAAAAGATATCATCCGTACAAATTTTTGGCGATTCACGCTGTGGAGTATGTTCCAGAGACAATTATATTTACTTAGAAATCGGCAGTACGAAATATTTCAAAAACGGTAAGAAATTTACAGTAAACGCAAATATGACTTGCAAGAGTAGATTTGATTCGTAACTTCCTCCCCGGCGCCGGGGCTGGAACCTGTACTTTATTTCTAACTTCTACGACAACACCGCCTAGCATTGTGCAGAGACTCTAACATCGTTAGGTTGATTTTCTAGGCACTTTATACATATTCTAAGGTCTGGTATTTCTTAATCATAAGAAATCCGATGGACAAGGTATAATTTGCAGTTGTCACTACACACAGGCAGACATATACACATATATATTTACAGTGATTGTATGCTTCTATTAATAGATTAGCATCCTGCAATTATACTGAAGAGATGAGTAGATGATCATTTCTGTACACTAAAAATAAATACTTCGTGTATTGTATCAGAGATCCTTGTTTAATTCCTACGAGCAGGTAACACCTCCCGAAACGACAGCTTATTTTTATAAGCTAGAGTTAGAGGAGGGGATAGGGTCTCTGCACAATGCTAGGCGGTGTTGTCGTAGAAGTTAGAAATAATGTACAGGTTCAAGCCCCGGCGCCGGGGAGGAAGTTACGAATCAAATCTACTCTAACATCGTTAGGTTGATTTTCTAGGCACTTTATACATATTCTAAGGCCTGGTATTTCTTAATCATAAGAAATCCGATGGACAAGGTATAATTTGCAGTTGTCACTACACACAGGCAGACATATACACATATATATTTACAGTGATTGTATGCTTCTATTAATAGATAAGCATCCTGCAATTATACTGAAGAGATGAGTAGATGATCATTTCTGTACACTAAAAATAAATACTTCGTGTATTGTATCAGAGATCCTTGTTTAATTCCTACGAGCAGGTAACACCTCCCGAAACGACAGCTTATTTTTATAAGCTAGAGTTAGAGGAGGGGATAAGGGTTCTGCACAATGCTAGGCGGTGTTGTCGTAGAAGTTAGAAATAAAGTACAGGTTCCAGCCCCGGCGCCGGGGAGGAAGTTACGAATCAAATCTACTCTATCATCGTTAGGTTGATTTGCTAGGCACTTTATATATATATATATATATATATATATATATATATATATATATATATATAAGAAAATTATTTAATGATAATAACGGTTTCAATGCATCACTTTTTTACTAGTACTTTCACTGCTTCCGCAGATCTTCAGGTAATGTGACTTGTATATAAATAAAACAATTGATTGACGTTAACAATAGTATGACGTTAACAAATACAAGGGAGACTACTTATGTCATAATGTCATTTTAAGATTTTAAAATGTTATGTTAAAATTAGAATATCATTTATCATTTAATCCCGGGTTGAGAATGTTTATGAATAATTCTTCCTTCTTCCTCCGGAGAAAATCATTTTGACGATTGACCATATACAATGGAAATATTTTAAATCGTCCATTAGAACAACGATGGAAATGGTCGTTTGCCCTGATGAGTGTTAAATCTTCATGGTTGGTTTGCTGTCTATGTAAAGTCATTCTAGTCCGCAGTTCATTTTTTGTCTCTCCAACATAGAATTTCTCACAATTTGAACATATGAGAGAATAGATGACGTTTGAACTTTTACAAGACATATTTTGCTTAACAGTAAAATGCTTTCCATTAAATATTTAGATATATGGAAAGTGTAAAAAAAGAACTTGAATTAAAAGAATGGTTACATGCGAGAGAATACATCTATTCTCTCATATGTTCAAATTGTGAGGAATTCTATGTTGGAGACATATAAAACTGATGCATCATTTTTTTATATTCATTTTGCATGAACTACAAACGATTACAGATAAGAAAGAAAAGTTAATAAATGAAATCATACTTTATACTTTTTATTTCCTCAGGTTACTGTTGCGGTTTGTACCTTTCGGAAATTATCCAAATCCTTCGTCATCTCGTCCGTGAAAATGTTTGCGGAGAACGTTTTAAAAGTTGTTAAAGCTGTTCCCATCGTAGGAGTTTTCATTGGTGGTCTCGCTTGTGGAATTGCGATCGGCGTTGTCATCGGAGTGGCTATTGCACATCCAGTTGTCAGACAAACCTTAAAAGACATAAAGAATGATTTTTTGGGCAAGATAGAAATACCAACCACAAAATGATTATATAGATCTTACAAAATGTCTCAAAGATACTTCGTATATTGCTTTGTTTATTGAATGGTACATCTGTGCTTTTCTTTTAGTGCCTTTTAGTACGTTTGTAGTTTGGACTTTTATCTGTATCTTTAAAATCATCATTACAAATTGGATATCACATTTTATTTTGTACCTCAATGTTGTTTACAAAGCTTTTTAACTTAGATACGATACATTGAAACTTCTTGATTCTTCAAAGTTATTTCTTCTAAAAGACAATTAATTCAATACTCAATTGAAACCCTTGAAAATAATGTCTTTATCGTTACTCGCATCGAATTGAAAATAAATAAAACATATCTAATATGTATTCTTCTATATATACAGGTTGTTATCTCTTTGATACATTCCCCATTTCCATTCTCAATTTTATAGTCCTACATCCTGTAGATACTTCTATATTGGCATTACAAAAAGTAATGTTTTTCACAAACTTTTTATAATGACGTCTCTGACTAAATCCGATAGATTGCTTAATTATTTTGATATTAAAATCGGATTTGTGTAAAGATGTCATTAAAAATGTATAATTAGTCTCGGGTTGATAATGTGGGATTCTTTATATATCTTTATTCTGACAAACCTTCGTCCATACAATGGTATACAGAAGTAACATGTAATAAATAGCACAATTATAAATTACAGACAACATAATATGTACACTATTTACAAATATAAGTTAAATTTAGCCAGGAAAACACACACATGAATTAATGTGCCTTATAAATGTGATGGGCGTCAAGTTGGTTACCTATTCCCTATTCCCTATTCGTTACCTATTCCCTATTCCCTATTCGTTACCTATTCGTTACCTATTCCCTATTCCCTATTCGTTGCCTATTCGTTACCTATTCCCTATTCCCTATTCGTTACCTATTCGTTACCTATTCCCTATTCCCTATTCGTTGCCTATTCGTTACCTATCCCTATTCCCTATTCGTTAACTATTCGTTACCTATTCACTATTCCCTATTCGTTACATATTCGTTACTTATTTGATTTTTAATATCCTTCCCCCTTTTTAATTATGACATGGAATAGTTTAATATGGCTGCCGTTACCATGGAAACGGCACAATTGTGAAAAAAATCAGTTTTTGGTTTTTGGTGAACTGTTTGGATATGCTTCGACTCAGAATCATCATATTTTAAAACAATGTAGGTGCCCACTATATACAGGTGTTGGATGATTTTGGCGAACATTGGAACTACTATGTTGCCATGGAAACTACACAAAAATTTTCAAAATTCTCAAAATTCTCAAAATGCTCAAAACTTCATGAAACTTCACAGTAATGATGAGCAACACTGGTAGATGTGGCATTTGGAGTTGGAATTTCCAAAATAGGTCCTGTTACCATGGAAACAATGCAAAAAGGTCAAAAATTTCAAAAATAAGAATTTTGAGTAAACTGGATGAAACTTTACAGGAATGGTAACTGGCATAGCAGAGTTGGATTTCGAACATATAATTTTCAAAATGGCCGCCGTTACCATGGAATCAGCAAAAATATCAAAAATTTCAAATTGTTCAAACAAAAAATGAAACTTTGCAAAAATGTTATTAGACATCTGTAGATGCTCTCTTTGACTTTGGGATTGTTAAAATGGCTGCCGCTCACCTGGTAATAGGGGAAGGGTGTCATCCGTTATTGCTAGCAATTACAAATCTAGTTGTTAATACTCTTACATATGGTAATAGTTCTAAATTTATTGAGGTAAAATGATCTTTTTATGACCTATTCATATGTGTTTGTGCTCAACCGATCCTTTTACTTCATTATCGATACGCATTTGTTCCTTACTTGTTTTTTATACGTTCTACCTTTTAACTGCTTTATGTCCGTATGTTTGAAGATGGATCTTGGTTCGACGGGAAGAAATCACCGTGTTAGCGCTTGCATAAAAAAGAAGATGTGGTATGATTGCCAATGAGACAACACTCCACATTAGACCAAAATGACACAGGAAGTATCAACTATAGTTCATTGTACGACCTTCAACAATGAGCATAGCCCAAACCGTGTAGTCACCTATAAAAGGCCCAGACATGACAACCTCATACAATTCAAACAACAAAACTGACGGCTGTATTTCATATACAAAAAAATAAACGGAAATATGTAACACAAAAACAAACGATAACTACTTAATTTCAGGCTCTTGTCTAGGGACAGGAAAATAATAACAAAATGTGGTGGAGTTAAACATGTAAACAGGGTGTACATCGTTTCGGAGCATGCTATTACCTTGTTTAATTCGTTCCATCACTCGCTTATAATTCGCTTATAGTACGAGTATCTTACGTTGCACCTTTTAAAACATCATTTTCAATTGTTTTGGTTGTCTCTGGTGGAAAATTTGGGCTCTTAGAGGTGATATAACTCTATAAGTGCATTTGTATCCGTTCCAGCGCTCGGATAATACCCTGTTAAATATTCGTTACTTATTCGCTTTTAAAAAGTTTGTTGTACGTTGCACCTTTTAGAAAAGAATTTTCAATTAAATTCATATCTCTGGTGGTAATAATGTGTTCTTATAGATGAAATACCCCTATTAGCGCATATGTACTCGTTCCAGCGCTCGGATAATACCCTGTTACTTTTTCGTACCTTATTTGCTTTTAATGCACGAGGTATACGTTGCACCTTGAAATAAATCGTTTTTTAATTGTGTTCATGTCTCTTGTGGTACCAATGTGTTCTTAGAGATGAAATGACCCTATTAGAACGCATGTACCCGTTCCAGCGCTCGGTTAATAACCTGTTACCTATTCGTTACCTATTTGTTAACTATTCACATATAATACGTTTGTTGTACGTTGCACCTTTTAGAAAAGGATTTTTAACTGTCTCCATGTCTCTGGTGGTAACAATGTGTTCTTAGAGATGAGCTGACCCTATTAGCGCGCATGTACCCGTTCAAGCGCTCGGTTAATACCCTGTTATCTATTCGTTACCTATTCGTTACTTATTCGCTTTTAATACGTTTGTTGTACGTTGCATCTTTTAGAAACGAATTTTCAATTAAGTTCATATCTCTGGTGGTAACAATGTGTTCTTATAGATGAAATGACCCTATAAGCGCATATGTACTCGTTCCAGCGCTCGGATAATACCTGTTACTTATTCGTTCCTTATTTGCTTTCAATGCATGAGGTATACGTTGCACCTTGAAATAAATCGTTTTTTAATTGTGTCCATTTCTTAGGTGGTAACAATGTGTTCTTAGAGATGAAATGACCCTATTAGAGCGCATGTACCCGTTCCAGCGCTCGGTTAATACCCTGTTACCTATTCGTTACATATTCGTTGCCTATTCGTTACCTATTCACTTATAATACGTTTGTTGTACGTTGCACCTTTTAGAAAGGATTTTTAAGTGTCTCCATGTATCTTGTGGTAACAATGTGTTCTAAGAGATGAAATTACCCTATTAGCACGCATGCACCCGTTCCAGCGCCCTGTTACCTATCCGTTACCTATTCCCCGCGCATTAAAAGCGAATAAATAACGATAGGTAACAGGTTATTTACCGAGCGCTGGAACGGGTACATGCGCTTTAATAGGGTCATTTCATCTCTCAGAACACATTGTTACCACCAGAGACATGGGCACAATTGATAATCCTTTTTTAAAAGGTGCAACGTACAATAAATGTATTAAAAGCGAATAAGTAACGAATAGGTAACGAATAGGTTACAGGGTATTAACCGAGCGCTTGAACAGGTACATGCGCGCTCATAGAGTCATTTCATCTCTAAGAACACATTGTTACCACTAGAGACACGGACACAATTGAAAATCCTTTTCTAAAAGGTAAAACGTACAATAAACGTATTATAAGTGAATACTGTAGGTAACGAATAGGTAACGAGTAGGTAACAGGGTATTAACCGAACGCCTGAACGGGTACATGCGCGCTAATAGGGTCATTTCATCTCTAAGAACACATTGTTACCACCAGAGACACAGACACAATTGAAAATCCTTTTCTAAAAGGTGTAACGTACAACAAACGTATTATAAGTGAATAGGTAACGAATAGGTAACGAATAGGTAACAGGGTATTGACCGACCGCTGGAACGGGTTCATGCGCTTTAATAGGGTCATTTCATCTCTAAGAACACATTGTTACCACCAGAGACATGAACATAATTAAAAAACGGGTTATTTCAAAGTGCAACGTATACCTCGTGCATTAAAAGCAAATAAGGAACGAATAAGTAGCAGGGTATCAACTGAGCGCTGGAACGGGTACATACGCGCTATTAGGGGAACTTCATCTATAAGAACACATTATTACCACCAGAGATATGAACTTAATTGAAAATTCTTTTCTAAAAGGTGCAACGTACAACAAACTTTTTAAAAGCGAATAAGTAACGAATATTTAACAGGGTATTATCCGAGCGCTGGAACGGATTCAAATGCACTTATAGAGTTATATCACCTCTAAAAGCCTAAATCTTCCACCAGAGACAACAAAACAATTGAAAATGATGTTTTAAAAGGTGCAACGTAAGACACTCGTATTATAAGCGAATTATAAGCGAGTGATTGAACGAATTAAACAAGGTAATAGCATGCTCCGAAACGATGTACACCCTGCTTACATGTTTAACTCCACCACATTATGTTAGTATGTGCCTGTCCCTAGACAAGAGCCTGAAATTAAGTAGTTATCGTTTGTTTTTGTGTTACAAATTTCCGTTTATTTTTTTGTATATGAAATACGGCCGTCAGTTTTGTTGTTTGAATTGTATGAGGTTGTCATGTCTGGGCCTTTTGTAGGTAACTACACGGTTTGGGCTTACTCATTGTTGAAGGCCGTACAGTGAACTATAGTTGATAATTTCTGTGTCATTTTGGCTAATGTGGAGTGTTGTCTCATTGGCAATCATACCACATCTTCTTTTTTATGCAAGCGCTCACACGGTGATTTCCTCCCGTTGAACCAAGATCCATCTTCAAACATACGGACATAAAGCAGTTAAAAGGTAGAACGTATAAAAACAAGAAAGGAACAAATGCGTATCGAACATGAAGTAAAAGAATCGGTTGAGCACAAACACATATAAATAGGTCATAAAAAGATCATTTTACCTCAACAAATTTAGAACTATTACCATATGTAAGAGTATTAACAACAAGATTTGTAGTTGCTAGCAACAATGAATGGCATCCTTCCCCTATTACCAGGTGAGCGGCAGCCATTTTGACAATTCATGAGTCAAAGAGATCATCTACAGATGTTTAGTAACATTTTTGCAAAGTTTCATTAAGTTTGAACTTTTTTCATATTTTTGCTGTTTCCATGGTTACGGCGGCCATTTTGAAAATTATAACTTCAAAATCCAACTCTTATGCCAATTACCATTCCTGTAAAGTTTCATCCAGTTTACTCAAAATTCATATTTTTTGAAATTTTTGACCTTTTTGCATTGTTTCCATGGTAACAAGACCTATTTTGGAAATTCCAACTCCAAATGCCACATCTACCAATGTTGCTTATCATTACTGTGAAGTTTCATGAAGTTTTGAGCATTTTGAGAATTTTGAAAATTTTGGTGTAGTTTCCATGGCAAATTAGTAGTTCCAATGATCGTCAAAATCATCCAACACCTGTATATAGTGGGCATCTACATTGTTTTAAAATATGATGATTCTGAGTTGAAGCATATCCAAACAGTTCACCAAAAACCTAAAAAAAAAATCACAATTGTGCCGTTTCCATGGTAACGGCAGCCATATTAAACTATTCCATGCCATAATTAACTAGAGGCTCTAAAGAGCCTGTGTCGCTCACCTTGGTCTATGTGCATATTAAACAAAGGACACAAATGGATTCATGACAAAATTGTATTTTGGTGATGGTGATGTGTTTGAAGTTCTTACTTTACTGAACGATTTTGCTTCTTACAATTATATCTATCATGAACTTTGCCCATTAGTAACAGAGAACTATATTTGGTAAAAATATACATAAATTTACCAAATTAATGAAAATTGTTAAAAATTGACTACAAAGGGCAATAACTCCTTAAGGGGTCAATTGACCATTTAGGTCATGTTGACTTATTTGTAGATCTTACTTTGCTGAACATTATTGCTGTTTACAATTTATCTCTATCTATAATAATATTCAAGATAATAACCAAAAACAGCAAAATTTCCTCAAAATTACCAATTCAGGGGCAGCAACCCAACAACCGATTGACCGATTCATCTGCAAATTTCAGGGCAGATAGTTCTTGACCTGATAAACATTTTTATCCCATGTCAGATTTCCTCAAAATGCTTTGGTTTTTGAGTTATAAGCCAAAAACTGCATTTTACCCCTATGTTCTAATTTTAGCGGTGGCGGCCATCTTGGTTGGTTGACCAGGTCACGCCACACATTTTTTAAACTAGATACCCCAAAGATGATTGTGGCCAAGTTTGGATTAATTTGGCCAAGTAGTTTCAGAGGAGAATATTTTTGTAAAAGATTACTTTAATTTACGAAAAATGGTTAAAAATTGACTATAAAGGGCAATAACTCCTAAACGGGTCAACTGACCATTTTGGTCATGTTGACTTATTTGTAGATCTTACTTTGCTGAACATTATTGCTGTTTACAGTTTATCTCTATCTATAATAATATTCAAGATAATAACCAAAAACAGCAAAATTTCCTCAAAATTACCAATTCAGGGGCAGCAACCCAACAACCGATTGACCGATTCATCTGAAAATTTCAGGGCAGATAGATCTTGACCTGATAAACATTTTTACCCCATGTCAGATTTGCTCTATATGCTTTGGTTTTTGAGTTATAAGCCAAAAACTGCATTTTACCCCTATGTTCTATTTTTAGCCGTGGCAGCCATCTTGGTTGGTTGACCGGGTCACGCCACACATTTTTTAAACTAGATACCCCAATGATGATTGTGGCCAAGTTTGGTTTGATTTGGCCCAGTAGTTTCAGAGGAGAAGATTTTTGTAAAAGTTAACGACGACGGACGACGACGGACGACGGACGCCAAGTGATGAGAAAAGCTCACTTGGCCCTTCGGGCCAGGTGAGCTAAAAAGGGGGAAGGATATTAAAATTCAAATAAGTAACGAATAGGTAACGAATAGGGAATAGGGAATAGAAGAGGGACGAAAGATACCAAAGGGACAAACTCGTAAGTCTAAAACAAACTGACAACGCCATGGCTAAAAATGAAAAAGACAAACAGAAAAACAATAGTACACATGACACAACATAGAAAACTAAAGAATAAACAACACGAACCCCACCAAAAATTAGGGGTGATCTCAGGTGCTCCGGAAGGGTAAGCAGATCCTGCTCCACATGCGGCACCCGTCGTGTTGCTTATGTGATTACAAATCCGGTAAATAGTCTAATTCGGTAGGTCAAATTCATGAAAGGGAAGGGAATTGTAGTAACGACGTAAGGAACATATCCGATATCATTTGTGTACGGTTATTCCATAACGGTGAACTAACTCGTGATGGCGTCTGTAAAATTTACGAAGGGATGATTTCAACCTCACCATTTGGAACTCTTGGTTTAATAGCTTCCTTGTGAGCATTAAACCTCTATCAAGAAAATCATGATAGGAAATGCAAGCACATGAATATCGTATCAATTGGGAAATATATACCCCGTATGCAGGTGCTGCTGGAATGTTGCTACTTAGAAATGGAAAGTTCACAATTGGAAAGCTGAAATCATCTCTTTTGTCGTAAAGTTTTGTCTTCAACCGACCCTTATTGTCAATTTCAAGATGTAAGTCAAGCTATGAAGCCGACTTAACTGTATCTGTCGTATCCTTTATCTCCAATTCGATGGGATAGATGTGATCCACATAGTCACCAAATTTTGAATTGTTTAGTGAAAGAACGTCATCTCTATAGCGGAAAGTAGAGTTTAAGGATATTGCTAACTTCTTATCTTTCTTCCTAAGAAGTTCCTGCATGAAGTCAGCCTCATAATAATAAAGAAACAAGTCAGCAAGTAGAGGAGCACCGTTAGTTCCCATTGGGATGCCGACAGTCTGTTTGAAAACACGTCCTCCGAACGTAACAAATATGTTGTCAATCAAGAAATCAAGCATCTTGATAATATCGGTTTCAGAGAATAGGTATCGAATAGGTAACGAATAGGTAACGAATAGGGAATAGGTAACGAATAGGCAACGAATAGGGAATAGGGAATAGGTAACGAATAGGCAACGAATAGGGAATAGGGAATAGGTAACGAATAGGTAACGAATAGGGAATAGGGAATAGGTAACGAATAGGGAATAGGGAATAGGTAACCAACTTGACGCCCATTTATAAATGTACATTTTTAAATATGATTGTTTTGCCGTATTCATTACTTCCTTAAATTCAATTATATTTGGATAATCAATATACTTTTTAGAGATATACGTTTTTCTTTCTATAGCCATAAATTTACACTTCATTGCATAGTGGAATTCATCTCCAAGATCTTTTAAGTCACGTAGTTCGCATATTCTTTTATCTCTCTGATTTTTTTTCCATCTTCCACTTTCTATGGGTAATCTGTGGTAAATGAGTCTAAATTGACATAAAGTATACATATCTCGGGGTTCCAAAATGTCTAAATACTTTTCGAATCCGAAAAAGGCGATAATTTAATGTTTTCGAGTTCGTTTGAATTTCTGAGTACCATGTTTGTTTAAATTGATCTTGGAGAGATGTTCTTACAATAGTCTTTTACCAAATTTCATTTATACAACTTTGAGTTAACCATACATAAGATAAACCAGTTTCATTAAAAATAGATTCTATACATTTCATCCAATAAAGTTTACAATATTTCCATGATATAAACTAAACATTAATTTGTATGCAATTGCTGATAATTTACTGGGTTTGCTAAAAATCAATTTCGCCCAGTATGAAATCATGAGAACCTTGATATCTAAACTAATAGGATAACGTCCTAATTCTCCATATATAACACAATTCGTGGTAGAAGATTTAAGATGGAGTAGAAGTTTACAAAATTTTAAATGAACTCTTTCTAATATTTCATTAAATCCCAAAATGTCACAGTTGTAAAGTAACACAGGTTTAACCAATTTATCAAATAAATCTAAAATCTAATTGACAGCTTATGGATAAGCCATGCTTTCTCCAAAAAAAATAAAAAAATTACTTACTTACTTACTTACTTACTTACTTACCCGTTTTTGATAACTTCATACATGGCTCTCGTCACTCTTTCTCTTTCTAAATCAGAATTACCAAAATTAAATTTAAGCTTAGCAGGTTGTCTACCACTGCAAAAAATCATGATTTTAATCTTATCTACATTGACTTTCATTTTCCAAACATTGCAATATAATTCGAACTTTAAATATTTTTCCAAAAAAACCCATAGCCACACACCCCCCCCCCCCCCCCGAAAATCAAATGGTTGCTGCCTTAATATATGAGATAATTATATAATATGAATGTTGTTGCTTAAATTCAAATCATGTATGTTTGTAAATATTGAGTAATGTTTGAATTTTAACAATCCACTATAAGGATTTTACAACAATAAAATTATTTTATTTAACTTAAGTCCCCTATGTTTAGAAATCGCTCATTAGAGAGAAAAAAGTAAAATCACAAAAATACTGAACTCAGAGGTAAATCAATACGGAAAGTCCATAATCACATGGCAAAATCAAATAACAAAACGCATCAAATACGAATAGACAAGAACTGTCATATTCCTGAATTGGTACAGGCATTTCAAATGCAGAAAATGGTGGATTAAACCAGGTTCTAGAGAGAGTAAATATATTTATTAGGAATAAACGTTTGTCGCATGTTAGTCTCTACGAGAAGATCTGATTAGTAACCCCCTGGTCTAATGACTAATTTATGTTTGTTACTTCTTTTGACAATCGTCGAATCATATTCTGTGTTTTTAATAAAATCACTAATAGTAAGTAATCTTAAACCAAGGAAAATATACATTCAGGTAAAAATAAATGCTTTTAAAAAATATAAAAACTTGGGTTTTCTCTTTACATCACAACAACAAACCAACTCCAAAACAAAGCTGCCACCATTTCATGATACCCTTAATTACTTCATGAATATTTTGGTTACACTGTTTTATTGAATACTCAGACTTTTTAAAATGCCAGCAATCTTCGAACAGAAAGTTGACGAACCAGGGGTATGTCATAGAAAGGCTCGTCCTTTTTCAAAAAAAAATTCTTTGGAAGTTACTAAGACCTTGTTGATAAATATTCCGTATCAATTTCACAATGATACACGATAATCCTGACGTATATATGTTAGTTACTGACGCTTTTTGTCATTTTAACAACATATAGTATTCTTGTATTTGTCTTTGTGAATATTACTTTTACTGTTTAGTCTGTTTTTGGATATATGCATTTGACGTAGCTCGGAAACATCAAAATGAGTATGTTAAATTTGTTGCATGCTTTTTTGCGCTTCTTCGTTACATTTGTTGTTTTTATAATGATATTAAGATGATAACACAATATTGACTGATGTACCCCTATTTTTGACATTTTTACTCTTTGAGTATGTTTGTTTTGTTCATGCATCGTTGACAATGTAATGGAATTTGATGCGACTGTCATACAAGTGAGAGGTTTAGCTAGCTATAAAACCAGGTTCAATCCACCATTTTCTACATTAGAAAATGCCTGTACCAAGTCAGGAATATGACAGTTGTGATCCATTCGTTTGATGTGTTTTGACTTTTGATTTTGCCTTTTGATTTTTGATTTTCCTTTTTGAATTTTCCTCGGAGATCAGTATTTTTGTGTTTGGACTTTTTTCTTATTCATCCCGGCATTGTGGTATTGTGCTATGGTAAATGTTTGTAATTTTGTCCCTAATATTTTCTTATGTGCTTTGTTACATATTTGTTTGTTTGTATAGTGATTTAGATTAAATTACAATGTTGACTGCTGAAATGAAATGAAATGTTGAATGAAAGTTGTTATCCATTCGGTTGATGTGTTCGAATGTTTGTTTAAATTACAACTTTTTGTCGCACGAACTTTGTGATTAAATTTTACGAAAAAAGGAGACAAACGACACCCACTTTTTATTTGAGAATTAGGTAGATTAATTTCAACAGTTTTTAAAAAGGTATCACTCAATGGCATTGAAATTCTATTTTGATCGAAAAATTTTGGGGATATGTGACATTTTCATCCCCCTTTTTGAAAGGTTGTATGGGAAATAAATTCAGAATGTTGCTATAAATACACATAAGAGGACTTATATTTCACCTTTTAACTTTTGAAAATGAAATCTATTTAAGACACTGATTACTATATGCAAATGTTCAACACAAACAGTTAGGGTAACGTATTAGAAATCCATCAATAGAAGATGATAACACAATTTGTGGTTCATTTCTTTTTTTCCCAACTGTTGAGTGCTATCTAAACTTATCGATCCTTTAAATAAATGTATCCCAAAAGTTACCAATTCAACATTGTAGTTAGATAACTGAATCTTGTTTAACTGGTATTAATATAGATTTTGTTATCAGTAAATCTAAAGCAAACTGAGTAATATTTATATATACTTATATATGTTACAGTGAATTTGTATAATCAGGGATTATGCAGAATCCCTGATTTTTCAGGGAATATGTAGAATCACTAAAATCATTAGTAATTATATATAATATATAAAAGTGATTTTACATAATCACTGAACATTGTAATAATTATTCTACAAATTCCCTAATATGATTTCAGGGATTATGAATAATTTAATGGTCTTTTGTTTGATAAACAAAATTAATATAGACAAATTATAATTTTTAGTTTCTTTCCTTTTCCTTGCCAGATGAACTAATTTGCTTTTAAACACAGACATGACAGAGGATGATCTAAAAGTGAAAACCAACACAAGGTTTCGAGATATAATTGAAGACTTTCAAAATTAATAATATTAACATTCCCTTTATAAAGATAGCTTTACATGTATTGCTTGTTTATTAAAAAAGCCAGCGTCAAATGGATATTTTGAAAGGAGTATTTTTTTTTATCAGTTTGATACACGAAAAAGGACAGTACCTGTTGTATATGATTTTGTTCTATTATAATTGATTAATTTTGATCTTTGTATTATGAAGATGATGGCCAAGTTGGACATCATTTCTAAAAAGTTTGTAAATTCGTTAGATATTATTACTGCATTCTACAATTTTGTTTTCTCTTTGTCTCTGCATACAATCACTTTTAGACATGCGCATCTGGTGCAAGAAAATTGGTACCGTTTATGTTATTACTTCCACTGGGTCGATGCCTCTGCTGGTGGACTATTAGTCCCCGAGGGTATCACCAGCCCAGTAGCCAGTACTTCGGTACTGGCATGAAAATACGTATTTTTTTGTTATTAAAATTTTCTGTTACAAAATGATAGAAATTATTATAAATTAAGGAATGTATCTCCCTCATGCAAAGCTCTCATTCCTTTTCACGGATTTGGCTATACTTTTTGGACCTTTTGGATTATAGCTCTTCATCTTTTATATTAGCTTTGGATTTCAAATATTTTGGCCACGAGCATCACTGAAGAGACATGTATTGTCGAAATGCGCATCTGGTGCAAGAAAATTGGTACCGTTAATGTTATTACTTCCACTGGGTCGATGCCTCTGCTGGTGGACTATTAGTCCCCGAGGGTATCACCAGCCCAGTAGCCAGTACTTCGCTACTGGCATGACAATACGGATTTTTTGTGTTATTAAAATTTTGTGTTACAAAATGATAGAAATTATTATAAATTAAGGAATGTATCTCCCTCATGCAAAGCTCTCATTCCTTTCACGGATTTGGCTATACTTTTTGGACCTTTTGGATTATAGCTCTTCATCTTTTATATTAGCTTTGGATTTCAAATATTTTGACCACGAGCATCACTGAAGAGACATGTATTGTCGAAATGCGCATCTGGTGCAAGAAAATTGGTACCGTTAATGTTATTATAATGTACAAAGCAAAAGGTGCCTCTTAATCTAGAACATTTGAACGGCATTCATTCAGGCAAAAATCTTGATTATATCATTAAACAAAAAAAAGTAAGTTTATGAATTCACAAAGGTCTCCTGTCGCAAAACTTTTAACCAACGTTTAACGTTATTAATTTCGGTGTTCGTTATAAAAAACAACGAAAAATAATGTGTTATGATTTTAAGAACGAAAAAATAAAGCCAGCATAATAAATTCTAAATTCTTAATAAAATATTCTATGCTTTAAATTGTATTTTTATAGACCAATATCGGATATCGATGCATTGAATGGGTTTCTACCAAAATGTCACAATAAACCCTGATTTGATCGAGATATGAAGATGTGGTATGAGTGCCAATGAGACAACTCTCTATCCACGGTATTTACAGTTAGATTTTCAAAAACGATTTGTTGAAAAGCGCAGAATTGTCTGAATAATTATATATTTGTTTATGGTCATACTTTTCTTCGGTTAGTTTTGTTTTTCTCCTGGTGCAAATCAAATTTTTGGATAAAATATAAACTTCGTGTTATATCATCACAAATTGATAATTAACGCTTCAAAATAGATATATTTCCAAATAAACAAATAAAACTATGAGAGTTCTGCTTCTATTGGTACTAATTTTGATTAAAATCTTACATGAAATAGTCCCTAAATATTTGTTATGAAAAAAACATAGATTTTCATGATATATATAACAACCAATTGAAGGTGACAAATACTTCTTACTAATAGACCTTTTCAACATCTCTCGACACCGACTAATGACACCTACAGTTTACAGGTAAAATGGATGGGTCGTCTCAAAGACAAAAAACATCATGATTATCCTTTCGTAACATATTGGATTGGCGGTTTTATACTGTTTCGACTTTAAAGTTTAAGAATATATACCAACCAAATAAATAAATAAATATATGTATAGTGGCCGGATGCGGCCATTTATTTCACCTGTTCGCGTTTTCGTGACTTCTCCTTTCATTTTGCAAACGCGAAATTGGGAATTCGAGAAATCGATAAAGCAAAATCGAGAAATTGAGAAATCGGGAAATCGGGAAATCGAGAAATAGGGAAATAGATCAAATTTGGAAATCGAGAAATTGGGAAATAGATTAGATCGGGAAATCGAGAAATCAAGCAAGCAAAAGCGCCAAAACACGAAATAGAAAACACGAAAACGCGAAATGAATTTTCGATTTTGCATTTTTGCTTTCTCTTTTTCTCGATTTCCAAATTCTTTATTTCTCGATTTCCCGATTTTTCAATTTCTAGATTTTGCTTTTTCGATTTCTGGATTTACCCGAAAACACGAAAAGGGGAAACGTCCGCATCCGTCCACCATACATATGTCTCTGTCATATAATATTTCTATTTCATATGTATTTGCACGACATTTCATGTTGAATTGATTACACAAATATTTCAATCATTCTGAATCCTAACCCATTTTCTCTTCACTTTTGTGATTATGTGAGTCTTTCGCTAAATATTTGCCGCATGCCAATAACGTTTTAATTTGTTAGTGTAAAAGCTTTTATGATTTTTTTCAAAAATGAAAAAGGATACTGGACCGTCCGCCCGTATCACACTTGTGAACACGACCAACTTGGTGTTTTCAACCGATCTTCACCTTAGTTGATGTACATATTCAATTTCTGGAGGGATAATTACATATTGATTTTTTTTTTTGTCGAAGGAAAATATCACGTTTTTTTTCTTCTCCGCTTTAAGATATCTTGTTCGAGTTTTTCCTTGATATATTTAGAAAAAAATATAATTGACCTCTTGTTTCAATGTTACAACATTTAAGCAGTGATTGGTGAATGCAGAATGCAAGTGGAACACCAAATTGGGTGAATTGAAATGATACAAAGTATATATTAAGTACGTTATGGAGGCATCCAAGGCCAAAACTAAGACATGTGCCGCCCTGTCAACCGAAATAATCATTGTTTAATCAAATATCAACTACAATAAAACATGATTTGTTCTTTCGTTTTCCAAATTCAACCAGGTCAGCTAGAAGCTAAACGTGACTTCGTCGAAAAGATGAAATGTGACTTTTCCTTTTCTTTATAATAAATTAAAAAAAACCAAGTCATTTGTCATTTGACCTCTGTAGGAAAGTTTTATCATTGTCAATTAAAAGCAATAAAATCAATAATGATATCATCTTTTTTATTTTTGAGACGACCCTTTGCATTTTACCTGTCGTAGTCGTTCTCAACTGTAGGTGTCGAGAGATATTGAAAAGGTCTAATATACATGTACTTTACTGGCTAAAGAAGACCTTTTTGTTCAATAAACTGAATGTGATTTTTTCCCTTTGTAATACTGGTTATTTCAAGCATTTCTGTCAAGTTTTGTCATAATCAGTTCAATAGTTTGAGAAAAATCTAGTATATTGAAAGACGACATCTACAGCGATTCGAGCAAAATTTCTTCGACAAATCCAAACCAAGCGGTATCAAGATAGAATAGAGTGTGGACCAATAAATGATCAAATATCTATCTTATCGCCTACAAACAGTTGAAAATGATACACAAGAAGATTTTAGGAAGATAAAATGCCACTTATAAACCTCTTTGTCTTCTTTATAAGGTCTCTTTGGGTCAATTTATTCCTCTCTTTTCCTCAAAATTTCATCTTTTCAGGCCAATAAATAAAAATATTGGGGTAACTTTCACTCATTTATGGTAGAAATGTTATAAGAAATGAGTAATTGAAGCATTTTAGCAGAATGAACAATTCATATAAAAGTTTGCTGTCTCCAAGGAGGTTTCAATAAGTTCTGACGTAAAAATTAAATTTACGCCGCATTCCAAAGGGGGACATAAAAGGCTTCTCTTTAGTGAATAACTTGTCGTTACAACATTAAAAATAATTTCATCTACATATAACTATATATCTATTTAAGTGTTACCTAAGAAGATGTTATATCATAGCAAAATGTAAGAAATAAGAAGAAAAAGCCCACCCCCTCCAAAAAAATAAATATATGCACTTAGTATGGCTTGTTCTGTCAACTGAATATTCATGGTACAGTCCTATTTCAAGATAATTTTCTCATAAAATGTGTTTTGGAGACTCAATCCACTCAGAATATTTAATTTTTTGTATTATTTCACTTAAATAGCAAGAAATTTTAACACATGAGATTACTCACAAGGCAATAGGTGCATGTACAGCTTCCCATATTAGGTGTAATACCACCATTGATTTTCCCCTATTAGTCTTTGTTAAATTTGCACTTTTCAAAAAATTGTGCAGAATTTATCTTTGTTTCAAATAAAGAAATACTTGGCATGAGTAAAGTTTTATCCTGTCCAGTTCTATAGAAAAAGTTTCACATAACATTTCATTGCATATAAGAAAATAACCATCATTGGAAGTTAACCAAAAATTTCTCCCCTTATTCTATCTGTGTACAAGGTTTAGTAACCATGTAACCTCAAGATTACAAAATTTTCTATAGAAATCAAAAATAAAAAATAATGGTGTTTTGAAATACCCAAGACATATGTTTATGACACAGAAATAGTTTTACTGCAATAAAATGTAGGATTAATTACCTACAACGGTCAAATTCAAGGGAATATTTTTTAAGACCTACTTTCGTTTGCAACCGGATGTGACGTACCATGATTTGGTGGTATTACACCTTAACGGTTTTTGAAGTACAACGTTCCTAAATGTTTATAAAAACCCGTATTTACCAAAATACAAATGTATATGACTTGTACTTCCTTAACTTCAATTGCAATTTGAAAATTTGAACTCAATTTCATACTTAAAAATGTAGCGTTATTTTTTTTATTGTTTAAAGTTTTTATTTCCTTTTCTGACTCTTGATAAATTTGACAAATGCACATGTATGGTCTACCTCGTACTAAACTATACAAGTATACGCATACGGTACGAGCATACGTCCAGGTATACTTATATAGTCCAGATCGTACGCGTACGGTTCAAATAATCATATTGTCTGGAACAAATAAACATTTAGAATTGTTGAAATACTTTTTTTTATACTTGTACTCATCATGGATAATACACAATACAGAATCACATCCGCGTATAATTTATTCAATTCATCTTTCATTCTGAAACACATTCGTTTTCCTTTTCGAAAACTAAACAAACATGCAAACCAATGAGTGATGGAAATCTGCTGAGCACCACAAAATGCATGAATGTGTGTTATTCTTTATCATTATTTTGATTTCAAACAAGAACATGATGGTTCAAAGTCTATTTTTGAGATTTACGGACCGTTTTTGGCTGCTGTGGAGCCTAACAGACACTGGATGGAAATCTTAATTATCACGGTGGGGAAGGTTGTCCTGCAAGAGAACGTTCGGTGCTGGTGATTCAGTCCTGTCGGGTGCTGGTGGGGGTGTTTACATTGTATCAGAACGACAATAAAACAACCGTTCTGTTGCTTTATTTTCCTCTGATGCGTCATAAGTACCATGCAAAGCATATTACAACAATATTTTATTGCAAAAGTCGTGCACGTTTGGCTGAACGGGTCGTTGTCGACCTGGGTACTCCATCAACGTACCCTGGGTACTTTTACTTTCAATGATGGTACCCTGGGTACCGTGTTTTGGATGAATGGTACCAATAGAGTACGTTTCCGTCGATAATCGTACCCAGCTTCGTACCGATTTGAGTCTTGAAATTTATCGCGAGATTTCTTAGGAGTTCCGAATAGTCGGATGTTGGTGGTTAGCCCGTGGGTTGATTTTTAATTATATTCTACACTTGTAAACAACAAATGGACGATGGATTTGATTCGGGGTTACAATGATTCAGAAACAGAATCAGATGAGAACGAACATGATCAATTTCTCCGAACCTTCCATTTTAACTTCTTTTCCTTTCCGGATAATATTGGCCAAGTTGAAAGTTTCAATAGAATCCAAATACTTCTTAAGATTTTCTTGTTTAATTTTCCGCGCCATTTTGCATCATCAACAACATCAGCAACATCCAGAGATGTTCCGATAGCAATCACGTGGTTTTAAGACGAGAGTAGGGTACGTTTAATACTCCGCGGTACCATGACGCATTTTATTTCAAACGAGGGTACGTGTATGACAAAACACGGTGCCCAGGGTACCATCATTGAAAGTAAAAGTACCCAGGGTACGTTGATGGAGTACCCAGGTCGACAACGACCCGTTCAGCGCAAGTTTACTAAACGAAATTGTCCTGACGCCGTGCTGGTGATTAGAAAAACGGTCCTGGTTCTGTGCTCTTATGTCCTGTTTTTGTGACTTTAAATTATAGTCAAAAGTGGCCAATATTCGAGATAATTTATGCTTAACTGTAATAAGCTGTTATCTGTTTCCTTAAAATTGACATTATTGTGAATCTGTTTACTGTTATTATGAAAAAAAAAATAACCCATATTTTTATAATTTAATGTTTTCTTTTTTCTCATTTAAAATGATTTAAAAGCTGTTAGGCAGCAACCATTTGATTTTCTGGGGGGGGGGGGGGTTTTGGAAAAAAAAGTTTGTTTTAAGGTTTTGGTGAAAAAAGTAATTTGTTTTGGACCCTGAGAAAAAAAAATTGTTTGTGTTTCACCGTCAGCTGCCACTATATGTAAAGCTAAATTTGAAAGAAAAAAAATGTTTTCGGTTTGTCGCTAGAAAAATAGATTGTTCTTCGCCGAAGGGGGAAAAAAAGTTTGCGCAGAAAAAAAAAACATAGCCCCCCCCCAGAAAATCAAATGGTTGCTGCCTTATCGGTTATCAATATTATAATGATCTAAAATTAAAGAAAACTAACATACAAGACTTACAAAGCCAGAGACCCCGAACTTGGGCCAGGCACTGAAATGCTTTTATGAGATTTTATGAGATTCAACATGTTTTGTCGTTTTACGTGTTTTTTGGAGGTTTGGGTTTTGTGGGTGGGGTGGGATAGGAAGAAGGAGGTCACAATTTTTAAGCTTCTAAAATTGATAATACAAAAATTATTTGTTGCAGATGTTCAAGAACGATTTTATTACTGCAGATGACAATTTACCATAAAAGACTGATTTCAAGAGTGGAAGGGAGTTTCCCGAAAGATTTAAAAGTTAAACTTTAAAAGAAAAATGTATCTAATAGCTATTAAGCATCACTTGCCAGTTATTTTCGAAAGTTCGACCTAACAATCATTTCACTATTCTATGGAAGCCATACTATAGAATTTGTCAGAGAATGAAGACGAGACAACATAGATAACACTAACAGAAATAAGATTTGCATTTTTCTAAATCCAAAAGAAAGTCTGTTGTCAAATATTTTTGATAAAGAATTAAGGGTGGAGTGCATGATGAGTCCTACTTTTCTATACTTAAAGATATTTCATGAATAAAAAATAAAATATTCCTTAATTTTAATTGAAAATGAGTGAAAAATGAGTTAACATTCAAGACTTAGAAATACACTTTTATTTTAATATTGGTAATATCACTAAGCTTTTAAGTTTTGTGTGCCAAACACACCTTCTCTGTAGTAATGACTCGTTACTGAAATATTTCACTTCACGCATTTATTTCATTTTTTGATACAGTGAATTCTTAGTATTATAACATTAACACGTAGCCTTTGAATATATATCTAAAAAAATCGAATCTAATAAAATTGAAAATGGAAATGGGGAATGTGTCAAAGAGACAACAACCCGACCATAGAAAAGACAGCATCAGAAGGTCACCAACAGGTCTTCAATGTAGCGAGAGAAAAAAATCGCACCTGGAGGCGTCCTTCAGCTGGCCCCTTAACAAATATACATACTTTAGTTCAGTGATAATGACACCATACTAAACTCCAAATTATACACAAGAAACTAAAATAAAAGTAATACAAGACTAACAAAGGCCAGATAAATCAAGCATTTTTTTGCATTTATGTGTTTTTGGACAAAACAATCAACTCAAACACGCCTTGGAAGTCAAATGCGAAAAAACGATTGCCCATTTTTACCACACACCTCCCCCACCCCCCAAAAAAGAGTAACTGTTGCCGGATGGGGAGGGGGAGAGTCAAATTAATAAATAAATTAAATAAATCAGAAAAGAAGATGCCGGGAAATATGAAGATAGTTTAATTTTGAACCTTTCCACATAAATATTGCCAAATGGCTTCGCGTTGGCTTCTGTTTTTGGGAACGATTTGCAATGCGGGGTACTAGCTCTTTATTCACAAATTATTGACAAATTAACATGGCTCACCAGGGATGAAGCTAAAAAAATAGTTCAAACTCCATGAAAATTTGATTTAGATTAAAAAAAAAAGAAGATGTGCTTATGATTGCCAATGTGTCAACTCTCCGCAAGAGACCAAGATGACACAGAAATAAACAACTATAGGTCACATTTGCTCTGTTCGTTCCAACAAAGTTATTGAGATTTTGTTGCGAATTTAACCATTTCCGACAAGAAGAAAACTGTTTAGAATTTAATGCAAAATAAAGAAGGTTTAAAGTCTTTCGCCAAAAACATACTTTAAATTTCTTCTTATTCTGTAATAACTTCCATGCAATCTCCAAACCTTCGTGATCATTAAGTTGAACTGTAGGGACGAAAGATAGCAAAGGGACAGTCAAACTCGTAAATCTAAAACAAACTGACAACGCCATGGCTAAAAATGAAAAAGACAAACAGAAAAAACAATAGTACACATGACACAACATAGATAACTAAAGAATAAACAACACAAACCCCACCAAAAACTATGGGTGATCTCAGGTGCTCAAGAAGGGTAAGCAGATCCTGCTCCACATGCGGCACCCGTCGTGTTGCTTATGTGATTACAAATCCGGTATATAGTCTAATTCGGTAGGTCAAATTCATGAAAGGGAAGGGAATTGTAGTTACGACGTAAGGAACATATCCGATATCATTTGTGAAACGGTTATTCCATAACGGTGAACCAACTCGTGATGGCGTCCGTAAAATTTACGAAGGGATGATTTCAACTTAAAATACTTCTTGTTTTCTTCCAAATGCTTTTATAAAGTCTGATTTATACATACTAGTTATGAAACAGTGGCTACGAGTATGCGTAGTTCAATAATTTGTATCTTAAAGTTAATATTTATGTGATAAATTGTGCGTTTTTACACCACTGTACTGATGAAGAAAAGGAGGAGAGTTGGTTGGATGGAGTTGCGAGGGTTGTGTGGAACGCATATTTAACTGAAACAAAACCTACAAGAACCCTTCTTATAAATGTCGCTTTACTTTAAGCATCTTTTAAAACTGTTTAAGTTAACATGTCATAGTATGTAGAGAATCATCAATTCAAGAGCATTTTTAAAATATCTTATACCCCAGTCCCACTAGGCCACGATCGCACTACGATCTGTGAAAAAAATGCAAATGTTGATGGTCGTAGTACGATCGTGTAAACCGCAGTAAGGTCGTATCACGGTCGTGGTGAGATCTTCAAGATCTTGATGATCATGGCCAACTTTGAACATGTTCAAAACAATCGTGGCGCGGTCGTGGTGAAATCATGCCGTATTAGAAGCGTAGTGAGAGCACAGTAAGGTCGTGGTAAGATCACAAAGGTCGCTGTACCATCGTAGCGAAAGTGTGATTCTATTCGGATAGACTGCGCTTCGATCTCACAGCGACGTTATTACGACCTCACTACGACCATCACGTTCTCATCGCGACCAAGCTACGCTTCCACTACGACCATACCACGTTTACACCACGCTGTTCAAGACAACAGTACGAGTCTAGCACGCCCTTGCCGTCCTTATCACGCTCTTCTTACGACCTTACTATGTTCGTACTACGACCATCATTCTCATTGTCATTTTCACATAAATTATATCAAATCTCACCAGGTTTTGTTTCTCTGTATGTAGTTAGTACTTCATGTCCATTTTCTCTAACGGCTCAACCATGCTTCTCGTTTTTATATAGATTAGACCGTTGGTTTTCCCGTTTAAATGGTTTTACACTAGTCTGGTTATTTTGTTGGGCCCTTTATAGCTTGCTGTTTGGTGTGAGCCTAGGCTCCGTGTTGAAGACCGTACCATGACCTATAATGGTTTAGTTTTATATATTGTGACTTGGATAGAGAGTTGTCACATTGGCACTCATACCACATCTTCCTATATCTATTGACACATCTGTGTCATCTTTGCTATCGTTCACTAAAATATCGTCATTTGAGCTTGATGGACCAGCAATAGGTTGTAATTTAGGTTGGATTCACCGATTGGTCGGTCCGATATATCTCTGCTGGATCAGGATTCTTTACTATCAGAGCTACATTTGCCTATCATCAATTCCTACCACCACACCCACGTGTTCTTGTAGATTTTGATAGCATGGCTGTTTTGTTTCAGAGAAATCTTCGTATTAATCAGAAATAGAAGGAACTGTATTAATATGGAACACGATGTTGACGTTATTGCTGAAAACGTAGAAAGATCGCGGTATGAACGTAGTATAGTCTTGGTAAGAACGTGCTATAATCGTAGTAGTAGCGTGGTAAAATCGTGTAACAATCGTTTAACTCGTGGTATGGTCGAAGTGAGAACCTGAAGAGCGTAGAAAGATCTTGATAAGCGTAGTGAGTTCGCAGACAAAGCGCGGTGAGAACGTGGTATACTAGTAATCGTACAGGGATCATTGTAGAAGCGTAGTGAGGACGTAGTAGCATCGTGAAAGCAACGACAGTTTACATTTTCATGCCGCTCATACCGCGACCTCACCACGATCTGAATTCATTTTAGATCGCGGTGAGCGTGGTGCGATCGTGGTCTAGTGGGACTGGGGCTTTAAGTAAAACTATTCTAATTAGATAGTTTTCATCTAATATTGGACGGAAGATATTGCCCATTTATGTACTATAAGTGACGATTATTTGAAAACGCTTATAAAACAGCCAAATGGATGCACAAAAGTAAAAATAGGAGTCACAGATCCGATTGGATACAAGTATCAGCCAAATTTTATTGATGTTGTAACGTTTGTTTCAACATGTTCAAATATGACAAACTTTTAACCCAAATCACCAGCACCGTATCAGGACACGAATAAACTGAGAAAATGCAAAAAAAAAATTGAATTGTACGGAAGCCGATAAGGGCCATTAATTTTTTTTTAATTATGTCGTATTTCGACATAACATGTCGTTGTAACGACATCGCTATGTCGTAATTTCGACAAAACATGTCGTAGTAACGACACCACTATGTCATAATTTCGACATAACATGGCAACGACATCGCTATGTCCTAATTTCGACACAACACGTCGTAATAACGCCATCGCTCTATATATTATTATATAAGAGAATGTGTTTTGTGATTGCCAAGAGACTAAATGACACAGAAATTAACAACTATAGGTCATCATAATACCCCCAATAATTAGAAAAGCCCCCTCATAGTCAGCTGTAAAAGAAGGACGAAAGATACCAGAGGGAGAGTCCCCGAAATGCTGTGTGGCAGACAGTGTAATTAATTTATTATTAGCTCCCTTGATAAAACTCTAAAGAGGTAGGGACAATTTGTCGGCAATTTGTTTCATTCGATAAGATAGGTAAATCATGTTTTAAATAGCCCGATAGATGCTATTTATAGTACATAAAAATACGTCACATCATTTATTTTCATACCTTGAACAGGTATTCCTACAAAAACAAGGCCATGACTATTGATTTTTTAATATTGATTTTATTTTATTATTAACATCCTTTATGCAAAGTGCCATACCATGTAACTTTCAAGGAGCCAAATAATATCGAACTAATTCAAATCGTGATTTTCTCATTCTGAATATGTATATCTGTTACACAGTATTTGTCCTGGTCTTTTAAGGTTTTATCGCCTATAAGATTAGACAAGAAAATACATGTACATGTATATATTTTAACCGGAGAACATCTTACATCAGTTGGTCATAGATTTCCCTGTGTTACTACTTCATGTTGTATTGCCTTTTCTGTAATTTTAACAAATCGGCCCTTCGTTGTGATACAGATGCAACAGCTTCTTGATGTTTTACCTACAATCACGATTTGTAGTGTAATTGATTTGTTCTGTTATGTTGTTTTATTTTTCTGATGAGTTGTGTACCCGTGTATAGACGGTGGTAAAAAATTCAGTACTAGTATCTTTACAGTTTGTGATTTGGCGACAAAATTGTTGTTGACTGCATTTGTTACATTGTTCAAAAAAGGTTTTGACGAAATGTGTTTTGTTGTTATGAAAATTGTATACAATGGCCTTATTTTAAGTTGTGTGTATATTACACCCGCAACATGTAGGCTTAATTTCTATAGAATTAATTCTCGTGTTATTGGTTATGTACAGGCACCTACATCAGTTTGACGGCAGTTGTCCCTTGAATATATGTAATAACGTAAACACATGTCGTTGAATAGAAAGTAATTCAAGCGTATGGACAGTCATAGGATTGCACACAATAAGCGATACATTGTTTTTCTTTGATACACATAAAATTATTTACAAGTACACTAACTGAATAGTCAAAATTAACCAAAATGACTCTATGAATCAAGCAAACAACCGAAAAAATATGATAGAAACTTTAAAATTTAATATAACAACACAAAAAAATGCAAAAGTTCTGAGAGAGGTTCGAACCCTTTCTTCAAAATCGTCATTTATCAGTATTTATGTGCTCTACTGGTGGAGCTACGGCGATTCTTATCTTTATTTCTCTTATTTAGAAGCTATATTGGTACAATTTATCGATGTGACAATTTTTTCTTTAAAAAGTTGTTTTTTATGTAATAAGGATACACTAAACCAATGTCATTTTTGAAGTTTAAAGTAGTATGAATAACAACAGTCATAAAAAGCATAACTTTTCTTTGGTTTGAAATGTCCTTCTTGGGGGATTCCCTGTTTTTTCCACATAAAAACACCCGAAAATCCGGATATTGGACTTTCATCCTTTTTTAGGGTTAAATTAACTATTGATCATACATATCATACTATATGTAAATCGAGATATTGATCAAAAAGCATTTTTATTTTTGGTTTTTATAGGAAATTTTACTCTGTTGGCACTTTTTGAAATTGGCCCTTCTGTGAAAAAAATCCTCGGCATATTGGCTCTACCTCTTTCATATTTAATGTATTTCATTGTTAAATAATTTACATGAAGCTTAATGAGTACATATTTGTTAATTGCATAGCTTTTGCTATATCAATTCATTGGTTAAATATATTTATTTATATTGTAAAGTTTGATATTTGCATCGTCGCAAAATCTTTGGTATATATTTTATAGATCCCCATAAAGTTAGGTATATGAATAGTGGCGAGAGGGCGTCAAAGCCGTTGAAGTTTGATGTATCCTGCTCCTGCTCAATGATGCATATATTAAAGTGGGAAATTGTATGAGGACTGACATGCAGTCCTACCAAGGCAAGCTAAGGTTACCTTTAAATAAGCGCAAACTACGTGGCTTCCTGTAATAAGGGTGAATTGAAGTATTGATTGCTCTATTTCTACTTTCAAACGTTGGGCACGATATTCCTACAACCCCTGGTATTGAACACAGACCCTTCGAAATTTCCACAAAACAATATGTTTTAAATTATGTTTTTACTGCTCTTGATCATATACTAAGTAATTTCTAGTATATTTGAGGATTAAAATAAGAGAGCTATGTGAAAAAACGGATGTTCAACGTTACATTTATGAAAAACTGTTTTAACTCTTATGTATAGTGATCCCATTTCTTATTCTCTGATCTACTTTATTTTTGGCAGGAACAACGACATGTGTCGGTTCTTTGTGGTGTTAAAGCCGTTTTTCGTTAACCCAACGACTGAAAGTGAATTTCATAAGTAGATATAGCAGAAAATGAATAAAAAGAGTAAGACAATTATAATATCTAACAAAAGTACAAATATTTGCCTCATGCGAGTTCAAATATTGCTGATTCAATAAAATCTTCTCTTCACAGTCGTTTTTCAAACAATAGCCAATTTGTCCACACGTCTGAAAACGTCTAAAATCGTTAATTTCCGACGTTACATGTGCTAAAGTACAATTAATGTTCATGATTATTAAAACAAATCATGTTATCATCGGAAATTTGGAAAAAGAGGTAACCGTTGATGATTGCTGTCGAAAAAAAAAGAATAGTGCATGTTGCTATAGACTCCGCCCGGGGACATAAGTTCGACACAGGTTAAATTTTGCAATTTTTAATTTTTAATTAATCGTTATAGCTTTTAACGATTTATTAAAAAGAATTGGAAAATGGGAGAAAAATCCCATTACATGAACTTCGTCCAACTTTTGCAAAGACAAATTGGAGACACCAAGACAGTTCTCTAAATGTAAAACGCGAATTGAAATTTATGTTACAGAAGTTCTCCGAAATAGATCATTTAAAGTCGTCACTTCAGTAAGGTGCAATCACCAATATTAAAAGACTTAATACCAGATAACGGAATGTTTTACTTCGCGATTTGTCCTGCTATTCATGTTATAACTGTCGTGATGAAAGTAATTCCTGTACTAGCGAAGCCGGAACTTTTCGTCAATATAAATTTGTGCATGAAATGGAGGTAATTGAAAGACGAATCCCAAACAGCGACGAAAACCGTTTCATAGAATTAATAAAAACCCGGGATTATATTTGCCGTTTTCGCGGACGATCCAGTAGTCATGGTAGTAGATAACTATATTTTGAAATGATTATATACGCCGCATTTTTTAAAAAGTGTAACGTCGTGTTGTAGGAATTTCGTGCCCAACTTTTGAAAGTAGAAATAGACCAATCAATCCTTCAATTCACCCTTATTACAAGAAGCCATATAGTATGCGCTCATTATTAGTGATACGGAATGATTGGCTTGCAATGTCAGTCTTCATATAATTCCACTTATTTTTTTATTCAATAATACTTATGTTATATTTGTTATTCTCGTGGTGTTTTGTCTGATGCTTGGTCCGTTTCTGTGTGTGTTGCGTTTCGGTGTAGTGTCGTTGTTCTCCTCTTATATTTCATGCGTTTCCCTCGGTTTAAGTTTGTAACCCCGATTTTGTTTTTTGTCCATGGATGTGAGTTTTTTGAACAGCGATATACTACTGTTGCCTTTACTATATCAAATAAACGAAATTTTTATCCACCTTGAGTATTTTACTGCCTTGCCACAATCGCAATATTTGATTATTTACATGGGTCAATAAAGGCTTTGATTTTGTAAATATTGCCGGTATATTTAACGACCATTCTGTTAAAGAACAAATTCCTGGTTATTTTGACAATACTGAGCTACCTCTTATTTGTTATATTTACAAGAAATCTACCCGGAAATTTGTGTTTAATTATAGTCAATTGTGTAAAGATGTTAATATCAGTGAAAATACACCTACTTCATGTAATTGCAGTAATTCCGCATATATTTATGGACCTATTTCCCATGTTATAACAGGAGATCTTAACATCGTTCAAGACCGAGAGTTAAAATCATTCCTCAGTAAAGACCAGGCAGAAGCTAGCGAACAATAGCTAGCGAACAATAAGCCAGCGAACAATAAGGCGATATATCGAGAAACCAAAAAACAGAATAAGACAACAACGGCCGTTAAATAAAAAAGTATTCAAAAAGGCAGAAAATCAGTTAAAATATAGCAATTTTAACTCAATTTTGAAATGGTTTTTATCCAATCCACTGATTTAACAAGTCGCATTACTTTTTAGGCTAATATTCAGTACCACAATAACTCTGCATCTATCAACGGATTATTTGTAGGTGTAGGGCCACCAATGCACCCACTTCAATTTAGAACGTATGTAAAAGTAGTCCTACCCTGTAAATTAAACCACCTTTTATGTTCAAAAATCTGAAACTAGGGCTCAAAATTTGAAAAAAATGTCAAAAAATTAGGGGGGTCGGCCTATTCCAGGGCTTCTAGAGAAAAATAATGAGGGGTGTCACGGGGAATGACTATATAGGTCTTGTAGAGGAGAAACAGGCGCTTCTTTTGCGCTAGGTATCGAAGGGCGCTATGTTCAAAAATCTGAAACTAGGGCTCAAAATTTGAAAAAAATGTCAAAAAATTAGGGGGGTCGGCCTATTCCAGGGCTTCTAGAGAAAAATAATGAGGGGTGTCACGGGGAATGACTATATAGGTCTTGTAGAGGAGAAACAGGCGCTTCTTTTGCGCTAGGTATCGAAGGGCGCTATGTTCAAAAATCTGAAACTAGGGCTCAAAATTTGAAAAAAATGTCAAAAAATTAGGGGGGTCGGCCTATTCTAGGACTTCTAGAGAAAAATAATGAGGGGTGTCACGGGGTATGACTATATAGGTTTTGAAGAGGAGAAACAGGCGCTTCTTTTGCGCTAGGTATCGAGGGGCGCTATGTTCAAAAATCTGAAACTAGAGCTCAAAATTCGAAAAAATTGTCCAAAAAATGGGGGTAGGGTTGGCCTATTCCAGGAGTTCTAGAGAAAAGTAATGGGGGGTGTCACGGGATATGACTATATAGGTCTTGTAGAGGAGAAACAGGCGCTTCTTTTGCGCTAGGTATTGAAGGGCGCTATGTTCAAAAATCTGAAACTAGAGCTCAAAATTTGAAAAAAATGTCAAAAATGAGGGGGTCGGCCTATTCCAGGGCTTCTAGAGAAAAATAATGAGGAGTTTCACGGGGAATGACTATATAGGTCTTGTAGAGGAGAAACAGGCGCTTCTGTTGCGCTAGGTATAGAAGGGCGCTATGTTCAAAAATCTGAAACTAGGGCTCAAAATTTGAAAAAAATGTCAAAAAATTAGGGGGGTCGGCCTATTCCAGGGCTTCTAGAGAAAAATAATGAGGGGTGTCACGGGGAATGACTATATAGGTCTTGTAGAGGAGAAACAGGTGCTTCTTTTGCGCTAGGTATCGAAGGGCGCTATGTTCAAAAATCTGAAACTAGGGCTCAAAATTTGAAAAAAATGTCAAAAAATTAGGGGGGTCGGCCTATTCTAGGACTTCTAGAGAAAAATAATGAGGGGTGTCACGGGGTATGACTATATAGGTTTTGAAGAGGAGAAACAGGCGCTTCTTTTGCGCTAGGTATCAAAGGGCGCTATGTTCAAAAATCTGAAACTAGAGCTCAAAATTCGAAAAAATTGTCCAAAAAATGGGGGTAGGGTTGGCCTATTCCAGGAGTTCTAGAGAAAAATAATGGGGGTGTCACGGGATATGACTATATAGGTCTTGTAGAGGAGAAACAGGCGCTTTTTTTGCGCTAGGTATTGAAGGGCGCTATGTTCAAAAATATGAAACTAGAGCTCAAAATTTGAAAAAAATGTCAAAAATGAGGGGGTCGGCCTATTCCAGGGCTTCTAGAGAAAAATAATGAGGAGTTTCACGGGGAATGACTATATAGGTCTTGTAGAGGAGAAACAGGCGCTTCTGTTGCGCTAGGTATAGAAGGGCGCTATGTTCAAAAATCTGAAACTAGGACTCAAAATTTGAAAAAAATGTCAAAAAATTAGGGGGGTCGGCCTATTCCAGGGCTTCTAGAGAAAAATAATGAGGGGTGTCACGGGGAATGACTATATAGGTCTTGTAGAGGAGAAACAGGCGCTTCTTTTGCGCTAGGTATCGAAGGGCGCTATGTTCAAAAATCTGAAACTAGGGCTCAAAATTTGAAAAAAATGTCAAAAAATTAGGGGGGTCGGCCTATTCTAGGACTTCTAGAGAAAAATAATGAGGGGTGTCACGGGGTATGACTATATAGGTTTTGAAGAGGAGAAACAGACGCTTCTTTTGCGCTAGGTATCGAAGGGCGCTATGTTCAAAAATCTGAAACTAGAGCTCAAAATTCGAAAAAATTGTCCAAAAAATGGGGGTAGGGTTGGCCTATTCCAGGAGTTCTAGAGAAAAATAATGGGGGGTGTCACGGGATATGACTATATAGGTCTTGTAGAGGAGAAACAGGCGCTTCTTTTGCGCAAGGTATTGAAGTGCGCTATGTTCAAAAATCTGAAACTAGAGCTCAAAATTTGAAAAAAATGTAAAAAATGAGGGGGTCGGCCTATTCCAGGGCTTCTAGAGAAAAATAGTGAGGAGTTTCACGGGTAATGACTATATAGGTCTTGTAGAGGAGAAACAGGCGCTTCTGTTGCGCTAGGTATAGAAGGGCGCTATGTTCAAAAATCTGAAACTAGGGCTCAAAATTTGAAAAAAATGTCAAAAAATTAGGGGGGTCGGCCTATTCCAGGGCTTCTAGAGAAAAATAATGAGGGGTGTCACGGGGAATGACTATATAGGTCTTGTAGAGGAGAAACAGGCGCTTCTTTTGCGCTAGGTATCGAAGGGCGCTATGTTCAAAAATCTGAAACTGGGGCTCAAAATTTGAAAAAAATGTCAAAAAATTAGGGGGGTCGGCCTATTCTAGGACTTCTAGAGAAAAATAATGAGGGGTGTCACGGGGTATGACTATATAGGTTTTGAAGAGGAGAAACAGGCGCTTCTTTTGCGCTAGGTATCAAAGGGCGCTATGTTAAAAAATCTGAAACTAGAGCTCAAAATTCGAAAAAATTGTCCAAAAAATGGGGGTAGGGTTGGCCTATTCCAGGAGTTCTAGAGAAAAATAATGGGGGTTTCACGGGATATGACTATATAGGTCTTGTAGAGCAGAAACAGGCGCTTCTTTTGCGCTAGGTATTGAAGGGCGCTATGTTCAAAAATCTGAAACTAGAGCTCAAAATTTGAAAAAAATTTCAAAAATGAGGGGGTCGGCCTATTCCAGGGCTTCTAGAGAAAAATAATGAGGGGTGTCACGGGGAATGACTATATAGGTCTTGTAGAGGAGAAACAGGCGCTTCTTTTGCGCTAGGTATCGAAGGGCGCTATGTTCAAAAATCTGAAACTAGGGCTCAAAATTTGAAAAAAATGTCAAAAAATTAGGGGGGTCGGCCTATTCTAGGACTTCTAGAGAAAAATAATGAGGGGTGTCACGGGGTATGACTATATAGGTTTTGAAGAGGAGAAACAGGCGCTTCTTTTGCGTTAGGTATCGAAGGGCGCTATGTTCAAAAATCTGAAACTAGAGCTCAAAATTCGAAAAAATTGTCCAAAAAATGGGGTTAGGGTTGGCCTATTCCAGGAGTTCTAGAGAAAAATAATGGGGGGTGTCACGGGATATGACTATATAGGTCATGTAGAGCAGAAACAGGCGCTTCTTTTGCGCTAGGTATCGAAGGGCGCTATGTTCAAAAATCTGAAACTAGAGCTCAAAATTCGAAAAAATTGTCCAAAAAATTGGGGTAGGGTTGGCCTATTCCAGGAGTTCTAGAGAAAAATAATGGGGGGTGTCACGGAATATGACTATATAGGTCTTGTAGAGCAGAAACAGGCGCTTCTTTTGCGCTAGGTATTGAAGGGCGCTATGTTCAAAAATCTGAAACTAGGGCTCAAAATTTGAAAAAAATGTCAAAAAATTAGGGGGGTCGGCCTATTCCAGGGCTTCTAGAGAAAAATAATGAGGGGTGTCACGGGGAATGACTATATAGGTCTTGTAGAGGAGAAACAGGTGCTTCTTTTGCGCTAGGTATCGAAGGGCGCTATGTTCAAAAATCTGAAACTAGGGCTCAAAATTTGAAAAAAATGTCAAAAAATTAGGGGGGTCGGCCTATTCTAGGACTTCTAGAGAAAAATAATGAGGGGTGTCACGGGGTATGACTATATAGGTTTTGAAGAGGAGAAACAGGCGCTTCTTTTGCGCTAGGTATCAAAGGGCGCTATGTTCAAAAATCTGAAACTAGAGCTCAAAATTCGAAAAAATTGTCCAAAAAATGGGGGTAGGGTTGGCCTATTCCAGGAGTTCTAGAGAAAAATAATGGGGGTGTCACGGGATATGACTATATAGGTCTTGTAGAGCAGAAACAGGCGCTTCTTTTGCGCTAGGTATTGAAGGGCGCTATGTTCAAAAATCTGAAACTAGAGCTAAAAATTTGAAAAAAATGTCAAAAATGAGGGGGTCGGCCTATTCCAGGGCTCCTAGAGAAAAATAATGAGGAGCTTCACGGGGAATGACTATATAGGTCTTGTAGAGGAGAAACAGGCGCTTCTGTTGCGCTAGGTATAGAAGGGCGCTATGTTCAAAAATCTGAAACTAGGACTCAAAATTTGAAAAAAATGTCAAAAAATTAGGGGGGTCGGCCTATTCCAGGGCTTCTAGAGAAAAATAATGAGGGGTGTCACGGGGAATGACTATATAGGTCTTGTAGAGGAGAAACAGGCGCTTCTTTTGCGCTAGGTATCGAAGGGCGCTATGTTCAAAAATCTGAAACTAGGGCTCAAAATTTGAAAAAAATGTCAAAAAATTAGGGGGGTCGGCCTATTCTAGGACTTCTAGAGAAAAATAATGAGGGGTGTCACGGGGTATGACTATATAGGTTTTGAAGAGGAGAAACAGACGCTTCTTTTGCGCTAGGTATCGAAGGGCGCTATGTTCAAAAATCTGAAACTAGAGCTCAAAATTCGAAAAAAATGTCCAAAAAATGGGGGTAGGGTTGGCCTATTCCAGGAGTTCTAGAGAAAAATAATGGGGGGTGTCACGGGATATGACTATATAGGTCTTGTAGAGGAGAAACAGGCGCTTCTTTTGCGCAAGGTATTGAAGTGCGCTATGTTCAAAAATCTGAAACTAGAGCTCAAAATTTGAAAAAAATGTAAAAAATGAGGGGGTCGGCCTATTCCAGGGCTTCTAGAGAAAAATAGTGAGGAGTTTCACGGGTAATGACTATATAGGTCTTGTAGAGGAGAAACAGGCGCTTCTGTTGCGCTAGGTATAGAAGGGCGCTATGTTCAAAAATCTGAAACTAGGGCTCAAAATTTGAAAAAAATGTCAAAAAATTAGGGGGGTCGGCCTATTCCAGGGCTTCTAGAGAAAAATAATGAGGGGTGTCACGGGGAATGACTATATAGGTCTTGTAGAGGAGAAACAGGCGCTTCTTTTGCGCTAGGTATCGAAGGGCGCTATGTTCAAAAATCTGAAACTAGGGCTCAAAATTTGAAAAAAATGTCAAAAAATTAGGGGGGTCGGCCTATTCTAGGACTTCTAGAGAAAAATAATGAGGGGTGTCACGGGGTATGACTATATAGGTTTTGAAGAGGAGAAACAGGCGCTTCTTTTGCGCTAGGTATCAAAGGGCGCTATGTTAAAAAATCTGAAACTAGAGCTCAAAATTCGAAAAAATTGTCCAAAAAATGGGGGTAGGGTTGGCCTATTCCAGGAGTTCTAGAGAAAAATAATGGGGGTTTCACGGGATATGACTATATAGGTCTTGTAGAGCAGAAACAGGCGCTTCATTTGCGCTAGGTATTGAAGGGCGCTATGTTCAAAAATCTGAAACTAGAGCTAAAAATTTGAAAAAAATGTCAAAAATGAGGGGGTCGGCCTATTCCAGGGCTTCTAGAGAAAAATAATGAGGGGTGTCACGGGGAATGACTATATAGGTCTTGTAGAGCAGAAACAGGCGCTTCTTTTGCGCTAGGTATTGAAGGGCGCTATGTTCAAAAATCTGCAACTAGAGCTCAAAATTTGAAAAAAATGTCAAAAATGAGGGGGTCGGCCTATTCCAGGGCTTCCAGAGAAAAATAATGAGGAGTTTCACGGGGAATGACTATATAGGTCTTGTAGAGGAGAAACAGGCGCTTCTTTTGCGCTAGGTATAGAAGGGCGCTATGTTCAAAAATCTGAAACTAGGGCTCAAAATTTGAAAAAAATGTCAAAAATGAGGGGGTCGGCCTATTCCAGGGCTTCTAGAGAAAAATAATGAGGGCTGTCACGGGGAATATCTATATAGGTCTTGTAGAGGAGAAACAGGCGCTTCTTTTGCGCTAGGTATCGAAGGGCGCTATGTTCAAAAATCTGAAACTAGAGCTCAAATTTCAAAAAAATTGGTCCAAAAAATGGAGGTAGGGTCGGTCTTTTCCAGGAGTTTTAGAGAAAAATAATGAGGGATGTCACGGGGAATGACTATATAGGTCTTGTAGTGGAGAAACAGGCGTTTCTTTTGCCTCAGGCATTGAAGGGCGCTCTGTTCAAAAATCTGAAACTAGAGCTCAAAAGTTGAAAAAGATGTCAAAAATTAGGGGGTCAGCCAGCAGCGGCATAACACAAAAAACTCACCATAAATAGCAGACGCGCGTTTCATCTACAAAAGACTCATTAGTGACGCTCGAATCAAAATAATGGTTGAAAGGCCAAAATAAAGGACGAATTTGAAGAGCATTGAAAACATAACATTCCTAGCAGTTTTGCCAAATACAGGTAAGGCAGTCTATTCCTGGTGTAGAAAAACCTTATTTTTTTTCAAAATTTTCAAAGCGGTGTTAATTTATAAGATTATATCAATGATAAGCCAAGTCAACACAAGTGCTAACTACTGGGCTGGTGATACCCTCGGGGAAATAAATCTCTACCAGCAGTGGCATCGACTCAGTGGTTGCATTTTAAGTTTTAACTCATCATATATAGATACCAGTATTTTAATTTTATATTTACGCCAGACGCGCATTTCGTCTACAATATATCAGTGAATGTTCTGTGAAGGGAAACAGGCGAACCGTTTGCGTAAGTCTTCAAATGGTGCTATGTTCAATTTTGTCGAAAGGAACTTAAAAAATTTAATGAAAAACTCAACTGTCTGACAAGAACGCAAAACCCAAAAAACAACAACATATGCTAGTCAGCAAAGACTAATTTTCAATTTCTTGTCATAAAAAGTCATAATATCCCCATCCGAATAACATGATTAAAGAGTTTGTAAAATGTGTTATGTAAATACTGATAAAAAAAATGCTGATTACTGGCTGTAAAGGTTATGTCGAAAAGAAAACAACGAAGATGAAAGAACTTTAGTGCGAATGCCAGATGGTATATAACCAAATTTGAATTGAAATTAAAAAAACACTCTTTTTTTTTTTCTGATATAATTTGTTAAAATTGAACTAGTTAAACACTATTTAAATATCACCGGAGTTTGATCAATAATTATCGACTCGATAAGTTCTTATCTGCACATGCAGCTACTGTACCCGTACACAGCAAAACATGTGTTTCATCCTCATTGTTTTCAACACTTTAAATAACCAAGTTTATAAAGTTGTGTGATTGACACCTTGAAATTGGTCCTCCACAACTCTTAACCGCAGCAAGATGGCAGATTATCAGCATGAGAGAGGCAGGAATGTCGCTGTGACAATTGCACGTATTGTCGGTTATCACTTTTCCACTATAAGTCGTTTAGATAAAAAAAAAAATGAGGCAATACACGATATTAAAGACTATCCGAGATCAAAAAGACCCCCCTATGCCACCTGCTAGGCATGATAAAGCTTAGTCAGAAAGAAACCCATTGCATACAATACAATCCTTAAAAGAGAGGACTGGGCATACAGGAGCCTTTTAACAATAATTTTTCGAGATTGAATCATCCCTTCTGGTTATTGTGCGATAAGACCATTTCAGGGACGTTTGACTGTCCCTTTGGTGTCTTTCGTCCCTCTTTGCATACGAACAGACACACAGTTATCCGTATCCAATGTAGTGCAGAGCTCGCCAAAATTGGAAATTAGCATCGTGGAGGAAAATCCATTGTTGAAATTGAATTTGGTTCATCTTCCTTGGCCCGATCGTAGCCCGGCTTTGGACCATATCGAGCATATATGGGACACTATTGGGCGGAAAGTGCACAAACAGACACACCAGTTCAAACACATCATGAAATAAACAATGTCCTTCATCAGAAATGGTTGCTGCTACCTTAACAACGTAATATGAGGAAGGCGCTACCTTAAATGCCAGCTTTATAATGTCCTAGATATTGATTGGTTGTTGGTTGTTAAACGTTCAGTGGCAAATATTTCATGCATGTTCTGTCTGTTCAAAACGAATGTCCAAGGCTACAAAAACGTTTTGTTTATGTCTAAAATAAAATTATAAGTTCAGATGTAAAATGCTATTTTTCTTGAAAAAAATATTCTGATTCCCAAATTGATGAATAAATAAGCATAGGACAATAAAATATTTTGAATCCAGATCTTTGCCAAAAATGATTTTATCTTTCAGATATGCTAAATAAAAACTTTTATATCTAAAAACATAAAAACTTCCCAAACCGCACATGTCAGTCTGTACACAGTACTTTTTAGGTGATAATAAGACTGTATTTGCCAATTTGTTATGATAAACCTTAATACTAGTGTTAAATTTTGACTAAATAATATTAAATGATAGCGCTGAAGGGCTTCGGTAAAAAAAATCTGACTCGAATAAAAAAAACATTTGTATTTCTGATCATCTTCAGTTTGTGAGTTCTACATCAATATCATGTACTATTTAATTCAGAGTCGGTTTTATGTCATTTCTTGCATATATTTTGTTACATGTACATAATGTAGCTTACTTTTCAAGTTCTTATATGACAGCAAAAAAAAATTGAGATGGAAATGGGAAATACAAGCATGTTAAAAAAAACACATTTGGTTTCAGACAATAACTTGAGTTAAGTAAATGGCTTTCCATGAAATTTTACCAGAAGGTTCATACACAAAACTCAAAAGGATGATAAGAATTGATTTTGGGGTTATAGTACATTATTGGGGGTATTTTAAATTTTTAAAATTTTGGGTTTTTCTTCCAAATTTACCTTATTTATATCAATTATACTCATCTACACAAATGTAGTACAGATTTGGCAGGAGATGCACTCAAAATAGGGTGTTTTAAACATTTTATCTGTAGTCTGTGCATTTTTCCTATGATGTACATGTACTTCTTGATAATGTTGATGTGAGTATCATGATAACGAAAATATATTTGGTAACCGCAAGTATATATTCACAATTGACATGCACCACAGCGAGAAAAGGATCTTCTTTCCCTTTAATTCCAAAAATTGCACATGATTTTTTTTCTCTCACAGAAACACATGAGTTATTTGGTAAATAAAACATTTGTCAATGTTTGAAACTTTCAGTAATAAAAATTCAGTTTAGCTTGTTTGAATGTTTCACTGATTGTGTGAAAATTTTAACAGCAATGTACAAAACACTTGAATAAATTGCATTATCTGCAGAATTATTGATAACTTTCCTCACAATAAATTCACAAGGACATAAAACTAACATATTGTCCATGCTATTCTGATCTGAGTTTTATACATACATAAGCTGGCATGGCTGTGCTGTTTCAAGTTGTCTTTTTTTTTTGATTTCTTGAGAAGTATTTGTTTAACCTATTCAGTCACTATAAAGTGTTACAATTCTTATTTAGACGCAACACATAAATAGTGACCAAAAAGGTACTGCTTTCACATGAGAGAAACTAGAAAAAAAAAATGTAAACATTATCAATATTTTTGTAGGACTTGCTATCATTTAAAATTAAAGAGATTTGTAGTTAGAAACTTCTGCTGAATAGAAATATGTGGGTCTACCTGCTACCTGTTTTCAAATTAGTCCATATTGAAGTTTAAAGGATCCAAAATTAAAATATGTTTGATTTCAACTGACAAAAAAAATTGTGTTATTTATATGCTCAATATACATCTGCGGTCGTAACAGGCTGTGCATGGCAAAGCATTTTATTGCCTTCAGGTTTGTACTTTTTTTGGGGTTTTGGTCATGAAAATGAATTTGTAAGTCTGTTGTGAAGTTGCTAACATGAGAATACCCTAATTTTATCAAAATTGTCTGATTTGTTTACCCAACTTTTTTATGTACCAGACAAAAGTTTATTCTGTGCTTATTTTGTAGACTTTCCTTGTTTACAATAGAGTTACACCAATTTAATTTTGAGTCCATGTAGAGTCATTGAAAAATGAGTTTGAAATTACATCCAAACAATCCATGATCCTGTAATGAGGCCAGTACCCAAATGTATGGTTAATTTCAAATCCTTTAAACTGGGATATAAACAGAGATTTTGTTTTATTTCATGCTGTAACTATTATTTTTGGAAGAAAAGGATGTTCATGGTAACACATATAATTTGCTCATTTTATTGGAACCCAATTGAACCTTTCCATAGATTCACCTGATAGTTACCTGTCCATTTAAACTTTTTGCAGTTCTATTGTCCCATTGAACAAATACAACAGGTATTGTTCTCTGTATATTTTATAGTCACTCAGACCTTTAAATTTCTTCTAATAGAAATCTATCACTCATCAATTAATCTAAAATTGAGAATGGAAATGGGGAATCTACCAGAGTAAAAGGTGATAATACGATAATTTCACATGGTGAAACAAAACTTGTAAGATTTTTGCAGGTTTTTTTTGTTGAATAGGTGCAATTTGGTTACTGAGTACAATTTTGGTATTTTGATGTTATATCATAAGTGTGTATTGCTAAATAGGTTGAAATATGAACCTGATAGTGATATAGTGATAAAGTACTTGGTAGAGTGAAAATGTTTTGAACAGGGATAAACTGATGCATAAAATATGCAGGCGACTGCTACAGCTTGAATTTTAAAGGATGTAGCCCACATTCTTCCAAGTAACATGCCCTGTACCTATCATGGTTTATTCTCTGACATGGGTTATCATAATAACTCCATCTTCACATAAAATCCAATTTTGGACAATATTGAAGCATACAATATATACAGTAGTCACAGTGTTCTCCCCAGAAATTGCATTTAGCATCATGGTTAACAGGGAAATTAGAAATACCATCTTGCTTCTAAAAATTATAGCATCACATCCATAACATACATGTAATCTATAAGAAAATCACTTTAGATAGCATCAAATTCAAAAATATAGCATCACATTACCCTGATGCTAAAAAGCCCTGGGGAGAACACTGAGTCAGTTCTAAATGTACTATTCAGACTCAAGTCTACTTTTATGATTTAACTTAGAGAGAAAACAAAACAGTTTCCATTTCCTGGGACTGTATAAGGTGTGACATAATCAATGAATGGAAATTTGAAAAGATGTCTTGAGAGTTTGCCATTTATGAAGTACAGAATTAGAAGATTGTGAATTATTTGAATGTTTTAACTTTTGTTAAGTTTTGAATGAGTCTGTGTGCTACCATAGGATCCAGAGGGAGACCCTTTTCTTGAGAAAAAAAAATGATGATTATATAGGGAATAACTGAAGCATGACTGGAGCGCCCCGTCAGCCCCCCCCCCCCTTTTTATGAAAAATGCTAGATTCGCCATTGACTACATGAATAACCGTGATCACATTTAACTGTAAAATTATCACTGTTCCTTGGTTTGGGGAATAATGATATGTGGCAGATGAACATAAGTAGTCATGGTCAACCAGTGCACCGGAGTTTACCCCGCATGCCCGGCATGGCCAATTTTCTTTATTCTATATTTTGTCATTTGCATATCATTAAGAATTAATAATAATCATTGTAACAAATTGCTTGTAATTATACTGCTCTTTTAGGGCGTCTTTGATTGACAATAAAAATATTGTATTGTATTGTATTGTAAGGGAGCTACCATTTGATTTTTATGGGGGGGGCTAGGATGAAAAATTTTGTCCTGCTTTTTTTTTAGTTGTAATCTCTGTCCTGCCTTTTTATTTTTTACTCTATTCGGTCCTGCCTTTTTTTTTACTAGTTTATCCTGACTTTTTTTACCCAAATTGTCATCCTGCCTTTTTTTTTTACCAAGATGCTCATCCTGCCTTTTTTTTTTATTCAAAACTCCTGTCCTACCTATTTTTTTCAAATTTCATCCTAGCCCCCCCATAAAAATCAAATGGTAGGTCCCTAAAAAGGAATGCGAAATGTATTGCTTGCAGAGTTTTTTTCTGTGTTTCCATGTCTGGGCGGAACTTTTACGCTAAATTTGTTTTCGTTAACTATGATTTTGTGACTTTTGAATGAAGTACCTGTGATTATTTAGGACATTTGTTTTGAGCTCACTGATAATGGAATGTTGAAGCAGACGAAACATGGCGTCAGATGTTGTTGTCATAACTTCGGTAATTTCCGTGGTACAATAAAATTTAAATAAGCTACACAAGTAGCCAAAATTTCTGAATTCTTGTTTTTGCAAACAAATAAAAATTTATGTCGTAGTTAACATCGAAATTATTCCGATCTGTCCCGTTTTTTCAAGATCGCGTTAAAACGAGAATTTTGGCAGCCATTAAAAAAAAATAATCGTACGAGATTTAACGAGAGTGACGAAACTTTTCAGATGGGTCGTCTAGCAAGAGTTATCGTTCTTTGTCCCAAAATGATGCTTCTACCATAAGTGCCAGCATAGCTGGCATATTAGCCGATTTATGGCAGGAATCAGAATACGGTGAGATGCGGTAATCCGTTTGATTGGAGGCTGCGCACAAAGTACTAATTCTTTGGCGTATAACGACCAACCATGATGCGAACAGTCATCTGAAGATTAATTTTGAAATACCTGACATTGTAAAGTTCGACTACAGTACAAGTTGAAAAATGCATTTTTTGTACAAAAAACACTACATTTTGTTATTAAAATTGTGGTTGCCAATGTTATCATAAACTATGTTTCAATAATATCATACACATATGTTATTATATTTCATCCAAAAAAAGAGGCTGATTTTTCAAGTTTTAAAAAATCAAGGTGTTGCAATACTTTTTTCTATGTGTATATATAATACAGCCGTGCGTAAGATGGGTTAATTAGGGTTGTTAACTAAGCGTCTTTTTGAAATAAGTCACTCGCCTATTGCAAATAAGCAGTCGATGCTCAACATAAGAATGCAACGACTCGCAACTATGTGAGTTAAAGAACATGGGTTGTTAACTATGCACTATATAACCGACTTCATCTAGTCACCCGTTTAACAAACCTCATCTTCACAAAAGTACAAATCGGTCTAGGTGTCTCTATAGAAAAGTTTGTTAAACGGATAAAATATTTCGACTTAAATTCGAGAAACGATGCTTGATCGTTGTTCGTTTGAGTGAAACTTGGATTACAGTTCTGTTTCAACAGAAAAAAGAATTCACGTTTATTCTTCGCATCATTTATGTTTTACTTGCCAATATGACTAAGTGCCGCCCAAGACCAAGAAGTTGTGATGATCCAGGTTGCTTTTCATACCATATTCAAGTCAAGTATTTTCATAAAACTATGGACGGAAAACATTACCGAATTCAACAACAAAGAGATCAAAGTACTATGTATAAAACACTGCGTTGATGTCTACTCTATCGATCCCGCAAGATTTGAGGAAACTCGAGTTTTTCTCGACCACTGAGATCATACCATGATGGGGAAGATGAAAAAATACTTTAAAGCCAAAAATATTCGCACTTGCGTGATTGGTACTTTAGATGATCTCATTAACCAACAAAAGCACCACCAAACAGCAATCGACTTAGGACATGTGGCCGCAACTTATAAGAAATATGAAAGATAATAAGTTGAAGTGTAACTTGTATGCAGACATACAGCAGGGTCAGTTCCGCGTGATTACCAATTCCAGAATTTTAACAATGAGGAAAAACAGGGTTCCCGAACTTCTGAATACCTCGTATCGCATCTATAATCGTATACTTGGGGTGATGTAAATGATCTCTTGGAGGAATGGAAAGGTATTCTCAGTCATTCATTTCTTGGTTCAAACAATAAGACATGGAGTCACAACCTCTATTTTCAAACACAAAGGTTCGTGGTTTTATCTCCGTTTCTGGGAGACAATTTCAGGGACCAAATTGTCGGCTCTTCCTTCACACCATTTGCGAGTATCGTCTTCTGGAACAACGATAGTCTGTCAGAAGGATACGCGACTGATCACGTGTTAAAAGAGAGCCATACCACTTGCACGTAAAAGACAACTTGTTAGCTTCCAAAAAAAGCAGGCTAATGGTGCTACATGGCAGCACTCGCACAATAAAAGTAGAAAGGGGTATGATTAATTTAACTCATAATAACTTGTTTCCAAATACACTTAAAATAACTATGCTTAAACTAACATCTCTAGAAGGTCTATATTCTTGTTGATTCTCAAGGACTGTAAAGGTTATGAGAATGTAAAGGTTACTAGTAGTAACCAATGATTCAGCGGTTTTCTCTGATAAATCAGAGTTACTACTATGAATATATGCTACATTCTATTAAACAAGAGATGTCGACGTGCATCAATTTAATTGGCGTTCCGGTGCCATTGAGAGGAGTGACTTGCGGGTAGACATTGTCTGTAGGTGAAATTATGATATGTATTTGTGCATTAGAGGTAGTAACATGGCTACCTCAAAAAACGATAGTATTGACGGGTAAGTTATAACTAGATGATTGAGAGGGTTGAATAAAAAAAATCTAATTTAACGAATTTCTTAATCTGAACGAATATTTACTGATTTGTTTGCTAAATCTCTTCCAAATCAACTTTTATACCAGCAATCTTCTGCAATTTTATCATGATGACCTATATAAATATCACTTTTTTGTGAGTATGAATCTAAAAAGGACTTCTTAACTATGTGAGAGACGTATTATTCATAGAAAGATGTCAAAGTGACGTGACATTACATTGAGTGCGGCACATAGTAAACGCCATGTGTGTGGTATTTACGAGAGGTATGAGTATGATGCAACGTATTACCCTAAATTTTTAAGGTTTCGATATCTACTCTAGTTTGTCTCAACACATCTCACTCCGTGAATCTATTCAATTTCTCTTTCTTGTTCTTCTTGTTTTGCTTACCAAACATTCATCACCTGGATCTCAGCTGTCGTTTTATTTTCGTGAAGTTAACAAATCAATGGTTCTGCATGTTTGAATTTGTGGTCATACTTGTCCAGCTTGTTCATTATTTTTTCTCATGTTCTTTTATTGCTGCATCATATTCTATTTGCATCCATTTTATATCCGTTTCATACGTGCTTTTGAATGAACCATCATTTCATTACAGCATCTGAAATGGCCCTCAGAGCTTTCATGATGGTGATATTGTGGTCATTCATGTTCCAGTATCTGAGGAAACTACACTTGATCGTCCCTTTTTATCAATAACTCTTTCTGTTGTTATTTTCCCTGAAAAGTGTTATTCAAGTTGGATGACCGTTTCCGATGGATTTTGGCTCTTTTTGGTGAGTCGTCCAAGTTCGTCCCAAAAGATGTCCCATTGGCGATAATCTGAAGACCTTACTGGCCACGGCAACACTCGAATGCGATTATTCTCCAAAACTCATTAAAATGTGTTTACAACGGGCGTTTTCTGTTAAAAATGTAGTTTAACGATGCCTTCGGAGAAACGGGAGAACTAGTGGAGCCAGAATTTCGTTCCTATACCTTTTTGCATTTAGGTTTCATTCACTAATTGTCAGATCGGGGCGTTCCTGGTAGGTTATCCATATCGTACCATTAATTCGCCACCCTAAAGCCAATTTGTTTCCTGTACGCACGCATCAAAAAGCATGCCTTGCACCTGCGGCAGACCATGTCTCTGCCGTCGATAAATGTCAAGTTGAATTTCGATTTTTTTTTGTCTCCATGTTAGTCTATGTCATCGAATCCGAACCCCCTTATTTAACTCGCAACATCCTTCGATTCTGCGTAAGGATAGGTCACTTCAACGAACGACGAGCTCTTAGACTGCCTAAAATAAAGTCGGTTACAAACTGTTTGCGCATATAGCCTATTTGTGTTTCTTCCATGAGTTTCTCCAAAACGATTATGGAGATGAATAATGCGGATTTGCCAATCTTCACACAACCTCGTTTCATGTGAGTTGCAACCTCGGGGACGTTAAAATGTTGTACCAGTATCTCTAAGACGAGTCTTTAGCGCCTTTCAAAGTCATTCTAGAGACATTGAATAGTGCTCGATACATTTAATGATCAAAAGGAAAACTCAGTTCCATCTCTATCAAGGTAAATGGTTGAAAAAAATGCGTATTTGTTTGAAATCGGAAAATGGCGTTTAGTTATCTTCGAATTTAAAAAAAAACAACTAAATGATCATGAATAAATTATTCAGGTCATTAGTTTTAATCTTGAAAATGTAACAAACTAATATATTAAATATATTTTACTTAAAAAGTAATGTTTCTTTTTTTTTATATATATACACATGGAAAAAAGTATTGCAAAATATTGATTTTTTAAAACTTGAATAATCAGCCTTTTATTTCTGATGGAATAAGATAAAATATATTTAAAATAATATTGAAACATAGTTTATGAAAATATTGGCATTTTAACGAACAAAAAATGATTGAAATTTTTTTTTTATCTAACCACAATTCTAAAAACAAAATGAGGTGTTTTTTTGGTTCAAAATTAATCTGAAGATGATTGTTCACATCATGGTTAATCGTTATACGCCAAAAAAAATAGTACTTTGTGCGCAGTCTCCTTTTAAAGGGTCAATCGCCACTTAACGTCTTATGATTTCTGCCATAAATCGACTAATTTGTTGCTTAGGTAGCAGCAACCATTTCTGATGAAGGGCATTGTTTATTTCATCACGTGTTTGGACTGGGGTGTCCTTTTGTGCACTTTCCGCCCAATAGTGTCCCAAATATGCTCGATATGGTTCAAATCCGGGCTACGATCTGGTCAAGGAAGATAAACAGAATTCCATTTGAACAATGGATTTTCCTCCACGATGCTTATTTCCAATTTTTGAGAGCTCTGCACTACATTGGATACGGATAACTGTGTGTCTGTTCGTAAGCAAACGTCCCTGAAATGGTCTTATCGCACAATAACCAGAAGGGATGATTCAATCTCGAACAATTATTGTTAAAAGGCTCCTGTATGCCCAGTTCTCTCTTTTTATGGTTGTATTGTATGCAATGGGTTTCTTTCTGTCTAAGCTTCATCATGCTTGATTTTCCCTAGCAGGTGGCATAGGGGGTCTTTTTGATCTCGGATAGTCTTTTATATCGTGTATTGCCTGATTTTTATTCTCTAAACGACTAATAGTGGAAAAGTGATGACCGACAATACGTGCAGTTGTCACAGCGACATTCCTGCCTCTCTCATGCTGATAATCTGCCATCTTGCGGTTAAGAGTTGTGGAGGACCAATTTCAAGGTGTCAATCACACAACTTTATAAACTTGGTTATTTAAAGTGTTGAAAACAATGAGGATGAAACACATGTTTTGCTGTGTACGGGTACAGTAGCTGCATGTGCAGATAAGAACTTATCGAGTCGATAATTATTGATCAAACTCCGGTGATATTTAAATAGTGTTTAACTAGTTCAATTTTAACAAATTATATCAGAAAAAAATAAAGAGTGTTTTTTTAATTTCAATTCAAATTTGGTTATATACCATCTGGCATTCGCACTAAAGTTCTTTCATCTTCGTTGTTTTCTTTTCGACATAACCTTCACAGCCAGTAATCAGCATTTTTTTTATCAGTATTTACATAACACATTTTACCAACTCTTTTATCATGTTATTCGGATGGGGAAATTATGACTTTTTATGACAAGAAATTGAAAATTAGTCTTTGCTGACTATCATATGTTTTTTTTTGGTTTTCGCGTTCTTGTCTGACAGTTGAGTTTTTTTTATTAAATTTTTTAAGTTCCTTTCGACAAAATTGAACATAGCACCATTTGAAGACTTACGCAAACGGTTCGCCTGTTTTCCCTTCACAGGACATTCACTGATATATTGTAGACGAAATGCGCGTCTGGCGTAAATATAAAATTAAAATACTGGTATCTATATATGATGAGTTAAAACTTAAAATGCAACCACTGAGTCGATGCCACTGCTGGTAGAGATTTATTTCCCCGAGGGTATCACCATCCCAGTAGTCAGCACTTGTGTTGACTTGGCTTACCATTGATATAATCTTATAAATTAACACCGCTTTGAATTTTAAAAAAAAACAAGATTTTTCTACACCAGGAATAGACTGCCTTACCTGTATTTGGCAAAACTGCTAGGAATGTTATGTTCTCAATGCTCTTCAAATTCGTCCTTTATTTTGGCCTTTCAACCATTATTTTGATTCGAGCGTCACTTATGAGTCTTTTGTAGATGAAACGCGCGTCTGGTATTTATGATAGAGTTTTTCTGGTTATGCCGCTGCTGGCTGACCCCCCTAATTTTTGACATCTTTTTCAAATTTTGAGCTCTAGTTTCAGATTTTTGAACATAGCGTCCTTCAATACCTAGCGCAAAAGAAACGCCTGTTTCTGCTCTACAAGACCTATATAGTCATATCCCCTAGACACTCCCCATTATTTTTCTCTAGAACTCCTGGAATAGGCCAACCCTACCCCCATTTTTTGGACAAATTTTTCGAATTTTGAACTCTAGTTTCAGATTTTTGAACATAGCGCCCTTCGATACCTAGCGCAAAAGAAGCGCCTGTTTCTCTTCTACAAGACCTATACAGTCATATCCCGTGACACCCCCCATTAATTTTTCTCTAGAACTCCAGGAATAGGCCAACCCTACCCCCATTTTTTGGACAATTTTTTCGAATTTTGAGCTCTAGTTTCAGATTTTTGAACATAGCGCCCTTCTATACCTAGCGCTAAAGAAGCGCCTGTTTCTCTTCTTCAAGACCTACATAGTCATACCCCGTGACACCCCTCATTATTTTTCTCTAGAAGCCCTGGAATAGGCCGACCCCCCTAATTTTTTGACATTTTTTTTAAATTTTGAGCCCTAGTTTCAGATTTTTGAACATAGCGCCCTTCTATACCTAGCGCAACAGAAGCGCCTGTTTCTCCTCTACAAGACCTATATAGTCATTCCCCTTGACACCCCTCATTTTTTTTCTCTAGAAGCCCTGGAATAGGCCGACCCCATCATTTTTGACATTTTTTTCAAATTTTGAGCTCTAGTTTCAGATTTTTGAACATAGCGCCCTTCGATACCTAGCGCAAAAGAAGCGCCTGTTTCTGCTCTACAAGACCTATATAGTCATATCCCGTGACCCCCCCCATTATTTTTCTCTAGAACTCCTGGAATAGGCCAACCCTACCCCCATTTTTTGGACAATTTTTTCGAATTTTGAGCTCTAGTTTCAGATTTTTGAACATAGCGCCCTTCGATACCTAGCGCAAAAGAAGCGCCTGTTTCTCCTCTTCAAGACCTATATAGTCATACCCCGTGACACCCCTCATTATTTTCTCTAGAAGTCCTAGAATAGGACGACCCCTCTAATTTTTTGACATTTTTTTCCAATTTTGAGCCCTAGTTTCAGATTTTTGAACATAGCGCCCTTCGATACCTAGCGCTAAAGAAGCGCCTGTTTCTCCTCTTCAAGACCTATATAGTCATACCCCGTGACACCCCTCATTATTTTTCTCTAGAAGTCCTAGAATAGGACGACCCCTCTAATTTTTTGACATTTTTTTCCAATTTTGAGCCCTAGTTTCAGATTTTTGAACATAGCGCCCTTCGATACCTAGCGCTAAAGAAGTGCCTGTTTCTCCTCTTCAAGACCTATATAGTCATACCCCGTGACACCCCTTATTATTTTTCTCTAGAAGTCCTAGAATAGGACGACCCCCCTAACTTTTTGACATTTTTTTCAAATTTTGAGCATTAGTTTCAGATTTTTGAACATAGCGCCCTTCTATACCTAGCGCAACAGAAGCGCCTGTTTCTCCTCTACAAGACCTATATAGTCATTCCCCGTGACACCCTCATTATTTTTCTCTAGAAGCCCTGGAATAGGCCGACTCCCTCATTTTTGACATTTTTTTCAAATTTTGAGCTCTAGTTTCAGATTTTTGAACATAGCGCCCTTCGATACCTAGCGCAAAAGAAGCGCCTGTTTCTGCTTTACATGACCTATATAGTCATATCCCGTGACACCCCCCATTATTTTTCTCTTGAACTCCTGGAATAGGCCAACCCTACCCCCATTTTTTGGACAATTTTTTCGAATTTTGAGCTCTAGTTTCAGATTTTTGAACATAGCGCCCTTCGATACCTAGCGCTAAAGAAGCGCCTGTTTCTCCTCTTCAAGACCTATATAGTCACACCCCGTGACATCCCCATTATTTTTCTCTAGAAGTCCTAGAAATGGACGACCCCCCTAATTTTTTGACATTTTTTTCAAATTTTGAGCCCTAGTTTCAGATTTTTGAACATAGCGCCCTTCGATACCTAGCGCAAAAGAAGCGCCTGTTTCTCCTCTACAAGACGTATATAGTCATTCCCCGTGACACCCCTCATTATTTTTCTCTAGAAGCCCTGGAATAGGCCGACCCCCCTAATTTTTTGACATTTTTTTTAAATTTTGAGCCCTAGTTTCAGATTTTTGAACATAGCACCCTTCTATACCTAGCGCAACAGAAGCGCCTGTTTCTCCTCTACAAGACCTATATAGTCATTTCCCGTGACACCCCTCATTATTTTTCTCTAGAAGCCCTGGAATAGGTCGACCCCCTCATTTTTGACATTTTTTTCAAATTTTGAGCTCTAGTTTCAGATTTTTGAACATAGCGCCCTTCGATACCTAGCGCAAAAGAAGCGCCTGTTTTTGCTCTACAAGACCTTAATAGTCATATCCCGTGACACCCCCCATTATTTTTCTCTAGAACTCCTGGAATAGGCCAACCCTACCCTCATTTTTTGGACAATTTTTTCGAATTTTGAGCTCTAGTTTCAGATTTTTTAACATAGCGCCCTTCTATACCTAGCGCTAAAGAAGCGCCTGTTTCTCCTCTACAAGACCTACATAGTCATACCCCGTGACACCCCTCATTATTTTTCTCTAGAAGCCCTGGAATAGGCCGACCCCCCTAATTTTTTGACATTTTTTTTAAATTTTGAGCCCTAGTTTCAGATTTTTGAACATAGCGCCCTTCTATACCTAGCGCAACAGAAGCGCCTGTTTCTCCTCTACAAGACCTATATAGTCATTCCCCGTGACACCCCTCATTTTTTTTCTCTAGAAGCCCTGGAATAGGCCGACCCCCTCATTTTTGACATTTTTTTCAAATTTTGAGCTCTAGTTTCAGATTTTTGAACATAGCGCCCTTCGATACCTAGCGCAAAAGAAGCGCCTGTTTCTGCTCTACAAGACCTATATAGTCATTTCCCGTGACACCCCCCATTATTTTTCTCTAGAACTCCTGGAATAGGCCAACCCTACCCCCATTTTTTGGACAATTTTTTCGAATTTTGAGCTCTAGTTTCAGATTTTTGAACATAGCGCCCTTTGATACCTAGCGCTAAAGAAGCGCCTGTTTCTCCTCTTCAAGACCTATATAGTCATACCCCGTGACACCCCTCATTATGTTTCTCTAGAAGTCCTAGAATAGGACGACCCCTCTAATTTTTTGACATTTTTTTCCAATTTTGAGCCCTAGTTTCAGATTTTTGAACATAGCGCCCTTCGATACCTAGCGCTAAAGAAGCGCCTGTTTCTCCTCTACAAGACCTATATAGTCATTCTCCATGACACCCCTCATTATTTTTCTCTAGAAGCCCTGGAATAGGCCGACCCCCCTAATTTTTTGACATTTTTTTCAAATTTTGAGCCCTAGTTTCAGATTTTTGAACATAGCGCCCTTCGATACCTAGCGCAAAAGAAGCGCCTGTTTCTCCTCTACAAGACGTATATAGTCATTCCCCGTGACACCCCTCATTATTTTTCTCTAGAAGCCCTGGAATAGGCCGACCCCCCTAATTTTTTGACATTTTTTTTAAATTTTGAGCCCTAGTTTCAGATTTTTGAACATAGCGCCCTTCTATACCTAGCGCAACAGAAGCGCCTGTTTCTCCTCTACAAGACCTATATAGTCATTTCCCGTGACACCCCTCATTATTTTTCTCTAGAAGCCCTGGAATAGGTCGACCCCCTCATTTTTGACATTTTTTTCAAATTTTGAGCTCTAGTTTCAGATTTTTGAACATAGCGCCCTTCGATACCTAGCGCAAAAGAAGCGCCTGTTTCTGCTCTACAAGACCTATATAGTCATATCCCGTGACACCCCCATTATTTTTCTCTAGAACTCCTGGAATAGGCCAACCCTACCCCCATTTTTTGGACAATTTTTTCGAATTTTGAGCTCTAGTTTCAGATTTTTGAACATAGCGCCCTTTGATACCTAGCGCAAAAGAAGCGCCTGTTTCTCCTCTTCAAAACCTATATAGTCATACCCCGTGACACCCCTCATTATTTTTCTCTAGAAGTCCTAGAATAGGCCGACCCCCCTAATTTTTTGACATTTTTTTCAAATTTTGAGCCCTAGTTTCAGATTTTTGAACATAGCGCCCTTCGATACCTAGCGCAAAAGAAGCACCTGTTTCTCCTCTACAAGACCTATATAGTCATTCCCCGTGACACCCCTCATTATTTTTCTCTAGAAGCCCTGGAATAGGCCGACCCCCCTAATTTTTTGACATTTTTTTCAAATTTTGAGCCCTAGTTTCAGATTTTTGAACATAGCGCCCTTCAATACCTAGCGCAAAAGAAGCGCCTGTTTCTGCTCTACAAGACCTATATAGTCATATTCCGTGACACCCCCCATTATTTTTCTCTAGAACTCCTGGAATAGGCCAACCCTACCCCAATTTTTTGGACAATTTTTTCGAATTTTGAGCTCTAGTTTCAGATTTTTGAACATAGCGCCCTTCGATACCTAGCGCAAAAGAAGCGCCTGTTTCTGCTCTACATGACCTATATAGTCATATCCCGTGACACCCCCCATTATTTTTCTCTAGAACTCCTGGAATAGGCCAACCCTACCCCCATTTTTTGGACAATTTTTTCGAATTTTGAGCTCTAGTTTCAGATTTTTGAACATAGCGCCCTTCGATACCTAATGCAAAAGAAGCGCCTGTTTCTCCTCTTCAAAACCTATATAGTCATACCCCGTGACACCCCTCATTATTTTTCTCTAGAAGTCCTAGAATAGGCCGACCCCCCTAATTTTTTGACATTTTTTTCAAATTTTGAGCCCTAGTTTCAGATTTTTGAACATAGCGCCCTTCGATACCTAGCGCAAAAGAAGCGCCTGTTTCTCCTCTACAAGACCTATATAGTCATTCCCCGTGACACCCCTCATTATTTTTCTCTAGAAGCCCTGGAATAGGCCGACCCCCTCATTTTTGAATTTTTTTTCAAATTTTGAGCTCTAGTTTCAGATTTTTGAACATAGCGCCCTTCAATACCTAGCGCAAAAGAAGCGCCTGTTTCTGCTCTACAAGACCTATATAGTCATATCCCGTGAAACCCCCATTATTTTTCTCTAGAACTCCTGGAATAGGCCAACCCTACCCCCATTTTTTGGACAATTTTTTCGAATTTTGAGCTCTAGTTTCAGATTTTTTAACATAGCGCCCTTTGATACCTAGCGCAAAAGAAGCGCCTGTTTCTCCTCTTCAAAACCTATATAGTCATACCCCGTGACACCCCTCATTATTTTTCTCTAGAAGTCCTAGAATAGGCCGACCCCCCTAATTTTTTGACATTTTTTTCAAATTTTGAGCCCCAGTTTCAGATTTTTGAACATAGCGCCCTTCGATACCTAGCGCAAAAGAAGCGCCTGTTTCTCCTCTACAAGACCTATATAGTCATTCCCCGTGACACCCCTCATTATTTTTCTCTAGAAGCCCTGGAATAGGCCGACCCCCCTAATTTTTTGACATTTTTTTCAAATTTTGAGCCCTAGTTTCAGATTTTTGAACATAGCGCCCTTCTATACCTAGCGCAACAGAAGCGCCTGTTTCTCCTCTACAAGACCTATATAGTCATTACCCGTGAAACTCCTCACTATTTTTCTCTAGAAGCCCTGGAATAGGCCGACCCCCTCATTTTTTACATTTTTTTCAAATTTTGAGCTCTAGTTTCAGATTTTTGAACATAGCGCACTTCAATACCTTGCGCAAAAGAAGCGCCTGTTTCTCCTCTACAAGACCTATATAGTCATATCCCGTGACACCCCCCATTATTTTTCTCTAGAACTCCTGGAATAGGCCAACCCTACCCCCATTTTTTGGACAATTTTTTCGAATTTTGAGCTCTAGTTTCAGATTTTTGAACATAGCGCCCTTCGATACCTAGCGCAAAAGAAGCGTCTGTTTCTCCTCTTCAAAACCTATATAGTCATACCCCGTGACACCCCTCATTATTTTTCTCTAGAAGTCCTAGAATAGGCCGACCCCCCTAATTTTTTGACATTTTTTTCAAATTTTGAGCCCTAGTTTCAGATTTTTGAACATAGCGCCCTTCGATACCTAGCGCAAAAGAAGCGCCTGTTTCTCCTCTACAAGACCTATATAGTCATTCCCCGTGACACCCCTCATTATTTTTCTCTAGAAGCCCTGGAATAGGCCGACCCCCCTAATTTTTTGACATTTTTTTCAAATTTTGAGTCCTAGTTTCAGATTTTTGAACATAGCGCCCTTCTATACCTAGCGCAACAGAAGCGCCTGTTTCTCCTCTACAAGACCTATATAGTCATTCCCCGTGAAACTCCTCATTATTTTTCTCTAGAAGCCCTGGAATAGGCCGACCCCCTCATTTTTGACATTTTTTTCAAATTTTGAGCTCTAGTTTCATATTTTTGAACATAGCGCCCTTCAATACCTAGCGCAAAAGAAGCGCCTGTTTCTCCTCTACAAGACCTATATAGTCATATCCCGTGACACCCCCATTATTTTTCTCTAGAACTCCTGGAATAGGCCAACCCTACCCCCATTTTTTGGACAATTTTTTCGAATTTTGAGCTCTAGTTTCAGATTTTTGAACATAGCGCCCTTTGATACCTAGCGCAAAAGAAGCGCCTGTTTCTCCTCTTCAAAACCTATATAGTCATTCCCCTTGACACCCCTCATTTTTTTTCTCTAGAAGCCCTGGAATAGGCCGACCCCATCATTTTTTGACATTTTTTTCAAATTTTGAGCCCTAGTTTCAGATTTTTGAACATAGCGCCCTTCGATACCTAGCGCAAAAGAAGCGCCTGTTTCTCCTCTACAAGACCTATATAGTCATTCCCCGTGACACCCCTCATTATTTTTCTCTAGAAGCCCTGGAATAGGCCGACCCCCTCATTTTTGAAATTTTTTTCAAATTTTGAGCTCTAGTTTCAGATTTTTGAACATAGCGCCCTTCAATACCTAGCGCAAAAGAAGCGCCTGTTTCTGCTCTACAAGACCTATATAGTCATATCCCGTGAAACCCCCATTATTTTTCTCTAGAACTCCTGGAATAGGCCAACCCTACCCCCATTTTTTGGACAATTTTTTCGAATTTTGAGCTCTAGTTTCAGATTTTTTAACATAGCGCCCTTTGATACCTAGCGCAAAAGAAGCGCCTGTTTCTCCTCTTCAAAACCTATATAGTCATACCCCGTGACACCCCTCATTATTTTTCTCTAGAAGTCCTAGAATAGGCCGACCCCCCTAATTTTTTGACATTTTTTTCAAATTTTGAGCCCCAGTTTCAGATTTTTGAACATAGCGCCCTTCGATACCTAGCGCAAAAGAAGCGCCTGTTTCTCCTCTACAAGACCTATATAGTCATTCCCCGTGACACCCCTCATTATTTTTCTCTAGAAGCCCTGGAATAGGCCGACCCCCCTAATTTTTTGACATTTTTTTCAAATTTTGAGCCCTAGTTTCAGATTTTTGAACATAGCGCCCTTCTATACCTAGCGCAACAGAAGCGCCTGTTTCTCCTCTACAAGACCTATATAGTCATTACCCGTGAAACTCCTCACTATTTTTCTCTAGAAGCCCTGGAATAGGCCGACCCCCTCATTTTTTACATTTTTTTCAAATTTTGAGCTCTAGTTTCAGATTTTTGAACATAGCGCCCTTCAATACCTTGCGCAAAAGAAGCGCCTGTTTCTCCTCTACAAGACCTATATAGTCATATCCCGTGACACCCCCCATTATTTTTCTCTAGAACTCCTGGAATAGGCCAACCCTACCCCCATTTTTTGGACAATTTTTTCGAATTTTGAGCTCTAGTTTCAGATTTTTGAACATAGCGCCCTTCGATACCTAGCGCAAAAGAAGCGTCTGTTTCTCCTCTTCAAAACCTATATAGTCATACCCCGTGACACCCCTCATTATTTTTCTCTAGAAGTCCTAGAATAGGCCGACCCCCCTAATTTTTTGACATTTTTTTCAAATTTTGAGCCCTAGTTTCAGATTTTTGAACATAGCGCCCTTCGATACCTAGCGCAAAAGAAGCGCCTGTTTCTCCTCTACAAGACCTATATAGTCATTCCCCGTGACACCCCTCATTATTTTTCTCTAGAAGCCCTGGAATAGGCCGACCCCCCTAATTTTTTGACATTTTTTTCAAATTTTGAGTCCTAGTTTCAGATTTTTGAACATAGCGCCCTTCTATACCTAGCGCAACAGAAGCGCCTGTTTCTCCTCTAGAAGACCTATATAGTCATTCCCCGTGAAACTCCTCATTATTTTTCTCTAGAAGCCCTGGAATAGGCCGACCCCCTCATTTTTGACATTTTTTTCAAATTTTGAGCTCTAGTTTCATATTTTTGAACATAGCGCCCTTCAATACCTAGCGCAAAAGAAGCGCCTGTTTCTCCTCTACAAGACCTATATAGTCATATCCCGTGACACCCCCATTATTTTTCTCTAGAACTCCTGGAATAGGCCAACCCTACCCCCATTTTTTGGACAATTTTTTCGAATTTTGAGCTCTAGTTTCAGATTTTTGAACATAGCGCCCTTCGATACCTAGCGCAAAAGAAGCGTCTGTTTCTCCTCTTCAAAACCTATATAGTCATACCCCGTGACACCCCTCATTATTTTTCTCTAGAAGTCCTAGAATAGGCCGACCCCCCTAATTTTTTGACATTTTTTTCAAATTTTGAGCCCTAGTTTCAGATTTTTGAACATAGCGCCCTTCGATACCTAGCGCAAAAGAAGCGCCTGTTTCTCCTCTACAAGACCTATATAGTCATTCCCCGTGACACCCCTCATTATTTTTCTCTAGAAGCCCTGGAATAGGCCGACCCCCCTAATTTTTTGACATTTTTTTCAAATTTTGAGTCCTAGTTTCAGATTTTTGAACATAGCGCCCTTCTATACCTAGCGCAACAGAAGCGCCTGTTTCTCCTCTACAAGACCTATATAGTCATTCCCCGTGAAACTCCTCATTATTTTTCTCTAGAAGCCCTGGAATAGGCCGACCCCCTCATTTTTGACATTTTTTTCAAATTTTGAGCTCTAGTTTCATATTTTTGAACATAGCGCCCTTCAATACCTAGCGCAAAAGAAGCGCCTGTTTCTCCTCTACAAGACCTATATAGTCATATCCCGTGACACCCCCATTATTTTTCTCTAGAACTCCTGGAATAGGCCAACCCTACCCCCATTTTTTGGACAATTTTTTCGAATTTTGAGCTCTAGTTTCAGATTTTTGAACATAGCGCCCTTTGATACCTAGCGCAAAAGAAGCGCCTGTTTCTCCTCTTCAAAACCTATATAGTCATACCCCGTGACACCCCTCATTATTTTTCTCTAGAAGTCCTAGAATAGGCCGACCCCCCTAATTTTTTGACATTTTTTTCAAATTTTGAGCCCTAGTTTCAGATTTTTGAACATAGCGCCCTTCGATACCTAGCGCAAAAGAAGCACCTGTTTCTCCTCTACAAGACCTATATAGTCATTCCCCGTGACACCCCTCATTATTTTTCTCTAGAAGCCCTGGAATAGGCCGACCCCCCTAATTTTTTGACATTTTTTTCAAATTTTGAGCCCTAGTTTCAGATTTTTGAACATAGCGCCCTTCTATACCTAGCGCAACAGAAGCGCCTGTTTCTCCTCTACAAGACCTATATAGTCATTCCCCGTGAAACTCCTCATTATTTTTCTCTAGAAGCCCTGGAATAGGCCGACCCCCTCATTTTTGACATTTTTTTCAAATTTTGAGCTCTAGTTTCAGATTTTTGAACATAGCGCCCTTCAATACCTAGCGCAAAAGAAGCGCCTGTTTCTCCTCTACAAGACCTATATAGTCATATCCCGTGACACCCCCCATTACTTTTCTCTAGAACTCCTGGAATAGGCCAACCCTACCCCCATTTTTTGGACAATTTTTTCGAATTTTGAGCTCTAGTTTCAGATTTTTGAACATAGCGCCCCTCGATACCTAGCGCAAAAGAAGCGCCTGTTTCTCCTCTTCAAAACCTATATAGTCATACCCCGTGACACCCCTCATTATTTTTCTCTAGAAGTCCTAGAATAGGCCGACCCCCCTAATTTTTTGACATTTTTTTCAAATTTTGAGCCCTAGTTTCAGATTTTTGAACATAGCGCCCTTCGATACCTAGCGCAAAAGAAGCGCCTGTTTCTCCTCTACAAGACGTATATAGTCATTCCCCGTGACACCCCTCATTATTTTTCTCTAGAAGCCCTGGAATAGGCCGACCCCCCTAATTTTTTGACATTTTTTTCAAATTTTGAGCCCTAGTTTCAGATTTTTGAACATAAAAGGTGGTTTAATTTACAGGGTAGGACTACTTTTACATACGTTCTAAATTGAAGTGGGTGCATTGGTGGCCCTACACCTACAAATAATCCGTTGATAGATGCAGAGTTATTGTGGTACTGAATATTAGCCTAAAAAGTAATGCGACTTGTTAAATCAGTGGATTGGATAAAAACCATTTCAAAATTGAGTTAAAATTGCTATATTTTAACTGATTTTCTGCCTTTTTGAATACTTTTTTATTTAACGGCCGTTGTTGTCTTATTCTGTTTTTTGGTTTCTCGATATATCGCCTTATTGTTCGCTGGCTTATTGTTCGCTAGCTATTGTTCGCTAGCTTCTGCCTGGTTTTGTCATATCGTAGGATAACACTTTTGTCGGTGCCATGTCAAGTTTACTGTGACATTCTTAATTCTAGATTTGGAGATTGGATTGAAGATTCGGGTGTTTTGGTTGATGAACAATGTGGATTTCGTAGAAAGCGAAGCTGCCTAGATCAAATATATAGTCTGAACTCTATCATCAATGACCGTAAATTGTCACGTCTGTCAACTTTTGCCTGCTTTATTGACCTGAAGAAGGCGTTCGACAATGTGAATCGGGACTGTTTATGGTTTAAATTACAAACGTTTGGTGTTAACGGAAAAATCTTGAATGCTGTTAAATCTTTGTATGACAACACAACATGTTCTGTACGTGTTAACAACGTCTTTACGTCAATGTTTCCGGTTTCATGTGGTGTGAAACAAGGGTGTCACTTTTTGCTTTGTATATCAATGATTTAGCTACAGAAATTAAGTCTTTGAATAAGGGTATTGATATTGATAGTATAAATGTAAGCATCTTACTATATGCAGACGATATCGTCTTACTAGGTCCAAGTGAGGCAAGTTTACAATGTATGCTTGATTGTGTTAATGCATGGTGCCATAAATGGAGATTAAGTATTAATTGTAGTAAATCAAATGTCATACATTTTAGGCCTAGCTCTGTTGAACGTTCTACTTTCAATTTTTTCTGTGGAAGTCATAGTTTAGTATATGTAGATTCATACAAATACTTAGGCATTTGGTTCAGTGAACATGTAACATAGAATAAAACCGTCAAAGAACTCTCTAAATCTGCCAGCCGAGCTTTGAGCTGTTTGACTGTGAACTTTTACGCTTATGGTGGTATGACATATCAAGTGTTCACAAAACTGTATGAAAGTTTGGTACAACCAATATTGTTATATGGTGCATCGATATGGGGACTTACTGAAGATAGACTCATTAATAACGTACAAAATAGGGCTAGTAAAATATTCCTTGGAGTGACTAAATTGACTAGCAATACGGCAGTACAGGGTGATTTAGGATGGCTGTCATGTCATGCTAAACAAAGACTGGAAGTTTTGAGATTCTTTTATAAACTTGAAAATTCAGATAATTCTCGTACTTTCTATAAGATACATTTATGGTCGAAACGAAAACGTAGATCATGGAACTGTAATGTGATTAAGTTATTTCGAAACATGTCTGTAGAACACTTAATGCAGCCCGGAATTAGCAAAGAACTATTTTTTAAAGTGATTAAAAGTAAATTACGAATACTAGACGAACAGTTGTGGTTTACAAAACTTTGGAATGACATTTCGAATGTGAATGGAAACAAATTGAGGCTATATAGACGTTAACCTATAGCTGTACAATGTAACCTATGGGAATGCAACCCGAGTATAAATCCCAATAACCGAAAATTATACCATAGCTATCCATGGTATAATGTTCACAGTTATACCATGGTTTTGTTGTATAAGGAATGCAAAAGAAAAAAAGTCGAGACCTGGCCGCAGCCGCCTGAATTTTTTGATAGAAACAACAAAGTTAGTGTGGGGCCACTAAGCTAAACTGCCCGCTTTGCACCAGCTGAAATAAATGATTGCTTAGGTTGGGAATCGAACCCACATACACCAACTCTGTTGTCCTATATTTTAAATGAACCAAAATTCGCTCAGGACTAGAACAAACAAAAACGGTTTAAAAATATGTTGATTTTCGGTTATCAAATGGTAAACTTCCTGTAGGCTCCACTGTACAGCTACATTTACACGAATCACATCTAACCGTTTGTTTGGAAAGGCGGGTTAGTTTTTAGGGGATAATGGGGGGAGGCAAGGGAGTACGCCCCTTTTAAAAAACTTTAAATATGGTAAACAAATAACCTATTTTATTATATTTTCAAATGTTGGCTTGCTTTACCCCCACCCACACTTTAAAAGTGTTTGATCCACACCCGGTTTATTGTTGGCTTGCTTTACCCCCATCCCCACTTTAAAAGTGTTTGATCCACACCCGGTTTTATTAAACACTGCTGACATCTAGACTTTTAATGGGGCTATACTCCATGTTTGACCGTTAAAATTAGATAGCGTTTGTTTACTCTAAACAGGAATATATATATACTTTAGATATGCTGATCCCAGTTCTAAATGAGCGATTTTTTTTTTGTTTTTTTTTTCTTTAATTATATCGTTGCATGTCAATGAATTTCATCGAGAACATTTTGACATCCCATTTAATTAATGTACGCCATGGGCAAAAGGTGGATAGGAACTTTATCGGGACTCCGGGATCGGGTGTTTTTAAGCTCGGGATTTCGGGATTGACCCTTTCTGGATCCGGGATTTTTTTTTCGAATTTCGGGACATCTGGATTTTGAGTTTTAAGCCCGGCAGTTCGGGACTTCGTGTTTTAAAGCCCGGGATTGCGGGATCAAGACCCCTCCACCCTCCCTCATGGACTTCTGGTTTAAAGTTAAAAGTGGAATAATTCATACAACTCTCAGACAGATTCTTGTGAAAATCATTAATATAAAAAAATTAAAACATTTTGAAAGCAAATAATAAAATTCAAAAAACCTACCCTTTGCAGTTCAATTGTACGTAAGTTTGGGATTGCAGCAATCTTCCAAAATATCAGAAATCTGTACTAGAAAGTTCTTGTGTCCTTATCCAGAACATCTTTTCGTCACCAATGTAAAGATGCATCCGTCGCGGTCGAAAAATATTTTCAAACTGAATACCCGCTGTTTCTGAAGCCCGCGCTAGTTTTAAAAAGTAGGCGGAGCCTTAAGTGTAAGGTCCGAAAAGGGTTATTTCACAGATTCTTATTAAAACAATTTCGATGTAAATAAACAAAAATATATGAAATACACAATTTTTAACAGCGAAAGATACAATAGGTTAAAACAGATATTTCATATTTTTTGGAAAGTTTTGTGGTGTTTTGTAAATTATACCATAGTTTTTGTTGAAACCCCTCGGCAACCTCACTCGACTTCGTCTCGTGAGGTTAATGCCGAGGGTTTCAACAAAAGCTATGGTATAATTTACGAAACACCACAAAACTGTCCAAAAGATATGAAATATCTATAACTTATAAGAAGGACCTTCAACCTGAACACTATGTTACTAACGCAATGCCACGCCACTTACGAAGTAATTTATGTAACTTAGATGTGGAACTTTACCTCTGTTTGTCGAGACGGGTCGTTATACGAAACCACCAATACCGTTAGGAGAAAGAATTTGTCCATTTTGAAATAATGCTGTAGAAGATGAAATACACTTTTTGATTAATTGTGACATTTACAGTGACTTAAGGTTTAATTTGTTTCACAGAGCTATGGTCATGGATAATTCTTTTTGTACAAAGTCAGATTTTAATCAATTTGTATTTTTAATTCAAAATGCTGAATTACAATACGAGTTATCTATCTTGGTGCATTATATGATAAGAAGACGTCGCGCTCTGAAAAGTAATCTACAGTCTTAATTGTATATTTTCGTAAAAGTCAAAGTTATATTTAATTTATTTATTTTTTAATTCATGATTGTATATTTCTGTAAAAGTCAAAGTAACAGTTATTTTTTAATTATTTTGTTTTTTTAATTCATTTCAATCATATTCTTTTTATTGACTATTTTACTGAGAAGGTTTTAATAAAACAAGATTACTTCGTTTTATTCTTCGCAATCTGTTTGTATAACCTCTTTAAAATATATTCTTTTATCACATATCATTTTTTTTTTACGTCATACTTAATTTTGTCATATCTATTTTTAAAAGATATGTTTTTTGGGTGTTTTTTTTTTTTTAACTACTTATGTTAATATTTTTTGTTATGATGTGTAATATCCGGATAATTTTAAACATTTTGAACATTTTATTATGTTTTTATTTTGTATTTGTTAAATAGATATATATTTGTATATATAGTGTCTCATAAGCCTTTCTAGGCGGGGTATTTGTCTTATTTTATTATTTTGCAATGTATATTATATAAACTGTATAAACAATCTGTAGACAAGTATGTGACACTTTAATAAAATAAATTATTATTATTTTTTATAATAAAAATAATATATGATAAAGCTTATAAATAAGTTAACGAGTTTAAGTTGACGCATTATAAGCGGCTACATCTATGTGCAAACTGTTGAAAAATCATTATATTTTTAAACTATAAATGTCGTCGTAAGCTCGCGTGGTCACGTTTTTCAAACTTTTCTGGTTTATTAGGGTACCCAAAGATATTACAACTTTCATATCAGGTCATTTTCAACACGAAAAATGAATTATTGCTCTATGTGTTATTTGTTCAAACGATACTTAGCAAATTTAGTTCATGGGACAGAATATTACATTTGTTAACTATAAGATAGTGTCTCCCTTAGTTAAAAATTGTCCTCAGTACTGGGACATAAGTTCATTGATGTTGTATAAAAATATGTCACAAGGGAAATTTTTTTTCATGTAGTGTGGCTATTTTTTTCTGTCCCTAAAGGAGAGAAATAATTTAGCAATCATTGAAATGTTTTCATCAATTTGAAAATCATAATTGAAATTTAATCAAGACAACACAGATGTAAACAAAAATGGAAAAACAAAGGTCACAACAGAATATCTTTTCAAGGGACCCTTTTGAAGATCTATTTTGTACGCCTGATGAAGTAGAAACTCGCATGACTTAACAGGCTATTCATGTAGACAAAAAGATCGGTGTGCAATGAATCAAGGGTTGGGTAATAATAAAGTCACAAGATACAGATGTTCTGATCTTATGCGTTCATTACTTCCGCTGCATCCAGTATACGTATAATCTATGGTTTCAAACTCCCTCTTTGTGAATCTACATTTAAACAACATGTAATAAGAGCTTCACTCCAGACATATATTTGGATGTCTTTCCATATAGCAAAATACCCTGACATGTTCATCTTCAGTTCGGTGGGAAAAGAAAAATGGACGTTGACCTATAGTTGTTAATTTATTTGTCTTTTGGTCTCTTTAGGAGAGTTGTCTCATTGGCAGTCATACATGTACCACATCTTCTTTTTTTATATTGTTCCTGTCTATTTCGAAGGTCACATGTCATCCGAATTTCTGTAATATTCAGTTTGCACTTGTAAGAGGGAAATATCTGTGTCCAAATGGTTGCATTTGCTTCGAACTAAATCTATCATGTACATTTTTATACCCATGTCAGGCAAATGACATATTTTAAAATGTAAATACTCGTCTGGTTGCAGTTACAAACTTTGATGACAACATAGATGCCGATGTATAAGATTTCATTTTTCGGTTGATACCTTGATAATAATTTGTAGCAATCGAATGAAAATTAAGCTGTCCATAATATTTTCAATACAATAACCAGTTTTATTTGCTAATTGAAAATTAGGCGGAATAAAATAATTTAAGACAGCAGAGAAGATAATTCTGTTTAATTGGTTATTACTAACCTACTTAAATAAAAGAGTGAGCTATTATTACTGTAAATGTATAGTGTCTCTAGTCTGGTCAAAGGGTCAGGGAGTCCTACTTAATTAAACGATAAATTGTTGAAATTATATTACTTGTTTTCACGTGCAGAGAAATTTCTTTTATGACCAATGCAATTCAATTCAATTCAATGTTTTATTAAAGTCTCAACTCTCAACAAGTACAATCAATCTTTATACATTGTAAAATAACACTAAATAAAATGAGAGCCATTCTATACAGAATTATAAGAGACTATTAAAATGCATAGATAATAATAATACATAATATGAAATAAAATACTATGTACAATTTATAAAATTTCTACGTCTTTTTAAAATTAAATGAAGGTTTTGGCACACACACGAATCATATTTACATCTGAGAATAAAAACACTAACTTTTGATTATCATCTAAAGTAGTAAAATTATCATTAAAAGTTTCAGCAACATGATATAAATGGTTTCTAAAATCGTCATAAAGAGGACATCTTAATAAAACATGTGCTTCATCTTCAATAAAAACGTCACATATATGGCACACTCTATTTTCTAAAACAATATTTTCATATCTCCCTGTTTCAATTCTTAGGGGATCAACGCCACATCTAAATTTGGCGAAAGCACTTCTGTGACTGAAGGGTAAAGCTATTTTGCAGTATTCCTCCGGTTCAAATTTTTCCTTAAACAGTCTGTAAGTTCGTAGCTTATTGCCACCTCTACCCGATATAGATTTATCAGAATGCAAAACAGCATGCCAATTATTGACATGTTTTCTATGTAATTTTGACATAAATTTTTTTATAACATAGTTAGTGTCCATATTTTCAGGACACGATAAATGACTTAAATTTAGTTCACAGAAGGTTTTCTTTACTAAAAAAAATCCAGTTTTTAACACACTTATGCTAAATACTCATACTATCAGCCCACTTGTGAACTTTTGCATTTAACCGATTTGATGTTATTTAATCTACACCACAAACGAATAATACTTTTCCACTGCTTATCAAAAATAGGTGTTATACCTAAGTCTCCAGTAATTGTAGCATTTGGTGCATATTTTCCTACACCGAGAAAAAATCTACAAGCCCTATTATGAATGGAGTTGATACAAGAATATGATTTTACACCCCATATACCTGCTCCATATTCTATTATAGGACAAACCAAACTTTCATATGATTTTACAAATACATCGAAACAAACACCACCTAAAAGTTTACACTTGGCTATTACCAACCCTAAAGCCCTATTTGCTGAAGATGCAACGGCTTTTGCAGTAACAGTATAGTCTAAATGCTCGTTTAAAACCTCCATCTTGGATTGTAAAAAACAGAGAACCAAAGGTCCAGATTTTCTATCAAGTTAGCAAAATTTTATGCAGGAATGCAGATAATTAATGTGAATTTTCATTTAAAGAACCAATTTATAAGAATATAACTTATGAATATTAATATTTTTGCAAGTCTTGATTATTGTTGGTTGTTTTAATAATTTTTTTAAATTGGCATTTAAAGGGGAGGTAACTCTAAAACAGTACATTTTCTGAAGGATTCTACATGGAATTTTCCAATTTTGTATTTTAGCTGGAAAAAACGTACGGTGACCCTATCTTTTCTTTCGATATTCTCAAAGCATTTTCTGAAAACTATCTTTTCCTTAAGTATTTAACAATTCTATCATTTTGTTTAGTTTCTTATCACAATATGGTGTTTTTTCCTGTATAATCCATAAAAAAATTGTCATTTTTTTCACGTCCTGTAGCTCGAAAAAATGCGAGGTGACCTATCATTTTTATTATATTTTTCAACATATATCAATAGATACTACGTTTTGGCAAAGTATGAACAAATTCTATCATTTTTATTTTAGACTCCCATACCACCTTAACAGAAGTTGTAGCTCTTTTTCATCGTTTGCAACGTCATCAGCATATAATAAAAAACACAGTTTTTCATCACCTATTTCTATTCCGCAGTCAAAGGACTTAAGAAATGTAACTTAATCATTAATATACAAGTTGAAAAAAATGGGCGACAAGGGACATCCTTGTTTCAAGCCACAGTTAACATCAAACCAGTCTGTGAAATGACCGTTTATTCTTACAGAACATAAAACATTTGTATAAATTGACTTTATAGCAGAACAAAAAGTCTGTGCAACACCCATTTTATTTAATTTATACCACAAAATATCCCTTTGTATAGTGTCGTAAGCCTTTTTAAAATCAATAAAGACGCAAAAGGTTGATTTACGAAGTTTTTTTCTTACATCAATCAAATTAGTAAGAGTAGACAATTGGTCAATTGTACTACGTTGTTGCTGGAAACCAAATCTGCTCGTCCGCCAGTGCATTGTTATCATCTTCCCAATGAGCTAATCTATCGATCAGTATATTACAGTACAATTTGTACGACACTGCTGCAAGGGCGATCCCTCTATGACAAAGGGGGTCTCTCGCGTCTGACATGTTAGATTTAGGAATAGGATTAATAATAATTCTATTCCATAAATCAGGAACATTACCATATCTAAAACAAATATCAAATAAATGGTATAGAAATAGAGCTGAACTTTGGTTAAGAAAAACCTCACCCGGTAAGTTATCGATGCCAGCAGATTTACCTCTTTTTGTCTTTTCAATAACATGTACTGTATCTTGAAACGAAATGGGTTCCGTCAACAAAAAATCATTAAAAGTACTCGCTTCATTTAAACTGGTACAAGAATCAGAAACCCTAATCGAACTGTTTTGCTGATTAAGCAATTCTGAATATTCAGATTTCCATGCATGACCGGATATCATCTTTCTTATTGGTCAATGGCATTGCGGGTCAGCACGAGTTCACGTGAAAGTGCATTGTGGTCACTTCCTTTTATCATCAGCATTTGATGTGTTAACTTGTGATTCTTATCAAACAATTTGTTCAAAATTATATGTGATTTTGTTTTTTATTTTATGGATAATTTTGGACTGGAGTGATATCATTTTAGCTATTTCAGGTAAAATCGAACTATACTTTTATTTTTAAGCTATTCTAGCTATGCTTACATTTTGAACAAACGTACAGTTAATTTGTTTTAACTATCCTTTCATTCGGATAAAACTCACTATTTAGATTTATGCCAAACATGAGCAGATGGTCAAATTAATTTCTTTATCAAAGAGATATTGGGTCAATTTGATTTTCATGTGGGTGGCGACACTATGCGTTTGCGATCAAAATGTAATTATTTACCATTTATCTGATAATTAACCTGATTGTAATTTTACAAGTTACTGCATCCTTTACAGCATCATAATGTTTGAAGAACGTATATCCGCCTTATGTATTTGTAAGATACATGATTCGTTTAAATTTTACTACAATTAAAAATTGGATTATTGCATAACGATAATAATACCATACATGAAAGAATGCAAAGTTATACACTTATAATTTATATGATGTTATTAATGGTTTCATACATTTTAAGTACTCTTATATGAAAGAGCAAGACAGTTTAAGTATTAATGCTAAGCTTTTGTGTTACAAACCCATTTGACTTACTTGTTTGGGTAAGATTGGAGTTATTTCAATTGGTGCAGTGAGCTTGACTGCTTGTACTTATGACCTCTGTGTATGTGCTTTTGCATTACGTTTTATGCAGAGTTCTTTGTTTTATGCTATGTCACGAAACTCATGTTACTTTCGTAAATCTCGTCACGGCAGTTTGATTTGAGCTTAGTATCATAATTTTGCAAGTTAGCCTTATCGCTATAATTGTTAGTATTTTAATTTATGCTAGTGTACCTTGTTTGCAATTTCAATGTATCTTTTTTTGGGTCAGTATAGCCTGCTAAAACGTTTGTGATCTTCATTTCATACAATATATGTCTTTATTGTCGCCCTCCTCATGCTTTCTTTACACATTGTTCGAATGTCAATGGGATCATTCGGTAGGCTCGGTTTAACTTCCTGTATGTATACATGAATAATTCGTAATTCATGTTTTGATTTTAAATGTTGCCGTGCTTATTCATACTAATTATTCAAATTATATATATCACAGTGTGGGAACGGAACTGTACGGTGTTTTAATGTTTTGGTCATTCGGGAGACTGTCAAGCGGGGTTCCGACATTCGAGAGAATTTTCAGCTACGGAGAAATTAAGTGTTTTATATAATTACTATCTCTGGGCTCACTTTTAATGCATATGAGAAAAGTATTGCATCTGTCAATTATATTCAAACATTCCAGGGGTCAGAAAATATTCTAGAGGCAAGAAAACAGGGGAAAAAATGGAATAAAAGTAAGAGCTCCGACCCAAATTATGCAAATGATTGTCTTCATTCAGCTGAAAATCTGACTTTACAAGGTTTTTTTTAACAAAATTTTAAGTTGTATAATAAGAATTATTATATATTTTTCCATCATATACAACTTCACCATGTTTACACTAGAAAATAGTTCTAAATCTTTGAAAACAGAAGTCACTAAATATTTTTCACTGTACGGTCGCTCGTTGGTAAACAACTTTCGACTGTATTATCACTTGGAGCAGTTCTGTAATGTCGCCTGGGAGCAGAGTAATGATTTTGGCTACAGTATTCATGAGAAACCTCGCTTTTAGTACAAATGTGTATAGAAAACGGAAATTTACAAATCAAATATCTTTAAATAAAAACTCAGATTATATTTGATAGCCAATAGGATATTTATTAATATATACATTGACCTGATAAACTTCTTTATATATCTATATTAATATCATCAGTTGTAGTGTTCCTATAAATTATTGAATTGACTCCAAAGTAAGTAGTAATCGAGACGTCCTTATCATTAAAAATTTTACATTCACAGAATTGAGCACGGTCACACACGTAAGATCTATATTATTATTAACCAACTAGCTGACAAATACAAACACAAGATAAAAGAATGTACATTTTGGAATTTGTTTGTTTATTAATGGAGAAAACATAAAATAAACTTCGATTTATGTGTCTCTGATTTTGACTTTTACCGTTCAGTATTTATGGTTCATGAAAGATCATAAAATGGCGTTTCCATTCACTTTATTGCATTTACTCATGAACCATTCAATCTAAGCTTTTCAAATTTTAATATGTTGGTACTGATGACAAAATGGAGGTCAAATTTGATATTGACGATTTTCACTTTCACCATTCACCAGTAATGGTTCTTGTGATATTGCCAGGACACAAATAATTGTTAATAAATCCGGTTTGCTGTCTTTGTGACAGCCTCTTGTTCATATAATATGATATGTAGACTTGTTCCAAAATTTATCAATAAAAAGTAAACAGACAACCCGTCGATATGAAAACAAACAAAAAAAACCTCCCTTATTAACTTTAAACATGGTGTTTAATTTTTATCCCAATAATTTGCGGATTGCTTCCTACTGAGAGTGGTTATTGAAATCAAGCGCTGGAGATTAAAAAAAATCCAGAGCCATTAACTTTAAGTCCAGCGCTGCAGATTTCAAATCCATCCACTGCTAAAGATTTAAAAGCAATTGAGATACAAAGTCGTGCGCTGTGTAGATATAAAGTCGACCACTGGATTTGTTACACCCCGATCGCTTGAGCTGAAATTTTAAGATGTGGACTTTTGATCTTCAGCGCTCGACTTTAAATATTTGAATCTGTACGAACTCTTTTCACTAAAAGTCTTAAGTATTACATGCATCTTACATGTATATTCCTTAACAATTCAACTAAACTTTTTTGTCGTAAGATTAATTCTACACTTAATTATTGTCCAGTGACAATTAGTTCGTGCATAATCCGGCCGTAATATAGTCCGAGATTACTCTGACGTCCAACGGCTGTTTTGCCAGACAAGCTGGGACCTAATCTCGGACTAGCCGTAATATTAATAATATTAGTATATAAGCTGTCACAGAAAACAGAGGAAATCCTCGCTTTTTTTTTATATTGCGACCAAAGTTGAAATCAATTCCCAAAGCTTGAAAGTAAATTCATCATTTTTTTATATGGAAAATATTGGAATACTTGAAATAATTACTTTATTGACTGAATTTTGTGTGACGAGCTTATTATTCTTAATCGATATTTATTATGATGGGTGCTTTACGTTTTGGTTTTTGTCTTGTATACTGATTTTCGATTTATGTGTCTCTGGTATAGAAAAACTACGTGTGCGTTAGAATGGTGTACTCGATTGAAACTTAATTGGAAAACGAGGAGAAAAATTATGGTCACTCTTATTTATATATTTAATACATCAATATTGAGTGAAGAAATAGAAAACAATGAACTAAATATGCAATCTATTTTATTATTTTGCCCGAGTGATTGTACAGAAAGGCTCCGAGCGAGAATACAGCCGGCGAGCGAGTGATTGTACAGTCAATAATATCAACCAACATCAAGAAAATTGATTTATTTAATTTTCTACTGAAACAATCGTTATAGAACTTTCAGAATGGTTAGACTATATATCACCAAAGGATTAATTGTAAAAATTGGTGTAGTTATGAATATCCTTTTGAATTATCTTTTAACTTTTATTCGATGTTGATGACGAATTTTGAGCGATTTACTCGGAGCTCAACCGTTTGTTAGAAAACGTCTGGCTGTATATGTCGCTTACAGCATTTGATTGGTCTTTTATATTGTGTAGAATGTTTTCGTTACCAAATCTTTAAGCAGAAACTTAATATTATAATGTTTGCGTTAATCAAAACTTACATTCATCGACTTGTTATTTTTCGAATGTCGGAGCACCGCTTGACAGTCTCCCGAATGACCAAAATATTAAAACACCGTACAGTTCCGTTCCCACACTGTGTATATAAAACGACTTAATGGTTTATTCCAATGTTGTCTGAATGCTATGGTCTTTAGAGATAAATCCATCACAAACCAAATGGGGGGATCCATTCTTTTAGCCTTAGAGTAGATTTCACATCCACTCTTTCAGCCAGAGTGAATTTGTGGCAGGTTTTTCTCCCAACCTTAGCTATTCTTTGTCATTTATTCAATTGACATGATATTAGTTGATGTAATTTCGTAGTAATTATGTATTAATATTTCATATTAAATATGGACTTTTATGTCAAATGTTTTATTTGCAAAATGTATTTTTTGCATTTTATGATTTTGAATAAATGACCTTTTTTCGTCAGTTTAGATTTTATATCATATAGCAAATCAATCTCAGACTCTGGCTTGTGTATACGTAGTATGTTTATGGTATCTAGCTGTCTGTCTTAAAACCAGTTTTATTTGCTAATTGAAAATTAAGCGGAATAAAATAATTTAAGACAGAAGAGAAGATAATTCTGTTTAATTGGTTATTACTAACCGACTTAAATAAAAGAGTGAGCTATTATTACTGTAAATGTATAATGTTTCTAGTCTGGTCAAAGGGTCAGAGTGTCCTACTTCATTAAACGATAAATTGTTGAAATTAGATAACTTGTTTTCACGTGCAGAGAAATTTCTTTTATGACCAATGCATGACCGGATATCATCTTCCTTATTGGTCAATGGCATTGCGGGTTAGCACGAGTTCACGTGACAGTGCATTGTGGTCACTTCCTTTTATCATCAGCATTTGATGTGTTAACTTGTGATTCTTATCAAACAATTTGTTCAAAATTCCCACCCACATACCGCCCTTTATATTATCTTTTGAAGTAGATATGTATATATGTTTATTTATGGGGCAGAGTTTTTCTCCCCACCTTTGCTATTCTTTGTCATTTATTCAATTGACATGATATTAGTTGATGAAATTTCGTAGTAATTATGTATTAATATTTCATATTAAATATGGACTTTTATGTCAACTGTTTTATTTGCAAAATGTATTTTTTGCATTTTATGATTTTGAATAAATGACCTTTTTTCGTCAGTTTAGTTTTTATATCATATAGCAAATCAAGCTCAGACTCTGGCTTGTGTATATGTAGTATGTTTATGGTATCTAGCTGTCTGTCTTAAAAATAGAATATCTACTGAATTTTGAGATCGTGGGAAATATAGTCATCATCTATCTAGTAGGTAAATATATGTAAAAAAAAAAACACCACAAAAACCTGCCATATGATCTCTGACCTTAACCTGGTTGGTGGGATTTCAAACTAACAGCAGAAGCATAGAAAGTAGTAGCTAATACTAGATTCGATCATAATTTTTGATTTGCATTTTTTATTTCTTTCGTCGATTTTCGTGTTTTGCCGTGCTGGTGTCAGCTTGTCTTCATATTATAATTTTAATGTTCCTTTGGTACATCACGCTTTTTGTGTTTGCAATTGTTTATAAAATACATCGGTGTTGTACATAATCCCCTCTCCTCTCTTCTTTGAATACTTGTAAACATAATACATTGTAATAGCCACTTGTTACACATTCAGTGTTATGAATATGTAGGAAGGTGTGTTTCCATAACTTTAACCTACCCCTTTTTTCTCCGTTGGCAGTAATCTTTACTTTTGTAAAGCAAAGCTATACACAGAGCTTTATATGAAACCAAGATCGACGTTTTTGTTACACAAATGTCGAAAAAAATTAATAATATATACGCTTTCACACTCAACAACAGAAATATTTACCCTATAATTGACGAACACCTTACTATCAAAAGACGTAAAAGATACATTTTATTTTCGTCAAATTAATAAAGTTTAAGATATAGAAAACATCTTTAGATCTTACTTGTAACGAATTAAATATGAAAATTCAAATTCTGTGTTTAGGCACCCTTCTATTTTTTTAACAATGAAGATGCTACATGGGTTGGAATAATTGAAGCTGTAATTTGAATATTTTTATTATTCACAGGTGCTTGTTTACATGTTTAGTTGCCGATGGTTGATATATACACGGAATATTTTCTATTACGTCAAAAATTTTGCAGAGGCAAGATATTATATTAATTCAGAAATAATGAAATAAGATGATGTATAATCTAATGAAAAAAGAGGGGAATATTATTTACAAATTACGGCGTTTATTTTGAGTAGGAAAATAAATATTACGTTTTTGACAGCAGTCAGACTTCATCAGGTTTATTCTGTTTGATCTAGTTTACACTTGCCATTTTGGAGTCCTTTATAGCTTGTTGTTCGGAGTAAGTACTTTTACAGGCACTTTTTACACATTGTAACTAAGATTGAGAGTTCTTATTAACACTCATACCACATCTTCTTATTTGAACCAAAACAATACAATTATGAATAATATGTGAAGTTGTTTAGGGCCGACTATGATCCACCAAAACTCGTAAAGAGTGCAGCATAGTCTCTAACGACAGCTCTAACGATAGTCTCTGAACAATCACGTGACCGGAATTAACTCTACCAGGGTAATTGTTGTCAATATTTACTTCATATTTAATATTCCTTCGTTCATTCTGTTAGCGCTATTTTACCACGTTTCAATAGTTATAGATCCTGGACAAGGCCACCATACAACCAGCGTAAATTTTTAGTTAAGTCAGAAATTAAGGAAAGAACATGACATAAAACTGCCCTAGAGTGATGATTTTAACTAATATTATCACCTCTAGGAACACGAAGAACATATCAAGGACGTCCAACGTGAATTCAGGGCATGTTAACAACCGATAGTCTTCCTGATATAAGATACATTTTTAATTGAGATTTCATTCAGAATGAGATTTTAGTACCTACTACTTGTCATTCTGAAATGATGAATAACTAGTACAAGGAAATGCTGAATTTGTAGAATTGACTATTAGCAAATTAACATTATAGTTTTGTTTTATACATATGCAGGATAAAACATATATACACATTACTGTATACGTTTTATCCTGACTAATTATGTATTTAACACAATTATTGTTAATTTACTGGCAGTCCATTCTAAAAATTCAGCTTTTTCTTTAAAGGTTCAAAAGCAGTGGCGGATCCAGTAATTTTCATAAGTGGGGGCCCATTGACTGACCTTAGAGGGGGCCCGCTCCAGTCGTGCTTCAGTTCAATTATAAGCAACCAAATTTTTTCTCAAAAAATTGGGAGGCCCGGGCCCCTGCCCCCTATATGATACAAAGGTTACAAATGTATGAAACTTTAAATAAATATTGTCTGGCATATGTACATGAAGATGTGCAAAGTGACTTTAGATATCCTTAAATGGTAACAATAAAAATTGAAAAAAATTGAAACACGCTCCAAATTTATGAAAATTTACAGATATAAGTTGTGTAATTTATATATTAAAGTCATAAGAAACCTCAAATCGAAACAAATAATGCGTATGTTTTTTTTTATAACTCAATGGATGGTTTTCATTATAAAACTGATGTATACATTTACTTTTTTCTGAAGAAAATTATTCTTTAATCTATTCATATTTAGAAGAAGTTTACTTTTAAGTTTATTTTAATTGCTTCCTTCCAGGAAGCAATTCCCCCGTCATATTTTTCATATGCAAAGTGACCTCAGTGTGACCCATCTCGTAAACACCCGGTGATCACAATACACATGGATGTCCTTAAAATAAACTATTATCTGAATTTACATGTTAAACACGTGCTCAATTTCCATGCTTTTTGTTGATTTTTTGTCGATTGTTGACAAACAGGTGACAATCGTTAAACTTCGACTTCAAACACGAACTATAATTACCTGCCATTTTTTTCACTGACCGATTGAAAAAGAAATAGACGATTATACGAAATTTACACGAAAAAATTATAAATTTGTGCACAGAGAACTAAGTCTGATGTTTGTATGCATTGGTTCAAGAATTGGAAGAACTTTATTTTTCACCAATCACTTGTTGCTTTATCAGTCTATTGAAGGTGCGATACGATAAAAACTTTTCTTATATCAATGAGCGATATTGTCTTATATCAACGAGTTGCATTGTGGGAAATCTCAGACGGATGTTTACATTTTTATGAAGGATCGAAGATTTCTCGGTATAAAGTAATGATTCTTTTCTTAAACCAGGCTGACATTTAACAAGACATACGTCTGCTGTATAATTTCCATGAATTATTTTAAGTTATACCAAGCAAGATGTATTTAAACGAGAAAATTGAATTGTTGAATAAATGAGACATAAATGCACGATTTATTATTTGTAGATGTACAAATTTAATCAATGTCATGAAGCAAATTATGTGGAATGCAATCGAGATGAATTAGATTGTTGGATAAGCCAAAATCGCCTAAAAGTCAAAGATACTGCTACATTTTAAAATATCAATGCGATGTTTTTCTTATACATGTATCATAGCGATATTTTTTTAATATCAAAAATTTATGAATGCGATACTTTTCTAATATAACTGCTGTAGTTTTCTAATATAGAATTAATACGATGATACGTCACAATGCATGTCAAAAGAACCGCAAACATAATTCACAAACTTATTTCATGACCGGCTTAATGTTTGAGGATCAATATCACTAAAATTTCGTTTCTGTACCAAAATTAACGCTTACACGATCTTATCATTTTTAAAATGTTGCTTGACCCTATTGATATTTGAAAGTGTTAAACAACCTGTTCAGTCTATTGTTTTGCAATCGCATGCTTTAGCCAACAAATTCTATTTGAAGTGATGATGCAATGGCGGAATTTGAATGCGGTTGTAAATAGTCTACCGACATATTCGATTCTAATAAAGGTCCAGTGGCGGATCCGGAGGGGGGCGGGGGGTTGAAACCCCCTTTTTTGGCCGATCAATGCATTTTAATGGGGATATATGGTTGAACCCCCTTTATCCTGGGTTTGAAACCCACCTTTTAGAAACGGCTGAATCCGCCCTTGAGGTCACACTCCTATAGTCTATACACATGGGTAATATCGAAATAAAAAAAAATCATTACTTAAAAGAAAAAAAAACATTCATTCAAACAATCCATTTCAATACAGCAATGCATATTCAAATGGTAAAATAAATATTCCAAACAAATTAAAATGTACAAACGCTGTTGTCCTTTGAAGAAACCAACTGAGTAGCCTCAGACTATAAATTGAACAACTTCAGATCGAACGAAAATAAAAAATCTTGTGAAACAGAAACTGTATTTATTATCAACATGGACGCTTATTTACAAATTTAGCTATATATTTTGGACTTTGGATTATAGCTCTCCCTCTTTTATATAAGCTTTGGATTTCAAATATTTTGGCAACGAGCATCACTTCAAAGACACTGTATTGTCGAAATGCGTATCTAGTGCATGAAAATTGGGACCGTTAATGTTATTACTTCCACTGGGTCGATGTCTCTGCTGGTGGATTGTTAGTTCCCGGGGGTATCACCAGCCTAGTAGCCAGTTCCTTGGTACTGGTACTGGCATGTAAATACGGATTTTTTGTGTTATTTAAATTTTCTGTAGCAAATTTTTAGAAATTATTATAAATTATGGAATGTATCTCCCTCATGCAAAGCTCTGATTCCTTTCACGGATTTGGCTATACTTTTTGAACCTTTTGAATTATAGCTCTTCATCTTTTATATAAGCTTTGGATTTCAAATATTTTGGCTACGAGCATCGCTGAAGAGACGTGTATTGTCGAAATGCGCATCTGGTGCAGGAAAATTGGTACCGTTAATGTTTTTACATCGCAACAACAGCGAGGACATTCCGCTGTATTGTTGCCAGAGATTTGACCTTAGTTTTTGACTAGTAACCGATCGTATAAATACGCTTACATTTCTTAGTGCAAAATAACAATCCGTATCACTTGTTATAAATTCATTTCTACAATGAATGCTAAAAAAAATGTTTAGAAAACAAATAGATAAGATGTAAACGCCAAGCGCGCGTTTTGTCTACAAAAGACTCATCAGTGACGCTCGAATCCAAATGTGTATACATATTTTCTATATTTTAGAAATAATTCAGGGAAGCCATAGATTGTTGGAAATTTACACATGGATTGGGCCGTGATATTCGAATTTTATCCTGTTGATTTCTCCGAGCTCTTACAAGTGCATTACTTAGGAGATAACTGTATTGTATTTTAAGCTCCGACGGCATCAATTGGGGATTTGATGGTCGCAAATTAAGTTTACTGGCGACGCGTAAGCGGAGACAGTAAACGGGTATTTGCGACCATCAAATCCAAAATTGATGCCGTCGGAGCTGTAAATACAATATTGTTATCTCCATTCTAATGAAACTGACAGAAAACAACGTTAAAACATGTGTTTAAAATCTGTCATATGCCGTTTGCGCTTGCGCGTACGTCCCATAACATCAATTGTCAATTGATGCCATGTAAGACAGTGACGTTATCCAATCAAAATGAACGTTACAAGCGTTGTTGCATTAGAATTCTTTTTATTATGCATCCAAATAAGAATAATAGTTATTTTTTTTTTAATTGCACTTTTTAAAACAATAAAATCGGCAAAGGGTCTGCAAATAGGTTCCAATGCATGTAGATTTACGCGGAAAGTATATGGTACATAACAGCAATTATTATGTATACCTCTGAGTCTGCGCTAAGTATAGATCTATCGAGAATTTTGTCACAGTATTGTTTCCGAAAGCGACGTCATACTAGAATTATAAATTTAGATCTTTCAGTGCTGTTTATTTGGTATTTTTATTGACGTAAGCGTTCTTGTACCATCATAACTGTCGTTACCTTTAAAGCTTAAGAAGTGTACTAGTTTATATTGCACTGTACAAAAGATTCAGCACCCAAATGACGTTTTTGGAGGTCTGGAGAGCAGTTATTTATAAAGGGATATTTTAAAGATTTATAGATATAAGAAGATGGTGCATGAGTTCGAATGAGACAACTTTCCACAAAGTATAATGATTTGTTTCAAGTAAACCATTATAGATCAAAGTAGGGCCTTAAACACGGAGCCTTGGCTCACAGTAAGCACCACGCTATATAGGAACAAAAAAAATACTAGTGTTAAACCATTCAAACAGGAAAACCAACGGTCTAATTTGTATAAAAAAAGGAGATTCAAAAGTACAGGTCAGATTTTGTCGAATCAATCTGAACGAGAACAGTATGATTCATCTTTGTCACAAGCTAGTTTCATTTTTATCAATAAAGAAAGTCTTACATGCATTGCGAGCATATCAGATATATATTATTTCGGTGCGTTCATTATAAAATTGCTTAAAATTAATGTTATATAGTATGCGAACAATAATTTGATACTTAGCTATTTGATTATGATATTGTTTATTTAACCACATCGGTACTGGCAATTTTACATTTTGAAAATGGATGATTGAACCTGGTTTTATAGCGCTTAACCTCTCACGTGTATGACAGTCTCATCAAATTCTGTCATATTTACAACGTTGCGTAAACAAAACAGACATAATGGGTAAAATTGTAAAAATATGGGTACAACAGACAAATATTGATACTAATAAGTGCTAAAATTGATATAACAAAAACACCGCTATGATATTTTAAAAGTATCGCATTGATATTTTAAAAGTGTCGCATTGCTTATTTATGTATATAAGAAAAACACAGCACTTCAAATTTTACACGGACATAAACGTTAGCGTTTAGCTAACTTCTGAATGTATATTTAGACTCAATTGTTGTTTATATTTGAACAATAAGTTTAAAAGTTAGTATTTACTTAATTTTTCGTTGCCAAAAACAACATTTTCCGCATGAAATGTCTGCATGTTTACAATTGATATTAGACAATATCGCTCATTGATATAAGAAAAGTTTTTATCGATACGCTTCTTCCATAGACTGTTTATGTCTTTAAAGTTGAAGTCATCCCTCCGAAAATTCTACATACGCCATATTGATTTGGCTATTGGGCCTCTGTCACAGCTGATAACAAGAACATAAGCAACACAACGGGTGCCACATGTGGAGCAGTATCTGCTTACCCTTCCGGAACACATGGGATCACCCCTAGTTTTTGATGGGGTTCATGTTGCTTATTCTTTATTTTTCTATGTTATCGCATGTGTACTATTGTTTGTCTGTTTGTCTTTCATTTTTAGCCATGGCGTTGTCAGTTTATTTCCGATTTATGAGTTTGACTGTTCCTCTGGTATCTTTCGTCCCTCTTTCACCAGAATATGATATCATCGAATGGAATTAATCATTGTGTTTTTACTAACGAACAATACCCATGGAATAGAACTGCTTACATACACTTACATGCCTGAACATATTACCCAAGTTTTGCTCAGTCTATCTGTTATGTTTAGAAAACTTTTGTTTATATTCTGTGTATGTTAATTTAAAGCATTATGTGGTTACTTATTCTTGGATCATTATTTTTGGCGGCCTCATTAATAAGGTACAGCATATCTAGTATTTAAGGTATATGTCTTAGTAACAGTTGTCGACACATTCAGCTGTTTATTTGTTTTTACATTTGCTTTATGTCATCTACGTCAAAAAGCAGCAGGTAATTGTTCAAGTGGCGTAGCTAGGCAAAAATAAAAGGGACCAACCTGCAATATGACTTGTAGGAATGATCGTTTCGAATGAAAACCTTTTAGTCAATGAGATGTTAAAGCATACAATCTGTTACTGAACACGCAACCGTACGCGTATGTCCCCTCAGTTTAAGAGTATCTTTCGTTCCTCTTTAAGGAGGTAGATCTGGATTAAGGAATATAGTTATTAAAATCATCAGTACGTTTGTGTCAACTATTTTTATAAATATTTTCTAAGCTTCTATGTTGTATTGATTATTTTAAATCTGTTCCAGGTAAATGCTTAAAATACTTTGATGAAACTTGACTGGTACAAAAGCATGACTGATTTGAAGAATTATCTCACTGAATGAAGGTCTACTCCCTTATATTAAAGATATACAGCAAGAAGAGCTAAAGAGATGTGGATTACAGTTATCTTACTTCCATCTTTTTTCAGAGTAACATGTCAATTTTCATTTAGCTTAGTAGATATACTTTTCCAATTATAATAGATATTTAAAATTGAGAATGGAAATGGGGAATGTGTCAAAGAGACAACAACCCGACCAATTAAAAAAACAACAACAGAAGGTCACCAACAGGTCTTCGATGTAGCGAAATTCCCGCACCCGGAGGCGTCCTTATCATATGTTTGAATAGCAAGCATAAATGACATCAACACATACTCATCGGATACTTTCCATAGTCTTTAAAGTATAGCTGCCAAATACATGTTCACCCTTTGACTCAAATTCACATATTTGATTTATAACAATCTAAAATGTGTATCCAAATTACAAAAAAAGTCTTAAAATAACCTACATGTATCAGCAATGCCTCTGGACGCTATAAAATGTATCCGCATTTCGTGTGAATTTTTGACTAGATGTCATTTAATTAACCGTCGAGTTGATCACCGAAGACTGTTGATGGTCATTTAACCCGATACAAACAGAGATATACAAAGACAGCGAACACATGCAATTGGATTTTCGTAGTTCTGTTTGATTTCATTTTGAAGGTTATAAGTATGTTTATCATCTTTTTTATCTGTATAGAAAACACTTTTTTGTTGATCGAATCAGTCAACCATTTTATGTTCATCCTTGTTTAACTTTCAATGCTGACATTTCGTTTCCTTTTAACAGCTGAATACTTTGGTAACCCATTTCAGACTCAGGGGCTGAAATGAAGGTCAAATGAATACGGATTTAATGAGGTCGAATTATTCACTTGCAAGTGAATTATTCTTCAGCGTTGGTTCTAAGCTTATTTTGACAAAATTGAACCAAATTGACCGGAAAAAGCTAATTTGTATGTCACTATTTCACTTTCATTAATGATCAAAACAAAATAATAATCTTATTTTATTTTATATCTCGTAGCTAATACCCCTTTTAGTTCTATTACTGAAAAATGTTATAATGTCCCTTTTGTACAGCCAAGGAGCAACGGTTTCAGTCTAATGTTTCAACAAAAAAGCAATAAAAAAGAGTATCTGAAGTTTTCTTTTATTGATATAGAATAATTAACTAGTCCTCAAATAAAAGAGGGACGAAAGTTACCAGAGGGACAGTAACACTTATTGATAGAAAATAAACTGACAAAGCTATGCATAAAATAGTAAAAAGAGAAATAGACAAATAGTAGTTCACAAGACACAACATAGAAAACTGAAAACAGCAAATACTGGAGGTAATCTCAGGTGCTCCGGAATGGTAAGCAGATTCTGCTCCACATAAACATTTATTCTATAGTATCAAGTAGAAATGGTCAATATATATATATATATATATATACAACTCGTCTAAACATCAACCCAACAATGTAAGATCTGTAAATTTGCTTTCGCAAATTTTCGGTTCTTCCCTCGCCGGGATTCGAACCCATGCTACTGTGATATCGTGACACCATATATATATATTGTTTTAAATATTGACCCATACATTTTTTGATGAATTAAAAAACAATATTTTAAATATATACAAAAAAAATGGCTTCCAAATAAATTTCTGTAAAGCAATTATGTGCTTATAGCATTGAACTGTCATGAGAATCGTATAAAAAAAAGTAAAATAAAAAAGTATCGAGCTCTGAGGAAAATTCAGAACGGAAAGTACCTTATCAAATGGCAAAATAAAAAAGCTCAAACACTGCAAACCAATGGATAACAACAGTCATATTCCTGACTTGATAAAGTCATTTTCTTATGTAGAAAATGGTTGAATTAACCTGGTTTTATAGCTAGGAAAACCTCTCACTTGAATGACAGTCGCACTAAATTTGCATTACATTACATTACATTCCAACACAAACCGACATAATAGGTAAACATTTCCAAAATAGGAGCACTTAATTACGCTCTTGGTATCTTTCTTTTAATTGCTCTTAGTTATAGGGATTATTTTTTTAGTGACTTCTTCTATTTATAATCAACTGTACAATTATGATCATCAAGATTACTTTACTTTAAGAGACTTAAGTTGATTATTGTTATTTTTTCTGATATCGGATTTGGAATTATTTTAAAACTAGTTTAAAAGAGGGACGAACAAAGGCAACAGTAGTATACCGCTGTTCAAAACTCATAAATGCATGGACAAAAAACAAAATCGGGGTAACAAACTAAAACCGAAAGATACCAGAGGGACAGCCAAACTCATAAATCGAAAACAAACTGACAACGCCTGGCTAAAAAAGAAAGAAGACAAACAGACATTTTGTTAATGGCAGTAATTTTTTTCTCTTAATAATAATGCAAAAATGTTGATGACACGTTTTAGTACTTTCATGTGAATATGTACGTAAAGGACCAGCTGTCGTTCTTAATGAATGTTTTCATCGTATATCATATGATTTTCAAATTGCATTGTTGATATGTTTGATTTCCCTATCGATTGAGTAATCAAATGCTAATTACATCACCTTTATGTTACTATGGTGATGAAATTAGCCTTTTAAATGAATACTTTAAAAAGATATCAGCTTAACATCTAATAACCCTGTTCATGTGCAATTGATGATTTGTACTGTTATAAGTTTAAAATAATTCTATTTAAAAACATGATCTTTGTTCGTGTTGTTGTGTCGTTTACTCATTCATTGTAAATGTTTATAATTAGTGAAATCAATAATTCCTTAAATACATAATGTTTTGAAAACATCTGTTTAAGCTATAGATATTGCATATTTTAAGGGGTTTTTCTTGTCGTAGAACACACCAAGGGTTTCAGGATTGATCAAATGAAAGACTTATCCATCGCTTCAGATTTTGAAGATTGAAAGACCATCCGTAAAGCGGAGTCTAAGGTCATGTGTGCTATCACCAGGATCTACGTACCCTTCTGGAGCACCCGAGATCACCACTAGTTGTTGGTGCTATTCGTGTTGCATAGTCTTTATTTTTCTACGTTGTGTCATATGTACTTATATTTGACTGGTTTTTTTTTTTAAATTTTTAGCCATGGCGTTGTCAGTTTATTTTCGATTCATAAGTTTGACTGTCCCTCTGGAATTTTTCGCTCCTCTTCTATCAACGATTCTTCACGTCGTCCACACCATAACAAGACAACACCTTAACCAATTTTCAGTTGAATATAATTCTATAAGGTTCCAGGATTATAATTTTTAAAATACGCAAGACACGCATTTCGTCTACATAAGACTCATCAGTGAAGCTCAGATCAAAAGTAGTTATAAAACCGAAAAAGTACAAAGTTGAAGAGCATTGAGGACCCGAAATTCCAAAAGGTTGTGACATACACGGCTAGGTAATCTATTTCCGGTATATGATAATCCTTAGTTTTTCGAAGAATTTAGAAGTTTTTGTCAACACAACAGGAAATGTATTAAAATGACCATTTAATTGATATTCTTGTCAACACCGAAGTGCTGACTTCTGGGCTGGTGATACCCTCGGGGACGAAACGTCCACCTGCAGGGGCATCGACTTAGTGGTGTAAATAGTTATCAAAGGTACCAGGATTATAATTTAATACGCCAGATCGACGCACGTTTCGGTCTACATAAGACTCATCAGTGACGCTCACAGCAAAATAGTTATAAAGCCAAACGAGTACAAAGGTGAAGAGCATTGAGGACCCGAAATTTCAAAAGTTGCGCCAAATGCGTATAAGGTTATCTATTCCTGGGATAAGAAAATCCTTTGGTTTTCGGAAACTTTCAAGTTTTGTCAACAGGAAATTCATTAAAATGACAATATAATTGATATTCATATCAACACCGAAGTTCTACCTACTTGGCTGGTGATACCCTTGGAGACGAAACGCCCACCACTAGTTGCATAGACTTAGTGGTGAAACTGTTCCAAATCTGTATCATGTCAGTTAGTACCAGTGCCTGAACCCGCCGCCCTTACGAGTAGGCAACGAAAAGCGTGAACCGTCTCAACATGACATATGCCATGCCTGCAAGCGAATTTGTCAGTGGCGTAGTAGTATGTTTTGGTGATTTAATTGGAAGATGTGATATTGTCCTTCACGTAATTACAGTTAAAAACTAGAAACTTTTTGAAGTTAAGAAGATCTGTTTTCTGTTTTCTGTTTTCTTTAAAAAGATCCGGATCATTTGTTGAAAAAAAACCCGGACAATTGAAAACAATGAATTGTTTGATTAAATACAAGTTAATTGTGGTATATTGTTGCTCACAATTGTATAGTTTTCAAAATAAGAGGGGTAGTTATGAAAAAAAACCTATTATAAATACGAAATAGCAGCTGATTGACAATCTCACATGTTTTATCACTCGATCTACATCGAATAAAAAATGGACCGATTCACTCGAGAAACCAGGATAATAGTTTGACACTAAACCTACCATGAGAATGCTTTATTTGAAGAGCGGAAATGTAAGACACCACGAGATACGTTATCGTTAGCTTTTCAAAAACAGAATAGTTAAGATCCGAACGGACAAAGCATCAACCAATTCTTTATTTGGATTTCGTGAAAATATGAATTTTTTGCCAACCTTTTCCTCTATTAGAGAGTTGTTTCCAATTTGTAGTTAAATATGGATACCTTATTTTACCATATACTCTATGGGCATTAAAAACCAGTTCTTCATGATTGTGATTATACGGAACACCTATAGTCAGAGAGCCACCAGTCTTCGTTACACACAAAAAACGTGCTATTGCTATAATATCTCCCCATGGATTTAATGCGTCACCATATCTACCTAATCCCGAATGTTCTATAGAACTATACGTAACAATAGCATCAAACGTTCCCAAAGTATCATTTAAATAACGCATACGAAAATCAAACGGGACTATAGTTTTCACTTTTTGATGTTGGGATATGATACTACCATATTCCAATGTTAATACTTCTCGTGCACCTGCTTCTAGGACGCATGCCTCAACCCAAGGGATTTCTGATCCAATAACCATTACTCTACCGTTTTTAATATGTGGTGCGTGATTTAGTCCATCTCTCAGATCATTTGTGTCTGCAGTTCCGTAGGTACCATGTAAATTTCCTTGTTTCGCCATATTTATCCAGTCTTCAATCAATTTCTCAGACCACACTGATTGCCATGCTTTCTTACCCAAATATGGTGCACGATCAAAGTACCATTTTGTAACTGGAATCCGGTTATTCATGGTAAATTCATTGACCATATTTTTAGGAATTGTTTTGGGTGTATGCAGTAATCCATGTGCACGGTCTATATATTCGTTCCTAAATATTTTCCCACAGTTTACTGAAGATGTTATGTGATCAAAAAAAGGTCCTGGTGAACCTTTTCTTGTTGTATTGCATAGTTGGCCACAGTCCAGACGAATGCTATCAAAAGGGCTCAACGGTTTCTTAGGGTCCGAAATATATCTTATGGGTGTATTCTGTTTGTTGTTATACATATTTATGAGAAAAGTTGTTGAGTTGGCTATTGGCTGCACAAAGTATTTAGGGAAGACAGTACATGAAATAACAATAACAAATATCACAACACCAAACGGTTTCCTGTGCTTCATGCCCAACATTTTCTATAAAACACAATAAATGAATTAGAAAACATTGTAACCAGCAGCTGTTGTCACTGTATTAGAAAATAATTAGAAAGCATCTTTTCATATTAGGTGTTAAAATCTTTTCAATCCAATATGAAATCAATTTACTGTTTTTATTGTTTTGTGACACCGCCTTGTCTCAAAACAAAATATAATATGCACCACTGAAGAGAGACGGAATATACCCCCCCCCCCCCCCAAAAAAAAAAAAAAAAATTGATAAAAAAATAAATAACAAAATAAATAAAAAATAAATCATCAGTCGAAAATTAACTAACAACAAAAAAAGAAAATTACCAAAAGACAAACAAGAGTATACAAAACACAACTTAGAAAACAAGACTGCGCAATACGGAACCAGCTAAAACCCGGAATCGATCTCAGGTCATCGTACGGGTAAGCAGAGCTCCAAATGTAGCATCCGTGATGTTCATGAAAGTACAAAACCCGGTGAAGAATGGAATTTGGTAGGTCACAATCTGATAAAAATTGGAACATGATTGTGGCTATGAATATAGGAACATATCCGTCATAACTCGAAAGTAGTATATTAGTATCACGATCATAGACCACTTCAAAACAGAACGTAGAAAAAGCTAATCGCTAAATTAGTGAGACGGGTCTAGATCACTCATCTGCTGATATGGCACCTGCTGATTTTGCACCATTAACCTGCCAATTTTACCCCTACGTAGAACAACTAAAGTTGCTTCCCTTTGTACACTAACGGGTTGTAAATTAAAAATTAATGCCATGTTACTTTATTAATTAAGTTAAATAACAGCTAGCATTAGTTATGTAAGATTGCAGGAAAGTATGATTTAAAAAGTTTGTAAAATTTGAATTTACTTTTAAGAGTTTTGTCTTTTTTATAGTACATAAAATATTGATTTGGGAAACAATAAATTGTATTAATCTTGCAACGATAAAAAAACAAGTGAAATGAAATTATTTAAACTAAAAGGAGAAAATAGGTTATTTTTTTCTTAAAATTTTATTGTTTGGACACCACTAAAAGAAGTTTGCCACACAATTAATATAATTTTATCTATGATTTTATAATGAATGCAAAACTATGATTTGAGTAATTTACAAGATGTAAAAAGGGGGAGGATAGTCATTCTAAAATTTGACTTCGTTCACAGTGAACATGTTTATCATGATAAATGTAGGGTATCCTTACACTTTCAATGTAATCATGGTGTAAATGTATTTTATAATTTGTATCAATACATAATCATTATGCATTTTATTCACATATATTTTTATAGAGGAGCCTTGATATCACTAGTGTTAATTTGCCTTATCTTTTTTTCTTGTGTTCCAAGATTTTCTGTTTTAATTAGTAATTACTCATTTTTTCAATTATTCAACATAAACTGACTCTCAGTTTCGCTGTGGTGTTGTCCCAATGCGGGTGGAGACAGGACGCTATGAGAGTCTTCCAATAGATCAAAGAACTTGTTTTGTTTGTGACGATATAATTGAAACGGAAGAGCATGTATTGACTGTATGTCCGTTGTACGATGATCGTAGAGACAAACTGTATAAGATTTTAAACTTTGAAAACGAACATTTTAGTCTATTGCCGAATTCCTTGAATCTTTCATTTATTTTAGCGAGTGAAAATATTAATGTGATACAAAAATGTGTCAAAACCTGCAAACTTATTTTAGATCGTAGAAGACGGGAGTTTATACCTATAATTGATGTAAATATGTTTTAATATTTAACTTTTGTTTTATAATAGCTTTTTGGAAATTTGTAAATACTATAGTTCCTTTTTAATCCGTCTCTCATAATTCTTTTTAGAATGTCATTAATAATTTTAAGGTTTCCTTTTATAATGTGAATTGTGGTTACTATATTATTGATGGTGAGACGTTAATAAATTATTATTGTAATAATGTATTGTATACCCCCACAACACTAGCAGAAGAAGTATATTTAATTTACACTGATACAGTAATATCAAATTAATTGATTGTGGTTTGTTTTACGTTCAGCATCAAATATTTCATGCATTCTCATGATGATATCAAATCAATAATCATTAATACAACCGGAAGGTCTTTAATCGAAATCAATGTCGACTAATTTGAAATTACACTGGAAAATGAGGGTATATTTGATAAAGAAATTGAAATTTAGCCTTGCAACAGCCCACCTCCAGACCCTGCAAGGAGAAGTTCTTCCAAGGGCTATTAACGTACAGAGAGCCTGGCTCTTTATCTCATCACGAGACAAAGGATGCAAAATCTCCTTTCTGACTAGACGTGGCTGCGTATTTTATTCATCCAAAGAACGCCCAACATTCTCAGGGACTTTACTGTCGGTTCAAAGACAAAAGTGATCATATTTCTGCAGTTCCTGAGTCACTTTTGGGGTTTAACACAAATATAATCATTCTTTAAAATATTAAAAGGGATCTTACGGGACTTTGCTCTTATATCAGAATAAATTCAAATACAAATACAAATACTTTATTGGCACAAACACAATTACAATAATTGGTTTAAAAGAAGTCAAATTCACATTTCTATATACCAGATATTTATGTAGATAAGAACTTGTCACTTTCAGGACTTTTAAAGAATTACTATTAATGCAGCTTTTAATATTAAGCTGATTTTCACAACAACATGTAGGAAGTATATTTGATAAAATAGTTTTAAAGTTTATTCTGTAGTTAAATTATTTTTTTTCATATTTCAGTAAAAAGTGATTTTTATCTTCTACCTCACCCGATTTACATACATTACAAACTCGTTCATCGGTGCATGGGTAAACCTAAATGTCGCCCTTTTCAATAGCAAGATTATGTGCACTTAATCTTATTTTACACAGAGATGACCTTTCTAATTAATTACTTAGAACATTAACATAAAAACTACGCTGACTTGAATTATGAAATTGTTGATAAAGTTTTAGTTTGGATAAATCGTGCATTTTGATGATTAATCCTGTGTGCACTGATCAATTAATCGTTGTTTAATACTTGTTTAACATTGTTAAATATAGACAACTTCCCCCAGCTAGGTTTGAAAATCCTAGATTGTTTAAAATAGAATACATTTATTTGTGCACGGGTTCTTTTTTTCAGTTGCCAGAAAAAAATGGATACAAGTGTGTTTTAAGACCTAAACATATATTAAACAAGTTGCTTTCTTTAAAAAAAGAAAAGCAATACATGAACCTAAGACCGCTGACTGCCGGGTCATCAATGATCGTTGCTGAATTTGTGTTTACTTTTGAATTGAAATAATTGAATGTGAATAGAAGAAGCCAGTTGAAAGTATATATTTACAGCTTCTATTTGAATAGTTATTTTAAAGCTCGACTATTTTATTTATTACTTGGGAATGTTCATAATTTTCCCGATTATAACCCTTTGACAAATCCTAATTTCTACTAACCGGATGACTTATGCAAATTTCACAAACCTATCGCAATATAAATTTATGCACTCAGTTTGTTTTATAATCTGGAATTGTGGATGCATTCATTTTATCTATCATATCTTTATATTTTGTTTCCTAAATGAATGCCTATAAAATTCTCAACTCGTATTCGAAGCTGTCTTTACTCATGGCAGAAATTGTATGCGGTGAAACCTGTGGCATGCAATTGACTGGGACCTCTTATGAAGAGACTTATTTTGGTCTCATAAAACATCTCAAGGATTTCCTAACTTTTCTTAAATCAATTTAAACATTCTACAGGGAAACTCAGTTTTGCCGAAGAATTTTTTTATTCAGAAGTGTATGAATACACTTTCAAAAAAACCAATTTGTATAAAAAGTTATGTAGATATAAAAACAAGTACCAGAATTAAAATGATGTATGCCAGACACGAGTTAAGTCTACAAAAAACATCATTGACGATCGGATGAAAAAAGTTAAAAGGCTAAATATATTAAAAAGTTCAGGAATCTATTCTTAGCTTTTTGTAAAGGTCAAAGTTTATAATAGGACAGTGACTCAAAAAAGAAACAAAAGAGAAACAACTCGAGGTCAGAATACCATTAGTAATGATGACCGTGCTTGAAAGTCACATGTAAAACTCTTTCTGTCGTGTCCTGAATTTAAATAACGAAAACGAAAATAAGCTTACACGAGTGAATTTAATGGTATTGCATGCAAATAATCTTTGAGCGCACGAAATAGTAAATAGAAAGCATCTCACTGATACCCAGGAAAAGAATATGCATTTGTGTCATCACATATTTTCGAATTCGAATGTCAAACGGCCTACATTAAATGATTTGACTCCGGATTCATTGACATTTTATCCGGATTTTTTTAGAACGCAAACCGATAGTGTGCTTTTGAAATGTGATCTATAATGTGAATGATTCTAGACGTGTAGGATAGTTGTTCAACACAATGTATACAAATTTCAGAACCGTTCCATAGTACAAATATGTAGATGCTAAAAGGTTAAACTATTAAAACATACGAACACAAATTGAATTAAAATTTTATAATAAACTTACATTCCTGTTAGTACTTTTTTTTAAAATTCTTTTGAATATATATAATATCTATGAACACAAACGTCAAGTATTTACGAATGGACATTTTATTTATCGATTTTTTTAAATTCTAACATTCCACTATGTGAATATATTACTATACAAAATATAAGCAAAGACTTCTAAATCCATACTTAAACAGTATAAACTAATTAACATTATGGTTGTAATTAAATTTTGTTGTGATTATTGTAAACTATTTTTACGGTTGTTGTGAGCTGCAAGGATTTAAAATCATGCTTTATGAATTGAAAACACACAAGTATTTTATTCACGACCGTTTAAAATAAAAAAAAATAAAAAAAATTATCTTACTTTCCGTTTAATGGATATATTACAATACAAAAATAAAGATAATAAATAAAAAACATAAAAACTAAAATGGTATGAAATAATTTACGTAGAAATATAATGATTATTGTTAATAATCATTTTTTTGTAGGATGTAAGAATTTATTTAGATTCATTTTTTTTTTGTTTCCTTTACAAATGAATATTCAAAAATGCCAAAACAGAGTATCTCATCATATATAAAATACTTCATTTCTTAATTGCAGCTGTGAAAATATTCTGATTTCAATCATTGTTAGTTTCTAAAAGAAAACAAATACAGTATGTAATTTGTATATATTTCTTTGATACTGATTGAATTAAATACTTTTGATAAGAATACTATCTTTCTGTTTTCCGATCTAATATTAATATTTGAACCAGAATGTTCTCTCCCGTAAGGCTATGATGAAATACACAGTGATTCCCGTGGTTAAATCTTCAAACATAATTAGTTTACATGTTATCAAGACAACAGACAATACAACGTTATAATTGGCCCAGATACAAACGGTGTACAGTGGTCGTTTTAAAACAAATATAATTGCGTCGTCAAGGGCCATCAAATGACCATATCAAAGATGTAGATAACAATCTGTAAAAATTACCGATAACTTTCGAGACGTTCCGAGAATTTTATTCTGACTTCCGGCCGAGAGATATCGAGTGGCCCATAGACACATCCAAAACTCACCAATATATAAGCATGCACCCCTCAGGGGGTTCATGCAAAAAACTTAATAAATAAAATGAGATTTTTTACCACAACGGTAGCGTGCAAAGTTCGGCTCTACAATAAAGCAGCATTAATATTGCTTTGCCATGAACACCTAGAATTTCTTTTATGATTTCATATGGATTTTTTCCAAAATGGAATTGTCTCCCGAATTATCAAAAACACCACAAATCTCACTACAATACAGCAATATCGGACTTACTAATGAATCACATAATTTTTCTAAAAGTTTACAAGGATTATCCAATCAAATTGTTTTCTTAATCTTAAAACATGCTTTCCTAGCTTTTTCCATTGGTAAGGATAACGCTAAATTTAAGTTGCCATTACACTTTAACATTATTCCCAAGTAACAATATTAAATTGGGATAAAAGATGACACCATGATGTAGATGTGGTTAAATATTTTCTGCACAAGACATGATGAATATTTTGTAAAATTATACTAAATTCTTTCGGTATTTTTTTGTGAAAGATGAACCATATATATAAAAAGTGTCTCTTTTGGCCCTTTCTTTACTTCTAACTTCATCGACTGATATGACTTCTTCCTATAAACAATTCTGAAAGTGTCTCTATTGATCCTTTCTTTATTTATAACATCACCTGCTGATATGACCCCTTCATATAGACACCATAGAAAGTTTCCCTGTGGACCCTTTCTTTACTTATCACATCATCTTTTCATATGATCCCTTCGCGAAGACACCAAAGACAGTGTCTCTATTGACCCTTTATTTACTTAAAACATCACCTGCTGACATGATCCCTTCCTAAAGACACCATAGAAAGTGCCTCTATTGATCCTTTCTTTACTTATAACATTACCTGCTGATATGACCCCTTCACATAGACACCATAGAAAGTGTCTCTATTGATCCTTTCTTTACTTATAACATCACCAGCTGATATGACCCCTTCATATAGACACTTTAGAAAGTGTCTATTGATCCTTTCTTTGCTTATAACATCACCTGCTTATATGACCCCTTCCTATAGACATCTTAGACAGTGTCTCTATTGACCCTTTCTGTACTTCTAACATCACCTGCTGATATGACACCTTCTTATAGGCACTATAGACAGTGTCTCTATTGACCCTTTCTTTACTTAAAACATCCCCGGCTGATAAAACCCCTTTCTATAGACACCATAGAAAGTGTCTCTATTGATCCTTTCATTTCTTATAACATCACCTGCTGATATGACCCCTTCCTATAGACACCATAGAAAGTGTCTCTATTGATCCTTTCTTTACTTATAACATCACCTGATGATATGACCCCTTCCTATAGACACCATAGAAAGTGTCTCTATTGATCTTTTCTTTACTTAAAACATCACCTGCTGATATGACTGACCCCTTAATATAGACACGAAAGTGTCTCTATTGATCCTTTCTTTACTTATAACATCACCTGCTGATATGATCCCTTCCTAAAGACACCATAGAAAGTGTCTCTATTGATCCTTTCTTTACTTATAACATCACCTGCTGATATGACCCCTTCATTTAGACACCATAGAAAGTGTCTCTATTGATCCTTTCTTTACTTATAACACCACCTGCTGATATGACCCCTTTCTATAGACATCATATATTGATTGATTGCTGGTTGCTTAACGTCCAGTGGCAAATATTTCATGCCTATTCAGGACGAGTACAAGTTCACAATAAATACAATATGTAGGTCTTGTCACAATAGAGGCCATCTGGGATGATGGTCGGGGAAATTTGGACTGCCATTGGAAAATGAGGGTTAATTGGATAGGGACAGAAATTTTGCCTTGCAACAGGCCACCTACGGGCCCTCAAAGAGTTGTTGCAAGGGTTCTTAACGTGCAAAGAGCGTGGCACTCTCTTTACACGAGACATCGGATTAAACGTCCCCATTCTGACCGGACGTGACTGAGAACTTAATACATCCCGCACACCCAAACGGAAGCCCCACTTCGACAAGCGTTTTACTGTCGGTCGGGAGAAGACCAAGTGATCATATTTCTATTCCCCAGTCACCCTTGTGGGTAGACATCATAGAAAGTGTCTCTATTGATCCTTTATTTACTTATAACATCACCAGCTGATATGACCCCTTCCTATAGACACCATAGAAAGTGTCTCTATTGATCCCTTCTTTACTTATAACATCACCTGCTGATATGACCCCTTCTTAAAGACACCATAGAAAGTGTCTCTATTGATCCTTTCTTAACTTATAACATCACCTGCTGATATGACTCCTCGATATAGACAGCATAGAAAGTGTCTCTATTGATCCTTTCTTTACTTATAACATCACCTGCTGCTATGACCCCTCGATATAGACAACATAGAAAGTGTCTCTATTGATCCTTTCTTTACTTATAACATCACCTGCTGATATGACCCCTTCCTATAGACACCATAGAAAGTGTCTCTATTGATCCCTTCTTTACTTATAACATCACCTGCTGATATGACCCCTTCTTATAGGCACCATAGAAAGTGTCTCTATTCATCCTTTTTTTACTTATAACATCACCTGCTGATATGACTCCTCCATAAAAACAGCATAGAAAGTGTCTCTATTGATCCTTTCTTTACTTATAACATCACCTGCTAATGTGACCCCTTCCTATAGACATTATAGAAAGTGTCTCTATTGATCCTTTCTTTATCATATCAGGAGGTCATGTTATAAGAAAAGAAAGGATCAATAGAGACACTTTCTATGTTGTCTATAGGAAGGTGTCATATCAGCAGGTGATGTTATAAGTAAAGAAAGGATCAATATAGACACTTTCTATGATGTCTATATGAAGGGGTTATATCAGTAGGTGATGTTATAAGCAAAGAAAGGATCAATAGAGGCACTGTCTATGATGTCTATATCGAGGGTTCATATCAGCAGGTGGTGTTATAAGTAAACAATGGATCAATAGAGACACTTTCTATGATGTCTATAGGAAGGTGTCATATCAGCAGGTAATGTTATAAGTAAAGAAAGGATCAATAGAGACACTTTCTATAATGTCTTTATCGAGGGGTCATATCAGCAGGTGATGTTATAAGAAAAGAAAGGATCAATAGAGACACTTTCTAGGTTGTCTATAGGAAGGTGTCATATCAGCAGTTGATGTTATAAGTAAAGAAAGGACCTATAGAGACACTTTCTATGATGTCTATATGAAGGGGTTATATCAGCAGGTGATGTTATAAGTAAAGAAAGGATCAATAGAGACACTGTCTATGATGTCTATATCGAGGGGTCATATCAGCAGGTGGTGTTATAAGTAAAGAAAGGATCAATAGAGACACTTTCTATGATGTCTATAGGAAGGGGTCATATCAGCAGGTGATGTTATAAGTAAAGAAAGGGTCAATAGAGACACTTTCTATGGTGTCTATAGGAAGGGGTCATATCAGCAGGTGATGTTATAAGTAAAGAAAGGATCAATAGAGACACTTTCTATGGTGTCTATAGGAAGGGGTCATATCAGCAGGTGATGTTATAAGTAATGAAAGGATCAATAGAGACACTTTCTATGGTGTCTATAGAAAGGGGTTTTATCAGCCGGGGATGTTTTAAGTAAAGAAAGGGTCAATAGAGACACTGTCTATAGTGCCTATAAGAAGGTGTCATATCAGCAGGTGATGTTATAAACAAAGAAAGGATCAATAGGGACACTTTCTATGGTGTCTATAGGAAGGGGTCATATCAGCAGTTGATGTTATAAGTAAAGAAAGGGTCAACAGGGATACTTTCTATGGTGTCTATATGAAGGGGTCATATCAGCAGGTGATGTTATAAGTAAAAAAAGAATCAATAGAGACACTTTCTATGGTGTCTATAGGAAGGGGTCATATCAGCAGGTGATGTTATAAGTAAAGAAAGGATCAATAGAGACACTTTCTTTGATGTCTATAGGAAGGGATCATATCAGCAGGTGATGTTATAAGCAAAGAAAGGATCAATAGACACTTTCTATGGTGTCTATAGGAAGGGGTCATATCAGCAGGTGATGTTATAAGTAAAGAAAGGATCAATAGAGACACTTTCTATGGTGTCTATAGGAAGGGGTCATATCAGCAGGTGATGTTATAAGTAATGAAAGGATCAATAGAGACACTTTCTATGGTGTCTATAGAAAGGGGTTTTATCAGCCGGGGATGTTTTAAGTAAAGAAAGGGTCAATAGAGACACTGTCTATAGTGCCTATAAGAAGGTGTCATATCAGCAGGTGATGTTATAAACAAAGAAAGGATCAATAGGGACACTTTCTATGGTGTCTATAGGAAGGGGTCATATCAGCAGTTGATGTTATAAGTAAAGAAATGGTCAACAGGGATACTTTCTATGGTGTCTATATGAAGGGGTCATATCAGCAGGTGATGTTATAAGTAAAAAAAGAATCAATAGAGACACTTTCTATGGGGTCTATAGGAAGGTGTCATATCAGCAGGTGATGTTATAAGTAAAGAAAGGATCAATAGAGACACTTTCTTTGATGTCTATAGGAAGGGATCATATCAGCAGGTGATGTTATAAACAAAGAAAGGGTCAACAGGGACACTTTCTATGATGTCTATATCGAGGGGTCATATCAGCAGGTGATGTTATAAGTAAAGAAAGGATCAATAGAGACACTTTCTATGATGTCTATAGGAAGGGGTCATATCAGCAGGTGATGTTATAAACAAAGAAAGGATCAACAGGGACACTTTATATGATGTCTATATCGAGGGGTCATATCAGCAGGTGATGTTATAAGTAAAGAAAGGATCAATAGAGACACTTTCTATGATGTCTATAGGAAGGGGTCATATCAGCAGGTGATGTTATAAGTAATGAAAGGATCAATAGAGACACTTTCTATGATGTCTATATGAAGGGGTCATATCAGCAGGTGATGTTATAAGTAAAGAAAGGATCAACAGGGACACTTTCTATGGTGTCTATAGGAAGGGGTCATATCAGCAGGTGATGTTATAAACAAAGAAAAGATCAATAGGGACACTTTCTATGATGTCTTTATCGAGGGGTCATATCAGCAGGTGATGTTATAAACAAAGAAAGGATCAATAGGGACACTTTCTATGATGTCTATATCGAGGGGTCATATCAGCAGGTGATGTTATAAGTAAAGAAAATTTAAGGATCAATAGGGACACTTTCTATGATGTCTATATCGAGGGGTCATATCAGCAGGTGATGTTATAAGTAAAGAAAGGATCAATAGAGACACTTTCTATGGTGTCTATATTAAGGGGTTATATCAGCAGGTGATGTTATAAGTAAATAAAGGATCAACAGGGACACTTTCTATGGTGTCTATAGGAAGGTGTCATATCAGCAGGTGATGTTATAAACAAAGAAAGGATCAACAGGGACACTTTCTATGGTGTCTATAGGAGAGTGTAATATCAGGAGGTGGTGTTATAAATACAGGAAGGATTAATAGAGACACTTTATGTGTGCCTGTATGGAGTAATCCTAACAGCAAGTGATATAATGATTGAAGAAAGAGTCGATAGAGACACTTTATCCTGCAATCAATTCAGCCTTCTTTTGTACAAATAACAGGTATACAAATAATTTATTGCTTTATTTGTACATGTACAAATAAAGTCTCCTGTTACCCTTCTTCCATGGTGAGCAGGGGGTGATTGTGATTTTTCTTTTTCTGAACCAGTTCATTTTGGGTGATCTCATCGCGGTCCGCGTTTAAACTGTCGATCTCTTTGAAACATTAAAGATATGATTTACATTCGACAACGAAAGTTTCGAGTGTTGGGTTTAAATTTCAGGATAAAAAACAATATATGTATATTGTCGGAAAATATAAAATGTATTTGTACTCGCTACGAAACAGGAGAAAAGCTCGGCGGAGCCTCGCTTTTCGACCTGTTTCTAAAGCTATTATACAAATAAATTTTATATTTTCCGACAATGTACATATATTGTATATTAACATGGTGTCTATAGGAAGGGATCATATCAGCAGGTGATATTATAAGTAAGGAAAGGATAGACTCTATCCGGTTATTAGAGAAAATAATTAAATTGATATTCATCTCAAATGATGTACAGTATACTCATATCTTTCACAATATTGAAATATACAGCAATTTTCCACCAATTTATTTAAATAGCTATACATGTATACCGTATAGCGGGTTATTTTCGAGGGGTGTGAATTTACGCGGATAGAACAAAATCGCCAAAATAAATTCCGCCAATTTAAAAGTGTACATGCAAAGGTATTGATAAAAGTGTTGAATCCGCCAAAATAATAACCGCCAAAATATTTCGTAAATGGAAATCGCGAAATTTTACATCCGTGAAAATAACCCGCTATACGGTATGTTGCTTTGGAGAGGAACCAAGAATATATTTACAAAATTTCAAATGCAGTATTTTTCAGGAGGACATTTGTCATAAATTCGGTAAAAGGACAACAAGCATTCCTAAATTTGGGTTTGAAAGCGGGTTAAACACACGTCATTACCATATAACTTTGTAGGTTTAACTGCACGAGTTCTCGTTTAAAGTTTAAATATAAAATTATAATCTATGTAGACTTTTCATTTCTGTTGTCTTATTAGCAATCATATCGCTTCTTTTTTTATATATATATATCTGCTGCACAATCACGTAGCTTCTTTGATAACAGCCAAAAAATCTACAAAATCTAAATCAGACCCTATTTATATGCAATGGAAACAAGTATGATTATTTTGTATTCGGTTACATGCATGGTGCTTATCATAGTGGTCAGAGATGAGCACCTGTTACAGTTGTTAGCTAATGAAGACATTATTAATTACTTCAATGACATCTTTATTACATCTGTGTCTTGATATTTATAAAATTGGACATTAAATTGCATTTTATTTACATTTGATTGCTTTATTCTTGAGAAACTTAACAGATGATTAACCCTCAGTGAAGTTAACGTTGTCCCATCATGTTAAGACAATATATTACGCTTATTCGCCAATAGTTTTCCCTCTAATAAAATAACTGTTTTATAAAACGTATATATCCAATCCATACATCAGGGTGAAAAATTAAATAATAGTCCATGCGCGTATTATTTAGATATGATGTTAGTAAAATAATAATAAAGTGTGACCGTTTATTCATACAAAACGTTTTTGTAAAGAAATAGAAAAGATCCAAAATAGTTGAGACACCAACTGATAATCTATTCAGTATAAAAAAAAATTTAAATTAATGTCTCAACCAGACATGTCAAACGATATTTGAGATGTTAGTCAAAGAATGACAAAAATAAAAATGAATAGATAATATTAAATTCTATGCTATATGCAGCACTTTCCCATTTAAAAAAAGACATATACGAATTTTCCAATTATTGTTCACCCTCGTAAACATAAAGGATTCAGTTTTTATGTTTCTATAGCTGGGTAAAATGGCGTTCCGGCTAAAAGAAGGACCATCTCGCTCCTAATCTTTTATTTTAGCAGTCCGGCAAGATAGAAAAATAAACTCCAAACTAAATGCAATATAACATGCAAACATTAGCAATATATATAAGCACAAGCAATTAAAGGATTTTAAAAGAAGATTAATAGATGCCAAATTAGAAATAACCTTAGATTAAAAGAGTACATGTAATAAGTGTCCGACACGTATTTGTAAATTATAGTCCAAACTGTCACAGAGAATAAATAATAAACTAAATAGAGTGAATGCATACAAGACCTTCGTTCAAGATTATGACACATAATCCGTGTAAAACGCTTTTGCCTAAATTTACGACCATGTCTAGAATAATAAAATAAATGCAAAACCTAAATATACATTAACAACAATTGAATTAATAAAATGTTGTTTAAAAACTAATTTCACACGTCTGCACAGTCCAAATAGTCCGGTCATACATGTATTTCTACGGAAACTTGCGATTTGTGTTAATGTTTTGGTGTAAATTAAAAAAACCGCTAAAAAATAATTTTGACACAATGAAAGTATCATAACAAAGTACGCAAATCTACAGATATGATATAATAAATTACATTAAACAAACGATCATAGAAATAGAAATAGAACACTTTTACTGAATGAAAACATGGATAATAACTGCAAATTTGAGATTGTTCACATTTTTTTTGAATTAACTGATTTAGCAGTTGTAAAATTTAAGAATTTTCTGTATTATACACTGATTAGAATATAAAATTGAGAAATGATTGATGCAGGCTATACTTTATTGAAGTTTTAACATGGGTAGGCATTATATTCGTGATTCTTTTGCCCGAGCGAAAGTGAGGACTAAAATAACAAGAATATATGTTGTTTATTCTTTAGTTTTCTATGTTGTGTCAAGTGTATTATTGTTTGTCTGTTTGTACTTTTTCATTTTTAGCCATGGCGTTGTCAGTTTATTTTCGATTTATGAGTTTGAGTCTTGACTGTCCCTTTGGTATCTTTCGTCCCTCTTTTTTTAATAATGCCTACCCATGTTATAACTACAATAAAGTATAGCTTGCATCAATTATTTCGATTCTGAATAGGACAATTAAGGTAATTTCTATGTCCGATAAGTATAAGTGTAAAAGCGTTCGTGTAGGCTCTTCCATGAACCTCCCTTTTTTTGTTTGTAAAGAAGCAAACGGCTGGCACTGTGATTTTTCAGAGGGAGGAGTTTGAACAGCCAGCATGAACGGTTGTAGTATCTAGGCAGTCAAATATGTCAATTTCGGAATGCAACACATTACGGTCCTAATAAATGAATTAGTAACATCATGTGCACCATTTAAGAGTTTGAAAGTGTTTAAAAGTTACGGAAATATATTAAGTGCATGATAATTTTATAAATTCATTATTCTGAAGAGATCAATATACGCATGTGCAAACAAATTTGATTGGATTTAGAGCATCGGCATGGGTTTGTTCACAAAGCGAAAGAAGCACGTCATATTAGAATATAGTATGAAGTTATATTACTAATGCCTGTTTATCAAAGCAGTCTTATGACTATGATATGTCCGAAGGCCATCGTAGAACACATCAAACGTGTCGCAACCTAGAATATATCACAGGAATTTTCCTAAGTGAGGACACCAAAGGGACGGAAATTTAAATTACCAGGAATTATAACACTTAATTATCCCGTTTTTACGCAAAAACGTTATGTCCAACGTTTCATTTTGTGTGCAAAAGATCAGAGTTCCGTTTTTCCTATGGTATTTTTTCTCCGATCATCGTAAAACTTCACAAGAATATTGCTATTGTTATAGATATTCGCGTATTAAAGCAAAATCAATATCACTGAAACCGTTATCCGAAAAAAAATATTTTTGTAAACGGTCTGAAAAATGTCCAAGCATAACAAGGTTATACATAACAAGGTCGATACCTCTGCTGGTGGACTATCAGTCCCCGAGGGTATCATCAGCTCAGTAGTCAGTACTTCGGAACTGACATGATTTAACAAACTTTACTAAAATTGTCCGTTTATAAATTTTGAAATTATTAAGAAATTAAGGTTTCAACTCCCCCTTGGCTATTTATTTTTGGTATTTTTGACATATAGCTCTTTAAGACAACGGTTTCGGTACTTATACATCTTCGGATTTCAATGTTTGGCTTTGAGCGTTCCTGATGAAGGTAAATCCAGAAAAGCGACTTTCTGACGCAAGAAATAATTAAGCGGATTGTTTTCAATTATTTTATACAAGTTCGAGTTTGCTCATTTATACTGTAATATTAGAAAACCTTAGAGGAAACATATTTATTATATTTTGAAAGTTTTTTTCACTTTTCTTCTGGTTCATGATATTTTTTGCCGGAAACCATGCGTATAGTTTCTATTGCAATGACTTCAAAAAAAGTATAGCCATCTTGTCCCGACTTCCTGCCGAGAGATATCGAGTGGCCCATAGACACAATAAAAACTCGCCGATATATAAGCGAGAACCCCTCAAAGAAAACTTGCGAATAAGTAAGCGTGGTTCACGCAAAAATATTAAGACTAAGTACTCGCAATATGTTTTTTCCCCAAATACTTAAACTGAATACTATAAACGTTCTTTGTTGATATATATCTGGAAGCATTTTGTTTAATAATTAGCTTAAAATTGAAAGCAATGTAACGTAATTGAATTTAAAAAAAAATATACTGAAGAATTTTATTTTGTTCTTGTCTGTTATATAATTAAAGTACTGAAGTACTGAACATCGGATGACTGCATGTTAAAACAAATCACATCTCTATACCTGAAAGCGAGGTTGAAAACCAGATATATTTTTTTGGAGACAAGTTCGAGACATAAATGACAGGGAATTCAACCTCATCGTAATACGTATTATATTGTAGTGATACAAATCGGTATACTCTGGTTTCTTCTTATATATTAAATTTATATTTGTATATCATAGTTATTATCATGTATATAAAACTTTCATCCATTTGTATATCCTTCTATTCTACTATACTAATCATAGTGCAGTGCAAGTGCATGGTGGACACTCTTCTGTAATAATTCGATTTTATAATAGATTGGATTTGAGTAGGCATTCATATTTTTCCTCAAAACGTTCAATGTCCCATACAGAGTTATCGAGAGCAAGGACCGATAACTCTGCATGGGAGATTGCAAACGTTCTTGAGATATTCTTCCGCATGCGTTAACACACTTTTTCTGTGCGTGTGCATAGATATTAAAGATTTGTTACTTGTATATATATTTCTAACGACACAATATTTTCATATTCTTAATTTATGTTCTAAAAAAGTATTTTTTGGAGTATCCATTAAAAAAATGAAATTATAACAAGCGATAGGGAATGTTATTTTGCACTTGATAATGTCCGCGTATTTTTCATGTTTAATAGATCGGTTACAATCCCAACACGAAAGTTACGTAATGAAAATCTAGGCGACATCAATACACTGGAATGCCATCACGGTTAGTCAATGTAAAAATTATAACAACACGTTATAAATGTATTTGCTTCCAAGCGCATTTTATTAAATTACCGGGGCCCTTCGGGCTCCAAAGGTCCCAATGTGAGCTTATTTCATTACTTTGCATCCGTCGTCGTAAACTATTAAAACATCATATCCTCTGAAACTACTGGGCCAAATACTTTCAAACTTTAACTAAAATGTTACAGTTCCTTAGGGTATCTTGTTTATATAGTTTATCCGAAGTTTTGATCCATCGACAAACATGGCCGCAATGGCTAAAAATAGAACATAAGGTGAAATGCAGTTTTTGGCTTATATCTCAAAAACTAAAGCTTTTAGAGCAAATCTGACAAGGGTAGAATTGTTAAATTGGTCAAGATCTATCAGCCCATGAATTTTCAGACGTATCGAACAACCCTTTAATGAAATTTTGCTGTTCTTTGTTGTTTTCTTGACTATTATTATAGATATATATTAACTGTAAACAGCAATAATGTTCAGCAAAGTAAAATCTACAAAAAAGTTAAATGACCAATATTTTCAAATGACCCCTTAAGGACTTATTGTCCTTTAAAGACAAGTTTACAAAATTTGTTCATCAGGTTTGCTCACATTTAAAAATCTTCTGCTCTGAAACTATTGTGCCTAATGCTTCTTAACTTTAAAATATAAAAAAGAAGATGTGGTATGATTGCCAATGAATGAGACAACTGTCCACAAGAGACCAAAAACACAGAAATTAACAACTATGGGTCACCGTACGGCCTTCAACAATGAGCAAAGCCCATACCGCATAGTCAGCTATAAAAGGCCCCAATATGACAATGTAAAACAATTTCAAACGAGAAAACTAACGGTCTAATTTATATAAAAAATGAACGAAAAACAAACATGTAACACATAAACAAACAACAACCACTGAATTACAGGCTCCTGACTTGGGACAGGCAGATACATAAATCATGAATGTGCCGGGGCGGGGTTTAACATGTTAGTGGGATCCCAACCCTCCCCTAACCTGGGACAGTGGTATAACAGTACAACATAAGAACGAACTATAAAAATCAGTTGAAAAAGGCTTTACTCCTCAGATGGGAAAAAATATAAGTGGATGTGGAAAGAATGTTACTTTAGTAATTTACTTGATGAATTGTGTCTGAATATTTAGATCCATCAACAAACATGGCCACCAGGGCTAAAAATAGAACATACGTACGGGTCAAATGCAGTTTTTGGCTTATATCTCAGAAACTAATGCATCTAGAACAAATCTGACATGGGTAAATATGTTTTGTACGTCAAGATTTATCAGCCCTGTAATTTTCAGACATTGTTGGGTTGCTGCCACCAAATTGGTTATTTTAAGGAAATTTTGCAGTTTTTGGTTATTAACGTGAATATTATTGAAGATAAAGATAAACTGTAAACAGCAATAATGTTCAGCAAAATAAGATCTACAAAAAGTTTGACCACTTAAGGAGTTATTGTACTTTAAGGACAGTTTTTCACAAGTTGTATATGTTTTTTTAAATCTTCTCAAATGAATCTAGTATACATTTTGTATTTTATTTCCTTGTACGTCAAGAAACATAGACACTATGGCTAAAATGGAACATATGGGTACAATGCATGTATTAATTTGCTTTTGAAGAAAATATGATAGATGCAATGAACATTTAAATGGCATTTTAAGCCACTCATTAATATATATTGAAAAGCAAAAATATTCATTAATGAAAGATTTAAGCCAAAAAATAACATGAGCGATTCAGGCTCTTGAGAGCTTCTTGTTTATATAATGTGTAAGAACTGAACAAATTGAAAAGATATACGACCAAAGGTATAGGTGCTTGAGGACATGCAGGATCCTATCTTGAGCCCCATAGTCCCTTCCTTTTTTTTTTTATGAATCCCCGATTTCTATTTGAGACCATTAACGTTCGTCGATCATTCGATTCACTATAGTCTGTTCGACTTTTCTTATTAAAACAAATTTTAAATATTTTTGATAAACGTCAATAACCTGAGACATATAATATGTCTCTGATTAGACAATAATCCAACAACACAAACAAATCTACATACGTCCTAAAAAGATAGAAAGTCGCCTCGATTCTAGTTAGGTTGTGGAGTAATACATTTTTTGGGAAATGTTTTTTGTTATCATATCAGTGTTTCTTTTTTTAAATGCTTCTAATTATGATTAGTGAAGTGGTGTATCTTGTGTTTTTCTGAATTGGTGATTTTTCTTGCTTAATGAAAAGAAAACGTAAAAAAATCCCGATGGGAAAAAAAGTATCGACAACAACCAATACAAAAATATTGGAACGATACATAGAAACTTGGATACACTTTATTTTTATGTAAAAAATGACCAAACCCCACACTTTACAAAGTCTTTCTCGTCTGATTACAATCCTGACGAACATTGTTGGTATTAACGTCAGAAAAGCATTATCATATATGCTCTACTAGACTTTGATAATAATAAATACAAATTCAAAGTTGATGTGATAAAACTGGGGGAAAATCTGGATCCTACATGGATATACGATTCGAACAATGCTCTTTTCAAGTTAGCTGTAGTGAAGTCCTACGGTTTCTCAAAATTTAATTGTCCACAGAGCTTTGAATGTAACGCGCTTAATTCTTCTCTGAAAATTCAATCTTTTAGTCGTGGATTATTAAATCCCCGCTTTAAAAAAAGGGGGTATACTGTTTTACCTCTGTCTGTCCTTCCGTCAGTCCGTCAGTCCGTCAGTCAGTCCATCCGTCCCATGAATATTTTTCGTCGCATTTTTCTCAGGAACTACAATACAAGGATTTCTGAAATTTGGTGTCAGGGTTTATCTAAGTCAGCTATACCGTGTGATGCGTTTTCAGATTGATCACTTGACAACTTCCTGTTTACCGAACACTTGTATGATTTTACACATGATAGCCAAGTTGAAAATTTTCGTCACATTTTTCTCAGGAACTACAATACAAGGATTTCTGAAATTTGGTTTCAGGATTTATATAAGTCAGCTATACCGTGTGATGCGTTTTCAGATTCATCACTCGACAACTTCCTGTTTACCGAACACTTGCATATTTTTACACTGAGCAGTAGCTCGCAGTTTCACTTGTTTGTTTTTTTTTTATAATAGAAAGAATTGAAAATATCGTCACTCATTCAGCAAGCTGTTTTACTATAATTGAAAACAAATAAGAGGCAAAAGATATCATAGGGATATTCAAACTAAGAAGTCGAAAATTAACTGACAACACCGTGGAAAAAGAAAAAATGACCAACAAACAAAAGTACACAAAACACAAACATATAAAACTTAAGACTGATCAACACGAACCCCACAAAAAACTGAAGTTGTTCCGTATTTAGAGGGCATTTCTTTCTAACAAAAACGATAAAACGGTTCAGCGAGCACACGTTTATAGTTTCTAACATACGTTTGCAAAGTTTGCATAAACTTTGACAAACTATAAATTCGCGAAAAATGCGTCTACAGTTTCACTGTTGACAAGCGGATGATGGCAACTGTAGTTTTTGTCTGAATAGAACTTATCACCCAGTTAGTAAAATTGTATAAGATACCGTGAAAAAAAAACCTTACAAGTGTTATTTCTAAGTGGTCTTGATTTATTTTCGATTGCCTTCTTATTAGAATATTTGTGGATATCCAAGTGTGTATTTGTTGAACAATCTAGCTTTAGAGGCAGTTATTTCATTGTGCTTTAAATTCAAATAGAAAAAAAATGCTCCTGCTCTATCTATATGTTCATTATATTTTATCCTATTATTCTCTTATTTTCCCCCAATATTATTATCTATTCATTTTTGTCCATTCTGTCTTCTATTTCCAGTATTTTCTGTTATATCAACAACCCATCCAGACCTTCATGTATGTGTATGACAGGCACCATTGTTTGTCTAATTAGAACGAGGTTCACATTTTTGTCTTTAAGTTGTTGTTTACATATATATTATTCTCTATTGTTATCCTATTGTTTTTTATTCCCTTTTTTGTGTCCATTCTGTTGTCTTTGTCTATTATTCTCTAATATATAGAAACATCCCATCCAGAACTTCATTCATATATATGACAGGTCAGGCATCGTTATTGGCGAGTTATATGAAAAATTTTAAGAACGAAAATTAAATCTTATTCTTTTAGCTTATAGGTTATATATTATTTAAATCTAAAGGAGATACTACAAAGCCAATTAAAAAATACTTACATTTTCAAAGTATTTATTCAAATAAATTCCGACAAAACAATTTAAATTATTTTAAAATGAGAAGAAAATAGTTGTTAATTAGATCTGTTTGTGAAAATACACATTTGTGGATATATGTTATTAAGTTTAAAAATGGTTGTGGAAGAACACAATGTTTTTTTTGGCAATTAGTTAAATTATATCAATAATAGTTTTTCTCTGAAAAATTAAGACACTGTGCAAAGGGAGGCAAATCAAATTTTCCCAAAAAGGTGCCGTATCGCCAGCTGATGGTGCTATATCAGCAGGTGCTCAATCAGCAGGTGAGTGATCTAGACCTTACTGAAATTAGTTCACCCCAACTCAAAATCCACGATCTCGAATTATGTCAAATGAACACATCGTATTCATTTATTATACACATCAATTAAGTTTGCAGATGATTCGCTACTTAAAAGCCTAGTTGCCATTTTATGGACACATTGAAGAAGTTATTCATTCATACTGATAATGTGTATATCAATTGGAAAACAAAATATAATAAATTAGCAAAAGTAACATTTGGAAAACACCACTTGTATTTTAATAGCATATTTACCTTGAATTCATTTACTTCCAATAAAGTTTTGAAAACTTTTCTTTGTAAACCGATTTATATAACAACCCACCCAAGGATATATTGCGATTACGTATACATAATAACATCCAAATACACTAACACATACTTCTAGTATACTTTTGTATGTATATGCTATCATAAACAAGGATAATCACACGAAAACACAATATTTGATATTAGACATGTAAAAAAGAGAATTGAAGACTGCGCTATTGTTAGATAAAAATACCAATACGTTATTGAATTGAAGACTTTCTAAAATGCAAAAAAATTCTCGCAAAGAGGATTTATCTTTGCGGTGTTTTATAATGAATTATTACAGATTTTAAGAATTTTCTTATCCTAGGCATACATATTACCTTAGCCGTATTTGGCACAACGTTTTGGAATTTTGGGATTTCAATACTATTCAACTTTATACTTGTTATCACTTATTGATAGAATATAAACTGACAAAGCTATGCATAAAATAGAAAAAAGAGAAATAGACAAATAGTAGTTCACAAGACACAACATAGAAAACTAAAAACAACAAATACTGGAGGTAATCTCAGGTGCTCCGGAATGGTAAGCAGATTCTGCTCCACATAAACATTTATTCTATAGTAACAAGTAGAAATGATCAATATATATATATCTATTGTTTTAAATATTGACCCATACATTTTTTGATGAATTAAAAACAATATTTTAAATATATACAAAAAAAAATGGCTTCCAAATAAATTTCCGTAAAGCAATTATGTGCTTATAGCATTGAACTGTCATGAGAATCGTATAAAAAAAAGTAAAATAAAAAAGTATCGAGCTCTGAGGAAAATTCAGAACGGAAAGTACCTTATCAAATGGCAAAATTAAAAAGCTCAAACACAGCAAACGAATGGATTACAACAGTCATATTCCTGACTTGATAAAGTCATTTTCTTATGTAGAAAATGGTTGAATTAACCTGGTTTTATAGCTAGGTAAACGTCTCACTTGAATGACAGTCGCACTAAATTTGCATTACATTACATTACATTCCAACACAAACCGACATAATAGGTAAAAATTTCCAAAATAGGAGCACTTAATTACGCTCTTGGTATCTTTTCTTTTAATTTGCTCTTAGTTATAGGGATTATTTTTTTAGTGACTTCTTCTATTTATAATCAACTGTACAATTATGATCATCAAGATTACTTTACTTTAAGAGACTTAAGTTGATTATTGTTATTTTTTCTGATATCGGATTTGGAATTATTTTAAAACTAGTTTAAAAGAGGGACGAATAAAGGCAACAGTAGTATACCGCTGTTCAAAACTCATAAATGCATGGACAAAAAACAAAATCGGGGTAACAAACTAAAACCGAAAGATACCAGAGGGACAGCCAAACTCATAAATCGAAAACAAATTGACAACGCCTGGCTAAAAAAGAAAGAAGACAAACAGACATTTTGTTAATGGCAGTAATTTTTTTCTCTTAATAATAATGCAAAAATGTTGATGGCACGTTTTAGTACTTTCATGTGAATATGTACGTAAAGGACCAGCTGTCGTTCTTAATGAATGTTTTCATCGTATATCATATGATTTTCAAATTGCATTGTTGATATGTTTGATTTCCCTATCGATTGAGTAATCAAATGCTAATTACATCACCTTTATGTTACTATGGTGATGAAATTAGCCTTTAAATGAATACTTTAAAAATATATCAGCTTAACATTTAATAACCCTGTTCATGTTCAATTGATATTTGTACTGTTATAAGTTTAAACTAATTCTATTTAAAAACATGATCTTTGTTCGTGTTGTTGTCTCGTTTACTCATTCATTGTAAATGTTTAGTGAAATCAATAATTCCCTAAATACATAATGTTTTGAAAACATCTGTTTAAGCTATAGATAATGCATATTTTAAGGTTTTTTTTCTTGTCGTAGAACACACCAAGGGTTTCAGGATTGATCAAATGAAAGACTTATCCATCGCTTCAGATTTTGAAGATTGAAAGACCATCCGTAAAGCGGAGTCTAAGGTCATGTGTGCTATCACCAGGATCTACGTACCCTTCTGGAGCACCCGAGATCACCACTAGTTTTTGGTGCTATTCGTGTTGCATAGTCTTTATTTTTCTACGTTGTGTCATATGTACTTATATTTGACTGGTTTTTTTTTTTATTTTTAGCCATGGCGTTGTCAGTTTATTTTCGATTCATAAGTTTGACTGTCCCTCTGGAATTTTTCGCTCCTCTTCTATCAACGATTCTTCACGTCGTCCACACCATAACAAGACAACACCTTAACCAATTTTCAGTTGAATATAATTCTATAAGGTTCCAGGGTTATAATTTAATACGCAAGACACGCATTTCGTCTACATAAGACTCATCAGTGAAGCTCAGATCAAAAGTAGTTATAAAACCGAAAAAGTACAAAGTTGAAGAGCATTGAGGACCCGAAATTCCAAAAGGTTGTGACATACACGGCTAAGGTAATCTATTTCCGGTATAAGATAATCCTTAGTTTTTTCGAAGAATTTAGAAGTTTTTGTCAACACAACAGGAAATGTATTAAAATGACCATTTAATTGATATTCTTGTCAACACCGAAGTGCTGACTTCTGGGCAAGTGATACCCTCGGGGACGAAACGTCCACCTGCAGGGGCATCGACTTAGTGGTGTAAATAGTTATCAAAGGTACCAGGATTATAATTTAATACGCCAGATCGACGCACGTTTCGGTCTACATAAGACTCATTAGTGACGCTCACAGCAAAATAGTTATAAAGCCAAACAAGTACAAAGGTGAAGAGCATTGAGGACCCGAAATTTCAAAAGTTGCGCCAAATACGTATAAGGTTATCTATTCCTGGGATAAGAAAATCCTTTGGTTTTCGGAAACTTTCAAGTTTTGTCAACAGGAAATTTATTAAAATGACAATATAATTGATATTCATATCAACACCGAAGTTCTACCTACTTGGCTGGTGATACCCTTGGAGACGAAACGCCCACCACTAGTTGCATAGACTTAGTGAACTGTTCCAAATCTGTATCATGTCAGTTAGTACCAGTGCCTGAACCCGCCGCCCTTACGAGTAGGCAACGAAAAGCGTGAACCGTCTCAACATGACATATTCCATGCCTGCAAGCGAATTTGTCAGTGGCGTAGTAGTATGTTTTGGTGATTTAATTGGAAGATGTGATATTGTCCTTCACGTAATTACAGTTAAAAACTAGAAACTTTTTGAAGTTAAGAAGATCTGTTTTCTGTTTTCTGTTTTCTTTAAAAAGATCCGGATCATTTGTTGAAAAAAAACCCGGACAATTGAAAACAATGAATTGTTTGATTAAATACAAGTTAATTGTGGTATATTGTTGCTCACAATTGTATAGTTTTCAAAATAAGAGGGGTAGTTATGAAAAAAAACCTATTATAAATACGAAATAGCAGCTAATTGACAATCTCACATGTTTTATCACTCGATCTACATCGAATAAAAAATGGACCGATTCACTCGAGAAACCAGGATAATAGTTTGACACTAAACCTACCATGAGAATGCTTTATTTGAAGAGCGGAAATGTAAGACACCACGAGATACGTTATCGTTAGCTTTTCAAAAACAGAATAGTTAAGATCCGAACGGACAAAGCATCAACCAATTCTTTATTTGGATTTCGTGAAAATATGAATTTTTTGCCAACCTTTTCCTCTATTAGAGAGTTGTTTCCAATTTGTAGTTAAATATGGATACCTTATTTTACCATATACTCTATGGGCATTAAAAACCAGTTCTTCATGATTGTGATTATACGGAACACCTATAGTCAGAGAGCCACCAGTCTTCGTTACACACCAAGCACGTGCTATTGCTATAATATCTCCCCATGGATTTAATGCGTCACCATATCTACCTAATCCCGAATGTTCTATAGAACTATACGTAACAATAGCATCAAACGTTCCCAAAGTATCATTTAAATAACGCATACGAAAATCAAACGGGACTATAGTTTTCACTTTTGGATGTTGGGATATGATACTACCATATTCCAATGTTAATACTTCTCGTGCACCTGCTTCTAGGACGCATGCCTCAACCCAAGGGATTTCTGATCCAATAACCATTACTCTACCGTTTTTAATATGTGGTGCGTGATTTAGTCCATCTCTCAGATCATTTGTGTCTGCAGTTCCGTAGGTACCATGTAAATTTCCTTGTTTTGCCATATTTATCCAGTCTTCAATCAATTTCTCAGACCACACTGATTGCCATGCTTTCTTACCCAAATATGGTGCACGATCAAAGTACCATTTTGTAACTGGAATCCGGTTATTCATGGTAAATTCATTGATCATATTTTTAGGAATTGTTTTGGGTGTATGCAGTAATCCATGTGCACGGTCTATATATTCGTTCCTAAATATTTCCCCACAGTTTACTGAAGATGTTATGTGATCAAAAAAAGGTCCTGGTGAACCTTTTCTTGTTGTATTGCATAGTTGGCCACAGTCCAGACGAATGCTATCAAAAGGGCTCAACGGTTTCTTAGGGTCCGAAATATATCTTATGGGTGTATTCTGTTTGTTGTTATACATATTTATGAGAAAAGTTGTTGAGTTGGCTATTGGCTGCACAAAGTATTTAGGGAAGACAGTACATGAAATAACAATAACAAATATCACAACACCAAACGTTTTCCTGTGCTTCATGCCCAACATTTTCTAAAAAACACAATATATGAATTAGCAAACATTGTAGCCAGCAACTACTGTCACTGTATTAGAAAATAATTAGAAAGCATCTTTTCAAATTAGGTGTTAAAATCTTTTCAATCCAATATGAAATCTATACTGTTTTTATTGTTTTGTGATACCGCCTTGTCTCAAAACAAAATATAGTATGTACCACTGAAGAGAGACGAAAAATACCCCCCCCCCCCAAAAAAAAAAAAATTGATAAAAAAATAAATAAAAAATAAATAAAAAATAAATCATCAGTCGAAAATTAACTAACAACAAAAAAAGAAAATTACCAAAAGACAAACAAGAGTATACAAAACACAACTTAGAAAACAAGACTGATCAATACGGAACCAGCTAAAACCCGGAATCGATCTCAGGTCACCTTACGGGTAAGTAGAGCTCCACATGTAGCATCCGTGATGTTCATGAAAGTACAAAACCCGGTGACGAATGGAATTTGGTAGGTCACAATCTGATAAAAAAATTGGAACATGATTGTGGCTATGAAGACAGGAACATATCCGTCATAACTCGAAAGTAGTATATTAGTATCACGATCATAGACCACTTCAAAACAGAACGTAGAAAAAAGCTAATCGCTAAATTAGTTCACCCCAACTCAAAATCCCCGATCTCGAATTATTTCAAATGAACACATCGTATTCATTTATTATACACATCAATTAAGTTTGCAGATGATTCGCTACTTAAAAGCCTAGTTGTCATTTTATGGACACATTGAAGAAGTTATTCATTCATACTGATAATGTGTATATCAATCGGAAAACAAAATATAATAAATTAGCAAAAGTAACATTTGGAAAACACCACTTGCATTTTAATAGCATATTTACCTTGAATTCATTTACTTCCAATAAAGTTTTGAAAACTTTTCTTTGTAAACCGATTTATATAACAACCCACCCAAGGATATACAGCGATTACGTATACATAATAACATCCAAATATACTAACACAATCTTCTAGTATACTTTTGTATGTATATGCTATCATAAACAAGGATAATCACACGAAAACACAATATTTGATATTAGACGTGTAAAAAAGAGAATTGAAGACTGCGCTATTGTTAGATAAAAATACCGATACGTTATTGAATTGTAGACTTTCTAAAATGCAAAAAAAATCTCGCAAAGAGGATTTATTTTTGCGGTGTTTGATAATGAATTATTACAGATTTTAAGAATTTTCTTATCCTAGGCATACATATTACCTTAGCCGTATTTGGCACAACGTTTTGGAATGTTGGAATTTCAATACTGTTCAACTTTATACTTGTTTGCCTATATTGATCTGAGCGTGACTGGTGAGCTAGACACGTGCGTCTGGCGGATCAAATTATAAGCCTGGTATTCTTGAGAACTATTTATATAGAAAGTGAACAGTTTAAGTCTACTCCAAATGATAGGATGATTATGGGCAGTCTATATATTTATTTTCTATACCTTATATCAAAATTGATAAAAATGTACTGGCTAATAAAATATTACGTGGTATGAACTAATTATTGCAAATAAAAATTGGTAGGTGTTTTTCTCGCTAAATTCAGAGTATGATGATTTTGCAGAAGTGGTTTGTTTACAACCATAAAACTATTCAAGTTGTCTTTTTTATAAAGTTCGCCAAAAAATATCACATTCAAAATGATCACAATCAAATTATTTATGGTGTATTTTTTGAGAATGAAATCTTTACCGTGACATGCAGTATAAGAATTTGTCCTTTTCATTCCGCCATTTTGGTTTTCTTTGTGGATTCTGTTTTAAAAAAATTAGGAAAATTCATTCCACTAATAAGATGCATTTTAGTGCATCTTTTTACGTAAAACTTCACTATGAATTTTGTCACGATATGATAAAGACTTACATATGTTTGTTTTTGAAGTTATTATCAAGACGAACTTCAAGAAATATCTTTGAAACATGCTGTTAGTAATATTGTATACGTAATACAATAAAAATTATATTTGAGGTATAAAAATTGATCTTACCTTTCAACATTACACTATTGAAGATCCTCACGTTTTGTGTTAAAAGTTATGTACCATGTTTGGAAATGCTATTCTTAGTTAAATGAAATATTCACATAATCAATTTAATATGATATGATATAGATATGATTATGTTCGGTTGATTGCAATTCAAAAGTCACATTATGGATATTTTGTAGCATCTTGAAATACATGTATAACAATATATAGAAAATCACATGAAAATAGTCAAATACCCTTTTTGTCAATAAAAAGAAGAAAAAATCAATTTAACTTGCAAATGTAGATATGTATGAGCCTTTTTACGGATGTGCTTGGTCTTCCTACTTAAAACTCATAAAAGCGTCCCCTAAACTTGTAACCTTGAAAATCACCAATAAAATCACATTCAAAATAAACACAATTAAATAAACTATAACTTTTGATTGGACTATAAAATCTTTACCTTAATATTTTTATTAGGACTGTTCCTTGTTATTCCATCACTGTTGGTTTTCTATGAGTATATTTTATATAAAAATAATCGTTACCTTCCAGCAATATTCATGCAACTAATACGATGCTGTTCATGTCATCTTTTTACTTTACACGTTTATACTTTTTTGCCGCGAAATAACGAAAGGTCACATATGGTTTATTAGTAACGATCAGTAATGCACAGCACCTTATATATCATTCAAAGAATTGTTGTATAGTCAATACCATTTGTGGTAAATGAGTTAAACTGGCTCTTAGGGAACACTTCCAGTCAAAATTATTGCCCAATTATTATAATCATTGTTAAGGAAACCACACTTTTAAGTTTTGTCAAAACCGTGAAAATGATGTCATTTTGGTTAAATCTTCATGAAATATAAAATAAAGAAAGATAACCACGACGAATGTAAAAAGAATCATTTAACATAAAAACCAACTTCAAATAAGTAGACTATAAGTGGAATAATAAGTTTATTGTCCCCGAGACTCAGATGCAAACATAACCAACTAAGTTAGACATCAAGTGACATTTGTGATGTATACTAGACGCCATTTGGTATTATATTGCCCCATATAAAAACGCATAGGTACTTCAATAGAGTTTAATTTTTCTCATTAACTTGACCTGTTTGCTAACTTTTTGAAAATCGATGCTTGATATTCAAACATATTTTTATCAAACAATGTCGGTCAGTTTAATTTTTGATTAAATTCTGTCAAAGGGAAATCGTAAAAACATGCAATATTTCTCATTTTCCCGTTGACTCAATGCTAAATAACCGATTCCCAGGTCTACTTGTACAACAAAAAAAGAAATTCCGTAAATAAAAATAAAATCATTTAAGTATATTTAAACACATTTCTGCCTAAGAATACTACTTAAATAAACTCATCAAAGATACCAGGACTAAAGTTTATATATACGCCAGACGCGCGTTTTGTCTTCAAAAGACTCATCAGTGACTTTTGTTGCTACGTTCTGCACTAACGTCAACCCTAGACACAAGAGGTAAAAAGCGACACTGTTATTCCCATAGCATTCTCAAAATTAGTCAATCCCGTAGTTGCATTTGAAATTCCACGAAATATGATGGCGCTTGCTGTCACTTAGTTTCACCGAGGTCCAATAGTTGACTGGTTCAATAGTTCAACGCTTGTAATTTGATAAAGTGGTGATACTATTGTTATTGTATACTTATTTTATATAGAAAATAATGACTGAGGTATAATAAAATGTAATACTGTTAATTTTCGAGATTGTATGAGTTCTAAATCAACCAAATATTTGAAAATTCGCTAAGACACCATGATATACGTTATTGTTAGCTTTTCAAAAACAGAATACGTAAAATCCGAAAGGACAAAGCATAAACTAATTTTTTATTTGGATTTCGTGAAAACATGAATTCGTTGCCAACCTTTTCCTCTATAAAGTTGTTTCCAATTTGTGGTTAAATATGGATACCTTATTTTACCATATACTCTATCGGAATTGAAAACCAGTTTTTCATGATCGTGATTATACGGAATATCTATAGTCAGAGAACCACCATTTTTCGTAACACACCAAGCACGTGCAATTGCTATAATATCTCCCCATAGATTATCTTCCTTACCCCGAGTGTTCTATAGAACTATACGTAACAATAGCATCAAATGTTTCCAAAGTATCATTCAAATTACGCATACGAAAATCAAACGGGACGATAGTTTTCACTTTCGGATGATGGGATATGATACTACCATATTCCAATGTTAATACTTTGCGAGCGCCTGCTTCTAGGACGCATACCACAACCCAAGGGATTTCTGACCCAATAACCATTACTCTGCCATTTTTTTATATGTGGTGCGTGTTTTAATCCATCTCTCAGACGATTTGTGTCCGCAGTTCCGTAGGTACCGAATAACATTCCTTGTTTTGCCATAGTTATCCAGTCTGCAATCAATTTCTCAGACCACACTGATTGCATTGCTTTCTTACCCAAATATGGTGCACTATCAAAGTACCATTTTGTAACTGGAATCATCATATTTTTAGAAATTGTTTTGGATGTATGCAGTAATCCATGTGCACGGTCTATATATTAGTTCTAAAATGTTTTCCCACAGTTTACTGAAGATGTTATGTGATCAAATAATGGTCCTGGTGAACCTTTTCTAGTTGTATTACATATTGGCCCGAGAACACAGTTATTTCGTAGTGCATTTCTTCTAGACAATAAATTCAAATTAAAAAAAATCGCACCTGCTCTTTCTCAAATGATTTTTACAGTGTAGTGTACTACCAGTGAGACAAATAATATCAAAATCATAGAAACTTCTACCAGCTCTAATTCAAAATATTGAAAATTCTGTGTTAAGGGGGTTTAAAAGTCAGTTTCAGACGTGATAAAATTTGACCTTTTAGAACTGGACCAATTCACTACTTAACATAAAGATTCAGCACCCAAATTTTTTTGACATGTAATAACATCCCCCTACTTAATATTTCATGCATTTAATATCAAGAAATAAATTGGGAAAGTGTATCAAGTAAAACATGCAAGTTATACACTGTTTACACAAGGGACTATATTCGTGGACAACGAAAACCACAGGACGATTGATATCAAAAGGGCTCAACGATTTCCTAGGGTCCAGAATATATCTTATGGATGTATTTCGTTTGTTGTTATACATATTTATCAGAAAAGTTGTTGAGTTGGCTATTGGCTGCACAAAGTATTTAGGGAAGACAGTACATGAAATAACAATAACAAATATCACAACACCAAACGGTTTCCTCTGCTTCATATTCAACACTTTCTAAAAAACACAATAAATGAATTAGCAAACATTGTAACCAGCAGCTGTTGTCACTGTATTAGAAAATAATTAGAAAGCATCTTTTCAAATTAGGTGTTAAAATCTTTTCAATCCAATATGAAATCAACGTACTGTTTTTTTTTTATTGTACACCGACAAGACAAAGTAAAGCAATTCAAACTAGAAAACAAACGGTCTAATTTATGTACAAAAAAATAAATGAAAAACAATATAGACACGTACATATAAAATAAGGCGGGGTTAAACATGTTAGTGGAATCCAAATCCTCCACCTAAAGTGACATGAGTGCCAATGAGAACTCTCCACAGGAGATCAGATGACACAAACACTAACAACTATAGGTCATATACAGCTTTCAACAATGAGCAAAGTCAATACCGCATATATTCAGCAATAAAAGGCACTGAAATAACATTGTAAAACAATATTCAAACGAAAATATAATAGAACAAATTAATGTACAAAATATGAACGAAAACAAGTATGTAACACATAAATAAAGGCAACAGTAGTATACCGCTGTTCAAAACTCATAAATCCATGAACAAAAAACAAAATCGGGGTAACAAACTAAAACCGAGGGAAACGCATTAAATATAAGAGGAGAAAAACGACAACCATTGAATTATAAAAACGACAACCATTGAATTATAAAAAACGACAACCATTGAATTACAAGCTCCTGACTAACCACAGGCACATACATACCGAAAAAGGCGGGATTGAACATATAAGCGGGATCCCAACCTCAAGACAAAATCAAATTTGAAATTTTTTAGCGTCACTTTTACCGTTCAAGAGTTATCATGTCCCTTTAAAAACATAAGAAATGCTGACTTTTCCTTTTCCTTTCTCTCAAATAAGTCTGACTCAATCAAATGTTATGAACCTTATACGCAATTCGCATTACCCCATAAGACATATCTATCAAGTTCGATGTTGGGTCCCAATGGCGTCACTGTTCATGAGTTTTTAGATGTAAAAAGTTGTGGTACAAGTACCAATGAATCAAATGTCAACCCGGAGCCTTGAGATAGGAAAAATGCTAAATCTGTTGTTTCCGTATGTAACTTTAATTTGCCTCAACCAAATGTTTTGAAACTTATTCACAATGCTGATGGTCACAAAACAGTCAAAATTACGTGAATCCTGCATCTATATGTGGAAGTTTACTCATTGTTTTCACAAGCAGGGGCGGGCATCTGTGGTTAATAGACATATTCTACATTTATTTCAGTAATCGGTTTATTTACTTCCATTGAATTCTTCTGTTAATAGACTTAACTTGTACATTTTTTTTTCAGGATATCGGTGCAGTTTGGTTACAGACAGTGATATTTCAAGTTACATGTGACCAACATAACAATGTGTTTCACTAGATTGAGCTCTCTGTCTAAGTGTACTTTAAAGGTTCTTAGCATTGAGTTCAGTTTATTGATATGCGTATACCTTCTGTGTGAATTTTTAAGATGTTAAAGCAGACTGTCCATACCTACATGTTCATGAAATGAAATCTAAGGTAAAATTATTGAAACATTTTGCATTATCTATCACAACTGGCAGCACATGATGCTACTGAAGCAGTAAATTTTCTTACTTTATTTTCACGGAAATTAAAGGATTTAGTTTCATCTGAACCAAACATTCTTAAAAATTGAGAATGGAAATGTGGAATGTGTAAAAGAGACAGTAACATGTCAAAAATGCAGAAAGCAGTCAAAGGCCACTAATGGGTCTTCAACAAAGCGAGAAAATTCCTCGCCCAGAGGCGGGCTTCAGATGGCTCTTAACAAAATGTGTACCAGTTCAAACTCCAAATCATAAAAATTAACTTACATTAAAAACATACAAGACTAACAAAAAGCAGAGACTCCTGACTTTACGATAAGGTGATCATACCAAGAGACACACCCAATATGCAAAGGTCAAGAGTCAAAAATTCATAGTCATGCTAGTCAAATTGTTATTGTTATTATTTGTTCTTTCATAGTTTCATAAGTTAGAGTATCTATACTAATAAAATAAAGACCTCATTTGGTGTGTCGCTTCTCTTCCTTCTACAATAAATTTATCAGCATGCCTCTGTGTTCTTTATAGGTATAGTCGCATTTGTCATCTATTCTTATTCAGTTTGGGTAATTTTGGGAGGAAAACGAAAATAAAGGTGTCAGACCACCAATTAAAAATCCCTATCTGTTCAAACAAATCTTGCAATTTTTACAGCTATCTAAATATTTTACCTTAAGTTTAACTTCAAGAAAACCAGGTATATCCTGAATTGTACATGTATCACCTTTCTACATGCCAATTTCCACCAATGTTTAAAGTCTTATAATGAAATTTCTGATCTTGAAAACACAGGTACTACCAAAATAACTCCCGGTTTTCTGGAAATCTTAAATTGGTGTACTATGTAGCGCATATATCCTGAATTTTTAACGCAAACTCATAGACAAGTGAATTTTGACTCAAAATGGTCTAAATATATTTCCCTTTCACCAAAAGTTTCATTTCTGCAAATTCGTTGGTTAGTTTAAGTTAACAGTGACAGCAAAAGCACTATTTTGTGTCAGAGAAGGACTAGTCTAACATACGTTCTAAATTGGAGGGAGTAATTGGTGGTCTGACACTAAAAGCGTCCGGATATTGTGTCCGTCATTATACCAACTTTTAAGTCATACAAGACTTCCGGTTTAATTTGCACACCTCTTAGCAGATTTTTATGTCATTGTGTCCCAAGTTTTCAAGTACACTGTTTGAACCTTAAATATTTTTTTTATACTGATGAGTTTTGCAGTCACATTTGTAAGGCCACACTTAAAAGACATTTAAGGTAGAGTCAGTGAAACAAACCCCCTGCCCCTATGCTTCCCCTTTATTATATGTTTATGATTGGATCATTAGTAGCAGTAGCCTTTCTATACATCATATTATTATAAGTCTAATTAGTTACTGAGTTAGGCTAAGGTTTAGTTTTAAAAAAGTTTTTTCTGAGATAAAGATACAAGTGTAAATGTGTCTCTCAAACACTGATTTTGGGGATGAGCAGGGTGCATTGATCACCCTCTCTAGTGGGGACAATTTGGTGGTCTATTAAGGGAATCACACAGACATGACTGGAGCATAGGGGCTGGATTACAGATCAGACAAATAGCCAAAATGCAATAAATCGTCTGCAGTAGGGCCAGGGGAATACGTTTTTTAAATGGATGGAGACGATTTAATATAGCTCATCTGTATGTTTTCATGTGTAACAAAAGAATAAACTTCAAATGCATATTTCGTTGCGTGTAACCCCCTCCCCTTTTTTATAATCGCCTATTGCCGTCTTTGTACAATGTCTAAAGCTAATTCAGTATTCAAAGTATTGATTTTCTCATTTTTGTATTGTCTCTGTTCTAGTGATATATGTACTACATTATTTAAGAACTTCTGATATTTTTTTGTTTTCCGCTATCTGCAAGTTCTGTGAGATAATCGCGCCAATGACGTGATCTCGGATCGTTTGTTGAAAAAAACCAAGAAGGTTTCACAGTTGCTCTCAGAAAAACCCGGACAATTGAAAACACTGAAGTGTTTGATTAAATACAGGTTAATTGTGGTTCATTATTGCTAAAAATGGTATAGTTTTCAAAATAAGAGGGCTAGTTATGAAAAAAAAACCTATTATAAATACAAAATAGCAGCTAATTGACAATTTCACATGTTTTATCACTCGATCTACATCGGAAAAAAAATGAACCGATTCACTCGAGAAACCAGGATAATAGTTGGACACTAAACCTACCATCCATGAGAATGTTTTATCTAAAGAGCGGAAATGCAAGACACCATGAGATACGTTATCGTTAGCTTTTCAAAAGCAGAATAGTTAAGATCCGAACGGACAAAGCATCAACTAATTCTTTATTTGGATTTCGTAAAAACATGAGTTTGTTGCCAAAAACCTTTTCCTCTATAGAGTTGTTTCCAATTTGTAGTTAAATATGGATACCTTATTTTACCATATACTCTATGGGCATTAAAAACCAGTTCTTCATGATCGTGATTATACGGAATACCTATAGTCAGAGAGCCACCAGTCTTCGTTACACACCAAGCACGTGCTATTGCTATAATATCTCCCCATGGATTTAATGCGTCACCATATCTACCTAATCCCGAATGTTCTATAGAACTATACGTAACAATAGCATCAAATGTTCCCAAAGTATCATTTAAATAACGCATACGAAAATCAAACGGGACTATTGTTTTCACTTTTGGATGTTGCGAGATGATACTACCATATTCCAATGTTAATACTTCTCGTGCACCTGCTTCTAGGACGCATGCCTCAACCCAAGGGATTTCTGATCCAATTACCATTACTCTGCCGTTCTTAATATGTGGTGCGTGTTTTAGTCCATCTCTCAGACTATTTGTGTTTGCAGTTCCGTAGGTACCAGATAACTTTCCTTGTTTTGCCATAGTTATCCAGTCTTCAATCAATTTCTCAGACCACACTGGTTTCATTGCTTTTTTACCCAAATATGGTGCACTATCAAAGTACCAATATCTAACTGGAATCCGGTTATTCATGGTAAATTCATTCACCATATTTTTCGGAATCGTTTTGGGTGTATGCAGTAATCCATGTGCACGGTCTATATATTCGTTCCTAAATATTTCCCCACAGTTTACTGAAGATGTTATGTGATCAAAAAAAGGTCCTGGTGAACCTTTTCTGGTTGTATTGCATAGTTGGCCACAGTCCAGACGGATGATATCAAAAGGGCTCAACGGTTTCTTAGGGTCCAGAATATATCTTATGGACGTATGCCGTTTGTTATTATACATATTTATGAGAAAAGTTGTTGAGTTGGCTATTGGCTGCTCAAAATATTTAGGGATGACAGTACATGAAATAACAATAACAAATATCACAACACCAAATGGTTTCCTGTGCTTCATACCCAACATTTCCTAAAAACACAATAAATATATTAGCAAACATTGTAGCCAGCAGCTTTTGTCATTGTATTAAAAAATAGTTAGAAAGCATCTTTTCAAATTAGGTGTTAAAAATCTTTTCATTCCAATATTAAATCAGTGTACTGGTTTTTTTTGTGACACTGCCTGGTCTAAAAAAAATAGTGTATGTATCACGGAAGAGAGGCGAAATATACCCCTTCCCCCAAAAAAAAAATAATTTAAAAAAAAAATAATTAAATAATAAAAAATAAATCATCAGTCGAAAATTAACTAACAACATAGTAAAAAAAGAAAATTAACAAAAGACAAACAACAGTATACAAAACACAACTTAGAAAACAAGACTGAGCAAAACGGAACCAGCCAAAACCCGCAATCGATCTCAGGTCATCGTACGGGTAAGCAGTGCTCCACATGTAGCATACGTGATGTTCTTGAAAATACAAAACCCGGTGACGAATGAAATTCGGTAGGTCACATTCTGAGAAAAATTGGAACATGATTGTGGTTATGAAGATCGGAACATATCCGTCATAACTCGAAAGTAGTATATTAGTATCACGATCATAGATCACTTCAAAACAGAACGTAGAAAAAAGCTAATCGCTAAATTAGTTCACCCAAACCCAAAATCCCCGATCTCTAATTTTGTCAAATGAACACATCATATTCATTTATTATACACATCAGTTAAGTTTGCAGATGATTTACTACTTAAAAGCTTAGTTGTCATTTTATGGACTTATTGAAGAAGTTATTCATTCATACTGATAATGTGAATATCAGTTGGAAAACAAAATGTAATAAAGTAGCAAAAGTAACATTTGGAAAAACACCACATATATTTTAATAGCATATTTACCTTGAATTCTTTTACTTCCAATAAAGTTTTGAAAACGTGTAAACCGATTTCTATAACAACCCACCCAAGGATATATAGCGATTACGTATACATAATAACATCCAAATGTACTAACGTGGGACAACACATACTTCTAATATACTCTTGTATGCTATCATAAACAAGGATAACACTTGTAATATTTGATATTAGACGTGTTAAAAAAGAGAATTGAAGACTGCGCTATTGTTTAATTTAAATACCGATACTTTATTTAAGGTAGCACTACAGTCTAACAATGATTTTTTGATCATATTTTTTCTCTCACATAATTCTGAAGTAAGTATCATTCTGCACAATTTGTAAAAATCCCAAAGTCATTATCATATCACACCAGGGAGTAAATTGATAATGAATTTATGTAAATAAAAGCACATGGTAAATAATCTAAATATATAGGCATTTGGGAGGGGCTAATATGTCAATTATCTGTTGATACCAGTGTCCAGCTGTTAACCCCTGACCACAAGATAAATAATGTAGTCTTATCTCATTGTTTTAATCCAAAATTATTTATATAACATGGAAGTGAACAAACAAAAAGAAAGAAAAAAAAAACTAAAGGGAAAAAATCTAACAAAAAGGAAAAAAAGTACTATGGAAAAGAGTGGGGAAGTAGTTTTGAAAGCCTCTGACTGCCGGTATAAATTGCTTCATTTATTAAATACAGTTTTATGAATTTCAACTAATTTTCAGTTAATGTGTATTTTTTCAGTCCCATTAAATTTAATGTATTTTCAAGAAAAGGGTGGGTTGATCGTTTTATCAACATGTTTTTTTTATGCACACTTTTAATGTATTAGCAAATTTCAGACACAGTTTTACTTTTTTTTTTTTTTTGAAATTTAAATGAAAATTATTCTTTATATATAGAGAATAATGATGTTAAACATTGATTAATGGAGCTGGTCAATCATGTTTTTCTCTTATCTGAGACTGTCTGGAAAGAGGCGGAGCTTTGTCTATATTTAATTACTTCATCACAGATGTTGGTCAGATCTGTGACGTCAAACTCCCGCCAAATGCCAAGTTTTTGTTGGACAGTTCACATATAATGCAAGATTTACAGGATTAGAGCATCAAAGACACAAAGTGTGTGGTTCTTTTGATATAGTAATGGTATCAAAACACTCCTGGAGTGTTCCCAGTGGAACGTCTGTATTTATATTGACTTTATTGGGGTTCTAAGGGGAAAATTCAGTTTTTATGTCATTTCTCAGAACAATTTTTCATGAAAATTGTAAGGAAAAAATGACAATAGAAACTTTATGGGTACCCCCTTTGTCTTGACTTTGATATATATGATTGAAGGGTGTATTTTCTACAATACCGTGTCCCAGTTTTTATATAATTTGTTTCTAAATGAATTTATGGGTTTCCAAAGATGAAAGGACTTAGGTGAAATGAGGTTTGGCACCCAGCAGTTAAATCAATATATCTTCTTACTGGAGGCATATATTAAAAATCTGAGCCACGGTTTTGGAGATTGTATATGGTTGATTACAGAGATGCAATCAAATTTTAACTATTATTTGACATGAATGTGCCATTTTCATCCAAGTTGGAAGACCACTTTTTTGGCCATTAATGAGCTATATTTTGAGACTAATCAAACCAAAAATAAATTTATATTTAAATTAAGAAAGAGTCATATTTCAGCTTTAAAATGAGTTAAAGATTTTAAAAATCCATTGAGTAGTTTTGGAGAAATTGATCTTTAAATACTGTCGATTGGAGTCAGAAAATTCTGACTGTAGTGCTACCTTAACTGTAGACTTTTTCAAATGCAAAAATATTGTTGAAAAGAGGATTAATCTTTGCAGTGTTTGATATTGAATTATTACAGAAAATTTAAGGATTTTCTTATCCTAGGCATTATGTAGACGACACGCGCGTCTGGCGTATAAAATTATATTCCTGGTACTTTTGATAACTATATATATTACCTTTGCCGTATTTGGCAGAACGTTTTGGAATTGTTGGATTTCAATACTGTTCATTTTTATACTTGTTTGGCTATATTGATCTGAGCGTGACTGATGAGCTAGAAACGTGTGTCTGGCGTATCAAATTATAAGCCTGGTATTCTTGAGAACCATTTATACAGAAAGCGAACAGTTTAAGTCTACTCCAAATGATAGGATGTTTATGGGAAGACCATATATTTAATTTCTATACCTTATATTAAAATTGTTAAACAATTATTGGCTAATAAAATATCACGTGATATGAACTAATGATTGCAAATATAAATTGGTAGGTGTTGTTCTCGCTAAATTCACAGCATGATGATTTTGCAGAAGTGGTTTGTTTACAACCATAAAACTATTCAAGTTGTCATTTTTATAAATTTCGCCAAAAAATATCACATTAAAAATAATCACAATCAAATTATTTATAGTGTATTTTTTTAGAATAAAATCTTTACCGTGACATGCAGTATAAGAACTTTTCCTTGTCATTCCGCCATTTTGGTTTTCTTTGAGGGGTCTGTTTTAAAAAGAAGCATTCGTTTCTTTCCTAGGAAAATTCATTCAACTAATAAGGTGCAGTTTATTGCATCTTTATACGTAAAATTCACTATGAATTTTGTCACGATACGATAAAGACTTACATATGTTTGTTTTTAAAGTTATTATCAATACGAACTTCAAGAAATATCTTTCAAACATGCTGTTAGTAATATTGTATACGTAATACAATGAAAATGATATTTGAGGTATACAAATTGATCTTACCTTTCAACATTACACTATTGAAGATCCTCACGTTTTGTGTTAAAAGTTATGTACCATGTTTGGAAATGCTTTTCTTAGTTAAATGAAATATTCACATAATCAATTTAATATGATATAATATAGATATAATTATGTTCGGTTGATTGCAATTCCAAAGTCACATTATGCATATTTTGTAGCATCTTGAAATACATGTATAACAATATATAGAAAATCACATGAAAATAGTCAAATACCGTTTTTGTCCATAAAAAAGAAGAAAAAATCAATTTAACTTGCAAATGTAGATATGTATTAGCTTTTTTACGGATGTGCTTGGTCTTCCTACTTAAAACTCTAAAAAGCGTTCCCTAAACTTGTAACTTTGAAAATCACCAATAAAATCACATTCTAAATAAACCCAATTAAATAAACTATAACTAGTGATTGGACCATAGAATCTTTACCTTGATATTTTTATTAGGATTGTTCCTTGTTATTCCATCACTGTTGGTTTTCTTTGAGTATATTTTGTATAAAAATAATCGTTACCTTCCATCAATATTCATGCAACTAATACGATGCAGTTTATGTCATCTTTTTACTTTACACGTTTATACTTTTTTTGCCGCGAAATAACGAAAGGTCACATATGGTTTATAAGTAACGATCATCAATGCACAGCACCTTAGATATCATTCAAAGAATTGTTGTATAATCAATACCATTTGTGGTAGATGAGTTAAACCAGTTCTTATGGAACACTTCCAGTCAAAATTATTGCCTAATTATTGAAAATTATTGTTAAGGAAACCACACTTTTAAGTTTTGTCAAAGTCGTGAAAATGATGGGTTTTTTGGTTAAATCTTCATGAAATATAAAATAAAGTTAAAAGAAAGATAACCATGACGAATGTACAAAGAAGACATTTAACATAAAAACCATTGGTAAAATTCAATGTGGTAGACTGTTTTAATTTAAATGGATTTTGTTTTAATTCATAGAAAATTAAACGCGTTTTCATTGCAGACCATTGCATATGATTTTATTTTTCATTCTTTTAAATTCAATATTTTAGGCAAAATTCAAGCATGCTCAATAAATCGATACTGAAAGTTAAACTTGCGGTCAAATGGTCTTCCCGAGGTCCAATAGTTCGAAACTATTGACCGGTTCAATAGTTCAAGGCTTTTAATTTGATAAAAAAGTGAATTTATTGTTATTGTATACTTATTTCATATAGAAAATAATGACTAAGGTATAATAAAATGTAATATTGTTAATGTTCGAGATTGTATGAGTTCTAAATCAACAAAATATTTGAATATTCGCTAAGACAGCATGAGATACATTATTGTTAGCTTTTCAAAAATAGGATACGAAAGATCCGAACGGACAAAGCATAAACCAAATTTTTATTTGGATTTCGTGAAAATATGAATTTGTTGCCCACATTTTCCTCTGAAGAGTTGTTTCCAATTTGTAGTTAAATATGGATACCTTATTTTACCATATACTCTATGGGCATTGAAAACTAGTTCTTCATGGTCGTGATTATACGGAATACCTATAGTCAGAGAGCCACCAATCTTCGTTACACACCAAGCGCGTGCTATTGCTATAATATCTCCCCATGGATTTAATGCGTCACCATATCTTCCTAATCCCGAATGTTCTATAGAACTATACGTAACAATAGCATCAAATGTTCCCAAAGTATCATTTAAATAACGCATACGAAATTCAAACGGAACTATAGTTTTCACCTTCGGATGTTGGGATATGATGCTACCATATTCCAATGTTAAAACTTCGCGTGCGCCTGCTTCTAAAACGCATGCCTCAACCCAAGGGATTTCTGATCCAATAACCATTACTCTGCCGTTTTTTATATGTGGTGCGTGTTTTAATCCATCTCTCAAACCATTTGTGTCCGAAGGTCCGTAGGTACCGGTTAACTTTCCTTGTCTTGCCATATTTATCCAGTCTTCAATCAATTTCTCAGACCACACTGGTTTTTTTGCTTTTTTACCCAAATATAGTTCTGTATCCCAGTACCATGTTTTAACTGGAATCCGGTTATTCATGGTAAATTCATTCATCATATTTTTAGGAATTGTTTTGGGTGCATGTAGTAATCCATGTGTACGGTCTATATATTCGTTCCTGAATATTTTCCCACAGTTTATTGAAGTTGATATGTGATCAAAAAAAGGTCCGGGTGAACCTTTTCTGGTTGTATTGCATAGTTGGCCACAGTCTATACGAATTGCATCGAAAGGGTCTAACGGTTTCCTAGGGTCCGGAATATATCGTATGAAGGTATTTCGTTTGTTATTATACATATTTATGAGAAAAGTTTTTGAATTTGCTATTGACTTCACAAAGTATTTAGGGATGACAGTACATGAAATTACAATAACAAATATCAACACACCAAACGTTTTCCTATGCTTCAAATACTCCATGTTCTACAAAAGACAATAAATGAATTAGCAAACATTGTAACCAGCAGCTATTTTGTCATTGTATCAGAAAATAATTAAAAGTATTTTTTCAAATTAAAATCTGTTAAATCTTTTTCAATCCAGTATGAAATCAATATACTGTTTTTATGGTTTTGTGACACTGTATGTTCCCAAAACAAAATAAAGTATATAGTAGCACTGAAGAGAGTAGATATATACCCCCCCCCCCCCCCCCAAACAGTAAACAAAACACAACTTAGAACACATAAGACTGAGCAATACGGAACCATATAAAACCTGGATCGATCTCAGGTGCACCGTACTGGTAAGCAAAGCTCCACATGTAGCACCCGTGATGTTGCTAATAAAAGTACAAACCCGGTGACGAATGAAAATTCGGTAGGTCACATTCGGAGAAAAATTGGAACATGATCGTGATTTTGAAGATCGGTACACAGCCGTCTTCATTATTGAAATAGATATGTCATTAGGGTCAACTTACAAACTTTTGCCATGTGTTTATGGACTTTCCGAAGTGATATTCCTCTTAGTTCAGTATTTTTGTGATTTTACTTTTTACTCGTGATGACGTCCGTAAAATGTTTAAGGTATGATTGATTAACCACATTGAACTCTTGATTCAGTAGCATGCTTGAAAGCAGCAATTCTCTATGACGGAAATAATGGTATGGAAAGCAAGCAGTGGATTATCGTATTAACTGTGAGAGACTGAAACTCGAAAGTAGTCTATTAATATCGATATCATAGGAAACTTCAAAATAAATCGTAGGAAAAAGCTTATCGCTAAATTAGTTCACCAAATCTCAAAATCCACGATCTCGTATTATGTTAAATGAACAAATCGTATTCGCGGATTTTATAAACACAAAACTAAGTTTGTAGATGATTTGCTTCTTAAAAGCTTTGTTGTCATGTTAAGGACCCATTGAATAAGTTATTCATTGATACTGACAATGTGAATATCAGTTGGAAAACAAAATATAAAAAATAAGCAAAAGTAACATTCGGATAAACACCCCTTGTATTTTAATAGCATATTTACCTTGAATTCTTTTACTTCCAATAAATTTTTGACAACGTGCATTCATAATCCGATTTATATAACAACCCACCCAAGGATATATAGCGATTACGTTTACATAATAACATACAAATGTACTAACGTGACACCGCACATGATTATAGCCTACTCTCGTATGTATATGCTATGATAAACAAGGATTATCAACCAAACAACAAACATTTTAGAAATAACACTACTGTAGTTTAACAGAAGCCACCGTAAATTGTCGATTTGACGGGCGCAAATGCGATATTACTGGCGACGCGTAGCGGAAACAGTAAAACAGACAATTGCGACTGTCAAATCAAAATCAAATCAAATTAAAACTCCGATTCTAATGCATTTCAAAATGTATTTCAAATAAAAATAATACGTTAGAGTTTAAAAAAATGTATAAATTAGTAGAAACAAAAAAATTTAGCGAATCTTCATGAATGATTTTGGGACAAAGACGTTGTTGCTTATAAGCGTGCCGTCATACAAATAAAACATTACAAAAATGGAGGTTATTACTTTACCTCTACGCTTCAAATTCGGAAGCAATTACATTTAAATGCCAAATTCGAGGTAGGTGTTGTTTTATTTTCGATAATGTTGTAATAATTGAACATTTGTTGATCTAATCAATTCAAAATGGCGAGTCTCTCCTTAGTTACGTTTGGTCAACTGTGGATTTGACGGTAACTTTTAGCCAATGAAATAGATTGTTACATAAAAATTGCATTTGAATTGATATTAGACGTGTTAACAAGGAGAACTGAACATGTTGAAGACTGTGTTATTGTTAAATAAAAAAAACGATACTTTATTGATTTGTAGACTTTCTCAAATGCAAAAAATATCCTTGTGAAGAAAGGTTTATCTTTATGGTGTTTGATAATGAATAATAAGAAATATTAAGGATTTTCGTAACCTTGGCATATATATAAATAAAGGCAACAGTAGTATACCGCTGTTCAAAACTCATAAATCCATGGACAAAAAACAAAATCGGGGCAACAAACCAAAACCGAGGGAAACGCATTAAATATAAGAGGAGAACAACGACACAACACCGAAACGCAACAGCACACAGAAACGGACCAAGCAACAGACAATACACCACAAGAATAACAAATATAACATCAAAACCAAATACATGAATATGGGATAGACAACTCTGTCTGTATGGGAGATATGGGCAGTTTTTCATAGATTTAATTATTTATACCTGACAGTACAGTTAATAAAAATGAGATATCACGTGTTGTGAACAAAAAGGTTTGATTTTTTTCACTAAAGTCAGAGTATAAACTCATCATAGATACCAGGACTAAATTTTGTATATACACAAGACGCGCGTTTCGTCTACAAAAGACTCATCCGTGACGCTAGATTCCAAAAAAAGTAAATATATAACCTTAGACATATTTGGCAAAACTTTTTGGAATATTGGGATCAAAATACTGTTCAACTTTATAAGTCATGTAAGTGTTTGGCTATTTTGATCTGAGCGTTTTAATGAGCAAGACGAAGCGCGCGTCAGACATATCAAATTATAAGCCTGGTACATTTAAGAACTATTGTTACAGAAAGCGAACAGTTAAAGTCTTCTCCAAATGTTTAGACGTTCATGGGCATTTTTCATAGATTTGATTATTAGGAGGAAAGGACGACAACTCTGTCTGTATGGGAGATATGGGCAGTTTTTCATAGATTTAATTATTTATACCTGACAGTACAGTTAATAAAAATGAGATATCACGTGTTGTGAACAAAAAGGTTTGATTTTTTTCACTAAAGTCAGAGAAGGATAATTTTGCATTATATAAGTTGAAATGAAAGTTTTCTTATTGTTTAGTTCTGTATTTTCCTTGACAAAATCGGTATATGACTATTTTCTATATATACACATGGAAAAAATTATTGCATCACCAAATTGAAATTGAAATTAAAAAAAAACACTCTTTATTTTTTTGTGATGTAATTTGTTTAAATAGAACTAGTTAAACATTATTTAAATATCACCTGTACGCGTAAACAGTAAAACAGGTGTTTCTGTCCTCATTGTTTTCAATACTTTAAATAACCAAATTTATAAAGTTATGTGATTGAGAACTTGTGATGAGTTCTCTACAACTCTCAACCGCAGCAAGATGGCAGATTATCAGCATGAGAGAAGCAGGAATGTTGCTGTGACAACCGCACGTATTGTTGGTCAACACCATTCAACTATTAGTCGTTTTGGGAATAAAAAGAAGGCAATAAACGATGTTAAAGACTATCCCTATGCCATCTGCTAGGAAAAATCATGCATAAATCAGCTGTTTATTTCCCTGGATAATCAGTGGAGTGTAACAGGGTAAATCAAGAGAAGCTTAGACTCTTGGTGAAACTTGTAACAAGCAAGATTAGATGAATAAATATTATTATGTTGTTAAAAAAAAATTAAGCTTGGTCAGAAAGATACCCATTGCATACAATACAATCCTAAAAAGAGAGTGGTGGGCATACAGGAGCCTTTTAACAGATATTGATCGAGATCAATTCATTGCTACTGGTTATAGTGCAATAAGACCATTTCGGGGACATTTGATTACGAAGAGACACACAGTTGTCGAATCCAATGTAGTGCCGAGCTCGCCAAATTTGGAAATTAGCATCGTGGCGGAAGATCCATTCTTCCAATGGAATTCGGTTGATCTTCCATGGCCCGATTGTAGCCCGGATTTGAACCATATCGAGCATATATGGGACACTCTTGGGCTTAATGTGCGCGAAAGGACACCCCAGTCCAAACACGTGATGAAATAAACAATGCCCTTTTTAAGAAACGGTTGCTGCTACCTTAGCAACACATTAGTTGATTTATGGCAGGAATCAGAAGACGTTAAGTGGCGGTTAACCGTTTGAATGGAGGCTGCGCACAAAGTACTAATTCTTTGGCGTATAACGATCAACAATGATGTGAACAATCAGTCTAAGATAAAATTTGAAATGTCTGACATTGTAAAGTTCGACTACAGTGAAAGTTGTAAAATGCATTTTTTGTACAAAATAAAAACCTTTATTTTGTTTATAAAATTGTGGTTAGATAAATCATTTTTTTTCAAACATTTTTTGTTCGTGAAAATGCCAATGTAATCATAAACTGTATTTCAATATTATTTTACAAATATTTTATTATATTCCATCCAAAATAAAAGGCTGATTTTTCAAGTTTTAAAAAATCAAGGTGTTGCAATACTTTTTTCCATGTGAATATAATTCTTTTTCAAGATGCTGCAATAAATCTATAAGGAGAGTATATATCTATAAGGAGAATATATATCTATAAGGAGAGTATATACCTATAAGGAGACTTTTCATTTGCATTCAATCGAACATAATGATATCTATATTTTTTAAAATTTAGTTGATTATGTAAAGATTTCATAAAACAAAGACTTCGATTTTAAGATATGCTATAATTTTTTTGACACAAAACGCGAGGTTTTTCAACTGTAAAAAGGTAATATGAAAAAGAAAGAATAACCCACAGCAAATGATATTTTTGATGATAGCTTCTAAAACAAGCATATTTGAGTCGTCATTGTATCGAGGCAAAATAACATAACTCGTATTAATGTTTTACATAAAAAGGTACAATAAACTGCATAATATTAATTGCATGAATTTTACTGGAAAGTAATGAATATTGTTAAAAAAAAATCCTCATAGAATACCTTTGTACTTTAAACGTTAACACGAGTTATGTTATACTGACTCTATATGATGAAGACTCACATATGGGTTTAAAGAAGCGATCATCAATACGAACCACCTGAAATATCTCTCAATACCATCTGTGACTGATGAGTTAAAACAGCTGTAAATGAACACTTCCGGTCATAGTTATGACTCAGTTATTCAAAATCCCTGGTAAGGAAACAAAATATTTAAGTCCTGCCAAAATGATGAGCTTTAAATAAGTCTGCATGGATTATAAAAGTGAGTTTATTGCCTCGATATAACGAAGGGTCACATATGGTTTATAAGTAACGATGATCATTGAATAGAACCTTGAATATCATTCAAAGATTTGTTGTATAAAATCAATACCATTTGTGGTAGATGAGTTAAACCAGCTCTCAGTCAAAATTATTGCTCAATTATTTAAAATCCTTGTTGAGGAAAACAAAGTTTTAAGTTTTGTCAAAATACATGAAAATGATGGGCTCTTGGTTAAATCTTCATGGATTATAAAAGTGAGTTTATTGACACGGTAAAAGAAAGACAACCATGTCGAATGTTTTAAAAAAAGTAGTCATTAAACATAAATCTAATGCTAAACTTCACTGGCGTAGACTCAAATGTATTATTGTTAATGTTAGAGATTGTATGATTTCTATATCAACTATTATGTGAATTTTCGTAGTTTTTCAGTAAAAGGAAAAAGGAACTATATAAAAGCCAAGATGAATTTATCACTCTAACTAAAAGACAATTAAAAGAAAGGGTTTAACAATAAAAAAAATAACCTAGAGAGAAATCACGTGTCTTTTTATGTTAAATGCCCTAAGGTAGCAACAGAACAACCATTTTATCAATAACAAAATTGGTTCAGACGTACTCATAATATATAATCATTTCTGTGACTGCATCTTTACATTTATTTGTAAAATCGTTTACAAGATAATTCAGCTGTTCTGTAACAATTCCATCTTCATACTTTATATATAATGTACTGTTGTACGACGCTAGATTAAAACTGACGAGGAAAGGTAATTCCAGGCCATCGAAAGCTTTATTTTTATAATTGGTCGTGTGGTCTAGCGCGTCGGACGTAGTGCTTGGTGATTTGGTGCCACGATATCTCAGTAGCATTTCGAATCACGGCCAAGGAAGAACTAAACATTTGCTTCCGCAAATTCACAGATCTAACATTGGTGTGCTGTTGTTTAGACGAATCATATATATAATATATATACAATATAATTAATTGTCAATGAGGCAACTTTCCATCACTATCTAGTGGGCGAGAACTAAACACCGACGAACAAAAAATCAAACTTTTACTTTAAGGATATTTGCTCCTCTTATTTCTTTTTTTATTTTTTGTCATATGTTCCTTTTCTTTTATCTATGTAGAACATTTAAAACAATTTACCCGCTTACCTCTACTTTTGTTTTCATTATTTGTGTTTACATATAATTGAATGATCCATATAAAAAAATCTTCAAAAAAGCAACCTTGTTATGTTTCATAGTTTTCGAAAGAACTAATAGAATCTTTGCATCGGAACTTAACACATTTATTTAAGAACCAGTTGTTGGCATGACACATGTTATATTCCTCTCATATATGTTATGATGATATGATACTAAGCCCCTAACGAGAAGGATTGTGCCACTGCCTGATACTCATGTGAAGAAAACATAATCTTTCAATCATTTTAATTGAAGTCTGGAGATGGCATGTCAGTTAACTGCTAGCAGCCTGTTGTTATTTATGTATTATTGTCATATATTTTTTTTTATTTATCTACATTTTCTTACATCAGACTCGGACTTCTCTTGAACTAAATTTTAATGTGCGTATTGTTATGCGTTTACTTTTACACATTGGCTAGAGGTGTATGGGGATATTTCATAAACATGTTTAACCCCGCCGCATTTTTGCCCCTGCCCCAGTCAGGATCCTCTGGTCTGTTTAAGTCTTGTACTATTTTGAATTTTAGTTTATTGTGTACAATTTGGAATATAGTATGGCGTTCCATTATCACTGAACTAGTATATATTTGTTTAGGGGCCAGCTGAAATAAGCCTCCGGGTGAGGGAATTTCTCGCTGCATAGAAGACCTGTTGGTGACCTTATGCTGTTGTCTGTTCTTTCGTCGGGTTGTTGTCTTTTTGACACATTTCCTATTTTCATTCTCAATATATGTCAACGCTTAATGTAAGAAAAATCTAGAGAGAATCATTTTCCGCTAAAATTTCAATTATTTATATTTCGAAAATAAGGACACGGACATTCATTTTTTTTGCTTTTCTTGTCTGTTATTTATGAACTATCAATTTATAACGGTCTATTTAAAGGCTAGTTATTTTGAAACGATTAGCGAATATCCTTAGTCTATATACGGCTCCGGTAGTAGAAAATTAGAAACAATTTATGTTATTTAGGTAAAACCATATCCACCCTTTGATACTATAACTGCCCTTGAATTTTAAACAAGATAACATTTTTGCTATGGAGATTCTGTATATAGTAAGGTTATTAGAATTCCCATGGGGACTAACAGCGCACTAATTATAGCGAACCTGTTTCTGTATTGTTATGAGTTACAATTTAGGTGTAATACCACCAAATCATGGTACGTAACATCCGGTTGTATACAAAAGTAGGTCGAAAAAATTATTCCCTTGAATTTGACAATTACAGGTTATTAATCCAACATTTCATTGCAGTAACAACATTTCTGTGTCATGAACATATATCTTGTGTATTTAAAAACACCATTATTTTTTTTGGAATTCTATAGAACATTTTGTAATCTTGAGGTTACATGGTGACTAAATCTTGTACACAGATAAAATAAGGAGAGAAATTTGATTGGTTAACTTCCACTGATGGTTATTGTCTTATATGCAATAAAATATAAGGTTTTTTTCTATAGTATTGGACAGAATAAAACTTTAGTTGTGCCAAGTATTTCTTTATTTGAAACAAAGATGAATTCGGCACATTTTTTTGAAAAGTGCAAATTAAACAAAGACTAATAGGGGGAAATCAATGGTGGTATTACACCTAATATGACAAAAATCAGCAAAGACCCATCGAAACAACATCTGATTCAAAAAATTTAAAAACACTTTTAGATATTAAGATTATTGGCGGTCAATAATGACGACTTCAGTATGTACACTAACGAGATTAACCCTGCCGAACTGACATTAAATAATGTGTATACTAACGATGAACACTGCTCTTTCCTGGATCTTGACATCTTTATCTTGAACGGAAAACTTAATCACACCTCAGAAGCTAACGAAACCTTTAAAGAAATATTGTCGGACGGGATATTGTTACGATACTGTTGTCAGGACATTAAGGATTGCATATTTTAGTATAAATATTGATTTACTCTTAGGGTCGCTGCATCGAAAATAACATGAATAAACACATTTATTCTTTACCCAGCTATTGGCGGGATATGTTCTTCTCATATATTTTATGATGGTATGGTACTAAACCATTATCGGGAGGGATTGTACATAATTTTCATATGAGGATAAAAGTCTTTCAATCGGTTTAATTGAGGTCTGGAGTAGGCATGTCAGTAAATGCTAGTAGTCCTTTGTTAATTCATGTATCATTGTCATTTTGCTGGGTTTAATTTGTTATCTATTTTGACATCGAACTCGGACCTCCCTTGATTGTGTTGAGCTGGTTGGGTTTGGAGAGAGGACAATTATTTCGAAAATGATCAATTTGTTTGAAAGCATGGCATATGTCATGTTGAGACGGTAAACGTGTCTCGCTTCCGACTCAAAAGAGTGTCGGGTTCTGACGCTGGTACTGTCTGACTTTATAAAGATTAGGAGCAGTTTGAATAAAAATGGTCTAGGAGTACTCTGTCAAGACGACAGGGTTAATCTTTGTTAGCACGCATGGCCCTAGACGTCGCTCGAGAGATTTTTGGTCCATCTTTTAAATTCCACAGTAAGTGCTTTTGATTCATATCCTCTGATAGTAGCCCAATCACCAGCTCATGTATCTGCTGTACGTAATATCCTCTGATAATAGCACAATCACCAGCTGGAGTATCTGCTGAACGTATAAGTTTGTTTTGTTTATATAGATTAGACCGTTGGTTTTCCCGTTTGAATGGTTTTACACTAGTAATAATTTTGGGGCCCTTTATAGCTTGTTGTTCGTTGTGAGCCAAGGCTCCGTGTTGAAGGCCGTACTTTAACCTATAATGGTTTACTTTTTAAATTGTTATTTGGATGGATAGTTGTCTCATTGGCACTCACATCACATCTTCCTATATCTATTTATACATAACTTCCAAATTAAGCGCAAAATACGAGGTTAGATGCGCAATATTTCCCGAAAATTGAAATTCCAAACGAAACCTCAACAAATGAAAAACTGTTCTAAAAGCAAAATATATCTTGGGGTATAGATATTTTAATGCTTAAAAAATAGATAAATGTTAATGTTTTAAGTAACGGAATATTTGTTTTGTAATTTTGAAAATCAATTATTATTTTTATTTTAGTTTCTTGTGTACAATTTGGAAATTAGTATGGCGTTCATTATCACTGAACTAGTATATATTTGTTTAGGGGCCAGCTGAAGGACGCCTCCGGGTGCGGGAATTTCTCGCTACATTGAAGACCTGTTGGTGACCTTCTGCTGTTGTTTTGTTATTTGGTCGGGTTGTTGTCTCTTTGACACATTCCCCATTTCCATTCTCAATTTTATTAATTATTGTTCATAGAACAGCCTTCTATTGAAGTGTTTGCAGTTGCTCAACAATCTGCCATCTGCATATAGCGAGTATTTTGTTATTCTATGTTAAATTGCACATTGATAATTGTCAATATGAGGGAGGAGAATGATTTTCCATAATAAAAGAATTTAAAGTTCGAAAAGATATATACGAGCTAATTGAGGTAAAAATAAGTTTTTTACGAAGTCAAACTTATTTACTTTTTGTAATCATGCTTAAACGCAAACATGACTTTGCGACTAAATCGTAGGCAACATTGAAACAAGTAACCTTGTTTAGAAAATTGGTTGTCTAAAAGCAAGATGTAAACGAACTAAATGTAATGCTGCTGCTTCTTATTTAGTTTTAAATTGTGTTAGATATATTAAATGTGTTTAGACGTTTAATCTTTTTAGTTATTTGAATAAAATATGCTTTGAGTATTCTGAACATAAACTTTTAAAATACAAATGCAGGCCATTGCGTTTCTGAAAGAGGGAAATAAATATATTCCTAAAAAAACAACTAATGAGCAACCACGATGGGTGTCTCAAGTGTAGCAAGATCTGGTGATATTTTTGACGGGATTCGTGTTGCTCAGTCTTCAATGTTGTATTTCGTAGGCTGTTGTTTGTCTTTATTTCGTATAATCGTGTTTACTATGGAGTTGTCAGTTTGTCTTGAGTTTGAATATCAAATAGGTATCTTCCGTCCTTGTTGAAAGATATATAGTATTTCATCGCACTTTTAAATCCTCGCGTGGCTACGAGTTTTTCATATAGCTCTTTCTATATCCATGATATCCGTATTTGAAAGTGAAAGAACGAGTTGAAAACAGTTGCATATATAAATCAAGAAGATTTGGTATGATTTCAAATTAGAAAACTCTCCACAAGAGACTAAAATCACATAGCAATTAACAATTATAGGTCACCGTACGACCTTCAACAATGAGCAAAGCCCATACCGCATAGTCAGCAATAAAAGGTTTCGAAGTTACTAAGAGAAAAGTAACGGCCTTTATTGTGTACAAAACAATGTATGCTTATATATATGATATATAAAAATTGTTGTGTTAGATTACTGTCAAATGAAAAATACATTGTGTATAAAAATAATAATATAACATCTACACACGCTTAAAAAACACGTGTCTCATGTCTATCTCTAGATTAGCCTTCCGTGACAAGGTAACACTACGACTATTGAAGTTATATTTTATAGCGGATGTGGTCGAGTGGTCTAGAGCGCTGGACAGGAGGCTAAGCGATTGGTGCTGTAGTGTATCAAAGGTGTGAGTTCGAATCCCGCTGAGGGACGAACAAAAATTTGTCAGTAGAAAAACTAACTCTTACACTGTTTGGAGTAATTTTCAGACTTATATATAAATCATTGATGGCGATCCGATGGATACATCTGTTGTAGGGTTGTCACTGACACAGACGTACTTATGAATATAATTATTTTCTGTGACTGTATCTTACATTAATTTGTAGGATCCTTTACTATAGATAATTTAGCTGATCTGTAACAATAACATCTTCATGCCTTATATATCATGTACTGTAGTACGCCGCTAGATTAAAACTGACGTTGAAAGGTAACACATGCCCACCGAAAGCTCTTTTTTTAAGAGCCGAGGTGGTCGTGTGGTCTAGCGGGACGGCTGCAGTGCAGGCGATTTGGTGTCACGATATCACAGTAGCATGGGTTCGAATCCCGGCGAGGGAAGAACCAAAAATTTGCAAAAGCAAATTTACAGATCTAACATTGTTGGGTTGATGTTTAGACGAGTTGTATATATATATATATATATTTAAGTACGTCTGAGTCAGTGACAACCCTACAACAGATGTATCCATCGGATCGCCATCAATGATGGTGATACATGGCTGTGTACATAATGTATATACAACTCGTCTAAACATCAACCCAACAATGTTAGATCTGTAAATTTGCTTTCGCAAATTTTTGGTTCTCCCCTCGCCTGGATTCGAACCCATGCTACTGTAATATCGTGACACCAAATCGCCTGCACTGCAGCCATCCCGCTAGATAACATCTTCATGCCTTATAAAAGCTCTATTTTTGAGAGCCCAGGTGGTCGTGTGGTCAAGCGGGACGGCTGCAGTGCAGGCGATTTGGTGTCACGATATCACAGTAGCATGGGTTTGAATCCCGGCGAAGGAAGAACCAAAAATTTGCGAAAGCAAATTTACAGATCTAACATTGTTGGGTTGATGTTTAAACGAGTTTAAATATATATATATATGGGCTTTGCTCATTGTTGAAGGCCGTACGGTGACCTATAGCTGTTAATGTTTGTTTCATTTTGGTCTTTTGTGGATAGTTGTCTCATTGGCAATCAAACCACATCTTCTTTTTTATAGATTATATAGTCTACACTTGTATTTTTCCAGTTTTCATATTGTTTCTACTAAGGCTTCCTATTAGAGGTAATTGCAATGCAGTAATCTTTACCAAGAGTTAAAAGATAAAATTAAAAAAAATTGACTAATATATGGTCACATTAAATATACATTTTCAAATGGATCAACTGAGTGAGCATGTTTTAATTTCTTTACCCAAACGAAGGAATTCTTTATCAAAAGAGCGGAAATGAAAGAGACTATGATATATGTTATCGTTAGCTTTTCAAAAACAGAATACATAAGATCCAAACGGACAAAGCATTAACCAATTCTTTATTTGGATTTCGTGAAAACATGAACTATCTGCCCAATTTTTCCTCTATAGAGTTGTTTCCAATTTGTAGTTAAATATGGATACCTTATTTTACCATATACTCTATGAGCATTGAAAACCAGTTTTTCATGGTCGTGATTATACGGAATGCCTATAGTCAGAGAGCCACCATTCTTCGTAACACACTAAGCACGTGCTATTGCTATAATATCTCCCCATGGATTCAATGCGTCACCGTATCTACCTAATCCAGAGTGTTCTATAGAACTGTACGTAACAATAGCATCAAATGTTCCTAAACTATCATTTAAATAACGCATACGAAATTCAAACGGAACTATAGTTTTCACTTTTGGATGTTTGGATACGATACTACCATATTCCAATGTTACAACTTCGCGTGCGCCTGCTTCTAAAACGCATGCCTCAACCCAAGGGATTTCTGATCCAATAACCATTACTCTTCCGTTTTTTATATGTGGTGCGTGTTTTAATCCATCTCTCAAACCATTCGTCTCGGAATGTCCGTAGGTACCGAATAACTTTCCTTGTTTCGCCATATTTATCCAGTCTTCAATCAATTTCTCAGACCACACCGGTTTTTTTGCTTTTTTACCCAAATATAGTTCTGAATCCCAGTACCATTTGCTAACTGGAATCCGGTTATTCATTGTAAATTCATTCACCATATTTTTCGGAATTGTTTTGGGTGTATGCAGTAATCCATGTCCACGGTCTATATATTCGTTCCTAAATATTTTCCCACAGTTTATTGAAGTTGCTATGTGATCAAAATATGGTCCTGGTGAACCTTTTCTGGTTGTATTGCATAGTTGGCCACAGTCTATACGAATTGCATCGAAAGGGTCTAACGGTTTCCTAGCGTCCGGAATATATCGCATGGAGGTATTTCGTTTGTTATTATACATGTTTATGACACAAGGTTTTGAATTGGCTATTGGTTGAACAACGTATTTAGTGATGACAGTAAAATAAATTACAATAACAAATATCACAACACCAAACGTTTGCCTTGGCTTCATAGACTTCATGTACTACAACAGACAATAAATGAATTAGCAAACATTGTTACCAGCAGCTATTTCGTCATTTTATTAGAAAATAATTAGAAAGTATCTTTTCAAATTAAAATCTGTTAAAATCTTTTCAATCCAATATGAAACCAATGTATTGTTTTTATTGTTTTGTGACATCGCCTTGTCTCAAAACAAAATATAGTATGTACCACTAATGAGAGACGAAATACCCCCCCCCCCCTTTGCCTGCTAAAAAAACAAAAAAACAACAACAAAACAAACCAACAAAAATGTCATACGTCGAAAAATAACTAACAACATGATAAAAAAGAAAATGACCAGAAAAAAAAAACCCAAACTACAGTATACAAAACAGCATTTCCCTATGAAGGAAATAGCGGGAAGGAAAGCAAACCCTGGAATATCGTATTAACTGGGAGAATGCGTAATTAGTTCACCCAAACTGCAAAAGATCGATCTCGAATTATGTTAAATGAACAAATCGTCTTCATTTATTATACGCATAAATTAAATTTGTAGATGATTTGCTACTAAAAAGCTAAGTTGTCATTTTATGGACAATTAGAAGAATTTATTCATTGATATGAATACCAGTTTTTTCCCTAAGAGAACAAAATATAATAGATTAGCAAAAGCAACATTCGAAATAAAAACACTCATATTTTTAAATCATACATAATTCAAAAGTTTAGTATATCAGCATTTAGATAAGCATAATCATAATCTGAAATATATAAAATTCCAACCGCTCGAAACCGTTCAAAAACAACCAGGAGAATCACACAAGCAATTTGAAAAATCACGCGAAGTTCGCGAATTGTTTTGGATAAAAAGACTTCAAACAGCTTATCCTCTCGGTCTAAATGATAAAATATTAGGGCAGGGGAACATATCTAAAACTCATATCGATGTCATTAATATTGTTGATAAACGACTTAGAAATAATAGGTCTCATGGTAAACGCAAGAACCGCAATCAACGTATTAAACATCGTATAAATTATACACTTGCTGATCTGTTATCTATAATAAAGAATAATGGCAGACATCAAGTATTATGCAAACTGGGTCAGATACCTATAAGTAAATTATATGCTATTTTTCTTGAGTGTGATAAAATTTCTTTTTTTAGCCCATTTTATGAATACACCCGTATTATTACAGCCTTTTGTCATCACAGGCTTTTTCCTATTATTGATAAACCTGAAAATCGTAAACGACATTTTTTCAAATTAAAATATATAAATAGAGGTATTGATTTTATTAATTTGTCTAGCATATTCAATGACTCTTCTGTCTATAGCTTAATACCTCCATATTTTGATAATATAGAACAACCCATTATTTCGTATTCTTATAAAAAACCGAGCAGAAATTTGATTTTCAATTATACGTCAATTACAACAGACGTCAATATAGAAAATAATGTTCCTTTCACTTGAGATTGCGAAACATCTAGTTTTAAATATGTTCCCTATGGTCATGTTATCACAGGAGACCTCAACATAGTCGATGACCGTGAAGTCATAACTTTTCTAAAGAAAGGACCGAAATACCGTCCTCCATCTACAATAGATTGGAAACAGTGTCGTCAGGTCATTAAAGACGCTCTGTCTGCCTATTGTAAAAATTGGTGCAAACGTGAAAAATCCGATAAAAAATCTTTAGACAGTTATTTGAATAAAATTATGAATACTGTTGATATTCGAATATCTCATTTAGAAAACAATTCTGAAATTAATAATAGGAACCATGATATACCCATTTCTAGAATAAAAAACAAACTCAAGGTACTCGCAGAGCGGTTTGTGTTCGTACCGGCAGACAAGGCAGCAAATAATGTAGTGGTGGTGTGACGCATATACTACACGAAAGTTCTTCAAAACGAAATAATAAATTCCTCTACATTCAGGTCAGTGCGCACCACAGAGAGTCAAATCGTTAACAAGCATACCACTGCCACTGCCCAGCTTAAAGCATCTTCCGAACATTTGAAAGTCCCTACCATGTACTGGTTACCGAAATTACACAAAAAACCATTTAAATTCCGTTTCATCTCCGCTTCGAGTAAGTGTTCTACTACTAATCTTTCAGTGCTTCTAACCACCTCCCTTACTACTATCAAAGAACTGGTTATTAACTTTTGTAATAAAGCTTATGAAAATAATGGTATTAATTATTTTTGGAGTGTAAAAAATTCTTTAGAGGTTTTAGATAAAATTCATGCTTTCAATGGTCCTTACAATTCTGTTGACAGTTATGATTTTTCTACTCTGTACACTACACTTCCACACCATCTTATAAAGAAAAAGTTTTTGTATTTGATAAAATGGTCTTTCGAAAAATCTCATTGTAATTTCATTTGCTGTAACTCGTTTAAGGCCTTTTTCTGTAACGAAAAAGGAAAGTATGCTAGATACACTTACTGGAAATGTGAGGATATGATTGAAGCTTTAAACTTTCTGCTTGATAACATTTATGTACGTTTCGGCGATAAAGTGTATCGTCAGGTAGTAGGTATTCCTATGGGCACCAATTGTGCCCCTTTAATAGCAGATTTATTTCTATATTGCTATGAATCTCAGTTTATGACCAAACTCAGTAAAGACCCATCATTGTTACATTTGGTTGATACATTCAAAAATACCTACCGTTATCTGGATGATATTTTTTCGTTGAATAATCCAGAGTTCTCTAAATATACTTCAGAAATTTACCCAAACGAACTTACTTTAACTAAATCTAACATAAACAGCAGCAGTTGTCCTTTTCTAGATTTAGACATTTCAATTTCAAACGGGAAACTTCACACTAAAATTTACGACAAAAGAGACGATTTTTCATTTCCTATTGTTAATTTTCCTTTTTTAGACGGCGATGTGCCTTTGGCTCCATCATACGGTGTTTATATATCGCAACTCGTTCGGTTTGCCCGTGTGTGTTCTGATGTCATAGATTTTAACGAACGTAATCAATGCATCACTGGTAAATTGTTGTGTCAGGGGTTTCGATACCATAAATTACTTAAAACTTTTACTAAATTCTTTCATAGATACAAAGATTTGATTAGTAAATTTGGCTATACCTGTAGAAAGCTTATTAAAAATGGTATTTCTCATCCTAAATTTTATGGTAATATTGTACTTAAAGCGAGGAAATCACTATGTGATCCTTGTAAACTCATCGAACCTTTAAACAAACTTATAAGTAAGGGTTATCGTACCAATATTGTAATTAGATCTCTGAATATAGTTCACATTGGTACTAATATTGATTTTGTCATTAGCAAATTAAAACATAACTAAATTTCATTATCTTTTGAGGCGAGATGTATAGGGGACACAGCCACGTTAACTTTTATTTCTATAGAAGTCGCTCTTCACTATACTACTACTTGTCGATACATTTATTTTTGGCATTGCACAAGTCATGTCTTCTTTGACTATTAATGACGTTAAAATACTAAATCCCTGTGATGTGTTTTAGTCGATTTTAGTCTCTGATGCATGATTTTTTACTATTAATTGGTTTGGACTTTTAACTAGCTGTCAGTAACAGCGAGTACTCTCAAATCGTATTTTCTTGTTAATTCGCCCTGTTGATACTGTTTATAATGCTTTTTTTGTCATTTTTAATTATATGGATCTTGGCTGTATACCAGCTTTGATTATTTGTAATATCTTCAATTTTTCACTTATTCTTACAACATTTGTATAAACTTCAAGATTATAAAAAAACGGTTTTTTTCTAAAGTGAACATTGATTGGTTAAATATTTCTCAGTGTGTTTGAATTTGTTTGATAGCCTTTTGGTCATGACTGTTTGTCTCTAATATTTAATTAACTGTGCATTTGAATTCAGATATCGCAGATCAAATTTATTCGTTCTTTGTGTAATCATACGTTTTTTGATTGAGTTAAGTCTGCTAATTGATATTTTATCGTATGTTTTTATATGTTGTGATGTTATGCTATTGTTTCAGAAAAAGGGAGAAGGTTTGGGCCCATTAAAACGTTTAATCCCGCTGCAAATGTTTGCACCTGTCCTAAGTCAGGAATCTGATGTACAGTAGTTGTCGTTTGTTTATGTAATATATACGTGTTTCTCGTTTCTCGTTTTGTTTATATAGATTAGACCGTTGGTTTTCCCGTTTGAATGGTTTTACACTAGTAATTTTGGGGCCCTTTATAGCTTGTTGTTCGGTGTGAGCCAAGGCTCCGTGTTGAAGGCCGTACTTTAACCTATAATGGTTTAATTTTTAAATTGTTATTTGGATGGAGAGTTGTCTCATTGGCACTCACACCACATCTTCCTATATCTATACCTTGAATTCGTTTACTTCCAATACAGTTATGAGAACCGATTTCAAAAACAAACCACCTAAGGATATAGCGAGTGCATATAAGTACATAATAACATCCAAATGTACGAATAGCGGTTTTCCGATGTGTTATGTATCAAGTACGGTTGGTACGTATCTCAACGGTTAGTGCTGTTTTGAAGATATCAATTAATGCATGCGATCATTTTATAACTAATGACATTGTATTCTTTGAATATTGTATGTATACTGTTATCTGAAACTTTCTTAAACTGTTTAAGCAATTTGTACTTCTAATTTCTAATAGTGAAATGATGCATACGTGTAAATTACTATGTTAAATTATCTTAATGAATGCAAAAATGTGATACTGATTATGTCATTCTTAAAGTTTGTGGCTTAGACGTTTTTTTGTAAATCTCCACCTGCTGGCCTGCTCCCTTATATAATCACACTCCCTATATTAATATCACAGCTTACAAAAACAAGTAAAATTACAAAAATATTGAACTCAGAGGAAAATCAAATCGAAAATTCCTTAACCAAATGGCAAAATCAAATGACAAAACACAAAAAAAGAATAGACAAGAACTCTCATATTCCTTTAAGAATGCCTTACTTGGTACAGGCATTTTCAAATATAGAAAATAGTTAATTAAACCTGTTTTTATAGCGCTAAATCTCTCACTTGTTGACAGTCTCATCAAATACCGTTATATTTACAATGCTGCATTAACTAAACAGACATTATAAATAAAATAGTCAAAATATGGGTACAGCAGTCATCATCGTGTAACCATTTTTTAAGGAACAATTTAACAGAACACAAAACCATCTATCTACAAACAGATTCAATGTTTTGCGTGTCTGACGTCAGAAAATTGTATATGTCACAAATGTTTGTCGAATAAATGTTTATTGAAACAATTTGAAAACTTCACATGGGCAATGTCAGCATACAGGGTTTCAAAATCAAAAGTATGTAATAATTGATTTCAGAAATAAATCGAGATTTAAAATAATAAAAAAAGTTCTATAGAATTTACAAGAATTCACAAATAGTTCATTCCACTACCATGACTACGCGATTGAATAATTTCGACGTTTGTGGTTCAACGTATTTTCTAATTCGTAATATAAATTTATCATAATGACATTATATAGCACAATAACATACTGACAGGATCTTTTAAAATAAAGAGTCCCGTTATAAGAACCAAAGAAACACAAAAAAGTTGCATATACAAACCACACCAAAAAATAAAAGATAATACGAACACATTGACGGGATGTTTAAGTACCGCGCCACGTTAAATGGATATCACATAAAACAATACAACAGTAAAAGTAATATTAATAATAAAACAAACACAAATGAAAGAACAATATAACACGTTTTTAAGATGACAAACAACATCAGTACGCAGAATCTATACATCAAGACCATCATGTATTATTTGTGAAGTTGAAACGGAATATTTATCAAATACTTTAGGTAGTGATTTATAAAACATACGTTGACCATTATGGTATATATGTCTTATTTTAAAAATTCAATGACGGCTCCCAGTTCCTACTTAGGTTGGTACAGTAGCAAATCGGAAAACCTCTTTTGTGGGACAACACATGATTCTAGTATACTGCAGTTGTAGTCAATAATTTTGATCAATTTTTATTATCTAGTTGCTCGTGTGTGTATGCTATTACAAACAATTATTATCAAACAAACAACACAATATTTAATATTAGACGTGTACGAAAAGAGAAATGAAGACTGGACTATTGTTAAACAAAAAATACCGATAATTAATTGAATTGTAGACTTTCTCAAATGCAAAATATCCTTGCGTAATAAGGTTTATCTTTGTGGTGCTTAGAAACACAAATTCAGGGGTTGCATCCCATCAACAGGTTGTCTGATTCATCTGAAAACATGTTTACCCCTTGTCAGATTTGCTCTAAATGCTTTTGTTTCAGAGATATGAGCCAAAATCTGCATTTTACTACTTTGTACTATTTTTAGCCATGTCGGCTATCTTGGTTAGCAGGCGGGGTCATCAGACATCTGTTAAAAACTAGGTTCCCTGATTATGATTGTGACCAAGTTTGGTTACATTTGTCTCGGTAGTTTTAGAAGATAATGGAGGAGAAGATTTTTGTTAAATACTACAAAAATGTACGAAAAATTGTAAAAAATTGGGCTAAAAAGTTTTAAAAATTTGAACTGAATATAGCTACAACAGCTGAGAAATATTAGCACTTCAAATATATTTTTTTGTCAAAACTGTCGATCAGGTTCAGTGTTTTAAACATATTATAGTAGTACAGTTTGGAAAAGATAAGTGACTGAACATCTTTCTTAAATCTTACGAGTGATACAAACTCCCCGAATCTATATGCTTTTTAACATTTGATAATATGCTAAGTCTTAGAGGCATGATTTTTTTATTAGTTGCTAATGGCTTTGAACTAGCTGTCAGATAACTGCGAGTACTCTCAGATCTGTTCATTGTGTCTTTTTGTGTCGGGATGTATAAGTACCCGGCCACGCCCACTTTTAATTTTTGTCTATCTAAGTTAAGCCTTTTTCAACTGATTTTTATAGTTCGTTCTTATGTTGTACTGTTATACCACTGTCCCAGGTTAGGGGAGGGTTGGGATCCCGCTAACATGTTAAACCCCGCCACATTATTTATGTATGTAGTTAGTTATCAAAGGTACCAGGATTATAATTTAGTACGCCAGACGCGCGTTTCGTCTACATAAGACTCATCAGTGACGCTCACATCAAAATATTTATAAAGCCAAACACGTACAAAGTTGAAGAGCATTGAGGATCCAAAATTCCAAAAAGTTGTGCCAAATACGGCTAAGGTAATCTATGCCTGTCCCAAGTCAGGAGCCCGTAATTCAGTGGTTGTCGTTTGTTTATGTGTTACATATTTGTTTTTCGATTATTTTTCCATAAATAAGGCTGTTAGTTTTCTCGCTTGAATTGTTTTACATTGTCTTATCGGGGCCTTTTTTAGCCGATTATATGCGGTATGGGCTTTGCTCATTGTTGAAGGTCGTACGGTGACCTATTATTGTTAATGTTAGTGTCATTTTGGTCTTTTGTGGATAGTTGTCTTATTGGCAATCATACCACATCTTCTTTTTAATATTTTCAAAAAACAATAAGAGTTCCCATATTAACCAAATATGCTCTTCTTTTGCTGATGTTTTATTCATTCGTATGCATATGAGACAAACTTCAAACATAAGTACCGATCTTCTTATATACATTTTGAATTTCAGGTAGTTGAGTTTGTAACCCGATTTTGTTTTCTTTTCATCTGTTCATGACTCATGAACAGCGGTATCCTACTGTTGCCTTTATTTAATTTTCCATAGCAATTCTGTCCAATGTTCTAATTATATAATGTTTAGTATATATTTCATTATTTGTTGACTGGTATTCATTTCTTGTAGGATAGTTGTCTCATTGACAATTTATTATATATCTATGTTTACATAACTGCTGATGATCCGATGGACAACATCTGTTGAAAAGTCGTCACTAGTTCAGACCTACTTGTAATAAAATCGTTTCTGTGACTGGATCATAAATAAGTTTGTAGGATCCTTTACGATAGATAATTTATCTGATATGTTACAATTAACTCATCATAGATATTAGGATGTTGTATGTAAGCCAGACGCGCGTTTCGTCTACAGAAGATTCATTTCATCTATATGCCTTATATATCATGTACTGTGTTAGGACGCTAGATTAACCCTGACGAGTAAAGGTAACACCCGGGCACCGAGAGCTTTATTTTTGTAGAGCCTAGATGGTCAAGTAGACTAGCGCGTCGGATACAAGGCTGCAAGGCATTTGTGTACCATGATATCTCACTCGAATGAGTTCGTATACTGACCAGGGAAGAACAAAATATTTGCTTACGCAGATTTACAGATCTTACATTATTGGGCTGTTATTTAGAACAATTCTAGATATATTATAATGTAGGTATAAAAAAAAGTTTCACATGTGCAGATATTTATATATTCATTAAATTAAATAAATGAACTTTTTTACTATTTTATTTAATGAATTCTATATTGTATATATCCATATCGATTGCTACAGATTTGTTCCAATTGGGATTTGAAAAATGATAAATAGCTCTCGAAGGAATTAAGAAGATGAGGTATTATTGAACAATTTGTCTCAAGAAATCAAATGACATAGAAAGTAAAACTGTAGGTCACCTTAATGTCATAAACATTGAAAAAACCCAATACTGCATATTAAGCAAGTAAAAGAAGCTTATGAATCAAAATGAAATACAATTCAAACGGGAATACTAACGGTAAGATTTGTGTACAAAACAGCTGCAAAACAAAGAACGAAAAAAATATAACACACAGCAACATACCACTTCATTAAAGGCTTAGAAACGACACAACAAATAGCTTCGGGCTTGACCAGGTTTGCGATTGTCATAATCGACTCTGGTTTCGCTTCAAAACAAAAAGGCAGTACTTATTTTTTTCATTTTTAGCCATGGCGTTGTCAGTTTGTTTTATATTTACGAGTTTGACTGTCCCTTTGGTATCTTTCGTCCCTCTTTTATTAAAGTAAGGGCCAAACCTGGTGACAGCTAAGTTATGCATATTCTGAATGTGTTTTAATTTTACGATGTATTAATATTTATGTAAGCAAAAGGGGATGTTTTGTCCAGTTCTTCCACATTTGTGCCAGTACAAGTTCATGCTATTTGAAACATAAAAATATATGTTGTTCTATGTTAGTATCAAAACGTTCGTATCGTGCCTGCAGATGATGATGTTCCGTGAGGTCGTTTGTACTGCATAACACTTATAACTCGAGTTATCTTTTTATGTATTATTAATGCATTTGTTACAATCAATCATAGTGTTTGGTATTAACATTGTTACAGCATCATCACCAGGTTTTAAAATCATACCAGTATATAGGAGATTAAGGTGGCTCGTGGGTACAAAAAAATCAGCAAAAAATTAAACCTTTATTTTTTCATTAAAATTTTTTTCTTACACTATTAGTTATTACTTAATGATATGGTACAAAAATCAATCATAAAAAATCGATTCAGTTTGGCCCCAGATGACTTTTAAAATGTTTATGTCATTGAAAAAGCTCCAAATTATCTCCTTTTGATGCAAAATGCCATTTTTTGGCATTACATTTGAAATATCTTTTGACCTGTATTTGTTATTATTGTTTTCAAATAAGCTAAACATAAACTAAATAATTGTAAAATTTAAGTAATTTCTGTAATTATTTTTTTTTTTATTTCGATATTACCCCTATTTATCCTATTAGTTCAACAGAAAAAAAAGACATTAACAAAAATGTATGGTTCTTCCGGAGGCAGTTTGTGAACGGTGACCCCATTTTTTTATTTCATTTTTCTTTTAAGTATATGATAAAGTTCATTTATAAAAAAAATATAGCGAAATCCTATATTAAAAAAAAAATTGATTTATACCCAGGAGCCCCCTTAATCTAGTAAATACATGACTTAAAAATAGCAACCTGTATTTGTTATTATTGTTTTCAAATAAGCTTAACATAAACTAAATAATTGTAAAATTTAAGCAATTTCTGTAATTGTTTTTTTTTTTATTTCGATATTACCCCTATTTATCCTATTAGTTCAACAGAAAAAAAAAGACATTAACAAAAATGTATGGTTCTACCGGAGGCAGTTTGTGAACGGTGACCCCATTATTTTTATTTCATTTTTCTTTTAAGTATATGATAAAGTTCATTTATAAAAAATATAGCGAAATCCTATATTAAAAAAAAAATGATTTATACCCAGGAGCCCCCTTAATCTAGTAAATACATGACTTAAAAAATAGCAACCTGTATTTGTTATTATTGTTTTCAAATAAGCTAAACATAAACTAAATAATTGTAAAATTTAAGCAATTTCTGTAATTAGTTTTTTTTTTTATTTCAATATTACCCCTATTTATCCTATTGGTTCAAAAGAAAAAAAAGACATGAACAAAAATGTATGGTTCTTCCGGAGTCAGTTTGTGAACGGTGACCCAATTTTTTTATTTCATTTTTCTTTTAAGTATATGATAAAGTTCATTTATAAAAAAATATAGCGAAATCCTATATTAAAAAAAAAAAATTGATTTATACACAGGAGCCCCCTTAATTTAGTAAATACATGACTTAAAAATAGCAACCTGTATTTGTTATTATTGTTTTCAAATAAGCTTAACATAAACTAAATAATTGTAAAATTTAAGCAATTTCTGTAATTAGTTTTTTTTTATTTCGATATTACCCCTATTTATCCTATTGGTTCAACAGGGAAAAAAAGACATTAACAAAAATGTATGGTTCTTCCGGAGTCAGTTTGTGAACCATGACCCCATTTTTTTATTTCATTTTTCTTTTAAGTATATGATAAAGTTCATTTATAAAAAAAATATAGCGAAATCCTATATTAAAAAAAAGTTTTGATTTATACCCAGGAGCCCCCTTAATCTAGTAAATACATGACTTAAAAATAGCATAGTTGATGAAAAATCCCTTGAGGGAAAGTATGCAAAATTGAGAAAAAAAGATAAGTTGATTGACGATACCATAACTTTCCATCAAAGACAAAATGAAATAGAATTCAATTACAAATGGCTGTTAAATACAGTTTTACTTCCCCGATGTTGACTGTCACTTGTGGCAATCTGAACCAGTGCTTCATGCTGGATGTCATTTTTCGTGTGACAGTGGGTTTGCGATAACGAATATTAGATCCAAGCTTCTTTTCTACCATCTGAGCCGGATCACCGATACCTTTAGTCCAGTCAATCTAGCATAAATTTGACCCTAACCCGAAATTAATTGCAACAAAAAAAAATAAGTTTTAACCTTAAGCATTATACCCCAAATATACACAGAAAAAAGTCCTATAAAATCTTACTTGAGGAAGACTAAAAAAATCACCATTTAAAATTCCTATGGAGATTTGCATTGAAAAGGGAGATAATTCTTGCGAAAAGGCAGAAATATCAATAAAAATTGATACAAAATAATAACTTTACCACTTCTATTCATCAGAATGTATTATTTTTTGATTTTTTTAGCAGTCTTTGAAGTATAACAAACAACTTTGAAGGTGTTTGCATATATCTTATCAAGCTATAATCTAGATATCTTAATTCATAAGTTGACCATTTATTGAATTTTTCAACATGTCAAGGTAAAGAATCTCAAATTTAATAGAAATAATTAATCATGTATTCTTCTTTTTGTGCTTTAAAGTTTCGTCAGATAAGTAAGTTGCTGGAAAAATATAATATACAGATATAAACACTACCAAATGTTCACATTATTTTTTCAAAATGGTTACAAAGATTCATATTTGCAATTTCTTTAATGAAAAATGCACGAATAATAATATTACTTCGGTTTTGTACATTTCATGAGCAGGAGATTATATAATTTAGTCAAATACAATCTTATAACCCCATCAAAGTATCATACTTACATAAATTTCAAGAAAAACAACCAAAAACTGACCCAAAAAAGGCTGAATTGTGCAAGAGTTATCTCCCCTTCCAATGTTTATTTCCATAGGAAATTAAAAATGCTGACTTTAAGTTTTCCTCAATTTAGATTTTATGGGACTTTTTTTCTGTGTATATAACATTGTATAAAGGCATACTGCTATAGATTAGATCTAAAACATTTTCCGTTGCAATTAGTTAGAGGTTAAATCTTAGTTTGACTGGACTACTTTACCAGATCACCCTAACTTGAGTTTTTTTTTGTTGTGAATGCTTTTATTTGTTTTGTAACATTTTGGCGGGAATGCATTATTCACAATTAAACTTAGAATTATTTATACCGAATAGTTATCAACGGTACCAGGATTATAATACTAACTATCCAAATTTATGTAGAAAAAAAATCTATGGTTGGAATCTTACTCCAGTTCATTTGCCAATCAACCCACGACTAAAACCCAAATACCAGGACGACTGAAAACAAACTCCGTGTGAATTTGACATACTTAAACATTATGTCCGGGCTCATTAAAGGTATATACTGTATTATGCTATATAAAGTATATAAAAAGGATTGTGTGGCGTTGTTAACTAGATGCTTTGAAGAGTATTTGGTTTTGTAACTAATCTAGAACAGCTGGGTTGCAGAACAACCTCTGGCCTCCGGCCAACGGAATAATTTACACTGTCACACTGCGTCCTCGGGAGATAAATATTATGTAATTAACCATAATAAAATTTGGATTTTTTCTCACTGGTTTTTCCAACATTTGGATCGATTGGAAACTGAACACATACAAAAGGTATCGGAACAAATGATAAATACTTTTAACATATCAATTAAACGACTCAGATCAGAAAAACAAATAAAGATTCCATTTAAATTTAACAAACTAATACGTAAACAGAAAATCTAACTATCTGTTAATATTTTATTATCTTTCAGTATTGAAAACTTACATTGGTTATAAAAATAGAAAATGATAACGCTGAAGATATAATTTGAAAGATAAAGGACGTTTCACAAGCTACTAGGACTGCAAAGTGTGACCAGGTTCGATAAATAATAGTAAGTTTGCAAAATATGATTATTTAATTGAATACTGATGTAAAAAGATTCAATTGCTTAGGGTATGATACTATACCTAAGTACTTGCTTTTAAAAGAAATATGTGTTTTTTCTGAGAAAAAGTATATTATCATGAGTAGTAACTTGACAGGAGGGAATCAGAAACAGTCATAAACTCTCCACAAGAGCCCAAATGACACAGAAATTAACAACCGTAGGACACTGTACGGCCTGCAATGATGAGCATAGTCAGCTGTAAAAGCTATAGAAGGCCCCTTACTGACAAATGTAAAAAAAAATTCAAACAAGAAACCTAACGGCCTTATTTTTGCAAAAAAAGTGAACGAAAAACAAATATGTAACACATTCATCATGTTCAGTGCACTGAAAGGTTGATTCTAATAACTTCTTACAGAAACTACTCTATTGATCTTCAAGTGTGAAAATTTCTGTTATAGGACAGGAGTTCATAAATATATTATTTCACTCGGTATCTATTGGCCTTATATTTTATCATTCCTTCTGCAGGTGGGGATAACGTTGTGATTCAAAAGATTTTTTTATAGTGTTGACCCTCATATTTATATTTATATATATATATATATTGCTTTTTTGCAGATTTCGTGAAACTCAAAATTCTTTGTTATCTCTGCCAATAAAATGTCGGTTCAGTTTCAACTAATTAACGTCGCCGTCTGTGGATCAGAATATGTTTTCCTCAGTGGTGTCCTGTGTGGTATTGGGATCGGCCTTGGTGTGGCATGGGTTTTCAACAATCCAGAAGTGGTAGAGCAAATGTTCACGACCGCCATGACGAATCTGAAAAAAATTGGCAGATATATACGCTTAGCGAGACACACGACAGCAACGTAAAAAATCAGACGTGACAATCTTTCTCACAGATGTTTCGTACGACAGCATTAATGTTTTGATACATGATAATGATTTTTATCAAGACTCCATATACAAGTTATGCAACTATTAATTTATCGCCGATAAAATATTGTTATTATTTCGTCTTCGTCTGTTATTCGTATAAAAACAATTAAAAACAATATTACGAATGATATGGATAAACTTTATAACGGTGTTTTAATTATAATGTTGATATATGCATATTGAATAGGTTTAGGTATAAAACCACTCTTTCATTGCTTTTAGTTTAAACAAATTTAACCTACAGATTTAAACTTGAATTTTCAATTTTAACTAGAATTACCCGAACAGTTTACATATAAGTATTTTGAATTACAGTTTTGGTAGAAAATTTTTGTGTTTGATGCATCTTCCTTGATGTTCCTTATCGAGCCTAGATTGCTGATTTTTAAAGCAGTACCAATTTGTGTGATTACATGATGATCATTAAGTTGTATTTAGATGAAAATTACTGAGAAATAACAGTTCACTCAATAGACACTTTTAGAATCATCAAATTATTGACTGCACAGAAACTAAATAAGATTTATACTTTATCAATTTGATATTTAACGACTGCTTTTAATTACCAAACAAAACGAAAACTTGAATATAAAGAACTGTTTTTTTATTGTTTAGAAATTTTAGATTTGATGATTTTGAATTAAGTTTAAGAACCGTCTCGCCGATGTTATGTGCTTTTTTCACTAATGTTCACTTATCTTAAATACATTGAATCAGTAAGATTCAAGAAGATGAAGAAAATAAATACATTAATGTTTCACTTTTCAGTTATAGTAGAGCGAGTCATACTTGTGTTTACAAATTTTACAACTATAGGTGACATGAAATGTAGTATGGAAACAGGGAATGTGTCAAAGAGAAAACAATCCGATCAAAGAACAAAACACTGATCAATGTGTACTACTTCAACGAAATTGAACTTAAAAATAAACTGCGAAATAGACAAATTGAGTCAAAGTAGAAAAAAAAACAGTTTCTCTGAACTTGGAACAAGTGCTAAATGTGTTTCGTGAGATCCCTTATATCAGTTGTCAATATTAAATAAATCGATAAACAACAATAGCCACAGTAAAGGATATTTTAAAAGTCCGAATTCAATATTGAATCAGATAACAAAAAACAACTATGCAAAATGACAATGATAATAAATTGAAAACTCATTGAAAGATTGTGTGTCCATCATATGAAAATGGAGCACAATCCCTCCGGTAAGAAGTTAGAATCATACCATCATCAAATATGTGATAAACATATAACCCGTATAATGGCAACATATGGTTTTGGAATAAATGTGTTTATCTCCGAGTTAATTCTCATTGAGTGAACCTCTGTAATTTAAAAAAAAAATCTTCCAAGACTTGAAAAAGGTATCGTAATGGTACCTCTTCTGAATAGGTTTGGTTAGATTTTTAGGTGAATGACGAATTTTTTGTGGTTTGTATAGAATATTACTATAAAAGATTGGATGTGAAATAACTCAACGTATAAGATGTCCGCACGTTGATTTATATTTACGAATGATGTCTATTTAACCTTGACAAAATTTGAAAATGTTTCTGATGTTAACATCCCAAGTGTAACAATGCATCATGGTGCGGAGCTATCACTTTCAGTCGAAATACACGCCATTTTGAAATAATATCACGTGAAGATTCGGATTGGTTGCTTTAAGATGCGGTTGTGATAAAGCATTGCCAAATATCATGAAGATTACAGTAAGTAAGACAAATGTCAATATTTTTGTTGTTCGTTTTAATTTGAATATATTGCCCACTGAAGTTTAATTATGAAATTTCAATTATTAATACGTGTTAATCTGCGTTGTTAATCTGCAATATGCCCGATTTGTTTTGCTAAACAATGTTAAAAAATGCATCTGTATTCTGCCAATCTAAGCAAACCTCCAGAAAAGCACATCTCCAGAGTTGTATTTATGAGCAAATGATTCAAAGTTTAAGAAGTAAAGTGAACAAAAATGTTGAAAGCACTCTATTAAAGTAAAATTGAAAATGGAAATGGGGAATGTGTCAAAGAGACAACAACCCGACCATAGTAAAAAAACAGACCAAATACAAAAACAACAGCAGAAGGTCACCAACAGGGCTTCAATGTAGCGACAAATTCCCGCACCCGGAGGCGTTTTCAGCTGGCCCCTAAACAAATATATACTAGATCAGTGATAATGAATGCCATACTAATTTCCAAATTGTACACAAGAAACTAAAATCAAAATAATACAAGACTAACAAAGGCCAGAGGCTCCTGATTTGGGACAGGCGCAAAAATGCGGCGGGGTTTAACATGTTTATGAGATCTCAACCCTCCCCTATACCTCTAGCCTCATTTCATATCAACCAATATATAAAAATTCCACATTTTGCAATACAAAATCAACAACAGAATGCACACATATTACCTTAAATTAGGATAGAGCGAATCAGTCCACAGCATTTTAGAATGCGAAAACTTGTTGTAAGTATTAACTTTATATAGACAATAGACAATAGACAATAGACAATATTTTATTCGCACAAACACATTTACATTGAATGGTTATGGCATACAAAATTAAGACAATAAACTTACAATAGTTAAATTGATTACAATTATATTAGAGTGGCAGTGGTATTCACAGCAAAGACAAAAAGGCTATAAATATCAATAGTTAACACATTATTAATGTTCATGAACAATTGAAAAAATAACACAAACAAAAATTAGGTTGGCAATGCATATTAAAAGAAATACAAGTTATACAGATGTTCTTAATAAAAGACAATCATAAATATACGTTATTGTGATTTCTATAATGACTGGTAGACTGCTATTTAAAAGTACAGTCAAATGCTTAAGTGTTATAGTGGACTGCAATTTAATAAAATTGAAATTAAGATTTTTATTAATATTTTGTATATAGGTATCCCTTAATGATGTATAGCATGGACAGATTGAGAAGAAATGGTATTCATCCTCAATTTCTTGTCTGTTACAGGATAAGCAAATGCGTTTACTTCTTTCAATGTTGGCATAACGCCCTCTTTCAATTGCTAGGTTAGTTTAGATTTACTGAAACTGATCGGCCAGTTTTGAATTTACATATATCAATATATGGGGGCCTAATTCTTTCAGTATGACAAAAGAAATTTATTTTTTCACATTTATTGATAGAACAATTTATAATTTGATAAGCCTGATCATAGATTCTTTGTTGGATACTATTTATGTGATATTTTAAATTAAAAGTATCAAAAGTGAGATGACCAAAACCTAATTTATTTAACCAGTCTTTTACAATGTTAACCCATTTACTGGTTTTCTCTACATTCTTATATATTTTATGGACTAAAGTGTTAGGCGAGTTTACAATATGATTTAGAAATTTTATAGCTGAAAGCTGAATTTTAAAGTACAAAGGGATTCTGTTTGTCTCAGTTAAACAGGCTACATTTGTTGTTTTGCACTGTACACCTAAAATTTCTTTAATAAATTTAATATGTAAATGTTCAAATGGATCTGAATCTTTGAACACTTGGCTTACACCCCAGACTTCACTTCCATAAAGAGTTATTGGAACAACTAAAGTATCAAATAATTTTTCAAGCATACTGCAGGAATTATCTAAAGAGACTGTTTTTTTAATTTTAAACCAAGCCTTTCTTCCTTTTTCCATAAGATTTGTTTTGTATGACTTAAACTTCATGAACAATTTATAGTTATTCCAAGGTAACAAATAGATTTCACAGTCTCAAGATGATCTTTTTCTACTTTAAAATAATTACAGTGAGATTTTCCATTAGAATTGAATATTATAATTTTTGATTTTTGTTTGTTAACATCAAGTTTCCATAGGGAACAAAATTTAGTTAACTCATTTAGTGCATTTGTATATAGACTGTTCGGAAGTTTAAATCTCTTTAGTGCACATACTGAAATCGTCATAATTGAGAGCCACTATATCATTCAAATATCTTAAAGTGTTATTCCATGTTTGTATCAGATGTTGTTTCGAATTGTCTTTGCTGATTTAAGTCATAAATTACAACTCATAATTATATAGAAACAGTTCAACATGTTGTGCACGTTAATTCCCATTGGACTTGCAATAATTTGGAAATTAAGGGAATGCCCATAGTGATTAAAAAAGATATCTAATGAAAAATTCAAGTGCAGATATCTTATCAAATCAGATCAAATTCACACAATCCTTTTGTTTGGTGTTACTAAAACATTACCTAAGAGATTTTGATCATTTGTTTTCGCATTCTCTATATTAAAATGCCCGTCTAAATACACATGCATTGGGTGAGTGGTTTTTTCTTAAAGAGATTATGAGGAAAAGTGGTGTATAGTTTAAATGGGTACCTAATGTGTCAATTTTCAGAATGAGAAATAAACTTGAAGAACTTTCCAAGCTACCGGTAAGTTTTTGTTCCGGCCGTGAAAACCGACAACAATGTGTTGGTGTTATGCCGTTAATATATAACAAGAACGGTCCGTGGAATGAAATTTTAAACTCATCTACATGCAAGCACGTGTGCTTCACTAAGAGTCAAATAGTAAACAAACATAGCATAACCACATCAAAGCTTAAGATTGACTCGCCACATTTGAAGGTCCTTATTATGTATTGGTTACCTAACCAACACAAAAAAACCTTTAAACATAGTTTTATCTCGGCCTCTAGGAAGTGTTTTACACTCATGGTACCAAATTATTACACCATGGTATAAGTTGATAGTATGGAGCATGGTATGTTTTTTTGAAGTAGGAAATATTGATTAATTAATTAAGGTAATATGAAATATGATTTTTTTTAATTTGTGGACATAATGTATCTGTTTTATTTATGATTATAATCTAGATAATGTAGTAAGTTTTAAAACCCTCTGTCAAAATCATCGATCTAGAATTATGTAAAAAGAACAAATCGTATTCATTTATTATGCACATAAATTAAGTTTGTAGATGATTTACTACTTAAATATTTTGTACTTCTAACTTCTAATGGCAAAATATTTCATACGTGTGTATTACAATTGTTGTGAAAATGCAGAAAAGTATATGGAAGGTAAAGATAACGAATTAAACTACTTACAATATAAAATTATTTTGATGAATGCAAAGACCTTCTGCTGTTGTTTTTTTTTATGGTCGGGTTGTTGTCTCTCTGACACATTCCTCATTTCCATTCTCAATTTTATGATTATGTAATTATTAAGGTTTGTTGCTTATACGTTTTATTTTGTTTATCTCCACCTGCTGGCCTGCTCCCTTTTTATCTTTATTATAGTCACAATTCATTTATACATATCGCGGTTTACAAATACACTTATATCGAAGATTGATATCAATTATGGTCATTTTTTTCCTGAATAAAGTTTCACCTGTGGAATCCCTGTCACAAACAGATGTTGCCTATATATCTTGAATTCATTTACTTCCAACAAATTTATGAGAACGCTTCTTCATGTACGTAAAGGTACACAATTACATCCAAATGTACTAATAGAGGTTTTCCGGTTTGCTACGTTCCAAGCACGGTTGTATCTCAATGGTTAGTGCTGTTTTGGAGATATCAATTAATGCAAGTGATCATTTTATACATCATGATAACAGAATTAAAAGAATTGAAAGGAATGTCAGAAAAAACTAACTAAGCCTTTTATTTGATAAAGATTTCAACATTTCTAGATGAAATTGATTACTTGTGCACTTATGAAACAAACCTTATAATAAACGAACTGAGTTGACACGGCATTGAAATTCTAAATATAGATTTCCGTTTCTGTTTGTGACAGGTATTGGTATTTACAGAAAGAAAAATATTATAATCTTGATATCCATAAACAAAATTTTAAATAATTAAAACAATATCTATGAACTATTCTTAAAACACGTGTTATTGGTAAACTTTTTAAGGGTTATAATCGTAATCGTGTTTACTTAACATTTTGTAAGTTTTATATTAATAATTAGTTGTTGCATGGTTTTCAAATAAAATAAACTATTTCGTTCGTTATAGTGATATGCAACCTCAAATTAAAAAAAAATAATGCTTGTGTTTTTTTATAACAAAATGGATAATTTTCATGATTAAACTTATGTATCTTTATTATTTTTCTGAAGAACATTCAATAATTTGTCCACATTTAGAAGAAGTTTACTTTTTTTATAATTGCTGGATTCCAGGAAGCAATTCGCCGACATATTTTCAGCATGCAAAGCGACCTCAGTGTGACCCACTCGTAAAAATCCGGTGATCGCAATACGCATTGATCTGTCACTGAAATAAACTATTATCTGGTTGTACATTTTAAACACGTGCTCAATATCCATGCTGTTTGATGATTGTTTACTATAACATTGTATAAGGTCACAATCGGTAAAGTTCGGAGTCAAACACGACATTTAATGAGCTGCCATATTTGTTAAATCATAACAGACAGAGAGAGAAAAAAATGTCGATTATACTATATGTTTGCGTAAAAATGATAAAACCGTGCACAGAAGACTACGTTTATGATATATACATGCATCGGTTCAAGAATTGGATAAACATTATTTTTCACTAGTCACTCGTTTCATATGACTTTAAATCAGAAGATTTTTATGATGAAATTGTAAGAAACGTGAGATTTCATATTGAGTGATAAAAGGGCACTCTTCTTATCTAATTTTATCAATAATTTAAGATTTTTTTTCTAGAAATACATTTAAAAAAGGAAACTGAAAATAGCTTTAAAACTAATTATGTTGTCGATAAAAAAAAAGACAAATTTGTTGCTTATACGTTGTTTTTTTTTTGTTAATCTCCACATGCTCATCTGTTCCTTTTTTTTAAATCTTTCTTATAATCACACTTCCTTTATACTGAACTCAGTACTTTTGTGATTTTACTTTTCAATAAAATTCTCCTTTTATTTATTTCCATCACTTGGTAATTTTGGGGTCAGTGTTTAATTCCATGATACGCATGAAAAAATATAGTTCCCTCATAGCTTGTCATGAAAAATCATACGGATAGTATTTTTGTATCCCTCCAATCTAACTACCGTGGCTCAAAAAACATATGATATTGAATTGCTTTCTCAACATGCCGCAGCAATTATGAAGTAAAAGAAGTCGAAATCACTGGTTTAATTTTGAGCTGACCTGTACCAACGGGGAAAGCTCTACCCATCACTTGTCATATGTTATACACAATGATCAGCTAGCTAATATCTACAATAAACTCATCTTAGATACTAGGATCGCAATTTGTATTTACGCCAGACTGCAAAAGACTCATCAGTGACGCTCGAATCAAAACAAATTAAAAAGCCATATACATTTTGTAGTACAAATTTAAAGAGCATTGAGGACCAACAATTCCTAAAAAGTTTTGCCAAATACAGCCAAGGTAATCTATTCCTGAGGTAGAACAGCCTTACTATACTGACCGACTTTAGAAACGCAACACTAGATTATTTCTGTGTTATTTTTGAATAAATTTGTCAACGTCAAAAGCTATGTCTGCCCGTTACAAACGCCAAAATGATAGTCAGAAAGGTCAACAAATTCTGTCTGACATTTTTGGGTTCTGTTTTACACCTTCTGATTTTGCATTTGTTCAACCCATTAATTGGTTTTGGCAATTATGCAGTTGGAACTTGAGGGCTTTACAGGTTTTCCTTCAGTCAATTCTTTGGCAATTCAGTTGATGGAAAACATTTATAGCATGAATCTGTACTCAATGGCATTCGGCAATCTGGTTAGCAGTTGACGTTGCGACCATAAACATGATTGGCAAATGACGTTGCATAATCAAATTCTGTTGATGTTTCATTGTCACTTCAAGTTGATCTGTTCATTGATGGCCAGCAACAAATCTTGTCTACTTGTATCTTTGTCGGAAGGACAGTAGGACGAGTTTCTGAAGTCATACGGTATGGTTGCAGCACATTTATGTTTTCAAGTTTGCAGTATTCTTAAGGGCTAATTCAGTTCTTTGTTCTTTTTATTTCTCAGACTTGGCAAAATGGAGATGCAACATTTAAAAAAAAAGTAAGGCAAAGGATTGAAAGAACTTTTTCACAAAGCAAAATAAACAACTGAAACAATCTTTCATGGGACCAAAATTTCGCTTTAAGAAATTTGTGCGACTTCAAAAATTCTGTATGTTCAATAACCACAGGTGTCAGATTTTGATGTTTTGTCAGGAGAAAGAAGCATGATACGCATGAAAAGTAGTTGTAAAAGGATAAAAAAAGATTTGGTAAAAAGAATCAACAAAGTGCGTGTTGCGTTTCTAAAGTCGTTCAGATAGTTTCAAAAATTCAAAGTTTTGTAAACGGTTAATTTATGATTATGACTATATCATTGACAACTCATGTCAACACAAAAGTGCTGACTACTGGGCTGGTGATACCCTCGGGGAATAAAAACTCCACGAGAAGTGACATCGACCCAGTGGTTGTAAACAAACTCATCATAGATACCCGGATTGAAATTTTGTATTTATGCTAGACGTTATTATTATCCTACTAAAATCTTTCTGAACTTCCATCTTCTCTTTAAATTTCTGTGGATATCTAATGTTCAGCTGTTCTGTTCATCCTCTCAATGCCAGGTCATTGTTAGTGATTATTTCCATACGCCTTGAATCTTTCGGGGGCAGGACATTTTTCGGGACGTCCGGATCGGGTGTTTTTTAGCCCGGGATTTCAGAATCAAGACCCCTTCTGACCCCCTCCCACCCCTTTTTGCAATATTATACAGTCTTTCAACCGTTCTATCTAACTGATAGTCAAAATGAAAGTAATGGTCAATTTATGATATTAAATCTGATACAAAAAAAAATGTAGAGCAATTAAAGTACACACATACAAAGGTAAAATAAGTCTTTAAGGATGTACTTAGGTGAGGTTAGGTGAAAATTAGTAAATTAAGAAGTTAAAATTGATACTATAAGCTGGTTGGGAATTGATAAAGGAAAAAAAATAAGCTAAAAATATTGATAGGTCATGGACCATTATGAGATTTAAAATATGGCGGGAAAAGGCTGACTCGGACTTTTACTTCATATTTGCATTGGTATTATTAGGTCTAAAACAAAAGAAAGAAAATTAAGAATCTTCTGAAATTTTGGTAAATGACCTTTCATGAGCTATTAAGTCTTATATGAAAAAAGAAATGGGTGTTATGGAGCAAAATATTTTACATGGTATTGTATGGAAAAACACCAAGGAGTCCGAACATTTGACACAAATTCCAAAACATCACCTAAGGACATCCTTAAATAGAAGACTTCCAAATGTGTCTATTATGAGATTGAATTTAAGCTCTTTATTAATATCCTTTAAATACAAAAATTTAAAAAAAATCCAAAAATCTAATTTTAGATGAAACGTTGGTTTTTCTATGTTATATTAATAGAACATTTCACAGTGATTAGTGCGCAGATAAAAGGTGTTATTTTCAATCTATTTGATCTGTGAATGTTTGCTTAATAAGTTTGATATTTGCAAACAATAAAACGATTCTAATAGTATTGTAGTGTTCTGTTTGAATACTGACAGTTATATGAAAAAGTTATATATTGATTTTTAGCTTGTATGGTTATTTATAGCTATGGGGATTTTGGGATAAAAATAACCTTGAAAATTTTCAATCGTTATTTTTAGATTGTTTCGTCAATGCTCAAATAAAGATAACAGTTAAACTTACCAGTGCAGTGAAGAACACGTTCGATTTGTACGACGTTTTTTTTCTCATATATATTTTATTTGGTAAGTGAAAAGCAAATAATAAAAAATGATTTCATATTATGGATTCTAGTCTCAGCTGAGCAGGACATGATAAAACAGGAGGATACCTGAAAACAATGTGATATGTGTAATTGGTTACGATTACCGCTGATGAAAAAGATTCGACATGATCACAATCAATCGAGGGATATCACGGCACTCAGATATTTTATCGCTGGGCCCATGCAGGCTCCGTATGTGCTCAGTATAGTGGGATCATGAGATCTGTACTGAGCAATTATTCAAGGTGGACGTAAGGTTCAAATGAAAAGGCTCCGATTTATTGGGATAGGGATCCAGACCCCATATATGTGGGCTCAATGCTCCAAAGAATTCCCCCTTACCAAAATAAATGTATAAAATTATAGGACGGGTTGACGAATTGAAGTTCTGTGTTAAGGGTAGGAGGATAATTCCACATTGATATATTATTTTCAATCTTCGCCACTTAAAAAAGATAATTTTTTAAACTCCGGCAATTCTGCACAAATGGTCATTCGCATTTCATATCTATAGTAGAAGAGAGGCAAAAGTTACCAAAGGGACATTCACAAAATTGATTGAAAATAAACTTGACAACGGCATGGCTAAAAAAGAAAAGAAAAACAGGTCAAACTGACAATCAACAGTAAAAAACACGTCACAGAAAACTATTACTGATTTAAAATATGTTGGTGGTCAAGACATTTATTTTCAATTTTGAAAGATTATTTATATTTCTAGTTGAAGTAACTGTAGTCATTTTGTGTGCCACCTTGCACATTTTTAAGTAATTCAATTGCTTTTGTCCCTACTCGCCGAAAACCGAATGGTCGTCCCCGGGATATTGTTTTTGACAGCATGTTTTACTTTATCCTGCCGCTGTAATTTCTCTGATAATATTTTTTTTAATTTCTTTAGTGCATTTATATATTCAATGATGTGTGAATTTTAGCAGTACATTTTATCTATTAGTTCTACTCTGGGTATAAAACAATTATGACAACACCACACGTAGTAGAAAAATAGTCCACGACATAAGGTAGAGATTGAGAAACACCAATTTTGGATTCCACCAGGGGTGGATCCAGCCATTTTAAAAAGGGGGGGGGGGGTTCCAATTACATGTCCACAATAAAATGCATTGATCTTCCAAACAAAAGCGGGTTCCAACTCCGGGAACACCCCTCTGGATCCGCGCCTATCAACGTGTCGTTCATGGTAAGTTGATATAAATCACTCATTATTTTTTTAAGGAGAAAGAATGTACAAATATTATCTCATTTGTAATTTCAAAATTCGTCTTTGACATCAATCACTGAATGAAACTTGTAACCGTTTCGGTTCTTATATATATTTACCCTACAAGTTGCCTTCATTTATTCGGTTTTGAGCGTTCCAGATGAAGGTTAATCCAGAAAAGCGTGTTCTTTTCTTCTTTTTGAAAAAAAGTCGAAATCAACTTACAATGAATATCACGGCAAATCTTTTTAGGGCCAAAATTCATCAGCACTTGAAGGATATATATGTAGTTCAAAATTTCTGTAAGCACTTAGAGCATATTTTGATATATTTGAAATATCGTCGACAAGACAACAAATCTTCAATGCTTGACCTAAGAGTATAAAAGTTGACTTTTTTAATAGGATAGGACTAAACAATCGTCAGTGATACAAGGATACATTTGTAATTATGAAGCTGAGTTCGTCAATAGGACTAAGAATCGTCTAGGCTCAAAAACTTTGTAAGCTGACATCACCAATTAGACCACAAAAATCGTCAGTTCTGACAAGATATTATGTAGTGTAGCTGACTCGTCGTTAGAACAAAAACACATCAGTTTTTGCAAGATATTTAGCTGACATTTTCAAATGGATCATTGATATGCTACAGTAGCTGATTTTGTCATTATTTTCCACAATCGTCAGTGCTAAAAAGATATGTAGTTTATAGCATCGTCATTAGGACGAACAATATTCAGTTCATAAAGATCATATAGACTAGCATCGTCAATAGAACTATAAATCGTCTAGGCTCAAAGGATTTGTAGCTGACATCACCAATAAGACCAAAAAATCGTCAGTGCTGATGGGATATAATATAATGTAGCTTAAATCGTCAGAACAAAAACGCCTACTGGATATTAAGCTGGCTACGTCGATAGCATAAACATTGGTAGTGCCGAATGGATATAACGCTGGCATCGTCAAAAGCACAAACATAGGTAGTGCCGAATGGATATAAAGCTGGCATCGTCAAAAGCACAAACATAGGTAGTGCCAAGTGGAAATATGGCTGGCATCGTCAAAAGAACAAACATAGGTAGTGCCGAATGGAAATAAAGCTGGCATCGTCAAAAGCACAAACATAGGTAGTGCCGAATGGAAATATAGCTGGCATCGTCAAAAGCACATTAGTAGTGATTAATTGATACATAGCTGGCATTGTCAACAGCAGAAACACTGATAGTGCTTAATGGATATATAGCTGCCATCGTCGTTAACACAAACATTTATAGTGTTATAAGGATGTGTAGCTTTCATCCCCAACAAAGTTTGAAAATGCAAATCCAAGATTTAGGCAAATCAAAAGTTGTGAAAACAAGTAAGTACATATACTATTTAAGTATGAAAACTATATTCGAAGGTTGCAGATTCTGGGAAATTAAGAATTCAGAAAAAATTGCTTAAAGGATGGCTTCTTCGATCAATTTCAAAACTTCAAGTATATGTTTAGTAAACAAGTAAATCTACTTTGTGTCGCTAGCTCATACATGGTTAAGTAAATGTGTTCTAGGCTGACTACTATACACTTGGTTTATATATTGTAGCGTAATACAAGTGGATTCCAGTTTAATGGTTTAGTAGCTTTAATCAACAATGTCAACTCCCTATTTTCCATTGTCATTCTAAAACTCAGAAATTTGTATCAAATAGTAAGGTATTGAAAATACCTATGAATCAGTTATCTGTTTTGTAAATTTATGTTGTTTGGAAAGTTGTCTTTGTGGTCTTCCCCTTAGATTATCAATAGAAAGAGTTGGATCAAATTCGTTTTCATGGCTGATCTGTTAACATCGTGTTCCAAAAGTTTCAGTAGCATGAACATTTGTATTCTGCATATGATGCAATAACAAAACAAAAACTAAGATGGCTAAATTGTATTTTCTGTATTCAACAAATATATTATTATTTCTACACAGTAGATACATTGTCTTAACACATAGTGCAATACTGTTTTAATTTTTTTGAAATAATTTTTCAAAATATTATTTTAAAAGTCCCATGTGATCTTTGATGTACATATATACATGACGAAATCAAGCTATTTAAGTCTAGATTTTTGTCTTCTGTTGATAAAAACGTTTTTGTCTATTCTATCTTCTGCTGATGACTATTAACAGTAACGGTGAACAGCAAAATCCAATCAATGTCTTAAAATGCCAAACTACCTCCTTGCTCCTTCTGCTCAATTCCACCGCATGCGAAATCTACATTATGTTTCATTTCACCGCATGTCAAAGCTACATTCTATTCGATTCCACCTCATGTCAAATCCTCTTCTATTGTTTCATAAGACGCTGTCATTTACAATTAAACATCGTCACCTCTGTTAAGTCTGGAGTAACCGATGCTTCTGTATATTGCCTGGAGTAACTGAGACGCCTCTTTTCTGTCTGGAGTAGCCCAAGCAATATTTGGAGAGGTTTTGGGGTTCCTCTATGTGTTGATGCATTATCAAGAAAGATAAGTTTTCACAGATCCACGTACATGTTGCCTACATATTGGACAACGCTTCATGGCCGGAGCGCATTGACCACACGTCGCCAGATGACCACATGGAAGGAAAACTATGCTGACATCTTCTTCCAAGCAGACTTTACAAAGAAGTAAATCTTTGTTGTTAACATCACCGTTTGTAGAACCTTTAAAAGAAAAGCAAATAAGTTCAAGTATACATCAACTACATTGCATTGAGGCATAATGGAGAGTTGATCAATAATAGGCAAAAAGTTATAACCATACAGCTTAAAAGTTCCACATTTATCTTGTTTTAACTTATAATCGACCTTATAACCAAGATTGATTGATTACCCACTTGCTTAACGCCTAATATGAATTAGTTTATTTACTGATTACTGAGCAGTTTATTAATTTTTTTTTATTAAAAGGGATTAAAATGGGATTATGAATAGAACTGCACTGTGTGAGATAAACCATTCTTACCTTTACATTCGCCTGTTGTTGTTTCGTACTGAACACATGGGATTTGGTTTTCTGTTGAGGTTGGTACTGGTTTTAGAACCTCTGATGCTGCTTCAGGATTTTGAATGCTTTGGATTGGTATCTCTGTAGTTGAAATGCTTGCACTTGCACCTTCAATTGGTTGTGGTTGGTTAGTATTGGATTGACGTTCTTCTATTTCAAGTACCTTTTCCATAAGTTGTACTGCAGAAATGGCGGTTGTTTCTAAAAATAGATATAATAATCTGTTAGTCCACTTTCCTTTTGGGATTTGATAATAATTTTTAAAACATCAGACCATTGATGAGAATTATATTATAAGATAAAACGTTAAACTTATGTTTATGGGGAATTATTTAAATTTTTTTTGACACTACAATGAAGATTTACTTATGTATGTTAAAAAGAGTGTAACATGTTATTCGTGATCAATGACAAAATAACAGATACATAAAATACCAGACTTAAATAAAGAAAAAGCAAAAAAAAACCACCAAAAATTGTAAATATCCTATTTCGACCAAAATCAAAAGTTCAATCATATGCTCCGGAAGGGTATTCCTTTTCTTTAGTGAAACCTTTCGTATCGTTTAAGTAGTTATTCTAAAGTATTTAACTTACTGTGTTGACGTACGGCCTCTTTGTAAGCTGGTCTGATAATTTCCATAGTGTAACCCATTTCTTTCACACTTCTTACAGATATAAGTCCTTCAATGTCAGTTTCTGTTTCGGGTGTATTATGATTGCTAGAGGTAGCACCGACGCCGAGTGCATCACCGGTATTTTCGTGCTAAAAAAAATAAATCTAAATATATAAGTATATAGTTTGTATTGGAGTATTCTTCGTGTAAGCATTGTAACAGTTATTCTTCTGCTTGTTTAGGTGTTGGGATGTTGTTTCGTTGAAAAACTCTTCTTTAAATATAATAAAATTACACAGAATGCATGAGATTTTTCAATGGAAAATTCATACATGATTTCTTTGATTAGTAGTTATATAACTATACATAGGAAATCGATATCCTATGGCTTTATCCATAATATACGGTCTTTTCTTTAAGGATTCCAAATGTCTGCCCTTCATGCCGACCAATTTGCAGTAACTTTATATTGATTTTTTCAGTAGTTAAATTGTTTTTATTCTGAACATGGATGAAATATTTGCCACTGAATGCTAAGCTACACGGTAAGAACGACAAACCTATCTTTTTGATACGACCGCTTTTCTTATATAAAAGAATGGGTAGGCAAAAATTGAAGAAGAAAAAAATGATTTTACATGTTGAATTAAGTTTATACCTGATGATTTGATTCTTCGGTCAGTTCACCGACCATACTTTGGACGAGTTGGATAAACTCGTCACCTTTATTTTGACGTAAGTATGTGCATTGTGGGAACCAATGGGCGTGTTCGACCCATGCATTGTCTTCAGCCTCCCAGCTTGTCAAACCTCCTCCACAATGATAACATCTTACTAGATCGTTGATACCTGAAACAAATATTAGGTATAAGAAGATGTGGTATGAGTGCCAATGAGACGGCCTTGGCTCACACCGAACAGCAAGCTATAAAGGTCCAAAAATTACTAGTGTAAACCATTCAAACGGGAAAACCAACGATCCAATTTATTTTAAAAACGAGCAACGAGAAACACTTATGGACCACATCAACAAACGACAACTACTGAACATGCATCATTTGATTTTTTTATCCACGTATATAAAATAACAATTTATTAAATAAGTATGGTGTTGTGTGGAACTAAAGATAAAAAAAAACAATAATTATTATTTAATGAAGAAGTGCAAACACATTTCGTCAATTTGAACTAAAATTGTATGTTCCTCAAATTAATTGGTTTTGTTCTTATAAATTATAATGCACTTCCCCTGCCATCTGTTTATTTTATTTAGTATACTTGGAAAAAAGGGGACTTGGAACAAACTAAACAAAACAATCAACCCTTCCTCTTTTCCTACAAAAATTGAATGGTTGATGCCTTTAGCCATTACATTTAAACACGGACAGCTTTTATTGCAAATTGTAATTCGATAAGTTTATGATATTTTAAGGAAATCCCCTTTAACTGAAGTATGTAGGCCAGGACTTTTTAAATATAGAAACCGATGAAATAATCTAGTTTCAGTTCCGGACTTAGTGCAAATCAACTAAATGTGTAATCAATATTTCCGTGAACAACCTACGTATTTAAAGTTTTTAATCAGAACTTTTCATAATGAAGAATAACAAACACGGATATTGGTCAAAAAGAAATTATCTTTTTGTTACTAGTACAGTGAAAAAAACAATACAAATAAAGAAATAAATATTCCAGCAAATAAACCCAACAGTCATACTTAATATTTAATTTTCTTCACTACAAAACATGCAATTAAATTATTTAAATAAAAACACCCCACTTTATGACATAATAAGGAAAACAAAAATAGTCATGAACCTTCAAAACTTATGCACAAATGCAATAATATCTTAGATATAGACATGAAAAAGCATGTACCTGTATAGAAAAATCCGGCTTTTGCTAAGTTTTCAGCGGACTGTGGATAATGAGTTGGCCAGTTGTTGAAGGTTTTCAATCTCTCTGACATTATGGTGTTGTTTGGATATCTTGGGTTGGTGTATGGTATCATAGATGACGAAGAAGACAGGCTGTTTGGGGATGGGGACATATGTACGAAATTACCACTCTCTGTGGAACTGTTGCTGTCTAAACCGTCAATACGATCGTAAGACCCATAACCTGAACTGAAACCCGACATGCTTTCTGTATTGCTTTGGTGATTTGTCACGTCATTTTTAGTTGACAGGTCTTTGGTTGAAGGTTTTGTTTCCAATTTTAGTATAAAATTTCCAGGGTTGGCTGATCTGTCACATTTGTCTGACGTTGGTGCCTCGAACTTTTCCACATCTTCGCTACATTTTGAACCAGATTTCATATCGTCATAGCTATCCGTCTTACGCAGACTTTGTATTAGTGGACAAGAAGGAGATTTTCGTGCATGCACCAAAAGTGGAGCTTCTATTCCGTTCCAATTGCCCTCTTTTAGTCCACAAGCTGAACACGTGACAATGTCGCCCTTTCCTTCATAGCTAAATCCAGCAGACGACAAACGAGAAGCGAAGACGGGACATGATCCAGGGAAATTAGAATATGTGCTGTAACGCAAGAGATTTTCGGAGAGTATGTTAGAAGATGCAACGGTAACCTAAAAAAAAGATAAAAATAAATATTTAAATTCTTCATACAATTATTAAAATGAGACAACACCCGTACAAATTAAGTTTAATCCCATAACCCAACACTTGATTAGTACCTAATTATTGCATCAGCTAGATTAAGTTATCCAACCCAATCTTAGTTCACACATACCTTAATTAAGAATAAAATAAGATAGCACAACCATAATGTATGCATTGTATATATATATATATATATGAGCCAAATAATGCATGTATGAATGATCCTCATTAATGACATTATCGTAGAAAAACTCATATTTATCCAATTGACTAAATATACATTATCAGAATTTCCAAACAAACTGTAAAAGTAATTCGTTTCTTACCATTCTGGTTGAGGTTTACTAGTCTGAAATACTAGTGAATTATAATCGTTCAACTTAGATGTGTGTTTATATATTCGTTCAGGAAATTTTACAAATCTATAAATAAACTCGGTCAAGGTTCAAGGTTTCTTTACCGAGTCTTTATTTATAGACGATTATTTTTTTATAAAGTCGGTGAAAAGTTATAAACGATAACGGATAATTTTCCAAGCATAGTTTCATAAATTTGATTGCATAAACAAAATTAAGAATAATATTGGGGAAGCTTAAACAAAATTAAGCGTAATTCAAGTCTGCAATTTATGTGTTTTTAGTTCTGTAGATCGTTATTAATTTTACTCTATTCAATACATGAAATATGATTAGTGTACATAACTACGTTTAAAAATAAAAACAAATACGAAAGGGTGACAATGAATGTCTCTGCTACCCTATTCCCATTTAACTGAACTTTGCAAAATTCAAACAAAAAGTTAGAATATATCTAGATTTTTAGGAATGCCTCTATATATAGATCTCGAAGCGCCAAAATTGCAAATAAAGAACTTTTTTGTTCGTTTTTACATATAGTAGACTTTTGAAAAATACATAACTGGTGTCAAATTCAATAATATTATTATGAATTTATTTCAAAATCTTGTTATCATAATTATGAGTTATTTTGCGTACAGTAAACCGTATTTTTTTCAGCAAGAAACAAAAACCCCAAAGATTTGATGTTTATATTAACAAGCACAAATCTTTAAAATAAGGAAGATCAAATTACCGATTGCGAGACTGAAACCGTAAACAGAAAATCCATTCATGTTTTGCGATCAATGAAAACTTTTCCATTCATGCATAGATTTACCTTGCTAAAAATAGTCATCAGTGATAGTGGGAAAATCATAAATCTAAATATAAGTTTTTCAAGTTAGACATGTTTTGCCAAATTCTTACATATTTTTTAAGATGTTTTTTTTATTTGCAGTACGTTAATCTAAGTTGTACAAAATTAATTTTAGAAAGAAAAAAAAACTGTTGCAACTGATGCATCCAGGGTGTGATGCATCTGAGGTTGTCATATCTGAGAGTTTTAAAAAGTCTCTTCAATCTAAAAATCAATTTTTTGTTTCAATTTATTCGAATCTTTGCATAATTTTGAAATATTATGAAGGAACGATGCATGTATTTTAAAGATTTTAACTCATAAAAATGTAATAGGAAGCTTAAACTTGATTCATGGCTGTATACTGTAACAGTTACATATAAAAAAGAAGATGTGGTATGATTGCCAATGAGACAAATATCCACAAAAGACCAAAATGACACAGACATTAACAATTATAAGTTTGGTTAAAAGATTAAAATTCTGTCGTGCTTTTTGTACTGATGCTACAGGCCCGTAGTCAGAGTTTTCCAAGGGAGGTTCGTTGGACTCACAAACTCGACTGCAACAGTCACAATTCGAACAGAACTTTGACTTTACAGTGCTTATTTGTTTTCAAGGGGGGGGGGGGGCTACGGGTATGTGCTAACCGGTGCACATGTTAGTAATTTGTGTGTTGTTAGGTCCACTTTTTCGGAGGAGCTATGTGTAAGTTGTTTGTGGATGTGATCTGATATACTGCTCACTATTCAATACAATATGTCTGTTATTCGTCTTCTTCTTTTTTTTCTTTTTTTCTTTAACAATTTTCACTATTAATCGAGCACTTGAGAGCAGTACTGTCATGATTAACTGATTGTAAACTTTTCATTTATAAAGACTTGAATTTCAGAATGCTTAGCATCGTACATGTATGTACTATATACTGTTTTCATGTTGCCATTTTTTTTTTATTGTAAAGAGTTTTGGCGTATGCAATATAGCCTTATAAGAATATTTTTCATAAATTAATTTATTTGTAGTTTTACGCATACAGTAAAAAAAAAATCGAAGGTCAATGTCATGAAACAAAAAAATGTTTTCAAGCGGCTGAGCAAAAATAGATGAATTGCGTTTAAAATACCAATAAACCATATTGACCCAAGTACCCCCTCTAACGTTTGTTTCAACTTCGGCGACAAAGACATACCGTGAGTTGACCCGGTCATTGACGTGATAGATTTATTTTTATTCTTTTTTTTAAATCTCTTTGCAAAAAACATTTGGCAAAACTACATGGGGTATCTGTAAACAAAATTAACATAACCACTGGCCAAAATACTAGTCAACTGCCCAAAACTTCAAGCCAAGTAGGAAAAAAGAATCACAAACACACAAAACATAATAAATTATATATATTGATGTCATATTCAACATGATATAGATATTAATTTTGTTCTATAAATTAATCTAGAAACTGACACATCCATCTATTCAAATGAATAAGTTTGAATTGCAAATATACGCCCTCAATAATAATACTTTTGTTGAATTTTGAAAGGTTTTGGGAACTCTCAGGCTGTCAACCCTATCAGCAAACCATGCACACCTACACAAAAAACATTTGGTCGTATAGAAACTCTTTGAGCGTTTTAAAATTCCAATTTATAGCGGATACCAAACGGATATGGTTTTTCTAATCGTCAATATTTACCTCCATATAGAAGATTTTATCATGAAAAAAATCGAAAAAAGCTCCGCAATGTGTGATTCTTTAGATTGTCTTCTACGGTTTATGACTTGCGAAAAACTGTCATGATTTTGCATTGGAAAAATATGATTTTTATTCTGATATGTTTATTAAATAAATATATGCTATTTTTAATTTATTTATTATATCTACTATTTTGCGGATTTCTTTATGAATATAGGAATATGCAACATTTTAATTTCAGTTAGAAATGAAAGTAGTTTTCCCTTTTTCATTTAAACATGTGCATGTATGTGTTGTAATCAATCAATTAAATGATCTTGAATAATTGTCAAGTTATATATGTACAAAAGACATTATTAAGATATGAGAAAAACAGTATTATATTGATTTAAAAATAAATATAAGAAAATATGAACCCTCGCATTAGTAAATATTGTTTTCATATATAGAAACTAGATTAGTCATGTTTAAATTTATCGTTAGCTAAATAAAGTTTTCCAATGATTTTAAAACATTCAACACCATAAATAGTCATACTGCAATGTGTTTTAAAGATTTTGACAATCATTGATAAATAAGATTTACTTTCCTTTTTTTTAAAACAGCACTTTCGATATGAAAATTCTGGTGCATATAAATCAAAAGTTGTTTGTTAAGAAAAAAGATTCATGTATAACTAAACGTCAATATGTCAGTTGAATCATCAAATGCATATTATTTTATATATATATTATATTTAGCATTTGAAAATTTAAAAAAAAAGAAGATAGCAGTCTTATAATTGTGTTCGCCATACGCGCGTTTCGTCTATAAACAAAAGATTCATCAGTGACGCTCGAATCAAAATATTTCAAATTGAGTGCAAAGTTGGTCGTATTCTATAAAAAAAAAAAAAAAAAAAGAACTAAAAACGACCGAAGCCAAGTTTTCTAATGAAATATCATATATTTTGAGATGAGGTGTCATTGACAGGAAAACACCACGGCAAAGTAACACAAAAGACATAAATATATTAGAAGACAACGCTATTTAGACTTTAACAAGGGGCAGTTATTTATCATACAATGTTTCAGTTTTAAACCACCTTCCTAAAATGTTTGAAGGCACCAAACAATTTCAACCAAAGAATAAAAACTGTCCGGATAAAGAAAATGCAAAAACACTCCCCAAAAAATGCTAAACAGCAATGTTCAGCATAAGACAAAATCTGACGAAACTTTGTTTATAACTAACAATTCTTATTTGGCGTTCCTTCATTTGCAAAAAGGTGTACTCACGACAAGTGAAAACCTTGTTTATCCAATTTTAAGAATATTTTTTTCGACAACGGTGAGAACCCAGGAAGGATAAAATGTGATTCTCATTGCTGTTGCAAATCTACCAATGAAAGAGAGACGAAATATTAAATGAATCTTTCAATTTTAAATATCAAATTTCAGATAAAATAACTACGAATTTCCTTTTCTTCCAACGTTTCTATTCTGTCAATCACAGTTTAATACTTTATTTTCCCTTTATGGTATTTTACTATTGGCACCAACCATTTACCTTCTGTGTGTTTATGTGCGTTGGTGAGGGGCGTGAGGTTCATTCTCTGGGTAAAAAAAAAACACAACAAAAACATATAGGAAGGAACAAGACTTGTTTTGAAACCCAATGTTGTATTCGAAGTTTGTCATACTTTTCAACGGAATCAAACGGTTCCCCACTTTCTTCATCTTCGCTAGCCAAGGGTTACGATCCACTCCCGCTCTCTTCACTTCGCTAGCCAAGGGTTACGATCCACTCCCGCTCTCTTCACTTCGCTAGCCAAGGGTTACGATCCACTCCCGCTCTCTTCACCCTTGGCGGATTGAGCCAACATTTGTGATTACAATGTTGCGCCATCTATCGGAAGATAAAAATAACGCCAATTCCGAATACATTAGTCTTGACCAATGGTAGCACTTGAACTCTTCAATTTGGAGGTTAAAACACGGTAGCGTCTAAATTCTACACACCTGGTAAAGCCGGAAATGAAAGCATACGTCAACATTCATGCATTTGTGCATGAAACATACATAGGAGCTTCTATTTGTTGATTAAAAACATTCAAGTTTTCACTAAATATAGTCGTATGTTTAGGGATCTAAAGGCTTGTTGCACAAAAAACACGTGACAATTGTTTACAAACACTTTCTACATTACGTGATCATGTTATAGGCGCATTTTGCTTGGATGCAGCGAGTTTTGACTGCAACCAATAAGAATCCTTACCTTGTGTCTTCGAAATTTTATCTCAATCCGCCAAGGGTGAAGAGAGTGGGAGTGGATCGTAACCCTTGGCTAGCGAAGATGCACTTTCTTCAGAAACAAAATATCTAAACAAAATCATGGGCCACACAAGTTTAATTTCATGGAACTTTTTAAAACTCATTGTTAAATTTCATGTTCATAAACAATGTGTACTAACCTTTTTGGTAGAAAATTTCTATAAAAAAGAAGTCGTGAAACAAATAATAGATATTGAAATATGAAATAAGGCATGTAGGCTTTCAATAATTGATGAACAGATTTTATCAAACAATATCTGTAACACTGGATTTTCTTCACAAATATTTTCATTTATTTTTGTCGAAATGATTTTGCAAAAGGATATTAACAGGATTGTCTGATCTTATCTTTTCCTATGAGGATAATTATACTTGGAAAGTTTTCTAATGTGCTAATCAAATTTAGATCGACAACCTACGCATTATAAAAGGGAATATACTACAGACGAGTACACATGTACACTGGTAAAATATTTTTTTTTTCGCATCCAAATCAGCATAAATTGAAGTTTTTTTTTATTTGGTTGAAATATACATATAGTCTATATACATGTATATAAACATGAACAACAAAATCTATAAATAAAATCGCAGGAATTGCGTTGTTGTTACATTAAAAGATCGCAATTGACATAATTTGTACTTAATATTTTTAAATAGATTTTATTTTTAGAAACTGGAAAATCATGATCATTTTACTTTGCTTTGTAAAATAATAGTACACACAAATCTTAATTTATGCATTTGATTTCGGCGGTGCATAGGGGAAAAGTTTGTGTTTGTTTCTTCTTATGTATTTTGAACATCGATAAACTACTTTCGTATTAGTTTAACATACTTTACTTTTTTTAGTTAAAAAAACCAGCCTGATTGGTTTGAAGTTGTCTTATTGACAATCATACCACATCTTCTTATTTTTATAATTAAAAAGTTTGAAATAAGTTGTTTTAATAATATGTTTCAGATTTAAAAAATCTGTTTTGCTGAAATAAACAACTTTTCTTATATTTCAAACAATTTTGATTTCTTGAAACCAAATTATGTACCGTCTCTATTGATACCAGTGTACATTATATTTTGTCTTCAGTATAAATTTATTATTATCAATAAGTAAAAGCTTTAAAATAAGAAACCTACATATGGTCGTAAAGTTACAATATCCTCTGCATTTAGTGCAGTTCTTGTTTTAATGAGCGTTATACGAAGATTAAGCATATTAGACAATTTAGAGTTTGACATATTGTAACAACTCCTGATCTTTTAAAAGAATACATGTACCCTAAATGAGTCGTTTGTCGTTGAGATGCTGTCTATTGAGACACTTGTACCTCACACCACTAAATACGGCACAATTCATTACTAGACGCAGATTCTGAAAGACGTGATAAGCTATTTGACAGGAAAACAATAAAATCTCATTTTTTTCTTATATCGGATGAAACCCCCAAAAATAGTCAAGCTGTCAGTTTTCATAGTGAAGTTTTCGGTACATATTTTAAGGTTCTTATAAAAGACACTCACAGACCGTATTGTACTTTTCAAAATGAGGACCTACAATGAACAAAATTATTTTTATTTTACCGATGTGAACTTTCCATTTTGATATAGGAAAATTCTCGAAACACTTTCATTATTTATATCTTTCAGCTAAACTTCTGTATTGTCTTAAATAGAAGGTCTTCCTCGATCGTAATTTAGAATTATGCCAGGAACGACCACCCGATGAGCTCCGAGTGTTTCCTTTACATAAAGTTGCTTCTGAAGCAAGGATTCTAATAGAAGAGCTGTAATTATTATTATCTCCTTGAAAGTCAATTGGTAATCACCTGTTCATAGATTTGCAGTAACACAGTTGATACGGCATTTTGTGTGCCATTTTTCAAACCAGTCCAGTCCCCTTTTCTTTGTCCACAACAAGACACGTATTAATACTCGCTAACAACGCTCGACCATATACATGTAATAATTGATATTCTCACCTTTTTACTAGTTGAGAATTTAATTTTCGACATGTCTGTTTTTTTCCTTTTAAATACGTCCACAGTGCTTTCCTTGCATGAGTTTTATCGTTTCTCTGATTTTTCTCCCTCATTTAAATACCTAATCAAAGTATCAAAGTTCACATGATATTAAAATATATTTAGAGATGAAGACACGGTCATACATTTGTAAAAGATATGAAACTAAATATATCACTGTTTTACTAAATGTGCTAAATATAATAATGTACAAATATGTACATGTATATAATATACTTCGTTCAAAATTTACCTATTTACCTGTTTGCAATTGCAAAGCAGAATGCAAACCAATGTTTCTTTGACATCGTATACAGCAACACATTGTGCACAGTTTTCATCGCCATACTTTTACACATATTTATTTATAGTGGAATGGGAAACAAGTTTTACAACTTATATAAATCCCTTTCCACATTGCGGGTGGGAGTGCTGCCTTGTAGCGGCATTAGCCTGCTCTTTTTCGAAATCTACAAGGGTGTATACGTGCAAGACATATTGCTCTCTCTTAACACGGGTCAGCCGTTTATCGTTCCCGTACCACGGACTATCATTGTTTCCTCAAGACCATAATCGCAAATGTTGTCAAGGGAGAGCCGAAAATTCAGGCCCTGAAATTTTCATCCCGAACGGGAATCGAACCAGGAACCTTTGTGTTGGTAGTCCGATGCACTAACCACTACACCATAGACGACATAGACCACTCAGACAACTATAGACTTTCTTTCATGAGACAATTTTTCGACGAATATAAAATGATCATATCTTCTGAAGCAAACTTTAACTTTACATTCAAAACAGGTCGAACAACTGATGTTCTATAAGCCTGCAGACTGCCATTGGCGATTGCCAAATAAACTTGATCACAAGATGTAACAAAATGGATCTTATTATAAATTTAAAACTAAACAGAAAACAATTAACTTGTGGCCACGACATATATATATATATATACATATTGAAGGCCATCGTGATGTTGGGCTAAATTTCAAGTGAGTATATTTATATATATACTGTCATACCAAATGTTATTTTTAATATTATATTGATCATGAGATTACATCAAATCTAAATAATTTTTGCTTCATAAGTGTTACATGCACATTGATCACCAGCGTGTACTACTCTAATTGATAACTTATAATAGTAGAAACAGTCATGAAGTCAACAAGTGCATTGTAATAAATGAATCTAAAGAGTCTCCTTACAAAAATGACGGTTTAAAAAATAACCAGTGTTTTCATAACAATATGACTGATGCATAATCGGGATGAGGGCTTTCTGGAATTGCCCGTATGACATCTTATTACCGGCTATATATTTACTGCAGATGCAACAGTTAAGACAGATAAAAATGCGATGTATGTATACATGAGGTCAAAATATGCACATATGTACAGTTTCTTTAAAAGTCTCCGTGATGAAGAACGTAAAACAAGAAAAACAAGAAAACGAATGGTCTGATTTATACATGTACGAATCAATAAACGACAAATAAATATGATATAGAGCAACAAACGACAACCACTGATTGACTAGCTACGTATACTAACTTGAGACAGGCACATACAGTTAAACAGTATGTTTGCAGACGCTGACCTCCCCCTTTCACTTTGGAATGTGGTGTTACAACTTAACATACATTATAAGAATAAACTGTAAAAAAACCTATTTACAAATAGATTTCAATCTGTGAGTACGGTTTGTGAACTTGAAATGCTCATATGGAAAACATTTTGCGAGCTTTTGCATTATCATTTGATTTCGAAAATAATACCAAATTTGTATATGTTAAATCTCAAAGTATTATATATAAGGGTAACAAAATTAAAGAATTTTTTTTGTATGCTTTATATATGATACATTGATGAATTTGGAAATGGATATGTGTTTGATCGCGAAGTTAAATAGATGTAACGATCGAGTTTTTAAACTTCCTTGGAATGTAGTTTTTTTGACAGAAAACAAATTATACTTTTTAGTAGTTAAATACTAATTGAACTCCAGTCTTTATAAATTTATTCTTCGTAACTCTTCCTAAAGATCCTGAGTACTTCATAAAGGTTTGAATTTGAATATTAATTTTATGTTTTGACGTCAGAAAAAAAAGATAAGTGTTTACATGCTTATTGTTTTTATAGTTTCTACCTTCTGCATTTAAATACTGATTTTTTTATTATGAAGGAAACTTTAAAGAATGGCACACCAGATCACCATTGAATTCCTTTTCCTCCTTTTCATTTCGATTCAAACAAAAATATTGTTTTAATGAATGCTTGGTGTCCTTTTCCTTCGACGTGTGTATTTAATTTTGATCGTCTCCCTTTGTAGCATCTTGTGTAAAATTAAAAAGTTGATATCATAAATGTATAATTATCAAAATTAATGTAAAGATAAATATCAGTTTCAATATTACTGTCTACGAATTTCAAAGTGTGATCAAAAATGTATTTCCATGTGCCTGTATAAAGTCAGGAACCTTGTATAATCTGAATATTGTTTTCGTTATTTGGAGAATAAGTGCGTAAATAGCAGGGTTTAATTTTTTTCGTTAAATTTATTTACAACTGCTATGATATCTGGACGTTTTGGAGCTAAACATTTTATATAGACACCTGCTCATTGTTGAAGACTATAATTTACCATCTGTATTACGCTCTTTTTTTTTGTGTTTTTTTTTGTCGTTTAGTTGCTGTCTCGTGGATCGTGGACGTATATCTCACATCTTCCCTTATTCGTATATATAATAATGTCCTAATAAGACCAGACGTGACTGTGGATTTATACATCCCTCACAGCCAATTGAAAATATTTGATATGCAAGAATTATTGCATGGAATAATCTTAAATATGTGCATATTTAGATATTATAATGTAAGTTTCCAGAAATGAATTTTTTGAACAAAAATCATAAAATCGCACCTTTAATTTAGTTTCTGATAAATGCATATGACATTATTCAAAAGTTTGATCAGAGTACTAAAATTGTTTAAGTTTCTGAAATTTTCACTCTATTGATAAAAACAATATTGGAAGGATAACATTAAACAGCATAACTGGATACAAGCAAGATAAAAGAAAACCAAGATTCATTTGGAAGTAAAACTATAAATCTAATATACAATATTTGTATCGGTTTTGAACCTGGTGCTTTTCACTGTAATTTTCGTCAAAAGCAAATAACATTTCATTGAGTAACAGTGAGATTATCGAGCTATTCATGCCAGCAATTTTAGATTGCTTTGCCAATTTAGCAAGTAATTCAAATCCAACCGGTGCTGTGGGACGTCTTGAACTTGCAGTGATGTGAAGGATTCATAAAAAGATGGTCGCCTCATTTGGACTTTTAAATTCAGTATAGCAATGTAGAAAGTAAAATTACAAAAATACCGAACTTAGAGGAAAATCCAATCGAAAAGTCCACAATAAAATGGCAAATTCAAATAACAAAACAAAGCAAAAACGAATGGACAAGAACTGTCATATTCCTGACTTGGAATAGAGATGTTCCTTGGCTTTTCTCATGTTTTTTTTTCCTTTTATATGCGCGTAGTGATTGTGATCCCTGAATTGCTATAGCATTATATCCTTTCTTTTCAGGTTTATTTTTTATATTAAATAACAATTTTCGTTTTATCGACTTATGTGATCTGTAAAACAATTTGATAATATTATAATACTGAGATATGAAGAAAATTAATGTTTGCCTAGTCTGCTTCATGTATCTAGTGTGTGCTCTGTTTAATGAGTTAGTGTTGTCATTTTCCAAATGTTCCAATTTTGTTTGATAAATATAACCTTAAGAACCCTCAGTCATTTAAAACTCTTCAAGGTTTTCATCCAATTTAGGGCTGTGACGCATATTTTGCAACATTTCCAAAGGATTAGAAAAAAAAAAAAAAATATGTTGACATTTTATCATTTGCACGTAATATTATTTCCATCCTTATTGCTGAGCGGCTAATTAACAATAGTGGCCTAGTAGTAATTTGGAAATGACGGTTATGCAATAATATTTACTTTCTTTTTTGCTTCCAATCAATTAACTTGTCGCCGATCGTTGTTTTTTTGCAGTATGAAGGTTAATACGATGTGACGTCAATTCCTTACCTTTAATCAAATAAAAAACATTTCTGTAATTGCTAGTACTAGATCACGAAAGGTCATCTTTAAACATTTTTCAAGAGTTTTTCTATCATATCAAAACAAAATGCAGGCACCTCGTCCGAATTTGATAGTTTTCTATGTTGTTTTTTGTGTACTATATTTGTCTGTGTGTCATTCTTTTTTTTTTAGCCATGGTGTTGTCAGTTTTTTTTTATCTGTCCCTCTGGTACATGTATCTTTCGCCCCTCTTTGATATTTATTTAAAAGCCAGCAACTCAGAAGGACACAAAATTTGTAAAAGATACACACTTATTAGATTGTAAAAGATACAGTCAGACAATTTTAAATAAACAGCTGCGCCACGAGCGCATGATACGCCCGTCGTCTTAAGAAAAAAAACATAAATGTTTTTTGAATAACATAGGGATTGTACAGGAAGTCATGCTAAGTATATCCTGACTAACTCTTTATTCATGATCCATAGGAAGTTAATATAAGAGAAAGAAAAAAATTTGCTCACAACAAAATTGTTTATATGATACGGTTCTGGTTTTTTTACATAATTTTGCATGTCAATACATAAATTAAAAATTTCCATAAAATAGAAAATTGATGAAACAGAGAAACAAAAATTGTTATATCATGTTACAGCGTTCATGGTATAATGTTACTCTAAAATAAATTCTCTATACTGGTTCTTTTTAATGGCTATTCCATCAATAAATGTATGATGGGAGGGTTGCAAGGCAGGTTTTTGTGACCCAACCAGCCATACATTTTTTGCTGGAATAGCCCTGAAGTCAATCTTTAATTAATATCAATTGTAGATATCAAATCAAAATTTTGTCAAGTTTCTATGTACAATGTATACAAAAGAATCATCAGTTTATGTACTAAGTAGGTTCCATCACAAGTCAAGTTTATATTCATACGCAATTTACAATAATTATACATTACCTACAATTGAGACACTCTGATTAATATAATAACTAATTCAAACTGATCCAAATGATTTTGTGGTCAGAATAATATGTTTCCTTAGTTCCACATTTTAAGTCCTGATCCATGTTTGTGAAAATAAAAGTTCAATAACTTAAAATAAAAAAAGAAAGAATTATCATGAAAAAGAATGTGTTACATGAAATAATGATAATAATCATTAATAGTTTCTGAGATACAGTGTGACATGTGACCCCCTTTCCAAAAAAACCTGACACCCCTCCCCCCTTAATTCTTATAAAAAACTTACAACTCAATAACTTTCTTATAAAAAACTTACTAATTGTGAATCATCACCAAAAAGTATACAGATTTTTAGATTAATAAACAAAGAAGACTAGGGTGTAAAGTTTTAAGCAATAATCATAATAATTAAATTGTTTTTGAGATACGTACATGTAAAAAAAAAAACTCCCCCTTTTTTACAAAATACTCAATTACTCAAAAATGAAATTTTGAATCATCACCAAAAAGTATATAGATCTTAAGATTAATATAAAAAAGACATGTGTAAAGTTTTAAGCAATAATCATAAATCGTTTTTGAGATATGGCGCGACATGTAAAAAAACCCTCCCCCTTTTTTTACAAAATACTCAATAACTCAAATATGAAATTTTGAATCATCACCAAAAAGTATACAGATATTAAGATTAATATAACTAAGAAGTGTTTAAAGTTTTAAGCCATAACCAAGAATTGTTTTTGAGATACGGTGCGACATGTGAAAAAACCACACCCCTGTTTAAGTTACAATGTGCCGTAACTCTAAAAACTTTAATCTTATTTTCACCAAAAAGTATACAGATCATTTGACCATCATGAGAAACAACTATATTAAGTTTCATGAAATTTTTGATAAGTCGTTCTCAAGTTACGGTGCGACATGTTTACGCCGGACAGACAGACGGACAGACGGACGGACAGACATACAGACGGACGGACGGACACCGGACATTTGTATTCCATAATACGTCCCGTCTTTGACGGACGTATAAAAAGGGGCTTGGAGATCATGTTTTTAAAAATCTTAAAGGGGAAGTATTGTAATTTTTTAAAAGGTGAAAAAGAAGAGCTTTGTAGGGTTTGAAAATTATTTATTTGAATAACTATTACAGACTGGAGCCTATGAATATAAAAGAGGGGTGAAAAGTATCCCTCGTTTACAAGAAAGACATTTAGACACATAACTCGAATACAGACAATGCAATGGCCAAAAAAGAAAAAAAGACAAACAATTAAAGTACACACTACACAACATAGAAAATTTAAGACTAAGCAACACGAACTACACAAAAAACTGGGGGTCAGATGCCCCAGGAGGTTAGGAAGTTCTTGCTTCGCATAAAACACCCATAGTGTTGCTCATATTAGTAGACAAATGGTAATTTGTCTTATTCGGTAGGTCACATAAGTGGAAAAGGGGATGGAATTGTACTTAATACGTAAGTAATACAGCTGCTATCATCTGTGCCACAGATATTTACCGAACAACGGTCAACCAACTGCATGGTGATATCCATGGTGATGGCGTCCTTTAATTGTTGTTATTCCATTCTTCGAATAAAACTGTGTGAGGGAACTACTTGATGTAGGATTTATTTGATTTAATGAAAAACTCGGAAAAAATGTTAAAATAATTAGCCGGTATCGTGGACTTACGCTGCTGTTGCTGGTAAATTTTATAACTTTTAAACACGATTCATTTTAGTATTTATTTATCTGTACAACAAACAATTGATAGACTCAGTCTATTTTGAGTATACTGAAATAAAACACAGAGAAGTTTTGTTCTTACAAACTACTCTATTGTATAAATGATTCGTTCTGAATGTGCATGAAATACTTGCCACTGGACGTATAGCAACCAACAATCAATCAATCGTTCATTATAAATTATTAGTTTCATCGAAACCATTTCTAAATAAAAGAAGGAGGTAAGCCATAGACGCCCCCTTGAATCCGCCTCTGATAAGGTTTTAGGATAGTACAGAAATTATTGAGTGGTTTAAGAAGCTGAAATCTTAGATTATGATGTAAAGAAGATTTTTTGTTATTTTGAATAATTATTAGAAATTGATTTTTTTATCAATTTTGAAATGAGTGGAATGACTTGTCTCTTTTGTACTGTGTTCATTTTGAAATGTGTAAAGCGAATCACACATGTCTAAAGAGTCTGAACGTGACGTCACGTAAGGAAAATATAACCACAATATTTTGGCACAATTAAAAAAATAAAAACAAAACTATTGAAGTTAAAACGTTTTTTATACGTAATTTATATTAACAAAGAATTGTCTAATTATTAAAACACTCAACGGTTCCACGAGACTGTTTGCACAGTAGGAAAACAAGGTACTTAAAGAAGTAAGATGAAACCACGAACCACAAAGAAGCTTTTGTTCTATGACCATGTACCAATAATTTATCCAAGGTTAATATTGAAAGTATTCTCCTTTGTCAATATTGTACCCGGTAATTCTTAAGTTAGTACGTAAATTTAAAGTTTACATCGAAATAATAGATAACTTATTTAAATACCAGGAGTTCATAACAATTTTCAGTATTAATTGACTTGGTATTGGAAACAGTTTTATTTATCAAAAGAAAGTAACTAAAAGCATCAAGGAAAGTTAATTGTAGACGGATATTTCATACATAAAGTTAAACTAGTTGATTGATCCGCAATCTATTCCAATTACAAATATGCAAGATAACGATGTCGAACGGTATTTGAAGGAGAGTTCGAAAAGTTATAAAGAAGCCAAAGTGAAGAATTATGCGAGGAGGAGCTCGCTGCAGAAACGAACACTTGGTATTGAGACAGAGAAAAGAATAGCAGCTGCCAGCTTTAGTAGAGAAGAAAAACAATTGAGAGAACAACTAAAACAGATGAAAATAGAGAAAAAGAAATATTCAATCATAAACGACTTAAGAGGTATTTATCATCTTGTTATTCAAAAATCTGTTCTGTCTTTTTCTTATTCTTTTTCCTTTCCGACTTTCTTTTCCCTCCTCCCTTTTTTTCTTTTCTTTTCTTTCTTTCTGTCGGACTTTTTTATTTTTGTATCAGTGAATAGTGTGAATATTAAGAGGGTCAAACATTGAAGCAATCCGCATGATCGGGATTGAAGCTGGTGTCATTGGTGAAAAAGGGTTGTAATTTTGACAAAGCATAACAAAAGTCTGACATGTAACGGTTTAATATTTTACAATACTAATATTGCCTATCATAGTATAATGCAAGAACTTTGCCCCGTATTATTATTTTAATTTAAAAAAAAGGGGGGGGGGGGGGGTATTTGAGAATTTGATGCCGATGGCATATTTTTATAGATATAGGAAGATGTGGTGTGAGTGCCAATGAGACAACTCTCCATCCAAATAACAATTTAAAAAGTAAACCAGTATAGGTTAAAGTACGGCCTTTAACACGGAGCCTTGGTTCACACCGAACAACAAGCTATAAAGGGCCCCAAAATTACTAGTGTAAAACCATTCAAACAGGAAAACCAACGGTCTAATCTATATAAACAAAACGAGAAACGAGAAACACGTATATATTACATAAACAAACGACAACTACTGTACATTAGATTTATAACCTTTTTTGATAGTACTCAGTACTTGGTTTAACCTTGTTGAGAGTTTAAGAGCTTAAAAAAGTGTCATGAATCCTAGTGTCTGCATCTGTAGTATAGATTGTATGTTGACTATTTAATGTCTTTATGGTACTTTTTGTATGATTGATCAGAAATCCAGATCCTTTAAAGGTAACCTACATACTTCTTTAAAAAAAACTGTTGTTTTGGAAATCTTGTTTTATATGTTATATGTATAGATTGCTGCCCGCGCAATGACTTTACCAAATATGTTCTTTTTCATATTAAAATCTTGAATAAACTTTGAAAACAAAAGATTTTATAAGCGTATGCACACCTTATTGCACCTATGCTGATATTGAAGCTTTGATCCCGAGTATTGTTATATTTTATGATAAGTCACAAACAGGGAGAGCAAAGCAGGATTGTTCCAACTGAATGACAATTTTTTAAATTATGCGTTGCAATATGTGTAAATAGTCAAGTTCCGAATGACATATAACTTTGATCGTGAAGACATCGAGGATTTATTAGTTAATTTGCTATGTATTGAAGATCAATTTGAATTTTATTTTTCATTTATATCTAACCGTAACCTGTAAATTTTACCCAAATATGTAAACAAAAGGCGACAACTATACCGACGTTTGTAAATAAAATACGCTATAAATCTTGAGATATAAATTTTCACAAATACTTATTAAGTAAATTTATTTTTAGTACAATCCTACAGTTGAATGATACTTGTACTTTATTTTCTTATTTTCTACAAACTCTTTGAAACCGTCATAAATCATTCAGCGGATAAATGGATTGAGCAACCCCTATTATAATCTTCAGACTTGTTCAGGAGTGTCAGGAATATTTGTTTGGTCTTGTTCTGACATTTGTTTCAGTTTGCAACAAAACAAAAATAATGACTTACTTAGTTTTCTCGTTTGATTGCTTTACATTTGTCACTTCGGGACCTTTTATAGCTGACTATGCGGTATGGGCTTTGCTCATTGTTGAAGGCCATACGGTTACCCATAGTTGTTAATTTATGTGTTATTTGGTCTTTTGTGGATAGTTGTTTCATTGTGTCAATCATGATACCACATCTTCTTTTTTATATTTACTACATACATATGTCGTTCGATTAAAGAGCCTCGGTCATTACTAAAACATTTTGCACGCGTACATTAATCTTTTTATTGTATTTCATATTTTCGGTGTTATGTAAAGAACTTATAATTACATGTATTATTTAAGAAAAGAAGTTATGCATGTGTAATTTATTTTACAACTGACAGATTCGTGTTAAATACTTTACTACTTTTCTGCGTATATTACTTAAAATAATTTTAATGTTTGACAATACATTTATGTAATGATTCCAATTACTGACATACAGACAGCGGTGGCTAAGAAACGCCAGCCCATGTAAACTATTTGCCTCTGGCGTCACCTTAAGTTGTTTTTATGTTTATTGCCATATAATTCAAAGTTTGTTTCAAGCTTGGTATCTTTGATTACTTTTATAAGAACAATCCAGCATTGGAGGTTGGTGTTTCTAAACGTTTTTTGATGTTTTGATGTTCAAATCGGGCAAAACTAGTATGTTTTTTTTCTTCAAATTTATCCATGTTGACTATGACAATCAAGCTATTTTGTTATTGTTTTGAGTTGCACAAAGTTCACAAGTGTGACCATTGTGTTAAAATGTTTGAATCAGCACAGTTTATGAATTGAAAAGTCAATGTAAACTTCCAATGTTTTTTTTAAAGTTTGACAACTTTGAATTTAATATCTTCAAATGTTATACACAGTTGTTTAACCGTTTTAATTAATAAATAGTAAACTAACAAAGACAACTCAGAAAAATTGGTAATGGATTCGCTAGTTACCTGCTAATAATATTGAATAACCGGAGATCTACACAGAAACTATAATTTTCAATAAACGGTTATTTCCTTCCTTTCCGAAACTATTTAAAATACAATTTATCATCAATGCGTTGGATTCTGTGCTTGATTCATCAAAATATGAATAGAGGGCCCATTTCTTGTCCCTTGTCATTTTCTAAATGTCCCGACTTACAAAAACACACCATCAAAGAAAATAAAGGATTTTCTATTCATTATTTGATTTGAATTATTATTAAAATAGTATGTTGTAAAGAAACATTGAATAAGCGGAGGTCCATTCATGCTTTGAAAAAAAAACTTTTTTGGTACCAAACACCAACACATAATATCTAATCGTGGTAGAACAGTAAGCAATGTCCTTTAGGATAACTTCGGGAATGTTTCGGATACTAGAATCCGTTTCTTTTCCCAGCTAAAAGAACTTATTGCAAACGAAGGTCATAACGATATTTATTGGCGCTAATACGCTTGGTATATGGTTGGCACATTTCTAATATTGGTGACTGTTTCTTTTTCTTGGTGGGTTGTTATAACTCATCTTCTTCCATTCTTCTTTCTCTCTCTATCCCTTTTAAAGAATGTTTTCCTGCCATGTTAACTTCTTTTCAATTGAATCTTTGATTTTCTTGTATCAGTTGCTACTTTTTTCTCTAATCATGATTTCTGTGGCAATAATCTTTGATGTACACGTAATATTGGCCTTACATACGTCATAGTTTGTTGTTGAAGATTAAACAAATACAGATGACAAATTCACAACAAAGTTTCCTTGTCCATAGATTTTGATAGAAAAGTTTTTATCAATACAATTGCTTTCAAAGATTTTCATTTTGGAAGGAGACTATGGAGATTCTCACTTGACGAAAAATGTTTTAATCTTATCTTAAGATAAATTATCTTATACCACAAAAGACAATCAAATGCAGTCAAAATTACACATTTCAGAAATGAAATCAAGGGTTTTTATCTCTTGAATACTCATAAATTTTATCAAAATATGTTAACTTATATGACATGAGTAAATACAAATAATCTCCTAAATTTCTCAAAATCAATTCTAATTGGCACTTACACTTTTGAGGGTTGTTTTTCAGATCCGAAAGTAAAAGTCTAAACATTTAATGAAAATTTTCGGAACCAGTTTGAAATTTAATTGACGGAAGACAAATATTGATTAAAACTGTAAGTGAAATTGAGTGACGTTTAATTTGGGTCATTTGTTGTGGAACTAAAATTGATTTTGTATAGTCTTGCATAATTAAATGAGTCTAGTAAATGCAAATAATCATTTCCTTTTTAACTATTGACTATTTAATTGGAATGTCTGTTCACAAAGATTGAATTGGGGCTAGGTTTTTGACTTGTTATATATATTTGTTTCGTAAAGGAGCACACACTCATATCGATTTACATAGAACTTTGAAGAAACTTTAATTTAAAAGTGTATATTACAAATTAATTGTACAAAAAAGATAGTAGTATATTACGGAAGCGTATATTACCCTCGTTTTAATACTTATAATCCAAGATGGCGATATAACTTTTAGCGAGAAAATGCTTTATTTCTCATTACTGCGATTTATTTTTTTCGACAAAATGCCTAACAAGGCATTTAGGCGCTTTGTTTTTTATCGCCTTAAAAATAAATCGTCTTAAATAACGCGACATATTTTCAAAACGAGAAAAAAAATTACGATTAATTTATAAGTCAATAAAAATATCATGCAATAATAATAAATTGCCTTTTTTTTCTTGTTACTGCGATTTATTTTTTTCGACAAAATGCCTAACAAGGCATTTAGCCGATTTGTTTTTTATCGCCATAAAAATAAATCGTTTTAAATAACGCGACAAATTATCAAAACGAGAAAACATTTTAAGATTAATTCATAAGTCAATAAAAATATCATGCAATAATAATAAATTGCCTTTTTTTCTTCGATATATTGTTTTATAAAGCAACAAATTGTTTTAAATTAAGGCGAGCAACGGGAAAGTTTTCAGCTAAATCGAGATAAATATGGCACGATTTTAACCTGTTCATTTTCATTTTGATTTTGGAAGGACCAGGTCGCCATCACATTTGGGCATTTTATTTCAAGCAAATGGAGGTAAGATAAGAAACAATTTATTAAATGAAATCTCGCCGCGATATAGCCTTGTTGTGCTCATGTGGCGTTAAACAAACAACAATCAATCAATCAATCAATCTTTAAGTTATTGTTGTAAAAAAACTTCTATAAAAAGGCTTTTACACGTGTCTGCCGTAGTATACACACGTTAGGGGAATTAAGTTTTTGGTGCATAAAAAACCCAACCCTTTTTCCCCAGCTGTGAAAGTATAATGGTCGCTTTAAAAAATAATCAGGTTTGACTATAAATTAACATAGGGTGTCACGAAATTTACGTTGAAGAGAGCCAGTCGAGTTCTAATTTTTTTAATTCACAGTTGCGGCAAAATAAGATCCTTTGATGTTTTAACTCTGAGACACCACAAATTCATTTGAACTATATAGACCCCCTCCCCCCTATATAAAGTTCCAATGACTGTTCTTGTGACTATTGTTACTTTGAAGTTTTCAGTGAGAAAAAAAATCTCGTGCAGTACTAAAAAAATGACGGGGCAGATTAATTATTGTTCGGTTAATATAAAAAAGAAGATGTGGTGTAATTGCCAATGAGACAACTCTTCACAAGAGACCAAATGACACAGAAATTAACAACTATAATAGGTCACCGTACGACCTTTAACAATGATCAAAGCCCATACCGCAATGTTTTTGTATGTGCAATACACAGTACAAAGACGACAAATTTTATCAGTGTTTCGGCTGTTTTCTGTTCTTTAGTCAGGTTGTTGTCTCTTTGACACATTCCCAATTTCCATTCTCAGATTAAGTAAACAAAAATTTCCCTCTATGATATATATAAAAAAGAAGATTTGGTGTAATTGCCAATGAGACAACTCTAAACAAGAGACCAAATGACACAGAAATTAACAACTATAGGTAACCGTACGGCCTTCAACAATGAGCAAAGCCCATACCGCATAGTCAGCTATAAAAGGCCCCGAAATAACAAATGTAAAACAATTCAAACGAGAAAACTAACGGCCAAATTAATGTACAAATAAATGAACGAAAAACAAATACATGTAACACAGCAACAGACGACAACCACTGAATTACAGGCTCCTGACTTGGGACAGGCACATACATACATAATGTGGCGGGGTTAAACATGTTAGCGGGATCCCAACCCTCCCCCTAACCTGGGACAGTGGTGAAACAGTACAACATAAGAACGAAAGAACATGACACAGAAATTACCAATTATAGGTCACCGTACGCGTACGGTACAAAACCAATACCGCATAGTCAGCTATAAAAGGCCCTAAATGACAAATGTAACACAATGAACAAAACATAAATATGTAACACAACAACAAACGACAACCACTGAATTACAGGCTCCTGACTTAGGACAGGCACATACATACATTATAAGGGCCATGTGAGCTTATGCCATCACTTGGCGTCAGTCGTCGTCCGTCGTGGTCCATCGTTGTCTGTGGTCGTCAGTTGTAAACTATTTCAAAGATCTTCTCCTCTGAAACTACTGGGCCAAATACTTCCAACTTTAATTGAATGTTCCTTGGAGTATCTAGTTAATTAATTGTATCCGAAGTTTTGATCCATGAACAAACATGGCCGCCATGGCTAAAAATAGAACATAGGGGTCAAATGCAGTTTTTGGTTTATATCTCAAAAACTTAAGCATTTAGAGCAAATTTGTCATAGGGTATAAATGGTCAATAGGTCCAGATCTATCAGCCCTGAAATTTTCAGAATAATCAAACAACCCATTGTTGGGTTGCTGCCACTTTTAATAATTGGTCATTTTAATGAAATTTTGCAGTTTTTGGTCATTATCTTGAATATTATTGAAGATAAAGATAAACTGTAACAGCAAAAATGTTCAGCAAAGTAAAATCTACAAAAAAGTAATTTGACCAAAATTGTCAATTGACCCCTTAAGGAGTTGTTGCCCTTTAAAGACAATTTTACACAATTTGTTCATCTTATTTGTGAACATTTTAAAATCATCTTCTCTGAAACTACTGGGCCAAATGCTTCCAAACTTTAAATGAATGTTCCTTAGAGTATCTAGTTTATAAATTATATCCGAAATTTTGATCTTTCTACAAACATGGCCGCTATGGCTAAAAATAAAACATAGGGGTCAAATGCAGTTTTTTGCTTAAAATTGAAGAAAATATGAAAGATACAAACTGTTATGTGGCAATTTTAAGCACTCATTGATATATATTGAAATTCAAAAATAATCATTGATGAAAGATTTAAGCCAAAATTTACAGGTGAGCGATACAGGCTCTTGAGAGCCTCTTGTTATTAGTTGTTTTAAGAATATTAATGATATTTAACTAATTCATTTGCACAACATATTCACTGACCGTTTATTTTGACATGTCACTTTCATCTAAATTTCATTTTTCATCAGATTCATTATATATGTACCTCTTCGATTTTGGACTTTTTTCACATAACTTTTTAAACTAATACATTATATTTTGCATAATTATTAGATAGCATAATGCTATTTACCAATATTAAACCATCCTTATCTATATTTCACACATGGTTATGTTTCAAATATTAGTTTGAACTTGTAAGACCCAATAAAATGTCTGAACAGTTATCAAAAATTTATTTAAAGCTGTGTATCATAACAACCACACATTTTGGTTTAATGAATGTTTTGTTCCTGATGAGCATAAGACAATTAGATTGACAGTTGGTATATATAAAATTAAAATCTAAAACAATTGTACACTAGGTTTTGATATCTACCAATATTCATGTCAAGTTTCTATTTGTAAGTTAATGTTATTGCTCCTCAAGCAGTCTCTGAATGAAAAAATGTTTTAAAATGTTTAGGGGATCATTTCTGGTTTCTTTTTTAAATTAGAAGTTTATTCATGTATTGAAAGACATTTTTGCAATATTTTATATTGTTCTCTGTTAATGCTTTGACTTTTTTGAGTTTTTAAAAGAAAAACTCCCCTTAGTGCAAGGAGAAATTGTCATTTATTTTATTGTTTTGAGACCACGATAATAAAGATATTATTTGTGTAATTTTATTTAATATGTATGTATTTCTTTCACTTGACAGGGTATTAATACTGAATTAAACTAAAGTCCCCATTCAGTTGATAGTACAATGGTTTATGTCTCGCCTACAATACATAGGACTGTTTTACTGACGATGGTGGTATAACTGTTGCATCTAATTTTATTGCTAAGGTCCATATCTCGTGAAGTATGAGGCATGGTCTTTAATATTTGGTATACAGATGCTCCACTAGTTCACATCAGTCTGACATGTGTCATTAATCCTTGACCTTTTTTCATAAAAAGAAGATGTGGTATGAGTGCCATTGAGACAATTCACCATCCAAGTAACAATGTATTAAAAGACCGACCATCTTACTTTAAGGGGGGGACAGGGGTATGGTATTTTCTTTATAAAAGATTCTGAGAAAATATTGAAAATATTGTGGTTAAGCAAGTGACAAACAGTAAATTCTGAGATCCTTATTTTCCCCAAAATAGGCGGGAAACTCGACTTATTTGCAAAAATCTCAAACAATTGCATATAAAGGAAAATTGAGGAGACCTTTCTTTTTAAGCTTTACAATCTTTATTTGGGCCCGGTTCTATGATAACCCTTGTAGGAGTTATTAATCCGTAAACGTCAACTTTCAGGAAGTGATAAATATTTACTACAACTAGAGAACACTTATTTAGATGACTAAAACATAACGTCTCTATATATTACTTTATTAAGAGGCTATTATTTGACCATGATGTAGAAGGTTAAGGTTACACAAAGGTCATTTAAAGATGTCACACATCGCCTTATAGTCATGCAGCCGCACATTAAGAAGAAAGAAAAGAAGTTAGCTGTATCCTTCAACTTTACTTTCCGCTATATAGATGATGTTCTCTCACTAAATAATTCAAAATTTGGTGACTATGTTGGACGCATCTATCCCATTGAACTTGAAATAAAGGATACAACAGATACAGTAAAGTCTGCCTCATATCTTGACTTACATCTAGAAATTAACAATGAGGGTCGGTTGAAAACAAAACTTGACGATAAAAGAGATGATTTCAGCTTTCCAATTGTGAACTTTCCATTTCTATGTAGCAACATTCCAGCAGCACCTGCGTACGGAGTATATATCTCCCAGTTGATACGCTAGTCCAGGGCTGGTGTTTCCTATCATGATTTTCTTGATAGAGGGTTGCTGCTAACAAGGAAACTATTAAATCAAGGGTTCCAAGTGGTCAAGTTGAGGTCATCTCTTCGTAAGTTTTACGGACGCCATCACGAGATGGTTGACCGTTATGGAATAGGCACTGGCTACGGTTACCTCCAGGGAGTATACTTTGAACATACATGTATATACTAACGAATAAAGTGTATTTTCTATCTGATATCATTTCCACGGCGGTCACAGAGTTAATTAAATAGACAGGGTCTGTGAAATGTATCAATGACCGCCGTAGATCGATTAGTAAACTGAGAATTGAAAGTAAAAAGCAAATACACTTTATATTTATAGTAATATGAATGTTCATAATACACAGATATGCGCTAAAATTATTCATGTGATAGAATGCCCGCGAAGTCGCGGGTGTGTTCTAGTATTTCATTATAATACGTTAATTTGATCAGCAAACAGCAATCTCGTGTTTTTATAGCTGACAGGCTATGCGGTATGGGCTTGCTCATGGTTGCAGGCCGTACGGTGACCTATAGTTGTTAATTTCTGTGTCATTTGGTCTCTTGTGAAGAGTTGTCTCATTGGAAATTACACCAAAATCTTCTTTTTTTATAATTATTCTGAAATTAACCTTCATTTCAAAATGAAATGTAACATTCATGATGTCATGACCTTCCACATGAATGTATATGTAGGCTATTGGCTTCCACAATAAAGTGCACAGATAAATAAAAGAAAGAACCTGATAGAAATTGTACTTTCATGATCCGAGCAAAAAAAATGTAATAAGAAGTATTGAATGCTTTTTTTAGTAGTTCTATAGAGTTGTAAAAGCGTTGACCGTGCGCACATTTTTATAGAAGGAAGCGTGCTTCATACAAAATATACGCATTTTACAATCCAATGCATTTACAAATAGAAGCATTCAATCGTTAAGTATATTTATGGAAAGAGCATCGTCCATAGATTTCCAATAGTTATACACGTGTATAATAGTTACGCTGAAAGGTGCCCACAGGTCACCTCTGAAAAAGTGCTATTTGCGTAGTAATATTAAGGTTCTAAAAATAGAATTCTGCCGTAAGGTGACCAGAGGTAACCGATGTCAATATCGGTGTATTAGCAAGGGCAATGTAAAAAATAATCGGTGTTTGGAGATAACAGATAACCAGTCAATGTCTGTATATCCCTTTAAACGATAACCATTTTATCATACGAGAAAGGTATAACCAAATGATGTTTCAAAGTATTGATTACAAAGCGTCAACTAACACATACAGACTATGGTTACCTCTGGCCACCTTACACAGCTATATATTTATTTTCTTTAATTTCATCATATAAACAGCAAATTATTTTAAAACAACCATTTAACTTAACAATAAAGGGGGGACTGGCAACATCTGGGCATCTGACACAGAAACAGACGATATATTGTTATGTCTGGTCTTATATCAAAACATCTTATCAAAATCTGGTTATGTGATACATATATAAAATAAGATAAACCCTGGTTACTCAATACAGATATATACTTAGGTTACCTGTGGTCACCTTACACAGATATAAACTTGGGTTTCCTTTTGTCACCTTGGGAAGCTACCATTTGATTTTCAGGGCGGTGGGGCCGTGGGGTGGGTTTGGGTGTGCTAGGATGAAACATTTTGTCCTGCATTTGTTTAGTTGCTATCTTCTTTTCTTCTTGTCCTGCCTTTTTTATTTAAACTTTAATGGTCGTGCCTTTTTAATAAGTTAAACCTTTTTTACTTAGTTGCTCATCCTGCCTTTTTTTAACTCAAAAATCATGTCCCGACTTTTTTCAAATTTCATCCGAACCTACCGCCACCTAAAAATCTATTGGTCTCTCACTGAAACCGAAATAGACTGGGGGGTTGTCTTTGGTCACCTTACACAGTTTTAGATATAGACTTGTGGTGTATCCGGCCACATTACCCAGATATAGACATTAGTTTCCATGTGGTAACCTTTCATGTATATCGACTTGGTTGACCTCTGGTCACCTAACACATATATAGACGGGTTACATCTGGTAACCTTACACTGGGTGTGTTTGGATATAAACCTGAGGTGGCCTATGGTTACCCATAGGTACCTATGGTTTGATATTTTGTGTATAAAATATCAAACCATAGGTACCTATGGGTAACCATAGGCCGCCTCAGGCGTATATCCAAACACACCCACTGATATAGAATGGGGTTGCCTATGATCACCTTACACAGATCTAGATATAGACACAGATATACACTAGGGTTACCTCTGGTCACCGTTTATGGATATACACTGGGGTTACCTCTGGTCACCTAACATATATATATAGACTGGGTACCTCTGGTCACCTTACACAGATTAGACTATATTTACACCCAACACAAGTATAGACTTGGATTAACTCTGGTCACCTTACACAGATCTAGATATAGAATCAGATATATACAAGGGTTACCTCTGATCACCTTTAACATATATATACTTAGTTAGCCCTGGTCACCTTACATGTATATCGACTATGGTTACATCAGGTAACCTTACACAAGTATAGACTTGGGTTACCTCTAGTCACCTAACACAAGTATAGACTTTGGTCACCTCTGGTCACCTTACACAGATCTAGTTAAAGAATCAGATATATACTAGGTTAACCTCTGGTCACGGTTCATAGAAATAGACTGTGGTAACCTCTGGTCACCTTACACATATATAGACTTGGTTACCTCTGGTCAACATACACATATAAAGACGTGGTTACCTCTTGTCACCTAACACGTATCTAGATAAAGACACAAGTATAGACTTGGATTCAATCTGGTCACATTACACCGATATAGACCTTGATTACTTGTGGTCTCCTTATTTGTATATAGATTTGGGTGACCAATGGTCATCTAACATATATATAGAAGGATTACTTCTGGTCACCTTACACTTATTTAGACTTGGGTGACCTCTGGTCACCTTACACAGGGTGTGTTTGGATATAAACCTGAGGCGGCCTATGGTTACCCATATATACCTATGGTTTGATATTTTGTGTATAAAATATCAAACCATAGGTACCAATGGGTAACCATAGGCCGCCTCAGGCGTATATCCAAACACACCCACAGATTTAAATATCGTTCATAGATATAGACTGTGGTTACCTCTGGTCACCTTACATATATATAGACTTGGGGTGTGTTTGGATATACGCCTGAGGCGGCCTATGGTTACCCATAGGTACCTATGGTTGGATATTTTATACACAGGGTGTGTTTGGATATACACCTGAGGCGGCCTATGGTTACCCATAGGTACCTATGGTTTGATATTTTGTGTATAAAATATCAAACTAAAGGTACTTATTGGTAACCATAGGCCGCCTCAGGTGTATATTCAAACACACCCATAAAGGCCATAGGCCGCCTCAGGTGTATATCCAAACACACCCTTGGTTACCTCTGGCCACCTTACACATTTCTAGATATAGACTTGAGGTGTATCCGGTCACATTACAGAGATATTGACATAAGTTACCTATCGCAACCTTACATGTATATAGACTGGTTACATCTGGTCACCTTACACTGATATAGAATGGGGTTGCCTATGGTCACCTTATATAGATCTCGATACAGACACAGATAAATACTAGGTAACGTCTAGTCACCGTTCATATGTACCTTACACATATATAAACTGAGTGACCTCTGGTCATCTTGGTACGCTGACCAGAGGTAACCCAAGACTATATTTGTGTTAGGTGACCACAGGTCACCAAAGACTGATATATGTGTACGGTGAGCAAAGGTCACTCAAGACTTATATCTGTAACCAGAGGTAACCCAAGTCTATATATGTGTAAGATGACCACAGGTCATCTAAGACTGATATATGTGTATGGTGACAAGAGATAACCCAAGTCTATATATGTGTACGGTGACAAGAGGTAACCCAAGACTATATATATTTGTAAGGTGACCAGAGGTAAAGCAAGACTATATATGTGTTTTGTGACCAGAGATAACCCAGGACTATCTATGTGTAAGGTTACAGAGATAACCCAAGTCTATATTACTGTAAGGTGACCAGATGTTACCCATGTCTATATCTGTGTGCAGTAAACAGAGGTAACCCAAGACTATATCTCTGTGAGGTGTTATCATGTATTTATCTGTGTAAGGTGACCAAACGTAACCCATGTCTTTTATCAGTGTAAGGTGACCAGATGTTACCATGAGTATATCTGTGTACGGTGATTAGAGATAACCCAGGTATATATCTGTATAATTTGACGAGAGGTATCCCCAAACTATAGCTGTGTTAGATGACCAGATTTAACTAAAAACTATATATGTGTAAGGTGACCACAGATTACCAAAGTATATATATATATAAATAGGTTTGAACGTTGTTTTCAATTTAGACTTGTTTATATTTTTTCGTTTGGGCTTGTATTATATTTGCCTTCGGGTTTATATGATCCGTTCATCCTATTTTGACTCTTTCAAAATTCAAGAGTCTATCCTAAATTGAGGTAAGTTTTATGGCCTTCCAAATACCGTTTCGATTCCTAACATCACTGAAGAGACATCAATTGTCGAAATCCGGATATGGTGTACAAATTTTTGCACCTTATGTTTGCGGTATACCATCTTTTCCGCAAGTTTGTTGTTTTCTGTTTGATAATAAATTAATAATAAGATCCATTTTGTAACACCTGGTGATCCGTTTATTTGGAAATCGCCAATGGCAGTCAGCAGAGTTTAAGAACATCAGTTGTTCGACCTGCTAGTCAAATGCGTTTTGTTAAAATATTCTTTCTCACTTTTTTGGTCTTTTGGAAAATGTTGTTTGTGCTGTATTTAGACCCCTCTACCAAGAAATTGTTTTACATGCACACGTATAAAAATTGCGGTTTTTATCCAACGCAATCATAGGTTTGAACGTTGTTTTCAATTTAGACTTGTTTATATATATATATATATGTGTATAAGGTGACCAGATGTAACCCAATGCAATTGTAAGCGGATAGCAGATTTCAAAGTTTTCTAATTTTTACAATTTTTTCTTTGCAGTTTGAAACAATGATAACAATGTTTTTTAAAATGTTTTATGCACGAATATTGCAAAAAGATCACTTTTATTCTGTTTACCCTGTATCAACTATATGTAACGTTCGTGAAATAATGTACTTTTTTCGCTTAGATATACATTTTCAACCGTTTCTGTTGGATGACCTAGCGTAACTATTATTCTTATGCATAGTTATAATGGTGAAATGTAATCTCTTTTTGGTGATACTATGGCAACAATCTACATCTATTTAATACAAAATATTGCAAAAAGGGGATGAAAAAGTCTCCAAAGTGTGGTTCAAAGTTGAATTTCAATCCATTATTTAGTGATACCTTTCCTGAAACTATAGACATTTATTTATAGACGTGTAAAAAAAAACTATACCTTTTTCCCCGTTTTTACATAAAATTGAATTGAAAAGATCGAGGGTCAAATTTTTGTTGAAAAATACTACAGTAATTTCCGGACCTATGGGCGGTACGGATGTGAAAATCAAAATAGCATATAAAACATGCTAAAACATTCTAGACATATAAAACTACTGTCAGTTACTGTGAGTACTCTCAGATCTTTACTAATGGCCTTTTTGTTTTTGGGATGTATAAGTGCCCAGCCACTATCACTCTTTTTTTGTTTTTTCTATGTGTATTGTTACGGCCAGAAATCGCCTTTAAATTGTAGCCAACAAAAGACACAAATCAATAGTAAAATTTAACAATATTTAATATACAAAAGTTTACAAAAGGTATTACACAAATATTACTGTTAACTTAACTGTCAAAATATGAGTCCAATCTGTTATCTTTATCTGTATCCGGAAATCTTTCGGAATCCAATTTAAATATTACGTTCACTACTAATGTCACAATCCAGTATGATGTTGTTTGTAGAATAAAAGTGTCAATCCAAATGCTGTGAATACTAATGTCTATCAAAGTCTATGTCCAAGTTTAATTATGAGAGTTTAACTTTAGTGTCTGTATATATAGTGTTGTCATGGAAAATTCTAGAACACTCTATAATGGAACATTGTGGAAAGTTACAACGGAAGTTTCTGGAATAACGTAGAAGTTTAAATTACGCATCTTTTATAAGGATCATTCTAGAAAGTTCCAATCATTCTAAACTGCACAGTTATAAGATTATTTGATAAACAACTATCAGGCCATACAACACAAATTAGGCCAACATAAATAAACGTAATAATTACAATATCATAACACCTCCCCCCCTTAAAAGAAGTTTTAGTGTAACAAAAACTTATCATGAATAATATGAACAAAAATACATAATATATACAAAGCGATTTAATAAGCTCTAGATAAAGCATCAGCTATTACATTATCTTTACCCTTAATATGTTTTACAATTACATCATATTCCTGTAACAATAAACTCCACCTAGTCAACCTCTGATTCTTGTTTCTCATTTTATGCATGAAGGTGAGAGGATTATGATCAGATAAACAAGAATAGGATGTACAGTGGGATTCAAATATACATCAAAATGTTGAAGTGCTGACAACATTGCAAAACACTCTTTTTCAATAGTTGAATAATTTTCCTGATGTTTATCTAATTTCTTAGAAAAATATGATATAGGTTTTTCAACATTATCATCTGTCTCTTGATATAAAACAGCTCCTATTCCTACATCGCTTGCATCAACGGCAAGTTTAAATTGTTTTTCAAAGTCTGGAGTAATCAGAACTGGACTATTAATTAAAAGTGATTTGCTATTTTCAAAAGCTTTTTGACAATTTTCGCTCCAGATAAATTTAGAATCTTTCCGTAAAAGATGAGTCAATGGTTGAACAACAGTAGCAAAATTTGAACAAAATTTTCTGTAAAATCCAATAATGCCTAAATATCTCATAAGTTGTTTTCTATTTGTAGGAGGTGGAAATTTGGAAATAGCTTCCACTTTAGCCATAATAGGTTTTACTTGACCTTGGCCAACTGTATGCCCTAAATAATCAACAGTGGCCTGACAAAATTCACTTTTACCAAGATTAACAGTCAAATTTGATTTTGACAATCTATCAAAAGTATCATACAAATGTGTTAAATGCTGTCCCCAGCTATCACTACATACAATAAGATCATCAATATAAGCATAACAACAGTCTAAATCTTTTATAACATTATTGATCATTCTTTGAAATGTAGCTGGAGCACTTTTCATGCCAAATGGCATTACAGTATATTGAAATAAGCCATCTGGTGTAACAAAAGCTGATATTTCACGAGCTCTCTGTGTCAATGGAACTTGCCAATAACCTTTCAATAAATCAAATTTGCTCACAAATTTTGCTTGACCAATATTGTCAATACAATCGTCTATCCTTGGAATTGGATAGGAATCAGATTTTGAGACTGAATTTACTTTTCTGAAATCAGTCACGAAACGAAAAGTTTTATCTGGTTTTGGCACAAGGAGACAAGGAGAGCTCCATTCACTGTTACTCGGCTCAATAATATCATTGTCAAGCATATATTTAATTTCTTTTCTCATAACTTCAAGTTTGAGTGGATTGAGCCTGTAAGGATGTTGCTTAATTGGAGAAGCATCTCCGACATCAACATCATGACAAACAGCAGTGGTTTTGTTTGGCACATCTGGAAAAAGATTTTTAAAAGAAAATACCAAAGTTTTTATTTCTTCTCTATGATCAAAAGACAGATGTGCAAGTTTTGAATCTAAATTTGACAAAATTTCTGAATTTTTCAATATAACTGTCTCTTCCATAGTTTTACAACTAAAAGTTGGTTCAATTACATCTGGTTTGTCATGATTGTTCTCAAATTTAACCATGCCTAAAGTGGCAACTGGTTTACTATCACATAGTACATTAGTACGCTCAAAATATGGTTTTAACATATTAATATGACACACTCTATTTTGTTTGCGCCGACCTGGAGTTTTTACAATATAATTCAAATCATTAATTTTACTATCTATTGTATAAGGACCACAATATTTAGCCTGTAAAGGATGTCCAGGGACTGGCAAAAATACAAGTACCTTATCACCAGGCTCAAAAACTCTGTCCCTGGCATCTTTATCATACCATATTTTCATCTTGTTCTGTACATTTTTTAAGTTTTTCTGAGCAATTTGACAAGCAGTAAACAATTTTTCTTTAAATCTAGATACATAGTCTAAAAGATTCAAGTCAGTATGTTCAGTAAGCCACTTTTCCTTAATCAATTTTAACGGTCCTCTTACAGTATGACCAAATACCAATTCAAAGGGACTAAATCCAAGGGATTCTTGAACAGCCTCTCGGACCGCAAAAAGTAGAAAATGAACTCCATCATCCCAGTCTCTGTCAAATTGAAGACAAAAAGTTCTAATCATGTTCTTCAATGTTTGATGAAAACGTTCTAAGGCACCTTGAGATTCTGGATGGTAAGCACTTGATCTGTACTGAGCAATCCCTAACTGGTACACGACTTGCTGAAATAAACCTGACATGAAATTTGATCCCTGGTCGGACTGTATAGACTTAGGAAGTCCTACTAATGTGAAAAATTTGATCAAAGCTTTGACGATAGTAGGTGTCTTGATATTTCTGAGCGGAATAGCTTCAGGAAAGCGGGTAGATGTACACATGATTGTCAATAAATATGCATTTCCAGTCTTGGTCTTTGGTAAAGGTCCAACACAGTCTATTAGAACTCTGCTGAAAGGTTCGTCAAAGGCTGGAATAGGCAGAAGTGGTGCTGGTGGTATTTTCTGGTTAGGTTTACCAACAACCTGGCATATATGACATGATTTGCAGTATTCTGCAACATCATTTCTAAGTTTAGGCCAGTAGAAATGCTGCAAGATCTTAAGGCTAGTCTTCCTGATACCTAAGTGTCCAGCCAAGGGGGTGTCATGGGCAAGACCAATAATTTCTTGCCTATAAACTTTAGGCACCACCACTTGGTACACCACTCTCCATTCCTCCTCTGGGGTAGCATCAGGAGGCCTCCACTTCCTCATTAAAATGCCGTCCTGATGGTAATAGCATTCGGCCACTTTGTCTGCTTCGTCCTGTGGTTGAGCTCTCAGGCTGAGCTGGAGAACCTCAGGGTCTTTATGTTGTTCTTCAGATAAATTCTTTCGGTCTAATGAATGGCTGTTAACGTCTGGCCATGGCATAATAACATTCTTGTTAACACTAGGTGGTTTTATAATGGCCTTTTCTGATTTACTAGGATCTGCAATATCAGCTATAAAAGTGTCAGAAAGGTCCATGTAATCAAATTTGTCTTCTTTCAAATTATCATCTTGTTGTTTTCTAGCCATCGCCCTAGTAACAACACAAGCTGGATACAATTCAGCATCATCTTCAGGTGATTTGACATCCACCACCGGTTCACTGGTAACAATTGGTTCAGCAACCACTTTGTTCCTAGCTAGATCATTTCCTAGCAATAATGTAACACCCTACACAGGGAGATTAGGACGAACACCTACAACAACTGGTCCAGTTATCAAATCTGACTTCAGATAAATACGATGGAGAGGAACATCTATACAACCCAACTCTACACCTTGTAACAAAATGGAGGCACCAACAGAAGTCTTCTCGGACAAAGGCAACACACCTTCTAACAATAAAGACTGAGAAGCTCCAGTGTCCCGTAAAATCTTAATAGGCTGAAGAGTGGTATCATCAACAATAGCAACAAACCCATCAGAGGGTTTATATTCCTCCATATAATCACAAAAACTGGACTTAAAAGCCTGACGCGCAGGACATTCCAATGTATTGGTTATATAAGGTGTCGTACAAGCACTGGTCTTCGGCTTATTATCTCGTTCATTCTTCCTCTTGAGTCTAAAACAATCAGCCATCAGGTGACCAATCTTCTTACAATAAGCACAAGTCAGTGACTTCTTCTCAAAAGTATCAAATTTTGGACTAGACATATTATAACTGGACTGACTCTTATTCTGTGGAACAGGCTTACTATCAGTATGATCAGTGCTTTGATTTTTGTAATTTCCACTGGAAGTATTAACATTTTGACCCTTGAAACTTCTTTTATGTGAAAGAGTATAATTATCTGAAATAACAGCTGCATCATGTATTAACTCAACAGTTTTGTCGTCTAAATGTGTTTTTAAGTCTAAATGAACACATTGTTTGAACTCTTCTAATAACATCAATTGTCTTAGGTTATCAAAATTGTTATCTGTTTTCTTTGAAGTAAGCCATTTATCAAATAGATCTTCTTTTTCCCGAGCAAATTCCACATAGGTTTGCGAATCAAACTTTTTATAAGATCTAAATTTCTGTCTATATGCTTCTGGTACTAGCTCATATGCTTTCAAAACTTCCTGTTTCACCGTGTCATAATCAGAACTTTTTTCTGATGGAAGTGCAGAGTATATTTCAGCGGCCTTGCCCTCAAAAACACTTTGCAGCATCGTAGTCCAATATGGCTTTGGCCATTTCAAATTATTAGCAATTTTCTCAAACTGTGGAAAATATTTATCAACTGTTTTTTCACAAAATTTCGGAACCAAACGTATGTTTTTTGCTGCATCAAAATAATCTGATTTTGACTGGACTTTAGTGTTGCTTTCTTCTTTGACCATTTCAATTTTCAGTTTTTCCATCTCTAGCCTTTCTCTCATTTCAAGTTCTTTTAATTTAAATTCATCCTCTTTTTCTTTTTTCTCCATTTCTAACCTTTCCTTCATTTCCAATTCTGCTTGCAATTGTTTTAATTTAAATTCATGGTCTAATTCAAGCTGTTTTAATTTAAAGGCATCAACATGTTCAACCTTAAGATCAAGAGCATCTTCACCTAAAATTTCTTCGTCAACTAATTTGTCTATAACCAAATTTTTTATAATTTGTTTTCTCATAGATACTTTAAAAACTAATTTCAGTTGTTTAGCAAGCAACACTAATTCCTCTTTCTTTAAATTATCAAAACTCTCCAGGTCTGGCGTTTTCAAAAATTTACCAGCATCAAATGCCATTTTGTAGAATTTTGTTGGCTAGTTATAATAAAAATACTAAACAAATTTTGATTAAAATATTTTTAAGGTATCCCGGACGAGCCCCCAATTTCTGTTACGGCCAGAAATCGCCTTTAAATTGTAGCCAACAAAAGACACAAATCAATAGTAAAATTTAACAATATTTAATATACAAAAGTTTACAAAAGGTATTACACAAATATTACTGTTAACTTAACTGTCAAAATATGAGTCCAATCTGTTATCTTTATCTGTATCCGGAAATCTTTCGGAATCCAATTTAAATATTACGTTCACTACTAATGTCACAATCCAGTATGATGTTGTTTGTAGAATAAAAGTGTCAATCCAAATGCTGTGAATACTAATGTCTATCAAAGTCTATGTCCAAGTTTAATTATGAGAGTTTAACTTTAGTGTCTGTATATATAGTGTTGTCATGGAAAATTCTAGAACACTCTATAATGGAACATTGTGGAAAATCCTGGAAAGTTACAACGGAAGTTTCTGGAATAACGTAGAAGTTTAAATTACGCATCTTTTATAAAGATCATTCTAGAAAGTTCCAATCATTCTAAACTGCACAGTTATAAGATTATTTGATAAACAACTATCAGGCCATACAACACAAATTAGGCCAACATAAATAAACATAATAATTACAATATCATAACAGTATCCATCTGACGAGTTAAGCCTTTGTCAACTGATTTTTATTTGTACTGTTACACCACTGTCCCAGGTTCGGGAGAGGGTTTGGATCCCGCTAACATATTTAACGCCGCCACATTATGTATGTATGTTCCTGTCTTAAGTCAGGAGCCTGTAATTCAGTGGTTGTCGTTGGTTGCTGTGTTACATATATGTTTCTTGTACATTTATTTGTAGGTCGTTAGTTTTCTCGTTTGAATTTTTTACATTTGTCATTCCAGGACCGTTTATAGCTGACTATGATGTATGGGATTTGCTCATTGTTGAAGGCCGTACGGTGACAAATAGTTGTTAATTTCTGTGTCATTTGGTCTCTTGTGAAGAGTTGTCTCATTGGCAATTACACCATATATTCTTTTTTATATTGGAAGGCTATATTATTCTTCAACTATCTAAATTCAATTTTATTGTACAAAATCTTTTATGCTTACACATGGCCAAAATGCGAAACTAATCTTCTAACTGTGTATTGTTACCTTCACTGTTTAGTTAATTTTTGATAATGGCCATTTGACGTGGCTCGGTACTTATACATCCCGTCATATAGTGTTGTTGTGCTTTGGTGAAATTTGTATGCTTGTCTTTTTCGCTGGTGTGCTGTGTCTGTATGTCTTTTCCCGCTTCTTTGATGACATAGTTGTTTGTTTTTATAGTGATTAAGATTATAACACAATAATGACTGCTGTACCCCTATTTTGGACATTTTTTTCTTTTATCTCTGTTTGTTTTGATCACACATCGTTATCAATATAATGTAATTTCATGCGACTGTCATACAAGTGGGAGGTTAAGCAAGCTATAAAACCAGGTTTAGTTCACACCATTTTCTACATAAGAAAATGCCTGTACCAATTCAGGAATATGACAGGTGGTATCCATTCATTTAATGTGTTTTAGCTTATTATTTTGCTATTTGATTAGGGACTTTCCGATTTGAATTTTACTCTTAATTACACCTTATGTAAGAATCCCTGGGTATTGATTGTTTTTTGGACAATTGAAAAGTCTATGGTTTTGCAGGGGAAAACCCAAAAATTATTTTGAGCAAAAACAAAATAGGAGGTGCTCAATAGCATTACATCATGAAGAATCTGAGAAAGTTTTATCAAATAATATTAAGTGGTTCAGGAGAAGTTGCGGATACAACATTGGTACCCTCATTTTTGGGCAATGGCAAAGTCCATGTTTTTTAAATAGAAATCCCAAAAATTATATTGAACTAAAACGAAATAAGAAAAAGAGTGGCAAAAGATACCAAAGGGACGTTGAATCTCATAATTAATTAAAAAAAAAAAAAACTGACAAAGCCATGGTTAAAAAAGAAGCAGACACAGACAAACAGACAAACAACACTTAACACAACATAGAAAAATAAAGATTGAGACACACGAACCCCACCAAAAACTGGGGGTGATCTCAGGTGCTCCGGAAGGATAAGCAGATCCAATAAGAGGTGCACAATGGTTCAAGTCTACGAAGTCTCATTCATGTTTTTTTTAACCATTTCATTGTCTTCTCTTCTCTTGGTATACAGTTTCAGCGTCATTTGATATTGAAGATTACGTCAACATTAATATATTACCTTTACAATAGCTTCACTGAGGAGTTACATTTCAGCGGAGGAAATGTATTTATATGTATCTTTGTGAATCTTTGGGATCACGACAGATCAACCAATCAGCTGAATTTCAAGTATTGGAATTGTGTATTTTTAACGCTGTTTTTGCATACTTAATAGGATAAAAATGTAATGCTGTTAGTATATATAAAACAGGCAATAACTCTCGTTACTCCTGGGAAAATTGCCGGGATTTTGCAACCTAAATGGGTAATTTAAAATTAATATTTTTGTTTCGTCGAACTTTTACCTTACGTTCATGGTTCATATGCCAATGTTGGATTTCTTTGAATTGGTCTGTTTTTCAGATACTTTAGGATAGTCAAACTATGTATGGCGTATTTAATAATTGTAGGGTGTACCAATCTGTCCGGCATGTGTCATTTTACCTTGACATCATTTCATGGTTCATTTTTTTCTATGAGGTTTGTTTCTGAGAAAATTTTAGCAATATGCTAACGGAATTCGATGTTAGGAATGATTGTAAAGCCTACATGTCTGTGTGAAAGGGTTTAGTTCGACTTTAATGCATTACATTTATCACTTACATGTTAATTTAAAGTAATGCTTGAAGAAAAAAATCTTTTTTGTATAATCAACATAAATTAAAATGAGAATATTAGAACAGGCAAGAAATATAAGTGTGTCCACTCTTGTTGCTTTTCGGTCAATTCCTGCAAATTGATATATATATATATATATATATATATAAGTACGTCTGAGTCAGTGACAACCCTACAACAGATGTATCCATCGGATCGCCATCAATGATGGTGATACATGGCTGTGTACAACTCGTCTAAACATCAACCCAACAATGTTAGATCTGTAAATTTGCTTTCGCAAATTTTTGGTTCTTCCCTCGCCGGGATTCGAACCCATGCTACTGTGATATCGTGACACCAAATCGCCTGCACTGCAGCCGTCCCGCTAGACCACACGACCACCTGGGTTCTCAAAAAAAGAGCTTTCGGTGGCCATATGTTACCTTTCCACGTCAGTTTTAATCTAGCGAAAACTCTTTTTTTGAGAGCCCAGGTGGTCGTGTGGTCTAGCGGGACGGCTGCAGTGCAGGCGATTTGGTGTCACGATATCACAGTAGCATGGGTTCGAATCCCGGCGAGGGAAGAACCAAAAATTTGCGAAAGCAAATTTACAGATCTAACATTGTTGGGTTGATGTTTAGACGAGTTGTATATACATTATGTACACAGCCATGTATCACCATCATTGATGGCGATCCGATGGATACATCTGTTGTAGTGTTGTCACTGACTCAGACGTACTTATGAATATAATTATTTTCTGTGACTGTATCTTACATTAATTTGTAGGATCCTTTACTATAGATAATTTAGCTGATCTGTAAAAATAACATCTTCATGCCTTATATATCATGTACTGTAGTACGCCGCTAGATTAAAACTGACGTGGAAAGGTAACATATGGCCACCGAAAGCTCTTTTTTTGAGAGCCCAGGTGGTCGTGTGGTCTAGCGGGACGGCTGCAGTGCAGGCGATTTGGTGTCACGATATCACAGTAGCATGGGTTCGAATCCCGGCGAGGGAAGAACCAAAAATTTGCGAAAGCAAATTTACAGATCTAACATTGTTGGGTTGATGTTTAGACGAGTTGTATATACATTATGTACACAGCCATGTATCACCATCATTGATGGCGATCCGATGGATACATCTGTTGTAGGGTTGTCACTGACTCAGACGTACTTATGAATATAATTATTTTCTGTGACTGTATCTTACATTAATTTGTAGGATCCTTTACTATAGATAATTTATCTGATCTGTAACAATAACATCTTCATGCCTTATATATCATGTACTGTAGTACGCCGCTAGATTAAAACTGACGTTGAAAGGTAACATATGGCCACCGAAAGCTCTTTTTTTGAGAGCCCAGGTGGTCGTGTGGTCTAGCGGGACGGCTGCAGTGCAGGCGATTTGGTGTCACGATATCACAGTAGCATGGGTTCGAATCCCGGCGAGGGAAGAACCAAAAATTTGCGAAAGCAAATTTACAGATCTAACATTGTTGGGTTGATGTTTAGACGAGTTGTATATACATTATGTACACAGCCATGTATCACCATCATTGATGGCGATCCGATGGATACATCTGTTGTAGGGTTGTCACTGACTCAGACGTACTTATGAATATAATTATTTTCTGTGACTGTATCTTACATTAATTTGTAGGATCCTTTACTATAGATAATTTATCTGATCTGTAACAATAACATCTTCATGCCTTATATATCATGTACTGTAGTACGCCGCTAGATTAAAACTGACGTTGAAAGGTAACATATGGCCACCGAAAGCTCTTTTTTTGAGAGCCCAGGTGGTCGTGTGGTCTAGCGGGACGGCTGCAGTGCAGGCGATTTGGTGTCACGATATCACAGTAGCATGGGTTCGAATCCCGGCGAGGGAAGAACCAAAAATTTGCGAAAGCAAATTTACAGATCTAACATTGTTGGGTTGATGTTTAGACGAGTTGTATATACATTATGTACACAGCCATGTATCACCATCATTGATGGCGATCCGATGGATACATCTGTTGTAGGGTTGTCACTGACTCAGACGTACTTATGAATATAATTATTTTCTGTGACTGTATCTTACATTAATTTGTAGGATCCTTTACTATAGATAATTTATCTGATCTGTAACAATAACATCTTCATGCCTTATATATCATGTACTGTAGTACGCCGCTAGATTAAAACTGACGTTGAAAGGTAACATATGGCCACCGAAAGCTCTTTTTTTGAGAGCCCAGGTGGTCGTGTGGTCTAGCGGGACGGCTGCAGTGCAGGCGATTTGGTGTCACGATATCACAGTAGCATGGGTTCGAATCCCGGCGAGGGAAGAACCAAAAATTTGCGAAAGCAAATTTACAGATCTAACATTGTTGGGTTGATGTTTAGACGAGTTGTATATACATTATGTACACAGCCATGTATCACCATCATTGATGGCGATCCGATGGATACGTCTGTTGTAGGGTTGTCACTGACTCAGACGTACTTATGAATATAATTATTTTCTGTGACTGTATCTTACATTAATTTGTAGGATCCTTTACTATAGATAATTTAGCTGATCTGTAACAATAACATCTTCATGCCTTATATATCATGTACTGTAGTACGCCGCTAGATTAAAACTGACGTGGAAAGGTAACATATGGCCACCGAAAGCTCTTTTTTTGAGAGCCCAGGTGGTCGTGTGGTCTAGCGGGACGGCTGCAGTGCAGGCGATTTGGTGTCACGATATCACAGTAGCATGGGTTCGAATCCCGGCGAGGGAAGAACCAAAAATTTGCGAAAGCAAATTTACAGATCTAACATTGTTGGGTTGATGTTTAGACGAGTTGTATATACATTATGTACACAGCCATGTATCACCATCATTGATGGCGATCCGATGGATACATCTGTTGTAGGGTTGTCACTGACTCAGACGTACTTATGAATATAATTATTTTCTGTGACTGTATCTTACATTAATTTGTAGGATCCTTTACTATAGATAATTTAGCTGATCTGTAACAATAACATCTTCATGCCTTATATATCATGTACTGTAGTACGCCGCTAGATTAAAACTGACGTGGAAAGGTAACATATGGCCACCGAAAACTCTTTTTTTGAGAGCCCAGGTGGTCGTGTGGTCTAGCGGGACGGCTGCAGTGCAGGCGATTTGGTGTCACGATATCACAGTAGCATGGGTTCGAATCCCGGCGAGGGAAGAACCAAAAATTTGCGAAAGCAAATTTACAGATCTAACATTGTTGGGTTGATGTTTAGACGAGTTGTATATACATTATGTACACAGCCATGTATCACCATCATTGATGGCGATCCGATGGATACATCTGTTGTAGGGTTGTCACTGACTCAGACGTACTTATGAATATAATTATTTTCTGTGACTGTATCTTACATTAATTTGTAGGATCCTTTACTATAGATAATTTAGCTGATCTGTAAAAATAACATCTTCATGCCTTATATATCATGTACTGTAGTACGCCGCTAGATTAAAACTGACGTGGAAAGGTAACATATGGCCACCGAAAGCTCTTTTTTTGAGAGCCCAGGTGGTCGTGTGGTCTAGCGGGACGGCTGCAGTGCAGGCGATTTGGTGTCACGATATCACAGTAGCATGGGTTCGAATCCCGGCGAGGGAAGAACCAAAAATTTGCGAAAGCAAATTTACAGATCTAACATTGTTGGGTTGATGTTTAGACGAGTTGTATATACATTATGTACACAGCCATGTATCACCATCATTGATGGCGATCCGATGGATACATCTGTTGTAGGGTTGTCACTGACTCAGACGTACTTATGAATATAATTATTTTCTGTGACTGTATCTTACATTAATTTGTAGGATCCTTTACTATAGATAATTTATCTGATCTGTAACAATAACATCTTCATGCCTTATATATCATGTACTGTAGTACGCCGCTAGATTAAAACTGACGTTGAAAGGTAACATATGGCCACCGAAAGCTCTTTTTTTGAGAGCCCAGGTGGTCGTGTGGTCTAGCGGGACGGCTGCAGTGCAGGCGATTTGGTGTCACGATATCACAGTAGCATGGGTTCGAATCCCGGCGAGGGAAGAACCAAAAATTTGCGAAAGCAAATTTACAGATCTAACATTGTTGGGTTGATGTTTAGACGAGTTGTATATACATTATGTACACAGCCATGTATCACCATCATTGATGGCGATCCGATGGATACGTCTGTTGTAGGGTTGTCACTGACTCAGACGTACTTATGAATATAATTATTTTCTGTGACTGTATCTTACATTAATTTGTAGGATCCTTTACTATAGATAATTTAGCTGATCTGTAACAATAACATCTTCATGCCTTATATATCATGTACTGTAGTACGCCGCTAGATTAAAACTGACGTGGAAAGGTAACATATGGCCACCGAAAGCTCTTTTTTTGAGAGCCCAGGTGGTCGTGTGGTCTAGCGGGACGGCTGCAGTGCAGGCGATTTGGTGTCACGATATCACAGTAGCATGGGTTCGAATCCCGGCGAGGGAAGAACCAAAAATTTGCGAAAGCAAATTTACAGATCTAACATTGTTGGGTTGATGTTTAGACGAGTTGTATATACATTATGTACACAGCCATGTATCACCATCATTGATGGCGATCCGATGGATACATCTGTTGTAGGGTTGTCACTGACTCAGACGTACTTATGAATATAATTATTTTCTGTGACTGTATCTTACATTAATTTGTAGGATCCTTTACTATAGATAATTTAGCTGATCTGTAACAATAACATCTTCATGCCTTATATATCATGTACTGTAGTACGCCGCTAGATTAAAACTGACGTGGAAAGGTAACATATGGCCACCGAAAGCTCTTTTTTTGAGAGCCCAGGTGGTCGTGTGGTCTAGCGGGACGGCTGCAGTGCAGGCGATTTGGTGTCACGATATCACAGTAGCATGGGTTCGAATCCCGGCGAGGGAAGAACCAAAAATTTGCGAAAGCAAATTTACAGATCTAACATTGTTGGGTTGATGTTTAGACGAGTTGTATATACATTATGTACACAGCCATGTATCACCATCATTGATGGCGATCCGATGGATACATCTGTTGTAGGGTTGTCACTGACTCAGACGTACTTATATATATATATATATATATATATATACAACTCGTCTAAACATCAACCCAACAATGTTAGATCTGTAAATTTGCTTTCGCAAATTTTTGGTTCTTCCCTCGCCGGGATTCGAACCCATGCTACTGTGATATCGTGACACCAAATCGCCTGCACTGCAGCCGTCCCGCTAGACCACACGACCACCTGGGCTCTCAAAAAAAGAGCTTTCGGTGGCCATATGTTACCTTTCCACGTCAGTTTTAATCTAGCGGCGTACTACAGTACATGATATATAAGGCATGAAGATGTAATATAGCTATTAAAACCAGGTTAGCGATTCAGGCTCCTATGAGTAAAGTTAGATTACCGGAAATCGTTAAAGTGTGACCTTATCTTGGCCTCAATTTCACAGCCCAATAACAGAGATTCATCGAATGAGCGATTTAGACACCTAGTATATTGTTTAATTATATAACAATTTGTACATTATGGAATGTATTAGGCTGTCGTCATCACGGTCTGTGGCATAACGATAACTGTTTTGTTATATATTTATATGTCTTTATTAAATTGATTGCTGTTTTACTTACAGCGGCAAATAACAAATAATTTTCATAACGATAATATAAGTTTACTTAATTCTTCACTATTGAAAACAGAAATGTGGGTTGGTTAACAATTTTCCAAAATAAACTGATTTCTGATAGAATAATAAAAGTCGATACCCATGAATTCATATATATCTCGAACATTTTCACACGTTGATGAGAAATAAACTAAAATCAATAATCAAAAACCTAGCAAAACACAGCTTTCATAAACACTTTTTTTTCAAAATAGTAAAGGTTTATGATTCGTATCTCAAGGGAGAACAGAAGTAAGCATACAAAATAGTGTTTTTGCCTCCTGTGGTGTGTCCACGACGTTGAAATCATCCAGATTCACATTTGTAATTTGCTGGATGAATTGACAGAACTCTTCTGAACAGCCTCTGGGCAGCATTGGTTTGGAGTAGAGCCTAGTAATGTCATCAAAGATACTTTCGTCACATGGTATGTCATAGGAATAGTCGACAGCGTCATAAAGTAGTGGCTGGTTGTACATAACATCCGGGACGCCATAGTTTTGATCAACTTGACGTTGTGACCGAATTCTATGACTATTCCACATATTTTTGAAAATATCTAAATGTTGTTGTATAACTGGCAGGAAACAAAAACGTACACACTCTAGATGAACTGGATTTGTGTTATTGAGCTCTCCGTTATCTATCATGTCTTTAAACATATTTCTCCAGAATGTGGTGAAGTAAGGACACAGAAAACTCCACAGCATCTCAATCCTTTGATTCCCAGTTGATCGCCCCTCAGAAAAACTTCTGTACCCTGACATGTTATCATTGTGAACTGCACGTAACGCTATTTGTATCGACCTTATAATAACGTTCTCCGTACCAGCATCTGACCGAACCAATCGTGGAACACGCTTGGATTGTCTAAGGAATTCTACAAAATTAAGCGCAACATTACGTGGGTTTTTATTCGTATGACTTGCAGTTAGTCAAATGATTTTTCGAGAAAAGCCATCGATTGCTCCATGCACTGATATTCCAAAGGGTTTGAGTTTATCATATCCATCTATGTGAATACAAAAATTTGGTCCTAGATTACAATATCTTCTTCGCACAAGTCGACGTCGAGATCTTGCAACTACACCATCATAATGTATAGCTTTCAGTGCAATTCTCACCGTTTCCTGAGTAGCATTGATGCCACAGCAAGAATTAAGTATTTTCCACATTGCTCTATATCCAATATTAGAGTATCCTTGTTTGTGCAGTTGAATTATCTTTTGAACGATATTAATCAATGGACTCTCTGCACCATATCTTCTCAGTCGAAGTCTTTTCATCATTCTGTAGACTGTCTTAACACTAACAAATTTATTATGAACGAAAAGTAAAAATCCAGCTATTTCTTTAGCCGTATATGAAGAAGTAAAATAATAAGCAACTAACTCATCCGTTGAAGCAGTGTCACCTGGGTAACGCAAAGGATTTACAGTGTCAGTCATTTTATAATATGTTCTGAAAAAAAAAGTAAACGGTTATATACTTCAAAAGCAAAATCGTAACTAAAACATGCTTATAATGAGGCAAGCATGTTGGAGGTCACAGATTGAGAATAAAGCCAGTTTTAAGTTCAACTTTTCATTCTATTTAAATTAGGGGTTCATATTGTATTGTACATTTCATGATGACTTTTTGTTGACGCAACTGCACGTACTTAAATACTTTCGTTATGACCTTGTTAATTTATCAGTTCCTTCTACATTACTATTTTCTGAATATGTTGCAGATCTCGCAAATTCACAACTTTTTTTGCAGAAAACAAAATATGAGCCAACGAACATGGAAGTTACCTTTTTGGTTTATTTACAAATTCAGCAAACATATCTACATACATCTTACAAACATATAGAAAAAATCCCTGAAGTTTAATACTACCAGTAAATGCAGTTGTAACTAATAAAGGAGAAACAATATCTTGAAAATCTGAATTTTAGATTATCATTCCCAATCCTAGTCTGAGCAGCACTTTCATAATTTATTTCACGCTTTCAAAAATTGCCGTGAATTCTTTCAAACAATGCATTTTTGTTAATAAAATTAAAAAATAAGAGATTTCCTCTCTCCAAATTTGATGCAACACATTTAAGATATATGCACTATACACATATATATCTTTATCGTAGTGACCACAGATAAATACCCATATAAAAATATTTTCAAATAATTTGAACTTCGACAATTAAAAAAAAATATAAATGCAAAAAATGATATTTGATTCATATCATATGATTTTAGTATTTTGGTAAACATAAAAATATTGTTTGAACCATTCAAGTATCTGTATTTGCAGTTTTAGGACAAAACGACCAGCACTAAATGCTAGGATTTGAAGTAAGAACATAGGGTTGATACGTTTTAAAAGATAAACTTGTATCAACTGGTGCAAGAAGATATGTGTCTAAAAACGTCATAAAAAACATATTTTTCTACTTGAACCGAGTAGTGGCGTAGTTTTACTTATTTGTTGTCAAAATATGTCTATACACTGTACATATATAAACTTAAAGTTCATACCCTATATATGCGACAATATATAACTTAAAATACAGTCAGCTTCAATTGTCTTTCAATTGAAAGCTGTTGATTTACATACTGAACAGCTTGATCTATGTCAAACTGTGAAAAGAATGAAACATGTAAAAATCTAAGTTGCTCACATGATGATACAATCAAACAAATATCAGTAAACATAAAATAAATTTGGCATGCATCAAAAATGACAAGAAATTTGAAATTTCGAGACAAATCTGCAATGGTTGCAGCAGTAACCTTAGTGAATGAAATATAAAGGTGTCTCAGTTGTGAAGCATGTGACAATATTACTACTTGGTTATCATTTATTGATGTCCCACTTATATCAAGGGTGGTTAAATTTCGCAAGGACATTACAAATGCAAGATTGTTTAGCGGTGTTTCTGCTACATACAATTCTTGAATAGTAGGAGTAAGCTTTAGCATCAATTTGGTAAATCTGTGTGACCCAAAAGTAATATTTTGGTTACTTAGATTGAGACATACAAGCTGATTATTTTTCACGATCATTTCCATCATTGCAATGTCTATAGTATAGGAATCGTCAAATTCTACAATAGTCCACAAGCTTTGCATTTTTCGCACAACATCCTTTAGACCTCTGCATATTTTACAGACTGTATAAAGTAACTCCGACACAGGAATATAACTAAGTACCATTATCACTAATTCTTCAGGAAGGTCTCATAGACTAGCTGAAAATATTAAACAAGTGAATTATTGCAAACACCTTTATTTTATAAATGTCATACTTATTTTTTCAAGAATCTAATATACTTTTATTCTATATGTACGAGTGCTCAGGTGAAGACCGAAGAGCGTTGTTTTGTTATATTTGCCATTTTATAAATTAAAACAAAATTAAAATGTATCAATAGCTTCAAAAGTTATAGATATATTTTGACATTTTAACTGAGTTTACAAATGGAAAATATAACATAATAAAACCTCCAATGATGTTGACTTGAGTCTTTTTGTCGCTGTTTTTAAAAGAAGTAGAAGCTAGATATCTGCACTGAAATATATATCAAGCCACTCAGTGACTCACATAAAGTTTCAAGACACTTTATGTTAAAAAACTCCAATGATTGGAGACCATGGTTCAAAGGTAAATTACTCAGAAATGAGTATGCAACATTCACCAATTTTAGATATTGATAAATTAATTATGTATATTTTTCATGTTAATTAATTTTACTAATATTCCACGTTTGATATGGAAACAAGGTATGGGATACCCATAATTGCCACGTTTATTGCAAGCCGTTCACGTCAAAACTCAGTATGTTTAAACCATTTTTCGAAAAATTTACACACTGAGAATTAGAAAGAAAAACACTGAGATGAAATAAACTGAAAAACACATCCTGAGAATTGAAAATTACACAATGAGATTTGTGCGCACTTTTTCTGCGCACAGATCTAATTTGCATATCTAATCTGTATCTATTACAATCTTAAACAACTAGGAGACAGAACTCGCTTTTAATTTGTAGCCTGAGTTCATGGCTCAAATTGTTATTTCGATTAAGTTTATGTCATCAGCAGTCCAAGGTCTGTTTAAGTTACGATTAGTAAAGATGTGAAGAATTTCCCTAAATCTCCTGTATCTTTAATTGACATTATTAGGAAACTCGAGAGTTCTAATGCATCTGTATGTATTTAAAACTTTAAAAACAGGTTTAATCCACAATTTTTTACATTATAAAATGCCTGTACCAAGTCAGGAATATGACAGTTGCTCTCCATTCGTTTGATGTGTTTGAGCCATCCCCTTGTTTTTGCCATGTGATAATAAGGACTTTCTCTTTAGAATTGTCCTTGGAATTCGGATTTTTTGTTATTTTACTTTTTACAACTTGCACACAACATGTACATAAATCTCATTGTGTAATTTTTGAAGTCTCAGTGTGTAATTTTCAAAGCTCACTGTGTGTTATTTATATTTTTGTAATCTCAGTGCGTCTTTTTGATATCTCAATGTGTATGTTTTTATTCTTAGTGTGTGTTTTCAGGTTTTTTAATCTGTGGTTTTTTTTAATTCTCAGTGTGTTAATTTTTCGAAAAATGTTTTAAACATAGTTTTGACGAGAACTGCTTGCCATATACGATGATATAACGTTACCACATCTCTGTTCATACACATATTATACTTACAGTAATTGCAAGGGATCTCTAAGCTGACCTGTAAAATACAAGAACAGATCAAAAGATTTAATCACATTATAAAGTGCCATAGTTTGTCAGCTTGGCGTGTGACATCAAATTTCCCTCATTTTTTAAACTAGCTTATAATACAGACATTACAGCAATCGGACTTGAGTATGTACAGGTTCAAACAAAATCTTTTGTTAGCAACCTTGCTAGCTGAAGCGTAAAGTCGTTATTAGCTTATAAGGTTTACCTTTATTACCCTTATTTTGAAGTAGTTTAGTCCAAAACACGATAAATTGATTAGTCCACTCTCAAATTAGGGTAGTAAAGGTAAACCTAAGAACGATGTTACGCTTCAGCTAGCAAGAAAGGTAATCAAAGTTTTTGATTGAACGTACATAGTCAAATCCGGTGGCTGTAATGTTCAACATGATTAGACAGTCATTTATTTAATCCTGGTATGGCGGACTAAAACAGCTTATTTTTAATACGAAGTTAACAATACGTCATGTCAGTATTTATTGTAAAAAAAATATGGAAAATAAGGATAGATCATAGAGGGAAATTTTTGTTTACTAAATTTGAGAATGGAAATTGGGAATGTGCTAAAGAGACAACAACCTGACTAAAGAACAGAAAACAGTTGACAAAATTTGTCGTCTTTGTACTGTTTATTGCACACACAAAAACATTGCGGTAGGGGCTTTGCCCATTGTTAAAGGCCGTACGGTGACCTATAATAGTTGTTAATTTCTGTGTCATTTGGTCTCTTGTGAAGAGTTGTCTCATTGGCAATTACACCACATCTTCTTTTTTATATTAACCGAACAATTATAATTAATCTGCCCCGTCATTTTTTCAGTACTGCACGAGATTTTTTTTCTCGCTGAACACTTCGAAGTAACAAGAGTCACAAGAACAGTCATTTGAACTTTATATAGGGGGAGGGGGTCTATATAGTTCAAATGAACTCGTAGTGACTCAGTATTAAAACATCAAAGGATCTTATTTTGCCGCAACTGTGAATTAAAAAAATCAGAACTCGACTGGCTCTCTCCAACGTAAATTTCGTGACACCCTATGTTAATTTATAGTTAAACCTGATTATTTTATGAGGCGACCATTTTACTTTCACAGCTGGAGAAAAAGGGTTGTGTTTTTTTTTGCATCAAAAACAAAATTCCCCTAACGTGTGTATACTACGGCAGACACGTGAAAAAGCCTTTTTATAGAAGTTTTTTTACAACAATAACTTAATGATTGATTGATTGATTGTTGTTTGTTTAACGCCACATGAGGACAACAAGGCTATATCGCGGCGAGATATCATTTAATAAATTGTTTCTTATCTTACCTCCATTTGCTTGAAATAAAATGCTCAAATGTGATGGCGACCTGATCCTTCCAAAGTCAAAATGAAAATGAACAGGTTAAAATCGTGCCACATTTATCTCGATTTAGCTGTAAACTTTCCCGTTGCTCGCCTTAATTTAAAACAATGTGTTGCTTTATAAAACAATATATCGAAGAAAAAAAGGCAATTTATTATTATTGCATGATATTTTTATTGACTTATAAATTAATCGTAAAATTGTTTCTCGTTTTGATAATTTGTCGCGTTATCTAAAACGATTTATTTTTATGGCGATAAAAAACAAATCGGCTAAATGCCTTGTTAGGCATTTTGTCGAAAAAAATAAATCGCAGTAAAAAGAAAAAAAGGCAATTTATTATTATTGCATGATATTTTTATTGACTTATAAATTAATCGTAATTTTTTTTCTCGTTTTGATAATATGTCGCGTTATTTAAAACGATTTATTTTTAAGGCGATAAAAAACAAATCGGCTTAATGCCTTGTTAGGCATTTTGTCGAAAAAAATAAATCGCAGTAATGAGAAATAAAGCAGTTTCCCGCTAAAAGTTATATCGCCTTCATGGATTATAAGTATTAAAACGAGGGTAATATACGCTTCCGTAGTATATATATTTTGGAAAAACGAATTGATTAACCATTGTTTCTGACCCTCTTTGCCTTTTCGACTATATTTTATCTTTTATTTATCTTTTAATGTGACCCGTACTTAACAAATGACACGTGATATATTCATACAGTGAAGTATCAATTTCAAGACGATTACAATCTTCTTTTAAAGACACAAACGTTCATGTTATCCTAATCTTTTACAAGTACATGTATAATTGATTCTTCGATCCTTAGTATACATATTTTAAGGTACAAGTGTAAAACAAGAGATGAATTTCCTTTAAAAAATACTTGTCAGAAGAGATTTGTGAAAAAGGGGGACATATGCAAGGAGTGAAGATACTGTAAAGAATTTTCCGCGCAGTTTGAAAAATCATAACAAAAGATAAATGTACACGTTGCTTTTTTACTTTGCACGAAAAACGGAATTGCAAAGATTATGCACGAAAATAGCCCTAAACCGTTACTTATGCTTATTAAGAACTTTGAATTAAATAAGGCTGTGCTAGCGCTGTTTCATTACATCAGCTGGAATGTTTTAGATTCAGGGCGGACCAAACCAAAGTAATTAGAATAAAATTGAGAATGGAAATGGGGAATGTGTCAAAGAGACAACAACCCGACCAAATAAAAAACAACAGCAGAAGGTTACCAACAGTTCTTCAATGTAGCGAGAAATTCCCGCACCCGGAGGCGTCCTTCAGCTGGCCCCTAAACAAATATATACTAGTCCAGTGATAATGAACGCCATACTAATATCCAAATTGTACACAAGAAACTAAAATTAAAATAATAAAAGACTATCAAAGGCCAGAGGCTCCTGACTTGGGACAGGCGCAAAAATGCGGCGGGGTTAAACATGTTTGTGAGATCTCAACCCTCCCCCTATACCTCTAACCAATGTAGAAAAGTAAACGCATAACAATACGCACATTAAAATTCAGTTCAAGAGAAGTCCGAGTCTGATGTCAGAAGATGTAACCAAAGAAAATAAACAAAATGACAATAATACATAAATAACAACAGACTACTAGTAGTTAACTGAAATGCCAGCTCCAGACTTCAATTAAACTGACTGAAAGATTATGAATGTATCTTTCTGAGAATTTCCGATATAATTAATCAAAACACATGGAGAAAAACGTTACTACGTCTGTAAATTTTTATTTTTTTTAAAACATTTTAACGATAAATAGATAGATTGATCGATTGATTATCTGTGTCTATTTACTGCAACTTGTGCTTAGACTGCTGACAAAAAGTCATATGTTCGTGTGAGCTGTTTTAAGTTTTCTCCTGAAATTAAATCACATTTACATGTAGATATGATTTATGAAAACCCTACATAATATTCCTGACTTTAGGCAGAACATGAAAGAAACAATTTAAAAACACATGATGCAATTACAGGGGAGGTTAGGACGTCGTTACGTAAACTGTTATTGTTATTGACGTCGAACCGTGGTTTGTCGAGAAAAGATGCAATTTTTGACTCTCTTTACAGTTAAAGTGGACAATTTGTGTTGTAGAACATTTTCCTGATTTGTGACTTAACAAATGGATTGACCAATCCGCCCCTTTTTGAAAGTTCTGGATCCATCGCCGTAACAAATAATTCTCAAATCTGATAAAAACAAATATGTATACTTTAAGTCAATTTACAATTGCTGCATTGTCACAAAAGAATGTGAACTTCCCTAATCAATAAAACAGGACAATGACATTTTCATTTGTAAATACTATAAACTATTAAGTTTCCTAAATCAATTTAAACGTTTCCTAATTTAGTAACACAAAGATTTACAGGGTAATATTCATTGAACATGGATTTACTAAAGCTGATAATGATTAGTTTTTATCAACTTAAATGTTTCGTGATTATTGTCTATTCAGGTTGAAGTATTTCTTCCTTATTTAAAGAGGAAAATAAATGTTATTAGTTAATTCATATTGATTGTTTACAGTTTTGACTGGACTGTATATATAATAGTTAACATCACAAGATGTAACTTGGACTTCCCCTTTCTATACATTCACCGGTACACTTGTATAGTACTATTGGATGACTTCTTCTAATCCCTTGTTTTGTTTTAATTTTTGGATTTTTAGTCACATGTTGGTGTTTCGGTTTTACTGAATCAAATGGTTTTTTTTATAAAACGCCTGATTTAGTTATTCCTATTTGTATGGTGTTTTATTGTTCTGTTTATTGGAGGTTTGTATCTATGTATCTACACTATTAAACGAGAAGACCTCATTTTGTGTGTCGCTTCTCTTCCTTCCACAATAAATCAATCATCATGCCTCTGTGATCTATGTGTACCATGCATAGTCGCATTTGTCATCCATCTTTATGATTATTCAGTTTGGGTTATTTTGGGAGAAAAATGAAGAAAAAAGTGTCCGGATATTGTTTCTGTCATCAGAATGACTTTTAAGTCATACCCGGCCAAGGCTTCCGATTTTAAAATTTAGAGAATAGGGGGTGAGGGTTATTTTCGTGCAAAACACATTAATTTTTATTTCAAGTGCAGCAATGAAAAATTTTTGTTATTCACCGTGTTTCGTAAATTCGATAAAAAGATCAACGTACAAGAAATCTTCAATTGTGAAATGGCAATTTTGTTTCGCGTTCTTTCGTCCCCCTTTACAGTTCCCCTCTTAAACATAATATATACTCGTTCGGGTACAGGCCAATTATTTTCGCTCGTTATTCTGCATGTATACTATGATTATAATCCTATAATATATAGAAACTCTCTATATAATATAGCAGTGATCGCCGTGGAGAAGAAACTTGGAATTGATAGTTAATAGCAAATACACTTTATGTATATTATGTATGTTCATAGTACAAATGTATACAGAAACTAGAAAACAATGAAATTTAACAGAAAGCAATAAAATAACGGACTTTGGAAAAAAAGGAGAGGGCTTAAAATAATTGTCCTGTCTCCAAGTGCCTATAATGACTCAGTTTGATACATTATCTAACATTCTTCAGACATAAAATATAAAAAAAAACATCCTACAACAGTCACATACTTTCAACCAAGCTCTAAATACCCGCGGGTGTGTTCTAGTTTATTTTATATTTTATACACAAGGAAATCAAGAAAATGAAAAATAAATGCACTTACTTTCAATGAAAAGAAAAGAGACAAAAGAACAATAAAATAAAATAGAAAACACATAATGGTTAACCTATATTGTATATGTGTATATTGTTTTTGAAAAGGATACTCAAATATAAAAAAGAAGATGTGGTATGATTGCCAATGAGACAACTTTCTACAAAAGACCAAAATGACACAATCATTAACAACTATAGGTCACTTCAAAGATTGTTTCTTAACAAAGAATTCAAACTTTAAGTTTCTCATACAAGAAAACAAACAAAGAAGCTTATTCAAATGATAAAAAGTCAACAAGTCGAATGGTTTCTGATTTTGGAAGCATTTTAGCAAACTATGACTGCCTCATTAAATATTAAGTGTAAATATTAGTTTTGTAAGTTTAAACATTAACACGTTTTAAAAGCTTATAAGTAACTAAAGCAAATATACAAAAAGTCATTCTACTAAATACATATAAGATTTGCATGTCAGAATTATTATAGTAATATACATTTGTGTTAGTTCATAATTCTACAAAGTGTAATGTTTTGTTCGTTAAATAAAATATGAATCGCGATGTTTTAATATACATGTACACATGTACATATATGCAACATCTCTAGAAATTTCGTGGAAACATTGCCTGGTGTACCGTCTCCAAAAATTAACTATTTTCGAAGTACAAAATGTTTAAATTTACCAATTTAACAATTACATCGAACATCATAATGTATGACAATTTCTAAACAGATTGAGTGGCTGCTGCTTTGAGTTTCTGCATTCAGAATAAAAAATTATGTCGGACGGTATGGAATAGAAGATTATAGTTGAATGGTGTTCATTAAGAACTGATCAAACGATTCCTCGAAAGAATCATCCTTCAATTCAGAAATTTCCCTTTTACGAATATTAATATTATTGTTGTACCGATATTTATCATCACACATTTATTTTGTCAGACAGAGAACACAGTCACAGTGTACCAGAAGAACCACATGTTCATGAAATCAGGATACCTACAGAGCCATATCCAATCACAATAAGGCCTTTAGGTAGCCCAAAGACTCCTAGGAAGAATGGCAGAAGCTTTGAGGAAGAAGGTAATCCGTCTTTTTTTTTATCGAGCATCATATTTTGAGGATGATTATAGTGGAATCAAGTGTATTGTATGATCTGACCATCCACAACTTTAATCAAAGTACGACATAAAAAAAAAGAATAGTCAAAATCTTGCAAAGCAGTAGAAATTTTGTTTTAATAGATATACATGTAGGCAGGTGTGGTGTGAGTGCCAATGAGACAACTCTCCATCCAAATAACAATTAAGCATATATGCATCACATTACTTGCAATTTACATTGAAATGCACATTGAATTTTTGAACGATCATTTAGAATTATCTTGTTATTCCTTAATTCATGAAATCTTCTATAACCATTTAGAACGAAAATTTAAGATATAGGTTTCGAAGATTCCGGATCAGTCGAATAAATGAAAAACAGAGTGCCAAAGAGTATGTGGAAGACACCAAAGGCATATTAAAACTCATATATAAAAAAACGACTAACAGACAAACAGTACAAAACATCGACAGCACTGTAAAAAATGCGCTTCGGCTATGGTACAACAAAAATAGATTTTATTGTAAAGAGATTTAAAAAAACGTCACTCTTAGTCACCAAGAAAATAAAATCCCATTAGACGCAGTAAATGTAGCGTTTCAACATTAAGTATATTTTTTTTGATTCTACAGGAATGAGATATGCCAGAAACAGAGGAAGAAGAGTATCGAGAGAATTTGAAGACTTACATATAAATACAAAAACTGGTCAGTTAAATAACAGACCAATGAATATGGCTAAAAAGGTTATGAAAGATAAACTCTCTGGTGGTATGACTCGCAGTTTGACCTCATTACCTCCTACCTCACCAAGTACTCCACGAAAACGAGGCTTATCCCGTAAACACAGTCAAAACAGTGATAGTTCTTCTCCATCTCACAGTGTTTCTTCCATGGACAATATTCATTGGGTAGGAGAACAACTGGAAGCTACAAAATCAATACGCAGGAACCGGAAGACAGTCGAAGAACAGGAACTCATAACAGAATACAATCGACTATCAAAGCATTCTCCATCTCAGTGATTTAGAAATCTGCTGACTATTACACAATAAAGAATTGGTGCATATATATAACTATCAAACGGATGGTAAAAAGATTATCATGACAATCTTCAAAAGTGTGATGGTATTAATTGTTACAGAAATGATTACGAGATATATGCGAACATAAAAAAAAAGTGACCGCTAGAATTAAATAGAAATTTCAGTCTTATTTTCAAGTATGATATATGAACATAAAAATTATAATTTTGCCAATTTAGATTCATATTTAGTCCAATGCACGTTAATGGCTCAAAAGCAGAGTCGGATGTTCAGATGTATTTTCTTTAGTATACGACTGTGCAAAAAATCAAAAAGGCTATAATATATATATCCAAAGTTGTTAAAAAACCAACAATTGATCTCGAAGCATGTCATAACTGACTCAACTCGTTTGGTATTTTTGTCTAAACAAAAATCATGTATTCATTCTTAAATTTTGGGGATAATACGGAATAAGAAAGATTTCTAAATATTATAATGCTCGATAATAAATAGCGTATTTTCTGACTGCCCAATGTAGTGATAGTTTTCTGCAAAGCTTAGAGAACTATATGATTGAGCTATTAATAAAACCCACAAATATTGAAAGAATTACAGATCGGTGGTAGAGATAGAAGTAAAAATATAGATTAAATTATTTTAATGTTTCCCGGTGCTATAACACTTGTAGGATAATAATTTATGTATTATATATATTGACAATTTAACGACAAATTACAAAGTACATTAACCTTAAAAGATTGAAATCTTTATTAAAGAAATTGTAATTCATAAAACTGTCAAAATAGTATGTTTATACAATAACAACACACTCAGCATGTAATGCATTGTAAGTGAAGTACCATTGATAATATTACTTCAAGAGTTTACTAATATACATTATTGATTTTGTACTTATTAAATGAATGACACGTTCTTTGAATACTATCCTTTCTTTATATTGGCCATTATCAACGCATTCTGTTTTGAAATCATTTATGAATTTATTCGAATCCAGTTGAACTCCAATAAATGTTATGTAACAATGATAAATTGTGGGTTCTAGTAATGTGATATCAGGGCATCTAAAAAGGTGTTAGGTTGGTAGTTTAAGATTCCGTTTGAATTGTTTTAACATTGTTTATTTCGGGGCCTTTTATTGCTATGTGGTATGGGCTATGGTCATTGTTGTAGGCCGTACGGGGGCAATTAGCTTTCAATTTTTGGTTCAGTTAGTCTGTTGTGGGGAGTTGTCTCAATGGCAATCATACCACATCTCCTTTTTTACACACAAAATGTATTTTTAAGAAATATAATTATTTCATGTCATTATATATACATATAAAATGGACAAATGTAATGCCTACACGTAATAACTGAAATTGAGCATAGAGCATGATACCATAGAGTGACTGTTAATATTTTACTTCAATGTATGCAAGCTTTAAGGCGCGTAGATACGTGTACGTCAAAACGTGCCAACGAGACAACTTTCCATCCAAGTCACAATTTGTAGAAGTAAACTATTATAGTCAAAGTACAGTCTTCAACACGGAGCTTTAATTGGCTCACACCGAACAGCAAGCTATAAAGGGCACAAAAAATGACTAGTGTAAAACTATTTAAACGGGAATGGTTTCAAATCTCCTTTTAAACGTATTCAAAAGTAATTCGTTTGTATATATATAGTTTTTTCTTAAACAAAAGACCATTTGATTCCAAAGTAACACAATGAAAACAACATAATAACACCCAAAATCATCCTTTAAAAGAGAGGCGCAAAAGACCAAATTGCATATTCAAACTCATCAGTTGAAAACAAACTGTGAAACAATCAACCAACTCGTAATAGAAATCTTAAAATTTTCAAATGAATGCTTTCAACCACACCACTTGAAACTCTATTACAGCCTCGTAAGAAGCAACCTCATTCAAGGAAATACAAGTTCTGAAATATCGTATCAACTGGGAGCTATATACTCCATATGCATGCTATACTGAAGTGTTGCTACATAGAAATGGAAACGTCACAACTGGGAAGCTTAAATAATCTCTAATGAAGTAAAGTGTTGTTCTCAACAAACCAAGAAGGTTGCTATTCATGATTTTTTTTTATCAGAAATATTGAGTTTTTTTTAGTTATAGCACATGAGTTGAAAGAATCTTGAAAGGGTCTCCTATCCGGAGTTCATCTGCCCTTAGGTCACTGCTGCGCCACTGGCTTTGCCCGGATAGAAATACTTACCTTCGGCAAAAAAAAAGCTGGCAATCCTAGTTAATTAAGATATTTGTTAAGCATGTTAAGTGTATCTACCACGTGATACGTTACAACTCACAATGTCAGAAGAGTCAAACCAAGGAGGCCACAGCATGTCATGAAAGAATAAACTCGATTCTGATCTGAAATATTTTTTTTGTGTTCGAAGGTAGCATATATAAGACTACAGTTACCTCTCTTTGAACTATACACGCCTATTTTATATTTAGTGGAGTGACAAATCGGGAAAAATCGCTTATTGAAAGAGATTAATGTTGTTATTTATCGGTATCGGACTTCTTTTGAACCGAGTTATACTGTGCGTATTGCTACATCATGTGTTTATGTATTCTATATTGGCTAGAGGTATAGGGAAGATTTGAGATCTCACTAAACATGTTAACCCCGCCACATTTTTGCGCCGGATAGTGTCCAAGATCTGGAACCTCTGGCTTTATTTGTCTTGCATGTTTGTTTTTTTTTTATTATTTTAGTTCATTTATATGTTTTGGAGTTTAGTATGACTTCCATTTTCACTGTACGAGTACACACCTTCGGGTGCGGTATTTTCTCAATGTGTTGAAGACCCATTCGTGTCGTTCGGTTGTTATCTGCTCTTTGGTAGGGTTGTCGTCATTTTGACATATTTCCCATTTCCATTCTTAATTTTATGTTCCATTACGTGTACGTATCACCTCAGATTTAAGAACCATTCGGTTATCTTTATAGGTAAGTGCATGAAAGATTCGCTATCTATCTGCATTGAAATTTCATACGGTGATTTTTTAGACATTGCAACTCATATTAGAGCGTAGGAAGACAGCACTTCAGTACTTTGACTTTATATCTCAAAACAGTATAAGTTTGTTTGTTTTTCTGTGTTCTCGATTACAACGTTATTGCAGCTAGAGTACAGATTTTTTTTTATTGTATGTTATTTTATCTACATATACATGCATGGTAAGCACAGTAATCGAAATTGTCATAGGTAGGGTTGAGATCTAAAAAAAGTCATATGTATGTCTGGTCAAGACTCTCGTCAGTTCTTAATATGCGTTTTTCACTAAACTTGTACATATTTGTGTTTATATGAGCCAGTTGAAACCTCATTTTAGGACTTCGGTTGGTTTCTGCTCATTTGTGTTCAGGGGCCAGTTGAACCCTCATTTTAGGACAGGTTGGTTTCTGCTCATTTGTGTTCAGGGGCCAGTTGAACCCTCATTTTAGGACTTCGGTTGGTTTCTGCTCATTTGTGTTCAGGGGCCAGTTGAACCCTCATTTTAGGACTTCGGTTATTTCTGCTCATTTGTGTTCAGGGCCCAGTTGAACCCTCATTTTAGGACTTCGGTTGGATTCTGCTCATTTGTGTTCAGGGGCCAGTTGAACCCTCATTTTGGGACTTCGGTTGGTTTCTGCTCATTTGTCGGGTTGTTGTCTCTTTGATTCATTCCACATTTTCAGTCTCAATTATATACCTTAATATAAAAAAGACTGAGTTGTGGTATGATTGCCAATGAGACAATTCTTCACAAGAGATATTTTTTCCTTTTTAATTTGTACTACTTGCAGCTTCTGGTAGATACATTATAGTTGTATCGTAATAAAAGAAGCTACTGAAGCAGCACATCCTATTTTACTTTTTCTCTTTATTGAAAAAACTGAATAAACAATAAAAATAATCTAAATCTGGGCAAAGCAAGTCGATTTAACATTTAATTAGACAACTTACAAAGACATCAAAGAAATAACTTTTTAATTGATGATAATCATGCAATATTTTCAAAGCTTTACGTGTTTATATAATTCGTACATCTGAGATCACTTTGGCAGACACAGAAAATTGACTATCTACATTGATCGGTTGGTGATTGTGTTAACGTCCAGCCCCAAATATTGCAATTAGTCGTATATGAATGAACATGTAGTTGTATACATGTATGCACTTACCCGAAATCATGTTTCTTATTTTAACGGGCTGGCTTTAATCTTCAGGAAGACATGTATGATTTTACTTTTAGATTCAAAGTCTTATATGCTCTTTTTTCGCTAATGTGACCTACCGAATTAGACTATAATTAACCGAGTTTGTAATAACATGAGCTAAACGAAGGGTGCCGCTTACGGAGCAGGATCTGCTTACCCTTCCAGATCACAACACCCCCCGTTTTTGGCTGGGTTTATGTTGCTGAGTCTTAAGTTTTCTATGTTGTGTATTGTGTACTATTATTTTAAGCCATCATGGCCTTGTTAGTTTATTTTCGATTTATGAGTTTGAATGTCCCTCTACTCATTAGCCTTTTGTAGACGAAGTATTTTATTCCGGGATCTATGGTGGATTTATTTACAACCACATGATCGATGACTCATCAGCCAAGTAAAACCAGCACTAGTCTTTTGTGTTGCCATGGATTATAATTATTGTTATGGTCATAACTATAAATTAATCTTTTTACAAAAACCTGATTTTTTTAAATTCTAAGGATACTAGTCTAGAAATTGACAGCAAAAATGCAGTCAATTTTGTACATATATACCTTAACTGTTATAGATTAAAACCAAATAGACAAACAGATAGCAAGGAAAAGAAATGAAAAGTGTCTTGTCTAGGTATTAGAAGAACAATATATACATTTATTTACATTTAAAGAATAAAATATAGCAAGGAGCCCAAAATGCACGATTTTCATAACAAATCAAATGTGTTTCAGCACAACAATCACATCAATGCTCGTTATGATTTATACAGTTTGTCATCGTTCTGTCAATGAGCTGATGTTGCTGTTTTTGGCATTGATACTTGTTTTGTGACTGGATTCCTGTACCGCTTTTTAGCTTCAGGTGGTGACTTCGACGAGCCTGAATCTGACCTTTGACGGAAACTTTCGGATTCTGAGACAGTTTGTTTTCGAACGGATTTTGCTGAAGCTGCTCTTGGTCTATCCGACTCCACTACGAGGCTTTTTTTAAAGTCTTTTCTCGATCCTGAGTCGGTTCGATTCCTAAATTTGTCTGAACTTGATCCTACACGAGGTCTGAATCCAGTTGGAGAATCCGCTTTTGGAACTGACAACGATGTTGCAAGTTTTGATTTAATGATCTTTTCTTCAGCCTTACACATATTAGTTTTTGAACTAGTTCTGTGGATTATCATATCCATTCTCTGTTGGTTTGCCGACTTAAGCGGCCTCCGAACTGAAAGAGTTTCGTCACTTCCTGTGCAATCTACTTCCGGTATGTTCATTATCTTTCTTTTATTCTTGTGTAATGGTTCATGTGTTTTTAGTCGTAGTCCATGTCTAGTCATATCTAAATCCTCGAATTCAATCGACTTCCTCCTTTCTCCTATAGATCCTGGTACCAAGGAAGTGGCTTTCTTTTTTGCTGAAATAAATGATACATATTAGACCATTAGTATTATTACAACAAAGCAGTAATTTGGGTACACTGTTACCATGTCCTTTATTTGTTTGGCCCAGATAGCTTCAAAACAAGGTTGATATTTGCAAGGAAGACAACCAGCAAATAATTTTCTGATGATATGGTTCTGGAGCCTGTAATTCAGTGGTTGCCGTTTGTTTATGTGTAACGTATTTTATTTTCTTTTTAATCTATATAAGTAAGACCGTTAGTTTTCTCGTTTGAATTGTTATACATTGTCAATTCGGGGCCTGTGATAGCTGACTATGTTGTATGGGCTTTGCTCATTGTTGAAGGCTGTAGGGTGTAGGGTGGCCTATTACTGTTAGTTTCTGTGTCATTTTGGTCTCTTGTGTTTTGTGGAAGGTTGTCTCATCTTATTTTTATAAAAACTTTTCCAATGTCATTTAATTTAAAGTAAACATTTTATTCTTTTGACCGCCTTTTTACTATCATTTTTATATTTTTTTATGTAGCTGATCATTTGATAAATAAGTTCCGAATTTTAATTTAGCTCACCTTTAAAAACATTCCTGTGGTGAAAAAAACTCAAAAGAACCGATTTAGTTTTCTTTTATAATATGATAAACAGATCATTGAATTTGTTTTGTCTAACCAAGGTGGAGCTACTGAAACATTCATAGACCTATTTTTAAAGCAGACACAAACCTTCTTTTTTTTCGTTTTACGACGCCATTAATACTATTATTTTTTTCAAAGTTTAACACTATTTTTCCGATCAGAACTACTTTGCCATTTTTTTTCTATCTCTATAAAACGCTTGGTCTAACCTGTATTTAAGTTCATCTATCATACTATAAAAATGACTCTTACCAAAGAGAGGAGAAAGTTACCAAAAGGGATATTCAAACTTACAAGTCGAAAACAAACTGACAACGCCTTTGTAAACAAACAAAAAAAGACAAAAAGACAAAGAACACGTTACGAAACACCACATAGAAAACTAAAGATTGAGCAACAACTTTTCTTGAAGTCATAAAACCTTTCGAGATTGATTTTTGTACTCATACTCCAAGATCAACCAATCAAAATGCTAAATTTCATGCTCCGAGCATGATTTTTGTGCTTCAAGCACTCAGCAAAGTTTTATGACTTCATAAGAGGTGATCTCAATTGCTCCCGATGGGTGAACAGAGCTCCAAATGTGGCACTCATCAACTTTCCCTGTAATAAGTATCTTGTATCAGACCAAACATAGCATTGCTTACCTCTTCTTTCTTTTCTCTGTTGCACAAATCGTTTAGCAATATCTGTATTGTTCTTCTTCCAGAATACTATTAAGTCTTTTAACATCTCATCGGACAGCTCGTCATCTGAAAACGATGTGATAAAAAATATAAGACAACAAATATTCTAAACGTGTATATCACGAATTTATTTATTATCGCTATTCTACGAAATTTTCTTTTGGTCTTACTCATGGATAATTTTCTTTCGCAGCAAAGTAGAGTGATATGAATAACTATCGCTAGAAACTAAGGGCGCACGTGCTACTGTCCATAAAATTACAAACGTCGGCAGAAGTAAAATAGTTATAAACAGATTATCATAGGTCATCTCAACTTGATTGCTTTTCTAGCCGTATCGAGAGAGAAAATTTTGTTGAGATGACCTACAATAATCTATAAATATCGCTGCTTTTTTGTAACCATAACTTACAATTTTAAAAGTATCCACTTTAACCGCGAAAGACATAGAGAACACGAGAAAAACTTGGGTAGACAAAAGGGCAATTATGTTTCGGTTCATTTTTGGTACATTGTATCTATTATAGATAAGGATTCCTTCCGTTAAGGAGCTTTGTCGCTTTTTACAACTGTACAGGCCAGGTAAATTTGCTGCATGTTATTTGATATCCATGAACCCGATATGTCCTCCTTACCGAACATTTTTTGTTATGTGAAAGGTTTTTGAAGTTTTTTATTCTTGTAAACACATTTTCATTTTTTGTTTTGCTTATCAAACTGAACATCCAAATAAAGTAAAAAGAAGATGTGGTATGATTGCCAATGAGAAAACTATCCACAAGACACCAAATGACACAGAAATTGACAACTAAAATAGGTCACCGTACGGCCTTCAACAAGGAACCAGTCCCATATCGCATATATAGTCAGCTAGAAAAGACCCCGAAATGACAACTGTAAAACAATTTAATCGAGAGAAAACAAACGGCCTTATTTATGTAAAAAATAATGGACTAAAAACAAATATGTAACAAAACATAAAAAAAAGACAACCATTGAATCACAAGATCCGGACTTGGGACAGGCATACATACATAATGTGTAATTGGGCAGGGTTAAACATGTTAGTTGGTACCATAGTTCATTTAAGGTTAGACAGATTAGAATGGACATTACAATATTGTGATTTCAACTTTATTGAAGTAGTATTATGTTTCGTATCAATTATTGAAAATTGTATCAATATTGTAGATATAGAAAAGATTATTTTGTATACATGTGTCATTTAAATTGACTGTAAATAATACTTATTAAAAAAGTTAAATCTCACTTAAGGACGCCAAACTTATTCCTAATTTCAGATTATATATCGGGTATTGGACTAGAAACAAACAATTCGCTGTACAACACAACTATTAGAAATATGTTCAGTATTTACAGTTACAATTTACATGCATATAATACCAACAACCCATCATAAGTTCAAAGCTTAACACAATATATGCTACCCCCAGACGAGAGCTTCATCTTCATAATTCACTCACATGCTTACAAAAATGATACAGGACTATAATTGTTCTGTTTTGTTAATAAGGTATATTATGGGTTCATTGAAAACAAATTCCAAAAAGTTTATCAATGATTTTTTATAACAAAATCCATATTGTAAATTATTGTATAAGTTACAAGTGAATTTTAGCAAAATTGTATACGAATTGTAATTTGTGCAAGCTCTTTTTGTTCAAATTACAATTTTAACAAAGTCAAAATATTATACAAATTATAATTTGTACAAATATTTTGTACAGATTATAATTTGTACAAAATGATAACTTGTACACAACATATATAATGTTATGAAAGGGAATGATCAAATTGAAGATGTGTAATAGTTCGTTTGAGGTCTATAAACTTTCAAATTAAAGTATTTTTTAAAGTATTTTTTTTTTATATCTATAATGATCGATGTTTATTGTCGATTTTATTTTTGTCGAGACAAAAGCTGGTTTATTTTTTCTTCGTGGTGTTTGAAAAGTACATCATAATTTAGGTTTAATATTAAAAATATTTACAAAATAATGTTTCATAATGTTATTCATAACAGCGTTCATTTCTCTCTATATAATACTGTTTTTATCTGAAGTGATTTAAAAAAAGTACATTAGATAAAATATTAAAATATTATTCAAAAATTGAGGAGAAAAAAAATGACACACACAAAATTATTATTTATACATTTAAAGTATTTTTAATATGTAACTTTGTTTATTTCAAGGTTATTATTTTCATAAATAATAACTGATTTTTTTCTCAAGTAATTTTTAAAATAAGTGCACAAGTTCAAATATGAAATTAACTTAAAAAGTGAAAAATACACTCCCAATGCATTTGTTTTTCATTATATTCCATTTGAAAAATCGCAAAGGGTGCATTAAACGACTATATGCATTATATAAAACATATACCAGTAGGTATAAAAGACAAAAAGACTATTTGTGTTGTCGAGTATCACCTACTTGTTACATGACAAAACATTTTGACGGCTTTGTATAAAATTCAATGTTAAAAATCTTCGATTAAATTTCTTTTATTTTGTTTTTTAATATGTTACTTTCGTTAATAAATGGATTTGATCAAGATAAACGATACAAATCTTTTCCAAGGGTTGAGCAGTATACAAAGTAAAAGAAATAACAATGTACATCGTAAGCTGATCATGTTTTTCTTTGTCAGCTTTTTACATTTGAATTATATATTTGATAAACATTTAAAAATTTCACTCACACAAAGATGACATTTTTTATGTATGAAGTAAATTAATAATATAATGTTTAGATTTTTAACTTGTAAAGACTGAATAAGAAAAAAAGTCTTTTGTTTTATCGTTCTTTCTTTTAAAGAAATAGACACAAACACTATTTTGAGTTGTTTTTTTGCACCTTATTTTAATTTTGAGTATGGACGTCTTACTTCATGTTCAAATACAAACTCCGTCATACATTGGGAGTGTATCATTCTCTGTGCGCGTACACGAACCTGAATATTTATCTTTAAAAGGTTAAGGTGGTATGGGTGTCTTTCGCCATCTTGGATTGTAAAAAACAGAGAATCTAAGGTCCATATTTTCTATCTAGTTAGCAAAATTTGATGCAGGAATGCAATATTTAATGTGAATTTTCATTTAAAAGAACCAATTTATAAGAATATAACTTAGAAATATTAAATTTTTACAAGTGTAGATTATTTTTGGTTGTTTTTTTACTATTTTCAAATTGGCATTTTAAGGGGAGGTAACTCTTAAACAGTGCATTTTCTAAAGGACTCTACATGAAATTTTCCTATTTTGTCTTTTAGCCGGAAAAAACGTACGGTGACCCTATCTTTTCTTTTGATATTCTAAAAGCATTGTCTGAAAGCTTTCTTTTCCTAATTTATTATACCATTCTATCATTTTGTTTAGTTTCTATTCACAAAATGGTGCTTTTTCCTATATAATCCATACAAAATTTGTCATTTTGTCACAACCTGTAGCTTGAGAAAATGCGCGGTGACCTATCATTTTTATAACATTTTTGAACATGTATCAATAGATACTACATTTTGACAAAGTATGAACAAATTCTATCATTTTTATTTTAGACTCCCATACCACCTTAAGAGATGGCAAGGTTTTTATGACTATCAAATAAAGAATTTTCAATCTACACTTAACATGCCCATTTTTCAGTGAACGTTTCTCATTCTTCAGCCATCCCAGAGCCAATTTTATTGATTTTCATGATATGTTCTTTTCGATGAATTGCATAAAGCATTTGCATGGAAAAAACCACACCAGAAAGTTAAACAAAGAACAACCAATCAGTTCGTGTCATTTCAAAGTAAAATTAAAAGATAAGACCATCATATGCAAAGTAACGCAAACACTGCCACTACTGAACATGCAATTTTGCATTGATTATAATTTTGTAGTTATAACTTCATTGATCAGCTGATAACAATACTTCCGTATTTCTTTGTCAAGCTTGATTTCTTGTGTATGCTAGTACAAAGATACGACAAAATACTTACTGTATAGTCAATTTCACAAGTCGAAAAAGCAAAGTGTATTAGGGTAATACTTTAGATCTCCCCGTGTCAAAACGTTAATATAGTTTATTGTAAAAGCGCAATATTATGCCCAAATTATATCGTTCAATATTTGTTTTAAATGAATACGTCATGTTTCCATATTGTATAGGAAGGTATGAAAAGAAGCAACAACAGCAACAGAGTGGCATAGGAGTCTTGAAGAACGCATCTAGTTTAATTTAAAAAGAATAATGTGCGTTCTCTCGAACAATCACATTTCCATGTTTAGTGATCGGTGAAAATCTGGGTGAAAACGCTATCACAATAAAGTTTTGTGTTGGGTTTTGTATACGGTAACATGTTGTTAGTCCTTTCCTGATTTTATTTTGTTTTGTCATGGAACTGTCAATTTGTTTTCGACTTGTGTGTCGACTATTCCTTTGGTGTCTTTCGTCTTCTTCTTTAATAAACTAGGGTACTACATATAACATATATGCATGGTTAATAACCATTATAAATAAAATTTAAAAAAAAACTATTTTACCAGAGCTACCGCACAGACAGCCAGACGGACGCAATACCGGAAAACATAATGCACCCTTACTATCATAGGTGGGCCATACACAAAAGGTTAATTCTATGAATAACTTACCGTCGTCTTCGTCATCGACAGGTTTATGTGTTGATACTCTAAGTCGACTCATCCGACGTCGGAGTGCGATGTAGTCTGCGTCGGTTTTCACATCTAGCAAGTCTGGAGCCGCCATTTTGCAGCAAACTTCCAAGTGGATGTTTGATTGCTTTTTTCTTCCTTCGTTCACACAAGTTTTGCCCCTTTTCTTCGTACACACAAGTGTTTCTCTTTCCTTAATGTCAACTTGTTTTATAACACGTGTTTTGTTATTTTTTTCTTCTTTCGTCTATTTATTTCTGAAAGCTTCAACCCCTCTAATCTTCATACATATATATTCTTTCAAGTTATCTTAAATGATACAAATCGTCCAACTTAGTAAAGTTCCATAACCTACAAACACACAAAACCAATCTAATTTAATTCTGCGGATAATAATTCAGTTCCGAAACGTTGATAATTATAAATGAAAATAAGACGTTATCTCGAACCAATAATTGAGAGATTTGCAATTTCATCGGTCGACGCTTTACAGGTGTAATAACAAGTTTTTCTATTACTTATGTACATATACATACAAATGAACTTTTTAATATTTCTATCTGCTTATATACTCGTGTACCTATGTTTTTGATTATACACATGAGAGAGTGCTTTGTATGAGACCATTATTCTCGCTTGCATTCTCTTTTTTAAAGCGTAGTCAAACGGACAAGGACTTGCACATATTGTATTGTAACAATACACGTCGAAAAACATTGTCTTTTGCGTCAAACCACGCGTTAGGAGAGTCCTGTTTACTGGTATATATTTCAAATTCTGTTTATTGCTTATTCGTCCTAAATTTATTTTAGTATAATGGCAAAACCTACAGTGTTCGTAGAATCTTCAACTCAATGCATTTTCTTTATTGAATAATAATGAAAATAAGTTACGCTAAAGATTCACCAAAGGGTTTGACAATATTTCAGATAATGTTTAATTTAATATATTATGTCATGTGACAATGATTATAATTGAAATGTATGCAGCGTAAGATTCTTTGAATAAGGTTAGACAATATTTTACGAAATTCGTTAAAAGGAAAATCCTGTTCTATACCATTGTCTTTATTCCGGATTAAAAGGGGAACCAACAATTAGAGGGGTGACAAGCACCGACAATAATTATTTTAGGAACTTAAAATTTCAGGAATTGTAAAATATATTGTGTGTCTTGTAAATTTAATAAATACAGACTATGCGATATGGGTGTTGCTCATTGTTGAAGGTATTGAGTATTGGGTCTCTAGTAGAGATTTGTCTCAATGGCAATTTTACCATCTCTAATTTCTATATCGTGTAGTTTTTATTATAAAATAAAGATAACTAACTAAATGTTGGCCTTTATAAACAAACAATATATTGGATTATTGTTTGTAGCTTGCAATTTGAATTCAATTTCATTTATTAGGTGATAGCATAAATAATATGGTCAAATACCGAAATTTTCCAAAAAAATAGATTTTTTTTCCTTCATGTTCAGGAACATGAGAAACTTAGTTTAGAGTAAATGCGTTTACTTTGCCCTTGATATTTTGTGACAAAAATACACTTCTTCAAATAAAAGCATTTTTAAAATGTCCCGTTTATAGATTCCGTTGTTTTTTCCATAACTTTGAAACCCATGCATGGCAAAACATTTTAAGTAAATAATTCAACATTTAGTCCTTCAAATTTAACAACTTATCAGTTTGAGAAAGTATCTTGAAAATATAACTCGTGACGATTATTGCTAAAAAAAATCAGCACGAGCCGATTCCCCGGGGATAAGGAAGCCATTTGTGTCATTTAAAAATAATATAAAACCCAAATAAAAGTATAAAAAAATGAAGAAAAAAAACACAAATTAAAAAAAAAATCCTCCCCCAAAAAAGCAAGATTGTACATTCATGTAAAACAAGGATAGTCAGTTCCCATCATCAATTTCGGCTATCATTATAATTGAATGTTTACATTTATATAATTTTAGAAAAAGTATGATTATTAACAATAGGCAATTCAAAATGACAGAAAGGAGAAGTTAAATGGTAATTAAAAATAAAAATCTGTATAACAGTCGATTGAAATGAAGTATTCATTTTAGATTTATATAATTACATACTTATATCGACATACTAGTAGTTTAAAAAAGGGGGGTTCAATTGAATACTAAATGACATTGTATAACTATTTTATTGATTTTTATTGAATCCGCGCGTACTATGTAATCAGAATCGATCAATACTTAACTTTGTTACAAACAATATATGTATCAAATTTCTTTTTGTGTGCTATAGTTAACCCCGTACGTCAAACCTCATTATGCAGATTGTGTTTACTTTCTACTTCTTGTTTACAAAATAAATGGGTTTATGTCACTAGGCCATTACAGCGGTGTGATTTCAAAAACAAATGGAGTTCACTTGTACTGTTTATTAATTTCGTGCAAATTAACTGTAACAATTAGATCACGTAGATTGCGCCATTTGAGGAATTTATTAATTTTTCAAAACATATACCGGTATACGGTATACGGTATAATTCATTATGTACAGGGGCAGATCCAGCCATTTGAAAAAAAAGGGGGGGGTCCTAACCCAGGACAAAGGGAGGGTTCAAATTACATGTCCCCATTCAAATGCATTGATCGTCCAAAAAAGGGGGTTTCAACCCTCGGACCCCCCCCCCCTCTGGATCCGCGTCTGATGTAAACAATCCATAGAAATAACCGGCATCGTCAAATTGTTTCGAGGATGACAGTATTTTTTGTTCGCTACTCCGTTTCAAAACAACAAGTTTCATACAGACTGCCATAAATTGAAAGTGTATAAATAACAGAACTAAAAAAGCGAAAAAAACATAAATAGTCACTTACTCGATTCCTAACAGTTACCGTAAGTTACACTTCTAAAACAACAGTTATCTTCCCTTGTGTATTTCTCCGCTTATTTGGTAATCAAATTCTTTACAATTTCATGTATAATATATTAAACCTTGAGATACCAGAAGATTAGCTTGTTTGGTATATTTATCTTATTATCCCTTGATTATTCTTATGATAAGTGCAATAATCTCACACTTCTTTAAAGTCCTTTGTAGATGACAAAGTATAATCACAATCATTCAGTTTAAAGTGGAGGAACAAAGATTTAATTCTAATTAGAACTATTGAAAGTGTCAGGTTTTACAATGGTGGTAATGACTTACACATCTAATAAGAAAATCTGTAAAATTTATTTATAGTAATTCTGAAGACGATGATGCTGATAATAGCTTAATGTAACGAGCAGTTAAAGACAGACATATTGAATTGTCTAGTTTACTTCTCATGGTTATTTTTAAGAATCGTCTGTGGTTCGAAACTATCGTGTAGAAATCGACTTGCTATACTATCATATATAGTAGATACTTTTTGTGTCATTTGGTCCCTTGTGGGTAGTTGTCTCATTGGCAATGATATCTCACCTTCTTTTTTTATATTTGTACTAACAGATAAATCGAATGCCAAATATGATTCCAATACTTTTGACAATTTGATATTCTTATTGGACCATCTAAAGCACCCATAATACAATATGGGGTTTGAACTAAATAGCTCATAACTTTCAAATGTGTTGTTAGTGTTTCGCAGATATTTGTATACTACATTTGTAGTATGTACTAAATGAATTCATAAACATGACTGCGTTTCCTCCCATTTTCTTTGTTCTGAGATTTTTTTATGAAATAGTTCGGCTAATTAAACATGTAGTTTTCTATTTTTAACTTTAATCGGTTTTTTTATTATTGTGCCATGTATCCATGAATCCTGACTGGTGTATAGGGATGTCGAGTTTCGAGTGAGAGTACATTTTAAACCATTACCAAGTGGTATATGGTACGTTCATTTGGTTGTGCGGGATTTTTAAAAACGCGGCTACGTCCGGTTAGAAGGCTGACGTTTAATCTACTGCTTCGTGTTGTCAAATGCTCTTCAGATCTTAGCTGATGTTATTTGTAAATTATGCACATTGGCTTTAGATAAAAGTTTTGAATTGGACTTTGAATAGTACCACGCTCTATGCAAGTTAAAGCACCCTTGCCACAACTATTTCAGGGGTCCTCGGAGGCCTGTTTCTAGGGGAAAAGTCTATCCCCATCCACCTCATAATGTTTTCGATGCAGTGACAGTCCATTTTCCCCATTGATCCAACTGCTGAATTATTGTCGTCGTTAATGTGCATGAAATATATGCCACTGAACGTTAGGCAAACGACTATCAGTAAATTTACATGTTTCAACGTAATTAATGAGGTATGCATCTGTTGTCATACTCTCTTAGTAATAACAAGATAAGTATCTATAATACTAAAATTACGAGGTCCAATTTGTCAGCCGTCATCACGTTAAAACGACGAATCAAAGAATTCAACTTTATATATAACTAATATAGTACGAAGGTATAGATTAAAAATTACACCACTCCAGGCCCTTTTGTTTTCCACGTAATTAATATTGCCAATAATTAAGAAGTTCCGGGTCGAGTCCGATACCGATACCAATCGTATATTTACCTGTTGGCCCGAGACCACAATTAATTCCTCTATTAGTTCTTTATAACGTTTTGTCTCATTAAAAAAATTTGAACTATTCTTTTTGGCAGATCTTTTGTTTGTGTAATGTACAGTACAAGTCCAAAAATATGTCCAAGTTTCAGAAAAATTGCATGTTTACAACTTACAAATTTAGCCAATACACATCCATACCCCTATGGACAAGTCAAGAGATGTTCCGAAAACTGTAAATATCACCTTTTTGCACCTGGCCTAATCACTCTTTCCATATCAAAATCAGTTAAAATAAAACATCTAAAAATTTATTTCACCTCTCTTCTTTCATTTCCACCTTATAAAAGCTAAGAAATGTTTGAGAAAAGGAAAGAAAAAAATTTAAGAAGAAATACACTTAAATTAAAGGGAACTATATTCGTGAACAACGAAAAGTGGGGTCATTAATTGTGGTCTTGGGCCTATTAGACCCTTTTTCTTCAATATAATGCCCCAAAAAATGGCACGCATTAAGCTTATTCTATATCCAACTAGCATACCAAATATCAAATCAATCCGACAAGTTTTATGGCAGTTCTGATAGTTTTAATAACACTACCCTCAGGTTGATAATTCTAGGTATTTTCTGGCATGAAATTATAAAAACATAAAACTACTAGGAAAAGTAAAAGTTTAATAACTTTCTTGTTAAACATGATATCTTATAAAAGTAAAATGTCTATAGTAGCTAAATGGTTACATTTCTAGAATCTGAAAGAAAATTTATAAAAAAATATGTTTTTCTAATTGAAATTAAATTTTTTCTTTAATTATTTTTTAATTTGGTTAATATACCAACACTAGATATAAAAAAAATCCATTTAAAATATTTAAAAAGAAAATTTACTTCCAAAACTTATCTTAAAAAATTGCTTATCTTATCTGTAATAAGTAAAATATAACATAAACACTAATTAGTCAAATTTCACAGGTACTTGGCCTGTTTACCTGAGGTACCAATATTCAAGTGTATCATCAGGTCAGATTACATGTATAGAAAATTTCAAACTAGTGTAATTTCTTTATTTCTTGAAATATTCCTCTAAAATAAACTTTTTAGTGAAGTTTTCTGTTTAGTTTATCCTTATAGATAAATAGAATTAAATTTTTGAACAGATTTTTGTAAAAAAAACAGTTATTAAAAATTATACTGCATTTTGAAAAATAAATTATCTAAAAAATTAATAAAAAAAAAAATATGCTTCTTTGTTCAATTAATCTCTTAATAAATGATTAAGTAACCTATTTCAATAGATTTGGATAAAACAATCTTTATCTGAACCCCTAATAGTACATTAATTGGCTTAGTTGGATACTGCTAAGAAAACTCTGTTAATTCAGAGTTGCCTCTGAAGGTGGTCTCTTGAAATCCATGTCACAGACTGCATCAAAAGAAAAAATGTACATCAAAGCAGATATCATACAGTGCTTGATTATAAATATAAGGATGTCCAAAGTTTATGCTATCAGTCCAAGTTGTGATATTACGGATCCAGTTAAAATTTTTAAAATGTTCACTAAAGGTTATACCCCATATAGCAAAGGCAAGAAGAGGTCAAAGAAAGACAACTCTCCAAGAAATCCTGGATGGTTCCCTGTAGGCACAAGTGGTAGAAGCAGACGCCGGACGCCAATACAGATCCCTGATTCAGCTAGTGCAAGTACTTCCTATGTGCGGCAAACTTTACAATCTCCTGACTGTGAAAATGCTACTGGTCACATCTGTACTCTTCGACCGCAAGCGAATGCTAACCTGAAAATAGAAGAAAACAACGCATTACATTGTGGTATGAGATGGATAGACAGTCAACTGACAACCAGCTTGATCAACACTACTTATGATAAACATAAAATGGAGTCACCATCCTGTCCTAGGTTGAATGTGGACTATCATGAACAGAAAAAGTGGGGAACTTGCTGGCAGTATACCCTAAAATGCCTAACCTGTGGTTTTATTGGAGACAGAACGAAGATGTATAAAGAAATAGCTAATGGTAAACCAGGACCCAACCCAGGACAACCAAATGTAGCCCTTGCATCTGCTTTGCAGGATTGCCCAATTGGAAATACCACGGTGCAGCAACTACTTGCAGGAGTTGACACACCACCACCATGCCGAAGCAGTATGCAACGCACATCTAACAGAGTAGCAGCTGAAATGGTCAAACTTAACAAAACAGACATGGCACAGAAACTTGAACAAGTAAAAGAAGTGAACAGAAAGAGAGGTGTACCAGAAAATGAAATCAATATAACTGTGGATGCTAGATACAACAGCAATACAATTGTTAGTAAAAAGAAGCCCGGTCAGAATGCCACTCAAGCATTCGCACTTGGTATTGAAACAATGACAGACAGAAAGTTTATTGTAGCTGCAGTTGTGCAGAATAAGATGTGCTGGAAAGGGGCTTGGCTTAGAGGGAAAGGCTTTCCAATAGAATGTCCTGGCCATGAAGAATGTACTTCAAATTTATACAGAGCTGCTGCCCTGTCAGAGTATGAGCTGGGAAAAGAGATGGGAAACCAGCTAGGACTACAGAAATTTCTTGTACGGTATGTGACTACAGATGGAGATGGACGTTCAGCTAGAGGTATTGAAGATGCTATTAAAGCTCTGGAACCAATGTGGGAGGTAGAAAGACTCGCAGATCCAGTACATTTGGGGCAGTCTCAATTCAGGGCCTCTAATCGTGCTCAATACAGTGCGGGAATGTTCCATGGTAAAACAAAAGAAGAAAATAGACAACTAAAGACAGTGTTTAGCAAAGATATTAAGTGCAGATGCTCCATGATAATTAATAAACTGATGGAAAAGTACGACAAAAACATTGATGATATGAGTAAAGACTTACCAAAAGTTCTAGATGCAACTCTTCGCTGCTATGATGGTGACTGCACCCTGTGTCAGGAACATTCCATTGTCTGCAAAGGTGATGCTGCACTTAACTGGTGGAGTCGTTCCCATTACTTGTCCACATACCAAATCACTGCCCTGCAAATGGATAAAACAGACAAATTTTTACTACAAGAAATCCTAAAAATGAAACTAACAAAAGCAGCTGTTGAAAGTATGAGACTGTATGACAATACAAACAAAAATGAAGGAGTTCACAGAGCAATGAGTGTAAATTTGCCAAAAAATGTAATTTACTCCAAAAACATGGAAGGACGACTTGCCTCAGGTGTACATCGAAATAACAACATGCCAGGAACTTCAACCCAACTGAAATGTAAGAATCTAGGAGTAGACCTTTCAACTAGAAGTCAACTTTACCTGAAGAAAATGGACACTAACTTCAAATACAGTCAGGATTATGAACTGAGACCAGCAGTTCAAGAAAGGAGATTAAAGCAGAATGCAGAAAAGTTAGCCGAGCACAAAACATGGAGGGAAATGAATAAAAAGCATGATTATTACTGTAAAGACCAATTAGATCCACAGCCTGCCTTACAGTTCCAGGACCATGACAGCTACTGCAAACCAAAGCTCAATGCAAGACCTGCTGCTGACAGAGATACCAGCTGATCCACCTAAAGACCAACAGCAAACAGAATCATAAAAGGTCCTTTTAAGGGCCACACAAATATTAAAAAAAGAATCTGAATTTGTTGTACATCAGTCTTGAAATTTCTTTTCTTTTTCTCCCTCATTTCAATTTTTTGCCAGCCCTTCCCTTGGAATATTAAAATAAATGTACCCAATTAATATTTTACCCAAATTATTATTATCCATTTTCAACTCCACTCTACAGGGAGGGAGGGGTTCTGGGTGGCCCAAGCAGGAACAGGTTGAAACGCATGACTGTCGGCTGTTGTTGAAACCATGAGGTTCCAACGACAGATGCCCGACAGTAATACATTTGGAATTGTGGCACAGGTGCGAAACATCATAAGATTTATCAATAAAAATATTCTGATGATGCACCATGTAGGCAAGCCTGTGCACATGCATTTGTCTCCACCCTCTGGCATCTGGAAATTTACAATTTAAAACCCCATATTTGCCATTAGGTGTACATAAACCTGTCCAAATTTGACACTGCCCATTATAGCCAGGTGCAGAGCTATCATTCAGTTTTTGTCTATATTTTTGAAAAAATGCATCCATTTTGAAGATATTGTTTTAGAAAGACATAAGAGTAGTAATATATTCAAAAAATAAAAAGGGGTCCAACAGAATTGACAGAAAGGGCTGAAACAGGGGTCAAAGGTCTTTCAGTGCATCAAAATGGCCAAAAATACCCCTAAAGTGCCCAATATCCCAGAATCATGATATATAAAAGTTAAAAATACATTAAACAACTAGTATTTATCATTTGAAGTGACTTTCTACCAATAAAGTTGGTCCATTCTTTATTTTCAAGATTTTGGGAATCAGCCTCTTAGACCCTTTTTCTTCAATATAATGCCCCAAAAAATGGCACGCATTAAGCTTATTCTATATCCAACTAGCATACCAAATATCAAATCAATCCGACAAGTTTTATGGCAGTTCTGATAGTTTTAATAACACTACCCTCAGGTTGATAATTCTAGGTATTTTCTGGCATGAAATTATAAAAACATAAAACTACTAGGAAAAGTAAAAGTTTAATAACTTTCTTGTTAAACATGATATCTTATAAAAGTAAAATGTCTATAGTAGCTAAATGGTTACATTTCTAGAATCTGAAAGAAAATTTATAAAAAAATATGTTTTTCTAATTGAAATTAAATTTTTTCTTTAATTATTTTTTAATTTGGTTAATATACCAACACTAGATATAAAAAAAATCCATTTAAAATATTTAAAAAGAAAATTTACTTCCAAAACTTATCTTAAAAAATTGCTTATCTTATCTGTAATAAGTAAAATATAACATAAACACTAATTAGTCAAATTTCACAGGTACTTGGCCTGTTTACCTGAGGTACCAATATTCAAGTGTATCATCAGGTCAGATTACATGTATAGAAAATTTCAAACTAGTGTAATTTCTTTATTTCTTGAAATATTCCTCTAAAATAAACTTTTTAGTGAAGTTTTCTGTTTAGTTTATCCTTATAGATAAATAGAATTAAATTTTTGAACAGATTTTTGTAAAAAAAACAGTTATTAAAAATTATACTGCATTTTGAAAAATAAATTATCTAAAAAATTAATAAAAAAAAAAATATGCTTCTTTGTTCAATTAATCTCTTAATAAATGATTAAGTAACCTATTTCAATAGATTTGGATAAAACAATCTTTATCTGAACCCCTAATAGTACATTAATTGGCTTAGTTGGATACTGCTAAGAAAACTCTGTTAATTCAGAGTTGCCTCTGAAGGTGGTCTCTTGAAATCCATGTCACAGACTGCATCAAAAGAAAAAATGTACATCAAAGCAGATATCATACAGTGCTTGATTATAAATATAAGGATGTCCAAAGTTTATGCTATCAGTCCAAGTTGTGATATTACGGATCCAGTTAAAATTTTTAAAATGTTCACTAAAGGTTATACCCCATATAGCAAAGGCAAGAAGAGGTCAAAGAAAGACAACTCTCCAAGAAATCCTGGATGGTTCCCTGTAGGCACAAGTGGTAGAAGCAGACGCCGGACGCCAATACAGATCCCTGATTCAGCTAGTGCAAGTACTTCCTATGTGCGGCAAACTTTACAATCTCCTGACTGTGAAAATGCTACTGGTCACATCTGTACTCTTCGACCGCAAGCGAATGCTAACCTGAAAATAGAAGAAAACAACGCATTACATTGTGGTATGAGATGGATAGACAGTCAACTGACAACCAGCTTGATCAACACTACTTATGATAAACATAAAATGGAGTCACCATCCTGTCCTAGGTTGAATGTGGACTATCATGAACAGAAAAAGTGGGGAACTTGCTGGCAGTATACCCTAAAATGCCTAACCTGTGGTTTTATTGGAGACAGAACGAAGATGTATAAAGAAATAGCTAATGGTAAACCAGGACCCAACCCAGGACAACCAAATGTAGCCCTTGCATCTGCTTTGCAGGATTGCCCAATTGGAAATACCACGGTGCAGCAACTACTTGCAGGAGTTGACACACCACCACCATGCCGAAGCAGTATGCAACGCACATCTAACAGAGTAGCAGCTGAAATGGTCAAACTTAACAAAACAGACATGGCACAGAAACTTGAACAAGTAAAAGAAGTGAACAGAAAGAGAGGTGTACCAGAAAATGAAATCAATATAACTGTGGATGCTAGATACAACAGCAATACAATTGTTAGTAAAAAGAAGCCCGGTCAGAATGCCACTCAAGCATTCGCACTTGGTATTGAAACAATGACAGACAGAAAGTTTATTGTAGCTGCAGTTGTGCAGAATAAGATGTGCTGGAAAGGGGCTTGGCTTAGAGGGAAAGGCTTTCCAATAGAATGTCCTGGCCATGAAGAATGTACTTCAAATTTATACAGAGCTGCTGCCCTGTCAGAGTATGAGCTGGGAAAAGAGATGGGAAACCAGCTAGGACTACAGAAATTTCTTGTACGGTATGTGACTACAGATGGAGATGGACGTTCAGCTAGAGGTATTGAAGATGCTATTAAAGCTCTGGAACCAATGTGGGAGGTAGAAAGACTCGCAGATCCAGTACATTTGGGGCAGTCTCAATTCAGGGCCTCTAATCGTGCTCAATACAGTGCGGGAATGTTCCATGGTAAAACAAAAGAAGAAAATAGACAACTAAAGACAGTGTTTAGCAAAGATATTAAGTGCAGATGCTCCATGATAATTAATAAACTGATGGAAAAGTACGACAAAAACATTGATGATATGAGTAAAGACTTACCAAAAGTTCTAGATGCAACTCTTCGCTGCTATGATGGTGACTGCACCCTGTGTCAGGAACATTCCATTGTCTGCAAAGGTGATGCTGCACTTAACTGGTGGAGTCGTTCCCATTACTTGTCCACATACCAAATCACTGCCCTGCAAATGGATAAAACAGACAAATTTTTACTACAAGAAATCCTAAAAATGAAACTAACAAAAGCAGCTGTTGAAAGTATGAGACTGTATGACAATACAAACAAAAATGAAGGAGTTCACAGAGCAATGAGTGTAAATTTGCCAAAAAATGTAATTTACTCCAAAAACATGGAAGGACGACTTGCCTCAGGTGTACATCGAAATAACAACATGCCAGGAACTTCAACCCAACTGAAATGTAAGAATCTAGGAGTAGACCTTTCAACTAGAAGTCAACTTTACCTGAAGAAAATGGACACTAACTTCAAATACAGTCAGGATTATGAACTGAGACCAGCAGTTCAAGAAAGGAGATTAAAGCAGAATGCAGAAAAGTTAGCCGAGCACAAAACATGGAGGGAAATGAATAAAAAGCATGATTATTACTGTAAAGACCAATTAGATCCACAGCCTGCCTTACAGTTCCAGGACCATGACAGCTACTGCAAACCAAAGCTCAATGCAAGACCTGCTGCTGACAGAGATACCAGCTGATCCACCTAAAGACCAACAGCAAACAGAATCATAAAAGGTCCTTTTAAGGGCCACACAAATATTAAAAAAAGAATCTGAATTTGTTGTACATCAGTCTTGAAATTTCTTTTCTTTTTCTCCCTCATTTCAATTTTTTGCCAGCCCTTCCCTTGGAATATTAAAATAAATGTACCCAATTAATATTTTACCCAAATTATTATTATCCATTTTCAACTCCACTCTACAGGGAGGGAGGGGTTCTGGGTGGCCCAAGCAGGAACAGGTTGAAACGCATGACTGTCGGCTGTTGTTGAAACCATGAGGTTCCAACGACAGATGCCCGACAGTAATACATTTGGAATTGTGGCACAGGTGCGAAACATCATAAGATTTATCAATAAAAATATTCTGATGATGCACCATGTAGGCAAGCCTGTGCACATGCATTTGTCTCCACCCTCTGGCATCTGGAAATTTACAATTTAAAACCCCATATTTGCCATTAGGTGTACATAAACCTGTCCAAATTTGACACTGCCCATTATAGCCAGGTGCAGAGCTATCATTCAGTTTTTGTCTATATTTTTGAAAAAATGCATCCATTTTGAAGATATTGTTTTAGAAAGACATAAGAGTAGTAATATATTCAAAAAATAAAAAGGGGTCCAACAGAATTGACAGAAAGGGCTGAAACAGGGGTCAAAGGTCTTTCAGTGCATCAAAATGGCCAAAAATACCCCTAAAGTGCCCAATATCCCAGAATCATGATATATAAAAGTTAAAAATACATTAAACAACTAGTATTTATCATTTGAAGTGACTTTCTACCAATAAAGTTGGTCCATTCTTTATTTTCAAGATTTTGGGAATCAGCCTCTTAGGCCCGAGACCACAATTAATTCCTCTATTAGTTCTTTATAACGTTTTGTCTCATTAAAAAAATTTGAACTATTCTTTTTGGCAGATCTTTTGTTTGTGTAATGTACAGTACAAGTCCAAAAATATGTCCAAGTTTCAGAAAAATTGCATGTTTACAACTTACAAATTTAGCCAATACACATCCATACCCCTATGGACAAGTCAAGAGATGTTCCGAAAACTGTAAATATCACCTTTTTGCACCTGGCCTAATCACTCTTTCCATATCAAAATCAGTTAAAATAAAACATCTAAAAATTTATTTCACCTCTCTTCTTTCATTTCCACCTTATAAAAGCTAAGAAATGTTTGAGAAAAGGAAAGAAAAAAATTTAAGAAGAAATACACTTAAATTAAAGGGAACTATATTCGTGAACAACGAAAAGTGGGGTCATTAATTGTGGTCTTGGGCCTATTAGACCCTTTTTCTTCAATATAATGCCCCAAAAAATGGCACGCATTAAGCTTATTCTATATCCAACTAGCATACCAAATATCAAATCAATCCGACAAGTTTTATGGCAGTTCTGATAGTTTTAATAACACTACCCTCAGGTTGATAATTCTAGGTATTTTCTGGCATGAAATTATAAAAACATAAAACTACTAGGAAAAGTAAAAGTTTAATAACTTTCTTGTTAAACATGATATCTTATAAAAGTAAAATGTCTATAGTAGCTAAATGGTTACATTTCTAGAATCTGAAAGAAAATTTATAAAAAAATATGTTTTTCTAATTGAAATTAAATTTTTTCTTTAATTATTTTTTAATTTGGTTAATATACCAACACTAGATATAAAAAAAATCCATTTAAAATATTTAAAAAGAAAATTTACTTCCAAAACTTATCTTAAAAAATTGCTTATCTTATCTGTAATAAGTAAAATATAACATAAACACTAATTAGTCAAATTTCACAGGTACTTGGCCTGTTTACCTGAGGTACCAATATTCAAGTGTATCATCAGGTCAGATTACATGTATAGAAAATTTCAAACTAGTGTAATTTCTTTATTTCTTGAAATATTCCTCTAAAATAAACTTTTTAGTGAAGTTTTCTGTTTAGTTTATCCTTATAGATAAATAGAATTAAATTTTTGAACAGATTTTTGTAAAAAAAACAGTTATTAAAAATTATACTGCATTTTGAAAAATAAATTATCTAAAAAATTAATAAAAAAAAAAATATGCTTCTTTGTTCAATTAATCTCTTAATAAATGATTAAGTAACCTATTTCAATAGATTTGGATAAAACAATCTTTATCTGAACCCCTAATAGTACATTAATTGGCTTAGTTGGATACTGCTAAGAAAACTCTGTTAATTCAGAGTTGCCTCTGAAGGTGGTCTCTTGAAATCCATGTCACAGACTGCATCAAAAGAAAAAATGTACATCAAAGCAGATATCATACAGTGCTTGATTATAAATATAAGGATGTCCAAAGTTTATGCTATCAGTCCAAGTTGTGATATTACGGATCCAGTTAAAATTTTTAAAATGTTCACTAAAGGTTATACCCCATATAGCAAAGGCAAGAAGAGGTCAAAGAAAGACAACTCTCCAAGAAATCCTGGATGGTTCCCTGTAGGCACAAGTGGTAGAAGCAGACGCCGGACGCCAATACAGATCCCTGATTCAGCTAGTGCAAGTACTTCCTATGTGCGGCAAACTTTACAATCTCCTGACTGTGAAAATGCTACTGGTCACATCTGTACTCTTCGACCGCAAGCGAATGCTAACCTGAAAATAGAAGAAAACAACGCATTACATTGTGGTATGAGATGGATAGACAGTCAACTGACAACCAGCTTGATCAACACTACTTATGATAAACATAAAATGGAGTCACCATCCTGTCCTAGGTTGAATGTGGACTATCATGAACAGAAAAAGTGGGGAACTTGCTGGCAGTATACCCTAAAATGCCTAACCTGTGGTTTTATTGGAGACAGAACGAAGATGTATAAAGAAATAGCTAATGGTAAACCAGGACCCAACCCAGGACAACCAAATGTAGCCCTTGCATCTGCTTTGCAGGATTGCCCAATTGGAAATACCACGGTGCAGCAACTACTTGCAGGAGTTGACACACCACCACCATGCCGAAGCAGTATGCAACGCACATCTAACAGAGTAGCAGCTGAAATGGTCAAACTTAACAAAACAGACATGGCACAGAAACTTGAACAAGTAAAAGAAGTGAACAGAAAGAGAGGTGTACCAGAAAATGAAATCAATATAACTGTGGATGCTAGATACAACAGCAATACAATTGTTAGTAAAAAGAAGCCCGGTCAGAATGCCACTCAAGCATTCGCACTTGGTATTGAAACAATGACAGACAGAAAGTTTATTGTAGCTGCAGTTGTGCAGAATAAGATGTGCTGGAAAGGGGCTTGGCTTAGAGGGAAAGGCTTTCCAATAGAATGTCCTGGCCATGAAGAATGTACTTCAAATTTATACAGAGCTGCTGCCCTGTCAGAGTATGAGCTGGGAAAAGAGATGGGAAACCAGCTAGGACTACAGAAATTTCTTGTACGGTATGTGACTACAGATGGAGATGGACGTTCAGCTAGAGGTATTGAAGATGCTATTAAAGCTCTGGAACCAATGTGGGAGGTAGAAAGACTCGCAGATCCAGTACATTTGGGGCAGTCTCAATTCAGGGCCTCTAATCGTGCTCAATACAGTGCGGGAATGTTCCATGGTAAAACAAAAGAAGAAAATAGACAACTAAAGACAGTGTTTAGCAAAGATATTAAGTGCAGATGCTCCATGATAATTAATAAACTGATGGAAAAGTACGACAAAAACATTGATGATATGAGTAAAGACTTACCAAAAGTTCTAGATGCAACTCTTCGCTGCTATGATGGTGACTGCACCCTGTGTCAGGAACATTCCATTGTCTGCAAAGGTGATGCTGCACTTAACTGGTGGAGTCGTTCCCATTACTTGTCCACATACCAAATCACTGCCCTGCAAATGGATAAAACAGACAAATTTTTACTACAAGAAATCCTAAAAATGAAACTAACAAAAGCAGCTGTTGAAAGTATGAGACTGTATGACAATACAAACAAAAATGAAGGAGTTCACAGAGCAATGAGTGTAAATTTGCCAAAAAATGTAATTTACTCCAAAAACATGGAAGGACGACTTGCCTCAGGTGTACATCGAAATAACAACATGCCAGGAACTTCAACCCAACTGAAATGTAAGAATCTAGGAGTAGACCTTTCAACTAGAAGTCAACTTTACCTGAAGAAAATGGACACTAACTTCAAATACAGTCAGGATTATGAACTGAGACCAGCAGTTCAAGAAAGGAGATTAAAGCAGAATGCAGAAAAGTTAGCCGAGCACAAAACATGGAGGGAAATGAATAAAAAGCATGATTATTACTGTAAAGACCAATTAGATCCACAGCCTGCCTTACAGTTCCAGGACCATGACAGCTACTGCAAACCAAAGCTCAATGCAAGACCTGCTGCTGACAGAGATACCAGCTGATCCACCTAAAGACCAACAGCAAACAGAATCATAAAAGGTCCTTTTAAGGGCCACACAAATATTAAAAAAAGAATCTGAATTTGTTGTACATCAGTCTTGAAATTTCTTTTCTTTTTCTCCCTCATTTCAATTTTTTGCCAGCCCTTCCCTTGGAATATTAAAATAAATGTACCCAATTAATATTTTACCCAAATTATTATTATCCATTTTCAACTCCACTCTACAGGGAGGGAGGGGTTCTGGGTGGCCCAAGCAGGAACAGGTTGAAACGCATGACTGTCGGCTGTTGTTGAAACCATGAGGTTCCAACGACAGATGCCCGACAGTAATACATTTGGAATTGTGGCACAGGTGCGAAACATCATAAGATTTATCAATAAAAATATTCTGATGATGCACCATGTAGGCAAGCCTGTGCACATGCATTTGTCTCCACCCTCTGGCATCTGGAAATTTACAATTTAAAACCCCATATTTGCCATTAGGTGTACATAAACCTGTCCAAATTTGACACTGCCCATTATAGCCAGGTGCAGAGCTATCATTCAGTTTTTGTCTATATTTTTGAAAAAATGCATCCATTTTGAAGATATTGTTTTAGAAAGACATAAGAGTAGTAATATATTCAAAAAATAAAAAGGGGTCCAACAGAATTGACAGAAAGGGCTGAAACAGGGGTCAAAGGTCTTTCAGTGCATCAAAATGGCCAAAAATACCCCTAAAGTGCCCAATATCCCAGAATCATGATATATAAAAGTTAAAAATACATTAAACAACTAGTATTTATCATTTGAAGTGACTTTCTACCAATAAAGTTGGTCCATTCTTTATTTTCAAGATTTTGGGAATCAGCCTCTTAGACCCTTTTTCTTCAATATAATGCCCCAAAAAATGGCACGCATTAAGCTTATTCTATATCCAACTAGCATACCAAATATCAAATCAATCCGACAAGTTTTATGGCAGTTCTGATAGTTTTAATAACACTACCCTCAGGTTGATAATTCTAGGTATTTTCTGGCATGAAATTATAAAAACATAAAACTACTAGGAAAAGTAAAAGTTTAATAACTTTCTTGTTAAACATGATATCTTATAAAAGTAAAATGTCTATAGTAGCTAAATGGTTACATTTCTAGAATCTGAAAGAAAATTTATAAAAAAATATGTTTTTCTAATTGAAATTAAATTTTTTCTTTAATTATTTTTTAATTTGGTTAATATACCAACACTAGATATAAAAAAAATCCATTTAAAATATTTAAAAAGAAAATTTACTTCCAAAACTTATCTTAAAAAATTGCTTATCTTATCTGTAATAAGTAAAATATAACATAAACACTAATTAGTCAAATTTCACAGGTACTTGGCCTGTTTACCTGAGGTACCAATATTCAAGTGTATCATCAGGTCAGATTACATGTATAGAAAATTTCAAACTAGTGTAATTTCTTTATTTCTTGAAATATTCCTCTAAAATAAACTTTTTAGTGAAGTTTTCTGTTTAGTTTATCCTTATAGATAAATAGAATTAAATTTTTGAACAGATTTTTGTAAAAAAAACAGTTATTAAAAATTATACTGCATTTTGAAAAATAAATTATCTAAAAAATTAATAAAAAAAAAAATATGCTTCTTTGTTCAATTAATCTCTTAATAAATGATTAAGTAACCTATTTCAATAGATTTGGATAAAACAATCTTTATCTGAACCCCTAATAGTACATTAATTGGCTTAGTTGGATACTGCTAAGAAAACTCTGTTAATTCAGAGTTGCCTCTGAAGGTGGTCTCTTGAAATCCATGTCACAGACTGCATCAAAAGAAAAAATGTACATCAAAGCAGATATCATACAGTGCTTGATTATAAATATAAGGATGTCCAAAGTTTATGCTATCAGTCCAAGTTGTGATATTACGGATCCAGTTAAAATTTTTAAAATGTTCACTAAAGGTTATACCCCATATAGCAAAGGCAAGAAGAGGTCAAAGAAAGACAACTCTCCAAGAAATCCTGGATGGTTCCCTGTAGGCACAAGTGGTAGAAGCAGACGCCGGACGCCAATACAGATCCCTGATTCAGCTAGTGCAAGTACTTCCTATGTGCGGCAAACTTTACAATCTCCTGACTGTGAAAATGCTACTGGTCACATCTGTACTCTTCGACCGCAAGCGAATGCTAACCTGAAAATAGAAGAAAACAACGCATTACATTGTGGTATGAGATGGATAGACAGTCAACTGACAACCAGCTTGATCAACACTACTTATGATAAACATAAAATGGAGTCACCATCCTGTCCTAGGTTGAATGTGGACTATCATGAACAGAAAAAGTGGGGAACTTGCTGGCAGTATACCCTAAAATGCCTAACCTGTGGTTTTATTGGAGACAGAACGAAGATGTATAAAGAAATAGCTAATGGTAAACCAGGACCCAACCCAGGACAACCAAATGTAGCCCTTGCATCTGCTTTGCAGGATTGCCCAATTGGAAATACCACGGTGCAGCAACTACTTGCAGGAGTTGACACACCACCACCATGCCGAAGCAGTATGCAACGCACATCTAACAGAGTAGCAGCTGAAATGGTCAAACTTAACAAAACAGACATGGCACAGAAACTTGAACAAGTAAAAGAAGTGAACAGAAAGAGAGGTGTACCAGAAAATGAAATCAATATAACTGTGGATGCTAGATACAACAGCAATACAATTGTTAGTAAAAAGAAGCCCGGTCAGAATGCCACTCAAGCATTCGCACTTGGTATTGAAACAATGACAGACAGAAAGTTTATTGTAGCTGCAGTTGTGCAGAATAAGATGTGCTGGAAAGGGGCTTGGCTTAGAGGGAAAGGCTTTCCAATAGAATGTCCTGGCCATGAAGAATGTACTTCAAATTTATACAGAGCTGCTGCCCTGTCAGAGTATGAGCTGGGAAAAGAGATGGGAAACCAGCTAGGACTACAGAAATTTCTTGTACGGTATGTGACTACAGATGGAGATGGACGTTCAGCTAGAGGTATTGAAGATGCTATTAAAGCTCTGGAACCAATGTGGGAGGTAGAAAGACTCGCAGATCCAGTACATTTGGGGCAGTCTCAATTCAGGGCCTCTAATCGTGCTCAATACAGTGCGGGAATGTTCCATGGTAAAACAAAAGAAGAAAATAGACAACTAAAGACAGTGTTTAGCAAAGATATTAAGTGCAGATGCTCCATGATAATTAATAAACTGATGGAAAAGTACGACAAAAACATTGATGATATGAGTAAAGACTTACCAAAAGTTCTAGATGCAACTCTTCGCTGCTATGATGGTGACTGCACCCTGTGTCAGGAACATTCCATTGTCTGCAAAGGTGATGCTGCACTTAACTGGTGGAGTCGTTCCCATTACTTGTCCACATACCAAATCACTGCCCTGCAAATGGATAAAACAGACAAATTTTTACTACAAGAAATCCTAAAAATGAAACTAACAAAAGCAGCTGTTGAAAGTATGAGACTGTATGACAATACAAACAAAAATGAAGGAGTTCACAGAGCAATGAGTGTAAATTTGCCAAAAAATGTAATTTACTCCAAAAACATGGAAGGACGACTTGCCTCAGGTGTACATCGAAATAACAACATGCCAGGAACTTCAACCCAACTGAAATGTAAGAATCTAGGAGTAGACCTTTCAACTAGAAGTCAACTTTACCTGAAGAAAATGGACACTAACTTCAAATACAGTCAGGATTATGAACTGAGACCAGCAGTTCAAGAAAGGAGATTAAAGCAGAATGCAGAAAAGTTAGCCGAGCACAAAACATGGAGGGAAATGAATAAAAAGCATGATTATTACTGTAAAGACCAATTAGATCCACAGCCTGCCTTACAGTTCCAGGACCATGACAGCTACTGCAAACCAAAGCTCAATGCAAGACCTGCTGCTGACAGAGATACCAGCTGATCCACCTAAAGACCAACAGCAAACAGAATCATAAAAGGTCCTTTTAAGGGCCACACAAATATTAAAAAAAGAATCTGAATTTGTTGTACATCAGTCTTGAAATTTCTTTTCTTTTTCTCCCTCATTTCAATTTTTTGCCAGCCCTTCCCTTGGAATATTAAAATAAATGTACCCAATTAATATTTTACCCAAATTATTATTATCCATTTTCAACTCCACTCTACAGGGAGGGAGGGGTTCTGGGTGGCCCAAGCAGGAACAGGTTGAAACGCATGACTGTCGGCTGTTGTTGAAACCATGAGGTTCCAACGACAGATGCCCGACAGTAATACATTTGGAATTGTGGCACAGGTGCGAAACATCATAAGATTTATCAATAAAAATATTCTGATGATGCACCATGTAGGCAAGCCTGTGCACATGCATTTGTCTCCACCCTCTGGCATCTGGAAATTTACAATTTAAAACCCCATATTTGCCATTAGGTGTACATAAACCTGTCCAAATTTGACACTGCCCATTATAGCCAGGTGCAGAGCTATCATTCAGTTTTTGTCTATATTTTTGAAAAAATGCATCCATTTTGAAGATATTGTTTTAGAAAGACATAAGAGTAGTAATATATTCAAAAAATAAAAAGGGGTCCAACAGAATTGACAGAAAGGGCTGAAACAGGGGTCAAAGGTCTTTCAGTGCATCAAAATGGCCAAAAATACCCCTAAAGTGCCCAATATCCCAGAATCATGATATATAAAAGTTAAAAATACATTAAACAACTAGTATTTATCATTTGAAGTGACTTTCTACCAATAAAGTTGGTCCATTCTTTATTTTCAAGATTTTGGGAATCAGCCTCTTAGGCCCGAGACCACAATTAATTCCTCTATTAGTTCTTTATAACGTTTTGTCTCATTAAAAAAATTTGAACTATTCTTTTTGGCAGATCTTTTGTTTGTGTAATGTACAGTACAAGTCCAAAAATATGTCCAAGTTTCAGAAAAATTGCATGTTTACAACTTACAAATTTAGCCAATACACATCCATACCCCTATGGACAAGTCAAGAGATGTTCCGAAAACTGTAAATATCACCTTTTTGCACCTGGCCTAATCACTCTTTCCATATCAAAATCAGTTAAAATAAAACATCTAAAAATTTATTTCACCTCTCTTCTTTCATTTCCACCTTATAAAAGCTAAGAAATGTTTGAGAAAAGGAAAGAAAAAAATTTAAGAAGAAATACACTTAAATTAAAGGGAACTATATTCGTGAACAACGAAAAGTGGGGTCATTAATTGTGGTCTTGGGCCTGTTACCTATTACCTTATCTGTACGTTCCGCATCTGACAGGCGCACCACCAAACGGTGTATTCAGGATTAATATGCTATATACACGGGTCATAATCACATGGTAACGTTGACCCTACTAAATTGTCAAATTGTTACCTATTGTAGTGTTTTAATCAGTAAGACTTTCTAAGATAACAATATGAATATATGCTATATACACGGGTCATAATCACATGGTAACGTTGACCCTACTAAATTGTCAAATTGTTACCTATTGTAGTGTTTTAATCAGTAAGACTTTCTAAGATAACAACATGAATACTAAAAATCTGTACTGAAAATAAGGCGCATAGGTACAGTTTTCAATTTGTTAGCGGGCATGACGTAAAACAGCAAATCAAAGAATTCAACTTTATTTATAACTTATATAGGACAATGCTGTTGATTAAAAAATACTCCATTCCAGGACCTTTTGTTTTCCAAATAATTAATATTACCAATAATTGATAAGTTCCAGTTCGACGGGTTCAAACAGAAAGATTTGAAAGCAGAGAAAACTGTGTATCTTATAATCGGCATGACTTTATCAGATGACACAACTAATACTAAAATAAGGCTTGCGCATAGTTATATACTTTAATTCAATCACGGACCCGCGATATCACGGGTGTGTTCTAGTACCGTTTATGATTATTTTGTGAAAAATTAAGTGTTACTGGTACAGAGTATTATATGTGAAAATATACTTAATTACAGTTGCCGAGAAAGCAGATATTTAATTAAGTATTCTAATAATAAGAATTATCGCACGTTCTAATGAATGGATGTAAAAAAACAAACTTTTTTTTGCATTCAATTTATATTATTAGTATTGAAAACAGGTTTTTTCGCATAAAATACAAAATGTCAATTTGCCTACCTTTATTCGAAGACTTTTTCACCTGAAATGCCTTCAGTCACACCTGTATTTTTGATTTTTATCAACTTTTTCATTTAATCTCTGTTGATTTGACTGGCATTCATACAAAACCAATCTAACTGCACGTCAATTCGTTTCGTAAATATAAATGTATTGTGTAACGGAATACCTGATAATCCAATACACACAATGACATCAAAAGAATAACACGTCAAAAGTCAGGTCCAGTCCGGGGTGACTTGAAATTTATGTCGACCGGTAAAATGTTTATGTGTGAACTAACGTCACATCACACGCGTGTTGTAAATGAAATTGGGCTTTATAAATTTAGTGAATAGAGGATAAATTGTTCAGTTAACTTGTAACTTGCGATCAATTCGTATGAACTATTCGACATTAAACACAGTTTTATCATTATACAATGGTATTTAAACTATTTGAAGTTTGGGTGCGGGATTTTCTTGCTGTGTTGGAGACCCATTGTTGTCCTTGGCTTGTTTTCTGCTCTTTGATATGGATATTGTCTCTTCTATGCATTCCTCATTTCCACATTTCAATTTTATGTCCAAACACTACTTATGTGATCGAAACGCCATTCCATGATTTTAATTGGTTAATTTCTGAGTCACCGTAGACAAATTGAATAAAATTAAATTATAATTAGATAATGAAATTCATGATACATGTATCAAACTGAACCATGCAACACAGTGTTATGCTGATAGTTTAATCTGACAGTCATAAAAGAGGGGCGAAAAATACAAGAGGAACGTTCAAACCCATAGATCGAAAATAAACTGACAACGCCATGGCTAAAAGAGAAAAAAATAAACAGACAAATATTAGTACACAAGACGCAACATAGAAAAATATGCAACACGAACCCCTGTATAAGGTGGGGGTGCATGATCTCAGGTGCTCCAGAAGAGTTAACAAGATCATATCCAACTAAGTTAGACATCACGTGACTTTTGTGACGTATAATAGCCGCCATTTTGTATTATATTTCCCCATATAAAATGCATATATGCTTCAATAAAGTTTAATTTTCTCATAAACCTGATCCGTTTTCTTACTTTTGCAAATCAATCCTTGATATTCAAACATATTTCTATCAAACAATGTTGGTCCTAACAGTTTAATTTTTGATTAGATTCGGTCAAAGCTAAATCCAGGCAATAAATCGATATAAAGTTTAACTTGTGTAAAAAAAAGAAAGAGTTATTGTATACATTCCATCAGAGACGTATAATACGATTGATCTGTTTTTAACAATATTGTATACCCGATAATATCTATCGACAGAGTTATCGGTCCTGAATAGGACTGATATAGTTGGGTATGCCTGCTCCACATGTAACATCCGTTGTGTTGCTCATGCTATTACAAACCAGTTAAAAAGTCTAATTCGGTGGGTCACATTCGTGAACATATCCGATATCATCAGTGAAACGGATATTCTATAACGATCAACCAACTCGTGATTGCGTCCATAAGATTTACGAAGGGATGATTTCAACTTGACCATTTGGAACTCTTGGTTTAATATCTTGCTTGTGAGCAGCAACCTCATCGGTGGTTGTCTTTTTGCACATCTTTATGTTTGAATTGTACTATTTTTTATAATCAAGATTGAATGTTTCGTTTGGTAAATTTATAGGGTGGTAAAGGCGTTGACCGAAGTACATTTTGTATGTTTTTGTGTTTGTTTTGTTTTTGTTAGGATCATGAAAGTTTTTATTTATCTACATGTGAACTTTATCGCGGAAGCTCGTGTCATCATGAATGCTACATTTCAGTTTGAAAAGTTATTCGGTATACACCTTATCGCTATTAGGGAATCTGTCCCGTTTGGCCCAATCATCTGTCCCGCTTGAATTTTTGATGTCATACAACAATCATTTTTCCATTGTGGCGTCAGATATTTTCTATTATGACGTCAAACTTTTCCGGGAACTTTTGTGATGTCCTGTAATGGCGGACAAATAGTGATAGGTTGTATTACCAAATGGTATCAGAAGGATACCATAGTTGATGTATAGATATATCAATATTTGTCGACCAGAAATATTTTACTGATAATCTCCATTTAAATAATTTTTCAATTTCTACAAATTGAGAAAATTTTGCGCAGATGTATTATAGCAATCTCAGGAAAGGTTGTATACAAATGTGAGTTCTTATTTTGCGAAACCTACCCGTCGCTTTCTTTTTTACAAGAATCAACTTGTCAAAGAATTATAATGTGGTATATGGGAAATAATGAAACAACGATCTGTAAAAAAGGAAATATATCTATCACTACGATATACTGTGAATTCATTATTGAGTCGTTGTATACCAATTTTTGTGGACTTTGTGGGTACAGGGGAATCACGAATTTAAATGTTCAACGAATTACAAATTTCCTTAAGGAATATAGTATTACGCAGACTTTGCCAAAACCACGAAATTATATGTCCATGAAAATGCAAGTTTTCCTTAATCCACGAAAATAAATGATTCCACATTAAACTGTGTTTTAACGTTTATATTACAAGATATGTCAAGCATTTGAAGTGAAAGGGGGATACCAATGACATATGTAGCTGAATCCACTGACTAGCTTACTAAATGTCGACATATTGATATCATTCAGTAAAGACATGTATGTTTTCTATAAAAAAAAATCACAAAAATACTGAGCTAAGGAAAATTCAAAGCAGAAAGTCCCTAATCAAATGGCAAAATCAAAAGCTCATACATATCAAACGAATGGACAACAAATGTCATATTGACTTGATTGGATTTCAAACTATTTTGATCTGAGCGTCTTATTTAGACGAAACACGCGTCTGGTGTATCAAATTATAAGCTTGGTACCTTTTATAACTATTAGTACATGTTTAAATCAATACAAACAAAATATTCAAGATTGAGTGTCTATCACCCAAGCACAAAATGGCAATATGATAGCACATAGCTATTGGCGATTTTATGACTTCATTGCTTTCTAAGAACTTCCCTTGGAGTCACAATTGGTATCGACCAAAAGCATTACGAAAAATAAGTGATTCATGTCATAAGCCTCTAGCCTTATGGACAATAGATATAAACGCAATGTATTTTTCGCCATACGAGTAGAAAACACAAAACTTAATGCTATTCTGTGAATATGCAAGTCGTATATTGGAAGATGAAAAAAATATCGCGCAGTATTTTCAAAAATTCCAAAACTCATTTTTACTGAAATAAAATACCGGCTATTTAAAATGCAAACGACAGAATCGTTTAATTGGGTGGTTGTTGCTGTATACTGCAACTTTCAGCACTGTCAGTTTATATCGTTGCAGACGTGCTGGATTCGAAATCACTAGTACAGTTTTTGTCTGCCCGTGACTTTAGTTGCAGAAAGCTCGACATAGGGATAGTGATCCAGCGGCGGCAGCGTTAACTAACTTCTTAAAAGCTTTATATTTTTGAATGAGGAAGACCTGGATGCTTCATACATTGTATATAGATGCCTTATATTACGAAGTTTCCGTCTGTCACATATCCATTGTCCTTGACCTCATTTTCATGGTTCAGTGACGACTTGAAAAAAATGTTAAGAATTTTTGTAATGTTAATTTCTTTCTTATTATGAGTAACAGGATAAGTATAGTTGGTATATGTGTACCTTGCAATTAGGTCTTTATCCCCGCCAGACAGTTTTCACTTGACCTCGACCACATTTCACGGATCAGTGAACATGGTTAAGTTTTGGTGGTCAAATCCATATCTTGGATACTATAAACAATAGACATAGTCTATTTGGTGTATGGAAGGATTGCAAGATGTACATGTCCAACTGGCAGGTGTCATCTGACCTTGACCTCATTTTCAAGGTTTAGTGGTTATAGTTAGGTTTTTGTGTTTTGGTCTGTTTTTCTTATACTGTATGCAATAGTTATATATTTGGTGTATGGGATGATTGTATGGTGTACATGTCCAACTGGCAGGTGTCATCTTACCTTGATCTCATTTTCATGACTCAGTGGTCAAAGTTAAGTTTTTGAGTTTTGGTTTTTTTTTTAATACGATATGCAAAAGGTCAACTAAATTTGGTGTATCATAATATTTTATGATGTACATTTCAGTCTCGCAGGTTGTTTTTTTACCGTGACATCATTTTCACTGTTCAGTTTAAAAATTTTGTGTTTTGGACTGTTTTTCTTAAACTATAAGCAATAGGTCAACTAAATTTGTTGTATGGAAGGATTATAAGCTTTACATGTCTATCTAGCAAGGTTCCTTAAATTTTGACCTTGACCTCATTTGCATGGTTCATTAGTCAAATGAATGTTTAGCTTTCTTGATTAAGTCTATAAGCTATAGGTCAACAATATTTAGTGTGTTGAATGAATATAAGGTGTACATCTATTTCTTGTCTGTTTTTATGATCTTGACCTCATTTTATTGAAAAGTTTATGTGATAGTTGTAGTAAAGCTTTATATTTAGGACTATCAACCTAATAACAATGGTTAAAAAAGAATGCGAGACATTTCAGCGTGTGCACTCTTGTTAAAAATGGTGTACTGTTACATCACTGTCCAAGGTCAGGGGATGAGTGAGTCGGTGAACATGAATTTGAAAGCTAGTATCCCTTCAATGTAAGAAGAAATTAACAATGAAAGGGTGAAATGTTTGACTTATTATATATTTTTTATTTAAAACCATCCATGATAAATGCTATACGAGTAAATTGAGGCCCTTTGAATTTTCTATTTCCTTTATTAAGACAAAGTTTGTTTCACAGCTGAAAAATCATGCAGACAGGAAATATTTTATGTTTGTTGTTTTTAAACTGCTCTAACCAGTATAACCATATTAAACACAAGAGGAATCCCTTATTTTCAACGAATGATATTTTTAATAATCCCTCTGTTTGATATGTTTATGCTTCAGTTGGTTGTTAAGGATGTTTGCTTGTCATGTTTTGGAATTTTTGTCAGATTTTCGAAATCCCCTGGTTTTATCCATAGGAATGCCTTAAAAAAATTTGCCCATGAACCCCCATTTTTCTTTTCAAAATCTTTTACATGTATGATTATAAGCTGTTTGTAAAAGTTTTATAAAATTTTATTTATTTCTCTATAGTTTTTGAGAACTTTAACTGGTCAATGATAAAGCTATGAAAAATCACGAGAGAATATTTTCCCGCCAAAATTTCAATGGCTAATATCTCGAAAACAAGCACATTGACCCGTATATTATTTTGGATTTTTTTAATCCTCAATGCATCCCTATCAATATATACTAGTTTTATGGAAAGTTATTTATTTTGAAACTGAGCAGCAAACATCCTTCAGACAACCTTAAACATTTCAATAGATCAGTACCATCTACTTCAGGAGTATTTTCCGGAAGGATATTTCCAACTAATATTGTAAGTACAATCAAATTTTATTAATAAAAAAAAAGCTTTGAACATTGTCAATTGACTTAAAAAAACACTTTGGAAGGCAAAATATATTAATTTAATCACAACTATTTTGGGGTCCATGTTCGATAGTTCAAATAGAGGGAATATAAACGTTAATCTCGTATATCAATTAATAATATAGGTATTTACCATTCATTTTCTGTATACCATATAAACAATTCTATTTTTTCCCCATAAAGAAGACAATTTTCACTTTTTAAGATGAACTTGGATATTTATTATGCCATGTCAAATTTGAGGAGGACCCCATTGCTGGACACGACATACAGTTTGTTAGTATGAAAATAAATTCCGAATGATTCCTGAATTCCATCTTTTGCAGTGAGTAATGTTCTGCTGTTTTCACCATCTGCTGATATCACCACGACACGTTTGTTATTCGAAATCACGTAAACGATGCCGTGTTGATCAACAGCTATTCCAGTAGGACCACTCATAATTGATTCGTTCTTGTATTCCCAAAGTTTGTCTCCACTTACACTGTAGCATTTTACCGTAGAATCATTTTCCGTATAGTAAAGAATCTCACTTGAGGTTGCTATGTAACTACACTCGTTTTGTATGGTGCAATCCTTGACAAATGCAAGTTTACGTATTTTATAGTTTGACAGTTGGATCCATACGATCCCTTTCCCTTTTTCACAGTATATAATCTGTCCCTGTCTGTATGTAATACCTCGACCAGAGCCTGTGTTGAATGTTTTGGTAACTTGTTTGGTCATTGTGTCTATGATTTGTATTTTATTGAAGTTAAAAATTGTAACAGCTACCGTTTTGTCATCAATGCATGTAACATCAAACGGTTTTAGAGGATGGAGAGGTATTTCAGTATCTAAATTTCCATCACTTTGTACAATAATTAATCTCTTATTGTACTGACAGTCCGCAAATATTATCCTTCCATCAGGAAAGACTGACAATCCTGTTATACATGTTAACTTATGTCCTGCTGGAACCTTGACATCTCCTATTAATGATGCAGTAATGTCATCAATAGATTTACTACGTGGTTGAACTGCCTTGAAAATCTGAGCCTGCTTTTGATGAACGTCGCCAATGACGATTGGCGATTTACTTTTTTCAATTTTTATTGATCCAAAGCCAGTAATTTTTGATAGTATGTCTATAATCTTATCGTCTATCTGGCATTTCAGACCTAATTGGCTAAATCCATCATCTATTGATATGTTTTTTACGTATTTTATCTCCTCAGCGACGTCCCTTTCTAACATTCTACTACCAATGAAAGCCTGAAGATCGGATCCATGTTGTTTTACGGACATTAGATTTGTCTTCAAAATCTCGATCTCGTTCTTTTTTTCGGATAGCTTTTTTAGGAGGGTTTCAATTTTGAGTTTAAGTTGTGTTTCAGTTGTTTTCAAGTTGTCTATCATGTGTTTCTCTAATTCATCTAAGCGGGAGTTTATTTTTTGTCTTGTGTCTTTTATATCATTTAAGCTTTTTAAATGCTGTTGCTTTAATTCAACAAGATTGTCTTCCCGGTCCTTAACTACTCTTTCAATGTTGTCCTGAATATCTTTAAGAGACATCTCCAAGCTGTCAAACAAAGTGGAAGTTCTCGAAGACTTGATGGATTCGTCAATAGGAAACATTCCGGTGCACTCTTTGTGGTTTTCGGATATGCAAATTAGACAACAAAGTTGATCATGACGTGGACAAAACATTTGGAATTTCCGGTCATGCGCTCTGCAATTCTGTTCAATTTTACAAATTTCAGCTGGAAGTTTCTTATAGTCGTCCATGGAAATGATCCCATGTTGTCTGGAAGCTTTCGACAAACTGTGATAAGTTTTGCAAGTCGTGCACAGTCCTTCGTCACATTCAGGACACCAGTAATTGGCAACGTTTGAAACATGTTGAGCATCACAAATCCCACATAGTATAACATTTGAAACAGCCATCTGAAAAAGTAATGAATATGTCAAAACAGATATTGATACAAAACTTTGAATTTAATGAAAAAAAAACACAAGATTTTTTATCCAAGGAATAGATTACCTTAGCCGTATTTGTCAAAACTTTTGGAATTTTGAGCCTTCAATGCTCGTCAACTCTGTACTTGTTTGGCTTTATAACTATTTTGATCTGAATGTAACTGATGAGTCTTATGTAGACGAGACGCGCGTCTTGCATATTAAATTATAGTTCTGGTACCTTTAATAACTATTGAAACATGTGATCAGCATAATGTTTGTAATGTGTCTATGTTTTACTCATTGCATTTAAAACATACGAAAGTTTCGAAACGGTGCCATTAAATGTACTACAGAGGGTGTTCTCGAAAATTCCTAAACCCCAAAAAACAGGTAGTTTCCCCAAATTAGATTATTTTGATAGTGTTTAAACTGATACAAGATTCAGTAAATTGTACACCAGACACAAGTTGTTTCCTTTTTCCTTTTTTCTTTTTCGATATTCGAATTTTGAAAAATATTACGTCCAAACTGAATATTTTTTTCCCCTCAAAATTTTTTTTCACAATTTTTTTTTCTCAAAATTTTTTTCCTAATTTTTTTTCGTTTCTTATTTATTTTCTATTTCCTTATTCGATTTTCATTTCCTTATTCGGTTTCTTTTTCCTTATTCGATTTTCATTTCCTTATTCAGTTTCTTTTTCCTTATTTGGTTTCTATTTCCTTATTCGATTTGCATTTCCTTATTCGATTTGCATTTCCTTATTCGGTTTCTTTTTCCTTATTCGATTCCTTTTTCAATATTCGATTTTCATTTCCTTATTCCTTTTTTTGTTTCCTTATTCGGTTTCTGTTCTCTTATTTGATTTTCGTTTCCTTATTATATTTTCATTTCCTTTTTCGATTTTCTTTTCCTTTTTCGGTTTCTATTTCCTTATTTGATTTTCATTTCCTTATTCGGTTTCCTTAGTCCAAACTGATTTTTTTCCCCTCCAATTTTTTTTTCACAATTCTTAAAGTTTTGTCACAAAAAGTTTTTCCTCAAAATTTTTTCCTCATATTTTTTTCCTCAAATAATTTTTTTCGTTTCCTTATTTGGTTTCTTTTTCTTTATTCGGTTTCTATTTCCTTATTCGATTTTTGTTTCCTTATCCGGTTTCTTTTTCCTTATTCAATTTTCATTTCCTCATTCAGTTTCTTTTTCTTTATTCGTTTTCTATTTCCTTATTCGATTTTCATTTCCTAATTCGGTTTCCTCTTCCAAATTCGATTTCATTTCCTTTTTCAGTTTCTTTTTCCTCATTCGGTTTCTATTTCGAATTCCTTATTCGATTTTCATTTCCTTATTTGATTTTCATTTCCTTATTCGTTTTCTTTTTAGTTATTTGATTTTCATTTCCTTATTCCGTTTCCATTTTCTTATTCGATTTTCATTTCCTTATTCAGTGTCTTTTTCCTTATTTCGATTTTCATTCCTTATTCGGTTTCTTTTCCCTTATCCAATTTCTATTTCCTTATTCGATTTTCATTTCCTTTTTCGATTTAGGAAATAGAAACTGAAGAAGGAAAAAGAAAACGAATATTGAAAAAGGAACCGAATAAGGAAATGAAAATTTTATAAGGAAATAGAAACTGAATAAGGAAATAGAAACCGGACAAGGAAATGAAAATCGAATGAGGAAATAGAAGCCGAATAAGAAAATAGAAACTGAATAAGGAAAAGGAAGCCGAATAAGGAAATGAAAATCGAATAAAAAATAGAAACCGAATCAGGAAAAACTGAATAAGAAAATGAAAATCGAATAAGGAATGAAAATCGAAATGGAAAAAGAAACAGAATCAGGAAAAAGAAACAGAATAAGGAAATGAAAATCGAATAAGGTAATGAAAATCGAATAAGGAAATGAAAATCGATTAGGGAAATGAAAATCGAATAAGGAAATAGAAACAGAATAAGGAAAAAGAAACCGAAAAAGGAAAAAGAACCTGAATATGGAAATGAAAATGAAAATCGAATAAGGAAAAAGAAACCTAATAAGGAAATGAAAATCGAATACGGAAATGAAAATCGAATAGGGAAATGAAAATTGTAAAAGGAAAAAGAAACCAAATAGGGAAAAAGAAATCGAATACGAAAAAATAAATCGAATAAGGAAAAAGAAACTGAATATGGAAATGAAAATCGAATAAGGAAAAAGAAACCGAATAAGGAAAAATAAATCGAATACGGAAAAAGAAACCTAATAAGGAAAAAGAAACCGAATAAGGAAATGAAAATCGAATAAGGAAAAAGAAACCAAATAAGGAAATGAAAATCAAATAAGGAAATAGAAAAAGAAAAAGAAAACGAAAAAAAAAAAAATTAGGAAAAAAATTTTGAGGAAAAAAAAATTTGTGAAAAAAAAAATTTGAGAAAAAAAATTTTGAGGAAAAAGATTTTGAGGGGAAAAAAAATTTGGGAAACAAAAATTTAAGGGGAAAAAAAAATCTGTGGAAATTTAAAAATTTGAATATTGAAAAAGGAAAAAGGAAACAACTTGTGTTTGGTAAGTTCAAAAATTCTAATCATACAAAAATGTGACCGTGACCATTGGTGACTGAGAAAATGGGTCCAGATGAGATTTATATACATTTTCAGTTTTTTGCATTTTTGCAATGCTACTAATGTGCTAACCATGAATACAAAATTTTATGATGATATCTCAACTGGTTTCCAAAATACAGCATGTTTAAATTCGGCATGTATTATCGTAAATTATGCAAAATCAGAAAAATATGGAAAATCAACCAACATTCTAATTGTTTTCATTGGCAATAGGAATGTTGTAAATGTGTTCCACCACAATATTGTATTCTATTTTGTTCTTCCGGAACTGAATATCTAAATTGATGACAAAAAAACTAGTGTTTTGATGAATATTTATATGTAAAAGAAGTCGTTTCCATGGAAACAATAAATATTCTAGAACTTTTTTTTTTCGTATTCTCTGAATGCCTTAATTTCTACAAATATTTTATGTGTTGTTTTGTGGTAATGTATTATCTTAATGCCATTGTCCACTATTCTAAATTGTTTTCATATTGATATCTGAAATTAAGTCATGTAAGTGTCCTATTTAAGTTTTGGTTGGTTTTTAGTTATCGTACGACTTGAATGTGTGTTTTCTTTTATAAGACACATAAAAAAAACGCACCTAAACTTCATCAGATTTTTACCCAAATCAAATGAAATACAGATTTGAACTTGGTGGCATTGGTATTAGTTATAGAATAACTAATCGAAGAATTTGAATAGAGAAAAATATTCAACGAGCGACCGAACAACACATTAATTCACGAATGCGCGTAGCGCATGAGTTATTTATCAGTGTTCTTCGGTCACGAGTTGAATATTTTTCGATATTTGAATTCTTTGATTAGTTATTCTTTTTATTACTTTGGCAAATAGCTCTTTTTTTATGAAATTAATTGTTAAATTATTTGAATATATAGCATATAATTTGGTTTATAATTGTTTCGACAGCTGCATTTTATTGCTTGTTTGAGAAGTTCTTCTCTTAATGATCCATAACGACTTTCGGGTGATTGTTTTTGTTTCTGTGTCTCGTCGAGATTTTATAGCCTAGCAGTCAGATAGCGGTCAGACCATAGGCGTTAAAATAATCATTATTGAAATTATTTTGATAGATAACGCTGTCTTCTTCTTTTGATCAGTTTCGTTAGCAGTTCTTGTCTTACCAAAAATATATGCAAAGTTTAGTTTTTAACTCTTGAATGTTTTTACGGATCACTTAACATTATGGCTTCTCGGAGAAAAAGGAAATCTACAAGTCGGTTTTCTCCGGATTCAATTGAAATCAGCAGACAAGAAAGTGACTGTTCGTCTTGGACAGTTAAGAAGTTCAAGGAAGAACTGACACATATTGGAATAAACATTACTTCAAAATTAAGTAAAACAGTGTTACAACAAATTTATTTTGATAATCTCAAATCAGTTTCCGAACCTGAACAATTGTCAAATGAAGACCAGGAAGTCTCGCCAACTTTACCTAATGTGACCAGTAATTCGTCTAATGAGCTTCCACTTTTGATCGGAAATTTAACAGAAGTTGTTATAGGATTAAGGGATTCAATGAATTCTAACACCAATAGGAATAATTCTAATACTTCTTTATCAGCGGATTTTTCCGGGAATATACAAGATACAAGACGAAATAGATTTCAACAAGTGCACACAGCAGATGAGCATGTGTTTTCATTATACAAATGGTACGGTGTTTCTCCTAGTGAAAGCGATTGCGGGATAAATCCCACCCTTAACACATCTACAGCTACTATTAACGGAGTGCCGTCATCATCTGTTCCTTTTTTGGATATAATTTCACCAGCGCTTAAAAAGCAAATTATTGAAGGTAGGGACGTTAATTTAGCCGGATTACTTATGAAAGATTACGAATCCGTTCAGGCAGCTAGTACTTTACTTACTAGCAGTGGTCTTGAAATTAATTTGCCAGGTAAAAGGATATCCGGCTACATAGAACACTCACTATTAAAGAGTTCGTTTGCGCTTTTGGCAAATATAAACGCGTCATGTGTAGGGTTTTTCATCAACGCAATGAAGAATTAGATTGTTACTTAGCTAACATTTTACAAATTGAATCTAGCTACGGTGAAAAATTTTACGAATATCATAAGCTTTTTGCTGCCAAAGCTGCAACTGCACTTCGCGATTTCAAAGTTAAATTTGACTGGGGAGTTAAAGACAATGACATTCTTACGCTTTTAGCACCTCATGCAAGGCCAGAAGTTTGTAGACTTTGTTACGCTATTGATCACGGAAGAAATTTTTGCCCTCTTTCTTCTCAATCAGTAGAACGTAGTACTTATCCGAGGAATAGACCATCTTCCGATCGCGTCGATAGGAGGGGCAGAACACGAGTTTTGCACGATGGGAAAGAGGTCTGCAATAACTATAACACGGCAAGGGGGTGTGCCAGACCGGGTTGTTCTTTAACTCATATTTGCAGTTCTTGTTTTGCTTTTCATTCCGCCTTTAACTGCAACAAAGATACTAAAAGGAACAAATCTTCTAGAGGGTCGACTACAATCAACGAAAATACAAAATGACTAGTAACAATTCCTGTTATCAAAATTCACCTATCAATGTTAACTTGTTACGTGATTTATTGCAAACGCATCCAGATATAAATTTTGTTAATTATCTTTGTAGTGGTATTAACGAGGGTTTTGACACTATGATTAAATGTACTGATTTACCGACACTTGAATGTAAGAATAACTTTTCTGCTCGCTCTCAACCTTTATCTGTGCGGGAACTTATTAACAAAGAATGTGAAAAAGGTTTCTTGTCAGGTCCGTATAAAATTCCACCGTTTAACTATTATCGAGTCAGCCCTTTGGGACTTGCTGTCGGAAAGTACTCCGGGAAAAAAGTGTCTTATATTGGATTTATCAGCCCCACATGACGATGATGATAATTGTAGTATTAACGACTTGATCAGTAAGGAAGATTGTTCAATGACGTATGTCAGAATAGATGATGTGATCAAAGTTATACGAAAATTAGGTCGTTTTTCATTGTGTTCAAAGTTCGATATAGAGGCCGCTTTCAAACAATTAGGTATAAGAAAGGACCAGTGGCATTTATTTTGCATTAAATGGTGTAAAGAATACTTTTTCTTTAATAGATTAGCGTTTGATTGTAGAAGCTCGCCAATTATTTTCGATAACTTATCCAGAGCGATTTGTTGGATTGCTACTAATATCTACAAAATTGAATATATATTTCATCTTTTAGACGATTTCTCGACTATAGATAAACCTGATTCTTGCGCAGAGAGAACTATGGCATTAATGCTTACTCTTTTTAAAAGACTTAATATTCCACTGGCTAAACACAAGGTTGTAGGCCCTTGTACAGTTATCGAATATTTGGGTATTATACTTGATACGGAAAAGATGGAGACCCGCTTGCCTTTAGATAAAACAAGTCGCATAAGTGAATTTATCAAGAAGTTTTTAAACAGACAATCTTGTACTAAACGTGAACTTCTACAATTGTTAGGGCATTTAAATTTTGCTATGCGGGTTATAATTCCGGGTCGTTCTTTTGTCTCATACCTAATATATTTATCAACAACTGTCAAGGATCTCAAAGACAAAATATATTTGACCGATGAATGTCGTACCGATTTGCGTTTTTGGTACTCGTTTTTGGTAAACTGGAATGGCATTAATATGTTTTATGATTCTGACTATACTAGTGTTAGGGATATCGAACTATATACAGATGCGGCTTCTACCATTGGTTATGGTGGCTATTTCAAGGGAAAATGGTTTTGTTCTCCTTGGCCGGATGATTTAAATTCTCCATGCGAAAAGAAATTTTCCATGGCTTTTCTAGAACTCTATCCTATAGTCGTTGCAGCCATCTTATGGGGTCATTCATGGACAACTAAAAGAATTTTATTTCGATGTGACAATGAAGCCACCGTATATATTGTTAATAAAGGCCGTTCCAGATGTTTATTGATAATGAAACTTATGAGAACTCTTACTTTGTATGCCTGTATAAATAATTTTTGTTTTCGCGCCGAACACGTTCCTGGAGTTCAGAATAATATCAGTGACTCTCTTTCTCGTTTACAGCTAGAGCGGTTCAAGATACTTGCACCTTTAGCGGACAAAGTACCTCACAAGTGCCCGCCAGTCTCACGAGTAATGTGGCATTAAAGTCTACAGTATCGGATTTATGGCGACATGTGTTATCAACTAGAACATCTCAGACGTATAAAGTTGGATATCGAGCTTATACTGCATTTCTGGCTAATAACGGGGTTGTCTGGTTAGGTAAACCTATGCCTCCGATTTCTGAGGATATTTTGATTTATTTTGTCGCACATTGTTACAAAAACTTGAGACTTTTACATACAACCATTAAATTGTATTTATGTGGAATTCGGTTTTTATTATATCCAAAGTAACTGTGACCATCCATTTGATTATACAAATGAATCGACACTCCTTAGACTCAATATGATAATGCGCGCCATCAAACGTATACAAGGAGAGCATAATTCAAAACCACGTCTTCCTATTACTTTTCAGGTACTTGGGAGAATTTGCAATTCTCTTAGAGCAGGTGTTTTCTCTACCTTTACTGATTGTATGTTAGAAACGGCCTGTACAGTAGCCTTTTTTGGATTTCTTAGATGTGGTGAATTTACAGTTTCAAAACATTTTGATTTTACTGTAAATCTAAGTGTAACGGATGTTGAGATTCTCGATTCTTATGCTATTTCACACCTTAAAACCTCAAAAACAGATCCTTTTCGTAAAGGTGTCAGTATACAGCTTCACAAATCCGATCATTCCATTTGTCCTTTCTCTGCTGTCCAAAAGTATATTGCAATCAGGAAGGGTAGAGAAGCATCTTTTTGTTTTTCAGATCCATTGTTTGTCAAAGAGAATGGTAACGCTTTAGACCGGGACTTTTTCATCAGAAGTCTAAGACATGTACTAGATATTTGTGGGTACAACTCAAGCTTATACAATGGTCATTCCTTTAGAATTGGTGCCAGTACATCGGCAGGATCCGTTAATATTCAAGATCATCTTATCAAAACACTTGGTCGGTGGACATCAGACAGTTATTGTCGTTATATTCGTATTTCCAATGACACTATTCGAAAAGCACAGAAGTCTTTGACATTGTCTAAAAATACCTGAGTGATATTTGATATGTGGACATTATCGAACTTGAATGGATTACCAAGGACAATGAACTTTAATGTGAACTTGTTGACCATTACAGAACTTTTATGCGAATTACTATACTTGTTATGAAGTATTCAGCCATACGAAGAGTTGCTGTTTGTCTTGCGATACACTTGGACTTATATTTGTACGTTTAGCAGAAGAAACAATGTATTTTAACTTTAAGTCTTATCTATATAGTGACAATTATTTGAATTCGAATTTACCGATTTCATAGAATATTCAGCCGTTCGAAGAGTTGCTGTTTTCACCTGATACATGTTGGATTTATATTTCACTGTGTTTACAGAACTTGTGTCATTGAGTTTTTTGCCAAAAAACGCGTATTTCAATTTAGAGCCTGCTTGGAATGTGAAAAGAAACACATGTGAACCTTATAATTTTCTTAATATTCAGCCATGTGACGAGTTGCTGTTTTATTTTTCTAGATACATTCAAACTTTACAGTTATGTTTTGTGCATCATATTTGTATATATTCATTTTGTTTCTCTCTCTCTCTCTCTCTAATACTTTTTCAGCACATGCGACTTGAAGGCTCCCTTTATACCCCCTTTTGAATTCCACCTCACTTAAAATCTTACCACTTGGGGGATTTCTCAGCTCATATATTTTTTTTTTTTTTTTTTTTAATATAATTTTTCATATAATCTGAGCAATGGTCATTCATTGCATTTTTTATCACTGGTCAGTCTTTTAAATGACAATTTTTTATCCCCCAAGTTCTATCAACTTACAACTCACATTTCATTAGTTTTACTACAGTTGATAGGACAAGTCACGTCGAATTTCCTGTCAACCACTGTTTCGCAAGCATCAATAGTTCGCGCAAACTACGCTTTACAACAGCTCAGGATTCAGGGAATTCGACGGGAAAATATTTTCATAATTAGCAAAAATATTTTCAAAATTAGCTGAGATGATTTCCCAAGGGCAATACTTATATAATTTTATTTTTTGTAATAAATTTATATATCTTTTATATTTGTCAGTTTTTCTCTGTTGAAATGTATTCGTTTCAGTCAGGCATTTTGTCTCTGTTATAGCACCACCAGCCACTTAATTACAGACTTGGTACAGGTCATTAAGGTCAATTACAAGTGTATACCAGTTGTAACCTACAGACGGTAATCAATGAGTCCTTAACTATGTCACAACGTAGTTATTTATAGTATACCTTCATGGAGAAACTTTGTGGTATAAATGTTAAATTATTTGAATATATAGCATATAATTTGGTTTATAATTGTTTCGACAGCTGCATTTTATTGCTTGTTTGAGAAGTTCTTCTCTTAATGATCCATAACGACTTTCGGGTGATTGTTTTTGTTTCTGTGTCTCGTCGAGATTTTATAGCCTAGCAGTCAGATAGCGGTCAGACCATAGGCGTTAAAATAATCATTATTGAAATTATTTTGATAGATAACGATGTCTTCTTCTTTTGATCAGTTTCGTTAGCAGTTCTTGTCTTACCAAAAATAATCCTTATTTCACATGTGAAATTATCGTTTTTTATTTAACTGGGAAATCACTGTAATTCATTGCAACCAATGTAATACAATTTCTTTACCAATGACAAAATATACCAGTTCTCTGCCATGTGGTCAATTTACTAACATCTAACAATGTTTTGACTTTGTTGGTGACATTAGCCTTGCAATTTAATATTTTCAAATACAAAAAATAGAATGGAAGACAAATAAACATGTGTTTTTTTATTTCATAAAAAGCTCTGTTCTTTATGGCCATACATGTTTATAAGTTTCTCCTTCATTGGTCAACCGCATTTATAGCACTGGTTGGCTTTGTATTAGTTTCATTATTAATAGCAATTTCCCCCAATTTTGCATGCAGAGATACAAATGTACCACGGCCTTGCTGCATTTAATCTTTTATGTGTCAAGGATTTTTGGTAAAATAGATGTTGGAATTATAGTGTTCTTCTTTATAAACTTATTGGTGATAATAGATTATGAGTCACATGATTCTTTACATGTCAGTATGTTAAACATCTGTCTTTTGATATATCAACAAAACAGTAATGGTTTGTGCTTATATGCTGCTGTGTTAAGATATATTGCTGAAGGTATAGGTTCCAATTTTAATATATGACAGGTTTCTCCATATCCCTGATTGACTAATTGGACAATATTTTAGCTATTCCTACTGGACTTGGTGACATTATCTGTTATCTGCAAAAAATAAAATATAATTGCTATTACATCATCAATAAATATCTTACAAAATAATGCCAAAAGAGATACTACATTCAAAACAGGTTCAATGCTTTTTTTCAGCAATGGATATATGATGCAAACATAAGCTTTCAACATTGCTGCAAGTTTTGTTAATCTAAAATCGATTTTACATATACCCCTATTGGTCAATCAATTTTTCCTAAATTAACTTAAGAGGGGGTGTGGGGGTCAGTGAAAAAACTATGTGAATTAAGTTTTTTATCCTTCATTGAACTTTTGATGTCGTCCCTAAATGTCAATAAAAAATGTACACAAAAACATGACTGCAGGTGATTAACTTTAAAACAAACTTGGGAGGATGGTGTAACATCCCAAATTGGACTACAAAACCAATAGCAATTAGCTTAAGTTAGAAAATTTGTAAGAAGCACAGTGACAAAAACCATTTATATAGAAATAAAAAAACATGTAAGTTAGAGTTAAACGAGATGAAATTTATTGACTAAAATAATAAAGCCACTTCTGTTCATTAATGTGTAAATTTTATAAGGACATGTAAAGGCTGGTATAATATGCATAAACATGGTACATGTATATATAGTTGCTAGTCATGCCATGTACATGATATATTTATATGCATATTCAGACTATTTAACAGAAAGATGTAGTTTTTTTTATTGGTACTGTAAGTACTATTTGTATGTTAATTAAAATTGATAGGTGTTGTAAATTTAACTTTAACAATTATCAATGTTCCTAAACATATGCATACTTTTGCATACTTTTAGACTAGACTACAATGTTGTGCTTTCATCATCATGAAGATCATAAAAAGTCAATATGTGTATGCTATAACCTCAATAAGCCATGTGTGCAGTGTGGTAACAAAGAGTGCATTTAAATTATTGATTTATAGTCAGTACAGTAAAGTTTTATTAATTTCAATATGTACATACATGTACAATGACATAGATTTGCATATAGGAATTAAAAGTAGTATTCAACAAAATGAAAGTACAGTGTTTAATGCATGTACAATGTAATAAACATACAATTTACATGTATTTGAATGCATGTATTTATACTTACATTCTTGATCTAAAATTTATAAATGTCAGACTTTATCTGATCTTATCTGTTGAGAGGGTTCATAGCCTGAGTTACTATTCAATTTATTGATTTTACTTAACAATTTAGATGTTTTAAAATAAAAATGACAACACAAGATAAATGTTAACATAAAATGTTAATATTCAATTTTTTAATTCATAAATAAATGTGCTCTCATCTGAATTTGATTATTCCATATAATTACCTGTATCTTGGCTGACACCTTGGAGTTTGGTATAGTTTTTTGCTGGGAGTCGCTGTATTCTGTTTCTAGTTGAACATACGCATGTGTTCAGTAAATACAAAACTGTGATGTAAATCAGGTATTCAGTATACGTTTGCAAATCTTTAGATATGTTACCCCAACACTTGAGTATTTCACTTCTGCGGCACATGTTTCATAAATTCCCGACTTCCTTTCAATTTGTTTGTATAAGAGATCATCCTGCATAACTGATTCGAATTCCACAGAATTTCACCATGTTCACCGGTTTGTAAACAGCGCCAACATCGTTGTTGAGATTATCACGTTGAGACCTTTCTATCCGGACAAAATATAATTCATTAGCATTCCATACTTCACCATGAACTCTCATACTGGTTATCTTTTAGTTCCAATGGGATATTTCAGCTAAATGAAACAAAACTAGCTTCATACTCTTTCACTTTGTCAACTTTCGTTTTCGGTAAGGAAAGTAACTTATAATATGAAAAGGCTAAAACACGGAATCGTGTTAAAATGAAGATGCGGACTTTTATAAATAAGGACAATTACGAAATATGCACACATGGTAAGCTGTACATGTGATAATTTTAGTGAAAGAATATTGTTTTCGGCAGCAAGCAAATATTTTTGCAGGTGCTCGATAACGTTAACTTTGCAACGTCATAGCCAAAACTACGTTTTACCGCATCTGGGCCCTTTTGTCAGACGTTGTCACAAATATCAATCGCTTATCTCTGGGGTTTTTATGTTGGGGGGGGGGCTTACGATATTTAATATTCATACTGATCATGAACACTATCACGCGTCTGCGAATGTCACATTACGTCGTGAAAAGTGTTAACCAATCATTTTGATATCTAACCCCATTAAAGTTAAACAAGAATGTTTCAATAGAACACGGATGCCTCATTCGCACTATTATTTTCTATGTTCAGTGGACTGTGAAATTGGGGTCAAAACGCATTCAAATTAGAAATATCATATCGTAGGAAACATTGTACTTCGTTTCAAGTTCATTGGACTCAAACTTAAAAAAAAAACTAACGTGACCAAAACTTATCTTGAAGCGGGAAAGACGAAATAACGAACAGATGAGCGGAAGACGAACGAACGGACGCACAGACCGAATAACACATTGTCCATAAATGAGGATTTAAAGTAAAACAAATGGTTGAATCTTCAATATTAATTTTAAAACAAAATAGACAGGGGTGTTCATTGTCGAAGGCTGTGCGGTGACCTTAAGTTGTTAATTTCTGTGTCATTTGTCTCATTGACAATCAAACCACTTGATCTTTTTTATATTATAAGAAGAAAAAAATTAATAACTTGATCAAGGCGAGAGTAGCTGGTTTTTGAATGTTTGTTTTATACTAAAACCCAACGTAATGACTGCACTCTTTAGCTATTATCGAACGAGTTTTCGCTTTTATGCATTAAAATGTCCACGGGATAATATTTCTGATTATTTATTGATATCATATAATAGTCATGAAACAATTGAATAAGTATGTACATTTCATACTCAATACTTCCCCTTTTTATTTTAAAATTTCTCGTAACCGATGTCAAAGATGTAATACAGAAAGAAGGGATGACACAAGATATATCACTTTTTGTTGCAGATTTATAGACGTCTAACTTTAATTTTGACGTGATTTTAAAGTTTGAATTTAAACCAGTGCGATAGATAACTGGGTTTTCCTCAATATTATTATGATAATGTTTTCAATTGTTACACAAAGTACAGTGTAGTATATCATAGCAATCACTTTTACATTGAAAGAATCAAAGCAATACTAATAAATACATACAGTTTCAGTATATAAAAAAAAAAGATTCCAGACGTACATAAATATATGAATTACCTTTACGATTGGACACACATACAGGAAGTAAAAAGTCCAAAGTCCACTTTTTTGAACCATATAGATAAACATTGTTGAATGTCGGGTACAATCCCATGTCACGTGTGATTTCAATTCGTCTGCAATATTTTAATAATTTCTATCTTTGATAATGAAGAAAATTGAGAGAACGTGTGATTAAGTATTCCTTGGAGTTCCCAAAATTTTTACAGAAATTAAACACCAGGGGCCGTGTAAATGAAAGTATGTTTAGGATATGTCCTAAGATAGGTCTTAGGACATTATTTAGGATGGTCTTAGGACGTGTCTGAGACATGTCTTAGGATGTAAAACAAAGCTGTCTTAGGACAGTCTTAACTACTTTGGTCCTAGGACCATCCTAACACATTTTTTTAATTGAAAATATATGTAGAGATTTGTATGACATAGATTGAATTGTATTTTAGAACCTATGTGTAAAGAGCGGGAGGATGACTCTTATATAGAAAACAATTAACTCAAAATAAAAGTTAAAGTTTTTACGGAATACTAATATATACGTTATTAAATATGATAAAAGATATAAATGAATTTAATACGAAAACAAAAATAAATGGTCACAAAACTTTGTGATATTCGTGCTGCAATTTTAGTACATAAACTAGTTGTGTCTTTAGGTCCACGCGATTTCATTACATGTATCGAATCAGGATTAGGTAAAACAAGAAGTAAACTTTCCCCGTATTTGAATTATTTAAAATATGTTGCGTATGATGATAATATTGTTAAGGCTTCAAAAAAGGCAGCACGAAATAATTTAATATATACAAATAAATCTTTGACAAACATTAAACATTTTTTTTAAATTTTTTTTATTAATTTTATCTAAATTAAATAATTTAATATTGTATTTTTAGTCTTGAGTTTATTCCATATTTGTTGTTTTTATTACGTTTTAGGACGATGTAACCTTTAGAACTATCCTAAGACACCTAATTATATATCCTAACTTTAGGACCAAATTTAGGACATATCTTATGTTAGGAGACCTTCGTTAACCCGACTTAGGACTAAGACGTGTCCTAAGACCATCCTAAGACATGTCTTAGTCCTAGGACAGCTTCGTGGACACGGCCCCTGCTACATATTAAATCTCACAGTTTTAAATTTTTGTGTTTTGGACTGTTTTTCTCAAACTATAAGCAATAGGTCAACTATATTTGTTGTATGGAAGGATTATAAGCTGAACATGTCTATCTGGCAAAGTTCATTTGACCTTGAACTAATTTTCATGGTTCATTAGTCAATGTTTAGTTTTCTTGATTAAGTCTGTTTCTTAGAAACTATAAGCTATAGGTCAACTACATTTAGTGTGTTGAATGATTATAAGGTGTACATCTATTTCTTGTCAGTTTTTATGATCTTGACCTCACTTTAGTGGATTATTTTAAGTTGATGGGATAGTTGTAGTAAAGCTTTATATTTAGGACTATAAACATAATATCAATTATTAAAAAAGAAGGCGAGACATTTCAGCGTGTGCACTCTTGTTACTTATGGTGTACTGATACATCACTGTCCCAGATATGGGGATTGAGTCGGTGAACATGAAATAGACAGCTAGTGCCTCTTTCATGTAGGTAAAAATTAACAATGAAAGGGTGAAATGTTTGACTTATTACATATTTTTTAGTTTTAAACCATCCATGATAAATGCTATACGAGTAAATTGAGGCCCTTCGAATTTCTAATTTCCTTCATTAAGACAAAGTTTGCTTAACACCTAAAAAATCATGTAGACAGGGAATATTTTATTGTTTTTAAACTGCTATTACCAGTTTTGAACATATATATTGTATAACCATGTTAAACACAGGAGAAATAAATACCTAAATTTCAACGAAAAGATATATTAAATATTCCCTCTTTTTAATATGTTTATACTTCAAATATTGATTGTTAAGACAACCTTAAACATTTTAAGAGATCAATACCATCCACTTTAGCCTGGAGTATTGTCCGGGATGTTATTGTCTTAAGTGCATGTTCGATCGTTCCACACGTTAATCTGATATATCAATTAATAATATAGGGATTTACTTTTAATGTTTTCGTAAACCACATAAATATTTTATTATTTTTTCATGAAGATGAAAATTGTCACTTTCTAAAGATGAACTTGGATATTTATCATGCCATGTCAAATTTGAGAGGGCGCCCATTTTTGGACACAACATACAGTTTGTTAATATTTAAATAAATACCGTATGAATCATGAATTCTACAATTTGGAGTTGGTAAAATTCTGCTGTTTTCACCATCTGCCGATATCAACACAACAACGGAGTAGGTCCGGTAAGGACCGATTTTGGCCTCAAATTTTAGGTTCATCTGACAAAAGATTTTTACCACTTTTTAAACATTTAAGTGCTATTTTATTTGAATCAATTAGTTTGTGTAAAAGATTTTAGCTGATTTAGTAATTTAAAACGATCCGTTTCAAGCTCAAATATGGAAAATCTAACAAATATGCCGAAAAATGGCACTTTTCAGATGGTTTTTGTCAAAAATGAAAGTGGCCGCATCCGTGTTCATCCTCAACCTTATATATGTTATGTATTATCATCCAATACAACTTACATTTCAATATTAAGGATGAACACGAATGCGGCCACTTTCGTTTTATACGAAAACCGTCTAAAATTTAACTAAAATGCTAGAATTGTGAAGATTTCAGTAATTTAGCATGACTAAATGGTGCTAGTACCCGATATATGTGCATTGTATTGTCAAAAAACAGCCCATATTTATGTAGCAGAAGTATTCTGCTGTCCAATAAATAACTAAAATTTTACATTTTTACAATTTTGTAAAACTGCAATATTTTTGGGCCAAAAAAGGGTCTTACTGGACCTACTCCATTGTTTTTATTGGAAATCACGTATACGATGCCGTGTTGATCAACAGCTATTCCCGTGGCATAGTTCAGAATTGATTTATCTTTGTATTCCCATTGTTTGTCTCCCTTTACACTGTAGCATTTGACTGTAGAATCACAATCAGTATAGTAAATGTTCTCTCCCGAGGATGCTATGTAACTAAAATCGTTTTTTATGGTGCAATCCTGCACAAGTGTAAATATTTTAAAGTTTGAAAGTTGTATCCCTAGGATCCCTTTCCCTTTTTCACAGTATAATAGCTGTCCCTGTCTGTATATAATACCTCGACTAGCGCCTGTCTGGATTGTTTTGGTAACTTGTTTTGTCTTTGTGTCTACAATTAGTATTTTATTTTGATAATGCGTTGTACATGTTGTAACAGCTACTGTTTCATCATCAATACATGTAACATCAAATGGTTTTAGAGGATACAGTGGTATTTCAGTATCTAGAGTTCCATCGTTTTGTACGATAACTACTCTCATATTACTAAGGTCCGCATATATCATTCTTTGATCCGGAAAGACAGTAAACTCTGTTATAAATGAACTGGATTGTCCTCCAGAAACCTTGACAAATCCTACCAATGGTGCAGTAATGTCATCAATAGATTAACTACGTAATGGAACAGCCGTGAAAATCTGAGCCTGCTTTTGATGACCAACGCCAATGACGATTGTCGATTGATTTCTTTTCAATTTTTATTGATCCGAATGCAGTCATTTTGGATAACATTTCTGTAATCTTATCGTCTATCTGGCATTTCAAATCGAATTGGATAAACCCGTCATCTTCCGCTATGTTTTATAAGTATTTTACCTCATCAATGACGTCCTTTTCTAACATTTTACTACCAATGAAAGCCTGCAGATCGGATCAATGTTGTTTGACGGACATAAGGTTTGTCTTCAAGAGCTCAACTGTTTTTATTTTTGTGGATAACTTATTAAGGAGGGTTTCAATTTTAAGTTTCAGTTGTGTTTCAGTTGAATTCAAATCGTCTCTTTAAGTTTTTCTCTAATTCATCTAAGTGGTAGTTTACCTTTCGTCTTGTTTCTTTGATATCATTTAAACTTTTAGAATGCTGTTGTTTTATTTCAACAAGATTGGCTTTCCGGTCCTTTACTACCTCCCCAATGATGTCTTGAATATCTTTCAGAGACTTCTCCAAACTGTCAAACAAGGTGGACGATCTTGATGACTTAATGACGTCATCAGTTAGAAACATTCCAGTGCATTCTTTGTGGTTTTCAGATATGCAAATAATACAGCAAAGTTGGTCATCACGTGGACAAAACATTTGGAATTTCTTGTCGTGTTCTCTACAGCTCTGTTCAATTTTACAAATCTCAGGCGGAAGTTTCTTGTAGTCATCGATAGAAATAATCCCATGTTTCCTCGAGGCTTTTGACACCCCATGATAATTTTTACATGTCGAACACAGACCTTCATCACACTCAGGACACCAGTAATCAGCAACGTGTGATGTATGCTGAGCATCACAGATACAACACAATATAACATCTATATCTGAGGCAGCCATCTAAAATACAGGCAATACAATATTTAAAATTTAGTTAATGCGACCATGGAAGTATTATATTGACAGGAACTTTCACAAGCGGATTTCAAACGTTTATAATGCGATGCCGCAAAATCGTCAAATATCTGTTAATTAACTCGACATGTCTTATGGATGCATGGGTTCTGATCAATTTCTTGGAACCTTGTGAATAATTTCAATTACGGCACATACCGAAATAACCGGATGTGTAATTATTTGTCAAGAAAATGAATTTACCGACCATGTGAATGAAAAATGTGTCAGTTTTTACGAGTTTTGCTGCTGAAAAGGCAAATTAAAATAAAAGAAACGAAATGCCCTCGACTGTTTTCACCAAATAAAAAAAAAAAAAAAAACTAAAAACTAAAGAGCAAAAATACTCAAAAGCCCGATAAACATTTCAGTTTAAGTTGCAATCAATTTATAAATAGTAAGATTTTTATTCATGAGAGAGCCGTTGGCTAGACACGCGTAACTGTTACATTTATATCCATGTTAGATTTGAAAATAATAAAATTCTCATGTTAAGTAAACGGAAAAGTTTTTATCAGTAATTATTATCAGGTTTTACTGCTAACTCGGACAAATATTTTAATGAAGTGTTTAATAAAAGAATTTCTAACAAAAATTTAATCCAAAATTTGGCCGGGGGACAGGATTGAAGAGCTTTGATCCGAAAAAAATATCAAATATTTTGATTTATTGTTTACTGAAAATCCAATGGCAAACATTTCATGCAATTTAACAAACCAGAAACATAAATTGCTTAGCATGTGGTGTAAGATGTTTCAGATCTGTTCAGCTTTAAAACACATAAATAAATTCTAATTTTGTTTCCATGATAAATTTTTTTTTAACCTGCTTAGGGCCCATCATGGTGATCTTTCTTTAAATGCATCCAGAAATATTAAAAGCCATCCGTAAAAATAAATCTGTCAGACGTCAGATCGAGTTATTTCGGATTAGGTTGAATGTTTAAGGTTGTTTACAACTTTGGAATTATCATAAAAGGTGTAGCAATTCATCCGCATGTAGAGGTCATCACATGCGTGTAATTATTTACCTCCTTTAGTCTTTAAAAATATTTGATAAATAAGTTAATAACATTTTACGATAGAGAAAAATATAAATATTTGTGTAACACTCGATAAAAGTTTACAATCTTTAACTTAAAATTTGAGTTATATGGCACCATCTGGCACACTACAAGCGCATCACATTATTTTCTGCAAACACTCTATTTCAGAATAATGTAATTTTCTTAATCAGATATTTCCCGATTTCCAAGTTCCAATGATTAAAACATACTTAACAAAACTAAAAATAAGCTTGCCCTCTTTCCGAATGCAGTTAATTTTCTTATGTCATTCTGTTAAATATGGACCAATGTTTTCGATCTTTTCAGTGTTGTTCTTCATTTATTGCACGGAAACAGGTGTTGTTGTTCATGTGGCGATTTACAAAAAAATACAGAAGTTTCCGTGTTTATTTACATTGATAGGTAGATGAGACAATTGATATCAAATCACGTAATAAGACCAGCTTCAGTTAAAAGAACAGGCGAAGGCGGCATCACATATACCCCATCAAGGAGTTATCACGTACTTGACAAACTGAGTCAGAACCTTTTATTTTCTTAAGGAAATCAGTGGGATGGGAATGTGCTAATTTTCGTTGGGGTTCTTGTCAATATAATACTTCCATGATGCGACTGACTCTTGAAAAAATCACAATTTTAACAATTGAATTCAAATCATTGGTCAATAATGTTTCATATTTCTATCTCTGGGGACAGATTGTATCACATTAATTTCAGTATCGCTTTTATACAAGATGGAGATTAATCTAGCTTTAAACCAGGTTTCATCCATCGTTATCGTCAGGAGATGCATGTCTGTACCAAGTACACAACATGAAAGCTTTTCCCCCCTGATTTTAGTAATAAAACTGAGAATAGAAACGGAGAATGTGTCAAGGTGAAATACCACCACTGATTTTCCCCTATAAGACTTTGTTAAATTTGCACTTATCAAAAACATTTCATCGCAAATAAAAAAAAAACATCACTGGAAGTTAACCTATCAAATTTTCACCTCTTTTCATTATTTTGTACACGATTTAGTAACCATGTAACCTCAACTTTCCATTATATTATAAAGAAACCCCAAATAAATCAAGTATTATGCTTTTAAATACCAAAGATATATGTTTATGACCCAGTTTTATTTCAATGAAATGTAGAATTAATTATCTAAAACTGTCGAATTCAAGAGATTTTTTCGATCTATTTTTCTATGCAACTGGACGTGACGTACTATGGTTTGATGGTAGTACACCTCAACGAGACAACAACCCAAACACAGATCAATAACAGCCCATTTACCTGTCAGAACATTACTTATTTGAGGTTCATTTCAAATATTTGACAAAAAAGGCCCATAACCTGCATACTGACTCTGTGTATATATACAGACCAACCCATGAAAGATACGATTTGTTTGTTCCTGCAGAAGTTATTAACTTAACCTTTGAATACCCCTCGGGTATCAGTTTTGTTGATTTTATTGATTGATATAAACAACAGATGAACAATAAATATACAGCAATAGTTGATTAGTGAATAAGATTATAACACATTGTCGACTACTCTACCCCTGTTTTTGACATATTTACCTTTTATTTTTGTTTGGTTTTTTTACACATCGTTGTCAATATAATAGTAGTGTTAGCAACTCTCATGCAAGTGACAGGTTAAGCTAGCTATAAAACCTGGCTGAATCAACCTATTTCTACTTAAGAAAATGCATGTACCAAATCAGTAATGTGACAGATGTTATCCATTCTATTGAGAGATTGATATTTTGATTTTGGCGTTTGCTTTAGGAATTTTCGTTTAGAATTTTCCTTGGAGTTTGGTATTTTTGTTATTTTAATACTTTAATACTCTACTCTTCTGTGGAATAACCTAATGTGTTTGATCTTATATTATTATATCTATTTGTCACTTTTCTCCGGAATTTTTTTTGATTTTGATCTGAATTTAATTTTTTCTTCTTGCTCCCCATATTTGTGTCTTTAGTCTAATTTTTGTTTTACAATATCTCGCTAATATGTTTTGCATACAATATTGAACAGTAATTGCGTTTTAAAAAATCGATTCTGTATATTAGAGTCTGTAATCGAAAGAGTGATCTCCCAAACACTGTTTCTATATGACTTCAAAGATAACGATAACATTCTTTTTCAGAAAGAGTTGAATGTCTCTTTGGTATCTTCTGCCTCTCTCTCTCTCTCTCTCTCTCTCTCTCTCTCTCATACTTGTAGGAAATGAGAAATTTACGTTTTATATAATGAAATCAGCACGTTTGTTTTATGTGCTTGTTTTGTGGCGCCCATCTTTGTCAACATTAAAAAGACCAAGTAATGAAACATACAGTTTAGTTTCGGTAGAATCTCAAGTTCACTTGGATATATGTATTGCAATCAGAGTAAATATTGTTGTTATCAATTCTCAAAAATTGAGTTATTGATTTGACCTTCTAAATTTTTGTTATGAGCGCCACTGCTCAATAGTTTGTTATTAAAACAGCGTTTGGCCTTTGACATAAATTTGCTGGTATAAAGTGAAGTTTTATTATATAACGCCCATCATTATAACATTTCATAATGTTAGTTAGTAAAACGTATAATAACGAGATAACAAAGTGCTTAGCTTTAAACACAAGAAAACCAACAGTTTTGTATCTGATGTTAATACTACGTTGAGTACAAAGACTTGTAGGATATAGAAAAGGAAATAGATCACAACAATCGTTACGAACAATAAATATATACAACTGCACCTTTCAGTTTGTAGTGACAGGCTATAGAAGTCCCAACCAGCTGATATCAATTAAATTTATCAAAACATGATAACATGAATGATTGGTAGAAATACATGTTGCAAATTTTATTAAATAAATATTTACACAAACGAGATACAAAATTTATCGAAAAGGATTTGCACTTTAGTATTTAATGAAGATATAATGAGCAACAACCGTACAACAGATCCTAGTTATTTAATGTAGATTTTTTGTATTGCTTCACTTATGTTTTAATTGGTCGTAATGCGTAACATAAGTCGGAAATAAGTAAATTCGTTATAATAGCGAGCAAAATACCACACCAATATGCATCTTAAGACATCTGGTTTTCGATTCTATAGGTTTGGAGATTTGTAACGGTGAAATATACCTGATTTCATCCGCATAACATTTTGGGTGTCATACCAAATCTTAAACTTATTTTCAAATTACTGAAACAAAGACATGCAAAAAGGGGAACATCTTGAAAATATACGTGAAGACATACTACAATTAAATTATGACGTCTTGTCCACTTGAAAAACTATGTAAAGAAAGGAAAGACAGCTTTAAAACCGCCACGTTAGTGTTGACAATGTTTGTGAAGCAGGCTCTGCATACCCTTCCGGAGCACATAAAATCATCACCAGTTTTTGATAGGTTCGCGTTGCTAAGTCTTTATTTTTTTTAATTTTTTATTTTGTTAAAAGTTGTTTGCCCTGTTGTTCTTTTCCTATTTTTGCCGCTTCTTTGTCAGTTTATTGTCGACCTACAAGTTTGAATGTCTCTTTGGTAACTTTAGCCATTCATTTACTTCTAGAACATGCTTTATATTGTCAATCTCCATTCCTCCAGAAACAATTAATCTATTTACAGGAAATACCAAAGAACTAAAAACAGCCTAAGGCCTTCAATTGGTCTTTAATGCAGTAAAATAAAATTCTGCACACGGAGGCCGACTTAATGTTGCCTCTAAACCAAACTGTGAATGTCCCACTAAACTCCGGCCTTGGGTATAGCTAAAAGGTGAGGCGGGTATTAAACATGTTTTGTGAGATGTCAACCCTCCCTCTGTATCTCTACCCAATGTAGAATTAACAAACACACAGCAATACGCACAGTTAACCTCAAATTAAAAGAAGTTCGAGTCTGATGTCAGACTAGGTAACAAAATAAAGTAAGTAAAAAGACAAAGATGAATTTCGTTAAATCAAATTTTTGTTTATATACACGATTGAATCGAACAAGTTGTGATATATAAACACTAAAAGAATGACAATAAAACGTCAGCATCTACATATGGATATTAATAGGAAATGCAAATCATCTCTGTTATTATGAATTTAGGTATATCGCTGTTCGTTTAAGATATAGATATCAAGATCTAGAAAATGTGTTCATTGTTAGTATAATATTTTAGTGGTTCACAGTAAGTCCCAATTGGAATTCCGATAACTTTACACTATATGGAATCTCCATAGCGAATAAAGTGTTATCTAGTGGAAATTCAAGGGCAGTTGACGTATCAAAGCAGTTTCAATTGACATATTTTTTTCCCTGAGTTGGTACTAAACAACGAACTGAAAGATTAATGTCATCGCATTTGCAAATTAAACAATAATGTTTGTCACAAAGTTGACAAAACAGTAAGAATTTCCTGTTGTGCTCTGTAAAGTTTTGTTCTTTTTTTTTATTAAAAAAAATCTATTTTCTTATTCTCACAGGCTATTTTAGGCTCAGAAGTCAGTGGTTTGCAACTATTCTAAAATCCACGTTGATAAATTGAACTAAATGCTCTGCAGGACGCAGCTTGAATAACTGCAGAGGTTGAACCCTGAACAGTTTGGACAAATATGGACACAGCATTCAAGCTTGATACAACTCTGAATTTGGATTGTGATTAAATAGTTGACATAAATTATCTTTAAAAATTAAGAATATCAAAAAAAACCATATATTCAATTTTTTGTTGAAATCTTAAAAAATAAAATTTTTGGACCCTGATTTGGACCAACTTAAAAACTGGACCCATATTAAAAAATCTAATTACATGTTTAGATTCAGCATATCAAAGAACCCCATAATATAATTTTTGTTAAATCCAACTCAGTTTAATTTTGAACCATTTGGACCTCAATGAAGACCAATTGAAAACGGGACAAAAAATTAGCAATCTAAATATACGGTTAGATTCGACTGATAAAAAAAACAATGAATTTTTGGATGAAATCAAACCAAGTCCAGTTTTGGACCTTTTTAAACTCTTTTAAAATCAACCTTTTTTGGTGAACATAAACATTGTGTTTAAATTTCATAGATTTCTATTCACTTATACTAAAGTCATTGTACCAAAACCAAGAAAAATGCGTATTTGTGCCCCATTTTGGCCCCTTATTCCTAAACTGTTAGGACCAAAAATCCTTAAATCAATCCCAACATTTCCTTTGTGATCATGAATATTGTGATTAAATTTCATAGATTTCAATTCACTTGTACTAAAGTTATTATCCGGAAATCATCCGTCTTTGGACGACGCTAACGACGACGACGACGACGCAGATGACGTGATATCAATATAAGAAAAAAAGATTTTTAATCTTTGCGGTCGTATAAAAGTATAAAGACACGGTTTTTCATAACTTACTCATAATTTCAGTTTTCTTTATTGTTGAAGCCCAAACATTGTTATTAACATCTCTGATTGAGAATCGTCCCAATTAAAATAAGACCATGAAGATAACCTCCTTGTTCATAGACAAATTAAAAAAAAGTGTATATTAAGATAAAAATTATATTTTATCATTGGACAATTACAAGAAAAGCTAAATGAACAAAATGACATCAAACCTGAGATTTAGTCTGACATGCTACACTTTCTAGGGCCACCCATAATATTTCTCAATCAGTCAAAATAAGTCATCAGTTGTAAAATTCATTATTAGATATAAAATATCAAGTCATGTATGAAGTTTTTTTATGTCTTATATAGATTACATTTAACAATAGTTAATTTTCCACTAAAATAGTGAATAAATATTATGCAATCTTGAATTGAAGGATTTGTCCAGTGAAACTTACAACATTCAGAATGTTAGTATGTAAATAAACTCCGTAAGATTCTTTAATTCCATCTTTAGTAGTGAGCAATGTTCTGCTATTTTTTCCATCTGCTAATATTACCACAACACTATTATTCCTATTTGAAATAACGTAAACTATTTCGTCTTGATCAACAGCTATTCCAGTTACACCATTCATAATTGATTCGTTCTTGTATTCCCAATGTTTGTCTCCCTTTACACTGTAGCATTTGACTGTAGAACCATCACCTGTATAGTAAATGTTCCCACCTGAAGTTGCTATGTAACTATACTCGTTTTTTATGGTGCAATCCTCCACAAGTGTACATTTTTTATAGTTTGACAGTTGTATCCCTACGATTCCTTTTCCTACTTCACAGTATAAAATCTGTCCTTGTCTGTATGTAATACCTCGACCAGCGCATATGTTGATTGTTTTGGTAACTTGTTTGGTTTTTGTGTCTATAATTTGTATTATATTGTCGTAACTAATTGTAACAGCTACCATTTTGTCATCAATACATGTGACATCAAATGGATGAAGGGGCGAGAGAGGTATATCAGTATCTAAACTGCCATCACTTTGTACGATCACTAATCTCTTATTATAATAACAGTCCGCAAATATCATCCTTCCGTCAGGAAAGACAGATAATCCTGTTATGCACATATTGGATTGTCCTGCTTGAACTTTGACATCTCTTATCAATAAAGCAGTAATATCATCAATCGATCTACTACTGGGTGGAACAGCCGTAAAAATCTGAGCCTGTTTTTCATGACCGACGGCAATGACGATTGGCGATTTACTTTTTTCAATTTTTATTGATCCAAAGACAGTTATGTTTGATAGTATGTCTATGATCTTATCGTCTATCTGGCATTTCAAACCCAATTTGCTAAATCCATCATCTGTTGATAGATTTTTTATGTATTTTAAATCCTCAGCGACGTCCTTTTCTAACATTTTACTACCAATGAAAGCCTGCAGATCGGATCCATGTTGTCTGACGGACATTAGATTTGTCTTCAAAATTTCAATGTCGTTCTTTTTTTCTGATAGCTTATTAAGAAGGGTTTCAATTTTGAGTTGAACTTGTGTTTCAGTTGAATTCAAGTTGTCTATTATGTGTTTCTCTAATTCATCTAAGCGGGAGTTTATTTTTTGTCTTGTGTCTTTTATATTATTCATGCTTTTTAGATGCTGTTGCTTTATTTCAACAAGATTGGCTTCCCGGTCCTTTACTACTCTTTCAATGTTTTCCTTAATGTCTTTCAATGACTTCTCCAAACTGTCAAACAAAGTGGAAGTTCTCGTAGACTTGATGGCTACGTCAATAGGATACATTCCGGTGCATTCTTTGTGGTTTTCAGATATGCAAATTAGACAACAAAGCTGATCATGACGTGGACAGAACATTTGAAATTTTCTATCATGCTCTTTGCAGTTCTGTTCAATTTTACAAATCTCTGCCGGAAGTTTCTTGTAGTCGTCCATTGAAATAATCCCATGCTGTCTGGAAGCCTTTGATACGCTGTGGTAATTTTTACATGTCGAGCACAGGCCTTCGTCACATTCAGGACACCAGTAATTGGCAACATTTGAAACATGTTGAGAATCACAAATACCACACAGTGTAACATTCGAGGTAGCCATCTGAAGAAGTAATGAATAAACAGATAGTGTATCATGTAATCAGCATAATGGTTGTCATTTCATTTTCAATAAACATACATTAAACATGTTTAATGTGGTATAGAAGGTGTTTCTAACCCCCAAAACAGGTAGTTTCCCAAAGTTAAATGCACGGATGCCATTTTTATTTTCTCTGTTTAGTGTAACATGAAATTTGGGTCAAAACGTATTAGAAAGATCATTCCATAGGGAACATATGTACTAAGTTTCAAATTGAATGGACTTCAACTTCATCAAAAACTACCTTGACCAAACACTCTAACTTTAAGCAACAGACAGACGGACGAACGAACGAACGGACAGACAGAATAACATATTGTACATAATATACGTACAAAACAAACACTTTTATTTACAAACTACCATTGATTTTGTTGATATTTCAAAAAAGGGGTTGGGAAGTTACACCAGATGTCATTTTTATGCAGATCAAACATCTAGCTGACTATGCGGTATGGGCTTTGTTTATTGTTGAAGGCCGAACTGTGTAAAAGTTGTTAATTTCTTTCATTGAGATTTGTCTCATTGGCAATCAAACTATTTTCTTTTTTTATGTCTAAAGAATACAAAATTCATAACTTGATTAAAGCGAGAGTAGCTAGTTACGTGAACACGTTCTTAAACGTTGTTTTTTTTAACTACAATCCAACGCAAATAACTACACTCTATTATTGACGGGTTTTTTCTTTCGTGCATGAAAAAGTCCACGGGTAAATATTTCCGATTAATTATTGATATCATATAATAGTCATTAAACGATTGAATACGTATGTACATTTCATACTTATAACTTCCCCTTTTTGTTTTAAAATTTCTTGAAACTGATGTCAAAGATGTTATACAGAAAGTGACAAAAGATATATCACCTTCTGTTGCAAATTGATTGACATCTTACCGAAATTTCGACGTGATTTTAAAGTTTGAATTAATATCGGTGTAGTGGTTTGGAACAGGAACGTTCCACAAGATAACTGGGTTTTAATCAATATTATTATGATAATCTTGTCAATGTATACACAAGAAATAGTGTGGTATAAACATGAAACTTATCAAACACATTTACGTGTTGACATTAGAAGAATCAAAGCTATACTACAAAAATACGTACAATTTCAGAATGTAAGTGCTAGAAAAGGTTTCAAACGTACATAAATATATAAATTACCTTTGCGATTGGACACACAGACAGGAAGTAAAAAGTCCAAAGTCTGCTTTTTGTAACTATATAAATAGAAATTGTTTAATATCGAGTACAATCTCATGTCACGTGTGATTTCAATTTCGTCTGCAATATTCTTATAATTTTGATCTTTCATAATGAAGAAAAAGGAGGGAACGATTGACAAATTGTTCCGCATAGTTCCAAAAATTATGCTAAACAGTTATACCACCAACTACTAATAAAATACATATTTTACATATACTGAGAGTCAATAAAAGCGCAACCCATTGTATTTATTTCCATTTAAAGTCATACGATGTTTTACAAGTGAACAAAAAAGCATGACTGTAAAAAAGTGTACGTTAACATTTTATTATATAGAAAATGAATTGTTGCATAAACCTTCAGAAAAGTGCTGCTATTGAACACACCTTATCACTTTTTTGTTAAATCTTGGGATAAACAGCCATCATGACAAATTACTGTGTGGATTAAGTGTCCTAAAACAAAAATCATCATGCAGTACCAAGAGCGAGCTTAGGAAGGAAAAGTTTAAAACTTTGATTTATGATGGTCTACTTTATCAAAACATTAATAAGAGTCATAAAAATTATTTGTTTAAAGTGTTTTCGATGATGTTATCATCCGGATCTTTACAGAAAGTAAAGGATCAGAATTATGGAAAAATTTCAAATCATGTTGCTTGACAGATGAACCAGGAGATACTCCTGGCATCATTATGCTGTATGGGTCCCTTTGGTTGGATTTTTGAATTGTAACTGTTTTCGAGGTATTGAGCAGAGTTGGGGTAATTGTAATTGTAATCGTAAATCAGCTGTAATTGATTACAATTTTTCAAGTAATCATTGTAATCATTAATCAGCCACAAATCTGATTACATGTAATTTAATTTAATCAATTACTTTTCAAAATACCCTGTAATCCTGATTACTTTATGATTACATTCTGATTACAATGAAAAAAATCTTAAACTGTGTTTATGGTCAATAAAGGAAACTTTTTGTTATTCTTATTCAATTTATATTGAACATGCTAGTTTGGTTTACTTTTTTTTATAAAGCATGACAATTTGTTTGTATGCTTCAGTAAAAAATAAACTGTTACACTATTAAAAAGTCATCAATAGCTTAAATAGAGACATATAAAACAATTATATGTTTCTGGCCTTAGTAAAAGATATTTTACATATATTCACAATTCAAAGATGTACATATATATTTGATTATAACTATTATATTCAAGTTATACTTTTCGTTAACCCTTAATTATAATCTTTTGTTAATGTTGCGATTTTTGTCAACTTTGAATTGACAGGTAGGAAACCAATTAAGGTTTGTTTTTATTGCAATAACCAACTGAGTAAAGCTGAAGGACAATATATATGGTAAAAATAAGGTTATCTAATTAGCACAAAATGTATTAAAAGTTGGACAAATATCTCATTTTAAATAAGCAAATTTTTGTATGTATTTGGACTGGACATGTAAAATGCAATGATTTTTAGCACTTGTATTTTGTTTACTATTTGATTAAACTGGTAACTTTATTTCATCCATATATTAACTCCCATAAACTGCACCTTGAAGTGAACTTTTGAGGTTTATGAAATAGATGAAGTTTGAAGTTTTCATTTTATAATATAGCAAACACAATTCTTTCTAAAAAATGCTATAGTAATATATTAAACGTTTATTTATTCACATCATGCAATTTTTTTTCTTTAATTCATTGTAATCAGATGTAATCATGATTACTTTGCCAAATGTAATCATTAATTTAACAAGACACTTTCAAAAATGATGTAATCATTAATTTAATTTAATCGTACAAATGACAAAGTAATTGTAATTTAATCAATTACATTGAAAGTAATCGGACCCATCTCTGGTATTGAGTGGTTTTAAGTTTTAATGAATGATATGTAAAATAAGCCTTCATGATAGTAGGCTTCAGGTATAATAATAATATTTATCCTCTATTGCTGAGGTTCAATGTAACTCCTGTAACTTTAACAGAATATGTGTATAATAGATCATGCGTTTGAAAAACGCAAATTTTTAGAATAAATCGATTTCCTAGTTCATATTTTTTTTACATTTTCGAGATAATTCATTGTTAATTGATTTGACAAAATGTCTGTATCCAAAACTTAACCTAAATTGTTGTATATATCTTAACAATTGAAAGTATCGGAAAATAATAATAACATAATTTGATCTTTGATCTTATTTTATGTTAAATGGTTACCACATTTCTTTTTGACGACATCGATATTTCAAAAGTACTTATTTTCCCAAATCCAATGATATATACCCAACACCTTCACTAAAATGTATTTTTCGTTTAATTTTCATAAAATTTTGACAAAGTATTAAACTTTGACCATTTGACAAAAATATAAAATTATAAAATTACCAATTTATCAGAAAAATTTGAAACAACCAATTTATCAAAAAAATTACACTGGTTACATAGTAGTTTGACAAACACTAATTTTGATCCTTGAGAAGCTTGATTCCCTGAACAACACAACGTTATTAAAACGTTCAGTTGATTTTACAAAGTTTTCACCCTGTATAGTTAGAAACTACCTTAAACAGAATAAATGTAAATGAAATAATGAAAACTGTTCCTGTTGTAATTAACCCGTTAAGTAAGAGCTGGCAAACATATATAGAAATGTAGTCTCTTAGCCATATAGGATGTGTTTCATCCATATAGACCAAATCAAGCAGATGAGAAAAGACAAATATTGATATATCTAAATCGGATTTGGTTAATGCAGTCACGTGATATTTGTTTGAAGTCTCGGAAGTTTAAGTTAAAATCCCGATTAGTAAATGATATACATTCACAGTATTGTTCTCTATTTTTTATATTTCTTGTCCACTATTCTCAAATTGATGTCACCAATCCACACCCTCATATAACCCAATGAGACAGCAACGCAACAACGAAATATACAAAAGATAATGTTGAGGATCGCAACAATACACAAGTGTGCGTAGCTGCGTTGCTTCAAATTTCAAACGTCCTCGCAACATCCATACCATTTACACAATGACATACCACTTATAAACAGATGTTGTACCAGTACTCTGTAGTAATGGATTCCCTTAAAACATGCACTTCGACAGGTTAGTATCTGTAATTGTTTTGTTTTTTAAGTTTTAACGAATATTTGTTCGATCACTCGGATAACCGGAATGTCATATTTGAAAATTACAGCAGTGTTGACGTATTTTGCAATTAGATCAAAATTAAATACCAATAAAAAAAAAACAGCACCGAATTTTCGCAAATAAGCGTAATTAAGAATGTAAACGTCACATTAATGGAACATGATAGTCTGGTTTGTCGTGGTTAATAACAGTTCATTGTAGTATCTTGACGAGACGTGAAGGGCAAGCAAATTATGCCAATAACTGTGGAACATGATTACCAATTTATAAAAGTAAATTTTCATTTATACACTCATTATTTTATTTTGAACGTTCTTCGGGGTATCATCAAAATTGTTCTTCCACACTGCTAATCCTGATCAATATTATGATCATGGTGTTTTATTATAGAATAAATAGTGAACTTCATAGTGTTCTATATATCATTATACAGTTTAGGAATAGTGCTTGGAGAAACATTTGAGAGTTGAGACATACTTACTTACCAGGCTGTTCATGTATAATGATATATCGATGTCATTCATTTAATTTAGTATGAATGGAACTAAATCAGATTTCCATTGTTATTTTTTGTTCCATTATTAAAGAAACTTTGGAAAAAAATAACTATTTCAATGAACATATTTTATACACACACTATCTTAATGTTTAAAACATGTTTTGAAGGTTGAGATCTCAAAAAACTCAAAAAACTTTGTCTTGTATGTTTTGTTTTTCAATGTTTGTTCTTTTTTTATATGTTTTTACGTTAAATGTGACGTCCATGTTCGACAAACAAATATTCATTATTGTTTAAGGGTCAACTGGTGTCCTCCTCCAGATGCGGGCTTTTGTCCTGCTGTGTTGAACATCCATTGGTTGGCTTGGGCTGTTCCCTGCTCTTTGGTCGGTTTGTTGTCTTTTTGACACATTCTCCGTTACTATTCTCAATTTTATTTGAGAGCAAATAATGACGGTAAGAATGGTTGCATATGTGGATTCCAATATGAAAAATTTTGCTTGGTTGGAACTTGTGAACCAATACGCGGTCAATATATAAGATTTTTTACAGGAGCTTAAGTAATCGTATGACCATTCTGCACAGAACATCCATCAATCATCGATCAATCCAACTGATATCAAGAAGTATAAGTATTTAAATATTTACAAGGGATGTCAACACGGTGAAGATTTACTATTCGAATACTCGTTGGATTTACCGAGCGATACTCGAGTACTAAAAAAAGTTTCTACAAAATTGATACACAAACTGTACATATTGTCCGTATTGTGGGTTGTTGTTTTATGTTCAATATTAATACCTAAGAATAGATTATAGTTCAAGGAATTATATATCATAATTAATAGCTCATTTACTAAATATACTTATAACGTTAATTTATCATATAATCTGACAATAATATAATTAATTAATTGATGAATTAACATCTATAGAAAAATAATTACTCAAAAAACAGTATTTGGAAATCGTAAAAAAACATGGAATGAAAACAAAATGGGTGATGATAAAACTTACGCATGCCTTGAATCAATTCTCCTAGGGTCGACACGTGGAATCAATTTCTAATATTTAGATATATTATCTTTTCAACTTTTTCCTTGGACGAGTCAATCATTCAACATTGTTACGTAACAATCCTGAGGATGAACATTAAGAGATAACTGTATTGTATTTGAAGCCTTAAGGATGTCCATCGGTAGTTTTACTGTCGCAAATGGCGACGCGTAAACGGGTATTTGCGACAGTAAAACTACCGATGGACGTCCTTACAGCTTATTTTTTTTTTTATTGATATTCAATTTCCTTGGAGTCTCTCTTCGTGAAAATATGTTTTCTATAACGTTTTAACAGGTAACCTTATTGTCAAATATGAGTAATGTCAAATTTGAGGAGCTTTCCGGAGTAAGATACAACATACAGTTTGTTAATATGAAAATATATTCCGTATGCTGTCTTAATTTCATCTTTTGCGGTGAGTAATGTTCTGCTATTTTTACCATCTGACGATATCATCACGACACTTCTGTTGCTATTTGAAATCCCGTAAACGATGCCGTGTTGATCAACAGCTATTCCAGCTACACCACTCATAACTGATTCGTTCTTGTATACCCAAAGTTTGTCTCCCTTGACACTGTAGCATTTGATTGTAGAACCATAATCAGTATAGTAAATGTTTTCTCCCGAAGTTGTTATGCAACTAAAAATGTTTTGTATGGTATCATCTGTCACTATAGTAATAACTTTATAGTTTGACAGTTGTATCGCTTGGACTCCTTTATCTATTTCACAGTATAATACCTGTCCTTATCTATACGTTATACCTCGACACCTGCCTTTATGTTCTAATTCGTAACCTCAACCGAACATAAAACATTTATCAATATAATACAAAACTCTCACATGGGAGTAGCCACTTGCAAAAGTCAAGTGCATTTTATTCAGGTAATAAGTACACGTAATTCATTTTATATCAATGAAAATTATGAAAATTGTCTGTCTCTAACTAGCACTGCAACATCAATATTTGCGACTCTCCTTGGACTATCAACCTGTAAATAAATAATTTTCATAATTATTTATTTGGAAAAAAGCATCTAGAGCACTTGACTGCAATGACTCGAATGACTTTAACTACTATCAAACCACCCGTGCATAACAATTTTCGCGCATACTTTATATATCCAATCAAACAGACCTTTCTATAAATAGCATAGACACATGTTCCTTATTAAACAAAACAAACTGTATCGATATATGTACAACTTTGATAAATATAAGTATTGATTGCATTCGTAATTTGTTTGTTCTCGGTGTCAACAATAAGTATTTCGTCAGTAAACGTTGTTACAGCTACTGTTTTGTCATCAATGCATGCCACATCAAACGGCTGATGAGGTGAAAGGGAAATTTCAGTGTCCAAAGTTCCATCACTTTGTATCATAACTAGTCTCTTATTAAAATGATAGTCCACAAGCACCACTCTTCCATCTTGAAAGACAGATGCCCCTGTTATACACATACTGGATTGTCCTGCTTGAACACTGAATTCTCCTATCAATGAAGCAGTAATATCATCAATCGATCTACTACGGGATGGAACAGCCGTAAAAAATTGGGCCTGTTTCTCATGACCGACGGCAATGACGATTGGCGATTTACTTTTTTCAATTTCTATTGTTCCAAAGCCATTAATTTTTGATAGTATGTCTATAATCTTATCGTCTATCTGTCATTTCAAACCCAATTGGCTAAATCCATCATCTATTAATATGTTTTGTAAGTATTTTATCTCCTCAGCGACGTCCTTTACTACCAATGAAAGCCTGCAAATCGGATCCATGTTGTTTGACGGACATAAAATTTGTCTTCAAATCTCAATCTCGTTCTTTTTTTTCGGATAGCTTTTTTAGAAGGATTTCAATTTTGAGTTGAAGTTGTGTTTCGGTTGTATTCAAGTTGTCTATTACATGTATTATGTTTTTTTCTAATTCATCTAAGCGGGAGTTTATTTTTTGTCTTGTGACTTTTATATCATTTAAGCTTTTTAAAAGCTGTTGCTTTAATTCAACCAGATTGTCTTCCCGGTCCTTTACTACCTTTTCAATGTTGTCCTGAATGTCGTTTAGTGACTTTTCCAAACTGTTAAATAAAGTGGAAGTTCTGGAAGACTTGATGGCTTCGTCAATAAGGAACATTCCGGTGCATTCTTTGTGGTTTTCAGATATACAAATACAGATGGGTGCACTCCTAACCTGTACAGCAAGTTAACTTGATAACCAGTCATTTGGACTGGTCAAAGTTAACCTGTGACCGAATATAGGACTGCTCTGACCAGTCCTAGGACCAAAATCTAGTTAACTTGAAAAGCGGACTTGGTCCTAGGACTGTTTTTATGTCTGCCAAAAAGTTAACTTGGAAACAGGTCCGCTATTGATATAAGTTAACTTCGAACCAGTCCTGTCATAAAGTTAACATAAGTTAACTTGGAAACCGGTCCTGCCACAAAGTTAACTTCTGCTTGGACAAATCCGATCAAAACCAGACCTGTTCCCAAGTTAACTTTTGACTGGTCTGCTCAACACTAAGTTAACTTGTAACCAGGACCGCTCTTCGTTGATTTAAAATAAAAAAAAATAATATCTAAGCATTCTTTGTTTCGTAGTATAAACATCGAAAATAAAGTAATTTGAAAATTAATACTTCCGTTTTATGAACAGGATTAAATACAAATAGTTTAAAATAAGTACGCACAGAACGTAACACCAATTTATCTGTGATCTGACAATCTATCTATTATAAAAACGATCTCGGTAACAATGATAACATGCACTCAATATATATATATTCCGAGATCAAATTCAATCATATAATGTATATTTTTGAAAAGAAGTATATTTGATGTTAGGTGTATACGTCCTTCATAGTTATACATCCTTGAACTATGCAGCCACAATCAGCAATAATTTAATTCATTTAAATACAAATTTTTGTACGCGTAAATTAAGGGTGCCAGCATGTCCTCTTTTTACTCAAAATACTGATACGTAACAATATTTCAGTAGTTTTGATGCCTCCAGTTGACTAGTACAACACAATTATTTGACCGCATCCACCAAAACTGACCATATGTGCACTTTAATTTGTAAATCTATATACCCGCATAGTTAATCAGCCATATTTTTTATGCCAGAATCAATGTATAATACAATCATGACAATGGACAGCAAAATTGCAATATAATAACAACAAATTTTTGTTCACATAAATTTAGGATACCAGCATGTCCTCATTTTATTCAAAATATTGATACGTAACAAAATTTCAGTAGTTTTGATACCTCCAGTTGACTTGTACAATTAAATTATTTGACCGCATCCACCAAAACTGACCATATATGCACTTTAATTTGTAAATCTATATACCCGGACAGTAAATCAGCCATATTTTTATGTCAGGATTCAATGTATAATACAATCATGACAATGGACAGCAATATTGCAATATAATAACAACAAATTTTTGTTCGCATAAATTTAGAATTATAGCATGTCCTCATTTTATTCAAAATATTGATACGTAACAAAATTTCAGTAGTTTTGATACCTCCAGCTAACTTGTACAACAAAATTATTTGACCACATCCACCAAAACTGACCATATGTTCACTTTAATTTGTAAATCTATATACCCGCATAGTAAATCAGCCATATTTTTATGTCAGGATTCAATGTATAATACAATCATGACAATGGACAGCAATATTGCAATATAATAACAAAAAAATTTTGTTCGCATAAATTTAGGATATCAGCATGTCCTCATTTTATTCAAAATATTGATACGTAACAAAATTTCAGTAGTTTTGATACCTCCAGCTGACTTGTACAACAAAATTATTTGACCGCATCCACCAAAACTGACCATATGTGCACTTTAAATTGAAAATCTATATACCCGCATAGTAAATCAGCCATATTTTTTATATCAGGATTTAATGTATAGCACAATCATGACAATGGACAGCAATATTGCAATATAATAACAAAAAATTTGGGTTCGCATAAATTTAGGATACCAGCATGTCCTCATTTTATTCAAAATATTGATACGTAACAAAATTTCAGTAGTTTTGATACCTCCAGCTGACTTGTACAACAAAATTATTTGACCGCATCCACCAAAACTGACCATATGTTCACTTTAATTTGTAAATCTATATACCCGCATAGTAAATCAGTCATTTTTTTATGTCAGGATTTAATGTATAATACAATCATGACAATGGACAGCAATATTGCAATATAATAACAAAAAATTTGGGTTCGCATAAATTTAGGATACCAGCATGTCCTCATTTTATTCAAAATATTGATACGTAACAAAATTTCAGTAGTTTTGATACCTCCAGCTGACTTGTACAACAAAATTATTTGACCGCATCCACCATAACTGACCATATTTGCACTTTAATTTGAAAATCTATATACCCGGACAGTAAATCAGTCATTTTTTTATGTCAGGATTTAATGTATAATACAATCATGACAATGGACAGCAATAACAACAAATTTTTGTTCACATAAATTTAGGATACCAGCATATCTCATTTTATTCAAAATATTGATACGTAACAAAATTTCAGTAGTTTTGATACCTCCAGTTGACTTGTACAATAAAATTATTTGACCGCATCCACCAAAACTGACCATATATGCACTTTAATTTGTAAATCTATATACCCACATAGTAAATCAGCCATATTTTTATGTCAGGATTCAATGTATAATACAATCATGACAATGGACAGCAATATTGCAATATAATAACAACAAATTTTTGTTCCCATCAATTTAGAATTATAGCATGTCCTCATTTTATTCAAAATATTGATACGTAACAAAATTTCAGTAGTTTTGATACCTCCAGCTAACTTGTACAACAAAATTATTTGACCGCATCCACCAAAACTGACCATATGTTCACTTTAATTTGTAAATCTATATACCCGCATAGTAAATCAGCCATATTTTTATGTCAGGATTCAATGTATAATACAATCATGATAATGGACAGCAATATTGCAATATAATAACAAAAAATTTTTGTTCGCATAAATTTAGGATATCAGCATGTCCTCATTTTATTCAAAATATTGATACGTAACAAAATTTCAGTAGTTTTGATACCTCCAGCTGACTTGTACAACAAAATTATTTGACCGCATCCACCAAAACTGACCATATGTGCACTTTAAATTGAAAATCTATATACCCGCATAGTAAATCAGCCATATTTTTTATATCAGGATTTAATGTATAACACAATCATGACAATGGACAGCAATATTGCAATATATAATAACAAAAAAATTGGGTATGCATAAATTAAGGATACCAGCATGTCCTCATTTTATTCAAAATATTGATACGTAACAAAATTTCAGTAGTTTTGATACCTCCAGCTGACTTGTACAACAAAATTATTTGACCGCATCGACCAAAACTGACCATATTTGCACTTTAATTTGAAAATCTATATACCCGGACAGTAAATCAGTCATTTTTTTTATGTCAGGATTTAATGTATAATACAATCATGACAATGGACAGCAATAACAACAAATTTTTGTTCACATAAATTTAGGATACCAGCATATCCTCATTTTATTCAAAATATTGATACGTAACCAAATTTCAGTAGTTTTGATACCTCCAGCTGATTTGTACAACAAAATTATTTGACCGCATCCACCAAAACTGACCATATGTGCACCACGATTTCCCGAGAACTACGAGAACAACATAATATCCCGAAAACAAGATTATATATCCCGAGAACAAAATTATTGATTGTGTTTTAGGTGTTTTTATTGTGTTGTTACTACTTTTTACAATAATAAAGAATACTAATAAGAGATAATACTCGTTTTTATTCAATAAAAATGCAATTTCAGGTCAAAAATTCGATTTCTATGTCTTGTATACAAAATCCTTGTTGAACACAATATGGCGGACATTCGGTAGACAACTTAAGAAAATCAAAGTATCAGAAGATCTTAGAAGAACTGACAGAAAAGAAAAGTATCAAATGTACTGAAAGAATATATTTTATTAAAAAAAAATGTTAAACATTCATATAAAAACTGATTGTTGTTAATTAATTATATGTATCTATTGTTAATAAATTTTATTTATATCGTTATTGTTATTGTTAATAAAATGAAATAAATTATGATTCGTCAAAGTTTTTACTAAAATATCATGTTTTCAAAATCTTAGTAATTGTATTGTTTTCTTATGATATAATTAAATGCTGTAATTACTGTACAATTTTCTCCAAATATCTCCTTTTAAGCTAAAGCTTGGTGTTGTTTCTTTTTCTGAAGATTGCGTGTACTTTTATTAACTATGAACGCCATAAACCTTAATCATTGTATGCTGTTACACTTATTTAAGCAAAAAAACACATATAACACCATAAAAAATCTTGTTCTCGGGATATATAATCTTGTTTTCGGGATATTATGTTGTTCTCGTAGTTCTCGGGAAATCGTGGTACCGCACAGGTCTGGTCAAAAGCAGACCTGTCCTCAGGTCTGGTCAGGAGCAGACCTGTCCACAGGTCTGGTCTGAGGCAGACCTGTCCTCAGGACTGGTAAAAAGCAGACTTGTCCACAGGTCTGGTCTGGGGCAGACCTGTCCTCAGGACTGATCAAAAGCAGACTTGTCCACAGGTCTGGTCTGGAGCAGACTTATCGATAGGTCTGCAGCAGTCCTAAAAAAGCAGACCGTAGGTCTGGTCCACCAACGACGAAGTTAACTTGCTTGACTGCTTAAAAATTCTCAAGTTAACTTAGAAAGCAGTCAACAAGTTAACTCTAAGTTAACTTTTGTCAAGGTTAGGACCGCACCCATCTGTAAGACAACAAAGTTGATCATGACGTGGGCAAAACATTAAAAATTTTCTATAATGCTCTCGACAACTCTGTTCAATTTCACATATCTCGGCCGGAAGTTTCTTGTAATCGTCCATTGAAATAAGCCCATGCTGTCTGGAAGCCTTTGATACGATATGGTAATTTTTACATGTCGAGCACAGACCTTCGTCACATTCAGGACACCAGTAGTTGGCAACGTTTGAAACCTGTTGAGCATCACAAATTCCACAGAGTATCACATTTGAGACAGCCATCTAAAAAATAAGTGATTATGTTAAACAAATATCGAAATATATAATCATTATAATGGTGGTAATGACTCTTTATGTCTAATTCATTGTGTTAAAAATAAGTGAAAGTTTTAAAACGGTGGTTTTCAAAGTAATTTAGAAGGTATTCCCGGAAAAAACCTTGTAGGTCCCCCAAATCAAACATATTGGTGGTCCTGATGTCCAACATATTGTTTATGGTGCTTTGAACTATTTAGGCCGTCTGATATTAAGTTTAGTTTCGAATGTTGACTGAAATTTGATATGAAACTGTTCAATTTTTTTTAATGTGCCTAATCCTATTTACATTTTTAAGAAAACTGCTAGCAAACATCTTCCGCAAAGAAAGGGCCATCAAATCGTCGCAAAAGTCTTTTTTTTTGTAGTCGTTGTGATCATAGAGACCACCAGCTAACACAGATTGCAAGAATTCAGAAGGTGGATCAATTTTCCATGACATTGCGATTCGTTTTAAGAAAAATATATATTCGCATAGTCGCATATCTTAATCAATAAATTGATATGAGATTCTATAAATTCTACAACTTCCAAAAAAAATCTAGTCAAATTTCACAAACAACCAACGCTTATTTCTATTATATATTTAATATTCACACGAAACACGAAGATCAAGCGTCTGCAAATGTCACATTGCATTGTGAAAAATGTCCACAGATCATTTTGATATCAGTCCACAAAGTAAAATATCAAACAATTAGTTGAATCTTCAATATCGATTTTAACACAAAATACACCAAACAAAAATGCGTGATCTTAATGGACATACATGACAAACACTTCTGATTTAATTAACAAACTAACATTAATTTTATTGATGTTTTTTGGGTTGGGAAGTCACACCAGCTATTATGTGTGTGCAGACCAAACATAAGAAGGAAATGATCATAATTGAACAAGCTAAGCGTAACTGGTTTCCGGATTATTTATTTTTTTAAATTATTTTCTATAGAACTACAATTCAATGCAATGACTGCACTCCGTGTTACAAATGCATTTAATTGTCCAAGGGTGAACATTATCGATTATTTATTGATATCACTAAAGAGTCCTGAACGATTGAATAATAAAATTGAAAATGGAAATGGGTCCAATAAGTATCTAATTATGTACATTTTATACTCATTTCTTCCCCTTTTTTTAAAAAAACTTCTTGTTAACCGATGTCAAATATGTTATACAAAAAGAAGGGGTGACACAAGATATATCACATTTGGTTGCAAATTTATAGACGGCTTACTTTTTTTTGATGTGATTTTAAAGTTTGAATTAAAATCAGTGTAATGGTTTGAAAGGGGAAAGTTCAACAATATAACTGGGTTTTACTCTTTACTCCATAGTATTATGATAATGTTGTCAATGTATACACAAGGTGCAGTGTAGTAAAAACATGAAACATAGCAAACAAATTTACTACTCTACATTAGAAAAATCAATGCAATACTAATAAATACATACAGTTCAGAATATATGTGCTAGAAAAGTTTTAAAACGTACATAAATATATAAATCACATTTACGATTGGACAAACAAACAGGAAGTAAAAATTCCGAAGTTCAATTTTTAAACGATATAGATAGAAATTGTCAAATGTCGGGTAAAATCTCATGTCACGTGTGATTTCAATTCGTCTGCAATATTCCTATGATTTCTATACTTAATAATGAAGAAAAGAGAGGGAACGAGTGATTAAGTATTCTTTGAAGTTCCCAAAATTTTTACAGAAATTAAACACCAACTTCTAATTAAATCTCAGTTTTAATTTTTTGTGTTTTGGACTGTTTTTCTTCAACTATTAAGCAATAGGTCAACTATATTTGTTGTATGTAAGGATTATAAGCTGTACATGTCTATCTGGCAAAGTCCATTTGACCTTGAACTCATCTTCATGGCTCATTAGTCAATGTTTAGTTTTCTTGATTAATAGGCGAGCGCCGATTTGAGAAAAAGCCTCTCGTTAAGGTTTTTAATGCACCTATCGAACACACAGCTAATTTTGGTATCAATCGAAAGAAAAACTTCTAGAGCATACGATTTGGGTGTTCGTCAAAGTTCCCTATGGTCACGTTTCTTGTAAATATTTGGATTATACGGTGACATTTAATATTGCATATATCGGCATTGTTGAAAATATATTATTCGTTTTTATCTTAGATAGCTTTGAATACATTCTAAAAAGACATGGAATAAAAAAAAAGAAGATTTTATGAAAAATTAGTTGATTCTGAGGCATCTGTAAGACCAACCCTAAAATGTAAAAAAAAAAAAAACATATTTTTTTAGATTGTCAGTGTCAATGACTTATTAAAACTCTTATATGTTGTTTTTTTTATAAATTCCATATACCCTGAAAAGATTGCGACACACATCGAAGCTCAGTGATGGATAATAAATGTTTGACGACTTTTCTAAAATCTGCATTATTAAACGGTATTCCGGATCTGTATCGTGTTTATCCCAGACGCTAAAAATTTATATAAATCTTGTATCAAATATGCATAGGTAACACTTGAGTTTCCAAAACACAAGTCGTGTTTTAACATATTACTCGATAAATATTCGTACATGTGTTACCAAAAGACCACTTTAACCATTATTAACGATATTGGCATGTGATATGTAAGCAGCAGACTGCATTTTGTAGAATAATATATTCTTGAATATTATCATAATTACTCATCATTGATGATTGTCCAAGTCCTGTGAAATGTGCGCAACTTCCAATGGAGCGCGGTCGCATGTCCATAAATTAGCAACGCTGTATAATATGTCAAAATATCACACACGAGACTCTCAGTATGCCAACTAATAGAGGTTTCACAACCTTAACGAATGCTGTGAGCTGAAGGCAAAGACACGATGATGTGTTAAGGTTGTTTTTGAGTGAGGTTGATACATTAGGGCCATTGTTGGTTTAACAAAGAAGAAAGCTTCATTGATAAGATGGAATCTTACAAGGCATGTGCTTAGTCAGATAACATCGGCAATGAGAGCACGTGCCTGTCTTGTCCAGCTTGGTGACCAATGTCACGATGAAGCAAAACCAGCTGCATTGAAAAGAGATAGAAAATATGTAGACGATCTAACTGTTTATATAACAGAAAATATGGCAAATCCATTTCACGTTGATAACCACCCCCGTCAGCATATGAACATTTCAAACGGTCTCCATGCAAATCAAGACATTGAAGATTCATGTTAAAATCAGTTGATACTTGAAAAAACAAAAATGAAGATATTTGTTGAGTCATCACTATTAACAGACAAAGATCAGGACTGAAGACATTTGAAGATATGGCCCCCAAAGTACAACTTAAATGCAAATCTGGGCAAGTTGTAAAAGGTTATTTGAATCCCGAGCTTGTGTTTACCCGTGCACTATCTCTAACTAAATGTAGAGATGACGTATCTGTGGAAACTGTTTCGTCCTATCTAATTTGTCCCATTTCCACTGCATTATTTTATGACGATGGAATTATGAGAAAGACAAATATCTCTGATCTTCCCATGAATTTGAAAATTTAGAAGGATCAGTCCCTAACATTCCTCCAATCGACCGCAGTGCTACCGTCCCAATAAGAAATGGCATGAGTTCAGCCATTTGATGTTAAAAGGATGTTCACATTTGGAGACTTGGCCAAATGTTACATTATTAAGGCACTCATTTTTAGCCATGGCGTTGTCAGTTTATTTTCGATTTATGAGTTTGACTGTCCCTTTGGTATCTTACGTCCATCTTTGACAATCATGCTTCCGATTCACAGACAAGGTTGTTGGAGTCTTCGATCGCTATGACACTGAACATTCCATAAAATCAGCAGAGCGACATAGACTATCGGCAACAACAACTACGAAAAAGTTTCATATCGCTGAAGGCTGGAGAAAATGTCTATCAAGCAACAAAAACAAGCAAGCTCTGATAACTTTCCTTGAAGATTATCTGAGCAGCAATTTGTCTGATATGTTCCAGGAGGAAAATAAATGTTTAGTTCCAATCCAGAAATAGAGCGAAAACTCTCAATGAGAGCATGCAATCGATCTTCAGATCTATCCTGTTCGTACGAAGAAGCAGACACAAGAATCTTGCTTTATGTTATACACTCTGATAAAATCTTTTAGCAGTTGAATATAAGGCGACGAATCATAGTCAAGTGTTCCGATACAGATGTTCTTGTGCTCTGTGTTCATTATTTCAAAATTCTTGTGTCGACTGACGGAGTCAACAAATATCTTAGGGACTGTAGAAGGTACATACCAATCCATGAGTTAAGTAAATCTTTTTCACCTTTACTAGCTAACATTCTCCTTGTAGTTAATGCTTGAACTGGTTGTGATACCACTTCTGCTATAATTGGGTTTGGCAAAAAGACTGTTTTCAAGTGGATAAGAAAATCTCCGAGTAAGTTTACAAATCTCCAAAAACTTTGACAAGATTGCTTTTTCAACATCGTTGTCAGCAGCCAGAGAGCTAATTTCAAGCTTGTATGACCCAAAAGACAAATTCGCTTCATCACATGTTGACTTAAACAAGTTACGTGTTAAACTTGTAACATGCAAAGACTCAAGTGAACCTGCATTCAAAGAACATATTTTGAGGTTATTTCAACAAACGAAAATTTGGATGTCCTCACATCTCGATCATCTAAATCCTTTGTCTCCTTATGAATACGGATGGAAAAATAGTTCATATGGCCCAGATCCAGTCAACTTTTTAGGCATGATGACGTCCGATTTCCTGCAAGTTTTAATATGATCTTGCAAGAGGGAATAAAAATGTAACAAGAAATGTATTTGCCGTGAGCAGCAAATGTTTTGAACTGAGCTTTGTCCATGTAAGGGCAGTGATACTTGCCAAAATATTTATTCTAAAGAGGACATCAACCTCTAAAGAAGATCAAATAAATAACGATGATGAAGATGAAAAACGATACCATTGACTGATAGCGAAAGAGCATTTGAGCAAAGGGGCAACATAACGTTTAAGTTGCCTCACTGTTATTCAATGTAAATATGTATATCATTATTAATTTTGTGTTTTGTAATAACTCTACCAAATGGTTGTGTACTTAAGTTCCGTATGCGATGATAGTCACTGTGGTAGTTAAGAAAAAAAACACCAAAAGAAACAACACCTTGCTAGTGATCTAAATAAAACAAAAAACAGCAAAAAAACAACATCTTGCTAGTGATCTTCGACCTTGACGTGGTTGGCAAGCTTAAGACAATTAAATCACATTGTATTTATAACTGTCGAACTAACAGGAGACCAAAATAACATATATTTTTAACTGTGCTATAAACATGGTAAATATGCGCTTTAAAGCAGTTTTACGATATGTTATAATATAGTTTTATCAATGTTTTGTCGGTATAAAAAACAAGCTAGGCGAGACATTGGAACTTAAAAAACTAGTTATATATGTTACTAATATAAAACCAATATAATTTGTGTGTGTTTAAATACAAAATTAAATATTACCGAGCGTTTTGCGTAAATATCCGTAAAAAATTTGATTTTCACAAAAATACCAGATTTTTTTCATTTTAAACACTTTTTAAAAAAAAAATATTTCAGAAACAAAAATAAAATGGACTATAGTTTGTCAAATGATATATTTGATATTATATTGCAGATGAATTTGTTCTTAAACTGCACTTTTCGAACAATGCAGTCAAATTATGACTTATAATTTTTTTCCCTTTTTTGTCGTTTTTTGAAAAATGTGACCATTTCCCAATTTGACGACCAGGCAATTCTGAATGTACGATAAAAGACCTTTCAAATGATATATCATATAGCCGTGTGTTAGGTAGGTGCATTAAAAACCTCCGAATCCTTGTTTTGGCGCTCGCCTATAAGTCTGTTTCTGAGAAACTATAAGCTATAGGTCAACTACATTTAGAGTGCTGAATGATTATAAGGTGTACATCTATTTCTTGTCTGGTTTTTGTGAACTTGACCTTACTTTATTGGATTATTTTAAGTTAAACTTTATGTGATAGTTGTAGTTAAGCTTTATATTAAGGACTATCAACATAATATCAATGCTTAAAAAAGAAGGCGAGACATTTCAGCGTGTGCACTCTTGTTACTTATGGTGTACTGTTACATTACTGTCCCAGGTCAGGGGATTGAGTCGGTGAACATAAATGTGACAGCTTGTGCCTCTTTAGTGTAGGTAAACATTAACAATGAAAGGGTGAAATGTTTGACTTATTACATATTTTTTAGTTTTAAACCATCCATGATAAATGCTATACGGGTAAATTGAGGCCCTTCGAATTTTTAAGTTCCTTTATTTAGACAAATAAAATTGAGAATGGAAATGGGGAATGTGTCAAAGAGACTACAACCCGACCAAATAAAAAAACAACAGCAGAAGGTCACCAACAGGTCTTCAATGTAGCAAGAAATTGCCGCACCCGGAGGCGTTCCTCAGCTGGCCCCTAAACAAATATATACTAGTCCAGTGATAATGAACGCCATACTTATTTCCAAATTGTACACAAGAAACTAAAATTAAAATAATACAAGACTATTAAAGGCCAGAGGCTCCTGACTTGGGACAGGCGCAAAAATTCGGCGGGGTTAAACATGTGTGTGGGATCTCAACCCTCCCTCTATACCTCTAACCAATGTAGAAAAGTGAACGCATAACAATACGCATATTTACATTCAGTTCAAGAGAAGTCCGAGTCTGATGTCAGAAGATCTAACCAAAGAAAATAAACAAAATGACAATAATACATATATAACAACAGACTACTAGCAGTTAACTGACATGCCAGCTCCAGACTTCAATTAAACTGACTGAAAGATTATGATTTCATAATATGAACATCAGGCACAATCCTTCCCGTTAGGGGTTTAGTATCATACCATCATAAAATATATGAGAAGAACATAATCTGTATCATGCCAACAACTGTTTTTAGAATAAATGTGTTTAGAAAAGTTTGTTTAACACCGAAAACATTATGTAGACCAGAAATGTTTTATTGCTTTTAAACTGCTATAATCAGCTTTGAACATATATATTGTATAACCATGTTAAACACAGAAACAAATACCTAAATTTCAACAAAAAAATATATATTAAATATTCCCGCTTTTTAATATGTTTATACTTCAGTTTTTTTATTGTTAAGAAAACCTTAAGTATTTTAATAGATCAGTATTATCCACTTTAGCCAGGAGTATTGTTCTGGATGTTATTTTCTTGGATGCACAATTGACCGTTCCACACGTTAATCTGATATATCAATTAATAATATAGGGATTTACTTTTAATGTTCTCGTAAACCACATACACATTTTTTTTTTCATGAAGCTGAAAACTGTCACTTTCTAAAGATAAACTTGGATATTCATCATGCCATGTCAAATTTGAGGAGGCCCCCATTGTAGGACACAACATGCAGTTTGTTAATATGTAAATAAATTCCGTATGAATCATGAATTCTACAATTTGGAGTTGGTAATATTCTGCTGTTTTCACCATCTGCCGATATCAACACGACACATTTGTTTTTATGCGAAAACACGTACACGATGCCATGTTGATCAACAGCTATTCCCGTGGCATAGGTCAGAATTGAATTATGTATTCCCATTGTTTGTCTCCCTTTACACTGTAGCATTTGACTGAAGAATCACAATCAATATAGTAAATGTTCTCTCCCGAGGTTGCTATGTAACTAAAATCGTTTTTTATGGTGCAATCTTGCACAAGTGTACATATTTTAAAGTTTGACAGTTGTATCCCTAGGATCCCTTTCCCTTTTTCACAGTATAATAGCTGTCCTTGTCTGTATGTAATACCTCGACTAGCGCCTGTCTGGATTGTTTTTGTAACTTGTTTTGTCTTTGTGTCTATAATTAGTATTTTATTTTGATAATGAGCTGTAACAGCTACTGTTTCGTCATCAATACATGTCACATCAGATGGGTTTAGAGGATAAAGAGGTATTTCAGTATCTAGAGTTCCATCTTTTTGTACGATAACTACTCTCATATTACTAAGGTCCGCATATATCATCCTTTCATCCGGAAAGACAGTAAACCCTGTTATAAATGAACTGGATTGTCCTCCAGGAACCTTGACAAATCCTACCAATCGTGCAGAAATGTCATCAATAGATTTACTACGTAATGGAACAGCCTTGAAAATCTGAGTCTGCTTTTGATGACCGACGCCAATGACGACTGTCGATTGATTTTTTTCAATTTTTATTGATCCGAATGCAGTCATTTTGGATAACATTTCTGTAATCTTATCGTCTATCTGGCATTTCAAATCGAATTGGAAAAACCCATCATCTTCCGATATAATTTGTAAGTATTTTACCTCATCAGTGACGTCCTTTTCAAACATTTTACTGCCAATGAAAGCCTGCAGATCGGATCCATGTTGTTTGACGGACATAAGGTTTGTCTTCAAGAGCTCAATTGTTTTTATTTTTGTGGATAACTTATTAAGGAGGGTTTCAATTTTAAGTTTTAGTTGTCTTTCAGTTGAATTCAAATCGTCTTTTAGGGTTTTCTCTATTTCATCTAAGCGGGAATTTAATTTTTGTCTTGTTACTTTTATATCATCTAATCCTTTAAGATGCTGTTGTTTTATTTCATCGATATTTGCTTTCCGGTCCTTTACTACCTTCTCAATGTTATCCTGAATATCTTTTAGAGACTTCTCCAAGCTGTCAAACAAGGTTGAAGATCTTGATGACTTGATGACATCGTCAACTAAGAACATTCCCGTGCATTCTTTGTGGTTTTCAGAAACGCACATTATACAGCAAAGTTGGTCATGACGGGGACAAAACATTTGGAATTTCTTGTCGTGTTCTCTACAATTCTGTTCGATTTTACAAATCTCAGCCGGAAGTTGCTTGTAGTCGTCGATAAGAATAATTCCATGTTTCCTCGAGGCTTTTGAAATGCCATGATAATTTGTACATGTCGAGCACAGACCTTCGTCACATTCAGGACACCAGTAATCAGCAACGTGTGATGTATGCTGAGCATCACAGATACCACACAGTATAACATCTACATTTGAGACAGCCATCTAAAATGCAGGTGATACAATCTGTAAACAAGATAAAAGAAATTTCACATGAATTAATTGATGCAACCGTCTGTTTTTTTAACAATTGAATTTTCAAATCAATGGTTAATAATATCGTTTGTCTAGATCTTTATATTTGGGGACAGATTGTTCTACATTAATTTCAGTATTGTTTTCATACAAGATAGAGGTTAAGCTAGCTTTATAACAAGGGTTCATCCATCGTTATCTTAAGAAAATACATTTCTGTACCAGGTACACAACATGAAAGATTTTTTACAGTCGTTCCATTGGTTTGTTGATTGATTTTGTTTGTTTTATGAACTTTCTCCCTTAAAGTCAAGAAGACTCCCTTAACGTTAAAAATGTGTATACAAACTTTATCTCATAAACATGTTTAAACCCGCCGCATTGTAACGCCTGTCCCAAGTCAGGAAAAGTAAAAACACAAAAATACTAAACTCCGAGGAAAATTCAAAAAGGAAAATCAAAAATCAAAAGGCAAAATCGAAAGTCCAAACACATCAAACAAATGGATAGCAACTGTCATATTCCTGACTTGGTACAGGCATTTTCTAATGTAGAAAATGGTGGATTGAACCTGGTTTTATAGCTAGCTAAACCTCTCACTTTTATGACAGTCGCATGAGCCTCTGGCTTTTGTCTTGTATTATTTTAAATTTTAGTTTCTTGTGTACAATTTGGAGTTAAATATGACGTTCATTATCACTGAACTAGTATATATATTTGTTTAGGGGCCAGATGAAGGACGCCTCAGGGTGCGTGAATTTCTTGCTACATTGAAGACCTGTTGGTGACCTTCTGCTGCTGTCTCTCTTTGGTCAGGTTGTTGTCTCTTTGACACATTCCCGATTTCCATTCTCAATTTTATTGATCGTTTCCTTGATTATAGTAATAAATTTGAGAATAAAAACGGAGAATGTTCGTCTGTTTGTCTTTTTATTTTAAGCCATGGCGTTGTCAGTTTATTTTCAATTTATGAGTTTGACTCTAAGTCTCCCTCTGGTATCTTTCGTCCCTCCTTTACAAGTAACTAAGTGTTAACATTTTGCTATCAATGCATTGAACTGAGTAATTAATTTGACCTTCTTGATGTTTGTTACAAGCGCCACTGCTCAATAGTTTGTTATCAAAATAGCGTTTGGCGTACTATTACTGGTATATAACTAAGATTTATTATATCATTCCCAACAGTATAACATTATAATAATATTAGTTAGTAAACGTATAATAACGATACAACAAATTAAAGTGCTCAGCTTTAAACACAAGAAAACAAACAGTTAAACATCCGATGTAAATACTACATTGGGTAAAAGCATTTGTAGAATAGGAAAAAGAAATAAATCATAACAAGCGTTACAAACAAAACTAGAGGCTCTAAAGAGCCTGTGTCGCTCACCTTGGTCTATGTGCATATTAAACAAAGGACACAAATGGATTCATGACAAAATTGTATTTTGGTGATGGTGATGTGTTTGAAGTTCTTACTTTACTGAACGATTTTGCTTCTTACAATTATATCTATCATGAACTTTGCCCATTAGTAACAGAGAACTATATTTGGTAAAAATTTACATAAATTTACCAAATTAATGAAAATTGTTAAAAATTGACTATAAAGGGCAATAACTCCTTAAGGGGTCAATTGACCATTTAGGTCATGTTGACTTATTTGTAGATCTTACTTTGCTGAACATTATTGCTGTTTACAGTTTATCGCTATCTATAATAGTATTCAAGATAACCAAAAACGGCAAAATTCCTTTAAAAATTACCAATTGGAGGGCAGCAACCCAACAACCAGTTGTCCAATTCATCTGAAAAATTCAGGGCAGATAGATATTGATTTGATTAACAATTAAACTTGTTGTCAGATTTGCTCTAGATGCTTTGGTTTCATAGTTATAAGCAAAAAACTGCATTTTACCCCTATGTTCTATTTTTAGCCGAGGCGGCCATCTTGGTTGAATGGCCAGGTCATCGGACACATTTTTCAAACTAGATACCCCAAAGATGATTGTGGCCTAGTAGTTTCAGTGGAGATTTTGTAAAAGATTACTTAGATTTATGAAAAATGGTTAAAGATTGACTATAAAGGGCAATAACTCCTAAAGGGGTCAACTGACCATTTTGGTCATGTTGACTTATTTGTAGATCTTACTTTGCTGAACATTATTGCTGTTACAATTTATCTCTATCTATAATAATATTCAAGATAATAACCAAAAACAGCAAAATTTCCTCAAAATTACCAATTCAGGGGCAGCAACCCAACAACCGATTGACCGATTCATCTGAAAATTTCAGGGCAGATAGTTCTTGACCTGATAAACATTTTTATCCCATGTCAGATTTCCTCAAAATGCTTTGGTTTTTGAGTTATAAGCCAAAAACTGCATTTTACCCCTATGTTCTATTTTTAGCGGTGGCGGCCATCTTGGTTGGTTGACCAGGTCACGCCACACATTTTTTAAACTAGATACCCCAAAGATGATTGTGGCCAAGTTTGGATTAATTTGGCCAAGTAGTTTCAGAGGAGAAGATTTTTGTAAAAGATTACTTTAATTTACGAAAAATGGTTAAAAATTGACTATAAAGGGCAATAACTCCTAAACGGGTCAACTGACCATTTTGGTCATGTTGACTTATTTGTAGATCTTACTTTGCTGAACATTATTGCTGTTTACAGTTTATCTCTATCTATAATAATATTCAAGATAATAACCAAAAACAGCAAAATTTCCTCAAAATTACCAATTCAGGGGCAGCAACCCAACAACCGATTGACCGATTCATCTGAAAATTTTAGGGCAGATAGATCTTGACCTGATAAACATTTTTATCCCTGTCAGATTTCCTCAAAAGGCTTTGGTTTTTGAGTTATAAGCCAAAAACTGCATTTTACCCCTTTGTTCTATTTTTAGCCGTGGCGGCCATCTTGGTTGGTTGACCAGGTCACGCCACACATTTTTTAAACTAGATACCCCAAAGATGATTGTGGCCAAGTTTGGATCAATTTGGCCAAGTAGTTTCAGAGAAGAAGATTTTTGTAAAAGATTACTTTAATTAACGAAAAATGGTTAAAAATTGACTATAAAGGGCAATAACTCCTAAACGGGTCAACTGACCATTTTGGTCATGTTGACTTATTTGTAGATCTTACTTTGCTGAACATTATTGCTGTGTACAGTTTATCTCTAACTATAATAATATTCAAGATAATAACCAAAAACAGCAAAATTTCTTCAAAATTACCAATTCAGGGGCAGCAACCCAACAACCGATTGACCGATTCATCTGAAAATTTCAGGGCAGATAGATCTTGACCTGATAAACATTTTTACCCCATTAAGATTTGCTCTAAATGCTTTGGTTTTTGAGTTATAAGCCAAAAACTGCATTTTACCCCTATGTTCTATTTTAAGCCGTGGCGGCCATCTTGGTTGGTTGACCGGGTCACGCCACACATTTTTTAAACTAGATACCCCAATGATGATTGTGGCCAAGTTTGGTTTGATTTGGCCCAGTAGTTTCAGAGGAGAAGATTTTTGTAAAAGTTAACGACGACGGACGACGACGACGGACGACGACGGACGACGGACGCCAAGTGATGAGAAAAGCTCACTTGGCCCTTCGGGCCAGGTGAGCTAAAAATATATAGGTACAACATTACCTTTCAGTTTGTAGTGACAGGCATTTATAAGTCTAAGTATTAATAATCACCTGATATCAATAAAATGTTATCAATATATGATAATATGAATGATGAGGAGTAATACATGTTGCATAAATGATTGAATAAATATTTACACACACGAGATACAAAATTTGTTCAAAAGGATTTGTAATTTAAATTAATGAAAAATAAACAATACAACAGATCAGGATGGTTTACAGATAAAAAAAAATATTGCTTCACTAATGTTTGATTGATACGATGCTTTTTGTCCGCAATTTGCTTTTGGTCCGCTTTTGCTTTTTGTCCGTTAATTTTGCTTTTTGTCCGACACTTTTGCTTTTTGTCCGTTGCTTTTTGTCCGTTTTGCTTTTTGTCCGACACTTTTGCTCTTTGTCCGTTGCTTTTTGTCCGTTTTGTCTTTTGTCCGATAATTTGGCTTTTTGTCCGACATTTTTGCTTTTTGTTCGTTGCTTTTTGTCCGTTTTGCTTTTTGTCCGCTGATTTTGCTTTATGTCCGGTATTAAATGTGTATATTTTTAAGGTTTCATTTTGAACTTTGAAAAATCATCATTAGGGCATCTTATTTAAAAAAAAATCTGATTACCTCGCCTACCAACCAAGATGGCTAAAATGACTGAAATAGAACACACGGGATAAAATTTCTATTATTTTGAAAACCATTAAAAAGAGAGAAAATCTGCCAACAGCAGGATGTTGAGCTCTACCAATTGTCAAAACTATCAGATGACTCCAAACATTGGTTTCCATTCTCTAACTACAGTTCGCCCAAACCCAATGTTATGAAACTTGAACAAAATGCTTATTACCACATAACCCAGATCAAGCTTGAGTTTAAGATTGCGTCATTTTTACTGTTCTAGAGTTATGCCCCTTTGAAAATGGAAAAACTGCTGATTTTTTTTTATATCCGTTCTTTAACTGTAATGTGCTTTAAAAAATGGTATGAAGCTTATATGTGAGTATACCACAAAACACAGGTCAAGTATGAATTTTGGTAGCCTCATTTTTCCTGATATGCCCAATATAAATGGGGAAAAAAGTGACTTTATCGTTTGTGTTTTCTATCTTTATAAAAAAAAAAAGAAGATCAGGTATGATTGCCAAAAGACAACTCTCCACATGAGACTAAATGACACAAAAATTAACAAATATAGGTCACCGTCCGGCCTTCACAATGAGCAAAGCCAATTTGAATTTTAACAACTTTCTCAAACTACACTGGATTTCTACCAAACTTACACAGAAGCTTGTTTATGATCATAAGATAGTATCCAGAAGTAAATTTTGTAAAAAAATAAATCCATTTTTTCCATATTTTACTTTTAAATGGAGTTCAATTTTCTGCCATAAAACATCACATTCACTCTGTGGTTAAAGTTTTTAAAATTCTAATAACTTTCTTATACTATTTTTAGTTTGTACCAAACTTGGACAGAAGCTTGTCTATGATCAAAAGCTAGTGTCAAGAAGGAAATGTTGTTAAAACTTTGTACTTGTATATCTGTATTTTACTAATAAATGGACTGAGTTTTTCTTCCAATTAATATTGCAGTTACAGCTTTTAAAACATTTAGTACAGTCATACACTATCCTGTATATTTACCAAACTTGGTCAGAAGCTTCTTACAATTAAAAGATAGTATCAAAAGGTAATTTTCATTGATTTTTTTCCCTCATTTTTAGCTCACCTGGCCCACAGGGCCAAGTAAGCTTTTCCCATCACTTGGCGTCCGTCGTCCGTCGTCGTTAACTTTTACAAAAATCTTCTCCTCTGAAACTACTGGGCCAAATTAAACCAAACTTGACCACAATCATCACTGGGATATCTAGTTGAAAAAACATTGTCCGGTGACCCGGCCAACCAACCAAGATGGCCACCACGGCTACAAATAGAACAGAGGGGTAAAATGTAGATTTTGGCTTATATCTCTGAAACCCAAGCATTTAGAGCAAATCTGGCAGGATTAAAATTGTTTATCAGATCAAGATCTATCTTCCCTGAAATTTTCAGATCAATCGGATAATCGGTTGTTGGGTTGCTACCCCTGAATTGGTAATTTTAAGGAAATTTTGATGCTGTTGGTTATTATCTTGCATATTATTATAGATATAGATAAACTGTAAACAGCAGTAAAGTAAGATCTACAAATAAGTCAACATGACCAAAATGGTCAGTTTACCCCTTAAGGAGTAATTTCCCTTTATAGTATTTTTTTACCATTTTTCGTAAGTTTGCTGGTGGACGTTTCGTCCCCGAGGGTATCACCAGCCCAGTAGTCAGCACTTCGGTGTTGACATGAATATCAATTATATGGTCATTTTTATAAATTTTCTGTTTACAAAACTTTGAATTTTTCGAAAAACCAAGGATTTTCTTACCCCAGGAGTAGATTACCTTAGCCGTATTTGGCACAACTTTTTGGTCCTCAATGCTCTTCAACTTTGTATTTATTTGGCTTTTTAACTATTTCGATCTGAGCGTCACTGATGAGTCTTATGTAGACAAAACGCGCGTCTGGCGTATAAAATTATAACCCTGGTACTTTTGATAACTATTTACACCACTGGGTCGATGCCACTGCTGGTGGACGTTTCGTCCCCGAGGGTATCACCAGCCCAGTAGTCAGCACTGCGGTGTTGACATGAATATCAATTATATGGTCATTTTTATAAATTTTCTGTTTACAAAACTTTGAATTTTTCGAAAAACTAAGGATTTTCTTACCCCAGGAGTAGATTACCTTAGCCGTATTTGGCACAACTTTTTGGAATTTTGGGTCCTCAATACTCTTCAACTTTGTATTTATTTGGCTTTTTAACTATTTCGATCTGAGCGTCACTGATGAGTCTTATGTAGACGAAACGCGCGTCTGGCGTATAAAATTATAACCCTGATACTTTTGATAACTATTTACACCACTGGGTCGATGCCACTGCTGGTGGACGTTTCGTCCCCGAGGGTATCACCAGCCCAGTAGTCAGCACTTCGGTGTTGACATGAATATCAATTATATGGTCATTTTTATAAATTTTCTGTTTACAAAACTTTGAATTTTTCGAAAAACTAAGGATTTTCTTACCCCAGGAGTAGATTACCTTAGCCGTATTTGGCACAACTTTTTGGAATTTTGGGTCCTCAATGCTCTTCAACTTTGTATTTATTTGGCTTTTTAACTATTTCGATCTGAGCGTCACTGATGAGTCTTATGTAGACGAAACGCGCGTCTGGCGTATAAAATTATAACCCTGGTACTTTTGATAACTATTGGTTATCTTTTACAAAAATCTTCTCCTTTGAAACTAATGGGCCAAATTTAACCAAACTTGGCCAAATCATAATTGGGGTATCTAGTTTAAAAAATGTGTCCGGTGACCCGGCCAACTAACCAAGTTGACCGCCATGGCTAAAAATAGAACAAAGGGTTAAAATGTAGATTTTGATTATAACTTTGAAACCGAAGCATTTAGAGCAAATCTAACGAGGGTAAAATTGTTAAGCAAGTCAATTTCTTTTTGCCCTGTAAGTTTAAACTGAATTGGACAACTATTTGATGGGTTGCCCCCAATTGGTATTTTTTAATTAAATTTTGCCGTTTATGGATCTTGTATACTATTATTGTTAGAGATAAACTGTAAACAGCAATAATGTTCAGCAGTAAGATCTAAAAATAAGTCAACATGATCAAAAAGGCGAGTTGACCCCTTAAGTAGTTATTGCCCTTTATAGTAAATTTTTCACAAGCTGTCAATGTTTTTTAACTTTAACAATTTTCATTAATTTGGTAAATTATCACTATGGTAAATTTCTGTAAATTTTCACAAACTTCTTTCCTCTGTATCTAAAGGGCCAAGTGTATTATAGATAGAGAAAATTGTAAGTAGCAAGAATTTTCAGTAAAGTAAGATCTAAAAACACACATCATCACCAAAACACAATTTTGTCATGAATCAATCTGTGTTCTTCATGTTTTTTTATGCACATAGACCAAGTTGAGCCACACAGGCTCTTTAGAGCCTCTAGTTGTTGATCCTGCGATTAACTGCAGAAGTAGGCGAGACACTGGGTTCCGCGGAACCCTTACGAATTTTTAATATATACTCCCATACCACCTTAAAGAAGATTGTCACCTAATTTTTTTCAGTTTTGTTATATATTAAAGAAATTTATAATAGATTACGATATACTTAAAATCACAAAAACTGTCAGCAAGTTGAGATCTACTAACAAGTCAAATATTGCCAACAAAGTTAAGTAGACTGTGACTCTTTATAGAAGTTATTGCCCTTAAATGGGGATTTTTTTCATCCTCTTTTGTGTTTTGAGCAAAACTAAAGAAGATAGAAGGAAGTTAAACAGCACATGATCAGCAATACAAGATCAACAAAACAAATTTTGTCATAAATTATATTCTCGTGAACAATGTTGGAGAGTGTCCTTTATGGGATATGCACATAGACCAAGGCGATCACAAAGGTTATTTATAGAGCCTTTAATATATTATTATTAGAACTATGCATAGATGATTGAACATGAATCTTAAGACTGATGTCGAATACTTTTCGCTTGATAGATTTTTTGAACAGAAGTGAAGTTCAGGGTTGTTTGAATGGACGTAATTCGAGTTCGAACGTTATCTTACTCAAGTATGACCTGTTTCTTGCATTTACGTTCGACATGTAAAGTTAAGCTTATGTCATGATTGTCATGCCCTTATTGTTAAGAAACTTCGATACACAGCAGACTATATGCCAGGTCTTTCTGACAACTAGTGAAAGGCAATTTAGAGTGTAATTTAAGGAGGCTTTTCCAAGAATGCAATTGCTTGTAGACTGTATATTTACCCTCTACAGTAGACCACATAATCCACAAATTCCTCAAAAGGGATATTTTATTGATAGGCCATGTCAAGGGAGATATAAAGCAAGAAACGCCCAGTAGGATAGTTGCATTTGTCCTAAACATCTCTGATATTGATTCCGCGTGGCTTTCAAATTGACACGAGTATCTAATGATGTTCATGGTAAAACCTTTGGGGCTATATCAATTTCATGGAAATTAACAAAGAGCATGGCAACCTTTCCTTGGTTACGCTTTAATGGTTGTCCGGGGTAAAAAAAATATAATTGTTAACCAACAAAATATCTTATGTGTACCAAAAGTCGTCAGCGATGGTCACATAGACAATTTGCTACCTTAGTGGACCAAAGTCAGACTGTTCGCGGGATCCATTTAAACATCTCTGAGTGTTGTCACTTCATGTAGCATGTGCTGTAGAGATTTCGTTGCAACCCAAAAACGCGTTGTGTTCTGTAACTGAAAAATTTAGGGAAGATAAATCTTGACAGTCATGAGGATTTTTTTTTATCCCAGGCTCTAAATGCGTTAGTTTCAGAGATATAAGCCAAATCTACATTTTAACACAATGTTCTATTTTTAGACATGGCGGCCATCTTGATAATTTGGTGGGGTCATCGGATAATTTTTTGAAATTAGATACCCTTAGGATGATTTTTGTCATATTTGTTTTAAATTTGTCATTAGGTTCAGATTTTCTAAAAATTAACGACGACGACGGATGCCAAGTTATGAGAAAAGCTCGCTTAGCCCTCTGGTCCAGGTGAGCTCAAAAGGCAAAACGGACAAAAAGCAACGGACAAAGAGCAAAAGTGTCGGACAAAAAGCAAAATTATCGGAAAAAAAGCAACGGACAAAAAGCAAAAGTGTCGGACAAAAAGCGAAACGGACAAAAAGCAACGGACAAAAAGCAAAATTGTCGGACAAAAAAAAAAGCGGACAAAAAGCAAATTGCAGACAAAAAGCACCGTATCACTGGATCGTAAGGCGTAAACAAAGAGCTTTCATGTAAGTCTGAAATAAGTTAATTCGTTCTTGTAAATGTCACTTCAATTTGCGTTCTTGTTTTCGATTCTATATGTTTGAAGCAAACCAATGATTGATCATTGTACGGTGACCTATAGGAGCTTTCATCTAAGTCATTTGGATGTTATACCACATCTTTCAAATATTTTTTAAGATTAGTTAAAAAAAGACAAGCAGACAGATGAATAACTTGAAAGTATACGTGACGGCATACTATTATTTAATGGTGACATCTTATCCACTTGAAATACTATGTTAAGAAAGACAGCATCAGAGCCTTAGGGTCTGTGATTACATTATGTGTTGATTAGGCTCTGCTAACCATTACGTAGCACATGCATCGTCCCCGGTTCATGACGGGGTTCGCCTTGCTAAGTCTTTAGTTGCTTATATGTATTGTTTTGTTTTGTTATTTTTATGCCCCATTTATATGCATTATATTTTCTGGTCTGTGCGTCCGTTCATCCGTTCGTGCGTCCGTTCGTCTGTCCAGCTACAGGTTAAATTTTTGGGTTGTGGTAGTTTTTGATGAAGTTGAAGTACAATCAACTTGAAACTTAGTACAAATGTTCCTTTTGATATGTTCTTTCTAATTTTACTGTCAAGTAAGAGATTTGTACCCACTTTCACGGTCAACAGAACATAGAAAATGATAATGCGGATGAGGCATGATCCATGTACTGGGGACAAATTCTTGTTTGTTTTTGTTTTTGTTTAATTTTATTTGTTTGTCTTTTGGTTCTTTTCTTTCTTTTAGCGCGTCTTTGTCAGTTCATTATCGATATGTGAGTTTGAATGTCAATTTGTTATCTTTAACATCCCTTTTACTTCTAGTCAGTGCTTTATTTTGTTATTCTCATTTCCTACAGAAACCAGTAATGTATTTAAAAGAAATAGCAAAATTATGAAGGCTGGGAGAACAAAAATATTATTTAGAAAGCATTAATTAAATAAATTGAAAATTGCGTAGCATGACAATTACTCTAACAAAGTTAACCTAGGTTGATCTAAGAAGTACGAATAAGAAGTTGTATCGGGTATAGGAATTGATACAACAGAACCCGAACCAATTCCTGCTGAAAATCATGATATAAGTTATATATTGGTTTTAACAATTCATGAAAATAGAGGACCTGGTTTTTGACCGAGAAACACAGATCATATACAAGGGTACTAGTGGCAAAAATATTCATCTTAAAGAAAATTCACTCTAGAGAACATAAAATGATTTCAAATTCACCAACAGGAACCATAGACTTTTACCAAAACTCGTGATTGGAAACATAAGTTGAAATAATAAATCATCTTCGATACACTATACATGAATTGGGTTAAAAACGGAAATGGAGAATGTATGAAAGATACAAACCTGACTAAAGAACAGAAAACGGCACCAATTGGTCTTCACCACAGAGAAAACAAATCCCTCACCCGGAGGCGGTCTCTATCTAGTTCCAAAACACAATGTGTTCTTTTTTAGTGAATATGGACGTCACACTAAACTCCCAAACATAGCAATGAACTAAAATTTAAAGACAGACAAGAATAACAAAGACCATAGGCTTCTGATTCTGGGTTATCGAACAATGTGGGGTGTTGTTTTTCTATGAGACATAAACCCTTTATTTACAAATGATGTCCTTGTACCGATGTTAACATTTAGAAAATGTTTTGACTAGTTTGTAATATTGAAAACCTTAATGTAATACTTTTTCAGTAATACAGTCACTGATGAGTCTTTTGTAGACGAAACGCGCGTCTGGCGTATATACTAAATTTAGTCCTGGTATCTATGATGAGTTTATTCAGTAATACAGTCACCATCTAAACAAACTGATAATTATCAATAGGAAATAACAAATCTATTTTGTCATTGATTTCGGTAATTAAAGAGAAGCGAAAGTTACCAGAATTCAAACTCAAAGATAAAAAATAAACATCATTGCTAAAACAAAATGACAAACAGAAAAAAACAAAAGTACACAAAACACAACATAGAAAACTATAGACTAAGCAGCCTAAACCCTACCAACACCGAGGGTTATATCAGGTGCTTCGGAAGGGTAAGCAAATCCTGCTCCACATTATGTTTTAATAGCTACTCGTTAAATATGTAAATCTCAATTTGCAGAAATGGACAGTGTCCATAATTATGTCTTTCCACTAAAAAAAATAAAAAATGAAAATATCAGTATAAAAACGTTAAAAATTGAATAAGAATGCGAAGTCATATGTTATAGGACTAGTCTTTCCACGAAAAGTTTTTTCTTCTGATTATTTTTTTTCTTATAAAACTCACCCTGTATAACCGAAGTATGTATGGTTGATAATATTAATTATCGGTCGTCCCACTGTCTATATCACGCTGTTCAGATCTTAATATTATTCCGTATCATGTCTTTGTGACGTCAAATACGTTGACCCGGCCTTAATAACTTTGACCCGGACATATCAGCGACGTCATAATGTTTGAACCGACGTTAATAACTTTGACCCGAACTTATCAAGTCATCTTTTGTGTGCTGGTGAAACAAAGAAAACACTTCCGAAACACGCAAATATAGCCCGATAAATCGATTATCAGATTATCTGCATATTGATATTGTAAAATATCAGCTGCTTGACATTATATGAAGGCTTTTTGATCTCGTTCGCTACGCTCACTCGACAAAAAACTTCATATTATGTCTCGCAGCTGATATTTTACGATATCAACATGCAGAGAAGCTGATAATCGGTACATAATTTTACGTTCAAAGATGATGTTCCTCAATTTATTTCAATAAGGTTGTCTTCCTGGTCCTTTAAATTTTGCTAATCTTTCAATTGATTTTCGTTAGGTCTTTCCGAGACTTTTCCAAATGGCAAACAAAGTGAAACATTTCATTGAATTAATTGATGTCATATTCAAATTAGACAATAAGTTGAATAACGGTTGTCATAAAGTTGACAAATAAATAGGAATTTCGTGTCGTACTCTGTACAAATTTGTTCAGTTTTAAAAATCTCTGCTTGTAGCTTCTTGTAGTCGATTGAAATACTTCTATGTTGTTATGGTGCTATTGTCACAAACACAATCATTCATCAATTCAGCGCACCAGTAATCGTCAACTTTAAAAGTTTGAAGACGTCATATGCCACACAGTATAAAATTTAAGGCAGCCATATAAAAAGAACTTTAAACTTCGAGTGGAACATGCCATCTGTAAAAGAGGGACGAAAGATACCAGAGAGACAGTCAAACTCATAGATCGAAAATAAACGGTCAACGATAATAATAAAAAGACAAACAAACAAATAATAGTCAAAGACACAACATAGAAATCTAAAAACTAAGCAACACGAACCCCATCAAAACCTGGAGGTGATCTCAGCTGTTCCAGAAAGGTAAGCAGATCCTGCCCTACATGCCCCCGTTGTGTTTCTGAGGACGGTTTTTATGTTTTAATCACTTAAAGGATTGAAAACTGCACGATATGGTAGTTCATTTTGATTTACTTTTGAAAATGTTATTTCCATTTTGTTTTTTGAGAGGCTATTATCGACTCAGTAGTCAGTGCTTTGTAACTATTCTCAAAATAAAATCCACGATAATAAAAGGAAAAAGTATTAAGAAATTAAGATTCCAATTTCCTCATTACATTTCTGTTTTAAGAGGTAGCTAGGAGCATAAACCTTTCACAACAATGTTTTATTGTTTAAATACCCCAAAATTTTTTTTTTATATCAGAACCAAAGATATACCAAAAATATAGCATACCTTCTTAATAACATTGCAACATGTTTTTTTGTTCTCCATTAAAATAAATAACAAATCAAAACTTGTGGCCAATTTGAATATTTGAAATTGAAAATCTTGCTATTACCCTTTAAGAGAACATCTTTGGTGAGTTGGTTTTTTTCAATTATTTCATTGGATCAAAGGAAGAAGATATTTAAAATAACATGTGTTTGGTTTGTCCATTGTTGAAATCCAAACGGTAACATTGAGTAATTAAAACATTTCAGATTGAGAATTGTCTCGCTTACAATAAAAGAAATCCTTCTTTATTTTATATTAAAAAAACATTTCCCGTGCAGGGGTAGTACCAATTTTTTCATAGGCAAATCAAATAAGAATAACAAGAAAATTCAAATTCCATCATTGCACAATAAAACGAAAAGCTTTGTGAGTAAATGACATCAAAACCGAAACTAAAGGCTCTAAAGAGCCTGTGTCGCTCACCTTGGTCTATGTGCATATTAAACAATGGACACAAATGGATTCATGACAAAATTGTATTTTGGTGATGGTGATGTGTTTGAAGTTCTGACTTTACTGAACGTTCTTGCTTCTTACAATTATATCTATAATGAACCTTGCCCATTAGTAACAGAGAAAAATATTTGGTAAAAATTTACATAAATCTACCGAGTTAATGAAAATTGTTAAAAATTGACTATAAAGGGCAATAACTCCTTAAGGGGTCAATTGACCATTTAGGTCATGTTGACTTATTTGTAGATCTTACTTTGCTGAACATTATTGCTGTTTACAGTTTATTTCTATCTATAATAGTATTCAAGATAATAACCAAAAACGGCAAAATTTCTTTAAAAATTACCAATTGGAGGGCAGCAAGCCAACAACCGATTGTCCAATTCATCTAAAAATTTCAGGGCAGATAGATATTGACCTGATAAACATTTTTATCCCCATGTCAAATTTCCTCAAAATGCTTTGGTTTTTGAGTTATAAGCCAAAAACTGCATTTTACCCCTATGTTCTATTTTTAGCCGTGGCGGCCATCTTGGTTGGTTGACCGGGTCACGCCACACATTTTTTAAACTAGATACCCCAAAGATGATTGTGGCCAAGTTTGGATTAATTTGGCCCAATAGTTTCAGAGGAAAAGATTTTTGTAAAAGATAACTTAGATTTATGAAAAATGGTTAAAAATTGACTATAAAGGGCAATAACTCCTAAAGGGGTCAACTGACCATTTCGGTCATGATGACTTAATTGTAGATCTTACTTTGCTGAACATTATCACTGTTTACAGTTTATCTCTATCTATAATAATATTCAAAATAATAACCAAAAACAGCAAAATTTCCTCAAAATTACCAATTCAGGGGCAGCAACCCAACAACAGGTTAACCGATTCATCTGAAAATTTCAGGGCAGATAGATATTGACCTGATAAACATTTTTACCCCATGTCAGATTTCCTCTGAATGCTTTGGTTTTTGAGTTATAAGCCAAAAACTGCATTTTACCCCTATGTTCTATTTTTAGCCGTGGCGGCCATCTTGGTTGGATGACCGGGTCACGCCACACATTTGTTAAACTAGATACCCCAATGATGATTGTGGCCAAGTGTGGTTTGATTTGGCCCAGTAGTTTCAGAGGAGAAGATTTTTGTAAAAGTTAACGACGACGGACGACGGACGACGGACGCCAAGTGATGAGAAAAGCTCACTTGGCCCTACGGGCCAGGTGAGCTAAAAAAGTAATACTTTGTAGGGCCAGACATATCATTTGAGTCAACATCACTGGTCATCAGATGCAAATACCATTATCAGATTTCAAGCAAAAGAAGATTTTTTTTTATGTCTATGGTCCACATTAAAACAGTAATTATTTCTGTTCCTTAAAGAAGATAATTTATACCACTAAATTAGCTGATGGACACACATTATGCAATATTGAATTGAAGGACTTGTCCAGTGAAACTAACAATATTCAGTTTGTTAGCATACAAACGAATTCCATATGAATCCTGAATTCCATCTTTCGCAGTGAGTAATGTTCTGCTGTTTTCACCATCTGCCGATATCAGCACGACACATTTGTTTTTATTCGAAATCACGTATACGATGCCGTGTTGATCAACAGCTATTCCACGTAGACCACTCAGAATTGATTCGTTCTTGTATTCCCAACAATTGTCTCCCTTTACATTGTAGCATTTGACTGTAGAACCATAATCAGTATAGTAAATGTTCTCTCCTGATGTTGTTATGAAACTAGAATCGTTCGATATGGTGTTATCTTTCACTAGTGTACATACTTTATAGTTAGACATTTGTATCCCTACGATTCCTTTCCCTTGTGCACAGAATATAATCTGTCCTTGTCTGTATGTAATACCTCGACTACAGCCTGTGTTGATTGTTTTGGTAACTTGTTTGGTTTTCGTGTCTATAATTTGTATTTTATTGCCGTAAAAAATTGTAACAGCTATCGTTTTGTTATCAATACATGTAACATCAAATGGACAAAAAGGCGAGAGAGGTATTTCAGAATCTAAACTGCCATCACTTTGTATGATAACTAATTTCTTATTAAAATAACAGTCCGCAAATATCATCCTTCCATCAGGAAAGACTGATGATCCTGTTATACACATTTTGGATTGTCCTGCTGGAACCTTGACATCTCTTATCATTAAAGCAGTAACATCATCAATGGATCTACTACGGGATTGAATAGCCGTAAAAATCTGAGCCTGTTTCTCATGACCGACGCCAATGACAATTAACGATTTATTTTTTTCAATTTGTATTGATCCAAAAGCAGTAATTTTTGATAGTATGTCTAAAATCTTATGGTCTATCTGACATTTGAAACTTAATTGGCTAAATCCATCATCTTCCGATAGGTTTTGTATGCATTTTAACTCACCAGTGACGTCCTTTTCTAACATTTTACTGCCAATGAAAGCCTGCAGATCGGATCCATGTTGTTTGACGGACATAAGGTTTGTCTTCAAAAGCTCAATTGTTGTCATTTTTTGGGATAACTTATCAAGGAGGCTTTCAATTTTAAGTTTCAGTTGTGTTTCAGTTGTATTCAAATCGTCTATTATGTTTTTCTCTAATTCATCTAAGCGGTAATTTACCTTTGTTCTTGTTTCTTTTATATCATTTAAACTTTGCAAATGCTGTTGTTTTATTTCATCAATATTGGCTTTCCGGGTCTTTACTACTCTTTTAATGTTTTCCTGAATATCTTTTAGAGACTTCTCCAAACTGTCAAACAAAGTGGAAGATCTTGAAGACTTAATGACGTCGTCAATTAGAAACATTCCGGTGCATTCTTTGTGGTTTTCAGATATGCACATTATACAACAAAGTTGATCATGACGTGGACAAAACATTTGGAATTTCTTGTCGTGATTTGTACAGTTCTGTTCAATTTTACAAATCTCAGCCGGAAGTTTCTTGTAGTCGTCAATAGAAATGATCCCATGTTGTCTGGAAGCCTTTGATACGCTGTGGTATTTTTTACATGGCGAACACAGGCCTTCGTCACATTCAGGACACCAGTAATTGGCAACGTTTGAAACATGTTGAGTATCACAGATCCCACACAGTATAACATTTGAGGCAGCCATCTGAAACAGAGGTGAATATTGAAAACAGTTATTGAAACATGTACTCTGCATACTGGTGGTAAAAAGGTAAATAAAAAAAAATACCAAACTCTGAGTTATATGTTAAACGGAAAGTCCCTAAGGAAATGGCAACATCAAAAGCTCAAACACCTATATTCTTCAAATAAACTTTTTATAAGAGTTTACCAATTTTACACTGTATATCTTCGAATATTATTATATCGGCATAAATATTGCTTTTGTTATGAATGCAAACCCAAATAAACATTATTGCTATACACCTATGCAAATCCACGGTCTTTAATTCTGTTGATACATATATTTTGGCATTACACAAGTTCGTGTTTTCTCTGACTGTGTAAGGTGTCTTTAAACTTAATCCATTGAATGTGTAATAATTTGCGAGTCTTAAATACATGTTTTTTCATGTTTTGTCATTGGCTTTGAAGTGGGTCACAGTCACTGCCAATTCTCACAGATCTGTACTTCATGTCGTTTATGCTTTTAGCACTTGTTTCCGTGCTTTGTATTATCGGACTGGTTCGTTGAGCCTTTACAACTGATTTTATAGTGTGTTTGATGCTCTGCAGTGACAACATTTCCCAGGTTAGCGGCATGGGTAGGAGAGAGTTGGGTGTCCGTAAACATGGTAAACATGTTTAATATCGCCACATTTTCAATAAGCCTGTCTTAAGTCAGAATCCAGTATTTGTTGCTGTTTATCATGTTTGATCTTCCTTAATTGTCTTGTCATTTTGTAATTGTTTTGTTCCGTTGCATACCAGACCTAAGTTAAGCGTAAGGATTTGTCACCCTCTCACTCACATGATTAACCCCACAACATACTGTATGTGCCTGTTCCAAGTAAAAAAAAACTGTAATAGAGTGGTTTTCGTTTGTTGCAGTTTTTCATATTTGTTATTATAGTTTAAAACATTTGGGTTTCTGTAGTTCTGTTGTAACACTATCTCAGGTTTAAGGGAAGTATTTTGCGCACGCTCACATCCTCAACCCCATCACATTAGGTGTGAACATGTTCAAAGTCGGAAGCCTGTAATTAAATAGTTGTCGTTTATTGTTGGTTAATAAATTGTTTTTGTAACTGTTTTGTTCTATTGCACCACTGTCACAAGTTTAGAGTAAGTGCCCGCTAACATTCTCTATATGCCTGTCCCAAGTCAACAGTCTGTTCTCCAGCAGTTGCCATTTGTTGTTCTATACACATGGAAAAAAAGTATTACAACACCAAATTGAAATTCAAATTAAAATTAAAACTCTATTTTTTTGTGATATAATTTGTTGAAATAGAACTAGTTAAATATTATTTAAACATCACCTGAGTTTAATCAATAAGTAATTTTTATCCGCATTGTTTTCAACACTTTAAATAATTAAATTTATAAAGTTATGTGATTCACACCTTGTAATTGGTCATCCACAACTAATAACTGCAGCAAGATGGCAGATAATCAACATGAGAGAAGCAGGTATGTCGCAGTGACAATTGCACGTCTTGTTGGATCCCCATTCCACTATAAGTCGTTTTGAGAAAAATCAGGCAACAAATGATGTTAAAGACCCTCCGAGATCAAGTATAACATCTGCTAGGGAAAATCAAGCATAATGAAGGTTGGTCAGAAGGAAACCCATTGCAAGCAATACCATCCTTAAAAAAGAGTGATGAAATACAGGAGCCTTTAAACAAGAACTGTTCGAGATCGGCTCATCGTTACTGGTTATCGTGCAATAAAACCATTTTGGGGACCTTTGCCTACGAACAGACACACAGTTGCCCGTATCCAATATAGTGCAGAGCTCGCCAAAGTTGAAAATTAGCATCGTGGAGGAAGATCGGTTCATCTTCCTTGGCCCAATCATAGCCCGAATTTGAACCATATCGAGCATACTTGGGACACTGATGGGCGTAAAATGCACCAAAGGACACACCAGTTCAAACTCGTCATTAAATAAATAATATCCTTCGTCAGGAATGGTTGCTGCTACCTTAGCAACAAATTAGTGGACTTATGGCAGGAATCAGAAGACGTTAATATGCGGTTATCCGGTTTGAATGGAGGCTGCGCACAAAGTTCTAATTCTTTGGCGTATAACGATCAACCATGATGTGAACAATTATCTAAAGATTAATTTTGAAATGTCTAACATTGTAAAGTTCGACTAGGCCATAATAAATGATAGGTTTGTTTGCCCAAACCCTACCTACCCAGAAAAAAGCTGCCTACTCAAATTCTTTTATTGTCCTGATTTGAAGAAGTTTTTTATTAATCAAATAGGCATGGAGACTAATAAACAAATGATAAACATATCTGATACTTTAATTTCTTTTTTTGAAAAAAAGAAAAGAAAATGCCTACCTACCTACCCACTGTTTCAACCTTTGAGTAGGGTTTGGGCAAACCAAAATATTTTTAAGTGTGGCCCTACAGTAAAAGTTGTTAAATGCATTTTTTTGGTACAAAACACACTTCATTTTGTTATCTATAAAAGAGACTAAGAAGGCATTTGATTCAGCGATGTAGTATATTCAATATACAAATTATTCATAAAAATGTTGATTTTATAAAAACAATTGTCACCATTATACATAATTAAGTTTAAACATGCAACTATATGTTTGAAGTACTCTTGCTATTATAACTATGAGTTTTGTAATCGATTAAATATATACTATTTAATAAAGTTCACTTCAATTCTTTAATGCATGCAAGTACTACCTAGCTTTAGGCTCAATATACAGTTAAGATATATTCTTTTTTATTTCTTTAATAATACCGGTATATTTGTATATAGATATAGGAAGATGTGGTATGAGTGCCAATGCGACAACTATCCATCCAAATAAAAGTTTATAAAAGGAAATCATTATAGTTCAATATACGGCCTTCAACACAGAGCTTTGGCTTACACCGAACAAGCTGTAAAGGGCCCCAAAATTACTATTGTAAAACCATTCAAATGGGAAAACCAACGGTCTAATCTATATTAAAAAATAACGAGAAACGAGAAACACGTATAAATTACATAAACAAACGACAACAACTGTACATCAGATTCCTGACTTAGGATAGGTGCAAATATTTGCAGCGGGATTAAACGTTTTAATGGTATCAAACCTTCTCCCTTCTCCTGAAACAATAGTATAACATCACAAGAGAGAAAACAAACGCTAAAATATCAATTGGAAGGCTTAACTCAATCAAAAAACGTAAATTAACAAACCATGAACGAATAAATTTGATCTTCGACACCCGAATGCAAACACGCAGTAAACAAAATTATTAGGGACAAACATTCAAGCCCAAATAAAGCCATGGCAAGACACCACCGCGAAATATCCAACAACCCTTGGAAAATAATGTATATGATTATATTTGAGTATGAAAGCCTCTTTCAAAATTAAAATTCCTTAAATGACAGATAAGTTTGCAATTATTCTGTCAATGGTTGTATGTATATGAACAGAGCTTTCTTTATTTTAGATTTTGATATGTGAAACGCATCTACACACATGACATTGGCATATAGGTATTACTACTGCAAGTTGGCTGCTACCACGCAGCAAAAAAAGAAAACGATATTTCAAGTTTGCAGCAAATCTAATTTGCATAATTGTGTTTGCTACAATCATGCCAAAGGTACTTAAGGTGGCTAGGGCGTCTTAATTAAAACTGACAGAATTTTTTGATAACTTGTCAAGATAAAGCTTTTATCATGCTTTTTTCAAAACTGTATTAAAAAGTATGGGTCACCGGACTTTTTTTCACGCTACAGGTTGCGCAAAATTGTCAGATTTTGTATAGATTATGCAAGGAAAATCAAATTTTGTGTGATAAAAAGAAGACCTTCTACTAAAACTTGAAGATAAAATGTCAGAAGATTGCTCTTATAACATGCTTTCAGATAAGAAAAAGAAATACTGGGGTTACATAACTTGTTTTCTTGCTACATATCAAAATAGGTAATTTAATAACACTTTCTGGTATAAATATTACTTTATCTGAGTTCATGGAGTTATCTTCCCTTATTTGGCAATGTTGAAAAAAATCTAATCAAACACAAACAAGTTGTTTCTGGGAAATTACAGCTGCATTATGATAAAACACACAATTTTCCATATTTATATCAAAAGTATTTTACATAAATTGCATACATCTCTCAAATACTTGCACATTTCATCAAATATCTAGACCAACAAATTTTTCTGCTTCTTCAAAATCCAGGATGGAGGAATACACCCGCAGCCACCTTAGAGTAACACTCATCTCTTACTTATACAGGCGCGGATCCAGAGGGGGGGTTCCGGGGGTTGGAACCACCCCCTATTTTGGACGATCAATGCATTTGAATGGGGACATGTAATTGGACCCCCCCCCCCCCTTTTGTCCTGGGTTAGGAACCCCCTTTTTAAAATGGCTGTGTCCGCCCTTGTTATATAAATATCTCGTTTCAACCCATGGAAACAATTAAGCTACACTGAAACATGAGTAAACATGATATATAAATCACTTCCTGTTGCAAATCTGCTCAGTACGTCTCACCAAAATTTGAACTTATTTTTGAAGTTCAATAAATATTAAGTGCGGTTAAAATATAAGTACATACAATTGTAAAAAAGTGTTGCTAATATAGGTTGTTAAAGATGATAGAAACTACATAAACATATAAATTACCTATACGATTGTGCACACAGACAGAAAATCAAAGTTCAAAGTCTAATTCCTAAACGATATAAATAGAAATAGATCAATTTCAGGGACTTTCTCAAAATGTTAACGTTTACTTTAATATGTTTACTTTGTTTATGAAAAAATGCTAATCTTTCATAATGAAGAACACGAAACACGCGAAAGGAAAGTGTGATTTATTGTTAAAATACTAATAAGTTCTCAATCTAATACTTGATGGTCGGATAATTTAGTGCGGTGACTGAAGGTAGATATTTTATAATTTAATCTCCCCACCGAACACACACCTATATAATATATCATTGAAAAGAGGAAATCGTGTACTATAATAATATGCCTGTCGTCAGGACTTAGTATGGTCACATTTTTTTTAAATTGAGGTCAAAGGTCATATGTGAAAATCTGTGAAAATTTGGGAGGGTTTCATTTTTGACATTTTTTTCTATTTTTAAACTCTACATAAATACAAAAGATACTGTTTTGGCTTTATTAATGTTTGTTATTATACATAAACCTCAATCATTAAGATTTTTTTTATCAAAAAAATCCTAAAACGACGTTTTATAAACAAAACTTCAAAAATTAAGTTTTCAACCTATAAAATGTTTAGAGCACCTTTACCTTTTGAAAAGTTTCAATTTCAGGTAAAAATCAAGTGTCATGCAGGACAATACTTTAAAATTATTTTTTAAACTATCATATTGGGTGAGGTATTAAATCAAAGCAATAGAACACTACAGTCAAATATGACCTTAAATTGAATCGCGAATAATTCAGGTTTTATTAAAGACTATTCGTTGCTTTTGGGTTTTTTCACAATTATTACTGCTTCCATATATAGTATTATCTGTGGTTGTGTATTTTACGCTGGTTAATATCTATTACATTATAAGTTTTATACCTATATCCCCCCTTTTTTCCCTTGCAACGTACCACAAACTTCAAAAGTATTCCATATAAAAAAAGAAGATATGATATGATTGCAAATGAGGCAACCCTCCAAATGAGACATACATTACCAATACGTCCCGTACGGGCTTCAACAATGAGTAAAATTTATACTGCAAAGTCTTCAATTCACGAAATGAATATTGTAAAACAAACGAAAAATATCTCGACCTGATTAATGTACAAAATGAATAAGAAACAAAAAAATATAGTATATAGAAACATACGACAAACACTGCATTACCGTCTCGTGACTTGAAACAGACACAAACAGAATGTGGCGGTGTTTGACTTTTTTAAGGGCACGCCAACACTCCCAAAACCCGGTGGCTGGGACCGTGTGTATCAGTTCAACAAGTTCTATACCTAATCAACCGTTATCTCCATCATCTTCATTTTCACCAACCGTCACAAGACATGTTTTTAATATTTCTATACATTTCACTCATGGCCACAGGTATGCACATGAAAGGTTCTGCTCAAAGCAAACACGTTATTTTGAGTTTTTCTTTACAAGTACAGACAAGGTATTGCAGGAAGTCCGAAGACATTTGTTCCTAAAGATATACCAGCTTTAAACCATCCTTTTCAATTCATCCAAGATTTAACAGAGATCTAAAATGGGGTTAAGATGACATCCATATTCTTGTCTGCAAAGATGACGGGGAAACATTATGCAGGAGACGTACACACTATCTTGATTTCGCTCAATTTCATGGTTGGCAACACATTAGATATCGTCGCACTCTACTTTAAGAAGCATACAATCCATTGGCATTCAATACTTCAACAAGGTGTTTCGAACCAAACTCATGGTTCATTTGTAAAGCCAATCTTAAATGAAAAGGAGTTAAAAAAAAATGGCCACACAAACGGTTGACGCAACAATTGCTTAAGCAATTACGCAATTTCTGTGATGCCATTTTCTGAGAATAGTCTTGGCTATGCAGTGTCATTGAGTTACCATGAAATGAATTGCAATAAAGACGAAGGCATTGACTGAATTGAAGAGGAAAGAGACAATTCTTCAGAAGTTGGGCATACTTCTGTAGAGTTTGTAGAGATGTCTTTTCTATTGTATACTTGCAGCGGAATGACATACATGTCCGTTATTTGTGTCTATCACATTTGACATTAAAATTTTGAGTTCAGTTTTCAATTGACTAGCAGCTGATATGGCATCTCAAATAGTTATTTTGCTACAAAATATTGTAACATTTGCCTTGAACTTGTTGAAGTTGTTTGACAACTGAATTTCTATAGAAATCAATGAGTTTAGACTGCATTTTACAAGTAGAATATTTTAAATTAGAATCAAATGGAAGAAAAGATATACTTCTAAGTAGTATATTTATCTAGTAACGGTGTCATGAGGAATGACCATTACATCGTTGTCAATAGCCAAAATAAAATTAGTAAAAACAGTATCGTGATATGAGATATCTGCTTTTTTTTTCTCGTTTTTAGCAAATAATTTGTAATGCAACCAAAATGACAGAGTGCTTGAAGTTTAAAAGATGGACGGGAAACTATTTCAACTTTAACTTTATCTGACACGGTTAAAACATTCTTAATACGTTCATCTGATTCAAACTTGAGTAGTTTTTGATCTTTCTAAAATGTTTTGTTGCAACAAAATATACAAGCGCTCCAGTTGAACGACTGCATTCTAGAACGCGGTATACCCGAAACTGAGGGTCAACAGTCCGATAATTGTATGTCGTCATTAAATATCAGATTAGAAGCTTCCTCGCTCTAAAAGGGGGAACAAATATGTTTACTTGTGTAACTTTTGTAGCATGAACAATGATAAACAGCCTCACGGACTTCTGTAAATTAACAGCTTTCGCATGAAACATATTGATGTTCACCTCATCTAATCTTTTATTCAATGCAGATACAAAAATCGACTTTCCTATACTGGTAAATCGTCTAAATTCAGTCTATTTTTTTCTTTTCTTTGCATATAAAAGCACTGCATAAAATTTAACAACTTTTGTCTTTTCTTTGGACTTAATGGAGCAAGTTGCAACGGACTTGACATATCACTGAATATTTACCGAAACAGTCCGTCAATTATTTTGATTTTACAATTAGACTTTTCTGACAAAGTATATTTAGTGTTTTATAACCAAAAAACATAGAATATAAACACATACAAACAAAGAATGTAGTAATATCAGTGCAAATATGTGTATATAATAGCGAAAAGGTAGATAATATCATATAGGTGGCACGGTAGTATTTGCTTTCCAGAATTTAGGTTGCTCTTTTGTGTACCCTACTTAGGTAAATGTATCTAAACAGTGTGATTGGACAAAAAATACAGTATCAACTGAACATACTTTCCCAAACTGAGTGATGAATCAGGTGTAGAAAAATATGAAATAATTTTATATACAGATGAAAATGAATTTTTGAGAATTTTTTTAAATTTTGCATTCACTGCACCATAAAAGACCTAAAAGTACTAGTGGCCTTAGGATTTTAAAAATAGCAAAAAAAGTAAACGGTCATGGTACATATCCAAATTCATTTCTGAATGGTAAAATGAAAATACTTCAGTTAACTGTGAATGTAGAATTTTTTGCAGTGTTAGAAAGTGGTGCAAATTCTAAAAAGGCTATCATTATCCCTTATGGCCAGGAAATACTACCGTGCCACCTATATCAGTTGAGAGCAAATTATTGACTAATACACAAAATGTGACGGAAGGCAAGTGATTAAGTTCCGTGATGAAATTGAAGTTTTTTATTCCATTATTTTTCCATTGATTTCTTAAGTTTGTTTTCATATTTTGGTTCCGAAATTTTTATCACTGATTAGTTTTATGGAATACTATATGCTAAAAATATTATGGGATAATTTTTATTACTACTTTGAAGAAGAAACTAAGGTTTGAGTCTGAATTTGCAATTAAAATTACCTCAATTTTTAACAGTCTAAACTTCGCAAATTTTATAGATTATAAGAAAATGAAATACTAAATAGAATATTTCGATATATGAAAATAGCTTCAGGAAAAACTATTTCAGTTAAATGTAAGCAAACATATACAATTTTTCATTTTGAAAAAGGGGGGTTGAAACTCTCCAATATACTACTAGTCATTAAAACGACTTTTTAGAAAAATGTGACCGTACGAAATTCTGACGACAGGGCAAAAACTAAAGAAGACATATTTGTCTTTAAGTTAAGACCATTTTTAGCCGTGTGTTATTTGGGGAGATTAAACTCGCGATCTAGACGACTTTTTACACTTCTGTCACCGCACTAATTGTCTGTCAATCGTATTTATCGTTAATGGAGGATTATTGCAAAGAGACAACAACCCGACCAAATAAAAAAAACAACAGCAGAAGGTCACCAACAGGTCTTCAATGTAGCGAGAAATTCCCGCACCCGGAGGCCGTCCTTCAGCTGGCCCCTAAACAAATATATACTCGTTCAGTGATAATGAACGCCATACTAATTACCAAATTGTAAACAAGAAACTAAAATTAAAATAATACAAGACTAACAAAGGCCAGAGGCTCCTGACTTGGGACAGGCGCAAAAATGCGGCGGGGTTAAACATGTTTGTGAGATCTCAACCCTCCCCCTATACCTCTAACCAATGTAGAAAAGTAAACGCATAACAATACGCACATTAAAATTCAGTTCAAGAGAAGTCCGAGTCTGATGTCAGAAGATGTAACCAAAGAAAATAAACAAAATGACAATAATACATAAATAACAACAGACTACTAGCAGTTAACTGACATGCCAGCTCCAGACTTCAATTAAACTGACTGAAATATTATGATTTCATCATATGAACATCAGGCATACTCCTTCCCGTTAGGGGTTTAGTATCATACCATCATAACATATATGAGAAGAACATAACCCGTTTCATGCCAACAACTGTTTTTAGAATAAATGTGTTTAGTTCCGACGCAACCTTGTTATATGGCTACTTTAACCTCTCACTTAATTCACAAAACAGACTTAATAGGTATAAATGTCAAAATAGGGGAGTCAACGTTGTATAATGATCTTAATCACAATAAAAACAAACAAATATGTCAACAAAGAAAAGCAAAAAATGCATATAGACAAAGCAAATAAGCAAAATAAAACAAAAGACAAAAAATCACAAATTTACCATAGTATAATAATACAATGACGTATAAAAGGTAAAATAACAAAAATACCGAGCTCCGAGGATTCTAAACCGGAAGTCCCTAAGCAAATGGCAAAATCAAAAGCTCAAACACGTCAAACGAAGGCATAAGAACTGACATATTCCTGACTTGGTACATGCATTTTCTTATGTAGAAAATGTTGGATTGAACCTGGTTCTATAGCTAGTTATTTCTCTCACTTGTATGACAGTCGCATTAGATTTCATTATATTAATAACAATGTTCAAACAAAGCAAAGACATGATAGGTTATATCAAAACATTGTGCTATAATCTGAATCGCTATATAAACCCAAACAAATATGTCAACAAAGAAAAAAAAGGAATATAGACAAAGCAAATTAGCCATACGAAAGACAACAATACAAAAATTTACCATAGCACAATAACACAATGACGGGATGTTTAAAATACCGAGCTACAACAACGATAATAAACAACGTCAGTACCTATAATCAATACGTAAAGATCATCGTGTATATTTGTGAATTTGATTCGGAATATTTATTAGCAAGGTCTTGGTACCTTCCGATTAACTATTTTAGAAAAAGGGTGAGGCATTCCTTGATACACCCCATGTTCATCAACTATCTGCTCAGACACAAGTGACGGTTTACAAAGTTTGATTATCAGCTACAAGCTCTTGAATACAGAAGAAATAAAAAGTATATCCCATGTATGTATCTGAAGTTGGTATATTGCTACTAGTGGGTAAGTCCGTACATGTTGAATAAAATAAAAGCAAAGCAAATAAGATAAAGCAAAGGAATTATGAACATTGTTTCTTTTGGTATCTAGCATGTTAAGTATGAACTGGTAATGAGGTTAATATCTCGGTTTTACACAAAAAAAAGATAAAATAACAAAAAAGTAGAGTGTGAGTAAAGGACAATTAACATCTACTTTTATGTTTGATTGCGTCTCTAAACCGTTTATGATGTCGTATGTTACATTCATATAGATCAACTCAAGGAGATGAGGAAAGGCAAAACAAAACTAAATCTGTTGGCATAATACCAATCAGACCGAGGTACTACGATCAGGCGTCATTGTTTTGAAGTATGGACAGTTTAAGTTTGAATCCAGCTGAGTAAACGATATATATTGACAGTGCTAACATTGAAAACTACATATGAGCGAATGAAAAACACAAGCTATGAATAAGAAAAAAATATATGGGATAAACGTCAATGAAACAGCAAAATATACAGTGTCCTTGCAACATTTATTTTTGCATCTATACCATTTTTAGGACGACATACCAAGATGTCACAGTACATTGTAGTCATTATAAATGTCCTTAAATAATTCACGCACTTGCACTTGCACGCGCGTCTTGTGCAAATAATAAAATCCAAAATCCTGGTATTTATTTACAAAACCAGCTTCAACCCACCATTTTTTTTTCATAAAATGCCCTGTACCAAATCAGGAAAATTGCCATTGTTACATTATAGTTCGTTTCTGTATGTGTTACGTTTCGGTGTTGTGTCGTAGTTCTCTTATATTTTATACGTTCCCTCAGTTTTAGTTTGTAACCCGGAATTTTTTTTTCTCTATCGATTTATGAATTTTGAACAGCGGTATACTACTGTTGCCTTTATTCATGATGAGTTTATGGATCGCTTGGATTAGCAGAATGTCATTTTTGAAAATAACAACAGTATCGATGTATTTCGCACATAGATAAGAATTAAATACCAATAATACAAACAAAAAACACCTACTATTTGTAAACAAGCGAAATTGAGATTGTACGTCACATTAATGAAACTTATAGTCTGGTTTGTCGAGGTTAAGGACAATGTATTGTAAATATATTGACAAGGCATGAAGGCCATGTAAATTATGCCTAACCTATGTACATGTATCATGATACCCAATTCACAAATTTTAAAGTAAATGTATTTTAACACCCAGTCTGGTTTTTGACCGTTCTACAGGCAATCATTAAAATTGTCTTTGTCACTGTTGATCATGGTCAATGTCCTGCATGGTGTTCACTGTTCAGTATTAAATACAATAACTTTTGTTCATGTATTTTTTGCAGCTCAGTGTATCTTTAAATTTGTTCCTTTGTTTTCCTCTTATAGTAGATGTGTTTCCCTAAGTTTAGTTTGTAACGCGGATTTGTTTTCATCTAATCGATTTATTACCAAAGAACATCGGTAGCTGTATAAGGCAAAACTTGAGGAATTTTGGTTCTCAATGCTCTTCAACTTCGTACTTTATTTGGCATTTTCGAGGGTCACTGATGAGTCTTTTGTAGACGAAATGCGCGTCTGGTGTATATACAAAATTTAGTCCTGGTATCTATGATGAGTTTATATATACTACTGTACGTAGCCTTTATTTTGAACCTAATATCGAGTACTCTTTTAAAATTTTGTCCATTGCTCTCTATTCTTTATACTTTAGCCTCCAATTATTTCTTATTCTTTCTTATTTTTTATTTTGGATTTTTTTTTTAAATCTATAAACCCCATCTAGAGCCTTAATTATTGTCAACTATCTTGCCATCTAAACTTGTCTAGCCATCTGAAATAAGTGTGTCCTCTTAAACGTACATCTTGTGAAATTCTTTCATCATTTCAAAATCATATTCACTGCATAGATGAAACGAACAGGATTATAAAATAAGGACACTAGTACAGAAATGTCACACGTGATATATTATTATGGTGGCTTTAACATGTACACATGAACTGTTATTTTCATGTAATTTGTTTACATTTTTTCCACCAGTTTTCCAACTTGAAGCTCTTAATTCGCCATGTTTATGAAATGCCGGGGATTTTTTTAAGAACTTATATAACGATAATAATCTTATGCATTGCATATCTAAACAGCTGAAAAATATGAATGACAATAAACGTAAATGCTGAGAAAAACGCAGGAGAACACAAATATTGAAACAAAGTTGAAGTGCACAGTTATTCTATACATTGTTTTGTCGTGTATGATATTTGACCGACGCGAACTGTTCACTTAAAAAATAGGTGAACCATCAAATAAAACCAAGGTCTTAGATGTTGGAGGCTAACATAATAAAAAGACATGTAATTTAAATTGAAGTCTGAATTGTATGTCTCTCTCCTAGATTGATCTCGTTTGACTATTGTTGTGGTTAGGTTTCTGTCTCATGGGCAATGTATCTCGTTTCATCCAAAAGCCAATCCATTAGAAGAGCTCGGTTAAATGCAAACAAATAAAACAAGAGTTTCAAAGTACAGTAAACTCTTTAGCTATTATCATACAAATTTACAGGAAAGGCTAAGAAAGGCAACTCTTATATTTTTAAACAGAAAATACGCCAAGTGATTTGAATTATCATATATATGAAGAGGATCTTTTTCTTAAGTAAGGACCCCAAAATAAAACAAAAGAGGAACCCGTAGTGAAACCAACAGCAACAATAATCTTTGCCGTTTGCCATATAAATTCTATTTAACACCTGTCTAGGAATATTTGAAATAGTACATAACAATTTAATAAAAACATGAAACAATTTATAACAGTTAAATGCTTTCAAAAATATCACAGATGAGAGACATGTAAATTCGAATCAAGGCAAAGTCAAATGCTTAATATATATAAGATAAAAATGCAATAATTCTAAATTTGAATATAAAATTCATCTGGTAGTCTGATCCTACATTTTTTAACAAACTGAATGCATGAATTCAGTTTTAAAAAATAAATGTAAAAATTATTAAACTTTTTCGACATAGCACTTAAAAGTACATATGAAGGTTAAAATCTTTAAACGGTTGTTTCTGTCTTTAGTCTGTTCGTATCCAAAAAATATTGGACTGATTTCCAGTCAGCCTCATAGGCAACACGGTTGAGGATATCACTTTACTTTTGTCTTCAAATTTCTCTTCTTTTGTAAGAAAGGACAATCACTTTTAAAGAAAACGGGGGGAAAACAACTAATTTGGAATTGTCAGTCCATCTTTATCAAATTTTGGAGTCGGCGTCCTGCGCTTACTAGATCCAGGACGTGTTATGTGACAATAACATGACCTGAACCGGAAAATTTTGACACAATGGGGTCCAGAAATACTAAATTCTGTCACAATCAAGTGACCTTCCTCGCCTATTGCGCATGTCTGTACAGGACCGGCTGCATCAGCAGGACAAATAGCTTGTTTCAGTAACGCTCCTCGTTCAGAATAAACATTGACGGTATGGTTAAGAGCGTCTGTAACAATAAGATCACCGGTTCTGTCGATGCATATTCCAGATGGAACCATTGATAACCCTTCTCCCGTAGGTTGGGGTGTAAATCTATACAAGAGTCTGCCGTCATATGTAAAATATTTAATTAAACATTCAATCGTATCACACACTATAACTTCAGACTTATTGTTCACACATATTTGGCAGCCTGCTTTAGTCTTTTCGAATCCCCCGAGTGGAAAATTGTGCAAAAGTTTTCCTCCTCTTCTATAGATTTCTATCGTTCTAGCACATGTACACACGACTATATTGAAACTTTTATCACAAGAAATACTAAACGGTTCGTGTGAAGTCGCAAATTGGTATTTAAAATTCCCTTTCGAAGAAAAAACCTGTATCCGTCTGTTGTTTTTATCGGCCACTGCAATGTCGCAGTTCGGTAATTCAGTTACTCCGGTTGGTTCGTTGAACTGTCCCTCTTTAAAACCGCGCTTACCGAAAGTCCGCATTAATACGCCAAACTGGTTTAAAACTTGAACTCTGTGATTCTTTGTGTCTGCTATCAAAATAGCGGAGTCAATGGTTGCTGCTAAGCCTCTTGGGTAGTGAAAATCTCCTTCGGCTCTGCCTCGTAACCCAATGTTGAACAATAATTTATTTGGCCTGCAAATAAAAGGAACCAATTAGAAAACAAAATTAAGTTAAAATGGACACTTCTGTTTCCTCCATTTACTTGAACGTTTGACGTCGAATTGATTGTTGGCTATATATTCATAGAATTGAGTCTCGTAGTCGTTAAACATTTTTTAGGTATTATATATATTGTTTTTTGGCATTTTAAATCAAATTTTCATGTGCTTTATTTCAAATTCAATTGATATAAAAAACGGGTTTCTACATTTCACATTTTCCCAATTCAGTGTATGTAAATTAGAATAAGACCATGTTAAATAAGTATGAACCTTTTCTAAAACTTAACATGCTCGGAACTCACATTTTAACTTGGTTCTTCACATTGTAACTTATAAATATCGAGATGTGCAGAAAATACCAGTTTTTAAACTAGTAATATAAGGGACCTGGGTCAAAACTCTATATCCTATATTACTCGTATACATAATGGTTGCTAATTTTGTAATTTTGAGATTATAAGAAGAATGTTTTAATTTAAATAATCATGAACTATGATTGCTTATACCTATGTTATTTAACTATATATATGTGGATACTTGTCTCATTGGCATTCATACTACATCTCCATATTTGTATAATAAAAAATTACGCGAAGGATTTTAAGTTTACTTTTTAATGCCATCCTTATTTTTCTCTATTTTCTTCACTCTTAAGCTGTCGGTACTTTTCCTAGTTTCAGCTAATCCTTTAGCTAATACCCATGCTTCCCATTCCCGACGATCTCGCAAATCTTTCATGGATTCTTGTCGACAGTCATGCGCTAAAAAAGATTGTAATAAAACATTTTATAAACAAACATGAACAAAACAGTCACAAGCACAAATACAACATGTAATACTCCTGTACCGATACAATATAATAGATGATTATTAACAAAATAAGTATTGAAAGGTCATGTTAGGCAGCAACAATTTGATTTTCGGGGGGGGGGGGGGGGGGGGGGGGGAAGGGGGCTATGGTTTTTTTTGGAAAAAAAAGTTTGTTTCCAGGTTTTGGTGAAAAAAAATAATTTGTTTTGGTTTGTCGCTAAAAAATAGATTGTTCTTCGCCGAAGGCGAAAAACAAAGTTTGCACAAAAAAAACCCATACCCCCCCCCCCCCCCCCCCCCCCGAAAATCAAATGGTTGCTGCCTTAATGCATTGAAATACTATATGAAATAGATAAGTAAAAAAAAAATAATAACGTAATGTTACTGAATTACACAAATATTTAGTAACATATTAAAATATTTACTTCGTCAATGTTTCTTTCTTAATCTTTTTATAGATATATATTAAGAGGCAAAATGCCTGTAAAACTTTAAATGCATAAGGCATTTTTTTAGAAACGAATCTAACATCATTATCTTATCTATCCTTAAGCAAATGTGCACACTGAATTATATAATCCGCGTAGCCTTAAAATTGAATTCTTAATTTCGTTTTTAAGGAGTAAATCATGAAAAAAACACGTTTCTGACGTTACGGTCACATAAAAAAAAAGTAATGATGTATATGAGCTGATAGACAAAACATAACAAGACGCGTTCAATCCAAAATCAAATTATTTGTATTTTTATTTGGTATCAGATCGAACAACAATTCGACTTTACTGTGCCAGGGGAACATGAAGAAGCATGTGGTTATTTTTCTGGCATTCTAACCCAAAAGAACCATGCATTCGATAACTGTTGAAAGGTCCAAAAGTAATTCATTGAGGGAAAAATGTTTGCCCCTTCTCAACGTATCCCTTTTCCAGTGGCAATCTAAACAAGTTATGTGCATTCTTCCTATTGGTCAACTTTTTTTTGCAGACGTTTGTCATTTCACAATCAGATTGCGGATTAAATCGTTTTAAAATCGGCTTTCAATATTTTAGGCCATAACCTGTTTTCTAGCTGTTCTTCCTTTCCTTTTTTTTTTTAGATCCGAACCTGGCATCTTATTGGATTCATTCATCTTAATTTTGATTTTACTACTGTCCCCTGGATACCCGAAACATTCGCCCTTGGACATTAAGCAAACAGTGGTCAATCAAAAAAGTTCCTGATGTAGTTTTCTGAATAAGTCAAACCAAATTCCTGTCCTCCATTCATTGTATATGTCAAGTCATTGTAAGATTTGTCACCGGATATGAATATCAACAAACTCTATCTACCTTTGCATTAACAACACCACGAGTTGCACTAGTTAAATAGAACCCGAACATATAATTCAAGTGTAACCACTGCTTGCTGAAAGTTGTTTTGCTGGACCAATGCTTTCGTGTATAGTATTTATGGGGTGTATTTGGTTTTTTTTTTGTCCTCTTAGAATTTGTTTTCTCTGTTTTGGTGGTGGGACTTTTCTCTCGACCTTTATTGGGATTAATTATAACAAATATCTAGCTAAACTATAACACCACCTTCGCCTACGTAAGACGGTATACTTGAGTTAAGCGGCTAAAAAGAGTTGCTTTCATCTGGCAAATATTGTTATCTTGCTTTCCGTTTATTTAAACATCCATTTACCTCAAACATAATGTTTACTACAATATAAACTTCTCTGTAATATCTAGATTAAGCTTAAGACAATTATGATTGTAGCAACTAAGATATGTAAATCATATAAATTAATAATCTAGCAAATTCAATCACCATTAAGAATCATACTTTCCCATACGGTTTCTGCTGAAAGAAAACATAATGATTTGACCTATACTATGACCTTAAATTAATATTGATATTTTTTTGAAACTATGGCTTTAATATTAGTGAAAGACTGTGTATTTTGAGTGTTTCAATATCTGAGATCTTATGTATTTTCTCCGAATTGCTTTTTTTCCTTGAATACTTTCAAATGACATGCTAATACATATTTTGAAATAAAAAAAAGTCGGACATGATATGAGGCAAATTAGTCAGGAAAAAAAGTGGTTGGAAAGATTTTAAACACAATGTTAGTTTGTTTAGGACTGTGTGGATACTGTTGCTGGTCACAGTGACTGTCAGACCAGTTTCAAATTCTTATCAAATTGATCCATGGTTAAATACTGCGTGACACATGTACATTCGTATATAACCTTAAAATCTACTGGTCCTGTTCATACAAGGAACTTACCCTTTGGCCTTCGGTTAAATATATACGGTGATCGGTCGTGATACAGCTCCTTTAACGATGGCACACTAGAACGGATATCCGGGGAAGTGTATCCATGGCCGTATAGTCTGTAACGGGACAGATAGTCCACCATGATGGCCTTCTGGAAACAGATATTACAATTTAAATATAATAATGCCGCTTTAAAAATATTCTTAAATGATTCCATTTTATTCCCACCCCTCTGAACTTTATACGATATCACCATATCGTAAATGTAGTTTGCACATTTATGTAGGCCTTCCTTTAGCCAATGTTATTAAAAGAGATGTGGACACAGACACATGTCTCTGGTGTGTGTAATATGTTAATGTGACAGAAATCTGTGTTTATAAAACTCTATCATGACAATTCTGCATATATCATATATGGAGACAATTGTTTATAAAAAGGGGAAAGATAATAAAAGAAAGTTTTTAGAATCTCAATTTATCCATTTTTCTTCTTGTGTGGTTGATGTTGATCAGACGATTTACCAGCAGCGGGAGGAGTTATTGTTTTACATAATGAAGTTCTTCTAAAATTTCTAAAAGTGTATATAAATGTCAAAACACCCCAACACAACTATAAAGAGTGTCTGGATAAGGGTTGTAAGGATAATGAACAAAACTATTAAAGAAAACAAAATAAGCGATTGCTAAAATATAAAGAATAGATAAAAATGGTATAAATAATCAAAGAATTATACTATAATAAAGGACCCTCGCACATCCATGACACGGTTAATTTCTAATGTTTCTATAAAATTCTAATGTTTCTATAAAATTCTAATGTTTCTATAAAATTCTAATGTTTGTATAAAATCAAACACCGTTCCTATATCATGGTATAAATTCATAGATATGAAACTTATAATCAATATCATTATCTTTGTATGATTTCACACAAATAGGGATTTAACATGGATATATAGTGTCTGAAAATTTCCATTAACAAATCATTATTCTTATATGATGGTGTTTCCATGTACTTAAATGTTCGCCAATTGCGTTGTTCATTTCTATGACGAAGTTTACACAGGACAACTTTGTAAAGCATCTATAGAAAGAGCACTTTTACAATTTCAAAGGAATATTGAATGTTTAACAAAAATCAATTAATCTCCAATATTGATGATTGATTAGTTTGTTTTTTAAATGTCAAAGATAAACAAATAGAAAATGTCGTTTAGAAAATCTGATCACTAGCTCGTGTAATCGACATGCTCAATTATGTATGGCATAAAAAGGGGGAGGGATACAACTCACGAACTGAAATATAATTCATATTTAAATATTTTTCAATATAAAACTCAGACATTTAAAATTAAATGACTTAAATTTTATTCAATGGCATGTATAAAGAAAGATACAACAAAATCACCTAAGGAATTTAACTTTTAGACAGGTTTAATTGATTTTCAGTGCAAAGATAAGATACAAATCGTAATTATTAAAAAGTATGATATCTGAATTATATATTTAATAACTGTCAAAAATATAAATAAAATCCTTATGAATCTTAAATAAACAAAGATCCTATAAAACTAATAAAACAAAATATTCCAATTGTTAAAATTTGATCCTTGGTAGATCTCAATCTAGACGTGAAGTAATTTGGCACGGATCGGGATCAAAAAGTCCTAATGAAATCGACATAAATATAAGTAAATAATTAAAATTTCATACCTGACTATATTTGAAAGGAAATGTGTGATATTTTACATGTCTCCAGATAAACGTTAACGGCCTTGTCGGATATCGGGTAGCTTCGCTAGCAACGGAAGTCCCGAAACAAGCTCTAACACGCAGGACACCCGATATAGAAATGTATATGTTTACGTTTTAAATGAAAACCACTGGAGGTAGACTAAACTTGTCATTCAAAGTTCGATAACAAAACGTCGATATGATCTATATCAAGGCTATTATAATATATGTCTATATCATTATTTAATGGGTATTAAGTATTAATTATCTGTTATTTATTTCGCTTCACATGTCAAAAATTGTACGCGGGGTCAGTGGCTCGCGAAGGACAGAATGTGGATTTTTTAAATAATAATTGAAAAATTAATAGGAATTCAAAAATGAAAAATAAACAAATCCGATCAGATTTATTGTCATAACATATGTGTATTGATATACCAAGAGTACAGAATAATAAAAAAAAATCTATATAATACAATAGTACTAAAATATGTAATTAAATATGTAAGTACAACTTAAAAAAAAATGGGACGTCACTGAATACTATTTAAGAACGAAAACAAATGATAAAAATAGTATCAACTTAATCTGTTAAATAAATTTGTAATATTTTAAATGTCAAAGATTAATAAAACAACACAACAGTAAGTCTACTAAAACCCAGTGACGGATTACAGTGAGGCTTCTTATGTAACAGTAAATTTGGTCCGGTAGTAAAATCTGTCCGCCAGACTTTTTTTCCTAGGAAATCAAGTCCATGATCATTATTTTACTAGGAATGTATGTCCCAGGACAATTTTTCCTAGGAAAATAAGTCTATAGGTAGTAAAATATGTCTGGCACATATTTTCCTAGGAGAAATTGTCCTAACACATTATACTAGTAATTTTCATTATATTATAACAATTATTGAAAATTAAAACAGAATCATATTTTTTGTTAGAATTTGTGAGTTTCATTATTTTTTCCCATTAAAAATAAAGGAAAGTGATGTTGTAACCTAGGAATGTTAATGACATGGACATGATTCCCTAGGAAAATTAGTCTGGGAACATACATTCTATTAGAATTATTTCCATTGTTTAAACTTAAATGATTTAATTCATTAATATTTTTTCCAATAAAGAGAACAAGGACGTTTTTACCTAGGAATATTAATGACATGGACTAGAATTCCTAGGAAAATTAGTCTGGGGCCATAAATTACTAGCATCGGACAAAAAATACTAGTAAATTTTGTAACCATGGACTTTTTCTACTAGTTATATGTGTCCGCCCAGACATATTTTACCAGGACAAATTTATCTCTTACATATACAGACCTCACTTTGATAAATCGTTTGGTTTTGCTCTTATATCTTTCTTAAAAAGAAAGTGTAAAGCCTCGTGTTTAAAATTAAGAAAAGTTGTAACTGTCTCTAGTGGAGAAATATCGTATTGTATCCACTCTATTCAAATTCAAATTCAAATATTTTATTGGACAAAGCACATATGATACAATGCGTATTCCAAGATATAAACACATTAAACATGATAATTTATGCAAATACAACATAAAGAAAACATTTGAAGTACCAATTATATATATAATATCACAGTATTACATAGTATATATAGCGACAGAATTTAGCCACACCGAACTAGTTGATGAAGTTCCAATTTATGATTATTTCTTATTTTTCAAGATCCTTCAAGACACAAAGTTGAAACAGTGCATTAACACATTAGACAAAAACTGAAGTCTGCGACGATAGAGATAGGTTGAAACTCCCAATTAATCATAAAATTTTGACAACCTTGAAACCTGATAATTGTCCCAAGTAAAGGACATAATTATGATAAATGTACACTATACTTATAGCGTACACTTATAAGATATGTCTTATCTACGTAAGTACCATTATTACAGAATGTTACTTATATGGATAGCGGTTCTTCTAATCATCGGCCATGTTGGATCTTCACCATTCGGTCCCGTCTATCCAATTACTGCTGCTGTTTTTAGGAATAGATACTCTGATGCCGAATGGAATGAAACGCTTGGTCGATTTAAGAATGTAGGAGGTGATACCGTTATTTTCCGAGCACCTGCTTTGGAAGTTCGGACAAAAGCTAGCCTTGACAACGACCCGGATTATGCTTCTTGTGGATCTTCGTTTGGAGAGTCAAGTTGTTACGACACTGCTACTCAAGATTTGACTGGAAATGGATTAAACGTCACTGCCATTATAACCTACAGTAACGACGAAAACTACGGAGCGTCCATTCTCAGTTGTCCTGGGTATGACAAACGTCTGAACAGTGCAACCAACAAAATATACAACAGAATAGTTCTACCTTTACTTCCAGTGAGGTACGAATATACATGTAGTTCTTTAAGAATAAAAGCCTTATTTTAGCATTTCTAATTTGCAACAGAAAATATTAAAAACAAATACAAATGTATATCACCATCAAGATTTGCGTATGTCCTTTTTATACCAAAAAAATAAAATAACAGATCTTTATGATTATGTCATCTTTTTTTGTTAAAGATAAAAGCAACATGTAGTTTACTGCTGTTCTAAAGTCACAAATCGATTGAAGAAAACAAATCTGGCTTACAAACTAAAAACCGATGGAAACACATCAATGTATGACCACTGAATACTCATTAAATTTCAAATCAATGCTCCATGACATAAGTGTTCTTTGTCTTTATTTCACAGTGGCAACTGTTCTTTCCCAAAAGGCAGTAAAGTTGTGGTATTGCTGTCAGTGTTCTCAGGAGGGGATCCGCATGAAGTAATACTCAAAAGTGCTGCCAGTCGGAACATCTCGGTTTTATTAGGACTTCCTGCCATACCGGTAAAGACGTCAATTTCAGCACTTAATCTCATGCCAGCATACATAGCTTGGATAGAACGTGTTTTGAATGACCATAAAATAAGATATGCTCCGTCTATGAACAAAACAATTGTTGGTTATTATTCCCGTGATGAAATTCTTCTCAGTGAAATCGAATTACCTTTGATTCAGTTTTATAAGTTAATAGCTAGTACCGTTCATGGCTTTGGGAAGAAGATTCTCGTCTCGGCGAACATTGATCTTAGTCGCCTTACTCTAAACAAGACTGTTGAAGACCATGTACAAGGATTTTCTAAATTGTCTGACCGAAAATCTGCAAATATTGACTTCATTGCTGTACACGAAGGTCGAGGTTATGGTCGAGGTGGATTATATTGGCCGACGCAAGTAGATCAACCAATAAACGCTTCGGATACAAAACTTATGCAAATCTTACAACGACGTCATCCAATGGTAAAACCAAATGTGACATTCGGCGAAGTATTCACTGGAAGCATACAAGAGGTAAGACTATTACATTTTAAAAATAAGGTCTCCATAAAATTATCAATATATGTTTTACATACCATTATCAATATATGTTTTGCATACCATTATCAATATATGTTCTGCATACCATTATCGATATATGTTCTGCATACATACCATTATCGATATATGGTCTCCATAAAATTATCAATATATGTTTTACATACCATTATCAATATATGTTCTGCATACCATCATCAATATATGTTCCGCATACCATTATCAATATATGTTCCGCATACCATTTTCAATATATGCTCCGCATACCATTATCAATATGTTCTGCATACCATTATCAATATATGTTCTGCATACCATTGTGAGTATATGTATGTTCTGCATACCATTATCAATATATGTTCTGCGTACCATTATCAATATAGTTTATGTTCTGCATACCGGCATTATCAATATATTTTCGGCATAACATTATCAATATATGTTCTTCATAAAATTATCAAAATAGGGTATTCATTCAATTGATTTCAGAAAAAGGTGACGGTTTGGTTCAATTTAAACGTTTGAACCCGCTGCAATTGTTTGCACCTGTCCAAAGTCAAAAATCTGATGTTCAGTAGTTGTCGTTTGCTGATGTGGTTCATAAGTGTTTCTCGTTTCTCGTTTTTTAAAAAGATTATACCGTTGGTTTTTCTGTTTGAATGGTTTTACACTAGTAATTTTGGGGGGTCTTTATAGCTTGCTGTTCAGTGTGAGCCAAGGCTCCGTGTTCAAACCGGTACTTTGACCTATAATAGATTACTTTTATATAATGGAGAGTTGTCACAATGGCACTCATACCACATCTTCTTATATCCATATATCAAATAATTAATTATGGTCTTCATTATAAAACATTATAACTACTATCGTATTTGGGGGCATAAAAAATTTAATAAATAACACTCATAATGCTCAGTTTGGTTGTCATCGTGCAACACAGTTAATAACACCATATAGGAAAAACATAGAACTCATTTTGTCATAAGACACTGTCAAACATCCATACATACTATCCACACTCATCTGTGTCCACACTTGTAAAACATTATAAAAATACTTATTTTGAAGTAAGATTGTAAAGATGTGATTTATGTGAACGGACATTTGAAAATGCGGTACAACAAAATATGAGAACTTGAGGTGAAACGTAATTATTTGCATTTACAATATACAATTTACATTTCCCGGTACAGCTATTCCAAGATCTGAACAACTACAGAGTTCTTAACAAGAATACATCTGATTTGTGGCTGTTACTGGAAGCAGAGGAAGATTTGATTGACGATGTTTGTCTCCCAGTGGATACCAAAGCGTCTGGTAATTCTGATATCATCGACAGAACCAGTAAATCTAGAATTGATCGTTCCCTGTCTGCTACCGGTGCAGCAGTGCAGAAGGTTATGGCGTTTGCTTACGATCCAGAGTTTACGTGTACAACAAAGAGCCAAACGATCCCATTAGTTGAGGAGATATCAACAGATTCTGGTCGACCAATAATAAGCAAATGCTCTTTCCATTCGTCTGCTAATAGATCCGTAGTGGTGATTGGGTACAATCTTGATGGTGAAACACAAGGGTTTCAGGTAATATCTGTTCTTCATGTAGCTATACATACATGAATGTCATTAAACGATAAGGTAAAACTAGTTTTCCATCGATCTAAAGGGTGTTTTCATGCAAAAATTGCAACGCTCGCAGTTGAATACGCGCCCTCTGATATGAACTTACCAGACTGTGTTTTTTTTATTGATAATTCTCTTAGAATTTCTTTACAAAGGAATTCAAAACTCACATTTAACCATTACTTTCATAAAAATAACGATCTATAGAAAATATATGGTCAAATATTTTGGTAGAAATAAAAAATATATAGTACGATAATTTAATGGTACAATCATAAGTAAGTCAACAAAAATACACAAGGGCAAAATTCAAGGAAAATCCATAACGGACCAAACCCGGCTTTATTCCAAATTAGTCCATACAATGCATACAGCCGAAAAAGTTAACCATAAAATTGAGAATGGAAATAGGGAATGTGCCAAAGAGACAACAACCCGACCATAGAGCAGACAACAGCAGAAGGGTACAAACAGGTCTTCTATGCAACGAAATTCCCGCACCCGGAGGCGTCCTTCAGCTGGCCCCTAAACAAATATATACTAGACATTGACCATTGATCTGTTCGTTTCTGTAGGTTTTATATGATTCTATCAAAATAATGTTTCCAGTATATTCATGGGCTTCCCTTCTGTTTGATCTTGAGTGAATATGATAGGGTAATACTTAGATAATGTAAAGCAGTATTATTTGCTTTAAATCAAATATGTCAAGTATTAAAATTTGACCGGGAAATAACACCGGTATAAGCGTAATTTTATCTTTGTTCTCTGAGCTCTTTCCTTGTCTTCGGGTCTTTTGAACAAAGTTCTAGCCATGGCTCTGACATTCATTACTAGTAATAAGTCTGCAGATTTAAAAAAATCATAATTTTTTGTTTTCGTTTTATATTTTAGGTCGATTGGCCAGATCGGGACGGCAAACAACACCATGACCATGTAAATGGATATTATTTTGAATTAGACTATGGTGAGCAGCATGGACTGATTCCGTCTCTGGAGTATACACAACTATATGACCCGTATGACGTGATAACATTGGCTGTCCACGGATACGTTAATGTTAAAGCAATTGGAAGTTACCATGGTTGCAGTTTTGTTTTTGACTATCGACAAAACAGTCAGAGTGACAATGACACTTCAGAAATACTTTGAAAATAAAATTACTTGTTTAAGACTTAGGTATATAAAGCGTATTAGGTTATAAGCCACTAACTGAGCCTCCTGGCAGAATGTCCTTTCCATTTCGAACACACAAAAGTTCATCTCAGGATTTTGTTGGGTTCCTGTCAATATATTTGTTTTGTGTTTCGTGCATGTTTTTGTATGATCGTCCTTTTTTTTACATTTGTAAAATGTTACATTTGATATTATTAACTGGAGAGAAAAAACAACCGACGATACGGCGAATAATAAAAATTAAGATAGTTAGCCAGGAAATTGTTTTTATGATATACTTGATGAATCTTGTTGTGGGTAAATTAAAGGCGGATTCTCGTGACCATGTAGACATGATATATAACCACCCTCCATTAGCTGGAATACCTATATTTACCTCTCATCCAAGGGATAAGTGATCGTTTTATTGCATGCGATACACAAATTATAGTAAAACGACTATATACTATCACTTGAATTACTCGTTTTAAGAGCAAAATGGATAGAACCGTATGAGAATTGCGAAACTTGGAGCAAAAGAGGTAGGGCCAATTTCCCCTGATTTTTTTCACAAAAGGGCCAATTTCAAAAAGTGCTGAAAGAATAAAATTGACCATTAAAACAAAAAATGGAAACGCTTTTTAATCAATATCTCGCTTTTTCATATATCATAATACGTGTGATAAATTATAGAATTATAGTTAATTTACCCCCCCCCCCCTCGATAAAGGATGACAGTGCGGAATATAGTTTTTTTAGATGGGAAAACAGGGAATCCCCCTCAAAACGAAATTGGTTTGGTGTGTCCTTCAAACCCCAAAAACAACTTTTTAATGAAAAAAGTGGCACATCGCTTATTTGTACCTTCAATAAAAATAGCTCCTTAAAAAATCATTTTCAAACATCGCCGTGGCTCCATCAGCAGAGCATAGAACTGACACGAAAGATTTTTTTGAAGTTGGCTTTTGCATTTTTTGTGTTGAATATTAAATTTTAACGTCAAATCATATTTTTTTCGGCTGTTTGTTTAATTTATAGTCATTATGGATCAATTTTCACTATTATATCATTTCATTTAATAAAAAAAAAAAATATGTCGCTCATTGTGTGCATTCCTATAACTAACAATACTCTTAGACTTACTTTCTATTCCTGTGTTTACATTTATTATATATATGTAAAGAACAGTTGCCGTCAAACTGAAGTAGATGCCTGTACATAACCAATAACACGAGAATTGATTATATAGCAATGAAGCCCAAATGTTGCGTGTGTAATATACACATAACTAAAAAAAAGGTCATTTTAGAAAGTTTAAAAACAACACAAACGTTTTTTCGAAACAAGAACATTTTTTAACATGGTATTATATGTAAGAAATGCAGACACCAATTTTGTCGCCAAATCGCCAACTGTGTAGATACTAGTACAGACATTTTTACCACCGTCTCTGCGCCGGTACCCAAGTCATCATATAACAAAACAACACCACAATATCAGGGCCGTAGCGTAATGGAGGCAAATGAGGCAAATGCCTCACTTTTGAAACGACGACCAAACTTTTAAAGTGTCATTTTTTTTTAATTATATATTTTACATTATCAATATGCGAGTTTCGCGTTTCAAATTATCTACCAGCACACTACTACATTCAATATGTCCAATATGCAGCAGCAATTGCAGCTTTTACCATAGCAATGACGGTAAAAAAAAATAAGTGTTCCGAATACAAACCAAAATAAAAATTGAAACAAATCTTAATGTCGTTACACAACTGGTTGAAGATGGGTTCTTTAAAGAGAAAAAAATATGAAAAAGGTAACTCATGAGTAAGCTGGCTTATTACTTTCCTTGGTTTATTTATATATATAGCTATAGTTATTAATCTTTACACTAAAATAATTCATTGGCCAAAAATATAATAATTATTCATAAATAATTTAAACAAAATCATGAAGCGCCTTTTCTATGGAAGTCTTTAATGTATAAGGAAATTCTTGATTTTTATTTATCTTTAATAAAAGTATGAAATATATTTTTGGTATTGTTTGAAAATAATTTTTTTTTGAGTTTCTTTTTCTGTTAATGATCAAGATTCAAGATTCAAGATACTTTATTTCTTATAAAACCAAGTTAATGGTACAAAGAAAGATATTTTTACATATATAATAACATACAGATTTTGCGCGTGACAAGTTTGCACAAAAACGAGCAACAAGAATGAGAGATTGGTGATCAACCTGGAGAGCATACTTCTATATTATAATTGATAATTCTAATTAATTTACACAAATTTTTCAATACACGAATATTTTTTGAAATAAATAAAGTGCCGAATTTCAAAACATTTACTCGGCTTACATAGTAAGGTTTACGAAAAGCTCTTCTACTTTCTGTTAGAGCTGTACAGTTTAAAATATAGTGAAATTCATCACCTATCTCATGAGAGTTACAAAGTCCACAGTACCTTTCCTGTCTAATAATTCTACGCCCTTTACCGGTTTTTTTATACAAATCAACCATTCGAAAGTAAATCCACCATCTAAGTTAAGTTTATATATATATATTTATATAGAATATTTGTCATTTTACTATCGGAACTGTTTACAATATTAGACCAAAAAGATACCATACGGTGTTCCACATATACTGACATAGGATATGCGCCTAGCTCTCCATATACCATAAAGCTTGGGGTTGATTTTTTCAAGTTTAACAAAAGTTTACAAAACTTCAAATGCACTCTTTCTTTTTCATCAGTATTACTAAATCCCCAAATTTCACAACCATATAGCAATATAGGCCTTACAATTTTATCAAAAAGATCGTACTGACATTTAACTGTCAGGTTATGTAAGCGGCCTTTTTTTTTAGGAACTTCATACATAGCTTTGGTGGCTTTACTAATGAGTTGATTTTTATCACTTTTAAAACTACCCGTTTTGGAAAAAATAATGCCTAAATATGAAATATCCTTGACAATTTCTAAATCATTACCAGCAATTGTAAAATTTAATTTGTTTGTCAATCTACCATTAACAAAAATAACAATTTTGTTTTGGTTGGATTAACTTTCAGTTTCCATATATCACAGTATTCATCAAATGTATTTAGCTGCTGTTGAAGATCTTGTGCAGTTTGAGAAAATAAAACAGTATCGTCTGCATAAAGTAATACATAAAGTTTCAAGTAAATAATAATTTGTTCTTCTATTTCATTTGTCACCGTGTTTAGACCTATTACATCATTTCTATGACAAAAATCTTCCAAGTCATTCAGATACAAAGAAAAAAGAAAAGGAGATAAATTTTCTCCTTGTCTAACACCTATATTATCATATTATGATCAGCATTGTCTGGTTGTATGCAAGCGTGTTCCATTGATTCTAGTGCGGTAGGTCGTGGGTTTTAACCCCGGTAGGTCAAACCAATGACTTTAAAATTGATAGAATAATTTGTCCAGGTATAGGTCTTCCAACAGAATAATGTGTCCAGGTATGTCTTCCAGTGGAATGTTTACAGATAACTTGTGATCACTTGTGACATTAGAACGTCAAAAATCCGGTTAAGTAATAATGTTGGTCTATTTTTCTATGTACCTATTCTTATGGTTAATGATTATGTATAATACATATATTATTATCGATGCTCGTCTTTTAGAAGCTTATAACTTGCTGTTGGACATACATATATATATATATACATACATAAGAACGTGTGTTGAAGCTTTTCGATAGTACAGGTCACAGGAGAATCGGAAAGTTTTAGTTGACCAACAGAGATTAAAAAAGAAGATGTAATATGATTGTCAATGAGACAGCTATCCACAAAAGACCAAAATGACATAAACATTAACAACTATAGGTCACCGTACGGCCTTCAACAATGAGCAAACTTTAATATTGAAACTTGATTTGTTACTTACTAGGCTAGTTAATGCAAAAAACCGCATTTCTGTTACATTTTTTATTTTTTTATTATAGATTGTAATGCTGGAAAAAGCTTCTCCCGTTTCAGGCACCCGAACCACCCTAAAAAAAAAGCCCAAAAATTACATTTAGAGCAAATGGGTAAAACAAATACCAAGTCTAGACCGATCTGCACTGAAATTTTCAGATCAATCGGACAACTGGTTGTTGGGTTGCTTTTCCCTAATTGGTAATGTTAAGGAAATTTTGCCGTTTTTATGCCCCGTTTATGGGCATTATGTTTTCTGGTCTGTGCGTCCGTTCGGACGTCCAATTAACTTGAAACTTAGAACACATGTTCCCTGTGATATGTTCTTTATGATCTTAATGCCAAATTAGAGATTTCCCCCCATTCTCACGGTCCATAAAACATATAAAATGATAGTGCCGATGGGGCATCCGTGTACAATTGACACATTCGTGTTGTTTATGTTATAGATAGAGATAAACTGTTAACAACAATAATGTTCAGCAAAGTCAGATCTACAAATAAGTCAAATGACCAAACTGGGCAGTTGACCCCTTCATGAGTAATTGTCCTTTGTAGTCAATTTTACCATTTTTTGTCCTGTTGAATTATTTGTAGATCTTACTTTACTGAACATTATTGCTGTTTACGGTTTATCTCTATCTATAATAACATACAAGATAATAATCAAAAATGGCAACAACAAAAATACCAATTCAGGGGCAGCAACCCAACAATGGGTTGTCTTATTTGTCTGAATTTTAAGGCTTGACCTGATGAACATGTTAACCCCTTTGTCAGATTTGCTCTAAATGTTTTGGTTTCAGAGATATATGCCAAAATCTACATTTTACCCCTTTTTCATTTTTAGTCATAGCAGCCATCTTGGTTGGCAGGCCAGGTCATCAGACGTATTTTTTTTTAACAAGATGCCCCAACAAGGACCTTTGGTTAACTTTTGCTTAGTAATTGTAGAGAACATGTTAGTTCACAAGGTGAAAATCCGAATGGAAATGTGTCATCATATCCCAGAGTCAATATTTCGACTCCAAGCACTAGTTTTAGCTGTTTTTCTTTCTTATCATGCTTAATGCAGTATACTTAGCGTACTAATCAGTATATACAAATTTAAGAGTCTAGTTCCACTTTGCTGTGCTTGAAACACTGACAGGACCACAAAGGCTGTTTTCAAATAGTTTAAAAGAGGCTTGGATATAAAACGATGTATGACAATAAAGAGTGTCATAGGGACCCATTTTGTATTTTGTTAGTAACTGGTAAAATAAAACACATATTTAAATACAGACTTGATTGGACTGTTGGAAATTAACCATTAAATGTTAGATACATACACCCTGCACACATTAATACTGCATTCTAAGACTGATAAAAACCACATGAGAATAATCTACAAACTTGACAGCAAAGATACAGAAGAAACATTAGACCAACAAATTTATAAAAATTAAGACTTGAAAGCAAATTTTCTCAGAATGAAAGAAACATTAATTAAGTGTAAGTGTGTTGATCACTGCAATTATAACTAAGTTAATGCTGTTAAAATTGATGAAAAGCTGCAACCCTATCTAGTCACTGAGAAGTGCTACAATGTTTATATATAAGCAGCACATAATCAGTAACAAGAAAGGCTGTTAACTTGTTAATTTTTGACAGCAGTACTTTTAGAAGTTAAAATGTTTACTCCAGATTTTTGAAGAAAATAAGAACTACACAAAAGGAAAAAGAAAACTGCACTTCCATTAGACCAGTACATCAAGCCCTTATAAAGAAATTAACATTCTCTCCCCAACTACTTTACATACAACTCTCAATATAACCCTCATCTACTCAATTTTTTCCTTTTTCTCCCTATAGAACATATATCCATACATACCACTCGCATTATTTACCCTCATCCTCCCTCCATTTCTTTCTTATCCATATCAACCTTAACCACCTATATTGGCCTACTCTGTGTGTTAAATATCCCAATGAAAGTGTTAGTTAATGAAAAGATTTTAATCATGAAGTACCAGGCATGGAAGAATGAAAAATTTCAATACTGAAAAGAAGATCTAAACTTTTCATGTTTTTTTTAATATTGAGCTAATTTTGAGTTGTAGTTTTTATTTCAATATCAAATGGTTATCATTATTTTCAAAATTAAGGTAACAGCCAAAGTTACAATAAGCCAAAATGTGTGATGTAAATTTCATTTAAAGAAATTATCCTTGGATAACCATTTTGCAGCCAAAATATATATTTAATTGAAAGGTGTAAAAAATATTTAAAAATGAAAAAAAATAGTCTAATTGAAAGCAAAAATTGCCAAAAGTGATAAAAATGCCAAATGGTACAAAAGTACCTGTCTGCTAATGTACTAGCCAGCTGACCTGAGGGTTATCTGGACTTTAAGGTGCTAGTTCACCGAAACAAATGGCCGCAGTGACCACCCGTCTCTTCCTTTCGGAGTACCAATTTTAGAGTCTCTGATTTGACAAAAGCATGACTTATACAGCCAATATGAAAAACCTGACCCATTTTACAAATTAAAAAAAACCATCCCCAATTAAAATTTCAATAAAAAGTTAAAAACACCCCCAATTAAAATTTGAATAAAAGATAAAAACATTCCCAATTAAAATTTAGATAAAAAATTAAAAACATTCCCAATTAAAATTTGAATAAAAGATAAAAACATCCCCAATTAAAATTTAGATAAAAAATTAAAAACATCCCCAATTAAAATTTGAATAAAAGATAAAAACATCCCCAATTAAAATATGGATAAAAATTAAAACATCCCCAATTAAAATTTAAATAAAAGATAAAAACATCCCCAATTAAAATATGGATAAAAATTAAAACATCCCCAATTAAAATTTAAATAAAAGATAAAAACATCCCCAATTAAAATATGGATAAAACCCAATAAAAATTTGAATAAAAGATAAAATAAATCCCCAATAAAAATTGGATTAAAAGATAAAAACATCTCCAATTAAAATATGGATAAAAAGATAAAAACTTCCCCAAATTAAATTTTGGATAAAAATTAAAAACATCCCCAGTTAAAATATGGATAAAAAGATAAAAACTTCCCCCAATTAAAATTTGGATAAAAACATATTGACATAGCCACGGGGCTCTGCCAAACTTGTACCAGTAAAGGCGATACATGGTACACAGTCTGACCAAGTCGCCCTTGGTCACGGTCCAACTGAGTGATCGATCTCACTCAGTTTATGCATGGTACAAAGAAAAGGTTAAGACCACGACTCGGTCGCAGTCTGACCAAGTCACCCTTGGTCTGACGGTCAGGGTCCAACTGAGTGATCTATCTCCCTCTGTTCATACCAGTACTAGCAGATACTTGATATGTATGGTGGGGACGTTACTATACCTAAATGGGAGGTATAGTATCTGTGAACCCTAAACATAGATGGCGACTTAACTTCCCATACATGTAATCAAGTATCCAATGCTATTACTGATAAGTTATATTATGTTTATAAAATAACCAATGAAAAACTGTAACCACAATAATAAGATAAAAAACATTTGCATCAAAGTTTCCTGTGGTAAGAAGTGAAATATTTCTTTTATACAAGTTCAAATGTACTAAGTAGTCCAGTTATAGTTGGTTTCCTTGAAGGCTTTCAAAATGCTCAAAGAAGATGTCGACTTTTGAATAAATACAATGTGACAGTAACTCAACAATAGAGTAAAAAAAAAAAAAAAAAGCTATGAAAATCTCAAAGTACAGTCTTTCCCAATAAACGATAATTACTAAAGGTATCTTTTTATTTTTGCCTTGCAAGTCTTTGCATGAAAAATGTCACATTTATGTCATACAAATGCTAGTCAGATTACCTCCACATAGCTTTGAAATAACAATCAAATGTTGATTATTGTCTTAAGACAATGTACCTTCATTTTAAAGTTATATATTGTGCACAAAACAACAGGTCATGATATTCTTGATCCGAGGTTACACAAGGGTCAAATGACAGACAATGTTATTACTATATACTAATAGTACAAATTAGTAGGTACATCTTTCATGCTGTAGGTGTTAACAAAACATGATACAATTTCAAATGCAGAAACCATTATGGCCTGATCTATGTAAAAAAAAAAGCGAAAAAAACCCACTTCGAAATGATTACCATTGAATTAAAAGTGAACCTCAAAATCAACAGGAATCACCATACCCCTAAACAAAATTCAGCAGATGGAGAGTTGTCTCATTGGCACTCATAACACATCTTCTCATAGTCTTATTGGCACTCATACCACATCTTCTCATATCTATGGAATGACTTTACCATAAAGGGATAAATATAACTTGAAATATTATTACAAGTAAATACCAGCTTTCAGTCATGTGTGGTCTGACCCAGCCAGGGATTTAAGGAAGCTGGCTTGTCATGTTTTGGACTTTTTGTCAGATTTTCGGAATCCTCTGGTTTTATCCATTTAAATGCCTTGAAAAAATTTGTCCGGTGACCCCCATTTTTCTTTTTGAAATTCTTTAACATGTATAATGATAAGCCATCTGTAAAGTTCTTATAAAATTTTAATTACTTTTAACAGTTTTGTAGAACTTTAACTTGTCAATGATAAAGCTATAAAAAGTCAAGAGAGAATATTTTCCCGCCAAAATTTCAATGGCTCATATCTCGAAAACAAGCACGGTGACCTATATATTTTTTTTGCTTTTTGGATTCCTTTATTAATTCCTTATCAATATAAACTAGTGTTTTGAAAAGTTAATTACTTTGAAACTGAGAAGCGAGCTCCCTTAAACTCAAAACTCTTCCTCTCAAAATAACTGAAACACTTAGATTATTTCTAAAAAGCGGAACAAAATATTATTTTAATAATATTTTAAAGAAACATAAAAAAGTTCCAACTAAATATGTTATTTATTAAAATGAGTAATGATTCATGTAGCAATCACCTAATATAATACTGTTACTTAAGACATATGAATATGGCAATATTGAAAAAAAATACATCCTGCTTTAAAAAAAACCTCATACATTGTAGGGAAGAATCATAGGTGTTTAATTGTTACAGAAATTTCAACTTTACAATCGTTATAAACTAGCAAGCAGGGAAATTAGTTCATTTTATTCCACTTGATAATAGTAAATAGTAAAACAAATAATATATGACATTTTTTGTGACTACTAAACATACAAGTAAAACAATACTAGCATTCTATAAAATATACCATTCCTTCTAATGCAAATATGAAATACTATTTGACATTGGTTTTAAACTATTGCAAAAGAATTCACTTACAAAAATCAAGAGGAGCAATGTTCAATTTCATAGACAGGGTGTTAAATATTTTAAATCTAAAAAAATTTGAAGTCACAGGATTTACCATTAAATTTTAAAACAAGTTAAATCTTCTTTTCTACAAAAAACAAGAGTTGTCTCCTATTTGTTTTAGCCTTATGAAAAACTGTTACCAAACTGAAAGATCCTACAAATATGGGAGATAACTCATTAAACTTAAGGTGAAGTCATAATTGGGAGGAAGGGGTGTTTAATATTAGATAATATTGAGAATGGAAGCACTTTTGTAGATGATAACGACGTAAATATAGTTTGAAATCCCAATGTCAGACCAAACCACTTAATGCATTATCTAGACCTGTTTACAAGCCAATTTTTTTACAGAACTACAATACTGTCATCTTACTTTATTTACATCTTATATAGCATATCTAACAACAAATATATAACAAATATATATAAAACTAATACATTCCAATTTATTGCAGGCCTTCCATACAGTTAACAAAACTAGCTCATATGAAGAGATACAAAAGTGTATTCCCTCCCCTTTACCCTAAAACTCGGCCTGCTAGTTTCCATTCCTCACAACTTATGCTCAGTTTGTTAAATTCAAAAACAAGTTAAATCTTCTATTTGCATTAGCCTTATCATGAACTATCAAAATATCAAAAGTACCTACAAATATGGGAGATAACTCATTAAACTCAAGGAGTAGTTATCTATACTACATGTAAATTGGATGAGAGTTGTCTCATTGTCACCAATTTCACATCTTCTTATATCTATATACCTATAAAAGGATAGTAGAGCGTAAGGACAGGAGTAAAACAACCCCCCCCCCCCCCCCCCCCCCCCCCCAAACTGAAAGGGCATAAAAATAGATTTAAACCAATGGTAGCTGATTGTTCTCAAACGTCACATCAAAGTCTTACATTAAACACCTAGCAATCAAAGTCTTACATTAAACACCTAGTACATGTATTAACTAAGACCATATAGGGGGAACTGTAGGCCTATGAAATTCGAATGTAATCAACATATCTGGTTTAAAAGAATAAATCTTTACAACTGGCTCTCACCCTCTTTCTTTCTATCTCTCTCTTTTATTTGTATTATACATGTACTACATATTTGTTTGTCAATTAGTGTTTCCAAGTTCCTCAGATCAACAGAATCCATTCTTCCTCTGCTTCAGATGATTTTTAAATTAACAAGCACGCTTTGTCTACAAATAGAAAATAACATTTCATTCAAAACATAAACTAAAATTCACAAAATAATATAAAAATGTTGATGTCAGAAGATATTTACATTTTATCCATATATGGGGTAACCAGGAGATAGAGGCTATAGAAATTCTTCATATAAAGCAGTTCAGAATTGTATTAAATCTTATTGCATCTTAAGTATGAAATGCCGCCATTGTACTTATATTTTACTTCAGATTTGTTTAAAATAAACATGTCAATTTTTTCAGGCACCATTGGATTGAAATTTTTCATTCAACCAAAGATTTGATGGATATGGACAATATGCCTTCAAGCTAGTTTAATCCTGCCACACTCTGTATGTGCCTGTAATTCAGTGGTTAATGTTTGTTGCTGTGTTTTGTTCATTATTTTGGACATGAATAAGGCAGTTTGTTTTCGATTTTTTTTTAATTTTTTTGTACAATTTTCATTTTTTAGCCCATTTATAGCTGACTATGTGGTATGGGTTTTACTCATTTTTGAAGGCAGAATTGTGACCTATAGCTGTTAATTTATATGTCATTTGGTTTCTTGTGGAGAGTTTTCAAAATTGCAATCATACCACATCTTCATATTTTTATATCTGTAATAAGGTATTGTATTATTATAGAAGTAATAAAATTGAATGTTCATTATCTTTAATATTACCTTGAAACAAGGATTTAATGTAACCGTCAACATACATACCTTAAGTTGGTATTATTTTACATCCAGGTCCTACTTTCCATCAATTTTCCTTCAGTAAATCATTTACGTATTTTTAAAATATCCAGGATAACTGAAGAAAAAAAATTGAATCCATAACTGTAATAGTTTTAAACACTTAATGAAGGCCGTATGTTGACCAATAGTTGTTAACTTATATATCTTTTAGTCTCTGGTGGAGTTAGTTGTCTCATTGGCAATTATACCAATCTTATTTCGATATCTATACATGTATATGGAATTTAGTCAATAAATTAACATCTAATCATAGCAGTTAAATAAGATACAATATTGCTAAAGTGACATATAGGTCCAATGGGCCAGGTGTAAATATCAAATTGCTATGTATATGTTCCAGACCATATGAGTATTTGGACTGTACGCGTACAGTCCGGACCGTATACATATACTCATACGGTCCGACCATACACGTTCGGTCGGACGGTATGCGTATACGCATACGGTCGAGTACGAGCTGACCATACATGTTATTTGATCATATGGGTTAAATTGAAACAATCTTTATTTTTAGTTTTACAAATTGTTATTGATAATTTATTACAATTAGATAGATAAAATGAACAAACGAACAATTGAAATTTGGTATTTGTTTAATTGTACACCTGAATCCTATTTTGGTACTCTCGCCCAAGGTGACACAATTCAAGAAACGTAATATTTTTAGCATTTTCATGTATGCAGTTTACATGGTTTATGCATGTTCTTTTGTATTTGTATTTTTTGGTAAAGTTGCTAAATATTCTAAAACAATCAATTGAACTCCCACTTTATGTTTACTTTCGATATCTTTAATTTCAGTGATCATAATACAATTTTAATGTATTACTGATTGACATGCTTAATACCAGAGATTAACATTTTTAATGAGAGTGAATTAAAAAAAGGTAAAATATAAAGTTTTTATTTCAATTACAATTGAACTTTTTTTATATTAATTTGATATTTAAGTTATGTTGATCTGCTATATGCATTTGTATCTAATAAACTTTGCTAACTTTTGAATATTAGTCAGACTGTACGCGTACGGTCCGACCGTATGAGTATTTTGAAAAAGTATGCATACAGTCCAGACCCATACGGTCTGGAACATATATACATGTAATTGTTTAGATGTATGTTATGATTCACATGTCACTATAATAAATTATAACTTATAACTTACTAATACATAACATTTTATCTAATAAATATACATGCATATTATCATGGCATAATAATAATATACTTCTTAATTTACTAGGCTAATTCTTGTGAATTTTTATAGTTTTTTATTTTTAGTTTATGCATGATTTTTTTTTTCCACCTATGAATTCTTATTTGTAATACATATTTTGGTCATAACTGTTAATTGTGACCTGTGGAGCAGGAACAGTGTACCCTTCCTATTCTTTCAGGAGCACCATTGTTAAAATTCTACATTTTGTTGGGTTGATATTATATAAAGGGGTCATCAATAATTGTCAACCATTTTCCAAAGTGTACAAAACAGGGTATACATATACACTTTTTCAGACCCCCTACCCTCCCTTAAAAAGTATACATCAACCATTTTCAGATTTCAAGACAAGATTCAATCATTCTTAAAAAAAAATTAAGATCAAGTCTATTATAGTTAAGTTTAATATAGAAACTTGCATTGAAAATAACTGAAACATATCAGACTGTTTTATTTGATAAATAAAAAAATGCATACTTTAAAGATGTTGAAATTTTTTTTACCACCCTCCCTGGTTAGGGTTAGATTGCTCCCTTAGAAAGGAGTAGGTCCGGTAAGGACCAATTTTGGCCTCAAATTTCAGGTTCATCTGAAGAAAGATTTTGACCACTTTTTAAACACTTAAGGTGGTACCCAACACTTTCACTAAAATTAATTTGGCTCGTTTAATTTTCATAAAATTTTGTCAAAGTATTTACTTTGACACTTTAACAAAAATATAAAAATTTATAAAATTTTGAACCAACGGTCTTGTCAGAAAAATTGCACTGGTTATATAGCAATTTGACCATCACCACTTTTGATCATTGAGAAGCTTAATATTCCTTTTACAACACAACGTAATTAAAACATTTAGCTGACTTTACAGAGTTATCTCCCTGTAGTGTTAGGTACCACCTTAAGTGTCTATTTCATTTGATTCAAATAGTAAATGTGAAAGATTTTAATTGATTTAGTCATTAAAAACGATCCGATTTGAAAAATCTACCAAATATGCCGAAAAAATGTCACTTTTCAAATGGTTTTTGTCAAAAATGAAAGTGGCCGCATCCGTGTTCATCCTCAACCTTTATATATGTTATGTATTATCATAAAATACAACTTGCATTTCAATATTAAGGATGAACACGAATGGGGCCACTTCCGTTTAACACGAAAACCGTCTAAAATTTAACTAAAATGCTAGAATTATGAAAATTTCAGTAACTTAGCATGACTTAATGGTGATAGTACCCGATATATGTGCTTTGTATTGTCAAAAACAGCCAATATTTATGTGACTGTCCAATGAATAACTATAAGTTTACATTTTAACCATTTTGTAAAACTGCTATATTTTGGGGCCAAAAGGGGTCTTACTGGACCTACTCCTTTATCCCTTTTCTACCCTTAAACAGAATATCAATGAACTGTTTTGGTGCTCCATGTTAATTATCTTGTGGAATTATGTAATACTATATCCAAATGTGAATTTATACATCAAAATCATAACTTCTCAAATGAAATGATTTAAGACATCTGCTACATGTACCTTATGCATAATTTACCTTGTCTTTTGAATGTCAAAGCTTCATGCAGACCCAGTTGTGATGTTCCTCATATGGGAGATTAATCAGTATATAATCATTCTTCCCTTTTACAAGGATAGGTTGTTGACATATTTCTCAATCCCAAACCTGGAGAACCAGAGAATCTTTACTCAAGCTTTGTTTCCTTTAAATCAATTGAAGACCAAGGCTGACGAGTCATACGACCAAAAATTTCATATCAAGAGTTTTCTTCTCCTAGACATCCTTTCAAGGTTGATGACCATCATTCAGCCAGCTATTTAACCCATAACTGGGGCAAGGTTGATGAGTGCTAGTGATGTCCGCATGTCGATCGGCCTACACACTTCATCTCTAGGGTCCTTGCTACTCCGAGATCCTCTACAGTCAAGCCTAGGACACTAGATCCTAGTTACCGTGTGCTGTCACGGGGAGGCACTGTAGAAGCCTTGTTAGTGTAGAGGCTATGTACTAGAAGGAAAGACTTACGCACTCAGCTTTCTTTTCACCTATGAATATAAGCTATCCAGCGGCAGTGTCAGAGTCTTCGACTCCCAACCACACTAGACGCATACACAAACCTGTGGTAACACCACCAGCACACAAAAAAAGGGGTTATTATTTCAAATTTAGAAAAAAAGAAGGTTATTTATTTAAATTTGGAAAAAGAAATGATTATTAAATATTTATTCAAATTTAAAAAAAGAAATGGTTATTTATTCAAATTTAATTTAAAAAAACGAAGGTTTATTTATTTATAATTTTAAAAAAGGAAGGATTATTTATTTAAATTTTGAAATAGGAAGGTTTATTTATTTATAATTTAAAAAGGAAAAATTATTTGAGTTTTAAAAAAGGAAGAATTATTTATTTAAATTTAGAAGAAAGAATGGTTATTTATCTGAAAACTAGAAAAGGAATTATTTATTTAAAATCCAGAAAAGAAAGTGTTATTTCTTTAAATTCAGAAAAGGGAAGTGTTCATTATTTTGAAATTTATAATGCATTTCATCCAAAAGTACAGGGTTATTTGTACTTCACAATCTTTAAAGCAACTATACAGTATCAGAACAGTGTGAAATTACAACACCAACACATTACTTACTTCCCCTCCTTACCTAGCAACTTCTTCATCTCTATTACACTAGGCCGTGGGGTAGCCCTCCCTGACCTCCAAGACCTTATATACACTGGACTCTCATGGGTTAACCCTCCCTGACCCCACGCCCTTAAAACAAGTCCCTGGATTCCCATGGGGTAACCCTCCCTGGCCCCAAAACCCTTAAAAACAAGTCCCTGGACTCCCATTGGGTAACCCTACCCGACCCCCAATCCCTTAAAACAAGTACCTGGATTCCCATGGGGTAACCCTTCCCGACCCCCATCCATTAAAAACAAGTCCCTGGACTCACATGGTGGTAACCCTCTCTGACCCCCAATCCCTTAAAAACAAGTCCCTGGACTCCCATGGGGTAACCCTCCCAGACCCCATCCCTTTAAAAAAAACAGGATCCTGGACTCCCATGGGGTAATCCTCCCTGACCCCCAATCCCATAAAAACAAGTCCCTGGACTCCCATGGGGTAACCCTCACCAACCACCATCCCTTAAAAACAAGATCCTGGACTCCCATGCGGTAATCCTCCCCAACCCCCAATCCCATAAAAACAAGTCCCTGGACTCCCATGGGGTAACCCTCCCCAACCACCATCCCTAAAAACAAGATCCTGGACTCCCATGCAGTAATACTCCCCAACCCCCAATCCCATAAAAACAAGTCCCTGAACCCCCATGGGATAACCCTTCCGGAACCCCATGCCTTAAAAATAAGTCTTGGACTTGTTTTGGGTTAGCTATTCCCTACTCCCTTCCTTGCCCTTAAATACAAGTGCCTGGAGACTTACTCTCCCTTTCATCAGATCATAGTCTCCTCCAAGACCTCTGAGCTCTTAAAATTCCAGTTCCTGGACGTTGCCTCATTCCACCCAACCTGCTCCGAAGCTCAGTCCCAGGTCAACTATACATAGAGCTGTTGCTATGTGGGGCGAGGGGATAATTAAAGAAAGCCAAGAAGAAAACATTAGCAAGCCAGTATAAACTACCTTTTATTCTATACATACAGTGTTATATATATAATGGTTGTGGGTGTCATGCTAAGTGAATGTGCTTTGGTATTGTGATTGGGTATGGTGATGGGATATAGTGATGGGGTATGGTGATTGGGTATGGTGATGGGGTATAGTGATGGGGTATGGTAATTGGGTATCGTGATGGGATATAGTGATGGGGTATGGTGATTGGGTTCCATGTCTAGTTTATAGGTAATGTTCTACTGACTTGCTAGTGTTCAATTCTTAAACATTTTAAAAAAAAGTAAGTAACTTATTCATGTTGTAATCATACCCTATAATAATGCAGTATTGTTAAATTCAAGTTGTTGGAAGTCCAAATCTCAATGAAACACTGAAAATTAAAATTTTCATACTTATTTAGTTATTGTGAGCTAAATTATGATATCGAAATTTAGGAAATGGAATGCTTATATATTTATACAAATTAGGAAATAATGAACAGTTATTTATTTTAATTCAGAAAAAGAGAATTACTTAGATATGTCTTTAAAAAAGCATTTTTACTCTTTATGGACAATTACAGGGATATATTTTAATGCTTCTTGAATAAATTTTAGTGATTTGTTTGAAATTTAATAAAAAGAATTATTAAAAATTACCAAATTTTGTTTGAAATCTAACAAATTTTGTTTTTGTTGTTAAAATTTAATAAATTTTTGGTGATTTTTTTTAAAATTTAATAAATTTTGATGTTTTTATTCAAAATATGTAAATGGAAAGTTCCCGTGAAAATAATGTATCCATTACTTCTATCATGAAATAATTCAATTCCGCCTTCCCATGAAAATAATGTATCCTTTACTTCATCACAATATATATTTCAATTCCGCCTTCCCATGAAAATAATGTATCCATTACTTCATCACGATATATTTCAATTCTGCCTTCCCATGAAAATAATGTATCCATTACCTCCATCACGACATAATTCAATTCCGCCTTCCCATGAAAATAATGTATCCATTACTTCCATCACGACATAATTCAATTCGGCCTTCCCATGAAAATAATGTATCCATTACTTCATCACGACATAATTCAAATCCGCCTTCCCATGAAAATAATGTATCCATTACTTCATCACGATATATTTCAATTCCGCCTTCCCATGAAAATAATGTATCCATTACTTCCATCACGACATAATTCAATTCCGCCTTCCCATGAAAATAATGTATCCATTAGTTCCATCACGACATAACTCAATTCCGCCTTCCTATGAAAATAATGTATCCATTACTTCCATCACGACATAATTCAATTCCGCCTTCCCATGAAAATAATGTATCCATTACTTCATCATGACATAATTAAAATCCGCCTTCCCATGAAAATAATGTATCCATTACTTCATCACGATATATTTCAATTCCGCCTTCCCATGAAAATAATGTATCCATTACTTCATCACGATATATTTCAATTCCGCCTTCCCATGAAAATAATGTATCCATTACTTCATCACGATATATTTCAATTCCGCCTTCCCATAAAAATAATGTATCCTTTACTTCATCACAATATATATTTCAATTCCACCTTCCCATGAAAATAATGTATCCATAACTTCATCAAGATATATTTCAATTCTGCCTTCCCATGAAAATAATGTATCCATTACCTCCATCACGACATAATTCAATTCCGCCTTCCCATGAAAATAATGTATCCATTACCTCCATCACGACATAATTCAATTCGGCCTTCCCATGAAAATAATGTATCCATTACCTCCATCACGACATAATTCAATTCCGCCTTCCCATGAAAATAATGTATCCATTACTTCCATCACGACATAATTCAATTCGGCCTTCCCATGAAAATAATGTATCCATTACTTCATCACGACATAATTCAAATCCGCCTTCCCATGAAAATAATGTATCCATTACTTCATCACGATATATTTCAATTCTGCCTTCCCATGAAAATAATGTATCCATTACCTCCATCACGACATAATTCAATTCCGCCTTCCCATGAAAATAATGTATCCATTACTTCCATCACGACATAATTCAATTCGGCCTTCCCATGAAAATAATGTATCCATTACTTCATCACGACATAATTCAAATCCGCCTTCCCATGAAAATAATGTATCCATTACTTCATCAAGATATATTTCAATTCCACCTTTCCATGAAAATAATGTATCCTTTACTTCATCACAATATATATTTCAATTCCGCCTTCCCATGAAAATAATGTATCCATTACTTCATCACAATATTTTTCAATTCCGCCTTCCCATGAAAATAATGTTTCCATTACTTCATCACGATATATTTTAATTCCGCCTTCCCATGAAAATAATGTATCCATTACTTCATCACGATATAATTCAATTCCGCCTTCCCATGAAAATAATGTATCCATTACTTCATCACGATTTCATCAAGATCCCGAAGATCACGGGTTCTGTGTTTCTCAACCACTATCCAGTCTATCAGAAACATTCTGAAATTAAACTGAAGAAAGGATTAAAATACCTGAAAAAAATTTATTAATTATTATACATAGATATTACAGTGTATTTTTTTTTTTTTTTTTTTTTTTTTTTTTTTTATATAAAAGTAGAATGTTTGTCACCACCAAATTATCAGAGACCATCTTTCCAACACATTACTTCAAATTAAAATTAAATATATTGCAGGTTACTTTTGAAATTAATTAACATACATGAAATAATAAAAACGAATTTTATGTTATTTTTTATCACAAATCTGTAATGTTTTGTGTTTGAATGTGAGTGCCAATAAAATATCTCAATAAAATGTTACTTTAAACTTTCAGGGGAAAAACTACTGACCGAAATATTAAAAAAATATAGACTTTTGCATTAAATACCAAGTAATGTGAGGAAACCAATCGTATGCAGGAAAAGCTCAGTTGGTGACATATAAGTACTGAAACTGGTACTTACAAGAGATCTACAACTATAACCTTCACTGGACAATTGTGAGTTCTGAAATAAAACAAGTATGGACGTCATGCAGTCAGATAAAGCAGAGGTATCTACTGCGCCAACTGTAGGGAAAAAATATTTTTTGCAAGTGTATATGTCATTATGTTTTACTTTACTGTACTGTCAACTCCAAGATTTTTTTTTTGTTGGTGATTGTCATATTTCTTTGCTTCTGTGATTTTTTGTGTGAGAATTTTAGTGTGTGAATTCGTTGTGTGTGATTTCATTGTGTGTGAATTTTTAGTGTGTGAATTTTTTGTGTGTGAATTTTTATTAGTGTGTGAATTTTTAAGTCAGTTGTATTGTATGTTTACTCAATTTTGGCTCCTCCGTCGTAATTATTGCAATGTTAACCAATTATGTCAATAAAAAAACCCAAATAAAACAAATACCACTGGTTTTCAATTTGTTCAGGTTGTCATAATGGAGTGGACCATTTGACTTAACCAGGTTTTATAGATTCCCCCTTTTTGAATTTACCATGAAGTCTATGTAAATAGATATGACACTATATGGAATGATTTTTAAGGTCATATTCAAAGAGGAGACCCTCAAGGTTGATCAAGGATGTCAAGGTCAGAGTCATGCCCTTCAGAACGATGTTCATAATACAGCATCTATACTAAAATAAAAACCTTTAAATAACTGGTATGAAGAAAAAGTTATGAAAATTAAAAAAATAAAATTATGAAAGCTAAAGACAAAACAAAAATTGAATAAATTCATTAATATTGACTTTGAAATCTACTGGAACAGTTATACATTTAATCTGTCTCTAAATTTGACATTAACCAATTTGTCCTTAAATAGTATTTTTTTCCTAGCTCAGAAATACCAATCTGTTCTGAAAATTACTAGAATTATAAAATTCCTAAATAACTTCCCTCCACAGAACAGTACACAATACCCTTAAGATATCTGTCTCTCTGCTCTCTATTATTATCTCGTTCATTCATTCATTCATTCACACATCTTCCACTCTGGCAACCTATTTAGGAAGTATCATGTTAGTTATCCCACCCAGGTTAGTTCTTGATACTTTGTGAATAAAATGGTTTAATATTGATGTACTAAGACATGGAGGGTTGATTAAACAAGAAGTTTCATTTACCAGGTTTCCAGGTGTATGGTGCATTCAGAGCTAATTAAGAAAGGTGTTATTCTATTTTACATTTTACAAAATAGTTTAGAAAAAATCCAAATTAAAATAAGTCATGTTTATCAAAAAGAAAAAGATATTGTACGATGGCAACGAAAACTTGGAGAACATAAACATCTGATCGTGGGAATTTGATGTCCAAAATATGGCCCAAAAAAAGGTCATTAAAAGGGTAAAAACTCCAAAAAAAATGTTGACAGACAAGGTTGATGATCGGTACCAAAAGTCTTCTGTGTTTTTTTCTAAATCTGATCCATATCAAATTTGAAGGTGTGTGTTACTGATAAAGTTAGGTGTGTTGAGTTCAATGATGATGTCATGTGATAATTACAAGTTTTACCTTGGGCGAAATCCCGAATTCTCACCAAAATCACTAGTGATTCTGAATGTTTTTGCTGTACATTATTAATACTCTATTTCTATGACTACTGTACATATGAAGGTCTCTGATATCCTAATGATGATAACATGCTACAGCAACATTATACATCTACCTTTGGTAACATACAATGTCTGACTTAACTAAAAATTGTATAAAACAATCATGCTTTTATTTACACATATATACATATATATACAAAGAAAGTAAGGGTAGAGTACTTGGGTAAAAGGGGACTCAGGGAGTAAGACTAAGGGCAGGTTTACTTCTATCTTTTTATAGTTTTCATTTTTGCCAGAGAATTCCTAACCTGTTATGACCTATTAAAAGACCAAACCGTCAATGAAGTGTTCAAGATACAATCATCACTAAAATATCAACCAACCGATCAATCAATACCATCAGTCATTCATTACTTGTCAAGTAATCTGGGGGCAACTGGTCATAAGGGAAAAAAATTACAAAAATACAAATGTGAACCTACTCTTCTCAACGACACACAATACTAAGCTGAAACATCCGACACCTCAAACTGTACCCTCTAAAGGTCCTCCAAAAACCATTCAGACAATGACTCTTCATGAAATGCCTCCTGAACCAAACTCTCCTCATAGCTGCTCTGCCCTCCTCATCCCAAATCACAACTCTATCCTGCTCATCAGTAAAGACCTCGTCATCCTCTAGAGACAGCTCCTCCACATCACTTACACCTTCTTCTAAATCCAAAGGACCACAGCAAGGTAAAACCCTGGAGATTACATACTGCATCTGCAGATTTCGACCCTCACTTTCCAAGTTTGCGCCAAACATCTGCAGAGTCTCATCATCACTCTCCAACCTTTGTTTTACCTCACTATAATCCTCGGATAGGGCTTCCACCTCCTCTGAAACGTCAATAACCCTCCTTTCCAGATCATCCCACCACTCATCAGCCTGCTGCTGCTCCTGATCCCAGGTTGAGAAAAGGTCAGCATCATCTGTGTCGAAAACCAACTCATGTTCCTCTTCCTCCTCAAACACCGCTGTATCGTTTTCAACAGTGTCATCCAAAGTAGAAATGACTTCTACTTCAAATGGCATTGCTGAAAACAATGCAACACGGGGTGCTTCCACCAAACACTGCTCCGGGTCAGCAGCCCTTGGTAGCTCAGGAGACTCTACCACAGGGGAAGGAACATCAAGACACAAACCTTGAACCTGGGGTGACCTCTCTGGCTCAACACATGGTCTAACCGAAGAACCATACGGACACAGACCTACTAAGTCTACAAACTTTCTCACTATACGTAGTATACCAATCATTTTCTTGCTTTTCTTGTCGTTTTGTCTGAAAATACAGAAAAGTAAAATGATCTTAGTGATGTTTGTTAATTTTATAGACAACAATAAGTTCCCAGAGCCCAGCCTGATAAAACTGCAGTAGACAAACCCTGAACAGTTTGCAAGTTGGACAAAAATTCTTGAAAAATTTGTAAGGGTTCCGCGGAACACAGTGTCTCGCCTACTTTTGGTGTAAATAGCTGGCTAAAAAAAAATGAGGAAAAAAATCAATACAAATATTCCTCTTGATACTATCTTTTGATTGTAAGAAGCTTCTGTCCAAGTTTGGTAAAAATCTAGGATAGTTAATGAATCTAATAAATGTTTTGAAAACTTTAACTGCAGTCTGTATGTAATGTTAACTGGAAGAAAATCCAAGTTCATTTAAAAGTAAAATACAGAAAAAATGGAGTTATCTTTTTACAAAATTTACTTCTGGATACTATGATTATAAATAAGCTTCTGTCCAAGTTTGGTACAAACCCAGGATAGTTTAAGAAAGTTATTAAAATTTAAAAAACTTTAACCACAGAGTGAATATTTGTAGACGCCGCCGCCGACGGAAAGTAGGATTGCTTAGTCTAGCTTTTTCGACTATAGTCGAAGGCTCGACAAAAAGGGGTTGTGGTTGTGAGAGAACGGCGGGGAGCGGGGTAAGACTTGTAGTTTCAAAGGAGGTTTGATAAAAATGAAACATATCCCTATAATTACCAATAATGAAGGTAATAATCAAAATGTTCTTTCATTCCCCAAAACTGGGGAAGATTAGTTATTGATTGTGTGTTGAATTCACGTAAGGTCCAGGGAAAATGTTAGAGTTCAATATGCAAAAATAGAATTTTATGGGTGGGGGGGTATGTTTTCTATTCCTCTAAAAAGACATTATTATCCTCGGATGAATATTATTAATACTAACAGTAAATACTGGCATCCCTTAGGAGTCAATTTGACTTTTTTGTAGATCTTTCTTTGAAAAACATTCTTGCTGTTTACAGTGTTGTTTATTTATCAAATAATATTAAAGAAATCGATAATTTAGAACTTACATTTAAGACCAACTGTTAAAACTATTTTCTAACTGAACAGAATAAAGATGCACGAAACTAATGTATTTTTTCTTCTGCTACTGAATGCGTTTTATGTACTTATTCAATATTTAAGCTGCTATATTTAACTTGTATTTTATTTTGTATGTATTTGTCTGTTTTCTATTTGTATTAATATTTTTTTAAGGCCTCATGGAAGATTAACATGTAATTGTTAAATGTGTTACCTTCGTTAAATAAAGAATTTTATTATTATCATTATTATTATTACAGTATATTTCTATTTTTAATAATATTCAAGATAACCAAAAACTGCAAAATTTCTTTAAAATTACCAATTTGGGGTCAGTAACCCAACAACGAAGTGTCTGATTAAGCAGGGAGCATTGAACTGCTGCAAGTTTTGGTTATCTGACATTGATTTTTTACATATATCCATATTGGTCAATCAAATTTTCCCAAATAAAGTTAAGAGGGGGTGGGGGAGAGGGTCAGTAATCCATCATTGAACTTTTGATCTCGTCCCTTAGGGACTACCAATTGATTTTTAGGGGGGGTAGGGGGCTAGGATGAAAAATTGTGTCCTGCCTTTTTTTTTTACCTAAATTGTCTTCCTGGCTTTTTTTTGCAAGTGTCTCTCTCATCCTCCCTTTTTTTTTTACTCAAAACTCCTGTCCTGCCTATTTTTTTCAAATTTCATCCTAGCCCCCCCATAAAAATCAAATGGTAGCTCCCTTATATCTTGCCACTAATTTATGTTGTTGTATAGTTTGGAGTAGTTGCAGCTTTGAGGGTTTAAATTGAGGAAATTTAAATTACAAAAGAGAGCTGCTAAATTAATACCAGAAACAGACCCTTTTGCTCCTTCAAAAGGCCCTTATTCAAACACTAGATGACAATTGAGCAGAGCATAAAATATCACAAGTTTTTGATGACATTAAAATGAATCAAAAATAATGCCCCATTCATGTCTTATTACTTACAAATTCATTATGTTTCAGACAGAAGATCATATCCCTTGGCGAGTTGTTATTCAAGGAAACCTCAAACTTCCTAAACCAAAAATAGAATTGTTCTAAAATAAAATATCTTTTGTATATTCTGGACCATTCTTGTGGAACATATTGCCAATAGTCGGTATAGAACTATTACAAATGTTAATTCTTTCAAATACAAAATAACAGATCATTTATTGAAATCAACCTGTTGAAATATATTGAGAGCTTATTGTCATGTTTATTTTTTCATCACATTTTATCAAGCTTTATTGAACTTTTTATCATACTTGACTTTTATACCATAAATGTATGAAATATGCATATGTTTGCATTTTGTTTGAATTTTTATATCAGTTATATAGCTAACTGTGTATTGTTCTTGCGGTTGTTGCAGTAATTGGAAAAGTGTTAAAAAATTTGTAAAAGAATATCAAATATTGTAGAAAATTTTACAATCAAAATATAAATCCGACTCTATCAATTTTATACAAGTTTCCCCCATAAAAATGCAAAAAGGGTAAAAATCATCATTTAAAGGCAATAAAAGATGAGAAAGAATGAAACACATACATTTTACTGTGTAAAGAAAAAACAAAATATATATACACCCATTTCATCAAAATCAATCCAGTACATTAATCTTTGAAATGACTCCTTTGAATTAAATTTAAGCAAAAACTCGAAAAAGTTTAGTATCTTTATATTAAACTGAAGCATTTGGTTTTTGATTAAATATTCAAAGCAGTTGATAGTATAATTTGATCTAGAAAATATACAAGGGAGACAATTCTAATATCATTTCAATTAGATAGAGTTATCTTATTGTATTTCTACATGAACACTGGCTAAGTGGATTTCATGCAGAGCTCCAGTTAAAAATTTAACAATTAAGACTTTTTACTCATCATTTTTAATGTAATTGAGTGAAATATTTCTTCCTTTTGCATTATCTGTTAAAGTTCACCCTTCTAGTATATTCCTGAATGTATTTTATTTTCTCGTGGTTTTCAAATTGAGATATATTTACTGTTTGGGTAAAGTTGATTCATTGTTATGTGTATGATGGGACAGTATTATAGCTCTGTGAATGTGTTAAAACAATTTAACATCATTCATGGAAAGTTATTTTAATCACCCAATTTTAGTGACATAAACCAAATTATTGTCCATGTAAACATCATAACAGTCCCTATAAAATATATGATCACAATAATGGATGGTTATTTAATGACCAGTGCCATTGCACACAGAGATATTCCTTTCTTCATGAATGAATCAATAATATGGGTGTAAATTTCTATAATCCTCAGAATAAGTAACAGTTTTGAGACAATTTATATAACTATCTCTTTGGCTCAAGAGGTGATTTTCTATTCTGCTTAAATTAAAAGAAAATTTTATGAACTGTTGCAGATTTCTTATTGTTACAAATGATTTAAAAAAGATTCATATTTATTTGGACTTGACAGTTCTGCCATTTGTAATTTCTTGACCCATATTGTTACATTTTAACGTTAATGAAAGTGACCAAGAATGTCTAAGTAGTAAATGGCGCCTAGTAAATTACTATTGCTTTTTGATTGCTCACTTTTAATGACAAAAGTATCTTTCTTATAATTACAAATATAACAATAAATAAATAAATTAAGCAAAAATAATTCATTATTTAGGGTAAATAACGCACTTGACAGCGGCTAATATGGTTTAAAAGGCTGAGTTTTTATAAATTATTGGGTTCTCCTTCGAATGAATAGACCACTCTCGAGTTCATCCGTCACCAGAAAAAACTCGTTAATTATACGCGCCTTTATCACTGTCATTTATGCGTTTAGGGGCGTCATCACTTCTGTTCCAATGTTGAGCGAGTGGTTGGAAAACTATGATTCTATATTGTACGAATTATTCGGCAAATTAAATTCTCAAAATTAACAATCAACCTTGCTGTCATTAGGGAATTGTCATTAAGTACCTACAGAACAACCATTATTTCTAGTTTATCCTGCACAATGACGTTCACTAAGACGCTTGATGAAGGTAAATAGTGCAGGGATACAGGTGACCCCCTCTATCTGGTAAATGACGTCATAAAGGCGTGTATAATTGACGAGTTTTTTCTGGTGACGGATGAACTCGAAAGTGATCTATTGGGTTTTCAAACACTGAGGAAAATTGAACCATAGAGCAGAAAACAACATTCAGCCATTACCTTAGTACCTTCTCATATTTTATTTCAAATTCCATCTCAAAAAATTTATTTTATCCACAAAAAAGTGGTTCTTTAACAATCTACGCAAATTTAGGCAGTTTTGAATTTTATTAAATATTTAAAAAAAAAAAAAAAGCCGTCAGCAAATCTATCTTCAGGCAATGTCATATCCAGAAATCAACGCCACTTGTCTCGTTTGAATATTATACTAATGAAATCGGATACGGGTCACGGAAATTATATTGAAACTATATATAAATGATATGGATTTTTGAAAAAATTTCTATTTTAACTTTAATTTAAGTGATAGACAGGTTGCCAGGGCAGAAAATAAATATATTCAACAATCAAATCAAACACCATATTAACGATACATAATGACTGTCGTTGCAAAAATCAAGGTTCCTGAGCTATTTTGAAAATTGAAGCGAACTATGGTTGAAAATTGGCTAACAAGGTCATTAGAAAAACAAGTTGCTGGGGTGAAACTTGAAACTTGGATGTCCAAAGAATAAGCCAGTCCAAACCTTGTATGTGTAGTCGTTTAACTCTAGGTTCCCACTTAAAGTTGAAATGCCAATATTTTAAGAAGAATATACTCACGAGAACACGAAAAATACACTTAATTCGCGTTCATTGTTTTGATTTTGACCGCCTGACAACTTTGCGGAAATATGAGAGTGATTATAAACAAGGACTCTGTGACGGGCAACTTATAATATCCGTGTTTTAAAGATTTTAATGATATCAAGCCAGTCTAGTTCAAACTATAATCACGTGATACAATTCTCATTTACATATTACGAATATTAATGAGCAAAAGCACTACTAATTTCTGGCTATGTATCAGAAAATTCTATCTGAGTTAATATATACCAAATATTGACATTAAAAATGTTTTTTTTCAATAACTTCCACGAAAAGATAAATACTTTTTTAAAAAGAGCAATTCTAGATATTTTGTTAAAGTCATGTGTGTAGAATCTCTTTTCTTTAGAAGTGGTATTAAAATCCGGAATGCTATGTAAAAGGTGAATTAAAAAACATAATTTAACTCAACATGTTTGTTAAAGTGATGATAAATACATGTAATTCAAAAGAAACAACATTGATACATGCAAAGCCATAATTTGTACTGATTAAAGAGGGTATTTGAATTCAATTTTACATTAAATCAGAAATTTCAAGTTATTTTACAATGTACATGATGCATGTTGTTTCAAATATTTTTATTTTGTTTACAATTAAAGAACCTATATGTCAGCATTCTCACATACTCAAATTTGATTCTTTCTTTTCATTTTAACTGCTTTAAACCCATTTATCATTTTAAGTTTTCAAGGTTAAAACAAAGATGAGCTAGAGTCTGCTGGTGTTTCATGAACATACATTTTATATTTTTTTTGCAAAAATTTACTGGTATAAAAGATCATCAAGTAAACTTTAATTGATTTTGCCATGTTTAATATCAGTTTTTAATTTGTTGTCACAGCAAAGTTACCAATCACTGTTGATACTGACATTTACAGAATTGTTCTATTTTAGTCATGGCAACCATGTTGGTTAGCAGGCAGGGTGTCAAGACACAATATTCATGAAATTCTGTAGTTCAGATTCAAAAGAGTTACATGTACAATGACAAACAGCAGCAGTAGTATTAAGTAAATTTATGCAAAAATTCTTAGTTCCAATTAAGGGACATAACCCCAAGAAAAAAGTTGAATCAAAGTTGCCTGAAATTCTGTTAGTAGTTTTAGAGAAGTTGTGATGACAGGAAGAGGATTGACGAGTCAAAAACATTAAATTCAAAGTTAAGTTTGTTTTGTTGTTGTTTTTTTTTTTTGGGGGGGGGGGGGGGGGGGTTATATTAGATGGCATATAATGGAAATTTAGCTAACAGTTTACTTAAACCTAGCCATAGGATAAAAGAATCACCAGATTCACTGTCAATATCAAACAAAAAATACAATACATAAATTAAAAATCTGATGTGTCTATATCAGATTTTACTCAACTTAGCAAGTAATACCATTGCCCCTTAATTCAATATTAAGTTCTGAATATACACAAAATATTCGCCACTGGGCTTCTAGTGGGTTAGACCTAGCAGTGGCTGATCCATGAATTTTCATAAAGGGGGGGCACCAACTACTTAAGAGGGTTGCTTCATTTTATATTCAACCAAATTTTTCCCAGCAAATGTTTGGCAGGGGCGGGATCCCTGGCCTTTACCTATAATCCACCTCTGCTGTTGACTTGAAATATCAGATGAGTTTTTCTAGCATACTATTATTGTGTGGATCTGAATAATGATCAATAATGAATATTCTTGAATAATTCTTATATTTGTCAACAGGTCAAAATAAACATGTTTATTTAAATTTTATGGAAATTAAATGAGCCAAATCCATTTTAGTCAAGTTGGGTACCCTGCATAAAGAAAAACTCAAGCGCACCCAAATCATCTTTCATGCCAGTTTATTTTATTTGACTGATCTCCACATACATTGAAATTAGCTGTGAATCAAGGGCTTTATAGAAGTAAGATTTAAATGCCACCTTTGGTAACTTAAGCACGTTTAATTCGTATCAACAATTAAATATAAGATCCTTGTAATAGAGTCGGCCATTTCATATTTTCTGTCATTTGGATGTTTACGTTTATTGGATCATTTATCACTCAAGTATGTATTAATGTCTAGGGGTGATTACTTATTGCATATACAGAGATTGACATCGACAGCAGTATAAAATTCACAGGAAAAGTTGAAATACATAATTATACTCTTTAATCTCAGGCATTTGCATTGTACTCCAGATTATGATATTTTTACCCACTCATAACTTGTACTAAATTTAAATGATGGGTCTTTTTATGAACTGTTTAACTATTTCATTGTCAATTCAATGTTTGTATTTGCCATAAATTCTATCTTTTTAACTTCAAACTTAAAACACGTCTCACTTACTCAGTGTTTCTCGAATTAAGGGAAAGAGTTAAATTTGACATGCGTGACAAAATCATTTCATTAACCAATCAAATTGCGGCTCTAAGCAACGTAAAAATGCCCCGGGTATTTCTTTACGGTTGAGTATCCCCGAAACTTAAGGAGTTAAAAAAAAAAAGAACTAATAAGTGATCTTTTTTTATAAAATTCCAGATTTTAAAAATGCACACGGTGAAAAATTGTACATTTAATGTGGTGAGGACACCACAGGAAACACGAGAACAAGCCGAAACAAGGAGCGGAAACAAGAATCAATTTATAAACACGAAACAAAAATAGCGAAAACACCAAAAACATATATACATTTTTTGTACATTTGTTGTGAAATTGCCTGCACCCGCGATTTTGCTGCTACGTATATATGAGGGGGAGGACAGGGGGTACCCTTCTCCCATCCCTCTTCTCCTTTCCCCTACCCCTCTTATTCTTTCTCCTACCCATCTTCTACTTATTTTATTTTTTAATTTACCGGAAAAAAGAGAGATATTTTATTTTTTCTCCTTTCCGGGTCCCAGCCTTCATCTCCATTCTCCTACCCACTTTCTCCCTGTCTCCCTTACCCCAGTCCCCCCTCGTATATATTCTCTCATCTGCATTGATTTCAGTAAACGTAATTTCGAATTCTGAAAAAAATATTTAATTATATAACGAAACCGTCACTGTTAGCGATGGCTTGGACGTAACATGACGTTACTTAAAATTACGTATTATCAAAATCTGCCATATATATAGATTTGGAGAAACTGACAAAATCAAAACTGCCATAGATTTATGATTTGTTTGACGGTATCTCAGTAGCATGGGTTCGAATCCCAGCGAGGCGGAAGAACCAAAAATTTCTTTTTACAGATCTAACATTGTTGGGTTGATGTTTAGACGAGTTGTATATTACATATCCCGAGCCACCTGTACTGGCTTTCCGTAGGCCAAAAAGCCTTAAAGACCTGCTTGTGAGATCTGATTTATCCTCTCAAGTAGGCTCTTCATCTGTGGGCTCTTGCAAGGGTTGCGGAAACAAACGATGTCTGACTTTCAAACAAAAACTCACGGTATACCCAGACTTATAACAGTCACTCCACTGGTACAGAATACACCATATTTTGCAATGTTAATTGCAAGACTTCAAATGTTGTGTATCTCTTACAGTGTAAATGTGGTAAACAGTATGTTGGCGAGTCAGAACAGCCGTTTCAAAAACGAATGTACAGCCATCGTAACGACTACCAATGCAAGCCAGACCTCCCTCTCAGTCGACATTTGAGATCCCCTGGCCACACTAAGGCAGATTGCTATCTACTGAACAGTACAATCATTGACCACAACAGTGCTTGGTATAGGAAGGAAAGACTCACTCGGGAAAGATTTGCTTGAACAAGAAAATTAAATATTTTGGCACCGAATGGGATAAATGAAAAGAGGTAGTTTGAATTCGTGCAGTGATTTACAATTGGGGTATATTTTTAAAGCGTTGGATACATTGTAAAAACCGCAATTTTTATACGTGTGCATAAAAAACAAATTTCGTTGTAGAAGGGTCTAAATACAACACATACAAAAAATTTACAAAAGACCAAATCAGTAAAAAAGTATATTTTAACAAAACGCTTTTGACTAAGGGGACGACATTTGATATTCGGGGGGGGGGGGGGGGGGGGGGGGGGAGGAGGATTTTGAAAAATAACCCAGCCTTGATAATCACAAAAATAAATGGTTTGTTTTGTGTCAGTTTGTTTTGTGTCAGTTGAAAATAAATTACCTGACTTGGAATGTATTGAAAATAAATAACTCAGCAGGTCTAATCGAAGTATGAGATGGCACCAGATTCTTCATAAATTCATCTTTTTCCCCAAAAAAAATCGGGAAACACTTCCCAAATATTCTAATAATAAAAGTAAAAATATTATTTAAATATACTTGAAATGTCTGAAAATTGGTTTCATTTAACTTGAGGAATATTGTCTCAGGAACACTTACCTCACTTTTATTTCAATTGAACTTGATATCAAAGAATACAAAACTGGCTCTTTTTTGTAGATAAAACTAGATAGCTGACATGGTTTGAATTAACGTATAAGACCACCAATTTCCCGGTATCAAATCATTTGAAAAAAAACATCAATGTATCGCCCGATATGACCTTTTACATTGAAGGGTTAAACTTGCATTAAGTGGTGTTCAGACACTTTTTAAAACAGAAAATAAAGGAATATGGAGTAAACATGCACAGAACCTAATCGCACACAAAGTCAATACATAGAAATATACAAATGATCAATGGTCAAAGTTTTTATTCCTGTTCATCATCTTGATAGTTGCTGGAGGATTTTCAACAATAAAAGAATCATTAATACCGTAAAACAAGGTCAACTCCTTAGTGTCGACTTAAGCAATACTAGTACTTAAAGTATAATACTGTACTGTCACTATTTTAAAATCTAGTCATAAATAAAATCACCAAAGTCTAAGCACAATACAAGACAAGAACAGACAGACAGATCCGGTTTTAATGATTATGAGAATTATGATTTTGCTTTATTCTACATATCGGTCTATTAATGTTGTCCCTAATATCTAAAAGTCTTAAATTACAACGAATCTATGTTTTTGCTTTGAGACCAGAATATTGTAAAAAAAAAATAGCTAAACGAATTGCGTATCAACATAAGAAAGAGTCCGGAAAACGCTCAGAATGCACGATTTTGCGTTATTTTTCTTAGAGCTTCTGGGGGCATTGAGCGGCCCCAGACCCCTCGCCAAAAATATTTCGCCTCACTATTAAAAGAGGCTAGTTACGGCCCTGCACATAACAAATCAATTACACTATACAAATCGTGACTGTAGGTAAAACATCAAGAAACTGTTGCATCTGTATCCCAACGGAGGGCTGAAATGACAGAAAGTTCCATACAACATGTATTTGTATCACAAGGTGTTCTGTGACCAAATGATGTAAGATGTTGTCTGGTTAAAATATATCTTATCTTATAGACAATAAAACCTTTAAAGGACAAATACAGACATTCGTGTATTCAGAATGAGAGAAACAACATCCTATTTGAATTTGTCAGATATTATTTGGCTTCTTGTCAAACCAAGTGGCATGGTACCTAATACACATAAGGGGTGTTAACAATTAAAACAAAATCAATAGACTCGGACTTGTTTTTTGTAGGAATACCTGTTCAAGGTATGAAAATAAATGATGTGACGTGCACTAAAATTAGCATATATCGGGCTATTTAAAACATTATTTACCTATCTTATCGAATGAAAAGAACTCTGGGGAAAATGACCCTAGCCCTTTGATTGATTTGTCTTTACGTACCGTTCAGTGGCAATTATTTCATGCATATTCAGAACTATCAGTGACCAACAGACAAATGCATTACATACTTGTTTCATTTGGATAGAGTGAAAAATTGAACAAAATTAACCAAGGCATTCAAGAAAATTCTCAGTAAATTTTAGATTTGATCAGACATCACCGCATTTACCATGTGTCTGTCATACTTTTTGCCCATAGTGCATCCGACACTAGTAATATAAGAAACTGCATTATTTCGATTTAAATGTAAAAATTTCGTCATTCATTAACTCTGGTTTTCCTTTTTATAGCTTGTGTGGTTACTCAATTTGTAACTTTGCATATCCTGGACTTTCTAGGCAGACATGCTGATGACAGTATAATTCATACACATCAAAATCTGTATTTGTTTAATTATGATGATCAATCAATGCTTTTTTTCTTCCCCATGCAGCTATAGTAAATTGTTGTTTCTTATTCTTTTGTACCACATTTTCAGATGTATACACTTCATTCTAAAGGTTCACACATAACATGTTTATCACATGTATGATCATGAGCTATAAAAACTGTTTGAAATGGTTTGTGGCAAGGTACGTGTATGTAGAAATCAATTCCTGGGCCTATATATCTTTATTCTCATAAAGCCAATGCATTACATCGGTACAGAGATAACAAATACAACAATAAATATTTACAATATGTACAAAACAAGCGAGAGAGGTTACAAAAGTTACAAGCCAGGAGTACAAACACTAGTATTTATATTTTTTTTTATAAAAGAACAAAGCTTCTTCAGAACTGGTTTTCTTGTACTTGACATAATTTCAGAGAATTTAACTGTATTTTACCGTTTTGTAAAATATGCAGTTAAAAACTCTTTTCGTTTTTAATGGAAAAAATTGCATTCAAATTCTAAAATGATATTCGTCACCTATTTGTCGATTGTTACATAGACTGCAAAAGCGGTTTTCTCTGATCACGTTTTGCCATCTTCCTGTTTCAATCGGCAGCTTAGTATTAGTCGTTCTAAATCGACAAAAAACAATAGCGTCTTTGAAGTCCAAAATATTAAAATATTCTTCGAATTCCAAGTTTTTCTTAAAATTTTTGTAGTTTATACCTTTTGATGAATTTTGAATGAGGGAATTCCAGTTCTGAATATATTGAAGTAGCAATCTCTGCTTTATAACAGTTTTTAACCATTTTTTATTAACAAAATTTTGTGACTCCCATATGTATGAGAAACCACAATCTTGAAATATTTTTTGTATAAACAGGATCCATTTTATCTGGTTATTATGGTGATCGTTCATATGACGAGAAAGTTGATATAATATGAAGGAAAACTTTGCTTGTTTACCGGATATCAAATTTGCCCAGAATAGTACTGTTCGAACTTTAATATCTATTTCGATCGGATGACGACCTAGTAATCTTTTCACACTGGGCATGGAATACACTATTAACATCCGTGCATTGGATAAAGGATTTCTGACAAAGTTGCCGTGAAAATCCAGATAACAAAACGTTTCTCAAAGTATTTAACTGCAAAGCTTGCCTTGGTTGTTAAAAAGCTGCAGTACACAAAAACATAAAATGCTTCGCTGAGCGCAGCCTGATACGACCGCAGAGGTCGAACCGTTAACAGTTTGGGTCCATTTGGATACAATATTCCTGCATGATACTGTCTGAATTTTGTTTGTGATAATTTTTTTAATTTTTTTTTTTACATAAGACAGGTTTCTTTACACAAAATAAATGTGATCAAAGATCTTACAAATCTATTGCCCATTACTGTGGAATTGAAGATTTCTTCTTGAATCTTTTCTAAAATTTGGGAACCACCCAACTTTTGGAACCCCCCTTTGGAGCAATTACACCAAGACTCAATCCCATTCTTTCCTTTGTAGTATGGAACCTTGTTGTACAATTTCAGAGAGATCCATACACTTAAACACAAGTTATTATTGTTTGGAAACTAGAAAAATATAAAAAAAGATGTGGTATGATTGCCAATGAGACAACTCTCCACAAGAGACCAAAATCACACAGAAATTAACAACTATAGGTCACCATACTGCTTCCACAATGAGCAAAGCCTATACCACATGTTTTTGTTCCTTTTTTATCCCCTAATTCCTACATGTTTGGGACAACTACCCCCAAACGCAATCCCACACTTCCCTCTGTGATATGGAATATTGCGGTATAAGTTCAGAGAGATCAATACACTTACTCACAAGTTATTGCATGGAAACTACATTATTTTTGGTTTTGACCCCTTTTAGGCCCTTTATTCATAAACTTTTGACCCCTTAACCCCTAAAATGGATCCTATCCTTCTAATTTTGGTACAACTTCAGGGCAATTAAAATACTTATACACAAGTTATTATCCTGGAACTAGAAAAATGCTTGTTTTGGGCCCCTTTTGGGCCCCTTATTTCCTAAACAGTTGGGACCATCATCCCCAAAATCAATCCCAACCTTCCTTTTGTGGTATTGAACCATCTTAAAAAATTTCAGAGATCCATTCACTTAAACTAAGTTATTGTCTGGAAACCAATGTGTCTTCAGATGACAACACAGACGAAGCAGACAAAACACAGATGACAACATCATACCATTATAATATTCCAATTTTTTTTTAGGGTTGTATGATAAAACAAAAATACTTAAAACAGACAAACATTTTGGTTACTTGTGGAGAGTTGTCTCATTGGCAATCATACCACATCTTCTTTTTATATAAACAGTATGGTATGAACATGCATAAATTTCATTTAACGTTTTTTAAAAGGTCAGTTTTATGTCTATTACTTTACCCTCTTTAACATTGTAAAAGGTTTATGATGTAATACATGTATTTTAGGTATGGTTTATAAATATGAATATATCATGAATTTGAAATATTCCCAAGTTTTATATTGAGCAAGTGTTTTTGTAAAAAAGGCCTTGTAGCAAAAGTTTTTTTTTTTATTGAACTACTGTGGATTCATTTATTTTTGTGGGTATCAGCTTTCGTGGATATTTGATTTCGTGGTTTTCCAAAGTTTGCATACAAGCCAATACAAATTTTGTACTTCGTTGAACATTTAAATTCGTGGTTGACCTGTAACCATGAAATTCACGAAAATTGGTATCCCACTAATATTAATGAATCGACAGTATTTATTTCAACACTTTGAAAGATGTTCAATGATACAATTTAAACTCACAAAATTTTGTTTGTTTTGTTTACATATATTATTTCAAATTTCCTGAAAAGTTAACATTAAGTCCCAAATAGTATGCGTATTTTGCCTTCAAGCAAGATAGTCACATTATTTTTTTTTTCTCCATTGACCAAAAATTGAAACTGAGTGACTTGTGCAACTTTTCATCTGTTAGGCTTATGTAACTGAAAACCTTCCATCCTTTACGGGTAGATGTTACATAGATAAATAAAGTCGTATAGGATAAACAAAATCAGTATGTTAAATTTGATGTATGCCTTTTTGTGCTTCTTCATTTCATTTGTTGTTTTTATAGTGATTATATTTGATAATAACACAATATTGACTGCTGCACCCCTATTTTTGACATTTTTACTCTTTGAGTATGTTTGTTTTGTTTATGCATCATTGACAATGTAATGGAATTTGATGCGACTGTCAAACAAGTGAGAGGTTTAGCTAGCTATAAAACCCTTCTACATTAGAAAATGCCTGTACCAAGGCAGGAATATGACATTTGTTATCCATTCGTTTGATGTGTTTGGACTTTAGATTTTTCCTTTTGATTTTGGACTTTCCTTTTTGAATTTTCCTCGGAGTTGAGTATTTTTGTGTTTTTACTTTTTAAACCCATTTTCTTTTTGAACTCAGGGCAGTTTTGTCTGAGGCACTTGGAAACTAAAAACAAACACAGGATAAAAGACAAGACAGTTTTATTCACCAAAAGAGAAAAAGTTTCTACAGTAATACAGTGGAATGATAACTATGTGTGACCTTTATAGTTTAACCTTGACATGTCCATCAATCTACTGTCAAGGTCAGAGACAGTGAAACCTTTATCTAACCTTGACATTGTCAGATGTTAAATTTGTTCATCCATTCCTACATAAAAATGTTTAAATTTAAAAATTTGGTATATAGGTTAAAAATAGATTTTGAACATTTGAAAATTCTGCTAAACAGTTTCTAAATAAATGTAAGACCTTTTGCATTCTTTTTTCCTATCAAACAATATACTGAATAAACTTTGACATACATACTGACAGAAATTGATGGACAAACCTTTTTCTGCCAAATAAAATATCATGAAAATACTGTTTCCATAGTTTTTATGTAAATAAACAAACAATTTCTATAAATAAACAAAACACTGGTCCCATACAACCATGGAATTAAAACAATAATTCCCATAATTCTCAACTCAGTATACTATAAAAGAGTTGTCTCCCTTCCCCAACCCTGAGAATAACTCAAATTTATCCATGTATGGCCATTTTTAAATATTTTGTCACAATAGCTATTTCTTGTATCTGCAAAAGGAGTTTACAGAGTAAACTTTGAGTGTGATGCTGATTATTAGCAATACATTTGAAAAAGAAAGGCTGCTTATCTTCATGAACAATTTAGCTACATGTCTTCAATTATGTATTTGAAACTTTTAAAACTTTCCAGACAAGTTTTTAAAATGGTTGTAAATGTGAACTTGAACCTCATACACTCCATATATTATAACCTTAACTTGAGGCTCAAGATGTGTCGTAACCTTGGACTGCATTCAAGCTAGAAATAGCCAAAGGAACAAAATATTTTACGAATGGCCTAAGGAAATTTTATGGGTATGACGCTACAAATAAAAAGATTTTACATTTGTATACTACTGTTCACAACACAAAATCATCTTCTTTTTACATAATGTTACAACAAATTTTTGTTATATTTTTGAGAATAATTTGTATTTACAAGTGAAATTTATGAAACAAAATCAACATTTTTTCCCATACTTTTATCAGATTTTTAGTATTCTTAACCAGCTCAAAGAAAATAGAAAATAATCATTTCAGTATCATACCTCGTCTTGACTCGAGGAAATATGAATTTGGTGAATGGTAAAATCTTGCCTTAAAACTTAACAACATTTACAACCTCTTCCTGACACTAATGTATTTAAATTTAAAGTTTCCAGGAAACAGTGAATGGAATCACTCCTCAAATTGTTATTTGAGTCACATTTGCGTGTTTTTATAAATATTTGAATGGGCAAGCTTAACATAATCAATCTATTCTTTGATCACTTTTTAAAATCCTTAGATGTATAACTTTTTAATCATAAGATTAGAAATGGTTTGCAAATCTTTTTCTCTTTTGTCTTAAATGTACAGAAACTGAATGACTAAATAAAGAAAACTTAACTCTATCACAGAACAAAATCACCGCTATAGTACTCAAACTTTAAACTCCAACTTAACAAGCCAATATCTATTTATCTCAATTCTTTATTGATTACATTTCAAAACTCCAAAGAGAAAACTTTCAGCGTTCATCAATATCAGCTGTTCTCGTTCTTACAAAAGTTTTTATTTATCATAAATATACCATATTTGCCATATTAATTGTACATGGTGCTAATTTAGCAAATTATAACTATAAAAATGTCAGTAATCTAAGTGTTCATAATCTAATAAATTTTCCTCTTTATCTATTTGCTGAGCTTAACCAATCAGAAATGGTAATATATTTTGCCAAATTATGTATTCATTTTGCTCAGCCAATATGAATTGATGTTACATTTTCTTTTGCTCAGCCAATCAAGAATGGTGGTATATATGTCTTATCTAAATGAAGGAGCAGTTTTCCAATGTTTTTGCAAAGATGAACAATGAATACAGCAAATGCAGTATAAATATTTCAATAAGAATATCTATAAAAGAAGTTAATAAATGCTAGTCCAGCTAACATTCCAAATGTGTTGCACTTGGCATATATCTTAACCAGAACATGTATATTTCATTTTAATTAGAATAGTGGCCTTCTTAACTGGTCAATAAGATTAGACTTTTGGTCAATCTTTTTATCTGGTCCCTGGGAAACCAGTTTTATACTAAATAACCAGGTCATATTTTGTGTTTAACTCAGATTCTAAAAAAAATCAAAAACAAATGACAGAATTAGAATATTAATAATCAGGACCATTAAGTATTTAATATTAACCCATGAAATAAAAAAAATTGTATCACTTTAATATCCTTCATCATAACACTCTAATGTGTAAATTATTTAATATTCAAGTTCAATCTCAGCATGAAAATATTCAGAAAAAATGTTTTGAAATAGACTAAATTCCTGTATATTTTTTTTCAGTTCTTTTTTGTATCTTATATTTCAACAACACAAATAAAACAATATAACGAGTTCGTTTAACACATAATAACATCATATTCACGTAGCTTTGAAATATATTTGTGACAGTATATTTTGAATATGATTTTTACAATATTTTAGATTAAAACAATCTATTCCTTCACAAAGTAATCAAATTAGAGGACATTCTGGTATACATTTCTCAAAAGTTTCTATAGACAAGTTTTCAACAATGAAATGTTTAATACTTAAATCATGTTACATTTTTTTTACAAATCAACACTTCAATGTGAACTTCTTTACACCAAAAATTAACACTTCTTCACAAAATTGACCTACACCAGATCTTCCAATGAACTTTAACCTTGCTACAATGTGTGAAAAACACATAAAATTTACAGTGAGTTTTATGATTTTATATGAATAACAATAAAGACATGGATTTCTGTTGATTGCACAAGAAATTCTACAGATTCTTCTAAAGTTATCTCCCTTTAATTTTTCTCTGGTACTTCCTGTAGTGTGTGCCACTGGGCAATAGGTCGCCTTGGGTTGGCAAGCATGTCACTCCAGTGACGTAACTCTGTCCCACTTGAGTTACAACCTAGGTTAACTCGTCCAATGGGCTCAGATGTTCCTATTCTGTCATAATCTACAACAGTGACTATCAAGGAAACTTTCTGCAAATGAATAAAAGATAGAATTATAATTTGCTGATTTATACTAAAAATAACTGCAATTTCCACACATACAATATTAATTTTTCATTATTACAAGTTCATTTTTTAAGTTCTCTTTATAATAAAATTGTAGTAAAAAAAGTGGTGAATATGTCAAAGCGACAACCACCCGACCATAGAGCAGATAACAGCCGAAGGCAACCAATGGGTCTTCAATGTAGCGAGAATTCCCGCACCCGTAGGTGTCCTTCAGCTGGCCCCTAAAAATATGCATAATAGTACAGTGATAATGGACGTCATACTAAACTCCGAATTATACACAATGCTACAGACAAAGATATTTTTTATTTTTTTTCATATTTAAAAAATTTAAGTATGTTGCTGAATTGAAATAATGAACAAAACAATAAGAAAGATTAATCTTCAATTTTGTCATAGATTATTTGTTAATTATAACTTGTAGAGGAATTTTTCATTTTTCATGGTGAGAATTAAAAACATAAAATCTGCTAGCCTATGTGAGAAGAGTTAAATGCTCTCGACTGCACATTAACAAACACATGACAATAACTTTTTAATGAGTCTATCAATAATCTATTTTGGAAGAAACTCTTTGAACATTTTTTCTTATTATATTTTGTTTAATGCATCTTTTCCTGAAAATATTTTAAACATTGACACTAGACATTAGGCAAACAAAGATGATTTTATTTCTACAAATCATGATATTTACAATCTCAATGTTCATGTCAGATATCAATACCTATCAGTCAATTTAATATAATTACTTGGATAGTCCAAGAAAGATAAATCTAGTCTAACAATTCCAATGAAAAAATTGACAGTACTACATATTTGTTATTATTTCTTGAATACACATTTTTCTTAGATTTCATGGGTAAAGAACCACAAAGGACAACACAAGGTTGACTTTATGCCATATATGGCCTTGAATTTCAACTTTATCATAAAATTCAAAATGGCCGTAATTTGGTTAAATGGATCTATTTCAAAAGCCTTACTTCTTTGTTCAATAAATCTCATCATAAGAGTATATTATGTATAGTGGATATATTGACAAAATTGCCTTTTTCAGACCTGAAAGCTTGAGGAAACCCTTGGCCACACCTGGGACGAAAATCTTCTGTTACCAAGAGTTGACAATGGGGAAATGAAATCCCTTAACACAAAAACGCCTGTTGTATTCTAAGTCAAATTGGACCCAGTATAACATGAAACAAACTACTGATCATTGAATAAAAATGCATGTACTTTATAATTAGGGTTGCATAATTATAGACACAACAAGTACTACATGTATTTCATGCATACCTACCATTCTTAATAACACACAAGGTGATTCAATTTATTTATTAAAATGCCTTTTGGAGGTGAATTTTCACAGTGAATGCTAGTGATTGTGTAGAACTAGGATAATCTCAATTCACCAGCAATTCCTCTGATTCACATGAATCACTCAACACCAGCAAGAGTGATTTTTTTTGTTATTAAATTACCTTGTGATCACTGATAATAAACATTCTTACAACACAAATTTAATATGTACAGTAAGAGACCATCTCAAAGTTGTGGCTTTTTTCTAATTAAATATATTTTTATTTGGTTTGTCACTTTTACCAACAAATATGAAGTTCTATGAGAAGAACATAATCTTAAACACTAAATGGCCAGTGTATATTGGTGGTATAAACAACAAATGAAATTATATTTTTTCCAAAAAATGCCACACTTTGAGATAGTCTACCATAAAAACAGTTCAGTGACAGATATTTGACATGTAAATAGTCCTTAGAATCAAAGGTACAATTCGATGAGAGAATTCAAAAGTAAATAAATTTAAAAGAAGACAAGAAAACAATACTTTAATTTAGTAAGATGCTACAAATGAAGTGAAGAAATTAAGTTTGAATAATTTTAGAGAAAAAAACAAAACTATTTAGAGGTATTTTTTCAGAAAATAGACATGCCAGTACATTAAATTTGGAAAGTTTGAGGCAAATTTTTTTATCATGCTATGCATGAAGGTAACGTTAGATTCTGAAAAATTGTAAAACTGTCCATAAATTCAATAAAAGTACTTTTCTTTCCATCCAATTCCAAATACAATATTTCTAGAGAAGCTCTGACAGTTCACATAAAAGAATTTTAATTTTTATTCAGCAATGAAATTTTAAATGAATTTTGGTAATGGCAATAGAGCCAATACTGATAAATAAACCAAGTAGTCCCAGATGGCAGATACTATGAAATGATTCTAAGGACCTGTTCCTGTGCATTGTCAAACTAAAAAGGTGTTCACTCAAAATGTAATTTATTGAAGTGCAAGTTAAAGATTGAACTAAAATAGTGTTAAACAATACTTCTGTGCATTTAAAAAAATATAATTTTCTGCATTTACACAATTTTCAAAAAGTTAAAAAAAAAATCTAAAATGAAAAATTTGTCAATAAGGGGAGATAAGTCATTTTCAGTATAAGAGTGAAAAACACACTAGAAGGGAGCGTGCACGTTTGTGGTTGTTCAATAAAATGGATCTAATCTGAAACAAACCTATAAACTAGTTTAGTGTGTGAAGACAGTCCACTCCTTAAGGGAGCCAATCAGATTGAAAAGGGAGGTAATTTGATTGAGAATCACTGACTGTTGTATAATATTTGACATTCCAACTACTAATAATGCTTTTTAAGCTTTAACAACAAAAACAGCAAACAGCTGAGATATGATATTGTTAGATGCCATTAAACAATTCTGCTATCTTCTTCCACAATAGAAAAATAATAATTTAAACTTGAAGAAAAAGCATTTGATGAAAAGAAAAGAAAAGAAAAAGCAAAATGAAAATATTATTCTATCAAATTAAGCAGTAAACATTTACAGAACAAAAAACAAAGATGTAATTGAAAAGTTAAAGTTATAAAGATACAACGTATAAGGAAACTTTAATAAATTATTGTCTAATAATTAAAAATAATTAAAAAAAGAAGTACATGTAATAAAAAAAGGCTTATAAATGTATTTATAATTCTTACACTAAAATTGTTTTCTTATTTTATTTAATAGCCTTTTTACAAATTTTAAAGTTGCTGATAATTTGCTGGGAAGATGAAAGAAGATGAGCAGACGTTAGTTACTATGACAACATAGAATATATTGTGTTTGTTGTCACAGGGAGCTATGTTCTACAGTGCAGCTTCACTACTACGACTGGTACCTGAACTTGTTCAAAAGGAACCTCAAATGAGAAAGACTCATTATAGTACGGATTCAACGTGAACTTCTTTATCGTGGTTTTCTTCTTTTTCATACGTTTCCCGCCTAGCATCAAACTAAGTTTAACATATGGATCTGACAAGAAAAACAAGACAAAAAATAACAATATAAATAGAAAAATAAACAAACATGCTTGTATAACACCAATATCTTGCCATTTTGTGCAATGGCAAGAAAACATTAAAACCTGGGAGGCAAATACGAAATAATTAGAAGATCAAAAGGTCACAAGGTGTGAATGTACCTGTATCTGTTCAAATGGAACCTCGAAAGTGAATGACTCATTGAAGTAGGGATTCAAGGTACATTTCTTTATAGTCGTTTTCTTTTTCTTTAGACGCTTGTTTCCCTGATACAAAGCAATTTTCACATACGGATCTGGTAAACAAAATGAAACAAGATTAGTTTACGTGGTACATCATGAGTCATGCCATTTCCACAAAATATAAAAAGATGACAACTACTGTGTTTTCAAAATTAATATTACATAAAAAAAAACCCTGTATTTCAGACTTAATTCATGCTAAATCCATCTATTTCAAAAAATATATTAAAAGGCATGCATATTGATATAAAAGAAATTTAAGATTCTTTAAAGTGTTGACTTTCATTTCTGTGTTATTCTTGTTAATTACTGAAGACTTAACTATGATATAACTATGGTTAAATTAAAAATATTAGTTGTATTGTGAATATTTTGTGAAAAGATCTTCATTTAAATTTTCAATCTCTTTTTTAAAAGTAATATTTTAACATATTGGTTAAAAATTTTGATGTTTTTCATTTGCTATTTTGAACATTTCCTGCCGTCACCAGGTAGAGGAATTGCATAGATATAAGGCATGTGACTTCTGCCAGCATCTTTCAGAAGAATACAAAATTTCCTTCCTAATTTTCTTCATTTTTTCTATTTTAATATTATTAACAGAATTTTATATTGTCAAAAAATGATAAATCCTTCATAAAAACCTGGCTTGAAACCTAAATATTAAGTTCTAAATCAACTGTATATTGTAACTGTCAATTTTAGAAAAGCAGCTTATTACTGCCTTAATCTTTCACAATTTCTGTAGCTGTATAAACATTACAACATGATCAAGTAACATTACAATCTGAAATCTGCAAAGTGATAAGAAAAATGTCCATACAATAACTTTTTCCAAAAACTACTAGTAATCATAATTAAACAAATTTTACATAAATATATTATTTTAATGTTCAAAGTCTGAAGCACAATTAAAGTAAATAACTTATTCAGAAATGAGTTATATTTGTATCATTTATCTTTAGAAAACCTTTTTTTCAATGAAAAGACAATAACAATATTTATAACATTTGTTAAATTTTTGAAAAGGAAAGTTACAAAACAAGATTCATATGAAATCCATATAGCAGAATACAGTTACTATGGTTACCTGATAAACCACCAACATCCATCTTTTTAAGGTTTTTGGCTTCAAGTATAACTACAGTTAGTTTCCCTGCTGTGGGTACATATCTGAGGGAAAAACATATGTCACCCAATTTATTTTCCTGCAAAAGAAATGATTACAATTTAGATCATAGATTGATAGAGTTAATGGTGTTTATGTATAAATTTTCAGCACTTTTAGTTATTTCCTGATTGGAATTGAACAAAACTGTGTTGATGTGCTAGTGATACAGCAGACGAACTACTTCATTTGGTCTCTGGTGGAGAGTTGTCTCCCTGGCTATTTTACTTTCTCCATACAAGCTAAGGCTCATGTCTTACAATTATGACAATTCATTTGAAAATTTATGAAACAATTTTTAAAGAACAATTTAAATTTAAAAATTTTAAATGTATATATCTGAAATACAAGTACATGGACCTTTAGTTAATTCCATTTTTTATAATGTTGATGTACATGTATATTCAACATAAAAAAACAACATTGATGAAAATGTTGCTATTTTCAGGACAGATATCAAACATCCATTATATAAAATAATAGCTATAGAGTATTGTTACTGTGTATAAGGGATAGCCAGGAGTGCTCCTAATCAGGAGTAATAACACAGTAGTGGTACCAACTGTAATCCCTAGAAGTAATGCAATATAACGATTAAGTCTAATTTAGCTGTAATTGAGATTGATTTTTGTCCTCTGTTTTATAACACTGACGTCATCAATATCCAATATTCAGATTAAATATTCAATGGATATATTTATAGCTCAGCTAGGTGTTTGGAAATCTATGGTGCTGTTTGGAAGTGACATATGAAAACTTAAGGTTAATTAGTTATCGTTAGAATTATCTATAAATAGAACAATAGCCGGTAGTTCATGACAAGTGTCACTCTGTGATGGATTATGTTATATTAAGAAAAGCTACCTGAAAAACAATAGTAGTTAAATGGGTGACCTCTTTTTTTTCTTGGAAATCCTATCAGAGGACATTGTCCTAGAAAAGTTTTATTTAACACTAAGGTGAATTAAAAATTGAGATAACTGGCTGAAAATCTACAAAGCTGTACTAATCTTTACCCAGCTCAAGTTTTTCTGATACTGTTTCACATTTCACAGCGATATAATACTGTTACTTTTATTATTCATCCCTTATTTTATTAATTTTGTATTTACATTGTATCAAAGATCAAATTTATTCGTTAAGTGTATGTTCACTAGTCTTAATATGTCTTTTGATAAATTGAAGCCATCTCAATTGATATTTTATAGTGCATCTTTCTATGTTGTGATGTTACACTATTGTTTCAGATAAGGGTGAAGGTTTGGTACCATTAAAACATAACCACTGCAATTGTTTGCACTTGTCCTAATTAAGTCAGGAATCTGATGTTCAGTAGTTGTCGTTTGGTTCATAAGTGCTTCTCATTTCTTGTTTTCTGTATAGATTAGAAGGTTGGTTTTCCTGTTTGAATGGTTTCACATCAGTAATTATTAGGGCTCTATAACTTGCTGTTCAGTGTGAGCCAAGACTCTGTGTTGAAGACCGTACTTTGACTTATAATGGATTACTTTTATAAATTGTGACTTGAATGGACAGTTGTCTCATTGGCACTCATACCACATTTTCTTATATCTATCTAGAATGGGAACCATAATTTTTTAGACTAAAAAGAGCTAGTTTTTTGTTAAATAAAAAAAAAAAAACCCACAAAAATCGATTTTTTTCATTTAAAACTTTGTATCTTTAAAATATGTTTCAAAAGTCAATAAAGTTCTTGAATCATGCATTACTAGATCATACCTGCCTACTTTTCAAAATGCCCATGGGGGTTTCGCGTGCAAGATGGGTGCCATAGTCCTAAAAACCTTCAAGGGGGGCTTCAAACACATTTTAATGTTGTTTTTTGGCTTCTTCATACTTTAATAAGCCTACAGTCATTGTAAAATTAATTGTTTTGTTTAAAATTGTGGACAAAATTGCTCTTTCAAAATTTCAAATTGGGAGCCTCCATGGAAATCCCCAGCGAATAGTGACAGTTGGCAGGTATGCTAGATTTTTTCTTACCTTTTCAGAATCATTATCTGGACTAGCTACATCTCTCCATTCCTCTATCACTTGACAAAGGTCAACAGAGTTCAGAGGGACTTGTACTTGTCCTATTTGATCGTGTTTAGAAAATCTGTCGAAATCATAAATAGCAAACACCAGCGTCTTAGATCCTGTCTCAGCATAAGGTACATTCTAAAAAAATACAATCATAAAATTGAGAATGAAAAATAATTTGAGAATTGAAATAAATTGGATAAAGAAAATTGGAAATGTGTCAAAGAGACACCAACCAACCTTATGAAAGAGCAGAAAAAAGCTAAAGGACACCAAAGTGACCAAACATATTTTGACCAAATTCCAGCTATTATAAATACACATTTATGATGATGCAACAACATAGACAACATCTTGTAAACACCCATTCTCTTCAGAGGAGAGAAATAATCAGATGTATTTTTCCTGCAAAATACTTATATAAATTCAGAAATTATTGCATGCATCTATTATTGCAATTTTGTCATTTTAGACTGAAATGCGATTTTTATTTAAAATTTATGATTTTGATAAAAATCCTGTTTCATTTATTTAAAACATTTCAAAATGCGAGTTTGAATTATTGTGTTTACAATTCTGTCGCATTTTTCGCAATAATAAAAACCTCGCATTAATTTCTGATTTTACAGTAGTTTTTGTTTCACTCATTGAAATATATTTTTTTTTGGTTTATAGGGAAATATGGTATTTCAATGTGATCAATATATATAATAACATAATTACACATTTACAGACTAATTTGGCGTTCCACTTGACGCCCATCAGATTGGTTCCTAATAAAACATGGTACATAGTAAAAGTGCAATTACTCATGTACTTTAGTTAAATGTTATTATGTAGAAATTGACATCATGGTGTTAAACACTTGTCAATCATTAGGCAACTTACATAAATTATATGTAAATTGATCTGTTTCATTCTTTTTTAGAATGCATTTATCGTGAAAAACAATTCCAGCTTTAGAAAATGAGTCTGTGTGTGTGTCTGTAATGATTTCGTTTCTAAATGTGAAAGCAATTGAACATCAACGTAGGTGTTTATTCATCAATATAATTTACAAAATAAAATAAATAAATAAAAAGATGTGTCACTGCAGACTCATCAGTGATACTCAAATCAAAAAATTATTAAAAAGGCCTATTAAAGCAAAAAGCTGAAGAGCATTGAGGACCCAAAACTCAGACTCCTACTCCCAGTGTGACATACTAGTGTTTATCTACTGTTTTACAAATTCTTCAAAAGTAATTTTACTACATTACACCAAGGGCTTGCAAGCATGCAGTTAACATTCCTGTTGTGTAATCTACATAGTCTTTTAACAGGCAAAAACAATTGTAAAACCTAAATCAATAATGTTGTAAATTAAGCTGAAATAGTGTTGGGAAAACTATAGACTTAAATAATTTGATAATATTCTAACATGTTCATGTGCTTAAAATATTTCTATAAAAACTTTTTTCATCTGACATTTGCACATTTGAAAATAAAACTTCCTGCATCAGTTTTAACTATAATGTAACCAGCTGATATTTCCCATTCTAAATGATAGAGAACTGTGACCTTCAAATGTGACCTTTATGTAACATATTTACATCAAGCTGGTGCCTTAAGTCTGATTTAATTGGCTATTTTTCTTACATTATTTGTATGATGTTACTATTATTTGTTCTAACATTAGATATTTGTGTTTTTAATTATACACATGGGAGAAGTTACCTCCCCCTTACTATCCTAAATCAACAGTTATCTCCCATTGGGAACAAACTTATTGTACTGGAATACAATTCCTTTTATTCATATAAATGGAAAATTAAAATTCAATGATCTATGCAAAAGCGTGAATATTAAATTTAAAATTCTGTTTGTTTAACAAAAATAGTCAGTAAATAATGAATTGCCTTGAATACATTAATATATAATTAAGGTGACAAGTCTATCATGTTCAGCATACACAAATCTCTTGTTTCTATTTAATCCAGTATGTGATTCTGTTACATGCTTTCAAATCTAATGAATTAATCTTGCATTTTGGATTAAAATATTAAGGATTAGAAATACTTGCATGCATCAATTTCTAATTTTCTATATTGTGTTTATATATATATACTGTTACTTGTATTTGTCTGTTGGCAAATATTTAAACTTTTTGACATGGAATTGTCAGTTTTTTCAACTAAGTAGTTTGAATATCACTTTGCCTTGGATATCTTTTTCATTTCTCCTTAAATAAGAAACACAGCAAGGAAATAGTATCTAATATTCTTTCTTTTTTCTAGATGAATTTTTTTCATTTATCAAGTAGAAATACTTTCAATACCTTGAATATAAACGTTTCATTGAAGACAGGATTAAGTGTTTTTCTGTGGACTTTCGTCTCAAATTTCTTCTTTTTGTCAGGAAGCAGGTAGACTTTAACATAAGGATCTGATGTCCCAGACATGTCCATTCCAGGCAGATCAGCCGCTTGTATCACACCAACACTCAACTGAAAATATTAAAATTATATTAAATATTGAAAAAAAATGATCTTATGTCCCAAAAAGTAATAGAAATATTCAATATACTGGTCAGTGTGACTAAATTGTCCTTGGTAGTTACATCAATTAGGAAATTCACATTAACACTGAACTTTTTAATGATCCATACCTGCCAACTTTTCAAAATGCCCATGATGGTTTTAAGTGAAAGATGGTTTTTGTAGTCCTACAAAATCTCCAAGGGGGCCTTCAAATATATTCTAATGTGTTTTTTTTGGCTTCTTCATGCTTTAACAAGCTCATAGCCATTGTTAAATTTTTTTCTTTAAAATAGTGGACAAAATTGCTCTAACAAAATTTCCATTTGGGAGCCTCCATGGGGGAAAGCCCCTGCAATTAGTGAGAGTTGGCGGGTATGATGATCAAAGGTCATACTTGAATTTAGGTGAACAAAGACTTTAGAGCTATCTAGCTTTTAAGGAATTCATATTCCTACATTCAGTCAGAATAATTTATCTGGAGTGGGCTGACACCAATTTTCCTCGTATGTTAAGTATGGTACATGTTCATATCATAATCAGTATTCTCCCCAAGATTTTTGGATATTACTATACATGGTATAAATGGTATAAAGCCCTGCAACAAATTAGAGATAGATCATGAACAAATTAGTCTTCATTGCATAAGCAAGAAAGTAATGATTTCCATCTAACAAAGTCTTCAATATTTAATGAAACATTTACTGTATCCTCTATTCCTAGAACAGAAACCATGGACTAGAGAGAACACTGTAGCAATGACATATTTGAGGTCAGAATAATGGTTATTAAATTTACTCATAAATATTGTCTCCTCAAGTGTCATTTAATGGCTGGACATATTGTTTTAACATGTGTCTTTTGTTGATGACCTTCTGTTGACCTCTAAGTGTTTTTTTATTTGTTATTCTATGTCATTGGGCTGCTGTCTAATTTCCATAAGATCCAGATCTCCTTTTGTTAAATTTGACAAAAGACCTGTATGCTAAACATCCATCTATCGATTCAGTAACGATTTTCTTTTTTTTTAGACTGATTACTTGTTCTGGTACCAGCTTGAGAGAATAACCATGATAACAGCATAAAACAAAACTGTCTCAAATGGAACATCGTCTATAACACCCCGCTGACCAAAACGAATTTCAAATGTATTTGTTTGGAAGTTTATTGAGTAAAATCTATGCAAAACAAACACTGAAACCATCCCACAACAGCGATGGGTACGATTCCCTTCCCAATAAATATGGAAAAACCATCAGCCTGACTTGATCCATTAATTTTGATCTAAACTAAATTATACAATCAATGATATAAATGAATGGCGTTGGTCCATTTTCTCATCTGTTTCATACTATTTATAGATATAAATGGTGGCAGGAAATCAATTTCTATTTGAAATTAAATTTCACATATGAGTCTGTATTCCTATATCAATGCTAATTTTAAAATCTAATTTACGTACAATGTTTACCGGATTAAAATAGGACATTTATCAATAGAGATGCATTATTGAGAATAAAATAATTAATAGACAAAATGGAAATCTCGGTCTAGAATATCTTGTAAAATCAATTCATGATCATGCAAGCATATAGATCTTCATTTTAATCAAACACTATCATGAGAACTTATAAATAACTCAATAACTGCTGCTAGAGGCAGGTGCTTAAGTTAATAAGAATAAGGGTCAAAGGTTTAATACAATGAAGATGAGATAAAGGTCATTCACTAAGAAGTATGATTAAAGTTTTACATAGTGGGTCTCATTGGGGTCTAAGCATGATGTGGGATTGGCCTCTTTTTTTTCAAGAGTGACATGTGAAAGTTGAATAATTTAAAGCATGAAAATGGGAAACGAAGTCTGGCGAGACACATGAAATTACATGAGCAATTATGGCAATGATAAAGGGATACAGGATTCCCACTAAACAATAAGCAGGATCCAGGATAAGACCCCCAACCCCCAAATGAGACCCCCTTAATTATAAAATCTGTAATGAAACCTTATGGTGGTGTCAATGTATTTGAGTTCCTCGTCACTCCTGACTTTTCCCTGACTGGATTGATCTATCTTTATCAAACCTTAATTATAATATCAATAACATACATTACACATCAATAACATAAACGAACGGTATTAGTCCATTTCCTCTTTTGGTTTCTCAATATTTAATGATTTCTAAAATAGCAGACACAATTTTAAGGAGATGAAACATAAATAAGAGCCAAATAGTCCATTTCCTCTTTGGTTTCAAAATATTTAAGATATGATGATTTCTAAAATAGAAGACGCAATTTCTAAGAAATGTAAGAGTTTGGTTAAATTGAAGTTCTAATTCAACTGAGATCAAAAATAGAAAAGAAGGATTGATAGTTCGTGTTTCTTTGACAAACATCATCAAAAGGATATATGACATGGCAATCAAATAACATTCTATATATATGCAGAGAATAAGCTCTTAAAATGAAGTTAATATCATAATATCACTCAGTTTTCTAAAAACCTTGAGTAATTTATAGATACAATTATGAAGTAGGTGTCCTCTTTATATACCAACGAAATATGATCAAGGTCAATCAGTTCAGTAGCCCCTAATAATATATGCAAAGGGAGATCCAAAGGGGAAGGGGTGTGTGTGTGTGTGTGTGTGGGGGGGGGGGGGGGGTGTGTTTGGGCAGGCCCCTCCCTTTTGTTGGCAGAATTTGATTGATTCTATAGGGAATAACTGAAGCATGAATAGAGCAGACCCCATTTATAAAAATTTCTGGATCCTCCACCAACATGAAAAAAGGGGAATAAAGATATTTGTTGGACGGACGGACATCTTGGGAGTTCATTAATATAAAAGTTTGAATTCAGAAAACTATTCATATCAACAATGCAATGAAACTTAATAATGAGATGCTTCAAATTATCTCCCATTGCACTTTTAACCATGTTAACAATAATAAAACATTGAAAAAAAAATCAAAATCAATTTTCCATTTGTTTCATGTCTGCTTGCTATAAAACCACAATTGATCATCACCTAACAAACTCCCTATCTCCATGTAAAGTCGATAACACATATATTTTCCCGTATTTTTCTCATTTCTCCCGTAATATATTAAACCTTAGTTTGTTTTTATAGCAGAAAATCAATGAGTCTTTGCTTGAAGAAGTCCATAAACCTATTGCCTGATATTTGTTTTCACTTATGATGTACCATGGGAAATCGTAACTACCAACCACGGTAAAATCAATTTTCTGTTTTGTATTAGTAGGTGGACAGTATTCAATCGTAAATCGTATAAACGATTGTAACCAATGTTAAATACACATCAGAGTATGTAGTTAGAGAAAACATTAAACTAATCAAATTTTGTTTACAAGGAACAAATCTGTAAATAAGTGGTTTATTTACTGTCCAGTAGGTTTTATTTAAGTAATTTTCAAAAGACATTAAAAGTAAATACTTTCTGAAACATTATGAACAAACTCAATAATTTATGGACCTTGTGGTCCAGGGGTGATCGAGATAGATTTAATGGTCACTTCAGCCTATCATTGTTGCTACATTTGGACCAGTTTAATACCAAAATGGCAAGTCAGAGTTAGTGTGGTCAAGCCGAGAAAAATCTTGGACAACCAGTGACTTAGTTCTTTCTTACCATAGAACATGAGCAGCTCAGAATGCACATGTTTTTAGAAATTGCAAATTTAATTTCCCAAACATAGTAAGACAGGGGATTTCTCAAATAATTATTTCCCCCCCCTCCCACCCTCCCCCTAAAAAACAAACAAAAAACACTAAAAAAATATGAGGGAGTTTCTTCATATAAATATTACCATATAAATATTACCACACATTCTGTTTTTGGCAGTCACTAACTAGTCAGAAGTTAGTTTATATTAAAATTAAATTATATGTAAAGACAATTTATTTGTGATTAATAGATAATGAATCTTATCTTAATATGATCACTCATGTTGGCACTTTTTAATTAATTCTTTACCATTTATACAAAACTTGTATACAAATTATCCCTTATAATTACTTGAGTACTTAACCATCAATATTTTTTATTATATGATTACTTTCTACCAGATATCTATCAAGTATTTATGTATTTAGAGCCCTTTTCTAATATCCAAACAAGAATATTCCTGAATTCATCATGGCCGTATGTATCAATCAATTCTAAATGGAATTTCCAATATTTACATCTCAATTGAATGCGCCAGCTAGTTTTAGTTTTCCCTCGCCTCTACTCAAACCAACAATTATAATTAAGATATTCTGTACAATGAATAGCTTAGTATTCTGGAAAATTAATCATGTACATGTTTTATGATCACAAACTGGGAATAGAAAATGTTTAACATCACTATTAATTCATATATCATGTTTTAGAACTGCGTAATTTGACTGAATAAGGATCTAATTATTCAAAACTTGTAATTTTTAAATGATTGACATTTTCAAATTTAAATTTTATGTAAGTACAGTATTCAAGAAATGCTAATGACACTTTCTACATTATAAAAAACAGTAGAACACATTGATAGTTTACCGTACCTGCCACCTATTAAAAATAATCATTGGGTTTTAGTTTGTGACATTATTTTAAAGGGTTGCAATTTTTCACAGCATCATACTTTACATGTGTTTTGAAATGCATGCTTTCATCAGAAAAATTACACTTTCTGAGGTTATACAGAAGCGGAATAAGAAGTAAAAATAGATTATGAATTCATTCAATTTTTACATGCTTGCAAAAAAAAAAAAACACCCCAAAAAAGTGTAAACCCAGCCCAACTGACCCATCAATGTCATCACTTTCATCTTCATCATTAACCCAAACAATTCTTAATATCTTAAAACTTGTTAACCCAAATAAACATAAAATTTAATTTCCAATCTTTATCATAACAAAAAAAGAACTCATTATTTGTTTTAACTAAGAGCTAAGTATCATGTGAGTATAGGCTTTACCGTATGGTTAATGGATTTGGGCATAATTAAAACCTGAATTATGTCTTAAAAATATTTTTATCAATTTTCATTGTCTGCTTGCTGTCTTATCTAAAGTTATCTCCTTTCATCTATAATAATTTGTTTGAACCCATTTTGTCATTCATAGGACATATTGATTGAACATATTTATATTTTTCTATTTGTGATGACTTTCCTTTACTACACGACATTGACGTAAAAACTCAATACACATACACTAAATATCTTCCAGTTGACAGGGCCTCAAATCATACAAAATTTATCTATTGATTTCAAAATTTACTGATGTTTTTCATACGAGTTTTCACCAGTCAATCAATAAAACAGCAAACTCCAACAAAAATTTCATCTTTTCAGTCGATTGTTAAATGTAAATGAATTCGTGTTTTTCAACAGGGATTAATTCGTCTAAAGTTATCATCCAACTTAATCCATGGCAAATACATCCCAATTTTTTCTTTTCAGTCACATCTATTCTAATTCTCAAACTATTGCATCACGGAATAATTAACCAGATTCAATTCATTTCTCCTAAACAAATTACTCCTATTCATTACCTTAGGAAAGAGAAATTTAGATTAAAGAATGCAATAACCTAGAATTTTAACTAAATTATGTTTGGTCCCATAGATAATTGATTAACCCACTTATCATCAGTAGCCATTTTTTCTCTCCCCTATCTTTCTAACTGGATTTAAAACCGAATAAATTGAATCAAATTTGGGAATCCAATTTAGGAAACTGTTTGTATCTTAATTGACAATGAGAACGCTTAAATTACCAGGATGTAAAAATAAAAGTACAAAATCTATATTATGCCACATGTGGCAATTTTCTTATAACATCTGCAAACTTTAAAAACAGCATACTACTGTTGATTCATTTATTTTTGTGGATGCCAATTTTCGTTGATTGAGGGAAACTTACATGTTCGTGGATATATTTTAAATTTCAGGGTTTCGCCAAAGTCTGCATACAAGCATATAAAAAATTTGGTTTTGATGAACATTTAGTTTCATGGTTTACCTAGCTGTTATTGGTATCCATTAATACAATTGAATTCACAGTATAAGTTATTTTAAATTATAGGTACATTAAGGTGATCAAAGTGCTGTTAAGTGTCATAATCTAAAGCTATCTTGACCATGTATTGTTGCTAGGTGTTTGTTTGTCTTTCCCCCCCCCCCCCCCCCCCCCCGCATAGCCCAGTGTTAGTTAATTGTTGGTGAGATTTTTATGAGTGTAGTTTTGCCACTTATTTTTTGTGTTTCCTGTTGTCCATTTTTTGTGGGTGTATTATACCATAAATATGAAATTGAGAAGTTGTGGTATGATTTTCAATGAGACATATCTTAACAACAGACCAAGACAGTAGAAACTATAGGTAACTGAATGGCCTTCAACAATGACCATAATCCATAGCCTTAAGCAAGTTACATCTGTAGTGATTTCATAATATCTGTGCACATTAAGAACTGCAATTTCATGACATGCTTATTAAAGAATATATAAAAAAAATCCTAATCATAAAAAGACAAAATACAAAGGAAAAATTGCAACCGAATCATATAATTCCTTAACCATAAAAACAGTGCTACAAAATAAATAGAAACTCAGACAAGCAATGACCATGGCGTATACATGATCTATTTATAATTTAGTGTTTCTTAGACAACTGTTTGTCTACCAGATGCTACTAAATTTCAAAAAGCCTTTTAGATTCTGATATTATTCCAGTAAAGCCATTACTATAACTAAATTTACAGCAATGTTTTTCTGTGTTGTCCATTAAGACAGAAAAATTGTTCACTCTATATTAGAACCTAATTTGATACAAAAGTACAAATCCATATTGACACCGAAAAGTGGAATGAAATTAAAGAAAACAACGAAATCAATGTTACCGTGGCAATTAAATTAGAACAATGTTCTTATGCAACTTAATTGATGAAACAAGCACTTAAAATAGTTTGTGACTGAAATATACTTTTTTGGCTATCCAGGTCAAAATTATGGTATGACTTTTGTGAACAACTTTTGTGAACAAACTTTGCAGGTATATAAGTCATCATCAGGAAAATAAGATTTTGGCCATTTCAACACTTATATTATTATAGGAATTATCTCCCCTTAAAATCACCTCTCCTTTCTGGTAGTCATTATCTAACTGGAATTGTAACAATTATCTCTCTTTAGCTCACCTCTCCTTTCTGGAAGTCATAATCTAACTTGAATTGTAACAGTTATCTACCCTTACACTTACCTCTCCTTTCTGGAAGTCATAATCTAACTGGAATAGTAACAATTATCTGCCCTTATACTTACCTCTCCTTTCTGGAAGTCTACTAAATGAAATTGTATCAATTATCTCCCTTTCACTCACCTCTCCTTTCTGGAAATCATAATCTAACTGGAATTGTAACTTTCCAAGTTTGACTTCAGATTTTGTACTTTCTGCATCCTCATTGTCCTCCATGTTTTGTGTAAGATCTGCTACGTCAGGTTGTACCTAGAAGACATTATATCATACATAAGCTTTTTGTTTTGAATCTTGTCATTATTTCTCGTCTAATGATTTTTGATTGTCCCTATGGAGGCTTCTCTGATGATTTTGAGGCCTCATTAGCTCAAAGATGATGCATGCAATATACATGTAAGTGCTTGTGGAGATTTTGTGTCATGGATTTATAGACAAAATCTGTTTGTTTTGAAATATATGTAAAAGTTATAAAGGAAAATAGTGTGCATAGATTTTTTCATACATGTATTTAGGACATAATGGAACAGAAGACATTTATTGTAGAAATATGCATAGTGACCCATAGTTGTCTGTGTCATTTTGGTATTTTGTGGATAGTTGTCTCATTGGCAATCATACCACATCTTCTTTTTTATATAGTATTTGGTGTAGTAAAATTAGTACTGCTAATGTAATTATTTCAATTTTTAATTTATTTATTTAAATGTTGTTTTCATTCCTTTTAGCAGTAAACATTTGTAAATTGATTGCCTCATTTTATCCTCCTTACCTTTTCCTTGTAAGAATTTCCTAGCAAAGCAACATTTCGTAAATCAACGGCCCCTTTCAGTCCTTTTTTCCCTTCCTTCTTTTTCTTTTTCCGACAGATACATCTTTTACATATACAATAACAACAACAACTAAGCACTAATAACACACCAGCTCCAATCAAAATCAATGCCCATATTGGTACTGAAAAGATAAAAATATAAAATAATAAAAAAAATAGATGATGAATGTAGGACTATTTAAGCACAGACTGACTATTTTTCTTTCCATTAATTTTTAATCTCCATCCAAGTCACAGTTTGTAGAAGTAAACCATTATTGGCTCAAAGAACAGCCTTCAACAAGCAGCCTTGGCCAACACCCAACAGCAAGGCATAACGGGCCCTAAAAATGACTATAGTGTAAAACCATTCAAACAAGAAACACTTATGACCCATATGAACAATCAGTAACAACTGAACAACAGGTTCCAACATATATTTTGCTATAACTTTCATTGAAGCTGGTAAATTTGGGAAGCACAACTTCAAATTTACTTTTGACCAGTACCTTACCCAAAAGTACATGATTGATTGATTTTTTCTGTTTGAAGCTTCTTAGCTATGTCATGGAGACATTTTTTTATTTGGCGGAGGAAGCAGGAGTACCCTAGGTTCCATATATGCAAGATCCACCAGTCTTTGCACTCACAACCTCAGTGTTTATTTTCTGATTGTCTGCTACTTAGTGGTCACTGTTGATGTACTGCTTCCCTTATTTCTATTTCTTTTTCACTATATCGTACTAGACTTAGTGGTTGTAGTAACTGGTTGCTGATTGTTTTTTTTTGTATATATATAAGGCTCTTGGTTTAAAAATAAAATCACATTTAGCTATGTCCAGACCTCAGTTTATGGCTTATGTGACTATGTAACTCAGACTGTAGGGTATGAATTTTGATTTAATGCCCTATGGTGACCTATGATTTGCCATTTCAGAATCTAATGCATTGTGGGTGAAAAGTAAACCAAAATAATTTTATTGGTTTAGGAACAATCAATATAAAGTAATATGTCATTGGCCAAAAAATCGATTGTTCATTCACCAAAATTTCAAGAATATATCATTTTACCCATAGGCCATTAGTTTCTGAAACAATGAATTGCTTTATTGGCAATTATACCACATCTAGATCTCCATACTTTATTCTCAGACCATTGTAATTTTACAAAAGAGGCAGCCTCTCTTATAGATGATGATTCAAATAAAATGTTAAAACACAATTAACAGAAAATATAACTGTTATATCTCTTAATAAACATACATTGTTGTTTCACCATAAACATTGCTTCATTCCTTAGGTAAACTGTGGATTACCCTGGCAGGGTACACCCAAAGAATAAGATTAATATATCATCTATATATAATCTTCTGTATAGACTAATACATCTAATCTATTTTTATAATTTAGCCAAAAGTTGTAAACACATTTAAATGTGCTCTAATATAACATAATCCAAAACATTAGGTCCTGATGTTGTGTAATAAAGACCTGAACACTTTTCTTTCAAAAGTGAATACCCTTCAGACCATTTAGAGGCACAGATAAAATGTTTAAATATTGACTTTAATAACAGATCAAATCAAATTCACTCAAGCATATCAATTGAGAACTGAGTGAGTTTTGTTCTAATGGGATATGTTTTGTATATATAAATCAACATCAAAAATAGTTATGTCCCCCTATTCAAACAAATTTTAAGTAAACAAAATAAAAAAAAACATGTTAGTTTAATAAAATTTACTACAAATGTAAAAATTATTTAAGGAAGCTGGCATGTTATGTTTTGGTATTTTGGATAGATTTTCGGAATCCTCTGGTCTTATCCATTTGAATGCATTAACAAATTTTGCCCGGCGACCCCCATTTTTCATTTTATAATTCTTTTTCAGGTATAATTATAAGCTGTCTGTTAAAGTCTTTTAAAATTTTAATTACTTTTTAATAGTTTTTGAGGACTTTAGCTTGTCAATGATAAAGCTTTGAAAAGTCAAGAGAGATCATTTCCCCCCCAAAACTTCAATGGCTATAATATATCGAAAACAAGCACGGTGACCTATATATTTGTTTTGCTCTTTGGATTCCTTTATTAATCCCCTATTAATATAAACTAGTGTTTTGAAAAATTACTTTGAAACTGAGAAGCAAACTCCCTTAAGGTGGTATGGGAGTCTAAAATAAAAATGATAGAATTTGTTCATACTTTGCCAAAATGTAGTATCTATTGATACATGTTGAAAAATATTATAAAAATGATAGGTCACCGTGCATTTTTTCAAGCTACGGGTCGTGACAAAATGACACATTTTGTATGGATTATACAGGAAAAAACACCATTTTGTGAATAGAAACTAAACGAAATGATAGAATTGTAAAATAAAGTAGGAAAATATAGCTTTCAAACAATGCTTTGATAATATCAAAAGAAAAGATAGGGTCACCGTGCGTTTTTCCCGGCTAAAATACAAAGTAGGAAAATTCCATGAACAATCCAACAGAAAATGCACTATTTTAGAGTTACCTCCCCTTAAAATGACAATTTCAAAATATTTAAAAACAACCAAAAATAATCTACACTTGTACATATATTTATATTTATAAGTTATATTCTTATAAATTGGATCTTTTAAATGTAAAAACACATGAAAAATCTGCATACTTGCATCAAATTTTGCTAATTTGATAGAAAATATGGACCTTAGATTCTCTGTTTTTTACAATCCAAGATGGCGAAAGACACCCATACCACCTTAATGGTTAAGTTCTCTGCTCTCCTTAAAAACAATTTTCATCATCGTTTATTATAATCGATGTATATATTTTTTTTCATTTTAAGAATATAAATTACTAAAAATATAAGTTTGACTTCAACTAAAAAAATTTAACAAAGTAATTTTACAAAGCTTAAAGACCTATAATACATGTACATTGTTGAACCCCTGTCTTTTTTTTTTACCCATTAGGGTGCACCGACTTAAAGTCACATGCACTTTGAAAATTTTAATTGGATCAAGATTATAATGCCGGACTACTAGTCAATATAGCAAATTGTGGTATACTGTTACCCTGGTAATATTCTACATCTGGGATAAAATAAGGGAATAGGAGAAAACAATCATTTTATTTTCAAAAGTTTTATAGAAATGTAATAAAATGAACAAGAATGTGTCCTCTGAGTACATGAATGCCCCACTCCCACTATCATTTTCTATGTTCATTGGACCCTGAAATTGGAGTAAAATCTCTAATTTGGCATTAAAATTAGAAAGATCATATCATAGGGAACATGTGTACCAAGTTTGAAGTCGATTGGACTTCAACTTCATCAAAAACTACCTTGACCAAAAACTTTAACCTGAAGCGGGACAGACGGACAAACGGACAGACAGACGGACGGATGCACAGACCAGAAAACATAACGCCCCTCTACTTGTAGGTGGGGCATAAAAAGATGTAGGACATAAACACATACACAAATGAGACAGCAACTTGACAATACCAAGAAAACGTTTAAATAATGAGACATGACCTGTGTAATTGTTGTTAAACACCACTTTCAGAACTATTGGATGATACTGTGGCTGTTGGGCTTTATTGGTGAAGGCAGTCATAGTGCCCAGCGATTTTATCCCTCCTTTAGAAGGAAAACTGAAAATCCTAGTAAGTTGATAAAGATTTGAGGCGACTCCGAGGACCTGCCTAGAGCAAGGTTCCAACTCACCGCCTGTGTCGACAGGCTAATGATACAATAGTTGGACTATTTATACCACACACCCACCTATTACCCCAGTAATAAATTAAACAAATAAACTGACCTTCCTGTCCTAGTATTGTAGACATTGAAGTAATAATTCCTTTAAATTATATAAAATAAGCAACTACTTTAAATCATTATCAATGAATTCACAATTTCCATCTTAAACTATACTTTAAATCATATCATTGAATTCAGATTTTCCATCTTAAAACTTCTTAAAATCATATCAATGAATTTACATTTCCATCTTAAAACTTCTTTAAACTATATAACTTTATAAACATCCTCCATCTTTAGTAAGTTGCTAAAGCAATTTAAAAACATAAATAAGGATGTAACAAACTGAACTTAAAACGAACCTAAGTTACCTGAAAAGGTGTTTTAGTTTTCATCAATTAGAGTTAAATGCCTACAAACAATCATTTTGTAAATGGAGTCGATGCAACATTTCATGCACCATGAACCAAAAATATTTTAAAACTAGTATCTCAATTGTTTGTAAAACAATTGAAAGGTCTTTCCTGTAAAAGTGATGTTTTCGTAATGTTCTTTGTACGACCTTTCGTTCGATATACGACAAGCATACCTTCTGTAACTTTTCGCTTTTTACACTTAATGACCTCATTCGCCTACATTTTTTAGATCGGAAGTATGATATATGTAACACAGGGTAGATGAGCTTTCATTTGATATGCGACATCGCCATGTTTTAAAAAGTTTGATTTTTGCACTTAATAACCTCATCCAACCCATTTTTGGAGGTTGGGAATTTGATATTTCAAATGTATACATCATGACCTTTCATTTGATATACAACAACCCTATCGTAAAAGAAAATTTATTTTTTGCACTCAATGACCCCATCCAACCAATTTTTGGGGGACGTCAATTTGAAATTTGAAATATACGCTTTATGTTCTTTCATTTGATATGCGACAACCTTACCATCTGAGAAATTTGAATGTTTGCACTAAATGACCCCACCCTTCCCCCTGGGATGAAAAGGGTGTTTAAAATTTTCATTTTTTAAGTAGGGTTCATTAAGACCTTCAATTTGATATATCAGATGACCCCATTTGACAAAGTGCAAATAATGATGCAATATCAACTATATAAATAGAAGTTATGAAACTTACAAAGTCAATGCAAAACATGAAAATTTCAAATTGATTTTTTTTGGTGTTTTTTTCCATGGAATGTTTTTGGTATTTGGTCAAACACATAACTATGTCAACCTCTTCAATTTCTAAAACATTTTTCGTGGTAAGCTCTTGATGATTCAGAAATACATGCATCCGCTCGCAAAACTTCAAACTGCATTATCTCTAAAACGACAATAGATATCTCAAATCTGTTAAATTATAAATGATCTACAGTTGAAGGACAACATTATAGAAAAAGAATGTGGACAATTTCAAAGTTCACCAAGGTCACAATTAATCATCAAATATATGATGCAATACAAAACTTGAGAACCGGAAGTCTTAGAGACATGGGACTATCACCATTCAACTCAGGACCACTTGACCTTTCAAATATCACAAGGTCAAGGTCATAGTATAATGTGAAGGTCAAGGTGAAATTTCATCATGACCTGACATTGACCTCAAATTGAAGGTCTTGAACTACTGATCATCTTTGCAGTTTATTGTAGGTTGATATCTGTTACCTTTAAAAAGATATACACACAATACTATACTTTTAAGAATCATCCCGTCGTAACTTTTGAACAGACAGTCGGACTCTTTTGAGCTCAGTGTATCAAATGTAGAGCTCGTCGAGAGGAACATTTTATACACTGTAAGTATGCAGCAAACTCTTATCGTTTTCTTAATATGCAAGCTTGAAATTGCAGCGTAATTTTTTTTTGCACTTGGTGACCTTTGACCTTGGGTGCAAATTAAAGGTCACATGAACTTAAGATTATTGGTGTAGGTCCCAAGTCTTTACGACTTCCGGTTCTAGAGATACAATTTTTCAAAAATTGTGTATATTTTTTCAAGGGAAATAACTCCTTATAAGGGTTAACAACAAAATGATTGTATATGTTTATTATCATTGCCATTTGGTCTTGTACATGTTGCCGTTTTCAAATCGATTCTATCTTGAATACTTTTTGAGAAAAATGTAAAAGAAAGAAATTGCTTCAAGGGGACGTAACTCTCATAGGGAATGATGAAATCCTTAGCAGCCTCATATGGTAACACATCATGATGAGATCTAACTTTTGTCCAAATAAAGTCATGCTATCTTTTAAAACATTTAAGGGGGGCCATGTTGAAAAAAATCAATAAAAGGGAGATAACTTCTAAAGGGGATGATGAAATCCTACAAAAGTTCATCTGGTAAAAGTTCATGATGAGGTCTATCAATGATCCATATTTGGTCTTGATAACTTCAACAGAAAGGGGATGAGGCCTTGTCAAACAAATGTTGGAAGAAAAAAAAGAAAAAGAAAAAAAAACATTAGAAAAACAATAAGGTCTTTCCTCACGTAGGGGAAAGACCTTAATTAACATATCAAAATAAATAAAATCTAGGCCAAAATGTTACATTTACCATAAAGTTTTTGTATAATTTGTGTACGGCAATAATATACTTAAAGGGCACTGAACTTTAAAGTCATAAAAAGATGACATTTTTTTCTATTTTTTAGAACATGATCTATGTTCAGGCAAATACTGCATTTATATTAAAGTTTTAAACGAAGAAATCTTGGCAATTTTCAACTGCTCCTGAATCACATTAAAACTTAATGATAGGGTATAATTAAATCTTGAACTTTTATTTACGGAATCCTTTGTTTTTTCACTTTTCTGTTATAGAGCTTTTAGTGTAATTGGGTGCTTTAATTTAGGTATCTAAATCTGCATATCTTTTACTGAACAGTCAACTTGAATTCAATTAAAATCTCATTAAAAGATAGAATTACAGGAACTTAAATTAGAACTGCAACTGATACTATAGAACCTGTTACATTTGCATGCTTACAAAATGTCATAGAACAATATTATAAGTATATATCTAATAAAATATCTCCAAAGCAAATTGTATGTATTAACAGATCAGCAACAGAATTGAACATCCACGGTATATTGTAAACTTTCATCAACAAACATGCAGGTATGATTTATACAAAGCTAGTCTCTTATAAACAATTATTATGTGTGTGTCCCTAAAAGATTTTGTTTTATTGTTATTTGATTTCAGTTTTGAAGGTTTTTTTTAAAATCAACATAATTATACAGTGGATAAACTTTATTTATGATTTGATAAGAAGTTCAAAATACAGTTTAGTTCTAGTTTTTTGTAAGTAAAGAAATTTTGTCAACTTTGGCTTTTACTTTCAAACGCAGCTTAAGTGACTTCTTTTATAAATTTACACACAATTTTTGTCATTAAGGAGGTTTAATAGAAGAAGTTTTTATGAATCTTGATAATAAAGTATATGTCTTGCACATGCAAATGAGTATTTTAGTGCTTTTGTATACATTGCAAAAATAAAAAAAAACATTAAACCAACAAAAACACTTCTTTTGCAGAAATCTAGCACACAGTTTGTCAATCATTAAGACTTTACATTTTTGCGCCTGTCCCAAGTCAGGAGCCTCTGGCCTTTGTTAGTCTTGTATTATTTAAATTTTAGTTTCTTGTGTACATTTTGGAAATTAGTATGGCGTTCATTATCACTGAACTAGTATATATTTGTTTAGGGGCCAGCTGAAGAACGCTTCCGGGTCCGAGATTTTCTCGCTACATTGAAGACCTGCTGGTGACCTTCTGCTGTTGTTTTTTTTTTTTTCTACGGTCGGGTTGTTGTCTCTTTGACACATTCCCCATTTCCATTCTCAATTTTATTTACAAATATATATCTTATATTTTATGCTGTATATTGTCTTCAAAAATGGTTTATTCATTTCATACATATTTATTATATTGAAATGTATTGGTTATAATATAACTTTATTCAAAAATGCTCATAGGAAAAATGAATTTTCATCTTTTTCTACAGCTGGTCTTAATATTTATTTCTTTGATTGGACCATTCTTTTATTACTATGGACATGAAGTATCGGCTGCTGGAATTGTTGAATCTATTCAGTCAGATGTTCATAAAATTCTTGCAAGGTCTGGAGGGATAAAGTCTGATGTTAAAAAAATTCTAGAAAGATCTAGACAGGAAAAACCAGTTAATGGTAAGAAATGATATAATTTAAATTAAATTAAAAAACAATGCTCAAGCTATCATCCCATGCAGCTAGTCTTCTTACTTAACTAGTAAATTCTTCATGAATACATTTAAAAAACCAAAGGCAAACAGTAATTTTTAAGTCTATTTTGTTGCTTTAACAGAAAATGTAACCCTTTATTTTATATTGCAGGTCAAAATAAACTCAATCAACTTGAACAACTACAGCCTTTTATTTCCAAGAATTAACTTTTTTGAGAGTGATATTATCCTTCAAATATTTTTGACACTGCATACAATTTATTACAAAGATTGGCAATCATACCACATCTCTTTCATTATATATTATTCGTATATGTTAGAATATCATCGCTTAACTTTCATATTATTATTTTAGAGAAAAATAAGCCAGCCTTCCTTGCCAACTTGTCTATAACCTTAAGCAACCTTAAATCTGACCAGATAGTCAAGTTCAACACAGTAGTAACAAATATTGGTAAACATTACAGTCGAGACACAGGAAAATTTACAGCCCCTCGAGATGGAACATACACATTTTCTTGGACTTGTTTGACTCCCCCCGGAAGCAGATTTGAAACACGTCTTGCCATAAATAACCAGTACATTTCGGGTAATAGAGCAAATGCTCAAAACATCAACCAATATGTCCAAGCCACAAAGAATGTTGTAGTACAAATGAAGACAGGAGATGTCGCTACTGTTAGAGTGCTTGGAGATACTGGTTTATCATTACATGGAGGTGGTCATTACTTTTCATCTTTCTCTGGTTTTATGATTTAATATTACTTATATATTTCATCAGGAAAATAAAATGAATAAAAATAATGTCTTGTCCTTTTTTTCACATTGAATTTAAAATATGTACAACACTTTCTATGTCTATAGTTGACCTATTGCTTAAGCTTGTAGTTTCTAAGAAACAGAATTAACCAAGAAAACTAAACTTTAACCAATGAACCATGTAAATGAGATCAATGTCTAATGAACCATGCCAGGCAGACATGTACTGCTTACAATCCTTCCATTACAACATATAAAGTTGACCTATTGGCGAGTATTGCTTCTAGTTTAGGAAAAACAGCCCAAAACACAAAAACTTAACACTGAGCAATGAACCATGAAATCAAGGTTGTGTGTCAAATTAAACGTGCAAGACTGACACATATATCATAAAATATTTCCATGCACCAAATATAGTTGACCTATTGCATATAGTATTAGAAAAAAAGACCAAAACTCAAAAACTTAACTTTGACCACTAAATCATGAAAAGGAGGTCAATGTCATATGCCACCTACCAGCTGGACATGTAGATCTTACAATCCTTCGTAATACACCAAATACAGTAGACCTAATGCATACAGAACAAAAAACCCAAATCAAAACCCAAAAAAACTTAAACTCATAATAACCACTAAACCATGTAAATGAGGTCAACGTCAGATGACACCTGCCAGTTGCACATGTACATGTGCACCTTACAATACTTCCATACACCAAATATACTAGACCTATTGCTTATAGTATCTGAGATATGGACTTGACCACCAAAACTTAACATTGTTCACTGATCCATGAAATGAGGTCAAGGTCAAGTGAAAACTCTGTTGGGCATGGGTCACCTTCCCTATGTGGAGCTTTCTGCGACAAAAGTGGCAGGCTCAACAAAACTTAGACATTGATATATAAAGAGGTCTTGCAAGGGAAAATAACTCTAACAAGTTACCAAAATATGACAAATGATAGATTTTAAAGGGTTTTCAAGCATTTTTGTTAGTTTTGTAATTTTTTAGGTTAAGTTTAAAGAACTGAACTAACTAAAATAGAACTCCCATTTGTTTTCAATTATCAAGTCAGTGTGAATCTTCAGATAACTATACACCCTTTTGGGGATTTGCATATCAAAACAAATTATTCATTGTAAAGTAACATGCCCTCATATAGTTTTTTATAGATAAAATATATGTAAAAAAATGAAACTTCCTCGTAAATTACATAGAGAAATCTGGTATGTAAACGTGTAATTGAGACGAGATGAAGCCAGCTGTTCCCACTTGGTCAATACTTTACTTATATACATACATAGATTTATTTGTTAGTTTTTTTCCAGCCAATTTCACAAATTAGATTTGTCTGTACTTTTTATTTTTGTATTATGCCTGAAAGGAATTTATGACATCTTTTCATATTGAAGGAAACATTAATGGGGTCTCTGATACAATATCTGATGATAATCAGGCTGATAATGTTATTATCAAAGGGGATATATTATATTAAAAGAAAATAACTTCAGGGAATATGTTTCACAGGGATTAAAAGTTTGTTACGAAATGAATGAGTACCATCAGAATTAAAGATACAGCTTAATTCAAACATTTCAATTGAAGCTTAATATGCATCAAATCTAAATATATCAATCATGTCAATAAAAGGATATGTTTGATTCAGGGTCTTAATTTTTTTTTCAGAGAGCTAACTAATTATTAACTTTGTAGTCATAAATATTCAATCATCTAAAAGCCCTAAATAGTCATTGGTCTGCAGTTGAATTAAACAGTTATATCAACACCAAATTTCTTAAATGTCAAAATTCCTCATTTTAAGAATACAAAAAGATATCAGGGAACTAAAATTTTATGAAAGCTTCCAAACATTCACAGTTCAAATTTTTATGTCAAGTACACAACACATTTATTGACAATAAAATTAAGAATGGAAACGAGGAATGTGTCAATTAAAGACAACAACCCAACCAAAGAGCTGAAAATACATATGCTGTGACAAACCAAGGGGTTTTATAAGGACAACCATTGGTCAAATTGTAGTGTACCGTGAAGGATCTGAATGTACAAAGATAAACTCATCTGTGATGGCAGTAGTTGGAACCTGTTAGATTCTAAATGTTTCTTAAATCAATATCTAAGAATTTAAGAAAGCTATCTTCCAATTTAACATTCAATTCTTATACTTACAAGAGTTAATCTCATCCATAATTTTATTCTTTAGATTATCTATGGCTGATGGTTTGGCTGTGGAACCAGCCACATCAGTTGCCACGGTACCAGATCCTCCACTACCATTGCCAGCAGACGGCGATGTGGATTCACCCACATCACGACGATACCGATAAATTGAATCCATCATAGGCATGTTGGAAACCTCTGAAAAATAAATTAAATAAAAATAATAAATCTGATTTTTTTTGTGCTGCAGAAACAATACTAGATACTGCTACAGATTTTTTACTAAATTATGTGGAATTTTGTGGGTATAAGTGAAATACCAATTTAAGCATTCAGAGAAATGAAGAATGCCTTATAATAAGCGTATAAAATAAAACTGAGAATGGAAATGAGAAATATGAGCATAAAAGACAACATACCAGACCAAAGAGCAAAAAACAGCCCGAACCGCACACAATGAGAAAAATCATGCACTTGAGTTGGGCTTCAGCTGGACCCTAAATAATCATATGTACCGTAGCTCAGTGAATATTTATACATCCTTTCACTAAACCACAAAATCAAGCATTATTAAAAGCAATAGTTTTCCTCAATCCAAGAATATTTGAACCAAAAAATGTAAATGAATCCACAATGTTAACTTAGAAATTATCATTTTAAATTTTGCCATAACATTATAATTTAAAACAAGAATGTGTCCAAAGTACATGGATGCCCCAATAGCTATATCATTTTCCATGTTCAATGGACCATGAAATTGGATAAAAAATGTAATTAGGCATTAAAATTAGAAAGATAATATCATAGGGAACATGTATACTAAGTTTCAAGTTGATTGGACTTCAACTTCATCAAAAACTACCTTGACCAAAAACTTTAACCTGAAACATGCACTTTCATTTTCTATGTTCAGTGGACCGTGAAATTGGGGTCAAAAGTTTAATTTGGCTTTACAATTAGAAAGATCATATCATAAGGAACATGTGTACTAAAGTTTCAAGTTGATTGGACTTCAACTTCATCAAAAACTACCTTGACCAAAAACTTTAACCTGAAGCGGGACAGACGGACGAACGAACAGACAGACGAAAGGACGCACAGACCAGAAAACATATTGCCCTCCTACTATCGTAGGTGGGGCATAAAAAATAAACATGGAAGCAAATTATAATTGAATAGTATAAAAGTCCTGACAGTAAAGAGACTCTTTAGTATATGCTATGTATATCAAACCAGGTTTTACAGTTTGCCAACCCCCTCTCTGCTTGAAAGGCAGAATTATCCAAGTCAGTAAACCAACTGTAGCTTCAAAACAATGTCCAAAATTATTATAAGTGTTAGTAGGTTAAGAGTAGCTGCATTTAAAAATAAATGATTCACACAGCTAAATGGAGTTTGCTGTCACATGTCACAGTCAATGATTGAATGCCTTTTCTCCATAGCCACATCAGAGCTTATAGTATGCTCCTCATGAACTAAACTACAAATTTGTATTTTACACCTCAACAGATGCCTCTTTGGACTGTTATCAGAGTTGTTAAAGACAGTGTTTGATCTGAACAGAGGTCTTTTCCTGAGTATGACAGACAGTATCCTTATCAACAAGCTGCTCACTGAATTTAAATTTTTGTTCACACCTGTTTTAGACCATATCACGAAAAACAGATAATATTTTCACACATGTCAAATCTATGTAATCAAAACATAGATCACTGAACTCGGATTGAAAGCATGTACGTCATTTGAAGTAAAGGAGTAGGTCCGGTAAGACCACTTTTTGGCCCCAATATATAACAGTTTTACAAAATTGTTAAAATGTAAACTTTTAGTTATTTTTTGTACAGTTGAATGCTTTTGCTACAATATGGGCGGTTTTTTACAATGCATGCACAATGCACATATATCGGGTTGTAGCATCATTAAGTCATACTAATTAGACCGTTGGTTTTCCCGTTTGAATGGTTTTACACTAGTTATTTTGGGGCCCTTTATAGCTTGTTGTTCGGTGTGAGCCAAGGCTCCGTGTTGAAGGCCGTACTTTAACCTATAATGGTTTAATTTTTGAATTGTTGTTTGGATGGAGAGTTGTCTCATTGGCACTCACACCACATCTTCCTATATCTATAAATTACTGAAATCCTCAAAATTCTATCATTTTAGTTAAATTTAAGACGGTTTCTGTGTAAAACGAAAGTGGCCGCATTTGTGTTCATCCTTAATATTGAAATGTAAGTTGTATTTTATGATAATATATAACATATATAAAGGTTGTGGATGAACACTGATGCGGCCACTTTCATTTTTGACAAAAACTATCTGAAAAGTGACGTTTTTTGGCATATTTGAAGGAATATATTTGAGCTTGAATCGGATCGTTTTAATGACTAAATCAGTTAAAATCTTTCACATAAACTAATTGAATCAAGTGAAATAGACACTTAAGTGTTTAAAAAGTGGTCAAAATCTTTCGTCAGATGAATCTGAAATTTGAGGCCAAAATGACTCCTTACCGGACCTACTTCTTTAGTGTTGACACCTTATTTTGGAGTCCAAAAAATTTATAAAAATACAACAAAAGTCACAGGTCTACATAAAGTCACTGTTGATATTAAACTATTTTTGAAAGTACATAAAAGCTTCATTTTTGCCTAAATAAGATGATGTAGAAAAAATACAAACCACTAAGTTTCAATCCTGAAAATTTCATATGATATTTATGATTAAAACAAATACTTAGAGCACACTCAAAGTTATATATACTACAGGAATATTTCACTAATTTTGTAAATAATTCAAGTTCACATTTTACCTTAGAACCATATACAATTACAACATTTCTTTGAAAATTTTTCCCTCCTGTTGTGTATAGGTATTTTTGGTAGTTTAATATTGCTAAATTCTCAAATCAAATTTTTTTTTCTTGAGTTTATAATTATTTTTTTTTTCAATTTCAACGCAGTACTTCTGGCCAGTTTATATCTAATAAATGCATCTAAACTAATAATAGAATCCTTTTCACACAATTTTCACACTGTTTTATCCTTATGATGTCATTGATTAAAATTTCACACATAGATTTAATATAAGTTCTGTCAACAGTTTAACAGCCTTGATCATTTTTAATAAATCATAAGGTCATCAAATCGGGAAAAAGTTACAAAGAATCCAGTCTTAGATCATAATTTTAAAATTATTAAAATATTTTTTTATAAACCTCTGAGTCCATCCCTGAATTTGCTAATGAACATATAGAGTCTCCCCCTAAAAAGTTTCACAGAATATAATCAATTATAACTGATGTACTTAATCTTATTCTTACATAAAAAACAAGAAAGTTTCATAGTATATAATCAATTCTAAGGTTAAGGTTATTAAATGATATAAAACCATGAAATCGAAAGTCAGCTTTTAAGGAGAATTAATCTTACAAACTTCTGCTCTAGAAAATCACAAAATCGATGAAAAGAAAACCTAAATAACTTCTAGTAGCTGTAGTATGTAATTACTTCAGTACCAAAATCAATATCAATTTTGGGCTGTTTTTCTCCATTCAAACCATCCATTTATTATAACACCATGGTCAATAAATTCTAATTAAATGAATGCAACATTTTTCAATCGTTAAACCCTAGATAAAAGAGATGCAAATTCTCAAATGATTTTTTTCAAATTATTATTTAAACATAATATCATTCAAAGACTACTTTTTATAATAGTGAGCTCATTAAGATTGGGTGAAAATCAATCGTTACTTAACAACTGAAATTGACGTCAGTCATACATTTCAGAAATCCATTACCCACAGGATATGACTATTTCTACAATTTCAGCGTCGTAATAATCGTCAAAGTAAAAGCAGAAATGATTTCTCCAACTTCCTGGCACTGTACTGAGATGATATAATATTCCTCATGTTGTTATTGTCAGTAGAGTTATAATTTCATCGAGGTATTCCGAGACCTTGGTCCAAAATTAGAATTAACACAGAGCTCGTAACAATTTGTTTTCATTAAGTTTTTCATAATGAAATTTGTTTACGAGATACCATCATTCTATTTAAATTAATTTAGTGATTTATGTAGTGTTGTTGTTGAAAAACTCAGTACTTTTTGATTAATTCTTTAAGGGATCAGAGAGAGTTCACACATTTTTTAGCTAACTCTGGATTCAACGCTTAGTTTTACCGAGAATGAAAGATGGCACCACCTCAACATCCCCCACCATCAATCGTACATGTGGAGCACTACTTCTAGAATCTGCATTTAATGCTGTACCATTTAAGGCCGCTCACTGAAAAGTCCACATTCACTTCAATCTGCTAATGGCAATGTCTGAGTTTACACAAAAAACTTTTTAATCCAGAGGTCTCTTATCCAGGAATGGGTAAATTTTAAGGAAGTTTGGGGGGTAACCCTACATCAAAAAGAAATCTAGAATTCACATAGCCTTTTATGATGGACAATCTCTCATTATTATCCCTCATTTTTACATTATGGTTCATTTTAAACAAATTGTTAAATAATTTTTGACAGAAAATTGGAAAATGTGTCAATGTGTCATAGATGCAGTAGGATTTTTCTTGCTGGGTTGAAAACAAGTGGTGGATTCAGAAATTTTCATAACTGGCTGGCTAAGAGGGGGCCCACTATTGTAATGCTTAAGTAATTCCCTATGTAACCAACAAAAAAGTTTTCACAAAGGAGGAGGGGGGGGGGTGATACCCCGCTCTCCTAAATCTGCCTCTGGAAAACCCATTGGTCAGGTAATTGTCTCTTTGACAGTCTTTCCATGATTCTATTCTTTTTTCTATTGTCAATATTTCCAAACTATCAGTTATCTAGAATCTTTATCTTTAATCTTTAAATGCAATAAAAAATTACCAAAGACACAAGACCAATTAATTACAAAGTATTGGTTAGGGGTTACTAGTACCGATAGCCGTATTAATATTTGTTTTATGTCTGACTTTCCATAGATATTACATTAACCATACAGACTGCAGAGTCCAATAACGTAAAGCCTCCAATGTATATTTATCTTGCTTTATTACTTATTATGTAACAACCAACAAGCCATATGTTATTTTAGCTTCAATCAATGACAAGTCATTTCTATGGTAATTTCTTCAAGCTCAGAGAAATCATCATTTTATGCAAATTGCTGCATTATCGTTCTTTTACAGGACTGAAAAACTCTTATTATATGACAATGTATTAAAAATAGCATAATATCTTTGGTGCATATATTTTACTATTATACTTTATTGGAAAGCACTTTAAGTCCACTTCCATTGGCAAATTGCTTATGATAAAACTAATACAGATTGTTTCCCATTTTCTTGAATTGTCTATATGCCATTAAACAATAAATAACAGACTGAACAGGGTTGAAAAAATACAACAACAAAAAAAGGAAAAAAAAAGAGGGTTATTTCCCCTTAAAATTGAAAACTATATATTTAGAGAATGAAGCTGAAGTTGACTGATCTAAATGTGTGAAATTTTCATCAATGCTGACATCAATAGGATAAAAAAAAGCGTGAAAGTTGTGTGAAAAGGATCCTATATATGGATTAGACTTGCATTTGTTGGTTATTGACCAGCTAGTACTGGTCAGATGAAAATAAAAAAATAACAAAAATCCTTCCCTGTGAGAATCAAGTAATTGCCAACTGTGCGAGCCAAGTTAGTCAGTCAAGGTCATTAAACACTTCCAACATTATCAAGCAATTTACATAGAAGTGTACATCAGGAAAAAGTTTAAAGAATTTGGTAATAAAACCCGAACAAAGACTAAATAATAAAGCAATTCATACTGCCTTGCAATGGCATTTTAAGGTATCAATTTGATGACTGTTTGACAGATTCCAAATCCATAAGCTTCACCAAAACAGAGGCAAAGTTACCAAAGGTCATATAATTAAGGTCAAAATGGAGCAGTGTCTCTATTACCAAAACCTTCTAATAAGGATTTATTTTCTATTTTCTTAATTTGAAAGTCAAAATGGAGAAATCAGTAATAAGAAAAACATATCAGATTATTAATTATGTTTTATGTTTAAGCAAATATAAAATTAACATGATTAAGAAAATTGTACTTTGTCATTTAACAAACATTACTTTAATAAACTGAAAAATACCTTTATGGTCACACAGTTATCTTTATTTTGTGAATAATTTTAGGTTTTTTTTCAAATTATCAAAATTATCTCCCTGTATTCAATCTAGATAAGCCATAAAAAAAAGAAACCTTGAAAAGAAACTCTTTTAAAAGCAGGGGGTGCTATATGTATGTTAAGTGTTGCTAGTTCGAGGTGCCATGACTGAATACCCCCTCCCTCACACAGTGGTGATTTTGTCCAAATGATATCTGAATAAAACTAGATATTCCTGGAATCTGAACTTTCTTAAATCTATAATGAAATTAAAATACAATGTTCCAAGAAGAGAAAATGATGAAAACTTTACTCGCTTCAGACATGAAGGTGGGAAAGGTGGGAGAGAGAGAGAGAATGGAAAAGATACCAAAGCTTTAACTAGTCGAAAATAAACTCAGACTTTAACTATAATAACATCACAAATAAAAGAGATGCAAAAGATCAACAACAAACACAAGAAAACTAAAGATTTAAGGTAGTACCTAACACTACAGGGAGATAACTCTGTAAAGTCAGCTAAATGTTTTAATTTTGTTATGTTGTAAAAGGAATAAATTAAGCTTCTCAATAATCAAAATTGGTGTTTTTCAAATTGCTATATAACCATTGTAATTTTTCAGATAAAACGGTTGGTTCAAAATGTTTTTATATTTTTATGTTTTTGTTAAAGTGTCAAAGTAAATACTTTGACAAACTTTTATAAAAATTAAACGAGTCAAATTAATTTTAGTGAAAGTGTTGGGTACCACCTTGACTTAAAGCAACAATTTTAACGCAACAAAAAAACAGGGGTGATCTCAGGTGTTCTGGAAGGGCAAGCAGATCCTACTCAACATCATAGAGTGGAGAAAACTCAAATCACTTATGGTCAATGTTTCTATCCATGTTTAATTAAGGAAAATTTTCATTAAGCTAAATCGTTGACTGCAGGCAACTTATATTTTCTTCAATATAAAAAAAATCTCTTAAATGGTATACTTCAAATAATCAATTCTTTGAAGCAGAAGAGGTTTGGCTATACATTTGGTCCCTTTTGGTTAAGAATGTCAGCTCTCTATTTTGATTTGAATTTTTAACATTTTGGCCTCAAACATCAATCAAAGGACATAAATTGTTGAAAATGTGCATCTTGTTCGTTAAAATTGGTACTGTTTTATATTATTCTAAGAAATTTCAAAACAAATAAAATTAACATGGTTCATTGTTTATTTATAGATATGATGGTATATACTTCAGGATAGTATAGTTTAATTAAAATTGGGGTCAGGTAAAAAAAAAAACTCATGGAATCAAACAATATAAATTTTATGCTAATTAATGATTTCTAAGAAGTGTTTGTTTTAGTTATTAAAACATACAATATCTAAATTCATAACAGAAATGATTTGTTTAAGATAGAGATAATTGCTGAGTATATTTGATTAAATATATGAAATTATCATCTCTGACAAACAAAAAATCGCAAGATCAAAACTGTCATACAGATTTCTCTCTTCCAGAATTGTCAAAACAACTTTCTTCCATAAACCGACCAAAAATCAATAGTGGAAAATGGCGGAGTTTATAATCATTTTAATTTTAACATCCATTTTTTGTGCTTACATACATTCTCTCTTACCTGCCTGTTGTGGTCACTAATTTACAAATCTAATAAGTTTGATTAAAATCACAAAAATTTAATAATAATCCATGTCACATTTTGGAAATAGAGAAAAATTATCCATTTTCACATTGAAGACAAAATTTCCATGATAACAACACCAAAGCTAGATAGTATTGATTGATGCTGTGAACGTAATCAATAGAAACATTGCATTGTGGGATGTATTATTGATGAAGCCTCTGTTCCCGGTCTACCATAAGGCGATTGATGACCGTAGTCTATAATCAATACAAATTATGTATTATGACGTCTCCAGGGATTATGGATTTTATAATATATGAAACACTGTCACTTAATTATGAATCTGTCACTAAATTCACAAATATTAACCAATCATAAATTCAATATGGATCTAATTAATTATTGGTGATTTAACAGTATAATAGGCAGGTGGTATCTGTATAGGTTAATTACTAATTGTATGATTTACCTGTAATTAGCAACAGGTGACATAAAGAATAATGTTTAAATTCTGACAACTCATTAAAATTCCTCCCCCAGCCCCCATCCCCCACCCCCCCCAAAAAAAAAAGAAAAGAAAAGAAAAGAAAAAAACAACAAAAAAGAAAAACCCAAAACAATCAAATAAATAAATTTGGTTACATACATTAAAACTTTATATGCTTATTTTTGTTAAATTCACACTTTTAGATTATAAACTTTCAGGACATCTCTCTCATAATGTGAAAATGATTAAATTGTTTGAGTGACACTTAATGAACATTAATTTCAATTGAACAAATACAATAAAAAGTGATGTAATCTATTTGTTTAAGATACTGTCCAATAATCAAATAAAATGTTCAATGAGTAGAGATTTAAATAAGAAGCATCAAGTTTCTATACAGTTTGTGGTCTAGTATTATAGCACATGTATTTCCAATATTATCACAGGGTACATGAATAAACTTGTATTACTTAACAAATGTCAATACATTTAGGAAGCAGCATTGATTTCATTTATTAAAAAGAATATATCTGCATTTTTGCCTGCCTAAAGTTGTGTGTTTAATATACATCAGTAAATCAATTTAATTTTTGTGAGGGATGGAAGATGAGCAACCAACCTTGAAACAATCGTAAAACAAGTAGGACTGTACATAAATGTAAATAAGACAAAATCTATGAGGGTAAACCCAAACCACCTTAAGGTGGTACCTAACACTACAGGGAGATAACTCTATACTATCAGCTTAAAGTTTTATTCACATTGTGTTGTTAATGGAATATTTCAGCTTCCCATTGATAAAAAATTGTATTTGTCAAACTGCTATGTAACCAGTGTAAATTTTCCGATAAAATGGTTGGTTCAAATTTTTTGAAGTTTTTATATTTTTGTCAAAGGGTTAAAGTAAATACTTTATCAAAATTTTATGAAAATTAAACGAGCCAATTTAAAAGTGTTGGGTACGTGACCTTAACAATACCAAAGGTTCCTGGTTTCGGGATGAAAATTTCAGGAACTCAATTTTCGGCTCTCCCTTGACACAATTTGCGAGTATGGTCTTGAGGAAACGATGATAGTCCATCGGAAGGGGACGATAAATGGCTGACCCGTGTTAAGAGAGAGTCATATCTCTTGCACGTTAAAGACACCCTTGTAGATTTTGAAAAAGAGTAGGCTTATGGCGCTACAAGGCAGCACTAGCACCCGCAAAGTGGAAAAGGATTAATATAAGTTGCAAAATTTGTTTCCCAATCCACTATAAATAAATATGTTTAAACTAACAATACCAAAATGAGAGATGCTGAAATTGAAAATGTCTGAGAATTTACACATCTTGGAAGTGTAATCAGCACATCAGGAGGGACAGATGAAGACATCCAATCTAGAAAAAGAAAAGGACAAGACTTTGCAATCCTTTTACCAGTCTGTAGGAGCAAAGCACTCAGAACAAACATCAAATTCAGGATCTTCAACTCCAATGTAAAGTCTATACTTCTCTATGGGTCAGAAACTTGGAGACCAACAGCTGCATCTACCAAAACATTACAAGTTATCATGAACAGGTGTCTTAGAAAACATCATTGGAATCAAGTGGCCAAAAACAATCAGCAACAAAGAACTATGGAAAAGGACTAGACAAGAATTAACTAATAGAAGAACATTAATTACGACATGTAAATATGAATATGGGACATGTATTTTCCACTAGGAATCTGATGTACAGTGGTTGTTGTTTGTTTATGTAATTTATATGTGTTTTTCTTTTCTCTTTTTTTATATAGATTAGACCATTGGTTTTCCCGTTTGAATGGTTTTACACGTCTAGTAATTTTGTGGCCCTTTATAGCTTAATTGTTGTTCGGTGTGAGCCAAGGCTCCGTGTTGAAGGCCATACATTGACCTATAATGATTTACTTTTATAAATTGTGATTTGGATGGAGAGTTGTCTGACATTGGCACTCATACCACATCTTCCTTTATCTATGTAGATGGCCCGAAATGGCTTAAATACACTTTACATAAAAAAACAACACAAATGTAACTAGACATTAGACTGGAATCTGCAGGGCCATTGTAAAAGAGAGTGACCAAAATCCACCTGGCGCAGGGATCTAACATCTGATGATCTACAGAAAATTAGTAAAACATAGGGAGAAGCAAAGAAAATTAATAGCCGAGGACAGGAAAAGATGAAAAGCTGTAATTGTGGTCGCCCTTAATGTCACCCATAGGACGAAGTGGATTAAGTCAAGTCAACGTCAAGAAGATGAGTTGAAAAGTGCAATATCAAAATGGACTTAAATAATATGTTCTAATGCAGTATGTTTATGCATAGAATATATATATATAACGTTTTTGTGCTTTCCAGAAACTTAGCAAAACAAGTCCACTTTCCCCTTCAAATCCATCTTAGATGGTCTGTATTGACAAATGATTGATCTGCTTATAACAACGATATGAGCATGAACCATCAAGTAGTTTTTGAGTAGATCCTTGAAAAGTTAATGATGTACGTCCATAACGACAACAACAATAGATGCCTCTAACAATTGACTCCAATTAATGTCAGAAGCTCACTTTACCATTTTTCTAAAACAAATGAAAGTTAATCTAGAAACACTGGTGTCATGTGCTCATGGCACACCAAAATAGTTATCATTATCTTAATTGTTCGCATATATATGTTTTTTAATCTTATTTACAGGCTTTGTTTAAATATAGAAGTGATGACTGCCCACGTGAGAATCATCCCCATTACTACCAAAATTGACCAATTTACAAGTTTATATTAATTATAGCTTCAGCATATACATTTATTGTCATCTGACAAATATATATCTATATTTATTACATGTACTAAAATAAGACAGGTGCCATCCTTGAAAAGTCCTATAGTTGGAATTAGCAGCTATTTTAAAGATTATTAATATATGTATTTAGATTTTTCTCTATCTAATATGTTTGTTTTGCAGAAGTACATAACAGTTTGAAGTACTTAATGACTTTTTCAAAATTTCGACTCTCAACATGATGTGTGGAATTTTCTTCTTTATCATCTTAACTGTTTTTCTCAGGAATTAATTCACATTTATAAGCAAAATACAATAGAATTGATGGAAAAACATGAGTAGTCCATTTTTTTTTTATGTATATTGGACTGTGAAATTGGGGTCTAATTAGGCATTATAATTATAAGAACATTTAATAGGGAACATGAGTACTAAGTTTCAAGTTGATTGTGGACTTCAACTTCATCAAAATCAACCTTGACCATAAACTTAAACCTGAAGAGGGACAAACAAACGAACAAAAGGACAAATGAACAGACACATCAACAGAAACAAGGTTATGTCCCTGAGTGGGGCATAAAATATTAGATATTATTTGTTTCATAGACAATTCCCTGTAATCAGTACTTACTGAGGGTGGTAATGAAGTAGCAACCATGAAAATTGATATCAACTCTTTCGTTAAATATTAACCATGCATTAACATTTTTCGGTAAGTAGAAGCTGAAAAGTACAATCTGACATCCTATATGAGTGACAATCAGATTCAAGGTAAATAGGATACCAACAGTAGTGAAGAAGGCTTTTGATGCCGAAGTAAAAGGCTATTCCTACATAACTATATAAAACAGTGGCTTTGCCATATCAGCATTTCTAATTCATTCCATTTGACCCTCTGTGTTGCAACAATATTTGGCATGCATTATATTAAATCATTCTTGCCCTGAATATGGGACAGATATATTCCACTAGGCAGTAACACATGCCATTTCAGGTTGCTTTCCCATGTATTTTGCAACACACCTGTTTTTCATTGGTTTTGCTAAACTCAATCTTTTGTTTTTGGACTTACTTGTTGGTACAGTAGTTCTTTCTTCCATTGACATTGATTGTTTGTTGGTGTATTTGATTGCCCCTTCTTTTTTGTTTACCTAAAGGTTCCCAGATATTATTTCTTTGTCTCTGAGACACAATTTTGGAATTTTTACAGTATAAATAAAGTTTGATAACATTCTAATTAAAGAAGACTCAAAGGGGTAGTACATTACTTAAAATAAATATAGTGCATGTGAAATGTCCATTCAATGATATAATATCTTGACTTTGAAGTAAAAGTGGCACAGTTTCAGATGCAAAATAACTCTTCTGGGAAATTGCATTCACACATTGTCTATTATTATCTACAGAAGTTCAACCTATATATAGTGACTTGGTAAAATAAAACATCAGCTTTTTCTGATATATAATTAAAAAACTTAAATTAAATTTGGCATTAGGAAAGCAACAAATAATCTGTCATTCAGAGTGTGGTGTTTTTGTTGCTTTACTTTTTGCATGCTGACTCAGCAAGATTTACCATTATAAAAAATAACTATAGGCTCTTAAGAGCCTGTGTCCCTCACCTTGGCATATATATGTGAATTAAACAAAGGAAGCAGACAGTTCATGACAAAATTGTGTTTAGGTGATTGTGATGTATTTGTACATCTTCCTTTACTGAACATTCTTGCTGCTCACAATTATCTCTATCTATAATGAACTTGTCCGTGTAGTTTCAGTGGAAAATGTTAGTAAAAACTTATAAATTTTATGAAAATTGTTAAAATTGATTATAAAGGACAATAACTTCTTAGGGGGTCAATTGACCATTTTGGTCATTTTGACTTATTTTTGTGTCTTAAATTGCTGTACATTATTGCTGTTTACAGTTTATCTCTATCTATAATAATATTCAAGATAATAATCCAAAACAGCAAAATTTCCTTAAAATTACCAATTTAGGGGCAGCAACCTAACAATGAGTTGTCTGATTCATCTAAAAATTTCAGGGCAGATAGATATTGACCAGTTAAACAATTTAACCCCTTGTAAGATTTGCTCTAAATGCTTTGGTTTTTGAGTTATAAGCTAAAAACTGCATTTTACCCCTATGTTCTATTTTTAGCCGTAGCGGCCATCTTGGTTGGTTTGCCCGTTCACAAAACACAATTTTTAAACTAGATAGCCTAATAATGATTCTGGCTATGTTTGGTAAAATTTGACCCTGTAGTTTCAGAGGAGAAGATTTTTGTAAAAGTTAAGTAAGTTTTACGAACTATAGAGGCTCTAAAGAGCCTGTGTCGCTCACCTTTGTATATTTAAATTAAACAAAGGAAGCAGACACTTCATGACAAAATTGTGCTTAGGTGATTGTGATGTGTTTGAACATCTTACTTTAGTGAACATTCTTGCTGCTTACAATTATCTCTATCTATAATAATATTCAAGATAATAATCCAAAACAGCAAAATTTCCTTAAAATTACCAATTTAGGGGCAGCAACCTAACAATGAGTTGTCTGATTCATCTAAAAATTTCAGGGCAGATAGATATTGACCAGTTAAACAATTTAACCCCTTGTAAGATTTGCTCTAAATGCTTTGGTTTTTGAGTTATAAGCTAAAAACTGCATTTTACCCCTATGTTCTATTTTTAGCCGTAGCGGCCATCTTGGTTGGTTTGCCCGTTCACAAAACACAATTTTTAAACTAGATAGCCTAATAATGATTCTGGCTATGTTTGGTAAAATTTGACCCTGTAGTTTCAGAGGAGAAGATTTTTGTAAAAGTTAAGTAAGTTTTACGAACTATAGAGGCTCTAAAGAGCCTGTGTCGCTCACCTTTGTATATTTAAATTAAACAAAGGAAGCAGACACTTCATGACAAAATTGTGCTTAGGTGATTGTGATGTGTTTGAACATCTTACTTTAGTGAACATTCTTGCTGCTTACAATTATCTCTATCTATAATGAACTTGTCTGTGTAGTTTCAGTGGAAAATGTTAGTAAAAATTTACAAATTTTATGAAAACTGTTAAAAATTGATTATAAAGGACAATAACTTCTTAGGGGGTCAATTGACCATTTTGGTCGTTTTGACTTATTTTTGAGTCTTAAATTGCTGTACATTATTGCTGTTTACAGTTTATCTCTACCTATAATAAAACTCAAGATAATAACCAAAAACAGTAAAATTTCCTTAAAATTACCAATTTAGGGGCAGCAACCCAACAATGGGTTGTCTGATTCATCTGAAAATTTCAAGGCAAATAGATCTTGACCTGATAAACAATTCTACCCCCATGTCAGATTTTTTAGTTATAAGCCAAAAACTGCATTTTACCCCTATGTTCTAATTTTAGCCATGGCGGCCATCTTGGATGGTTGGCTGGGTCAAAAAACACAAACTTTTAACTAGATATATCAATGATGATTGTGGCCAAGTTTGGATTAATTTGGCCTAGTAGTTTCAGTGGAGAAGATTTTTGTAAAAGTTAATGACGACAGACCACAGATGCCGGACGCCGGACACCAAGTGATGAGAAAAGCTCACTTGGCTTTTTAGGCCAGGAGCTAAAAAGGAGAATAAAAAAATAAAAAACAATATCAACACATTCGCCCACTGACATCTGATCCACCTACATAGAAAGAATAATAATTACTTGTACAATAATCAGAATAATATAATACTTGTTGTTTACGTGAAAAGATAGACCTGTAATTGCTTACTACCACATCATTTTAACTCTGATGGAGAATTGTCTCACTAGCAATCATATAACTATATCTCATCATTTATATAGTATTAGGTTAAAATATCAAAAATGTATTCAAGCCAGGTGATCATAAACATTTGGAGCACAATTATCATGCTCAAACTTTAAGAAATCAACCAATCAAAACACTGGATTATGTGTTTCAAGCACAGTCATTTTGTACTCCAAAGTACTGAGTAAAGTTTAATAAACGTGCCCAGATCCTATAAATTTTGAAAATATAGAAAACAGTGTTTATAACTACAGGCAAAACAATTTCTTTTTTTCCCATTTTAATGAGGATATATCTATTGATCAGGTATTGATAAGAATTTAGCAATATTATATATGTTGGAAAATAAAATATTCAGGCATGGAGAAAAAAAATCAAAAAATCTTTCATTTCACAGCTTTAAATAAGAGATATGTTCATACCATTATGCAACATTACCTTGTAGGCATGGTTTTGATCATTACTAATGTTTTAGGATAATTGAAACATCATAATGACTTCTGTCACGAGAGCATCAAATGTAAGCAGTTAGTAAACTCATTATTCTTGACAATGAAGAACCCTGGGGAAAGAATTTCTAACAAGAACAGTCAGATTTATCAAGTTTTTAATGTCAGAAGCCAGATGACAATTTTCTGGCAGAAAAAAAGGTTTCCCTGTCCTGCAGAGTTCGTAGTCTGGAATTTCAAAAATAACAACAATATTTTTCTCAAGTTATATCTAAAAAGAAAAAAAATATATTTATGGATACTAATTTTGTGTTTCATAGGACCAAGTCTGTAGAAAATTACGTCTATGGTCCAAATATGTTACTAGAGATCTGTATTTGTTTTTGTCAAGGGAATCAGTCTTCACGATAAACTTTTAAATGTGCAGGCCTGGAGCTCAGCTTTTAGAAAACATGATGTGGGCTTGTAGTGATGACAAGCCCGGGCGCTGGGCCTGGGCTGGCACTGACTAGAGACTACTCTTAGCTATTGATTTTTGTTGCATTTTAGAGTGTTTTGTACCAGAGGTTTATCATAGATTAATTTTCCTACTTAGGAATTATCACAGACTGCAGTGTACTAGTTTGGGCACATAATAAACATCTCCTTTTCAGTGAAATATTTATAGGTCAAAATCCATCAAATGTTTGATTTTTCACAGAATCTGTCCACAGGAAAAATCATTATCAAATCAAAAACATTTATTTCACGGCTTCTTAGCAACCATGACGCAAGTTGCACCGATGTCCCATAATAGTTTACAATTACTGCTGGTCCATATATAAATACAGATAGAATGAGAACAAAGAAAGAGATAAAAGCAATTAAAATAACATCAAAAGATCCATTCATACAAATTAATATTGATTAATAATTGAATATAATTACATTTTATAAACAAACTCTTAATGACAGACGGCCAAGGTTAATAAACAGCTGCATTGGCAAAAGTATCAGCTATTTGTCAAATGTGACAATGAACAAACAGATAAAAGATTATTGACCAATCGTATCTCTTCAATCAAAATTGTTTATTGTCAAACTCAATAAAAAACTTCTACAAAACAACTGGCAATTCAACAACAAAATAATTAGATGAAATATTTTGCGTTTCATTTTTTCAAGATAATTATGCAATACATTCTAAACAATGTTCAAATCCCTTAAGTCAAGGTCATCATAGACAGACTTGGCTTTTTTTTTAGGCTTTATGGTTTGAATTCACCCATTTCCAGGTGTACATTAAGACATACTTTAAAAGGACAGCAACCATTAAACAGAAGCTAAAAAAAATATTTATAACTGAGTGGCTTCCAATACTATTGGAAATAACATTATTGACCTATTATTGTGAATGTTTCTGAAAGATTGCAAGACCTTGACATTCTTCCATACCCACAACAAGACTTTAACTATGACTATAGTTTTCTTGAATTGTTTTTCAGTGGTTGTCGTTTGTTTATGTGTTACATATTTGTTTTCGTTCATTTTTTTTACTTAAATAAGGCCGTTAGTTTTCTCGTTTGAATTGTTTTACATTGTCTTATCGGGGCCTTTTATAGCTGACTATGCGGTATGGGCTTTGCTCATTGTTGAAGGCCGTACAGTGACCTATAGTTGCTAATGTTTGTGTCATTTTGGTCTTTTGTGGATAGTTGTCTCATTGGCAATCATACCACATCTTCTTTTTTATAGGTTTTGTTTATTGTTGAAGGTCATCATTGTCAACTACTACATCATTTGGTCTCAGTGGAGAGTTGTCAATCATACCACATCTTCTTACTTAATATTCATTTGCACAGTTTATACAAGCTTTGGTATGGAAATTATATTCTTTCATTAGAATTCCCAGAGTATCAAGATGTCCGTCACATGAACACAAAGTGGATTAAAATGTTCTGTTATTGTCAGAATCAATGTAACTTACAAAGAAAACAGATCAGACTCGTATTTCACAGAAGTCAATATTCGGAAAACAATACACGTTTATTGGAAAACAAAAACATAATGTTTCTTTGTTGTCTAGATATCTGACATTTCTTTATGACAAACAAACATGGACAGATTCATATTCAACTGAAGTTTTAATATTACAATTCAAAACCATTTTCAGGATGTTGTTATGTCATCAAAATAATTCAGTTTCAAACGAAGGGGATCATACCAAATACACGAATCAAAATCAAGATAGACTGTTAAATTGTAAGCATTCCAAGTAAAAGAAAGGAACAAATTAACAGAAATTTTCAAAATCTTCATTTGTTTTTATTGCCATAAATGAACTACATAAAAGAAGAAGAATTTATCTAGGAATCTCTCAGTCACAAGCACAATAACTAAACAGAAAACAAGAGTATGAATTAAGTGTAAAAATAAATGGGGAAATGTGTACATGGGACACAGATGATGCTGTCGCTTACATATAACTCAAGAACTGTAAAAGTGACACTACCATAATTCCTACCTGACCTTTGTTTTGTAGTAATATGTTTGTATATAAGTTTCATAACATTTGTTGAGGATAACTTAAGTAAAAGAACAGAAATGAAAAATTCAGCAATTTTGCAATTTGCAAAGGAGTATAACTCTAGAAAAGTTGAAGTGACACAACCAAAATTCAAACTTGCCTGAGTTTTTTATTAACTGTTTGTGTATAAGTTCATGACATAATTTAGAGAATGGAAAACACTTTCAGGACATAGGGATTGACATGCAGACGGACTTGCTGCCCCCTCAGCTACAGCAGGAGCATGAAAATCAAATCTTTTTACTGTAAATTTGTAAATTTTGTGTAGTGATTTTTTGACAAGTGGAAAAAAAAATGTGAAATCAATTGTTGCAATTTTGGGTTAATGGCGCATATAAATAATACTTTCAGAACTTAAAACATTAAAGTAAGAATTTTTAATTTTGCAAAAGTTAAATAATCTAAATATTTTGCTATTAAAAGAAAAAAAGAATAAAATTATAAAATTATAATAACATTTTTGTACTACAAAGCTAGCTTTAAAAGGTGGGCAACATTTGGTCAATTGTACTTAAACTTAAGAACAATATTCCCATAAAATACCAGTAAATTGTAAATTTCCCCATGGAACGGCATCTGATATGAAACAGTCAACAAGATACGTTTTTTTTGTTTATCTATTCCCAGAGTGATGGTAACGTTAGTTAAGTTAACACACAATCAATACCAACAATTCATGTCTATTGTTTCCAACAAGTCCGATATCCATATTTTCTATTGGTAAAAAGCTACCAAAGTCAATACACTTTATTGATCTGATATCTGCTTCAAAGAATTAAAGACCATTATGTCACCATTGCACTATTTACCAGTTTTATTCACATGCAGAGATAACTAGTTCTTGCTGGCAATAAAATAAATAGTTTCTTTCAAATGGACTTGTTGTCCAGTGGTTGTTATTTGTTGATGTGGTTAATAATTGTATTTCATTTCTATAAGTTTTTAATATAGATCAGACTTAAGTGTTTTTTGGTGTGAGCCAAGGCTCCCTGTTGAAGGCTGTACTTTGACCTATAATTGTTTACTCTTTACACATTGTGACCTGGATGGAGAATTGTCTTATTTGCACTATAATACCATATCTCCTTATTTTTTTGATTTTTGTTTTGACAATATTAGTACAATCTTTTGAGTGAATCCATCATTTAACACAAGTAACTTAATAACAAAGAGGATTAGTTGATTGTTGGCGCTGCCACATTCAGTACATTCAGTACATTTGGCTATACCACGGCTGCCAGTTTCATTGATGGGGGAAGCTAGTGTAAATTGTGATCATTGCACATTTTGCAGGAAAACTTGTAATCCTAGACATGATATACCATAGTTTGGTGTTTCAGGCCACTCTCTCTGGCTCCCCCTGCCAATAAAAACTGACTGCCACAAAAAAAAAAAATAGTGTTGAAAGTGGGGTGTAACAACAATCAATCAATCATTTCTAGACATAAAATTAGTAAGATCATAGTCAAACACACCTTATAGTTGGGTTGAGGGTAGACATATAGGATAATGCTGGATTCAAACTTAGAAAGGAATGCCATACCTTCTTTTTAACTCAGATATGTTCATATATCATGTAATAATTTGCCTGCTTTAAGATAAGACTCCATTTTGTGAGTGATGATACACAAATAGACCCTCAAATGTGCACATATAGTCATTTTAGGCAAGAAAATTGTATTCATGCACAAAAACTACTGAGACTGCACTATTTGGGAAAAAAGTTGTCTTTTTGGTAATATTTTTAAGCCACTTTATCAAATTGGGATTCCTCTCCAGGGGAAAAAGCCTTTATTCTCAACTAATTTTTAAGGCAAACAATATCACTGGTAGTACAATATGATACATGTATCAGACTGCTGAATTTTATGTATTCCCTATCCTTCAAGTTTGTTGGATGGACAAAACTTGTCTCTAGATTTTAAGGCAAAAACTGAAATTCTATCAAATTGTGTGGCAGAATATCTTGGAAAATCTATTTTTTATGAGACTCATCCTGTCCCTCATTTAAAATTATTAAAAAAAAACAACATGAAATTGATTTGGTATCAAAAGTAATCAATTCAACTGGCATTGAAAATAATAAATATCCTGATATTGGAAAAACATTCAATGCTCTATCTTTTACCAACCATCTTAAGCGAATAACAACGAATATTAAAATCAATATCTATACACATGTACATACCCGAGCTATGATAAATCCATATTCTTTCTTGCACCTATAACACCTAATTAAAGTCGACAGGAATCAGGGGCACCTGAAAAATTGACCATATAAGCTTGTATTAACATACATTCCTTATTGCATACAATCAAAAATCAATGTCAATTCAACCAATCAGCCGGCATCTTTGACAAATTGAAATAACGACAATATTGGGAATAATAGCAGAATCTCTTACTTACATTTTAAAAACCAAAGAGCTCTCATTGTTATACACAGTTTTTAAGTATAAAACTGCCGCAATCGTATCTTATTTTATAATTTCTAAAACCTTACATAATTCTACATTTCCAAAGGTCTCAGGTATCATTTTCTGAAATCTTGCCATTTGCCATTCGAAATGACTTCAATGTAGTTATTTTGTTGAAATGTTTCATTTTAATGTCAGTTTTATACAATATAAAGGTCAGGTTGTCTTATTTAATCATTGTATAACAAAATCAGGACAATGAACTGGAAATAGCTAGAATTGAGTTTTAATAGTTCTACAGATATTTAACGGGGACATTAGAATATAGAATAGGTCTTTGATCATTTGTGACGAGTGGTTTATATGACAAGGACCAATGAAGAAATCAATACACTACACTATCTCAGGTTTCTCTTAATCAGATTCTCAATATAGCTAATATGTATAGCTCTATTCGAAGAAAATACCTAGAAAAAAAACAATGACTTTTTTTCTTAAAATCAAAGGTATAACCATATGCATGTTATTTCATAGAGCACATTTTTCCAAACATAAATATCAACGGAATTGACATCTGTTTAAGCATTTTTAAGAATACTCCTGTTAATGAGGCCAAAATAAATTATAAAATTTTGGATGTCAAAAAATTGTTGACACAGAGACACAGAAAGATGCTTCAAGTGATTTTGTATGCATATTTTTTTACCATGATTGTACTTTATGGTTGACAACAAATGACAGTATTTATATAAGAACAGATAACCCACTTTTCTGTAGTTTGGTTATAATCTGAAACTGGCCTGTCTGTCATTGGCTTGTAATGATGTCCTGATAAGATTCAAGTTCTATAGCATAGCAAATCCTAAATATGTATTTAATGTGGTGATAAACTTTTTTGCTGTTTTATCAGTAAAATGAGTCGACATTATTCAGGACTGCCAGTAACACGTTTCTTTTAGTCTGGTATCATGCAGAACAGCATGTGTCGGAATCTATTTGGAATCTATTGCATGTGTTATATCAATTATTTCCAACTTTGGGAAATGCATTATTTTGTCATGTTTCTTCCCTTTATCTAATTCAGTTGGTATTTTCATATCACTTTCATTAAGGGAACACTGTAAACATCGTACTTTTAACTATGCTGTAATCAATTTGACAACTTTCGAAGGAAAAATTTATTCAATAAACTCACTTTTACAAGATGGGTATAAATGTTAGAAATGAAATTTCACCATACAAATTGAAAGTGAGTTGATATGGCTCAAAACCAATAAAGTGAAAATTTGTAAGAATTAAATTCTCCATCGATCTGTCAGTTAAGTTAAAATTTCATTAAAATCACTTTCAAAAGAGAAGGAAATTTTCAATTAAGGAACTTGCGTTATAGAGGCAATAACATTATTATCAAATTTAAATGCCATATACAACCTCATAAACATATCAAGGAATTGTACAATGATCACTGACGAAAAATTCAAAATAACAACATTTTCATAAATGACATCTTTTGAAAAGAAAGTGTTTAACACACATTAATCTTAACATAAAATAAAGATTATGCTGAAGGGTGTGAGAGGTTTTCATGCCTGGTTTTGAGATTCATCCATTCTAGAAGAGGGACTTATTTCAGAGGTTTTTATGCTTGTATTTGCAATTCATCCATTCTAGTATGATGATCTAGAGGTTTTCATGCTTGCTTTCGAGATTCATACATTCTTAGTAAGTTGACCTATAGATGTTTTTCTCCTTATTTTTGAACCTTTTTTTTTTAATTCTTACAATTAAAGAATGAGGGTTGAAAAAAGATATCTTCATATTTTTCACCAAAAAAAACCCCAACATCACAGGATATAACAACCTTTTTTAATATACTGTTTATTATTTACTAAAATATTAAAGTATTGTCAGATCGAATTCAGCCTACAGATTTTGTTCTACACATATTGTTCAGTAAAGGGTTTTATTGTTTGCAAAGGGTTTGTCCTAAGACATTTTTTATTGTACATATTGTCGGTCTGAGTACAAATGGAGTATAGCCCCTAGTTTTTGGTAGGGTTCTAAATGTTGCTCATTCTTGGGTTTCTATGTTTTCTTTCAATGTTTTTTGTGTTTTTTTTTGCAATAGCATGGTAATTTTTTTTTTTATCTGGAATGATAATGAGTTTTTTAAATGTTCAGGTATCTGTTAAAAGTACTTTGCCTCTTTTTGCCAGCTTTGAGCATAAACTTTTTTGTGTGAAAATACATATATGAACATTTGTCTATTAATAATTTATTTTAGTTCAATTAATTTTGTCCACACCACTTAAATAACAATGTAATAATTTAAAATTACCAGATTTTTCTTTCTTCTCAATTTAAAACTGTACAAGTGTTACAACTGGTTTTCAACAATTCCTTGTTATTAATCCATTATGTCTAACTACAAAAGAAAACAATCTATGCTTTTAAATATACTGTATCAAAATAACACATTGTTCATTGTTGTTTGTTTATCCTTAAGGCAGTAAAAATGTGTTTGTTAATATGTTTTTCTTAAACATTAAATTATTGAACATTACGGGTGGTTTGTAATTCAGATGACAAGATAATAAGTATAATCAAAAGAAGATGTGGTGTAAATCAGAGGAAGACAGCTACCCAACAACATGACAAATTCATAAAGAAATTGACCAAAATTCTTTGACATTTTCACTGGTCTTCTCCTGCCCTCATGTTGAAGAGAAAAAATCATGTTTATGAAAAATTTCAGATGCCATTGATGGTCAAGATCTGCACTTTACCAAATTGTCACATCAAATCATTTAGTATTAGACCTAATCTATATAAGTCCAGAGGGTATTACTTAATTACCGCTGATGCAAAATATGAGATAAGTGTGATATTAGTAAAGTACAGATGTCTTTTGGTCTTAAGATGTTCTTATATAAAATGCCAAGGCTCTCTGGACTCCATTATATCTTGTATTCTTCCTATAATACATTCCTTTTTAATTTTGTATAAACATTTTCTGAATATGAAACAAAATCAAATAACTTTTTGCATTTCAGCGTTAGTTGTCCTGGATTTATTTAGATAAGTTGTGACAAGAACAGGTGACTTGTCTATTGGGTCTTTAGATGTTCATATTATATAAAATGCCAAAGCTCTCCAGACTCCATAACATCTAGTAATCTTCCTAATATTCTTTTTAATTTTGTATAAGCATTTTCTGTATATAAAAAAAATCAAAAAAACTTTTTGAATTCAGCAGTATCCTGGATTTTTTCAGATTAGGTGTGCAATGGAAAGTAAAGTATAGATGTCTTTTAGTCTTTGGATATTTGTATATAAAATGTCAAGGCTCTTTACGACTCCATTATATCTATTAATCTTCCTACATATTCCTTTATATATACTTTAATTATCTCCATCACCAGTATCATATTGATTATAAATATAAACTCCTCAAGCCTTTCTTGTCTGCGATGGCAGATATCTTAAAATGCAACTTTTCAAATGTTAATTATCTTGTTGAAGTTATAATTTCTGACAAATAATTGATCATTATCTGTGACAGACTGGGGTGACAGATCTTGCTCCTAGCCAATTTTGATTATAAAATCAAATTCTATAACAAACATGTCTTAAATGGAAAAATTTCAAAAACTTGACAAATTGGCACAAAGTTTATAATAGACATGTTGTTGATGAGAAAAATTCCCATAAATATGTCCAAAATTTAGGGACCAGATAATCTGAAATACTTCAAATCTTATTCACCTTATGTAGAGAAATATTTAAATGAAACTAGAGGCTCTAAAGAGCCTGTGTCGCTCACCTTGGTCTATGTGCATATTAAACAAAGGACACAAATGGATTCATGACAAAATTGTATTTTGGTGATGGTGATGTGTTTGAAGTTCTTACTTTACTGAACCATTTTGCTTCTTACAATTATATCTATCATGAACTTTGCCCATTAGTAACAGAGAACTATATTTGGTAAAAATTTACATAAATTTACCAAATTAACGAAAAATGGTTAAAAATTGACTATAAAGGGCAATAACTCCTAAACTGGTCAACTGACCATTTTGGTCATGCTGACTTATTTGTAAATCTTACTTTGCTGAACATTATTGCTGTTTACAGTTTATCTCTAACTATAATAATATTCAAGATAATAACCAAAAACAGCAAAATTTCTTCAAAATTACCAATTCAGGGGCAGCAACCCAACAACCTATTGACCGATTCATCTGAATATTTCAGGGCAGATAGATCTTGACCTGATAAACATTTTTACCCCCATGTCAGATTTGCTCTAAATGCTTTGGTTTTTGAGTTATAAGTTAAAAACTGCATTTTACCCCTATGTTCTATTTTTAGCCGTGGCGGCCATCTTGGTTGGTTGACCGGGTCACGCCACACATTTTTTAAACTAGATACCCCAATGATGATTGTGGCCAAGTTTGGTTTGATTTGGCCCAGTAGTTTCAGAGGAGAAGATTTTTGTAAAAGTTAACGACGACGACGACGACGGACGACGACGGACGACGGACGCCAAGTGATGAGAAAAGCTCACTTGGCCCTTCGGGCCAGGTGAGCTAAAAAGGGTGTAAAAAATGAAAAAAAATCAGTGTAACGTTAATTGATTGATTAATGGGTGTTTTAAGCACTTTCAGTAATATTGCATAGAAGCCTACTACGCAATATTGCTGAAAGTGCTTAAAACACCCATTAAGTAGTGGCAGTAATTTTTGATTGGTGAAGGAAGCTGGAGTGTCGGAGAGAAAATCAGTATTACAATGACAATTCCTGTCTCCTCTATGGGATAGTAAGCTTATTATCAACATTGCATCCAATGAGACAAAACATTACAAATGGACTGTAATTACAAATATATCAAAGGAAAAAGATATTATTGATGTTCTTCTCCTTCCAGCAGAATTGGTATTTGGTCAAATCTTTGTCTGATAAATGATCTTTTTGTCTGTAACGTCTGTCTACTACTTGATGTAAATAGATAATATGTAAGAAGATGCAGTATGAGTGCAAATGAGACAATTCTCTATCAAAGTTATGGAAATCTCCATCGAATGCATTTATAAGACACACAATTAACAGTATATCTATCACAGTTGTGGAAAATGCACAAGAATTGGAATTATATAAGAACTCATAAATCATGCATAATCGCCATTTTTGTCAGTTTCTGAAGCTCTGCATTCATAAGTACACGCATCACTAAATGAATCGTAGATACTAGATATTTCAAATCATTTTCATTCCTGAAGAATTTCTAAGTAGAAACAATACCATTGATTTGTTCAATCATAATAGTAGAAATTAATCCTTTTAATTTGACAGCTATCCAATTAACTGTCAGATTTTGAACTATAAACATAACCAAAAATAGCAGTACATATATTCTTAAGATTACAGGGCATAGAACTTTGTCCTTTGTTGGAGTTTGTCCATTGACTCTTCATTCTAGGAGATAATAATAGGTAGTATGTATAATATAGAGTATATGCACAGTTAATTGGCTGTCTCATTGATCAGACATTCAACCGTCAATGCAAGTTCAAAACACCACAACATCATTATATGAACACCTGCCTTTGTAAGATTTGAATAATAAAATAACTGAAATACATTTACAATGGGGAAAATATCCTAATATCTCATTTAGATTTTACTCTAGTGCAGGCTTTTGAGAGTTCAAATATATATCATACAGAAAACTATTTAAGTGGTGTGGTTCACTGTCCACTTTAAAATGAAATTATTTTTATTACCCAGGTAAATAGGTGAATTCTTTTGCAATATAAACACCGTCTCCAGATTTGGGATTTTCTCTCTGAATTCATGACCAATTGGTGGCCTTGTGCTGTTTCTGCTCTTTGGTTGGGTTATTATCTCTCTGACAAATCCTAGCTATTTCAATTCTCTATTATAATATGTTATCTTTTATATGATATGAATAGTCTGACTATTCTTGAGCAGCTTAACCTTAGTTTTTGGTTGGGTTCTTATTGCTCAGTATTCAGTTTTCTGAGTAAGATTTTGTAAATATTTTGTATGTCTTTTTTCGTTGACTCAATATAAATGCTTTTTTTATTTGTTTCTTAGTATTTTATACTTTCTCATTTAAAATTGAAATCTTCAGATTAGTTCTTAAGTCCTGTTTGGGTTCAAGGATCATTAAAGGTTTTGTATAACTAAACTTTATTTACAAAGGGAGATAATCATAATGTTTTATTAAATTTGCTTTATTACTGTAAGGAGATTTTCACTCCATAGCAGGAGATCTGTTAATTCTCATTGTGAGAAGACACAGGTATTCAGAGGGAGAATTCATAATTTCTGAACTAGAGGCTCCCATTTATATTATGATGGGTGACTCCTACATCTTATATTGTCTTGTCTGCACCCCCTTTTCATTTTTCATTTCAATTTGAATGTATTGTAAGATATAAAATGATTTTTTCTTGAATTATGTATCTCCACCAAATTACTTTTATATCAAAATATTAATTTAATACTATCACGACTATTGAGATATATTTATAAGAGCTACAACTGATCTTCTGAGTAAGTTTCATAATTTCTGAATTAGAGGCTACCATTTATATCATGAGGGTGCCTCCTACAGATGATATTGTCTTTTGTGCACGCCCTCTCCCAAATTTCTGTTCTTTTCTCTTTTCAAAGTATCCTAAGATAGATGATTATTGCCAAATTAGCTTTTCTCAAATTAGATGTGAAAATAGTAAGTTAATATACTAAATAGGAGCAAAAGTATTTACCTGTCCACATAGAAAACTATCCTTTACAGATGTACATTTCACATAGTAAATTACCCAATTTCTTATTTTTGTTTATAATCCTCTAAGTATAACTAATTATTTTCTAGACAACAAAAGCTACAGATGATAAAATAAACAAGATACGTGGAAAATATTTAGATTTTACCTGAGTTGAAAAACACACACCATGTTTAAAGATTTAAATTCAGTGACCATTAAGTATTTGTTCATCCATAAAGAATTTCCGTCTTTTGTATAAACTTCGTGATAGGCTTTCTATACCCCAGGTGAAAATAACACCTAGAGCTATGACGTGGATCTTTAAATTTCTTCTACGTCATATATCCCTTTATAAGTATTTTTGTTGGTGATAATAAATTCCTGTGTGAAGATCTATTCAAGTTTACTATTTAAACAATTTAAAGATAATTTTGTATTTATAAATACTATACTACATGGATACCTCCTTTGTGTAGTTCTTGTCCTTTTTTCCTTTCTTTTGTGCTTTAATAAAATGACCTTTTCTTCCTATCATGTAAGCTACTAGCTGAAATAGAAATTGAATAATGACAATTAACTTTTGACAGTCACAGTTTTTAACTGTTATGCACCCATAAAAAGACATCCACTTGGATGAACTAGCTCCTAGATGTTGTAATTGTACAAAAGAAATCCTAAAAGAAAATATACAAGTGATATTTGAAAGATGTCTCAATTAATTGTAGAAACTTTTAAGACAGAGAAAAATAGAAAAAATATGTTGACTTTTATCTATTCAACTCAAAATTTTGTCAGTTCTAAAATATAAACTTTGTTGAAGATGTCTTGTTGTGTCTTATAGAAAAATGAGAAGAAATAAAACAAAAAAATTGTTAATACAGGGGTTAAGAGTCGATACCAAAAATTGTTATTCTTAGAATCGGATCTCTTTGAATTTTAAAATTATTGCAAAATAAAAATCTTCATTATTTCTCTTTAATTTCATCTCAAATGATGCCAACCCAACTTCATTAATTATACGTACAAGATTTTCAGTTCAAAAATATATGAAAAAGACGAAAAACAAACAATATATAACTAAACACTGCTTATCTTAGTTAATCTCGAACTTGAGGCATATATAACAATTCATTTGTATTTTTGTTGCCAAAATAACCATTAAAGAAAATATTTAACAATCTTTATTGTTGAAATGTCTATTATTTTCCTTTAAATTTCACATACAATAGAATCTAAATAAAACAAATCATATAAGTAATCCTAAGTAAAGACCTATATCTTCACTTGAAAATAAAATAAAGTGTAAGACAATCATATATCTCCATTATGTTTTAAATTACCTATCAATACATATATACTGTATGAAAAAGACCCATATTTTCACCTGTTTTAGTTTTTGTTTGTGAGTTGTTTTTGTCCAGCACCCATCTTTTGGATAGGCCAATTGCACTTATTTTTACAGTTTGTACTGATGTTGTGCTGCTATAACATTGTGTTCAAGGTTAAGTAAAGGTTAACAGGTTTGACCCCGCCACATTCTTTATGTATCTGTCCCAAGTCAGGATCCTGTACTGTCCAATGGTAATTGTCTTTAGTTGATGTCTTTGATATTTGTTAATAGGTATAGTTATCAAACACATCAAGGGAATGGAAAACAACTGTCAAGTCTGTCATATTCCTGGCTTTGTACAGACATTTCCTTATGTAGACAAATTTCAACTGAGTCAGAATGTTCAACAATATGTGGAAAGAAACAGATACCAGTCACTTTAAAAGAATATTTACAAGAATTGTAGTTTGATGTAAGGATATACATCTGTTATAATGTCAAGTAATGTTGTCATTTTAGTGGTATTACTAACCATTCCATATAAGCCAGAGATTTGGCTAGCCATAAATTCAGGTTCAACCCACCATTTTTTCTTAAAATGTCCTGTACCATTAGTCAGGAATCAAATAGTCTGTTTCTATGTATTTTGGCGTTTGTTTTTGTTGCAGTTCATTGTTTCTGTAAAATATTCCGTTGTTTTCCTCTTATAGCATGTATAGTAGATGCATCTCCCTCGGTTATGGTTTGTGACCTGATTTTTTTTCGCTTGATCAATTCATGACTATTAAACAGCAATATACTATTGTTGCCTTTAGTAATTGCTGACATCGTTTTTGTCCATCCATTAAGTTTGTTTTATAATTTATTATGAGTCTCTCATGAGGGTGTTTTATTTTTCCTTTGAAAATTCCTGTTTTTGTAGCATTGTACAAAGAATATGGCAATTATCACCTCATATGTATCTACACTTCAATTATTAAAACCTATATGGCAAAAAAAAGCTTCCATAATTAAGTACAAAGCAAATTATTGACTGTGTTTATTATCAAACTGGGAAATTAATGCACAAATTTATACAGAAATAATAGGTGTCAAAAGAGATATGTTCCTATAGATCAGTTATAAATATATCTATAGTTAGAGGTAACCAATGTTTCACAACTCAAAAATATAATTCATATAAAAACACATTTTATATACAAAAAAATTGTAAAAAAAATTAAATTTAAACTGTTCAACTCATAAATGTGTACAGTTTTCAATGTTTTTTTATGAACTATTTTAATTACATGTCATTACTGAGAAATCTTAGTTAATTGTAAATCATTCAGATGTCGATCAGTATAGTATCAGGCTTGTTGTACATGTTGAACTTGCACAGAATAATATTCATTTCATCTGTTGTAGGAGGCCACATGTTGACCCAAATAGGTTGCTTGTTGGTCTTCAGTTTGTTGCTTTCGATTGCTGTTTCATTAACATATATTCCTCACATAACCTTTTATATTCATTTTAAAAAAATTATAAATGTCACAATTTATTTACAGACAAAGCTTAATTCAAAATTTTATTTCCAATCAATGCAAAGAACTAGGCTGTTGGTGCATATGCTTGTACAAAATTACAAATTTGTATTTACATAGACTTTTTCAACAAGGAATACGAACCTTAGCTTCATTAATTTTAAAGATCAAGTTGACATTTAACTGTTAAAGAAAAGTTTCTTTACGCCATGCAGCCACTTAGTCAATAAGTAAAAGCTGTATATTGATTTGATGTCTGTGTCATAAGAACGTTTTATGAAGCTTTATATTTCTTAGAACTTCCTGCAATGTACAACATATAATCAATATCTATGTCTTAATACTCAGCTTCTACCAACTATAAATTTATGATGTAAAAACAATAAAACTATTCATTTCCTTATTATGTCCCCAGCTAATTCGCTTTATCTTTTATGCCTTATTTTGCAATTTTTGAGACAATAACTTTCTGATTTCAAATAATCATGGATAAAAATTGTAATTATAATGCCAAAGATTTATCAATTATTTTTTGGCAATCAAAGGGAGATAATTCATGTTTTTGATAATTATTTTTCCACATAATTCTATTGCTAATTTGTGCTTTAGTTGTCCAACAGAAAAATAGCAGAAATTTCAGAATTTAAGCAGCACTACACCTAGTGTCTTTGATTAAAACATTTTTTTTTAATAAAATTATTTCTATTTTGGAATTATAATTGCAGTGAACTCCCCAAGTCATGCCAGTGAATGTCAAATTTATCACTGTCTATATCATACTGGTCAGTTGTTTCTTTTTTCTTTTTAAAACTGTGTATGACATCTTTGTGAGATGATTTAACCCTTTCCTACATTGAATTTTTTTTTTTGCATACTTGATTCGCATAGGATTTTTTTGATAAAATGCTGAACTTATGATTTGAAGTATTAAAGCATTGTGAAAAACAACTATTTCATCAAATAAATTTAAGTCAGATATTCCTATGATATTCCTTTTCATATTGGATACAAACTTTATTAAGTCAACTGCAGACACTTTGTAGTCGAAGTGTTTCAACTGAGGTACTACACAGGCGTCAAAAGGCGTCATTATGGAGTAAAGGGGGTGGCGTCAAAAGGCGTCATTATGGAGGAAAGGGTTAAAGCCGACTCAAGAGTCTAGTTAGAACTGACATTTGTTTAATAAAAATACAAGCTTTAAAAATATTGAGCTTAGTTTTTCAATCATCAAAAATACCACTATTAACATGTCAACAATACATTAATAACTTCACAAATAATCAGTTTTCACAATATTTTGTAAAAGATCAGTAAATTAACATATAAAATTGAGAGAAGTAAGATGTGGTACGAATGCCAATGACATATAACCCCCAAGAGACCAAATAAAGTAGATGTAAGCAACAACACTTTTCAGCTTGCTAATAGTTTTCTTTCATCTTTCATTCACTATATGTACATACAGGAAACCTAATGAGATCTAAAATCAAAGAAAATTTGCATTTGGGGGTGTGAAAAAAGCGTGGAAATTCCATTTATAAACTGTAAACAATAGAAAGATGTTACATCTTGCCTTGAGAACTGATACCCACGAGATTAAGCTAGCAATTATGAAATAACAAACATTCAATGATAATTTCTAAATCCCTTAAAAGCTACAAAAATACTTCTTTTACAAAAATAATTGACTTATATTTAGGTCTAACTTTGCTTTATGTGTTTTTAATGTTAAACATTTGTTTCAAATAAAGTACTATATATACTATACAATTTTACCATGAAAAAAAAACTACAAATCTACATTATAAAGAAAATAAATGTTTTCCATTTTTAAATGTTTTTTCTAAAATCACACAAAGTTCTTCTTCACGGATATGTGACAACCTGTCAGCATTGTCTGCAAGGGAGATAACTCTTTGCTCATTTTGCTCTTCAGCGTAATATGATTGCAGTAAAAGTCTATCTAATGGAACTACCTCTACTGCTCGCAACTGATTAAAAATGAAATCTTTAATATTGTTCAGGAAACTGAAATATGTGTTTGGAAAAGCTGTTATCCACTGATTAACTATATCCGCTGTACCATGGAAATTACATAGATGAATCTTTTGTTTCTTTTTACATCACAGTTTTACTATATTCAGCACATCTGTATAAGCCTTTTTACTACAAAGATCATCCTCTGTACCATGAACGTTTATCATGATGGGCTTCTGCACTTTAAATTTATATGTTTGTGATAAGCCCAACATGCGCTGAAATATAAGTTCCTGCTCCACCCAAGTAAGTCTGTGTTGTCGCCGGTCAAGTCCTATTTCACCAAGAGCACATACATTTTTTTTTCTAAACAGTCTCTTCAGTACAGAAAATTTTTCCTTTGTTATGAATGTAGCTTTTGTAGGGTGTATTCCAATAGCTATCTTCCATGGCAGATTGTCAGGAATTATAGTAGGATAAAAGTCTGGATCACATAAACACACAATTCCATGAGGAATAAACTCCTCTTGCTTCTCTCTTAGTTTAAGTTTGTAACCATGTTCAGACCATAATTCCCATTTATCTGATTCCCATTCAGTCTTGCTTGTTTTTAGATATGAATCCCAATCTATCCATCTTTCTTTTTCCAATACATGTGGGTTTATTCCAAAATTGTTATCAAATCTAGCAATTGAATGTGATTTTGAATCTGCTGTGGTATTTTTATGCCATTTTGTATGGTCATATGATTTTATACTCTCAACTGTGTTGATTTCACTACCATTCTGTTTTACATGGTTGTGTTGGTTAGCTTTCTGTTGTTCAATGCTCTTCCAGAGATAACAGATGTGCAAGTCCGGAGGCAGGTCAATATGATAGTGACAATCAAACGCTTCCATTTTATAGTAATTGCTATTTTTAGATCATTGATAAAGAGTAAGTTATTTAGAAGCTTACTTGGAGAAACTCATGTCATGTATAGTTTCATTTATCAGCTATAAGCGTATAATGGTAGAGCCTCTTTATTTTTGTTATTTACTTTTTTAAATAAATTTGTTTCACTCATTTAACATGGTTGAGATTTATAGTACATACAGACTAGTAGAGTGCTGGTATACATCATGTACATGTAATTTCCAGGTCACAAAACTCCATATATCAAAGGCCTTATAAATAATCCAACGCAGTACACATACATGTCATAATGCAGAGTACAGGGTTACTAAGAATTCCAATGATTATTTTGAAAAATTCTATCCACATCACATGCATTTCCAGTATATACTGTATACATACTAAATATATATATTTTAAAACACAAATGTCAACCTTTAAGAATGTCCCCAACAAACATGAACAAAGTTGTAATAAGACATTTATTTTACAGTAGACTATTGTACAAATTTGAAACCTCTAGCTACAATAATAATAAAATTCTCCACTTATTCATGTAACATTCCTCATTCATAAATCATTGTAAATAATCATACATTGCAAAAACATTTGCAAAACTTCACCAATACAATATATGTATAAAGAAAATTTTACATGCGATGGTGCAAGAGTCTAAGTTTAAATATAGAAATATGATTCTTAAGTTAAATAACTAATTTCTAAATATAGATTTATGCTTACCTTTCATTACCTGTGTTTTGTAATCATCTTCGGGGTTATTAATAATAATTTCTTTTGTAGCACCTGCAAAATAATCAGTAAATATTATATATATATATATAACATAAGTGTTGAAAAGTAAAATAACAAAAATAGTAAACTCTGAGGAAAATTTTAACAAATTTAAATGGCAACATCAAAAACTCAAAACATCAAATAAATGGATAACAACTGCCATATTGCTGACTTCAAACAGCAGTTCAACTCATGATTATCATATGGCAATGAAAAACTACCATAAAATTTTCTAACAATCTTATTAAACGATTAAGGGAACATACATGTATAAGATATATGACTTTTTCCTTGAACATGCTTAACATTAACATTGCATGAACTTATAATACAGCTACATGTACTTAACTGGCTGCCGGAGACTGGCTGCAGTACAAACTTTTTCACTTTTTTTTTTTTTAACTGTTTTCTTGTGATTTTTTGTGTATGTAAAAAATGGAAAAAAAATATCAATTTGTCATATCAGAGGCTTTATTGATTGTTCATAGCTTATAACATTGTATAAAGTTTAGTTTTGTTCAATTTTACTTATGGTTACTTTCATTCATGTCTTTTGGCTTTTGTGGCTTTTGTGGATAATTGTCAATCACAACTCATCCATGACATTTATAATCTTAAATTTTAATATACAGGTAGCTATAATGTATGTCTATGTATTGTCATAATCTTACAACCACAGTTGAAATCATTAAATCAAAGCGCTGTAAGCACTGTAGGCAGTTAACCAAAAACCAAGGCAAACATAATTATGAAAACTCTGGCAATGTTGCTTTAACCTTTTTTTTTAAAGATTTCAAAGAACAAACATTAAACATTCATATATAATTGTACATTTATGTTCATTTAATGAATTAATCATTAAGGCAAATAATTCATATTTTATCAAGGTTTTCAATAGCAACACACATGACCACGAATGGTCATGAGTCAGTAGTGGTACAAATTTGCAATGATTGAAGTTCTAGTTGATAGCAATTGTTCATATTAGTTGACTGTTAGTAGTTCAAGTTGACTTTAGTACAACTTGTAAAAGTATGAATGGACTTGCTTCCCTGGAAAGAAAACTGAGTTTGTGTTCTACAGTACAAAAGTTATGAGACACAAAGCAGACAAATGTTTACTACTACAGGGATCAATGGTGAGGTCTGACTGACCTGTCCATAGTAAATGTAAATGACTCCTACCTTCACCCCAAGTCCACAATGTCTAAGTTTGGAATAAAATGACAGGTGTTAGGGTCTAGCAAAGTGATATGCATATGTGTCGCGGCTGTCGCCTACGAGATTGACCTTGTATGTCATTCAATCTTTTTTGAAATGACAAACAGGAATGAATATGGTTTAGGCGTTGGTATCTTAATCTTTTACAAGTTCTCAAAACACACACAAGAGGATGTGGGGTGACCCTAGGGACTATCCCTATTTTTCATTTGATTTTTCCGACGTAGTCGGTATAGTTTCGGTTTGTGCACTTTGAACTTAAGGACGCTTCACTATGGCAACGGACTACGCATGCTCGAAATTCCTTTTTGTGATTGGACAAAATGCTGTCATAGTGGGTGATTTGGTTGTGTTTGAAAAAACGTCTCGAAAATAATATCGTGATGGAAAGCAAGTGAAAAACTATAATATTTGAACTAGATCTTACAAAGATTTATATCTTTATTAAAATAATTGTTTCTCCAATAGCTCTTTGCATCCATGACAGCTGTTTATTCGGGACAATTGTATAAATATATATTTTTAATGTAAACTTTGTTGTACGAACGTACATGACTTTTAGAACGCACCTACGCATGTGCAATTTCCGCGGGGTTTTGGTAAATATAAACAGAAAGATACTACTTATACTACCAATAGTTTCTCGCTTTGTTAACCATGAATTAAGTTTAATGTAAACAGTAGAAAATGTATATTTGTTTCTTTTTATTTGCACTAGATTTTTTGACAAATAAATATTTTAGGTGTCATCACAATATTCTTATATATTATTGCCTTTCTAATATAACCAGACTTAGTAAAGAATTTCTTGTAGTTACATTCAGATGGAGATTTTATTATAGAGGTCCTGCATCATTAAGTCATTGTGCTTCTGAAGGTTATTGAAATGATAGTTTTAAACATATACTCAAATTTAAATACGTTGGATATCTTTTTTAAAGATAATTCTTGTTTATATTGTCCCATACATAAATATATATATATGGTTTATGGGTGGGGATCTGGACCGTTATCAAGTTTTCAAACAGGAGGGGGTGGGGACCCCAGTGACTTCCCCTATATTTCATTTGATTTGTTATATTGTCCAATACATGAATATATATGGTTGAGGGGTGGGGATCTCATCTGTTTCTAAGTTATCAAACAGGAGTGGGTAGGTCGACCACAGGGACTTCCCCTATATTTCATTTGATTTGTTATATAGTCTTATACATGAGTATATATGGTTAAGGGGTGATGATCTCAAATTTTTCCAAGTTCTCAAACAGGAGGGTGTACAGTGACCATAGGGACCCCCTTATAACTCATTTGAATTATAATATTGTCCCATACATAAATATATATTGTTTAAGATTGTGGATCTCGACCGTTATAAATTCTCAAACAGAAAGGGGAGAGTGGCCCCACGAACGCCACCTTTATTTCATATGATTTGTTATATTGTCCTATACATGAAGATATATGGTTTAGGGGTGGGGATCTTCACCGTTACCAAGTTATGGTCATTTTGGTCTTTTGTGGATAGTTGTCTCATTGGCAATTGCATCATACCACATCTTTTTTTTATATAAGAAACTTCCTGCTATTTCAACTGACCTATAAAATTGAGAAGAAAAAATACCCCTTGACATTGCAGTAATATCTTTAACTTGAAAAGCATCTAACATGCATTTCCAACATTTATCACTGATAAAAAAAAATACTGTTACCAGGAACATATATATTGTTAGATAAACTGTTCCCAGCTGTCACATTGTATTGGATTTTGACATTGTGTACAAAATATTTTCTGCTTTTTCTTTCTTTTACATATATCTTTTGGTTTTCAATTCTAGTTTTTATATTTATTTACCATACATAGATGTATTTTGTCACCTGTCTGGATTTAAAAAAAAAAAGATAGCCAAACCGGGGATTACCATTATCCGCTTCTGTATTCGGATCCGATATTGTATTTTTATCGCGGCAGCCATTTTATTTTCAATGTTGTTTTTTTGACAGATTGAGTGAGGTACGATTTTACTAGGATTTAAACATTATTTGTCAGCGATTTTCTGAATAAATTTAGCGGTTGAACAAATTGAACATCGCTGTCATGGAAAGTAATGATGAAAATAAGTTTAAGATCGTTTATTTGAAAACTTTGGTAAAAATGTTTGGAAAGTTATTATTTATTTTCCTTCAAGGTCCTTCGGGCATGTCGGGCGTGGCTAGTAACAAAGTAGAAAGTCCGGCTGCAAAAGTGGAAGGTCGCAGACTTCGGACCACCGCTAATTTGAACCCCTGCATCCAAATTGAAAAGATACGAAATTTTGTTTTCTATAAATTCAAAATTGCCGCCAACAGCGTGATCAGTCGAACTTTTTTTAATAGACTACTGACGTAGTTGACTACGTATTGATGACAAACAATATTCCTACGACTTTTGCAATTTGGGAAATCTAAACTACTTGTCTTTAGAGATATTCGTCGATTAAATATAAAATTTCATACATTTGTTCTTTGACATCTTAGCCAAAAGCTCAGGGGATAATAAACTACATGAGGATTCCTAATGTGCTCTACTTCCTATGTGCAACTTCAAAACTTTTGGGAAAATCGACAATCATTTAAGGATTTTCTAGTCATATTTTTTGTAATCCAGAATGAAAAGTATGAAAAAACTGTCCAATAAGTTATAAATAACATAGTAGCCAGCTAGATGATAACAATGGCACATATTTCAGCATTTATTGGGTAGCACACAAATCCAGGGTTCTCGCATAAGGCAGCTTAACTGCCTAAAAAATAGCTATCACTGATAACAATGGATTATAATAAGAATGAATGCATAGCTTACCCCAACTTGTAATTAAAAATATCTAAAAACAGGAAGGATACGATGATCCGGAAAATAAAGTAATCCCCACTCTTTACATTGCTCAGTACTGTCAAGCTGCAGACTAAAATGAAAATTGTAAATTCAATAATACTGCAGACATGAGTAACAAAAATTAAGATTAAGTACATTAAACACATACATATATTGCATACCTGCCAACTTTTCAAAATGCCCATGAGGGTTTTGCATGCAAGATGACTGATATAGTTCTGTAAAACCTTCAAGGAGCCTGCAAATATATTTTGTTTTTTGGCCTCTTCATACTTTCATAATCCGAAAGTCACTCTGAAATTAATTGTTTTGTTTAAATTCAATGTGGACAAAATTGCTCTTTCAAAATTTCAATTTGGGAGCCTCCATGGGGGAAATCCCCTGCAAATAGTGACAGTTGGCAGGTATGATATTGAAAACTAGTTCTTGAAAAGTATTTGGCTATAACAGTAAAGATGGTGTAGTGACCATGAAGATGAAAAGTGATCACATTTCCTATTTCCAAAATATTTTCTGAATTTTATATGTTACTTGAAAACTCACTGCCAAGCCGTGAACAAGATATGAAGTCATGGTGACAGCAATATTTGTTGGTAGAATGGACATGATGGACACACCAATGGTTAGAACCCCCCCCCCCCCCCCCCCTTTTTTTTTTAAATGGCCCATGAAAGCATTAATCTTGGAAGTGAATTTACAAACAAAATCAACATTACATAAATTAGGCCATTTAAGTTTCCTCGTTTTTTAAATTGTTTTACATTGTCTTTTGATTTCGAGCCTTTGATAGCTGACTATACAATATGGACTTTGCTCATTGTTGAAGGCTGTACAGTGACCTATAGTTGTTAATTTCTGTGTCATTTTGGTCTCTTGTTGAGAGTTGTCTCATTGGCAATCATACCACATCTTCTTTTTTTATAAATATATCCTATAACACTGAGAAAATAAGAAAGAAAAAATTAGAAACATGAGAAAGAATAGCACTTTTGATAATTGAATGTAAATTTTATGAAATCCCTAACACAAGAAACATTAAAGGGTTAGCTGTGACAGGCATGACAGGACAAACTTTTATATTTTTATATTTTGGGGGGAAAAAATATAACAAGCACATGCAGTTTTGCTCTATAGAGAATTTCATTCTTAAACCACCGACAGATTATTAATATTATTAAAAAAAATCTAGTTTATCATGTTTATAGTTATTTCTTGATCTATATTATTTAATTTACAGGGCTGCCAAGTCTCAAGCATTTAGTGTGAGATTCACGCATGTTCATGCTTTTTTGGCAGCATTTTCTTTTGATCTATTGTATTTTCTCTTTGATCTTTTAAATTTTGGCCAAATCTCACGCATTTGGTTCATGAAAAGTTGGCAGAACTGTATCATGTATATTGTGAATATTTTTAAGGTTCATCATAACCTTTTGGGTAATATATGGCCGTATTTAAACTACAAATTTTACTCTGAGTACAGACAAACTTGTCCACCTGTGAAAGTTTTAAGGCATGGCTGGACCTAGATAATAAAATTTGAAATGCATTTTATGATTCAGAAAATTATAAACTTTTCTGGATTTTGAAATTCATTTTTTTTTATTCCTGCATCAATGTGCATAAGGTGCAAAAATAAACTAAGTTGAGAAAATGTTTGAGAAGTTCCCCTCGTATAATCAATGTTGTGAGTAGTATTGATTTGAATGGACAAAAGATGGACAATAGACACCTGTAAACAATAGGTGATTTAAACTGTGTAAATGAGTGGACCGTATCAAATGAAACTATGTGTGTTTGTTTATTTTTGCTATAGATAGATCTTCTGCAGACTGGAAAAAAATGCACATCAAAATCCAGGCAGGTAAGTTATCAATTTTCTGAAACATAGACTTCATATAACTTTTATATATTTAGGTCCTGCCATGCCTTAAAACTTTCCTGGATGCATCAGTTTGTCTGTACTAACGGACTAATAGTAAATGTTTGGGTGTAAAAACGGCCATATTTTTCAATTCCTTCAGATGAACCTTAAGCTATTTGAAATTTAACACAAAAATTTCCACGATCAAAGCACCATTGATTATTGGTTTAAAGGAGGTTCTTTCACTTGTTTTTTTATCTGTCAAAACAAAAAAAGAATTGCATGACCTGAAGGGTTTAGACAAAACAAATAAGGTTTATAAGGGGAAATAATAAAAAAAAAAATGTGCATGGCATGTCAAGACAACTGTTGAGTTCTTTTTAGCAGGTTGATCAGAATTATCCGCAGCAATACACCTAATCGCTATTTATTCCATTCCCGATAAGTTCTAAAATTACACAACTTTTTCATCCAGTTGAAGCTATCTGGGACCCTGTTTTATCAATTCGCCATGCAAAATACTTTTTAATGATACCTGTTTAAACTACCGTAAATACTTCAAACAAAATATTTTTTTACTTCAATTTTAATTTTGAAAAAAGTGGATCATATTATATCAAAGTTTCTCGATGATCACTTTCTAAAGTTTTTCCTCCCTCAGCTCACTGCTGATGACCTCCATATTCGGCCCGCGTGACCTAAACAGGAAGTTGTATAAATGACTGTTTTTCCAGGAATGGACTAAATAGCGATAAGGTGTATCCTGACAATGTATGTCATATCAGACCCCCCCCCCAAAAAAAAAAATAAATAAAAATCTCTCAGTCCAGACATTGAAAAAACCCATTAGAAAGTGTTATTGGAAATATTTATATAGTGAACTATCACAATTAACGAGTACTTATGACAATGCACATTATCGGTGTTTTCTATACCTTAAAAGGCATTTTTAACTGATACAGATGAGAAAACTGTAAATCGAGCGCACCTTTCCGACTTCTGTTGCTTTATCTTGGCAAGATTGAAGATATTGATTACGTATTACATTACTTTTTGGACATTCTGACTGTGCTTTGAAATAACAACTATGCTCTATGTCTCACAAAGAACCCGAAGAATATACATTTAACTATCGCGGCATTTTTCATTTGATTTCTGTATTCTGATTTTTTTGATTTTCCACAGCAACCAAAGGGAAGTAACTGAATCTTTCTTCTTTATTTGACAAAACGATTTTTAAAATAAAATTTATTATTTTTAGCGTATAGGTCTGCTTTAGAATATTAAATTCATTTAATGCTACTTAATTTTTAAACTGGTTATAATTTTGATGCCGGAAATATTTCATTCTGTAGATTTACCGGTCTCCGAAATCGCAGTTTCGTTTTGCAAAATTTCAGATTTCGAAATCATAGCAGAAGCTATTTTTACCTCTGACAATGTTTTGATACTTTTAGCTAATTCTGTTTAAAATGGAATTCCTCAAGGATTTGGCAAAGTCTCTGAGAAGTGCTAGAACTGTTGAACTTCCCGATGGTAACGAAACATTTTGTCTTGATAAATTAATTTGTCTTTTTCATACATAAGTTTCACAACAAATGACAAAAACATTATGTGAGGAAGTAATTAAATGTCATGAATATAGAATAGACATGCTTAGTTTGTAATATCTGTTGTTATTTTTAAGAAAGAAATACACAATGTATTACCCTTAAAAGAATAATAAGAGCAGATTGGCTCTTACATTTTTGGAAAATGACGCAGTCATTGTTCCATAACTGCCGACCTGATTTCTCTGCCTACCGCGCTTGGTTTCGTATTTACTAATTTCAATACAAACTGGAATGTGCTTGTGTTATCATTATGCATGAGCATTGTGTAGTAATCAGCCAGGAACCAGTTTACAAACTAACTGGTTTCTGTTTGTATTCCACTACAGTCGAACAAAGTGTTGTAGTTTGACAGGAACCAGTCCAGAATTTTGTAAACTACAAAACGTAATCGGTTATTATCATTCCCTTTTGGTGTTTCATACCGACTTATATGGTTTGAATAAGCTTAAGACCCTTCAAACTTTAATGTGATAGGTATATTTAAGACTGTTTTACAAAAGGATGAAACTGTTTTGCTTTAAAAGTCCATACATGTGATGGACTGTGAAACTCAGATCAGGAGATTTGGAAATTTTGGTCAGGAGATTAGGACTCAGATCAGGAGGTTTTTTTATCGACATAAATTTTGTCGTAAATGTAACCATATGAAGTAGAAATTGTGTTTTTTCTACAAATTGTAATATGTTTAAAGAGCCCTTATTGCCTTTCTATTTGAATAAAATAAAATATTAAGAAGAATCTGTTTCCTGTTTAGTTTTGTTTTGTTTTTGATAAATGATTGTTCACTGCTTGCAAATAAATCATTATATTTACATGTATCTATCTTATCTGTATAGATTTTTATTCATGTCTCCATCTCCTTATCATTGGTAAATGTATAGACAAATAAGAGAGAAATAGCTACATGTTTGTTTGCAACATCATAAATTAATTAAAAAAATAACAAACACTAACAGTAGTACTGCATGGGTTTTTTAAAAGCATTATGAAAGTCTTATTTGTAGAAAACCTAAAAAGACTTTAACATTGTAAAATGTTTTGCTATTCCTAGCTTACACAATAAAATCTTATAAATTCTAACATCTACAATTCTCAAACCCAAGGTTTTATAATCCCAATTAAACTAACTAGAAATTTATTAGTCTTAATGTACATATTGTATGTTCCAATCACATAATTGATAAACAGATTTACAATATAAACTTCAATTTAATCCTTGAAAGGAGGTCTAGATTGCTAAAATAATTTATAAATTTAAATATTTTTATTTGTCCCAAAACATTTAAGTTCATTTAATCAACATCCGTTTATGATTATTAGATTAAAATATTAATCATTAATAGTCTTTTTACAATTTACATTTTTAAAAGCAAAATAACTGAAAACAGGATAAAACAAAGGGAAGTAACAAAAATATATTTCAATATTCCCAATACACATCGTTTTTATAACACAACAACACAACGGCAGTTAGCCAGAGGTAAACATTGTTGATTACCAATATGTTTGACACCCCAGCTGTCAAGTGAAGCCAATTAATTATACATCTTCTTTGATGTACAGGTAAAATTTAACACAGGTGTCAATTACACCCGTACAGTTAGTTAGAAATGATCAAATATGGCGGCTGAAAATTTTCATTCATGAAATATTTCATACACGGGAGTTTTTTCTCCTGAACGGGAGGACGGGAGGAGACCCCTGAAAACGGGAGTTTTGTACTCCCGTCGGGAGGTTCACATGTATGAAAGTCGTACTATAGTGATATATGTTATGTACGGATTTCCACTCTCACCGGTTAATTTCTTCTTTTACACGTGCTTTTGAAACTTCCTGTTTAAATGTCGCAAGTTTTAAAATTGTTTTTTGAGTGAATTAAACTTATTTTAACAATCACGAAGCGTTCCGGAATCATTTCAAGCAGTTTCTTCTTCCTTTTGATGATGGAAAATAGGTTTTCTCAAGAAAATACTGCAAACGATCGCAGAAGAATTGAAACGTACAAGTCAAGTCGGCACCTGGTTAAATTGGCATCTAGTCAAATCGGCACCTATTTGACGTCAATTCGGCTTCCAATAATATTTATTATAATATTTTCTATTCAATTAATTAATAACTGTTACCAAGTACATAGTGAATATTAGGTAAACAACGAAACCAAAGTGAATATGTTGTTGTGTATAAAAGTAAACAACGAAGCTATTGTTTTAACCATTAGACAATTATTAAAATTAAATGGAAAACTATGAGTCCCTTTCAATAAATCAAACTTTCATGCCAAATAATTAGCAAATTTTAGGTGGTTTTTTTCAGTAATGTTTAAACAGCATTAAACAAACAATCCTGTAAAAGACTCAACTGGTTAAATAATGCATAAAAATATCCAATATCTCATGTATTAGTCCAAATAATAATGACGTCTGACAAGGCTATTTTATTTTTTTCTGGGACGCCTTCCTAAGACGTTCGTAGGAAGGCTTCCTAAGAAGGCGTCCCAGAAAAAAATAAACATAGCCTTGTGGTCATAGGAAGGTGTCCCAGAAAAAAATTTAAAAAGCCTTGCCAGACGTAATAATTATTTGGACTACTCATATGTATCATTAAAAATACACCAAAAAATTCATGTAGTTGAGAAAAATAAATACATACAAAATGTACATGAACATCCAAAAAAAGTGAAAGTTAGTATTAACTCTTTTTGCTTTAAAAATTTACAACTGCATTTAAGTATTGAATGCTTTTTTTTTGTAAATTCATTGAGGTGTAAAAGCGTTGACCGAAGTACTTTTTGTATGAAGCGCGTAAGCGTAAGCGCTTCATTCTAAAAATGTCGGTCAAAACACGGTCAACGCTTTTGCAACCCTATGAGGTTAATACAAAAAGAAACATTCAATACTTATAATTACTTTTTTTAGCTAGGATCATGAAAACATGAATTTTATTACTTTTTTATTCAATTCATCTGTGCACTTTATTGTGGGACCACGTGTTATCATGAATGAAAAGTTTTATTGAGTGATGCAATTGCTTGAGGAATAACATGTGATGTGCAGTTAGCCAATCAGAATAAAGTATTATAATGAAACATATATCAAATGTAATTATAACAAAATACATTATGTTGTAAGAGTTATCTCCCCAAACACTGTTTTTCTTGTGGCCACCTCTCCTTCGTAACCGTAAAAGATTTTATTTTACCAAATTGCTCGTTACATATTTAGGATAAGAATATTCGTTTGAACCATAGCTCTATGGGGACTCCATATGAGAGTTATTCCCCCTTTTTCATTTGATTCAAGCGATATGCATTTTCAACTGGTAAACCATAACTGATAGAGACCTAAGGTCTTCATGAGGTCATTGGTACTAAAAATGAAAATGAGGTCAATGTCAAAGGTCAAGGTCATATTATAAATTTTGATTTTGGCTTATTTTCACTTCTTTTCAAATACTGTATGACATTTTGACAAATAATTTTTCATAAATTATTAGTTGCGACATGTCCTTACTTGTATATTTTGGTTGAAAGGCTGCGCATACAATAAAAGGGAGTTTTTGTCCATCTTACATTTAAAATTACGCTTCAAGTGGTAGTACTCATTAACCAAACATATTAAAGACCTAGCTAGGATATTTTGATTCAAGGTCCATGGTTTGTGACCTTGAAATTGAGGTCAAGGTCATAGGTTAATAGGACGTCATAAAGCCATAGGAACTAACATTTTAAACTGATTTTTCATATTTCAATATAAAAATAGATCTTTTCTAGTGGAAAGACTTCAATTGTTCTCTGAACAATTTGTTTTTAATTTACTTCATATTTTTTGGGAGAAGGGGGTTCAGACTATGTGGTATCAGGTCTGTTTGCTCCAATACACTTTCGCACCTCGCACGTTCACACCCAAGGTTCGTTCGCACTCTACTCATTCGCGCCCAATTTTAATTCAAATTCAAGTTGAATAATTGGAAAATCATGATTGTTGTTTTAAATTGCTTTGGTGTAAATACTGAATGTATTAATAGCTTGGTATGAGTAAAACATTGAAGATTTTAAAGGAAAAACACAAAAGATAATTGTTTTTAAGCCCTTTGATCTGAAACAACGAAACAATAAAATATAGGAACCAAAATATAGCAATCCACTATTATAACCAAAACATGATAAAATTTATTCAACACACAGAAAAAAAAATAGTCAGAATCTCACTTCATTATGAAAGAGGTCAATGAAACAAAGTATAGCAATACACTAACCAAAACATGATTAAGAGTTATTCAACGCTAAATAAAACGTTGACAAAATACCACTTTATTTAGAAAGGATTATTATTATCTTTAACAATACGCTATCCAAAACATGATTAAGATTTATTCAACACAAAAAAAAAATGCTGTCTCACTTTATTTTGAGACAATGACAACAATTTTACTTATAAGAAAACACTTGCTTACAGAGTTATTAAATACAAAACCAATTAAGATTAGTTGCGAACATGTAGGGTGTGAAAGTGAAAGGGGGCGAACATGAGTTGGCGCAAACGTGAATGGGCGCGAATGGACCCGGATTCAGCCTATGTACCAGTGATAAATATAGAAGCCTTTCCAAGGGATTTATTTGTACAATTCAGGTAGTCTTGACCTATTCATTTGTCTTAAAAAAAAAACGAGCCAGTTGGCACCTTCACTTCACACACACACATATACGAATATCAATTATAATATGCTTACGAGACATGTTGGGCATTGTTGCATTGTTAAACAAATTACGGTATGTGAAAATCAAGACTTGCATAAAAACTATCCCAATATTAGAGACAGTGGCGTCATTTTTCTTCAGAGCTTTCAGCTCTTTGATTTAAATTAGTATTGTTTCCACAGCCATAGCCATGGCACAGGCACAGACTATTTCTCGATTTATGTTTTTTTCACTGTAAAACATTTTCAATTATGCACACCTTAGATATAAGTCACTCCTCTATAATGTTCTGTAAGTTATATATACATGTAAGTAATAATTTCCTGAACAACTGATTGGTGGGTGACCAGGTGGATATAAACAATTTAAGGCAACCATACAGCCTTCAACAATGAGAAAATAACCTTACCATAAGGCATATGGTCTGCTTTGAAAGACCCCGGCAGAAAAATACAAACAATTCACATTGAGAAAACTAATTATATGGTCTACAATAGTCTTTAGTCTTTAGTAAGTGTCCCAAATGACACTGTAAACACTTGTGTACGTTTCCTCTTTTGTAGTTTCTTCACATATGTAATGTTCACTCATGTACTTAATTGAAATGGTGGCTGGTGCTTAAAAATTTTTGACTTAATTTTGATTTAGATTTATAGTGTTTTTTGCTATATAGTGTTTTTGAATCTACCAGACTCTGTTAAATAATTTTCCAGATGGCAAAATATCTCATTACGATTGTCTCTATTAATGTCTTCTTCATCGATTCCTAGTAAGGTGTCTAAATCCATGTGTATATTTCCTGTAATAAAGTAAATAGATGTTCTCATCCTCTCTTTAGCCTCCTCATACATTGTCATAGTTAGAACAATGTAAAAGGTAGTGTTCTACAGTTTCTGGCTCTTCACAGGAACAGTTTTTGTCTGATGATGGTATGATTTTGGATTTATAATCATTTAGATCACCATAACCTGTTCTCAAACTAGTAATAATTGAAAACAACCATTTGGATGGTAAATCTTTTGATATTTTTTGACAATCTTTTTGATGATAGTTATAATAATTTCTGCCACGTTGACTTGATTCCCATTGGTTCTGCCATTTTCTTAAAACACTTTCTCTTGCTGCACGTTTAATATCCTGCCTGGTTACTTCTGATGGTTCTTCTATTTTTTCAGCTCCTTTTTTGGCCAGTGAATCAGCAATGTCATTCCCTTGGATATCAGCATGACCAGGTGTCCATTCAAATTCCAATTGAGGTCTGACTATCTGAAAAAAGTGTAATTGAGTCTGTGTTTTGTCTGTTTTCTGATATTAAGAAGTGGTCAACAACAAGTTTAATGGCAATCAGTTCTCCGAGTAGTATTGATCCTTTCTTGGATACAGCTTTACTAATTTCAATTTGTGTTTGATGGTCTAATTATTCATGTTATTTATTTAACAAACAGTTTACTAAGAAAATGAATATGACAGACATGAAGAAATGACAATCACTAAACTACTGGCTCCAGCCTCAGACTTTGGACAGGCACTTAAAGACTATGATATTGAAATATATTATATTTTACTGCTTTTTAGCTCACCTGGCCCGAAGGGCCAAGTGAGCTTTTCTCATCACTTTGCGTCTGTCGTCGTCCGTCGTCCTGCGTCCGGCGTTAACTTTTACAAAAATCTTCTCCTCTGAAACTACTGGGCCAAATTTAACCAAACTTGGCCACAATCATCGTTAGGGTATGTAGTTTAAAAATTGTGTCCGGTGACCACGCCAACCAACCAAGATGGCCGCCATGGCTATAAATAGAACATAGGGGTAAAATGCAGTTTTTGGCTTATAACTCAAAAACCAAAGCATTTAGGGCAAATCTGACATGGGGTAATATTGTTAATCAGGTTAATATCTATCTGCTCTGAAATTTTCAGATGAATCTGACATTCCATTGTTAGGTTGCTGCCCCTGAATTGGTAATTTTAAGGAAATTTTGTTGTTTTTGGTTATTATCTTGAATATTATTTTAGATAGAGATAAACTGTAAAAAGCAATAATGTTCAACAAAGTAAGATCTACAAATAAGTCAACATGACCAAAATGATCAGTTGACCACTTTAGGAGTTATTGCCTTTTATAGTCAATTTTTAACCATTTTTCGTAAATCTTAGTAATCTTTTAGAAAAATCTTCTCCTCTGAAACTGCTGTGCCAAATTATTTGAAACTTGGCCACAATCATCATTGGCGTATCTAGTTTAAAAATTGTGTCCGGTGACCCGCCAACTAACCAAGATGACTGCCATGGCTATAAATAGAACATAGGGGTAAAATGCAGTTTTTGGCTTATAACTCAAAAACCAAAGCATTTAGAGCAAATCTGACATTGGGTAAAATTGTTAATTAGGTGAAGATCTATCTGCCCTGAAATTTTCAGATGAATTGGACAACCTGTTTTTGGGTTGCGGCCCCTGAATTGGTAATTTTAAGGAAATTTTGCTGTTTTTGGTTATTATTAGCTCACCTGGCCCGAAGGGCCAAGTGAGCTTTTCCCATCACTTTGCGTCCGTCGTCGTTGTTAACTTTTACAAAAATCTTCTCCTCTGAAACTACTGCGCCAAATTGAACCAAACTTGGCCACAATCATCATTTGGGTATCTAGTTTAAAAAATGTGTGGCGTGACCCGGTCAACCAACCAAGATGGCCGCCACGGCTAAAAATAGAACATAGGGGTAAAATGCAGTTTTTGGCTTATAACTCAAAAACCAAAGGATTTAGAGGAAATCTGACATGGGGTAAAAATGTTTAATAGGTCAAGATCTATCTGCCTTGAAATTTTCAGATGAATCGGTCAACCTGTTGTTGGGTTGCTGCCCCTGAATTGGTAATTTTGTGGAAATTTTGCAGTTTTTGGTTATTATCTTGAATATTATTATAGATAGAGACTGATTATTAGAGATAAACTGCAAACAGCAATAATGTTCAGCAAAGTTAGATTTACAAATAAGTCATCATGGTCGAAATGGTCATTTGACCTGTTAAGGAGTTATTGTCCTTTATAGTCAATTTTTAACCATTTTTTTTAAATTAAAGTAATCTTTTACAAAAATCTTCTCCTCTGAAACTACTGGGCCAAATTCAATCAAACTTGGCCACAATTGTTATTGGGGTATCTAGTTCAAAAAATGTGTCCGGTGACCCGGTCCACCAAACAAAATGGCCGCCATGGCCAAAAATAGAACATAGGGGTAAAATAACGTTTTTGGCTTATAACTCAAAAATCAAAGCATTTAGAGCTAATTTGACATGGGGTACAATTGTTTATCAGATCAAGATCTATCTGCCCTGAAATTTCCATACGAATTAGACAACCCTTTGTTGGGTTGCTGCCCCTGAATTGGTAATTTAAAGGAAATTTTGCTGTTTTTGGTTATTATCTTGAATATTATTATAGATAGAGATAAACTGTAAACAGCAATAATGTTTAGCAAAGTAGGATTTTCAAATAAGTCAACATGACCGAAATGGTCAGTTGACCCCTTTAGGAGTTATTGCCCTTAATAGTCAATTTTTAACCATTTTTCGTAAATCTTAGTTATCTTTTACAAAAATCTTCTCCTATGAAACTACTAGGCCAAATTAATCCAGACTTGGCAACAATCATCTTTGGGGTATCTAGTTTTGAATATGTGTCCGGTGACCGGACTATCAAATCAAGATGGCCGCCACAGCTAAAAATAGAACATAGGGGAAAAATGCAGTTTTTGGCTTATAACTCAAAAACCAAAGCATTTAGAGCAAATCTGACATGGGGGTAAAATTGTTTATCAGATGAAGATCTATCTGCTCTATAATTTTCAGATAAATCTGACAACCCATTGTTGGGTTGCTGCCCCTTTTAAGGTAATTTTAAGGAAATTTTGCTGTTTTTGGTTATTATCTTGAATATTATTATAGAAAGAGATAAACTGTAAACAGCAATTATGTTCAGCAAAGTAAGATTTACAATTAAGTCAACATGACCGAAATGGTCAATTGACCCCCTAAGGAGTTATTGTCCTTAATATAGTCAATTTTTAACAATTTTCATAAAATTTGTAAATTTTTATTAACATTTTCCACTGAAACTACTGGGCCAAGTTCATTATAGATAGAGATAAATGTTAGCAGCAAGACTGTTTAGTAAAGTAAGATTTACAAACACATCACCATCACCAAAACACAATTTTGTCATGAATCCATCTGCTTCCTTTGTTTAATATTCACATAGACCAAGGTGAGCGACACAGGCTCTTTAGAGCCTCTAGTTTATGAACCAAATTTCTTGGTCATATATAATATTATTTTGTTCATGTTTCTTTCTTTTTCCAGACAAATCCTCTGCATATTACATGCTGATGTCTATGATCATTGGGAACCAGTACAGGTTTGAATTTAATATATTTTCACTGCTTCAGTATGCCAACTAATTACCTCCTAAAAACTTGTTTATATACATGTCTGACATTCATGTGGGCAGCAATTTTAAGAAGATTGCAAAAAAATGTATTTACATTGATATTTCAAGTATTTAGTTTCATGGTTTTGCTAAAGTCTGCATACAAGTCTAATAGAAAATTTGCATTCCCTTGAACACTTAAAATCATGGTTTGCGAAATCTTTGAAAGTCTGTATCTGATACAATATATTAATGTCTTTATGAACATATGATGAACAAATGAATAGTGATTTTCAATATATCTTTGAATAAAAAGTATTAACAATCCATTGCACCTGATTAAATTGACTATCAACAAACTGTAATGAGAGCCACCATTTGTAAAATACTTTATATAACCTTACAGTTTACATAGGAAGCTGCAGGAAAGAATTAATCAGACTGGGGGTAATCATGATGGAAATGTGACATAATGCTGGCCAAAAATGTGTTAGGGTTATAAATATAACTCACTTTTTGAAACTTTTAATATGATTTAAACATAATTTTAAATTATTAAAAAAAAAAAAAAATCACATTTTAGTCTAGACAAATGAGAAAATCGCAAAAATAAATGCACACAATAATTTCTGAATTTACCATGTTTACAGTATTAATGTTAATTTGCTCAAAGATTTTTTTTTATAGGTCTGTTTCAGATTTACTGTCAGGACCAAAATTTGATGTGAATTATGCCCATGGTAGACCAAACAGAAATCTCTTACATATTGCTGCTAAGTAAGTAATCAGAAAAATAAATTGATTCGAAAATAAAAAGAGAATTACAGAAGGGGAGGTAACTCAAATTGCAATTTTTTAAAAATATTTTATTTTCAGAATTAAATCTGTGGGATATGCATCAATGAGATATCTGAGAACAAATATATATCACGGGTCCAATGTAAATGTCAAAGTTTTGACACCTTCCCCCAATTTTTTTTATAACTTCCCCAGTTGTCAAATAAAAATGTTGTTTTTGTTGATATCTGGGGAAGTTTCATCAGCATTGTTCATTTTGAATTTTATATCTAAGAAGATTGTTGTTATTTGATTACCCATATTAAGTAATTAATTATATTGAAACTTTAAACTATTATTTGCAAACCATATGTTTTATACAAATGAATTAGTTCGTTTTATCTTTTAGTTGTGGCAGTTATGAGTGCCTTAATATTTTATTGAAGAAAGGAGCCAATGTAAACTTTCAGGATGCGTCAGGCTGTACTCCACTACACCTAGCTGCTAGAAATGGGTTAGTATTGTATACACAAATGCTTTGATGTTCTTATATCCTCACTTTTTTCTTAGACAGAGCAAAAAAAAGAGAATATTACAGAAAAGGGAAGTAACTCTTAATTTACTGTAAATTCAGAAAATATTGCAATGTTTTTATTATTGCAAAAAATGGGACATGGTTATAATCGCAATAATTTAATCTCCCATTTTGAAAATTTATACATAGATTAATGGGGATTTTTCTCAATATCGCAAAAGTTTAAATCGCATTTTCCTTTAAAATGACAAAATCACAAAAATATATGCACACAATAATTTCTGAATTTACAGTAATTGTATCCAAAAACCCAAAACTACCAAAATATGTAAAAGTATGGATACTTTATATCTATTCAAATCAGGAGGATTCAGTAATACTTGTTGGATACTAAATTTCATTGTACATTTTGTACAACTACTATAACAAGTGAACCACAAATTATAATGTTCAATTAATGACACCTGTTCTATAAGGTTGTATGCAAACTAGGAAAACTACAAAATTAATAATATCCATAAAAAGTTCAACTGAGTCCATGAAAATGGCACCCAAGAAAACAAAACATCAGTAGACAATATGGCATTAATGGTCTTGTGGTATATCTGGATGTCCTGCGTTCTATCCTTGACCAGGTAATACCAGAGACTTAAAAATTAATGTTTTCTGCTTCTCCTCTGAAGATTCAGCATTTAGCATTTTAGGTTCAGTATTAAGGTATATGATTAAAGACTACTTTGATCAGAGTCAAATAATCCTTTAAATTTATTACAGAGCAGGGATCATATTCAAACAAGAGAGTTAATTGGTACACGCACCAAATTTTGGGGCCAAAAATATGGAGGTTTTTGGTGTAAAAAAAAATGCAAAATATTATATAAACAATCTGTATGTTGAGTTGACTTTTTATCCTTAATTGCCAGAACTGGTCCAATCCAATTATTTATGATAATGCTATATAATATAACTTAATTGTGCAGTTGATGAATATACTTTAAGTGCAGTTGATGATATGGAATATAATCTAATTCATTTCAATCAAAACTTGATTTTGAAACTCGTGACTATTAAAGAAGGTTGCATCTACCAACAAAATATTTGTATTCCTAATCTCAGATATGGACTTAAAGGCAGCCTTTCACCTCATTTACTCATCAATGAATTTGATGTCAAGATGACATATTTTTAGGACCCTTGATTCTGACTATTACAGACGCATCTACTGACAAAATATTATTTCTCCACAAGTTATTTCTCAGATAGGACTCATATATGAAATGTAGGTCAAGATAACCTTATTTTTATCAGGACTCCTTGGTTTTTCAAGACGCATCTATGAACAAATCTCATGAACTATGACTTATACTTCCACAGATAGATGGAGAGCTGTAGTGTAGTAATTAGTGCATCGGACTACTAACACAAAGGTTCATGGTTCATTCCCCGTTCAGGGGAGAACATTTCAGGGATTGAACTTTCAGCTCTCCCTTCAAGACACTATTTGCAAGTGTGGTCTTGAGAAACGATGATAGTCCGTCAGAATAGTACGATAAATGGCTGACCCGTGGTAAGAGGGAGCCATATCTCTTGCACGTTAAAAACACCCTTGTAGATTTCAAAACAGAGAAGGATAATACCACTACAAGGCTGCTCTCACACCTGCAAAGTGGAAAGGGATTAATATAAGTTGCAATAACTTGTTTTCCAATCCACTATAAATAAATATGTTTAAACTAGATAGGTGGGACTTTAATTTGTGATGGACAGATGAAACACCATATCCCTTCCCCAACTTCGTTTGACAAAAGATATAAAAATCTTAAAGCAAACAAATATCAAATTATTCCTGTAAGTAAAGGTTGATAAATCCTAGACATTTATAATGTTTTCATTTCTATTCGGTTTTGGTGAAATTTAAAAGTATCAACAAACAGGCATCAAAATAGGAATGTAGCTTTGTAATATATTTAACTAGGAATTCTGCTCAAACCAATGTGAATGGTCAACTTGAACTTACTACTTTTTATGAAAAATATTGATCATTGTTGAACACCTAATGGTGGCTTGAAGTTGTAGGACAACAATGAAAACGTTCCATATTTGGGTTTTATCATGTATTGATATTAATATTGTCTCATGTACATTTACTGCATATCCCCTTCATATTTTCATTGGGTTTATGACAGACTGAAAAACTGCTTCATACTACAACTAAAAATCAGAAAGCTCCAGATAGTATAGCATATATGCAAATTATTCACTTCGTAACAATTGACAAATCCTTGACTAAAATTTTTATTTCAATCTGTTTGGTTGCAGTAAAATTGCAAAGTATTAACAAACACCAAGTGGTTATTTCAGAGTTTTGAAAATCACTTTCAGGTACTGAAAAATGTTACCTGTAAAAACTCCAGAGATTGTTTACGTTGAAAGTAAAGATATCTTTATTTTGATTATTTTTCTAAATGATGAAAACTGTATATATAATAATCAAAATAGAATATAAAATAACGCAAACTATAAATCATGTCCCATGTTCCAACGACGAGTTATTGTAAGAACATGGTACCTTGTTTTCATTTCTAAAAATAACCTGTGCATAATAAAACAATGAACATTCATTTTTAAAATATTTGGCATCTTCTTCTTATACAAAAATTAATTTAAAAAAATGTTCAATTACCTAATTTAAAAATCTTTAATTTTCATATACCGCAGAAAATAATAATGTAGATCTGCAGAAACGCATGTAACAATCTCAAACCCATATCATATAATGGACCGGCTTAGTGCCGGCCCATAATAACTTTAATCTGTTTCTGTTCTGATATATATGTAAAAGTTTCCATTTAACATGAAACTCCCTTACAATATTATCCTGAACATGCATGAAATATTTGCCACTGGACATTCTTAGCAACTAACAAACAATTAATCAATTATCATATTGAAAAAAGGCAAATAAACATTTTTTGTTTGATTTTTCAGCCAAAGAAAGTGTATTAATAAGTTGTTGGAACATAAAGCAGATGTGAACATCAGAAATAATGAAGGCTTGACCACTGTAAGTGTTTTTAAACTTAAGTGCTTCTTTACACTCTGATTAATTCTGGTGGTTAGAATAATTGACTATTCACAGTAAAAAAACGAAAGTTAAATTGCAATTTTAACATTAAGTCCGCCTTTTTATAAAAATCTTGAAAATCTAAAAAAGACCAACAGACCATAAAGGCAAATGGACAGTCTTTGTATGGTACTTCAGCTTGAGCAGATGAGGTACATTCAGGAGAAAAAAACAAATGAACGCAGGCCCCAACTTCCAACAATATAATCTTTAATACAATATTTGAGAATAACATAGGACAGTGGGAAATGTAAGCTAAAATTCTTAAGGTGGTACCTAACACTACAGGGAGATAACTCTGTAAAGTCAGCTAAATGTTTTAATTACGTTGTGTTGTAAAAGGAATATTTAGCTTCTCAATGATCAAAATTGGTGTTTGTCAAATTGCTATATAACCAGTGTAATTTTTCTGGCAAAACGGTTGGTTCAAAAAAATTTAAATTTTTATATTTTTGTTAAAGTGTCAAAGTAAATACTTTGACAAAATTTTATGAAAATTAAACGAGCCAAATTAATTTTAGTGAAAGTTTTGGGTACCACCTTAAGCTACTAGCCTACTAGTGTCAGATTGAATCGCCAACAATCACCAGCTTTATCTTTTAAAATTTAAAGCATCTTCTCATAGGTATCATGGGCATCTTTTACACATTGTTAGGTAAAAGGTTAACAGAATTTTATTGTTTTAAGAGTTAGCAAACATCCAAATTTTTAAGTAATATCAAAATCTAAATAAATGGGAAATAGTCAAAAAGATACACACTACTTATTATACAGTACACAAAGAAATAAGAAGATGTGGTATAATTGGTAATTAGACAATTTTCTGCCAGAGACCATATGACATAAGTAAGCAACTGTAGGTCACTGTACAACTTTCAGCAATTAGCAAAACTCATAATACATAGCAAGGTATAAAAGGCCCTGGAATGGCAAACAAGAAAACTTACCAACTAATTTGTGTACAATACAATAAACATTAACAAATTTGAAAAACAGCATTAAATGACAACCACTGAATTACAGTCTCCTGACTTTGGTGAAAACTTAAGTCAAACCTGCTATTAAGCAAAAACCTGTCTTCTTGTTGCTATGCATTTTGATAGTTATCAAAGGTACCAGGATTATAATTTAGTAGGCCAGACGCGTGTTTCGTCTACATAAGACTCATCAGTGACGCTCATATCAAAATATTTATAAAGCCAAACCTTAATTCAAAGGTCACCTCTAATATAAGTTCATTTTCATGTTGTACAGAGGTTGGCCTTTATATCCAGGTTTGAAATTACACAGCAAACAAACCTCATTAAAAACAACAGGTAAACAATCGTAATAATTAATAATATAACAAAGATACCAAAATATGGAATACAAAAATTTGACAATCTATGTTTAACTGTATTTATAAATACATATATTTGAAATATTTTTACCAGGCATGTGCTGGAAAGTAAACACCAGTATGTTGATGGTTTTATGTAACTGAAGAAGGAACATTTCTGCTCCCTGTGTAGCACCTGTTATGTAGTCATGAATTGTTACATAATTTGTTAACATGATAGACATTTGTTTTTTATCCTGTAGATTCATTGGTTGGCAGTGAATGGAAGAACAGAATTGTTACACGATTTGTTTATGTATACACAAGATGTGGATGTTGAGGCAAGTATTTTCTACAAATAAATACCTTCCTGAAATTTGTGATCTTGTCGGCATGCTATAGCATGTGACAAGGTTTCAGATTCATGATTAATCATTACAATATGTTTACCAAATATATATACTTTATTCTAACATAAACTTGCCATGTAATATATTTTTGCTGCCAAAAAATCTGTTATCAGACTCCATGTCACGATGTTTAATATGTTATGCAATTTCAGATTTATTTTTCTTCAACTCCCTGTTTACCAAATACTTAAAGCCAGAGTATCATCAGTAAGCAATGCTTGCAGTTCTGCTAAGTTTGTTCTTAATTTCTTGTCTAATGTTATTAGCTATCTGTACAATTTTTTAGGAAATTAACCCTTTCAACATTACACAAAAAAATAGAAAAAATGGCTGCTGCTGCTGCATTTTTTTGTGTTCATTCATTAGAACAGTATATTCCTTTTCAGACTGCTGTATCTTTTTTATTATAAGAGATACAGACATAGTTATTGCATGAAAAATGCTCAGGATACCTGCATTTTCAGGTAATTAACAGGTAAAAGGTGTAATTTATCACATTTGTGTTGAATTTTCAATAAAAACTACTTTTAGTCTTCCTTTATTTTGCTGTTTTATCTGCCATATAATATAGAAGACACCAGTTGCTTGAACCCGTAGCGTGTTGCACTATACACAACATATTATATAATCGTGGCACAAATAATTGACTCCGTCCTGAAAATTTTCAGTAAACCTCTGTTTCCCCCAATTTTCTACGTCTCGTAATGATTGATCAAATCATATTTCCCACACGAATTAAATGTAATAAACACATTGAGATAACAAGAAACCTTTTAACTAATCCTCGTTGTCAGTTTCGCCATAGAAATGCAGAAATATTTCCATATTAACAGCTTCTTTTCAGATTTCTGCCATTTGCATTTGATAAAATATTTGTTTTTATTTTCCTTCTTCTGCATGATTTTACTATGAAAATTGTCGGGATTTCAAGCGCAAATGAGACCTCGTATATCCTCGATTCATAAGAGGAAAAATTAGAGAGGACTCGAATGAAAACCGATGAAAGTCCTGATGAAAAATCCATTGTCATCAATAGCAGTGGCGGACGACGTTCGTCATCCCGGCATATGCCGTGTATAGCGTTGAAAGCGTTAAAACTAATTTTGTATTGCCTCTCAATTTTTTTCTGCAGATGAAAAGTATTGGTTTCTTTTAAAAACACATGTATTAATTTCTCTTTACAGGATGCTCAAGGACAAACAGCTTTACATGTGGCCTGTCAGAATGGTCACAAATCTGTAAGTAGCTGTAAACACTGTGTTCATTTATTGTTGAAAATCTAAAGAACAAGGTTTACTTATGGCACAAAATGGCCTAAAATATCAACTTTATTATAGAACACCAAAAAGGACACAATTTGGTTTTTAAATAAAATTATGATTTTTTTTTAACAAAGTTGACCTTAAAAAATACAAATAATGTTTATTTAAGGGGTCATAGTTTATAAATTCTAAAGACAGGTGCCAAAAAAATGTATTTTTGTCTTAATAGTATTATCACAACTATTTCTATGTGAAATTTGTAAGTTTTTGGCCCGATTTAAAAAGCATAATAAATTTAGGGCCAATTCAAACCCTTCATGATCCTTCTCCTTTTATTAGAAGTGTTTTGAATGGTTCACATTTTGTGTCCAGCCACTTAATTATACCTTGCAATTTTATATCCATCCCTTCAGTGGATTACATTCCATCCATGTTCAAGACAATTTATATCTTAGAATCTGATAGGATGTGAGATAGAATTCGAAAGTTTAATCTACAAAATGCTGCATCACTTCTTTTTCAGTTGTTAATATGTGGATAATTGATAAGTCTTTATACAAACAAGGAGTGGGTGCTATATTGCATTTATTGTGTTTTCTAGTCCTGTTGTTCGTTATGATTTCAAATGTAAAATATTCAAACGAGATAACTAATGGCCTAATTTATGTTTGTAATTTTTTTACTTTGTTAGTTGTAATGCTAAAAGATAATATTTGTTGACAGACTGTTGTATGTTTACTGGACCATGGAGCAGAAATCAACAGACCAAATCATTATGGATGGATGCCTTTACATTTTGCCTGCAGGTAAAACTGTTTACTAGTTTGTTGTATTTGCAGACACTTGTATTTGTATTAATTACCACTACTTCATTTTTCGTTAAAAGAAAATGTTCATAACAAATAACTTTCATCATAAAAATTGTACATGTTTTAGAAAAAATAAACACTATCCACTATCTTTGTCCTTTATTTGAGAGAAAAAAAGAAGATAATGAATTGTGAATTGATTGTTATTCATTGAATACTTTTTTTTTTTTTTTAATTCTGTAGGTGTAGATGAACCAGGAATTTAAAAGTTTAACAAAGTACATATTTTGAAATGGTTTGTATGTAGACTTTAGTAAAACACAACATCAAGTATCAAGGAAAATACAAACAATAGAAAAATACCAAAAAATATAAATGAATCCACAGTAATTTGAATACTTTATTTTACAGTCATGGTCAGCATGATACAGCTACAATATTATTACAAAGAGGAGCAGTATTTTTACCAGATAAAAGTAATAAAACACCACTGGATTTTTGCATAGAGGTATGTATTATGAGGGATGAACAGATGTCTACCAGACTAAAACAAAAAAACACTTCCTCATCCATGCATTATTTTTTCCAATTGATGGTCGAGTCTCACGCATATAATATAAATATTTGGTAATTTGTAGTTGGTATATGGAATAGTTGTAAGATGAACATTTCTGACTGACAAGTTTTATCTGACCTTGACCTCAATTACACAGGTACATTTCTTACCAGAATTTTATAAAACTTGTACTATAGGTTTATATCAGTAATATCTTGCACAAGTTTCATAATGGTTGACTATCAAAAGAGTTATGCCCCTTGGATATATAAATTGGAACACAGGGGACATTGGAATTCTGTTTTTTTAATTTTATGTGAGTTATGGGAACCAAAACTAGCAGACGGAGTTCGATTGTGGGCTGTGTCGCTTACCGATATAGAGTTATGCCCCTTTTAAACTTTTTAATTGAAAAGCTTGAGTGGGGGCATTTGTGTTCTCAAACACATTCTTCGTTTATTTGATTTTCTAACACTGACACCTTGTGAAAACAACTCAACTGAGTCTGTTTTACAAAAAGATTTGTTATTTGTAGGTTTGTGTGTATACAGACGACCATGAGCTAATTTTCTTTTGTATAAGAACAATAACACCTTATGAACAAAACTCCTTCAAGACCATTTAACAGAAAACTCTCATATTTGGTAGGAGTGTTTGGCACCATGTTTTGTTGGCCATATTGTACTGCCATGGGGATTGTCTATTTTTATGGATGTTGTTGGAGTTTGACTTTTTTGGAGTACTGTAACAATAACACCTTGTAATGGCAACTCCTCTATTATATGACAGAAAACTCTCAAACTTGGAAAAAACTCTCAAACATTGAAGACCTGTTGGTGACCTTCTGCTGTTGTCTGCTCTATGGTCGGGTTGTTGTCTCTTTGGCACATTCCCCATTTACATTCTCAATTTTATTGGTACTACCGTATAGGCGGTTATTTTCTCCAAAATATAAATTCCGCCAATTTAAAAGTTCACATGCAAAAGTATAGATAAAAGTTTTTAATCCACCAAATAATAACCTCCAAAATATTTTGTATGCCTTATTCAATCAAAATTGCCAAATTTTACACCAGCAAAAAATCCCAGCTGAACGGTATTATTTGCCATCATGTGTATAGTTGACCATATTACACTGTCATTTTGATTTAAACATTTTACGATAGTCATGGGACTTTGCCAATTATTTTACTTGTGAACGCACTTCCTCTGAGACCATTTGAAAGAAAGCTCTTGTACTCAGTAGGATTATTTGCTATCATGTGAACCGGTAGTTGAAATATTGTACCTTCATTTTGAACTGACTACTTAAGTTCTACAGGAGTTAGAGACTTTGAATATTTTTTTTGGAGTATTGTAACTGTGAACACAACTCCTGAGAGACCATTTGACATTCAGCTCTCATACTTGGAAGGATTGTTAAATGCTGTTCCGTGTTGTTTATCATTACATGATACTGTCGTTTTGATTTGATCATTTTCATTGGAGTTTTTGGACTTATATTTTGTGTGTAATGTAGAATACTGAGTCCATTAAGATACATAATTTAATTTCTCATTGATACAGCATGGGAGACATTCACAGAGGGCAATCTCATTTTAATTCCTGTTATCCCTTTTATGATATGTATTGTTATACTAAGATAATGACAGGAAATGAACAAATTTTATTAATGAATATAAGTGTAATATACAAATATTTACACCTTGTGTTAGTTAATGTAAACTACATTTGATAATTTCCGCATGTATATAAATGTTTTTTTTTGTTAAACGGAACCCATGTTGTTTAACCAATAATTTTGAAATCATTTTTTTGGGGAAATTATAAGAAAATGTTAAAAACACTTTCTGAAGTGTGAACATTTTTATTTCTCAAACTACTTGTTTCTGTGATTTAAAAACTTGTGTTGGATTTGGTAAAAAAAATACTCATTTTTTTTTCAATTCTGAAACACTTTGAAAGGGGGATGATTATTAATTACACATATACCGGTACTAGTAGTGTCCCTGTCTGTCTCATATGGTCAGCTAAGTAGAACTGTTGTCTTGCTAAGCTGGTCTGACCTATCATCTGATAAGCTATGCCAAGAAATGTCATAGCAGATATTCTAGTACCAATTGTATGGTATTTTAAACTTGATCGTTCTAGTTCATGTAAAGCATATGTACAAGATGTAAGATCATGTAAATGAAAGTAACACAGGAAATGAAGGAAATGTGCAAATTGTATTGAAGGAAACTCTTCAGGACTTTCTGCTACCTCCATTTGTAGTTCTGGTGGAATGATTGTTGACTCAATAGTAAATTTAATGCACTGAACAACCAGCATTTTAAGTACTGTGTAAAGTTTCCAATGCTTTGTTAGTTTCATCACATATTCCTGATTCTGATTCCAATATATTTTTGCTTCACGAACCGGGTTATATACTACAGAACTATCTATTTTTTCATCTGTGCACTTCCACAAAGAATAATCTATTAGAAATAAAGCTGTTATATAGTTTTTCTGAACATAAAAATATGATGCTAATTTCATCCATCCAGATACTGCATCTGAGTGTACACCTATCAACAGATGACTGAGGTCATGTTTGTACTTATAGTATTGGACTTTGTTATTTAATTTGTATTTTTGTTGTTGTGTCTCTTGAATATCCTGGGATGCACTTGCAAAAAATGAAGTAAATAAACCTACAGATAAATCAGTTCTGGAATAATGTAGCATATTACATAGTAGAACTTTATATTCCTTTCCAAAAAAAGGACCTTTATGTGTGTCTATGAATTCCATGATATGTTCATTTATCAATGAATGATTAGTTAGTCTGGGATAATCAGACAAAGTTTCTGATAATGCTAACCAATGAAATCCTTGTCGTTGCTGGTATAAAGTATCCAACATGCTGATCAATTTATGTTTGCTGAAAGAATTGAATCGTAAATAAAATAAATTATTGTCTGGAATAAAATAATGTAATAAAGTTGAATAGTGTATACAATATATAAGTCTTTGTAAACATGCCTTGAAACATGAGATGATGGTGTTCGGTCTCCAGGTGGAGGTATGTGATTCCTCCATAATCCAAAACATCAGTGTTTTTAAGAAATATGAGCACAGTAAACCTTTCAAATCTTCCTGCTTTTCTACTATTTCTTTGAGTACAATCTTCAACAAAGCATAGCATAATAATTGGGTATGGTTGAAAGAAAATATGAGGAATTTTTCTGCAATTGAAAATGATATACGCCACTCTATTTCCTCATTCACTGACCCTTTACACCCAACTGGAACAAATAAAACACCGCAGGAGGTTATTTTGGAAATAATATCTGGTAACGGCCATGTTCTACGTGATCTAGTTATCCAAGGTTGTGCCGGAGATATCCATTGATTACATTGAAGAACCATTGCAAAATCAAAATAATCTTCATGGTCAGATAAACATGGCCCATGTATTTTTAAATGTGCTTGAAGAAATGTCATCTTATATAATTTATTGGAAAGAAAATATTTACCAAAACTATCAATCTGCACTATGTTTTGTATTGGTTTACTGTATATATTTGGATCATTGAAGATGAGACGTAGCTTTGTGAAACATGGAGATACATCCTCTGTATCCATAACAACAGGATCAGACATATTAATTCGAGGAACAATATCTCTAGCCGATTCATAAACTTTTATATATGGAAAAATAATCATTAAATCCAAGTCACTGCCTTTTGTTTTAAGTCCTTCACCTTTGCTTCCACTACAGATTTGTTTAAATTTTGAGTCATGTCCTATGTCACCAATTGTGAAAGTTAGCCGCCTTAGTCTCACAACCTGTTCAGATCCAATCTTCTGACACAAGAATTTGTAAAGATGTAATGATTCACCTTTATCTGTTGCCATTGTCACACTTTATGGAATGTACATATGTATGTTTCTATAAGAAAATAAATATACATTAGAAGAGAGAGTTGATACACTTTTGTAATGATAGTACATGTTCCTGTCTTTAATGGCAGTTGAAATTGAACACAACAATGGTACATTTCCACCAGATGGTTGTGACAAAAATTTAACACAGTTTACTGTTTATAAAAATAATGAAATGTTTTCTTTTTGAGTGAGATAAAGGGGAAACAATGAAGTATTATAAACAATTGAAGAACATGAATATTGACAGATTTATCATCTTTTTACTTTGGTATCCATAAAAGTAGAATAAAGAATAATTATATGCAAAAGTATCAACGTATACTGCATTTAATATATTTTGAAGGGTTCTAACTTCCAGCAAACCTTGGATGTGATTTCATTTTCTCAGTGTACATATATTTTCTATGTCATAAGCATATGTACCTGCCAACTGTCACTAAAAGAAGCATATATATAAACAATATTGAAATAGATTTGATTGTCCCTTTAAAGTTTTATGTAGGACTGAGAGCCACCTTGACCATAAAACCCCTATGGACATTTTTAAATGTTGGCAGTTATGCACAAGATTTATAAGCACAATTTTTTAAGGTTCTTAATACAAAACTGAATATCCATTTACTCTGAAATATGAAAATCTTCATTACATTCATAGTTTTCATCTGGTGAAAAGTTTATATTGTATTTACACAGCTAGACAAAAAGTAAATGAAACAGCACTTAATAAATTTTATGCGTCCGAAGCCCTTTTAAAATGTTTAACTGGATTACCTTTCATCAGGAATGCTCAATGCTTATAATTTGAAACCCAAGACTGTATAAGTTCTAAAACAGATGATATACTTTATGACTAAAAAAAGCCTTAAATACTAGCAAAATCCTTTGCTATTCTTAATCTAACTTTGTATTTAGATTTTTGATTTTTATGCCCCACCTACGATAGTAGAGGGTCATTATGTTTTCTGGTCTATGCGTCCGTTCGTCCGTCTGTTCGTTCGTTCGTCCGTCTGTCCCGCTTCAGGTTAAAGTTTTTGGTCAAGGTAGTTTTTGATAAAGCTGAAGTCCAATCAACTTGAAACTTACTACACTTGTTGTTTAGATATGATCTTTCTGATTTTAAGACCAAATTTGACTTTTTACCCCAATTTCAAGGTCCACTGAACATAGAAAATGAAAGTGGAAGTTTCAGGTTAAAGTTTTTGGTCAAGATAGTTTTTGATGAAGCTGAAGTCCAATCAAATTGAAACTAAATAGAACACATGTTGCTTATGACCTGATCTTTCTTATTTTAATGCCAAATTAGATTATTTACCCAATTTCACGGTCCATTGCACATGGAAAATGATAGTGCGAGTGGGGCATCCGTGTACTTTGGACACATTCTCGTTTGGCCCTGTTAACAAATCAGGTCCACATTGAGGTCAAAAGGGTCCAAATTTAAACTTTGTTTGATTTCATAAAAAAAAAAATTCTTGGGATTCTTTGATATGCTGAATCAATCCATGTACAATGTATTTAGATTTTGGATATTGGACTATAATAGGTAAATTTTTTATTTTAAGTTCATTAGACCACATTCATTCTAGCCAAATCCATCTAGGTCAACTTTACCTCATGAATCTAATCTTATCAACGGAAAATTTGATAAAAAAAATGGTTTCGTTATGAGTCATGTTAGCAGGAAATAATCACCATTGCTTTATTTTGAATTTTGGAAAATATGGTATCCCTTTCAGTTTCATGTTATTATATTTTTCAAGAACATCTTCCTGTTGTGACTATTGTATCCATATAATTTCATAAGCATTTATTTCCTTGTTACAGAAATTTTGTCAATTGTTACATATTTCATACAGATTTGACAAATTTACTGAAATAATGAAATTACTTTTATATGGTCCCTTAAACATTTTTTTTAAGGTCAAAACAATCTCAGACTCAAGTATCTTTCATTAAGTTTAAAATTCACACCACCTAATTGAATCGAATAAAGTAGACACTTAAGTGCATAAAAAGTGTACAAAATCTGTCTTCATATGAACCAGAAATTTGAGGTCAAAATGGACCCTTACTTTAAAAGAGGGACGAAAGATACCAAAGAGACAGTCAAACTCATAAATATAAAACAAACTGACAACGCCATGGCTAAAAATGAAAAAGACAAACAGAAAAACAATAGCACACATGACACAACATAGAAAACTAAAGAATAAACAACACGAACCCCACCAAAAACTAGGGGTGATCTCAGGTGCTCCGGAAGGATAAGCAGAACCTGCTCCACATGTGGCACCCGTCGTGTTGCTTATGTGATTACAAATCCGGTAAATAGTATAATTTGGTAGGTCACATTCATGAAAGGGAAGGGGATTGTAGTTACGACGTAAGGAACATATCCGATATCATTTGTGAAACGGTAATTCCATAACGGTCAACCAACTCGTGATGGCGTCCGTAAAATTTACGAAGGGATGATTTCAACTTCACCATTTGGAACTCTTAGTTTATTACCTTCCTTGTGAGCAGTAACTCTCTATCAATAAAATCATGATAGGAAATGCAAGCACGGGAATATCGTATCAATTGGGAGATATATACCCTGTATGCAGGTGCTGCGGGAATGTTGCTACTTAGAAATGGAAAGTTCACAATTGGAAAGCTGAAACATCTCTTTGGTCGTAAAGTTTTGTTTTCAACCAACCCTCATTGTCAACTTCTAGATGTAAGTCAAGATATGAAGCCGTCTTAACTGTATCTGTAGTATCCTTTATCTCTAGTTCGATGGGATAGATGCGTACCACATAGTCACCAAATTTTGAATTGTTTAGTGAAAGAACATCATCTAAATAGCGGAAAGTAGAGTTAAAGGATATTGCTAACTTCTTATCTTTCTTCCTAAGAAGTTCCTGCATGAAGTCAGCCTCATAATAATAAAGAAACAAGTCGGCAAGTAGAGGGGCACAGTTTGTTCCCATTGGAATGCCAACAGTGTGTTGATAAACACGTCCTCCAAACGTTACAAATATGTTGTCAATCAAGAAATCAAGCATCTTGATAATATCAGTTTCAGAGAATTTTTTGTTTGAATCAGAGTGATTCTTTACAAAGTAGGATTTATCCCTCCCTAAGACAAGATACCTACTCTTTTACATATATATACAAACCCTTTCTATTTGATCTATTTCAGGGAGGATACTGTGAAACCTGTGACAATTTACTGACACATTTTCCAAAATTATTTGAACAATTGATTCAGATGGTCAGGAAAGAAGATCTCAAAGAATCTATGGTAATTGAAATTATAAAATCTGTACATATAAAAATAAGAAGATGTCAATGGATGTGGTATGATTGCCAATGAAACACTTTCCAAAAGAGACCAAATTATACACTCTGAAATCATCTTTTGTATTTGGGACACTTTTACCTATTGTGTTTGTTTTGTTCACACATTGTTGTCAATGTTATGGAATTTGATGCAACTGTCATACAAGTGAGAGGTTTATGTAGCTTTAAAAACCAGGTTTAATCCACTATTTTCTACACTGGAAAATGTCTGTACCAAGTCAGGAATATGACAGTTGTTATCCATTTGTTTGATGTTCTTGAGCTATTGATTTTGCCATTTGATTAAAGACTTTCCATTTTGAATTTTCCTCTGAGTTCAATATTGTTGTGATTTGATTTTTTGCTATGCACACATCACAGCTAGGCTATGCAAATCCACACACAGTAAAAATATCACATTCGGCAATAATACACAATCTGTATCATTATACAGATCAGACACCCAGAAATTAAGATAAAAACTTTCTTTTTTATATTTTAAGTATTTGAAGGTGCTGAAATTTCTGTGCAAAAAGAATAATGAAATGGCAGATAGAATATTGGTAGCTTTAGCTGAGGAACTATCAAATATTGGACATAATCTTCTGAGGTAAGTTTGACTTATTTTTACATTGTATAAAAAAGACAAAGGTAATATAAGGTGCAATAAAATACTGTTATTGTAAGGAAAGCAGACAACACCATGGTCAATATAAAAAATAAAAATATACAAATAACAGTCAACAAAAATGCTATCAGAATGCTTAATGACATAATGTGTAGCAAAAACTGAGAATGAAATTAAGGTGCAAACTATCATAAAATTCAATCGTTTGCTTTGATATTCCTATTAACGGGTACTGTTATGCATATTACAATTTTGAAGCCATCAGCAACATTGTGGAGCAGGATCTGCTTACCTTTCTAGAGCACCTGAGATGAATCCATTTTTTTTTGGGGGGGGGGTGTTCATGTTGCTCACTCTCTTTAGTTTCTAGGTTGTGTTTTGTATACTATTGTCAATCGTATGGTTTACAGCAATAAAAAGGTATTGCATGTATTATAATACGAAATTTCCTTGGAAGCTAAGATTTTCAAGCATTTGTTTTACTTTGACCCCTTTGAAAATATGAAAGGGTATTTGTTGATGTAGATTCAGGATAATTTATAACCAAAATTTTGATCAGATAAATGAGTGGCATTAAATATAATTTGTTTGAAAAGTTAAGTATTCCTGTTTCCTTGAAAATACATAAAACTATGACCTTCTGCTGTTGTCTGTTCTATGATGGGGTTGTGGTCTCTTTGACACATTCCCCATTTCCATTCTCAGTTTTATTAATTTGATGTTTGCTATGCTGTTATTTTGTGAATTAACATACCTATCAGTCTGTCTTCTTACTTTACATTAACTATACACTGAGCACAACCAATTACAGTTATTATTTGATAGGTTTTGCTGAAAGGAAATGAGATTTTATAAATGTCAATGAAATTTAATGTCATACAATGATGTACATTAACAAATATATTTTTTGTCTGTAAAGTAAAGTGAAATATTTTTTAAATAATTCAAGGGAAGGAAAACTCTTAAACTGTGACATCCTGCAGGACAGAAAGAAATGTACAATACCGGTTTGTTCTAAAATATTTCCTGCTTTTTTTCATATAGTTTTATGTGTATGTAAATACCAAAACCATAAATAAACTCGTCATAGATACCAGGATTAAAGTTTTATTCACCAAACATGTTTTATATATCTACAAAAGACTCATCAGTGACACTCTCATAAAAAAAAGTTAAAAATAAAGTATGAGGTTGAAGATTGAGAATCCCCCCATAAAAGATGGACATGTTTATCTGCCAGAAAACCATGCAAAACTGTTCGAATGTCACTTTTGCCAAATGAGTTCATATCTGGCACTCTTTTAAAAGCATGAATTTATATGTAAATAAGATTGTATTTGTAGTTAAAAAGCTTAAGCAGAGATAAGTAGACGTAACCAACTTAACACAATGAAGCAAGAATACACAACGTTAACATGTCATACAATGTCGAACTTAAATAAATTATAAAAAAAATAATCTAAAAAAATGTTTTTGCAAAGATAAATACCTGAACTGTCATTCACCAGAGATGTCTTGATTTGCATGTGTTACTTATGCTCTTATTTATACTTTAAGTATTTAAAGGTAATTATTCTTGGAAAATTGAACCATTTGCATTTCACTTTGTTTATGAAAGAAATTTGTTCTGAAATAGCTTACAGTTCTATTATTAGTATTCAAAAAGTAATAAAGTTAGGAAATTTCATCATTAGTCATTAGTTACTTTGTTTTGGAAAGACATGTAAATTCCAAATTTGTTCTAAAAAAGCTTACAGTTATACTATAAGCATTCAAAAGGTAATAATTCTAGGACACTTATATAAGCATTAGTCAGTTTATACTTTGTTTTGGAAAGACATGTAAATTAAAAGTTTATTCTCAAATATTTCCTGTTTTACATTAAAAAAAAAAAATGCACAATAATAGATTTAAACTGATTAATGATAAAAAAAAAAAAACACAACAAAATGTAAGCCTAAGGGTTCTCTGAAAAATCAACTGAAATAGACCTTACCTTATAAGAGGTGGGTATTCGTGTTTTGTGCATTTATTGCAGTTAAACTTTTCCTTAATGGTAATTATATAAGGAATTTTTGCTGAAATAACAGGCTATGGACTTTGATAAATTGTTGAAAATCACAGTTATAAACACTTTTTTTTCTAAACATCTTTAGATATAAAGGCTGATTTTTGGTATGTCAGTTAACTGTGGTAATTTACAGATCAAGTTGAAGTTTAGTTCCGCTCTGCTGATTTTTGCCAAAATTAAGGGTTAAAGACTTTGAAAATTGTTGAAAATCACAGTTGTACAGAGTCGTTTTCTATACCCCTTAGATTTGAGCAGATTTTTGATATGTGAGACATACTACCATCATGTTTATGTCCACATGTGTTGTTGAAATTGCTGATGTTAAAGCTTGTTGAGAGGGGGCCATTCGTGTTATTATTCCACAATCTAGTTATATCTTAAATTTCTTTAATGAATATTGACTTCAGGACAAATAAACATAATTTTAAAGGTATTATTGTAAGATATAAATTAACCTGTTGATCAGACACCTGACCTCATTTGTGATTTATTGGTCAACATTAAAGTATAGAACCAATAATTTTGTCCTGGTTAGAAAAAAAGAGGGAGGAAAGATACCAGAGAGACAGTCAAACTCAAAATCTGGTATACAAATTTTTTAGGAAAATAGTTACAATGATAGCTGTAACTTTGTCGATAAGAAAACTATTTTAGTAATATTGATATCAAATGAAAGCTTAAGGAAATTGTAATCACTGTAGAACACAAGTTGATTCATTTAAGCTTCTTTTGAATAATAAAAACAAATATGAAACTATAATGGGGCACATTCGATCTACTGTTCAGATCAGAAGTTTTTTGTACAACCAAATATCTGGGAACAAGTGCACTGTGAGTATGTTGAATCTTTCAGCACAAGTCAGGATACGGCATAGTTCTAGATCTGACGGTGTATTTGAACAAGAGACAAATATGCCATAAAGGCTTCAAACTGCAGATTTAACACAGAAAGCAATTGTGCTATGAATAAATGGTAAATGAAACAAAGGTAACACTTTTAATGCCCCTTCTGTAGTGCATGGGGCATTTTAAGTGTTACCTTTGTTCATTCTGACTGTCACATTTGTCTGTCCTTACTAACTAACTAATCATCTTCATGCCAGCAAGGTCTCTCCACTGTTGTCTGTCCTTTGCAATCTTCTCCATTTCACCCCAGGATTTTGCCATGCTTTAATATTCACTATCAATTGTCCTTCTTCATGTTTCTTTTGGTCTTCCTCTGTTTCTTTTACCTCATTGGAGATCTTCAGATGGTCTCCATTTCAGAGCTTTTTTGGTGATGTTATCCTGTTTTTTTTTAGGTTTGTCCTAGCCATCTGAATCTCTTGTTTATTTTTGGTAGTCATTAGATCTTTTTGTCCAGTTCTTTTGTACAGCTCTTTTTTTTTTTATATCTTTGCTGGCCAATATATCTTACATATTTTCCTCATACATTTGGTGTGGAATCCAGAGAGTCTGTGTCTGTCTTTTGGTTATTCTCCTGCATTATGCAATATACAATAAGGTAGAAAAAACATTACTCTGGTAGGTATTTATTTTTGTTATATATGCATATGACCACAATGGGGGCATCTGTGGCCTCTAGACACATTCTCTGTTTATTTTCTTAAGCAATATTCCAGTAGCTAGGTGTCCATACATTTAATCCATTTGTTTATTAATTTCTACAACATTTATTCTGCTTACAGTTTATCCAGTAATGTTGAAGTCCATGTTTCTGTACTGTTGACCTGTGTCAGAGTTCTGTGTAAACTTTACACATCAGTGTACCAGTCTATGACATCAACCATACAGTCAGCTGTAGCCAATGGTGTCACTCCAGTCTCACCAAAAACTATAAGGATATTCAAGGTTATAAAATTATTTATATCATAGAATTATTTGTGACAGTCTATAATAAAGAGAAATTTTATAATGTTGATTTAGAAAATTTTGCAATGTTTTTTATTATTGTGAAAATTGGGATCAGATTATCATAGTTTTTGCAAAAATAATGAGTGATATTTTTTTATTGCAGTATTTGTACATGTTGTATGCTGCATACTTTCAGAAATTGTAAAAACTAGTCGCACATTTTTGTTGGTTCTTTAGCAAAATTTAGGAATATACAGTGTATGTTTATGAAAGGTCATGAAGAATAAAACAGTGAAAGTCCATCAAATTATAGCTCTGAGTGTTCCCTGATGAAGGTAAATCCAGAAAAGTGATACAAACACATGACATTTCTAATGATTGACCTTCACACAGAATTATTTAAACAAAACCATTGAAATCCAGTAGTGTATAAATATTTGGTGAGCTATTTATTGAAAATAACCAACAATGAACTGCCAATTTAAGTTGAGATCAGTATTTTCTTAAATCATCATTTCTATGTCACAAATAACATTTGGGAATTCATTCATATGTATAATTTAGTGTGTTTAAATCTGAAATGTCAAGGTTGATTTTTTTCAATAATAAAATGTTTCAGCCAGCAGAAAGTCTATGGCAGCTTCTGGAAGACTGGCTTAATTTATTACAAGTAGAATTTGATCAGAAAAGTCCCAGACAATCTATGGCAAATCTTGCTGAAAAAGATGATGATTCTCATCCAGCTGAAAAGCCAAAGACAACAAATACCACTATCTCCTCAAATGCATCTCCACAACAACAAAAGGCAGCTAATCAGTTCTCAGATGTGAACTGTAGTAAAGATAAACTTCAAGTTTCAGAGGGAATTTTAAAACATATGAGTTTAGAGGACCAGGATGTTATTGGTGCTACATTACCAAGGATCTGTGGTGTTGTTCAGGCTTTTTATATCACATGTTCTTGTCACACCCAATCAGAGTAAGACATTTTACTTCACATTTACTTGTCACACCCAATCAGAGTAAGACATTTTATATCACATTTACTTGTCACACCCAATCAGAGTAAGACATTCTATTTCAGATGTTCTTATCCAATTGAAGTAAGGCATTTTATATCACATGTTATTGTCATACTCAATCAGAATAAAGCATTTTATATCACATGTTCTTGTGACGGTCTTGTCATACCCAATCAGAATAAGACATTTTATGTCACATGTTCTTGTCATACCCAATCAGAGTAAGACATTTTATTTCAGATGTTCATATCCAATTGAAGTAAAGCATTTTATATCACATGATCTTATATAACCCAATCAGAGTAAAACATTTTATTTCAGATGTTCTTATCCAATCGAAGTAAGGCTTTTATATTACATGTTCTTGTCATACCCAATCAGAGTAAGACATTTTATATTACATGTTTTTGTCATATACAGTCTGATAAAAAAAAATTCAATTCATGACATTTACATTTAAGATATTAAGTTGAAATATCAATATTGGTTAAAGTTCTATTTGATTTAATCTCATTTAGACATTCTGTTGACAGCTAGAGTGTGCTTATAATTTTAATTTATGCTTTGATTTTATGACATTTGGTTCAGATAGAAAAGGGAGGTTTTATCCACGAGTAAAACTGAATTTACCTTCCCATATTGTTTTCAAGTCCATGGCAGGCCTTTTTTACCATGTGCAGTTACCATTTATATTAGTTTGTACATCTATTACTTTGGAACTAAAAAGTTGAATATGAGGGGTTTGTTGTTGTCTATTTTTTTTATGTATATAGATATACATGTATTAGTAACTATTCAAGATGAAAAATATATAAACATAATGACATGTAATATAATTACAATCCAAAAAATAACACAAACATATAAACAATAAAATAATAATATAAAAGGTAGCCTTGAAACTAAGTTAAACTTTCACTCTATTCAAACCTTTTTAAATTAGTTAAAATAAAATTTTGTTTGCCAGACATGTCTTTCCTATACAGAAGGCTATTCAGTGATGCTTAAATCTAAACGAGTTAAAATAGTGAGATACTGCAATTTCTGCATTGTTGGCAAGAAGAAAACACATGATTTTATTGAGGACATTTTGTTATACATGTATAGCAGAAATTTTGTTCAATTTTTTTTTTATGCATGACATTTTGTGTAGACGCTTGTCTGGCTTTTTAAATTATAATTCTGGTATCTTTGATAACTATTTGTAGATTGTTTACTTCAAAATTATATGAGTCATTTAATAATGTTTAGTTTTATTTCATTTTAGGATAACATCACCACGATTCATAGAGTTTGTTTGTAAACATAATAAGGTGCTCAAAGCTTTAGTTCAGAGGTAAACATATAGTTTGTTTTACATTAAGATACTTTTAACATAATGAGAATACTTCTTGCATACATGTACCTTAAGATGGTTGATCACAGTAAAATTAAGGAAAGATCAGGATATTTGTTCATTATTCATTAAAAGATAATATATATGGAAGTGTTTAACGACCTTGACTGGCTTTTCAGCCCTCGCACGGTCGGCTAAAAGATAATCATCAGATGCCCCCCTTTTATACTGGAAAATGTTTATATTTAATAAAATATTGTTGGATTATTTTTTATATGACCGCAAAATTTGAAAAAATTTCGTCATATATTGCTAACACGTTGGCGTCGTCGTCTGCGTCCTCATTGTCGTTGTCATCGTCGTCCGAATACTTTTAGTTTTCGCACTCTAACTTAAGTAAAAGTAAATAGAAATCTATGAAATTTTGACACAAGCTTTATTACCACAAAAGGAAGGTTGGGATTGATTTTGGGAGTTTTGGTTCTAACAGTTTAGGAATTAGGGGCCAAAAGGTGGTCCAAATAAGCATTTTTCTTGGTTTTCGCACCATAACTTTAGTATAAGTAAATAGAATTCTATGAAATTTAAACACAGGGTTTATGACCATAAAAGGAAGGTAGGTATTGATTTTGGGAGTTTTGGTCCTAACAGTTTAGGAATGAGGGGCCCAAAGGGTCCAAAATTAAACTTTGTTTGATTTCATCAAAAACTTTAATAATTGGGGTTCTTTGATATGCCGAATCTAACTGTGTATGTAGATTCTTAATTTTTGGTCCCGTTTTCAAATTGGTCTACATTAAGGTCCAAAGGTTCCAAAATAAACCTCGTTTGATTTTGACAAAGATTGAATTCTTGGGGTTCTTTGATAAGCTGAATCTAAAAATGAACTGAGATTTTTGATTATTGGTCCTGTTTTCAAATTGGTCTGCATTAAAGTCCAAAGGGTCCAAAATTAAACTTAGTTTGATTTTAACAAAAATTGAATTCTTGTGGTTCTTTGATATGCTGAATCCAAACATGTACTTAGATTTTTGATTATGGGCCCAGTTTTCAAGTTTGTCCAAAATCAGGATCTAAAATTATTATATTGCCAATTACAAGAAATATCTAATTGCACAATATTGTGAAATAGCAAAAAAAAAATTAATTAGAGTTGTCTTTCTTTGTTCAGAATAGTAAGCAAGAAATATCTAATTGCAAAATATTGTGCAATTGCAAGACATTTTGTAATTGGAGTTATCTTTCTTTGTCCAGAATCAATTTAAATCTTTGTCATACAATGTTATATACAATATACAATGTATATTCACTTTTTACTACCAACTGATAAATTAAACAATCTTTACCATTCAGTGATAACAAGCAGTTTTTTTACATTTTAATATTTTATGATGTATTTAAATGAGTAGTTATTGTTGCAAACTCCATTAGAAATTTTAATTGAGATCAGTTTTGGAATAAGGGAAAGGGGGATGTGAAAAAAAAAATTCGGTTCAATTTTTCTCATTTGAAATTTCATAAATAAAAAGAAAATTTCTTCAAACATTTATTTGAGAGGATTAATATTCAACAGCATTGTGAATTGCTCTAAGAGAAAACAAAAAAAATAAGTTCATTAGACCACATTCATTCTGTGTCAGAAACCTATGCTGTGTCAATTATTTAATCACAATCCAAATTTAGAGCTGGATTCAGCTTGAATGTTGTGTCCATACTTGCCCCAACCGTTCAGGGTTCAACCTCTGCAGTCGTATAAAGCTGCACCCTGCAGAGCATCTGGTTTATAATTAATGAAATATAGTAAAATGCCAGATACATGTGTAGCAAGGTCATATTTTAGTTAAGAGTAGAACTTCATTGTGTTGAAATACTTGCAAAACTTTTTCCTCCTTTACAATCCTGGTTTGTAGGAATTGAATTTCAAATTAGTAAAATAGTTTTGTACAAGCCTATTTATCTATATTTTCAGAAATACCACTGTGATATTTGATCATTTTCACTTCTTATTAGAATGTCCAGAATTGATGTCTCAGTTTATACATATCATTAAATTGCAGGTATGAATGAGTATATATATATGAGAACTGTAATTTTCAGATATAATGGCATGCAGGTATTGTTGCGATTTTGTCATTTTATGCTTAAATGCAATTTATGTTTTTGAGATATAAAGAAAAATATAGTTTAATTCATATATTAAAAATTCAAAATGCGAGTTAAAATTATTGCGATGATCACCCTGTTGCATTTTTTGCAATAAAAAATACATTTCAATAATATTTTGAATTTACAGTATTACAGATAACTAATGACATAAAGGTGACTCCATAGACATATTGCCGCATTAATGTTGTATGGTAGTAAAAAAGAACTAGCTGCCATCTTGAATTGCATGATTTATATTTAGAAAATAGAAAATAAAAAAGAAGAAGGGGTATGATTGCCAATAAGACAATTCTTCACAAGAGACCAAATGCCACAGAAATAATCAGCAACAGGTCACCTTATGGCCATCAACAATGAGCAAAGAACATACCCCATAGTCAGGTTTAAAAGTCCCTGAAATCACAAATGTAAAACAATTCAAAAGAGAAAACCAATGTCCTAATTATTGTATACATTTTTTTACAAAAGAACAAATATATCACACAGCAACAAACAACAAACTTTATTTTAGCAAAGACAACACTATGATTTTTTGTAAACTTCCAAATTATCTCATCTTTAGACTGTATTTGATGCAAAAAGAAGAATTAATTTATTATATTCACATTTTAGGATACAAGTAATGATATCAATTTTAGTGTTAGTTTTCCCATGAGGTGTTGCAATGCTATACAGTGGATTCATTTATTTGCATGGGATACCAATTTTCATGGATTGATGAAAACTTGCATATCCGTGGATATGTAAATTCGTTGTTTTGGCAAGTTCTGCATACATTCCTTTAGGGAATCTGTATTTCGTTGAACATTTAAATTCGTGGTTCCCCTGTCCCCATGAAATTCTCGAAATTGGTATCCAACAAATATTAATGAATGCACAGTATTTGGAAGCATATGCTGTAATGAAGTAGTTCATTTGAAAATGAGATATAATTTCAGAATGCCTCCCAATAGTTTTTTCTGCCAATCAATGTTACTGATTATTGTGCAACATAAATAAAATAAATACTAGCCAGGTGACTTTAAATTTCAATTATAGAAAAAAAACTAAACATAAATTTGTGATTAAAATGTTATTAATGCAATTATTTTAACAATTTCCCTCAGCCTTTTGTGAAAAGAAGAGAATGGTTTTACCAGAATATATCCGATGATGAAAATCCAAGTGAAGTATTACATATCCCAGCAACTGATGAGGACATTCTCATTATAAATAGAGGTAGTGTTTTGCTAAATTATATAAAAAAAAGGGAAATAATCTTATTTTTGGTTATATTTACTTCCCCCCTCCCCCATATTTCTTAATTAAAAGTTAAATAATAAAGCAAAGACTGATTAATATAAAGACAAGCATAATTTAATTGATTGATCAAGATGACTGCAGTAGCATAGCATATTAAAGTATTGTTATTACAAAATGTATGATAAATCTAAGTACATATATTTTTTTCTTCAACTACACAAACCGTAACTAGTTTTAAAAACAAATATTTGTTTAGGGGCCAGCTGAAGGACGCCTCCGGGTGCGGGAATTTCTCGCTACATTGAAGACCTGTTGGTGACCTTCTGCTGTTGTGTTTTTTTTTATTTTGGTCGGGTTGTTGTCTCTTTGACACATTCCCCATTTCCATTCTCAATTTTATTTGGTTTTATTTTATGTTTCTTTTAAATTGTTAAATTAAGGGTGTTTATACTGAAAAGTTGGGATGCTGGAATTATGTAACAAAACATAATGATATCATGGTTACAAAACTAATTACATTTTTCATGAACAGAAAGAATATTTGACAGTAGCTGTGACAGGGTGCTTAAAGAAAATCCTGATAAATTGAAGAAAGGACTGGCGTTAAAGTTTGCTGGTGAAGAGGGCATGGTATTTATATCATTTGGATTATTTGTAATCATTTGGATTATTTGTAATCATTTGGATTATTTGTAATCATTTGGATTATTTGTAATCCATCTTTTGTACTTCTCTTTAAAATATTTTGTAGATATTAAATTTTTTTATTAATAGTTACATCAGATAAGTAATATTGATTATTTTAACTTTAATTATATATCTTGATATTAAATACTAAATCTTTAAATGTCATGAATATATCAATATTTTCCAAAAATAGGTCTTATGTGTCTTTATTCTTTTACATTAATAAGAAAATGAATGAATAACAAATCTAGAATATTTCAAAATTTCTTACTCTGGTTATTGTCTAAATGTCAAAGGAGTGTGTATGATACATATCATTTCCATTACCAGAAATACTCTTTTTATTATTCTCTTATTTCTCATGTCATTTACATTGATGGGATCCCTGCATCTTTGAACTGATAAAGTAATTGTGACTGCTTGACATTTTTCGAACAACCATTTTTATGCCCCACCTACAATAGTAGAGGGGCATTATGTTTTTTGGTCTGTGCGTCCGTCTGTTTGTTTGTTCCTTTGTTCGTTCGTTCCTCCATCCGTCTTTCTCGCTTCAGGTTAAAGTTTTTGGTTGAGGTAGTTTTTGATGAAGCTGAAGTCCAATCAACTTGAAACTAAGTTCACATGTTGCTTATGACATGATCTTCCTAATTTTAAAGACACATTTGACTTTTGACCCCAATTTCATGGTCCATTGAACATGGAAAATGATAGTTCCAGTGGGGCATCCGTGTACTTTGGACACATTCTTGTTATTCTTATATATATATATATTATTCAACCCTGTTATCATTTAAAACAGTTATTGAAAAAGTCATTAGGAAGTTTTCCCTATAAAAATATTGATCCCTGAGATCAACATACTGACGTAGATTTTATGCCAAACAAACGCACAAATAAAATAACCATTGAAAATTATTTTTCTTAAATAATTGTAGGGGCAGGGAGTAGTGAGAGAATGGTTTGATGTTTTATCCAAAGAAATCCTAAATCCAGATTATGCATTGTTTACACAATCAGCGGATGGTATGTAAAATTTGTTAGTTGTGAAAGTTTTACAGTAAAAGGTTGAAAAAAGATAGAAAATAATACTTTATATGTATAAATATCTAAAGTAAGCTTCTGATTTACCTTCAACAGAAACACCTAAAAGGAATAGTTTGAAAACTATAAGTATCTTAATACTTTGATGACCAAATGAACCCCCCAAAAATATGTGGATAGATTATTTATGAGCAAAAAATGAGGAGATGTGCTGTCATAGAGACAATGTTTTTTTTTACAGATATATTTAAAGGTCAGATATATAAATATAATGTAAGAAAAAACAAGAACAAGCATTTCAAAGATGGAACCATTTTTGACACCAAAAACTAGTCCCAAAATTTGGATCTTGACATGGAAAAACATTTCCCAGGTTTATTGAGAACAACAAATTATGGGACTGGACTAGTGTACACCTGAAAAGGAACACTGGTGGAACCAAATGATACTCTTTGAATATTAATTGTTGGCTCCAATAACTGACAATATACAGTGTATATTATGTATATAGATATAGGAAGATGTGGTGTGAGTGCCAATGAGACAACTCTCCATCCAAATAACAATTTAAAAATTAAACCATTATAGGTTAAAGTACGGCCTTCAACACGGAGCATTGGCTCACACCAAACAACAAGCTATAAAGGGCCCCAAAATTACTAGTGTAAAACCATTCAAACGGTAAAACCAACGGTCTAATCTATGTATGTCTTCATTCAAAATGTTATGTAAGAAAAAATGTTCTTTTTAGCACCACATTATATTCTCATCCTATTATTACAGGAAATGTCATGTCTTTTAAAGGAGTACATCCTTACCCTTTTATGGGAATATATCTTTTTAGGTAGTACATTCCAGCCAAACAGTAACTCAGCTATTAATCCAGACCATCTTAACTACTTTAGATTTGCAGGACAAATCTTAGGACTTTGTCTCTATCACAAGCAGTTAATCAATGTTTACTTTACCAGATCATTTTATAAACATATCCTTGGTAAGTTTGATTTACTATAAGTTAAAACTCATCAAAAGATACCAGGCTTAATATTTGAAAGCCAGAAAATCATACATAAGACTCATTAGTGAAGCTTGGATTAAAATAGCTGGAAGACCAAATCAAGTGCAAAGTTCATGTGCGTTAAAAAACAAAATTCTAAAAAGATGTTCAATATACAGTTTGGTAAAAAAGACTTTTAATTGTTTAATGTCAATGAAGCGGTTTAAAAATATGTTTTTAAAGGAGAAAGGTGAAAGATCCCAGAGGGTATTCAAACTCATAAGTCAAAAACAAATTGTCACTAAGTCATCACAAAGAACAAAAATAGACATAAGGACAACCACAGTACACAAGACACAACATAGAAAACTAAATATTGAGCAAAACAAACCCATGATATGTGATCCCACTGGCAGGTGCTCCAGAAAAGTAAGCAGGTTTTGCTGCATAAATGTTCCCCATACTCCTTTAAAAGAAGATTATACTTGAAATGGTGCAATCCCAAGTTTACATACCATACTGTTATATATTTTTGTTTTTTCTTATTTGATAAATGAATAGATTGAAACACCCGGATGTCTAGCTATTTTAGACAGTATCTTAATATTTACATGTAATTTAATTTTGGATGTAACGGGTCCTCTGATTGGCTGACTTTGTTTTGTTTATCAGCTCATAGACATCATTTTGTCATATGACTGTGACTCATCAATGTTTTTTCCTGGTTTGCTCTTGTTTAAAATGGAATTAAGAATTAAATTATAAGAAATGACAGCCATAATATTTATTCTGTCTATTCTGTGTGCACCACATTTTTTATGTTATTTCTGCATAAAAGAAAAAATATTATGGTAATTCCTTAAATAAACCAGAATAAAACATCTATTCAACATATTTACAATATGACTGTCAATTTGTAGGTATCCCAGTGAATTATACAGATGTGGCATCTATTGATCCTGACTACGCTAAAAATCTACAAGTATGTGTAATGAAGAAAAAATCTACTTACCTTTTAACAAAACAAGATTGTGCAACCATTTACAGAAGAAACATTTAATCTCTTGAAAAAAATTGCTGCTGTTTACTGCTTAAGTTATGCCATTAAATAGCATAGTCTAGTGATCATTTTTCAGTATAGAAATTTCATTTCTTCTCTTGCAAAGTTCAATAAAGTTAACAAATGCATTGATGAGTTCTCAGTATTTTAACTTTAACTAAAAACTGCATTAATAGATTATTTTTTTTAATTTTTGTTGGGTAGATTTTGAAAAAGCATAAATTTGTATATCATGCACACAGTTTTGTTGAAATGCCATTGATATTTTAGCACTGCATTTGTTGAATTTTCCTTGACAAAAAGATAACTTTATATTACAGTGGATACTTGACCATGACATTGACAACTTGGGATTGGACCTAACATTTTCTGTTGAGACTGATGTGTTTGGTGTGATGCAGGAAGTAGAATTAAAACCGGGAGGGAGTCATGTAACTGTGACAGAAGAAAATAAGGTATGGTTGAGCTTGTAAGAGCTATGGAATTATATAAATGCATGGAGTTATTCACTGCAAAGGTTGCATATTTCTGTATATAATTTCATTTACAATGCTTGTGACTGCATCTTTGGAAAAATAATTATTTTAAACACCCGATTTGCTATGAAACTAATGATGAAGATATCACCTAGTAAGTTTACACTTGTAACTTGCAATATTCTAGTCTTGAATATTTCTCATATTTGAAAAAAACAACACTTACAGACAAAAGCACAAACAAGCAGATAGAAGGATTTATGCAGAACATGATTGATGCAATTTCTATTTGTTTGGTACAATTTGTGTCAGAAATTCAAATGATAAATACGTTCTCAAATTAACATCAGCTAGACAGAATTATTATATTTGATTTCAGACAGAGTATGCTCAGTTAGTAACAGAATTAAGAATGACAAGAGCCATACAGCCACAGATAAACAGCTTTCTATCTGGTTTCCATCAGTACATTCCACAATCCCTCATACAAATGTTTGATGAATATGAATTGGTTAGTATCATTTATTACAGAAATATCTAGAGACAGACAAATTTTCAATTTTTAGGTTATAATTTATTTATTATGACTTACAATTTGATTTAGAGAAGAAAAACACTAAGGTTGTACATAACACTACAGGGCGATAACTCTGTAAAAATAGCTAAACATTTTAGACACATTCTATATTTAAGGAAATATTAAGCTTCTCATTTATCTTAGTTAGTGTTTTACAAACTGCTACATATCGAATGAAAATTTTCCGACATAGTGTGTGGTTCAAGTTTTTATTAATTTTTATATTATTGTCAAATAGTCAAAGTAAATATTTTGTATGAAATTCTATAAGCAAGCCTAGTTAATTTTAGTCAAGGTGTTTTGTACCACCTTAAGGAGTTAAATATTAGTTACAATGAATTATTTACCTTATATTACCTTTCAAAGGAAGATTATTAGTCCAAACTATTAATAAATTTAACACATTTCAGGAAACAAATCACTGTGAAAGAGATAGTCTTATATTTTGTATATCAATGAAGAGATGTTCTTTATAATTTTTAATATTACTTTTAAAACAAAGTTATATAAATGAGTTTGGTTTCAAATGCAACGATATTCTAATTAAAAAAAACATGAGTTACTGTATGTATGTTCTATTTTAGGAGTTAATGTTGTCAGGTATTCCAGAGATAGACATCAGTGACTGGGAGAATCATACAGAATATAATGGTTATGATAGACAATGATGATTTACTGTATTTATGTTCTATTTTAGGAGTTAATGTTGTCAGGTATTCCAGAGATAGATATCAGTGACTGGGAGAATCATACAGAATATAATGGTTATGATAGACAGTCATCTGTTATCCAGGTTAGTGTGAAATAATTAAATAAGTGCTCCTTGAAAAGAAAGCTTAATTTTTTTTGTATATTACAAGTTATTCACTTAAAACTGTAAGTAAATAGGAATAAATTATTGCACCCATATCAAATTTTAAAAAAATATCGTAGTAAGATTAATAGTTTAAATTTTGAATATCAAAAATTTAATCAAGTTTTCCAAGGAAATTCAGTTGATAAACATTTTGTACTTACAACCTTGTCTTATAAAGATGATGTGGTCAGTTTAATGGTACAATGTACTTACACTGTCACTGATATTAAAAAAGAAATTGTCCTGATAAACATACAAGACATTTTGTTGACAATTGATGTGATGCTATTGATTTTAAGTATTATTTTTATGCATATATCCTTATAGAAAAATGAATGTGTATAATTTTATTTTTTTCAATAAATATATATACTTTTAGTGGTTTTGGGAAATTGTTGAAGATTTCAGTCAAGAGAACAGAGTTTTGCTGCTTCAGTTCACTACTGGCAGGTAATGTAGACATAGAACTGCTTACACTTCATTCCAACTTTAGTGGATAATTGTACGTCTTACTGGCAATCATACCACATCTCCTTTTTTTTTTTATCATAAATGATTAAAAAAATAAAAAATTAATACACAATCATGAACAAAATAATTATTTGGTCACAGTTCAATATTTGTTTGATATCTAAATAAGTGAACTAGACATTCTATAAGTGATTAGGGATACCAATAGTATCTATATGATTAATAGTTTTTGACTAATGAAATGAATATCAATATATTAACCCAAAACTCATACAGAAATTTTTAAATCTTCAATATTTGATATATTTAGTTTTCAACAGGTACAAAGTCTAGGTTCTTTTTTATGACAGTTAATGGAGAGTACAAGGGAATCTCAACTTGTTAAAACAAATGTAAATACATATATGTGTTATGCAATTTGTATTTTTATCATCACAAACAATTTTTTACATGCTTTAACACAATAAAGATGAATATTAATTTTATTTTCAATACAGTTCTCGAGTACCGTTTGGAGGTTTTGCAAAGTTTGTTGGTGGAGGAGGGCCACAACATTTTACCATAGCTATAGTTCCATATAAAGAACATACCTTACCTACAGCTAGTACTTGGTAAGAATATTCACTCCTCTTTTGTGTAGACTTCTTCTTATTTATTTGTACAGGCCTAGGGTATCTTTAGTCAATATTATAGGGTTATTGCATGAATATTGGGGAATATTGTCCCGAGTAGAATTTCATATCGCACGAGCTTGCGAGTGCAATGTATGTTCTACGAGGGACAATTTTCCTCAATATTCATGCAATAACTCTTTTATTGTATGGCAATATATTATTTGAAAGTAAAAATTGGTTTTAACTAAGATTTTGTCTTTGATGACATCATCAATTTTGAAGATTTATTGCACTTATGCAATATTAGAATTTATTGCACGATAACTTTTGGTTACTTTCTGTGGGATATATTATATTGCTATGCAATAATATTAATCTGTGTACATATGGAGAAGGAATATAGAGGATATTTAAGATTGATTAAAAAAGTTGTGGTACCATTATAACATGTAATAATATTAATAGAAAAATCAGCTTAGAGTAAATGAACATGTTGACTGACTGAACGTTTTTTTATGTGAAGTGATAGCCAACAATCATAAACACAATCTACATATATTAGAACATGCTTTTTGTTTGCATTGCATTCATGCATTATAGCATCACATCTAACTAAGATAGCACAATGACTCATTGTAAAAGAATTTAGTGGCGTTGAATGGTATCCTTCTGATAAATTCCTTTCACATACATTTATCTGATACATTTGAACTTTTATGATATAAGAACTACATATCATAAGAATATTTTTTTTTATTGTTTTTACAGTATCAACATGCTGAAGATGCCAGAATATAAATCAAAGTCAGAGTTACACAACAGACTGATGGTAGCTTTACAGTGTGGTAACCAAGGTTATGCTTTTGCATGAACAGGAAGTGCAATGAATTCTGGGATTGGCAATGATGACCAGAAATTTGATTGGTTAAGACTTAGAACATGTAGAATGAATTATTAAAGAATATAATGATCAATCAAGGAGAATATAGAAACTCAATGAAATAATCAATCCATTTAACAAAGAGTGGAAAATGTCTTCTCAGTAGCCTTTACATATCTCTTCTCTACCGTAGAATATATGTTAAAACAGACACTGTCACAGTGTAGACTTTAACAATAAACAAACAGGATCATCTGATGTGCTGTGGCAAATGTATTGTAACTTCATATATATTTTTTTAAATATGATAACAAAAACTCCATTCAAAATTTAAAGTTAATATCTCTTTCCTCTGAAAGGCATGTAACTTGAAATAAAATATAATATAGAGATATAAGGTCCTAACCTCATTGGTACAAGCCATGCATTTTACTGTGTCATACTATATACGATAAGAATTTTTTAATTTTTATACGACCGCAAATTTTGAAAAAAATTTCGTCGTATATTGCTATCACGTTGGCGTCGTCGTCATCGTTGTCGTCGTCGTCGTCGTCCGAATACTTTTAGTTTTCGCACTCTAACTTTAGTAAAAGTGAATAGAAATCTATGAAATTTTAACACAAGGTTTATGACCATAAAAGGAAGGCTGGTATTGATTTTGGGAGTTTTGGTCCCAACATTTTAGGAATTAGGGGCCAAAAAGGGCCCAAATAAGCATTTTCTTGGTTTTCGCACTATAACTTTAGTTTAAGTTAATAGAAATCTATGAAATTTTGACACAAGGTTTATAACCACAAAATAAAGGTTGGGATTGATTTGGGAGTTTTATTTTCAACAGTTTAGGAATTAGGGGCCAAAAAAGGGCCCAAATAAGCATTATTCTTGGTTTTCGCACAATAACTTTAGTTAAAGTAAATAGAAATCAATAAAATTTAAACACAATGTTTATGACCACAAAAGGAAGGTTGGTATTGATTTTGGGAGTTTCGGTCCCAACAGTTTAGGAATTAGGGGCCAAAAAGGGACCCAAATAAGCATTTTTCTTGGTTTTCGCACCATAGCGTTAGTATAAGTAAATAGAAATCTATGAAATTTAAACACAAGGTTTATGACTATAAAAGGAAGGTTGCTATTGATTTTGGAAGTTTCGGTCCCAACAGTTAAGGAAAAAGGGGCCCAAAGGGTCCAAAATTAAACTTTGTTTGATTTCATCAAAATTGAATAATTGGGGTTCTTTAATATGCCGAATCTAACTGTGTATGTAGATTCTTAATTTTTGGTCCCGTTTTCAAATTGGTCTACATTAAGGTCCAAAGGGTCCAAAATTAAACTTAGTTTGATTTTAACAAAAATTGAAACCTTGGGGTTCTTTGATATGCTGAATCTAAAAATGTACTTAGATTTTTGATTATTGGCCCAGTTTTCAAGTTGGCCCAAATCGGGGTTCAAAATTAAACATTGTTTGATTTCATCAAAAATTGAATAATTGGGGTTCTTTGATATGCCAAATCTAACTGTGTATGTAGATTCTTAATTTTTGGTCCAGTTTTAAAATTGGTCTAAATTAAAGTGCAAAGGGTCCAAAATTAAACTAAGTTTGATTTTAACAAAAATTAAATTCTTGGGCCTCTTTGATATGCTGAATCTAAACATGTACTTAGATTTTTGATTATGGGCCCAGTTTTCAAGTTGGTCCAAATCAGGATCTAAAATTATTATATTAAGTATTGTGCAATAGCAAGTCTTGTCAATTGCACAGTATTGTGCAATGGCAAGAACTATCTAATTTCACAATATTGTGAAATAGCAAATTTTTTTTTAATTAAAAGTTATCTTTCTTTGTCCAGTATAGTAAGCAAGAAATATCTGCAAGATTTTTTTTTAATTGGAGTTATCTTTCTTTGTCCAGAATCAACTTAAATCTTTGTTATATACAATATACAATGTATATTCACTTTTTACTACCAACTGATAAATTTAAATAATCTTTACCATTCAGTGATAACAAGCAGTTTTTTTACATCATGTATTTAAATGAGTAGTAATTGTTGCAAACTCCATTAGAATATTTTAATTGAAATTAGTTTTGGAATAAGGGAAAGGGGGATGTGAATAAAAAATTGGGTTAAATTTTTCTCATTTGAAATTTCATAAATAAAAAGAAAATTTCTTCAAACATTTTTTTGAGAGGATTAATATTCAACAGCATAGTGAATTGCTCTAAGAGAAAACAAAAATTTTAAGTTCATTTAAATACATTCATTCTGTGTCAGAAACCTATGCTGTGTCAACTATTTAATCACAATCCAAATTTAGAGCGGAATCCAGCTTGAATGTTGTGTCCATACTTGCCCCAACCGTTCAGGGTTCAACCTCTGCGGTCGTATAAAGCTACGTCCTGCGGAGCATCTGGTTTAAAACTTAATAAAATTATTGTTTGTTTGTGATACGTAGCAATTCATTTTGACCAAATGTTGTTAATAACCATTTTACACATTTAAAACTATTCAAAACAAGGCCCAAACAAAAAAGCATGCCTCATATTGCCCAAAGAACTCTGATGTTTCGGAAAAGTAGCCTTCCATCTGAATAGCCTATAGTAATTGATTGTTTTGTTTTGAAAACATCTTGAATTTTGATTTTTTTTTTAGACTGCTTAGATAATTACTTGATATTAGGCTTTTTCATATTATACAGAAAGGTCTTAATTGCTTGAGTTAGAAGGACTGATGACCAAACGGTTTAACACATTTTCTGTTTGCAATTGAGAAACAATTTTATTTTACAATAAATATTCTCTCACATTGAGTCATTAACCTATTCAAGAAGATGTATTGAAAACTAAAACCTTGCACAATACAGGTTCAATAGAACACTTCTACTTTACAACATTTTGATTTTTTGCAAAAATACGATTCTGATCCTACTGACAATATTACGATTCTGACCCTACTGACAATATTACGATTCTGATCCTACTGACAATATTACGATTCTGATCCTACTGACAATATTAAGATTCTGATCCTACTGACAATATTACGATTCTGATCCTACTGACAATATTAAGATTCTGATCCTACTGACAATATTACGATTCTGACCCTACTGACAATATTACGATTCTAATCCTACTGATGCTATAACGATTCTGATCCTGACAATATTACGATTCTGATCCTACTGACACTATTACGATTCTGATCCTACTGACAATATAACGATTCTGATCCTACTGACAATATTACGATTCTGATCCTACTGACAATATTAAGATTCTGACCCTACTGACAATATTACGATTCTGACCCTACTGACAATATTAATTGTGTAGTGGGAAGTAAGTACATTCTCAGGATAATTTGTTTTTATTTTAGGTGGTTTAGCAAGAATCATTTGAAACATTAAATTGCTGATGCAACCTAGTACACATGTTCATTGTATGGTCAATTGCAAATATTATATGAGAAATTACAATTTTGATACTGATTTTACAATACACTGAATTTAAACATAGAATAGTGCTAGACATGTACGGTGGTTCATAGAAATATTTTATAACTTTATTCTATTTCCATGTTACAGAAGTTTACTTGATTTTCCTTTTTAGCTCACCTGGGCCGAAGGACCAAGTGAGCTTTTCTCATCACTCTGCGTCCGGCGGCATCGTCCAGCGTTGTTAGCTTTTACAAATCTCTTCTTCTCAGAAACTACTGGTCCAAATTAAAACAAACTTGGCCACAATCATCATTGGGGTATCTAGTTCAAAAAATGTGTGGCGTGACCCAGCCAACCAACCAAGATGGCCCAACCAAGATGGCCGCCATGGCTAAAAAAAGAACATAGGGGTAAAAAATAGATTTTGGCTTATAACTCGGAAACTAAAGCATTTAGAGCAAATCTGACATTGGGTAAAATTGTTAATCAAGTGACAATCTATCTGCCATGAAATGTTCAAATGAATCGGACAACCGGTTGTTGGGTTGCTGCCCCTGAATTGGTAATTTTAAGGAAACTTTGCTGTTTTTGGTTATTACCTTGAATATTACTATAGATAGAGATAAAAGATAGTATCAAGAATTAGTAAAGAAGGCGAGACATTTCAGTGTGTGCACTCTTGTTATTTTTAGTATTCAAGATAATAACATCTATCCAAATGTATTTATTTACCAAAAATATAATAAAATATTATTTAATTATTAGTAGACCATTTGTTATAGAACTAATATTTTATTGTTATGTTTTAATTTTTGAATTGATTTTTATTCAAACTGTACATTTTGATATTTATTTGATTTTCCATTTTATTAGTATTTTTAATGCAATAGATTGCTGTGATATTTTTGTAATCATTTTAAAAATATTGTGAGATGTTGTGTTTTGTGTACTGTTGGTGTTTGTCCTCTTTTCTTTGTCTTTTTCAGCCAGAGTGTTGTCAGTATATTTTCGACTTGTGAGTTTGAGTGTACTTTTGATATCTTACTTCACTTGTTTATTGTCTAAATATTTTGATCAAAGTTTTGAATTACCAGTCAATATTTAGGGAAGGTTGAAAAGCTGAAGAATGAGATACCTATACATTATATTAGTAAGGAGCAGTGATAGCTGTGGAGATAGCATACACATTTTGTTGAATTCTTTTTTTTAAATACATATCCCAGAAACTATTCGCAAAAAATCAACTATATTTGATGCATGAAATTATCAAAAAGTGTATTTCATCTGACCTTGAACTAATTTTCTTTGTTCATTTGGTGAACATTATTTCTTTTTATTTGTTCAATTTGTTAGATACTATAAGCAATATGGTCACTAATTTGTAACATGATTAGAAACATTGATTATAGATTTTAGGATGTATTGCTGGCTGGAGCCTGCCAAACTATGTCAAATAAAGGCAACAGTAGTATACCGCATGTTTGCGCCCATTTTTTTAATCAAATTTCCTGTGAATTAATACATGTAGATATATTTGTATATATATATATATACAAGAAATTATATTTTTCTGAATAAAATTTGAGGAATTATTATTTTATTAATTTGATAATTTATTTTCAAATGTTAATTATGTATGATAACTGCTCCTTTTATTCATCATAACAGACATCCTTAGATGAATTTTGTAGTTGGACTATTGATAATCTTAGGACACTCTTACTCTAATTGGTGTTTCTGTTGTGTGTTAAGAAATCATGATTGATATTTTAACTTTGGAAAAATATGTATAATGATACTCTTAAAACATTGCAGCAATATACTTTCCAAACATGATTTATAGAATAACTAATCGAAGAATTCAAATAGAGAAAAAATAGTCAACCAGTGACCGAACAACATATTAATTATAAGTGTTGTTCTGTTACGAGTTGAATATTTTTCGATGTTTAAATTCATTGATAAGTTATTCTTTCAATACATTGGCAATAGGTTTATTTTTTCTGAAATTGAAGTAGAAAATGTAAAGAGCTATATCTTTTTTTAAGAAGTGACAATTTATTTCGATCTGATGTCATGACAACGCCTATTGTTGTATCACGTCAGAGCAGTGAATTGCGTGTATTTAACGTCTGAATTTATACGTTTTCATTTCATTGGAAAATCAATGTAATTCATTGCAACCAAAGTAATAATAAAATTTATCCAACAAAAAAAAAAGTTGTTAGAATCTCTCTCTTTATTTTGCAACAATGATTTTTTTTATAGCAACACACTAACCAAAACATGATTAAGAATTTTTCTACACACAAAAGAAACGTTGCCAGAATTTCAATTTATTTTGAAAGCAAACAAAAAAATTAATACCCAAAACATGATTAAGATTTATTCAACACAACAAAATGTTGTCAGAATCTCATTTAAAATTTGATTTAGAAGCAATGAAAAAAAATATAAAAAACTATTATGATCGAGTACTCAAGTATTAAATTTCCTATCTTTTGACATCCATAGCTCAAATACATCAAACAAATGGATATCTAACAACTGTAATTTTCTTGATAACCATGTATAGAATGTGTCGATTTTAGCTTGGTTTTATTACTAGCTATTCCTCTCATTATATGACAGTTGCACAGACAATGATAGAGTTCCATGATGTTATGAATCATAATACTAGTAGAAGACAAAATGAATTAACAATTACATACGCAAAGCATTTGTTGTATACATGATTATGCAAACAAAATTACGTTTCTATTGAGATGAGGTGAATTTGGAGAAAATTAATTGTTTTTACTCTGTCTACATAATATAAACTAGTTTACTTTCTTTACGATATAGGTTATGTTCATTTTTTAAATACTGTACTGTGAACTACAGATAACAATTCACCTCATGACACTTACCGAAGAGGAATTTTGGATAATCATATATCTGTTCTATGTTCCTTTATTATTCCAAACAAAGATGAAGAACTGGTTTTTCCATCACTGTTTAAGTATTGGATACCTAATTTACAGAAGAGTCCTTACAAACAAGGCTATTTATTCCTGGGTTTTCAAAGTGCTCCACGAAACCTCATTCTGGAAAATTAAGACGGGCTTCAAAGTTATTGTGAAACGGTCTATTCTAGAGGTGAAGTGAATTAGATTTGGATACTTTAATATTCCAACGATCTTTAAAGGGGTACTAGCTACGAGATATATAAAAAATGTCAAGTAAGATATTTTATGTTAAATCAATAATGAAAGTGAAAAAGTGAAATAATAATTCGCTTTTAGCAGTCAAAATAGTTAAACTTTCTAAAATTAAGTGAAGAAACATTGATTTTTTCTATTTTACTTGCAAGTGAATCAGTCGACCTCATTAAATCCGTATTCATATGAACTTCAGTTTAACCCTAGCTAGAGATTGACAACGCATGCATTGTACGTGTACTGCTTATTTCTTAAAGAAAAAGAATGTCAACAATGAAAGTGAAACTACGTTAAACCATTTGATTACTTATTCGATCCATATAAAATCATTCTTATACGATTTTAACAAAAAAACAATGAGAAACATATGTTTAATCTATAAAATAAAATCAAACAGACCTATACAAATCTCAATGACGTGTTGGTTTAATCTATTCATATCTTTATTATGTTAACATTGATTATATGGTCATTTGAGGTCGAATCGATAGTTAATTAGATGGCGTCTGGACTAAAATTCACACGAAACGAACCTACATATTCTCTACCCCATGCTCTGTAAAGTGTTTCTTTTGGACTTGTGGTAGTTTGGATAAATGTTTTACATTGTTATAAATCAAATATAAGAATTTGAGTCAAATCTGTGACGGTCACCATGAATTTGACAGCTAGTGCCCCTTTAAGAGTACATACAATCATAGACTCTTTTATCTGGCAATAGAATTAGAACATATGTCTTTTCTTCACTTTAAAACAGTGTTCCCCAAACTGCAAAAATTGGTATTGCTTTGTATCATAAAAAAAATGACTAACGTAGATATAAGTATCTTGTCTTTAAGGAAGGAATAAATCCTACGTTGTAAAGAATCACACCGATTTAAACAAAAAAATCTCAGAAACTGACTTGATCAAGATGCTTGATTTCTTGATTGACAACATAAAAATAGTAGCATACGTTATAAATTTACTACTCTGGCATATCAAAAGGCATATTTTAATTTGTTAAAAGTGAACAAAAGGGTAAAACAAGCTACACAGAGGAACAAGTGATCAGTATGCTGGAGTTTCTTATCGACAACATATTTGTTGAATTTGGAAGTAGACGTCTTCAACAAATTGTCGGTATTCTTATGGGAACAAACTGTGCGCCTTACCTTGTCGACATCTTCTTATTTTCATATGAATCGAAGTTCATCAGACACTTGAAAAAAACAAAAAGATGAAAGAATTCAGATTATTTAATTTCACTTTTAGATAAATTGAAGATGTTCTTTTCATTAACAAACCAAACTTTTCTGATTGGGTTCCATTAATATATCCCCCAGAACTAGAAATTAAAGAAATAACAGACACGGCTTCCTCAGTTTAATTTTAAGACTTATACCTTGAATTTGACATACATAGTCATCATCTCAGTACCAGAATCTATAACACACGAGACGGTTTTAATTTTGAAAAAATCAATTTCCCCCACATAACTTCACCTGCATATCTGATATACATTTCCCAACTTTTGGGATATTCAAGAGCTTGCAGCTCCTACTCAGACTTTATTAAACGTCACCAGTGTCTGTGCAGAAAGTTGGTGAACCAGGTATATGTAAGAGAACGTCTCGTGCTTTTTCCTAAAATTTTCATTAGAAGGTTCCAAACGTTGATTATAAATATGCCGTATCAACTTCACAAATAATACATGATTGTCTTGATGTTTCGATTTTGCGTACTGACGTTGTTTATCAACTTAACAACGTGTTATATTGTTCTTTCATTCATCTTTGTCCTATTATAAATATTGCTATGATTACAGTTTGGTCTGTTTTCTGTGATATTTATTTGACGTTGCTCGGTACTTTTACATCCCATCAATGTGTTTGTATTATCTTTCGTTTTTGCTGGTGTGTTTTGTATTTGCTACTTTTAGTGTTCTTTGGTTCATATGACGTGACTCTGTACTTTTAAAGATCTTGCGAATGTAGTATAGTTCTATTATATGTCATTATGATATTAATCTATGATAGATTGTAAATACATTGAACGCCTAAATTATTTTACTCCCGTATAGGTATTTAACATATGTGGATTCTTTAAAACTCTAAAGAACTTCTGGAAAATAAATCTCGGTCTGTTTCTGAAATAAGTTCTAAAATACTTTTGATTTTTTAAATCTGTATTCCGCCATTTCCCATGTTAAATTACATTTGTTTGGAATAAACATTGAACGGCAAAATTATCTTATATTTCTTCCAATGTGACGTTTATATTTTATGACTTTAAACACGCGAAGGAATGCATGTGGTTTTTAAGTTCGGTAGATGTTGCTTTGAGCTTCTTTGTTAAATATTTGTTGGTTTTGAGTTTGTTACACAGTGAGGACTGTTGTACCCATATTTAGACTATTTACCTATTATGTCTGTTCAGTTCACGCATCGTTGTAGATATAATGGAAATTGATGCGACTGTCATAAAAGTGAGAGGTTTAGCGCTATAAAACCAGGTTCAACCCACCATTTTCTACATTTGTAGATGCCTCGTACCAAAATAGGAATATGACAGTTGTTGTCCATTCGTTTAACGTGCTTTATCATTGGATTTTGCCATTTGATTAGGGACTTTCAATGTTGAGATTTCCTTGGAGTTCAGTTTTTTGTGATTACCTTTTTTTATTGTCCTTTTTTTTTGTTCACCTCAGTGTTTCAATGATTTCTCTACCGAAATGCACCATATTGTATGAATATTTTAACTCTGTACGGTATTCCTTTCATCTAGTGGTGTCATTGTAGTGTGTACCATAAAAGTGCGAGTTTGAGCTAGCCGCAAAATCAGGTCAGACCCACTATTTCTTCGTAAAATGTCCTGTTCCAAGTCAGAATAATTGCCATTGTTACATTATAGTTTCTAAATGGGTTGCATTTTAGTGTTGTGCCGTTGTTCTATTCTATGTTTCCTTCAGTTTAGTTTGTAACCCGGATTAATTCTCTTCTCAATCGATTGATGAATTTCGAAAAGCGGTATACTACTGTTGCTTTTATCTACCGTCCCGGAGCACCTACGATCAATCCCAGTATTTTGTTGGGTTCGTGTTGATTAGTTTTTAGTTTTTCAATGTTGTGTTTTGTGTACTATCATTTGTCTGTTTGTCTTTTTCGTTATTAGTCATGCCGTTGTCAGTTTTTTTTTTCTATTTATGAGTTTGACTCTCTAGATGGTATCTTTCGCCCCTCTTTTCTACATTGAGTCTGTGGAGAAAAGTTGTCTTGTTTGCAAACAAACCACAACTTTATATATGTGGTGATAAAATGGACATTGGTAAACAATGACGTTCTAATACGTTCTGGGAATATATACTTATTAAAGTACTGGTTAACTGTTTCCTCAATGAACCAAATATATGATGACTTACGAAAAAGTCATACAGATTTCCATCTCCTGGTAGAGTACTGGAAGAAACTTGCAATTGCTTTTTCTACTTGAGTGTCAAACATTGCAGTCACATTTAAGACCACATCATTAGTATTGAAAATTTATCAATTTCATTGGATATTTAGGAACGGAGTGCACATTTGAAAGATATATCAATGAAAGCTCGCAATTGAAACAGACGTGATTACTTATAAAATAGACACCCTTTTCAGTTACGAGACACTGGAAAGTTTTAGTGACTATGGCTCTATACTTAAGAATAAACATAAGAATAAGAATAAGAATTTTATTTGTTTAAAATCAAAACATATAGATAACAAAACGATAGAGAGAAAACCACACATACATGTAGCATCGAAAAATAGACTACTAGTATTAGACAACATGCTTATTCTATAAAGTTATCATTTCAATATATCTTGATTATATATTACTTTGAAATATAAGTCAAAAATCTTACACAGTTTATTTATTGACATTACAGTTGTTTCTCTCATTATACATTTCTCTTATATTGTTAACAATGATAATAAGTATATCACATACTTCAAAAGAAAATTAAAAATTGAATTTGTTTTCCTTACCATTGAATTAAACAGAGGATAATATTAGAACTTTTATGCAACATATTGATTCTATGTTTATTCAGTTCTGTACATCTTATAATACAATATCGAATGCATCGTATCAACTATGGCGTTTGTACTTACTTCAGATTGAAAAATTAAAAAAAGAAACTTCTTTGATTTCAAAGAATCGAATATGTCTGAATCCGATGTTTCTTTCATTTTCTCTTGTTTTCACCGAAAATAATGTGGATTGTAACAGTTTGAAATGATTAAGCCTGTCCCTCGTACAATCAAGTATACATTGATTACATTCACGTTGATTTGCATTTCACATTTTTTTAGTTGGTATTTCAGATGAAGATAAAATTGAGAATGGAAATGGGGAATGTGTCAAAGAGACAACAACCCGACCAAATACAAAAACAACAGCAGAAGGTCACCAACAGGTCTTCAATGTAGCAAGAAATTCCCGCACACGGAGGCGTCCTTCAGCTGGCCCCTAAACAAATATATACTAGTTCAGTGATAATGAACGCCATACTAATTTCCAAATTGTACACAAGAAACTAAAATTAAAATAATACAAGACTACATACTACAAGGTGTACATGAAATTAGATCAAAAATGTAATAATGAATTTACTCGTAAAATTAGTCGTATTGTTGAATAAAAGTTAGGCCACACCAAATTAATTAATAGTTCTTTGAGATTTTACCCCAAAAAAATGGGGCGAGCGAGCGAAATTTAAATTTATATATTTTTAAATTCTTCGCCTCAAATTTTGAAGAAATATGGAGCGAGCGATATTTTTTTTCTCTCAATTTTTATATCTTTTACCTAAAAGAAGCAACTGAATTTTTAACTCACTTAATTGAAAGGGGACATAATTTGATATAATTAAATTATCTCCCTTTTTATATGTATTTCAACTTTCTGCATTCTTTTTCATTTTGTTTTGTTGTTTGTATAATTAACACTGCACAAATATACACTTTTGAACATATTTTTTTATGCATGAACTTTATATGGCTATCTGCTTTTAATATGCACTGCTTTCATCTGTAGTATATGCACCTTCTGGTCCTTAGACACCCTCTGTAGTATGCTAGCTAGCTTCTTGTAACATAACTGCATGGTGTGTGTTTTGTGTTTATGCATATGGATCACTAACCAGTCAATCCAAGCACAGTGGAAACTGGGGGTTCTAGCTAGTGCTACTTTACAATTAAATATCAGAAAATAAATTACACCAAAACATACCAACATGGAAATACCTACATAACCTACATTTATAAGCCTATGTTATAACTAAGATTTCAACCAGATGCATCATGGAGTCAATTTTTGAGGCCCAATCAATGATATCAGAGTAAAGTCTTTGTGGCCCAGTGAGCTGTTTCCCAGACATGTATGCCTTGTTGTTATTTTTGTCTGAATGTTTCACCACAGAAACAATCAGCACGTTTTCCATCTTTGCAACTTTTTTGATCAGAATCAGAAATATGCTTGACAAAAGACAAACACTGCATATTTTCAAACGCTTAATTGATAAAGTTTTTTTTTAATACCGGAATCGAGATCGTCGAAAATGCAGATTTATTTTCGACGTGCGTGAATTTTATTTTTATTTTTATTTTTTGGTTTTGGCAGGTGAGGTGCGGGAAATTTATTTTTATTTTTTATTTTAATTTCGGCAATTTAGGTGCGGGTTTTCCAAAGAACTACTAATGAATTTGGTGTGGCCTTACTGTTAAAAAAAATATGTATACTGATTATGTTTCTTGAAGATCTGGTCATGAGCTGATAGACATTGTCATAAGTTCTTATTAATTGTATGTTTTTGTTATTATTTATAGTAATCAATATACTGTACAATTGATCTGTCAAATTAATTACCACTACGATATTTAAATGGAACAAAACTATTAAATGATTTCAGTTATCATTTATATAAAATCTATTGAAATTGAAAAAAAATTCCGGTTAGCCGGTTAGCGTTTTAGGTATTCAGTCCTTAAGATGGTTAACCGGTTAACTGTTGGCAACACTAGTATATTTAAAAAAAATGTATTTGACAAACAGGTCGAACAACTGATGTTTTCAAGTAAATGATGTTTTAAATATCCAATCCAAGTTGTTATCAGAACATTTATATCACTATTTGAGTCAAATGAAAATAATTGAGCATTCATCTTATCAGCCACACCATAATATTTAATTTTCAAATCAGATAGAGATTGCTGACTCAAATTTGTTTTCATATTTAAACAATTTAGTACTTGTGGTGGACAATAAATAAAATATAACTGAAATCTACCTTTTTTTTTATACATTCATTATTTTATACATATAAAGAGAGATAAATTGTGAGAACAGTATAAATAAAAAATATTATAGTAAAAAGGATTTCGTTCTCAAGTGAAAACATACATGATATGCATTATGTAAACATAAGACAGAGATTAAAATATGATAACAAAAGCAAAATCCCAATATAACTGCTTGCTGTATTCAGAACTTTTAATATGAAAAAAAAAAAAAATAACAAAAATACCAAACCAAAAAAATCATATGGGAAATTTCTTTTCAAATGACAAATTGAAAAAAAGATCAAATACATCTAATGAATGGATAACAACTGTAATATTCCCAACTTGTACAGACATTTGCTTGTATAGAAAATGGTAAAAAACTTGGTTTTATAGCAAGCTGTATATCATCTTACTTGAATTACAGTAGCACAAAATTTCGTTATATTGACAACACTGTTTGATCAAACTGAACATGGTTATAATCTATATTTATAAAAAGAAAGGAATATGTCAACGAAGAAGACACAAATGCATATACACAAAGCACATATGTAAAAAAGATAAAAAATACAAAAAATGACCACTCCACAACATCACATTTACAAGAGGCATAACAACCGAGCCACAACAAAAGGAAATTACACAAAAAAATAAACAAGGTTATTGGTACCTTCCAGTGGACCTGTTTTTTTTAGAAAAATTAGACGTTCTATGACATAACCCTTGTTCATCAATTTTCTGCTCAGACACTTGTTACTGGGTAGAAGTTGCAAAACTTGAATACTGGATTAGTTGTGAAATGTCAATCTAATATGCATGTGAAATTGGTATATTGCTATACTAAGGTGGGGGCAATAAAGAATATCTAAATTAAAATCGTTTCGTTAGCCATAGATTACGGTACTGAGAATGACATTTTATGTCAAATTTTATATTTATGTCTAAAACGAGACAGAGGAAGCCGTATTTGATATTTATTTAATTTCTAGTTCTTAAGAATAATTATATTAATAAAACCTTACCGAAAAAGGGGTAATTTTGTAAAGAACACCGTTAATATATCTGAATGTGAAATTATTGAAGTGACTTCTTTGTCATTTTTTTTGTCTTTCTTGATCTTCTTGTTGTTTGGAAAGCTAAATATGCGTTTAAATTTTGACAGTTATACAATAACTATTTATGATCAATTGGTATCTGAGCAAAGTAATTCAAGTACTAAAAACAAGCTTCTTTTATTATAAGACTCTATCCTTCAAAAAATTGACTGCATAATGAATGGTCTGAAGGAGCAGTAGTTCCGGTAAGGGCCGATTTTGGCATCAAATTTCAGGTCCATCTGACGAATATTTTTGGACACTTTTTAAACACTTAAAAGTCTATTTCAGTTGATTAAATTAGTTTGTGTTAAAGATTTTTACTGATTGAGTTATAAAAAACGCGCTGATTCAAGCTTAAATATAAAAGAATATATCAAATATATATTTCAAATAAACTTCACTTTTTAGATGAGTTTTGTCAAAAATGAAAGTTGCCGCATCTATGTTCATCATCAACCTTTATATATGTTATGTATTATCATCAAATGCAACTTTCATTTCAATATTACGAATGAACACAAATGCGGCCACTTTCATTAAGAGGGAAACCGTCTTAAATTTAACTAAAATGTTAACATTGTGCAGATTCAGTAATTGAGCATGACTTATTGATGTGCATTATATTGTAAAAACAGTCCATGTTTTTGTAGCAGAGGAGGCGTTCTTCTTTCTAATAAATAAAAGTTTACATTTTAACAATTTTGTAAAACTGCTTCTCAGCCAAAATGGGGTCTTAATGGACCGATTCCTTTGAAAACAAAACAATAAAATAATACTTACACAAAAACAGTTTTAATCTAATACCCTAATTCTTTTTCAAATACATATGTATACGGTAAAGTGCTGATGGTATACAATAACTTATAAATAAACTCATCATAGATATAAATAATTATGCAATCAAAATTAGTTAAATATACACAAATACCCATAACAATGTTAAATACATATAAATCAAACTGTTACAAGTTAAGCATATATCAAATGTATGTCTTCATCTGATAGGTTTAAATATATAAATAACAAAATGTGGTATGATTGTCAATCAGACAACTCTCTATCGGACCAATTTCATTTTACAGTGAGTATACATTTTTCAATGTCTTTTTGTTCAGAAATAACAACATTGTCAATATGTAATTATTGTAAAAAAATACCAACATGAAATAGAGTTAATATCCGTAATCTCCACACAATACACAGTTCAACCTTGTAATCAATTATTATCTTTACAATCTCCGAATCATAAAATTGGCAGCCAATTCGAAAAGGAGATACCCAATTAGCTCTATATTTATTGTTGTCTGGCCTGTTGTACAGTAATACCTCAACAAATCTCAGTTATTATATCTCACGTAAATGTCTACCTTGTTGTCCAATAACACCTTTACTGGCTCTTTTTGTTTAAAAAAACCAAACCGCATTCACTAGAGTTGCTCCATTATTTGCACATTTGTTGATTGCTGCCCTGTTGTCCAGTTAAAGTTTGATTATCGCTTTACAATTATTCTGAAATGCCATATATAAAGCATTTGCTCTATTCATTCATATTCATTAATGTCTGCATTGTTGTCAAGTAATATGTTAGCTATCTCTTTATAGTTATTCTAACAAGCAACATACAGAGGAGATTCTCCATTATCTTTACACTATATATATATTCTTGATTCCAAAAGCAATACAGATTATAGGTATCAAGTACAATAAATATTAAGTGTTAGATGCTTCTAATATTATATGGATATATTTTATTTTACACTAATTGTAAAAAAAAAAAAAAAGTGGACTACATTTTTTGCATTCTATTTTCCCATGATAAATAGTTCATATTGTAAACAGGGGCATGTCAGAAATAAAACGTTTATTGTTTTTAAAAAAGTACAATAAATATTACATTAAATACAGTAAGCAATAGATATTACAATAAGGTAATTCATTAATATGCAATAATTAATGTATGTCTTGTTCTCTCATAACACCTTAACTTTCTGTATTCGATTGTTCTGACAAGCAATATATGAAGAAACCCTCGAGATCATCACAATCATTTACGTCTGCCTTGTTGTAGAGTAATAGTTTGACTACCTGTATATGATTATTCTGACAAACCATATACAAATAAACTCATCCTAGATACTAGGATTGCAATTTTGTATTTGGGTCAGACGCGCGTTTCGTCTACATAAGACTCATCAATTATGCTCGAATGAAAAAGCTAAAAAACAACACTCCTTACTATCACACGTATAAATGTCTGCCTGGTTTGTTGTCAAGTTATATCTAAGCTATATATATGTGATAGTTCTGACAAGCAATGTAAAAAAGAAATGCACCCTGTCAACTTTACACGCATTGAGGATGCCCTAAGGTAAAATGAAAAAAAACCAAAGCACTTAAAATCGATGCCTTAATTTGCAAACGCATTAGCTAAGGAACTAAATAATCTTCACATATTGTTAGGTAAAGGAACTCATTTTACAGATACATTATTTTTAAAAATGGTGGGAAAAAGCTGACGCGGTCTTTTACGTTATATTTGCATTGGTTTCATTTTGGTCTTAAATCGAATGGAAAAAAATCTAGAATCTGCATTTTTTTTTATAAATGACCTTTTTAGAGCTACATTTTTTGTACTTAATTAGTGCTTAATTGAAAAAAGAATTGGGTAAAATAGTTTACCCTGGAATGACGGTACAATACATCCGAACATCTGTAACAAATTCCTCAATGTCATCCGATGTCTACTTTGTTGTCCGTCGTGTAAGATTTCGACTACCTCTTAATCATTATTCTGCCCTTACTTGCTCCATTGCCATTACTTCCTTCTATTAATGGCTGCCGCGTGTTCTAATAACAATTTCACTAGGTCTATATGATTATTTTTAATAGCAACATTCAAAGGAGATACTCCATTATTTGCACATCTATCGATGTCTGCATTGTTGTAAAGTAATATTTTGACTATCTCTTTATGATTATTCTGGCATGCCATATACAAAGCAGTTGCTCCATTACCATCAATCGTATTAATGTCCGCCTTGTTTGCCAATAACACTTTTACTAGCTCTTTATGATTATTATCACAAGCCACATTCAAAGGAGATGCCCCATTAGGTGCACATTTATTGATGTCTGCCTTATTGTCCAGTAACAGTTTCACTATCTCTTTATGATTATTCTGACATGCCATATACAAAGCAGTGGCCACATTACCAACACACTTATTTATGTCTGCCTTGTTTTCCAACAACACCTTTACTAACTCTATATGATTAGATACACAAGCCACATCCAAAGGAGATGCCCCATTTAGTGCACATTTATTGATGTCTGCCTTATTGTCCAGTAACAGTTTGACTAACTCTATATGATTATTCTGGCATGCCATATACAAAGCAGTTCCTCCAGTACCATCACACTTATCAATGTCTGCTTTGTTTTTCAATAACATATTTACTACCTCTATATGATTAGACACACAAGCCACACTCAAAGGAGATGCTCCCTTGATTGCATACATATTGATGTCTGCCTTGTTGTCAAGTAATAGTTTCACTATCTCTTTTTGATTATTCTGACATGCCATATACAAAGCAGTTGGCCCATTACCAACACACTTATTAATGTCTGCCTTGTTTTCCAATAACACCTTTACTAGATCAACATCATCATTCTGACAAGCCACATATAACGGAGATACACCCTTTTTTGTACATTTATTGATGTCTGCATGGTTTTCCAGTAAAACCTTCACTAACTCTATATCTTTAATCTGACAAGCAATATACAACGGGCCCCCGAGATCATCACACGCATTAATGTTTGCCTTATTGTCGAGTAATATATTTACTATCTCTTTATGATTATTCTGGCACGCCATATACAAAGGAGTTGCTCCATTCTCTTCACACTTATCAATGTCTGCCTTGTTTTCCAATAACATCTTTACCAGCTCTACATAATCATTCGCACAAGCCACATTCAAAGGAGATGCTCCATTATTTGCACATTTATTGATGTCTGCCCTGTTCTGGAGCAATATTTTTACCATCTCTTTGTGATTTTTCTGACAAGCCATATACAGAGCAGTTGCTCCAGTACCATCACACTTATCAATATCTGCCTTGTTGTCCAGTAATATCTTTACTGTCTCTATATGATTTTTATAACAAGCAACAGTCAAAGGAGATGCCTTAGTAGCTTCACACGCATTAATGCCTGCCTTATTGTCGAGTAAAAGTTTAACTAACTCTTTATGATTTTCCAGACAAGCAATATGCAAAGGAGTATCTACAACATCATCATAAGTGTTAATGTCTGCCTTGTTGTTTAGTAACACCTTTACTAGCTCTATATGATTACAAAAACAAGCAACATGCAAAGCAGAAATTCCTTTTTTTATACGTTTATTGATGTTTGCCTTGTTATCTAGTAACAGTTTTACCAATTCTATATGATTTTGTTGACATGCAATATACAAAGGAAATCCCCCGGTATCATCACACTTATTTATATCTTCCTTTTTGTTTAATAATACCTTTACAATCTCTATATGATTCAAGAAACAAGCATCATTCAAGGGAGATGGAGATGCTCCATTATCTCTGCACTGATAAATATCTGCATTGTTGTTCAGTAATTGTTTAAATTTCTCTTCATGAATATTCTCACATGCAACTGTTTCACCGATCTTATCTTCAAACACATCCTAAAATAAAATCCACATGATTTGATTAATTCTATCATAATTAGGATTATGCTACAATATATCGAAAATATAGTTTCAAATCGGAAAGAAAACATGATAAGTTCCTGTGCATGTTTAATGAAATTCAAAGACATATCTAATTCGGTATGACAGTTCTTGTCCATTCGTTTTTGATGCGTTTTGTTTTTTGTTTTTTTGATTTTGCCATGTGATTATGGACTTTCCAAATTGATTTTCCTCTGAGTTCAGTATTTTTGTGATTTTACTTTTCACATAGGTGAAAAGGGAATGGGATTATAGTTACGACATAAGGACGATATCATCTGTGAAACAGATATTTCATAACTGTCAACCAATTTGTGATGGCGTTCGTCAAATTTACGAAAGGATGATTTCAACTTCACAATTTAGAACACTTGATTAACAAGCTTCCTTGTAAGTAGCAAGCCTCTATTAACAGTCAGGGGCGTTACTTAAACAAGTTAATTTTTTTAATTACTTATATAAGTATTTTTTTATTTTAAAAATAATAAAATGACTGAATAGAGTTATTTTAATTTTCAACATTCAACATAGACTTAATGTAGTTTTCATGATTTTAAACACCATTTTATATCATAAAATAAAGAATTCATCAGATTTGAGAGGAGTATAGAGATAAAGGGTTACTTTGAAAATAATGACAAAAATATTACTTGATTAAGTTATTTTAAAAAAATTTGAAAAAAATAGCAATAACACTTATCTAAGGCACATATGTAATTGAATTAGGTTACAAATTATAAATAACTTCAGGTCTTAATTAATTCACAAGTATCTATCTATTTATATCAGTCTACCTTCAAGATTTTAGAGAAAAATGATAATGCAATAGTCCCAAGAGACCAATCTTTGACCCAGAAGCGTCGGTATGAAAGATAAGTGCGTCGGAAAGTTAATTAGTGTTTCTGAAGAATTAGTTTTTATATATCAAGGGAAAAATAACCAGATAACTGTGAAAATTATTTAAAGCTAGTAAAATCTGTATTCTTAAACACCTATAAAAATAATATTTAGAAAAATAACTTGTATAAGTTATATTTAAATTAGCCTCGTTTTCAACATTACTTGTATAGGTAATTTAAATTGTTACTTGTTTAAGTAATGCCCCTGACTGATTAAGGAAATCATCATAGGAAATACAAGCCTGGGAATATTGTTTCAATTGGGAGATATATACTCTGTTTGCAGGCGCCGCTGATAAATTTAAAGGGTATTGACAATTCACTTTGAAACTCAACATAGACCCCCAAAACAATTACTAAAGAGGAAATCCTTTGATAATAATAGGTTTGTTCTATATTCCTTTATAGTGGAAGCTATTAGCAGGCAAAATCGAGGGAATTGTGCAAATGATGAAACAAGCATGAAAATTACCACAAAGCATCATTATTATATACTTTTTAAGAAACTACTGCTGGCCATTAAAACAATTATTTATTTCAAGATGGCCACCGCCGTTTTCTAAAATGGCTGTTTTTTTCAGTATGAAAATACTGATTTTTTTCTGGAAAACTTTTCGTTTACTTTCTTTAAGTGATAAACAGCTGTCAGGTTTGGTAGCTACCTTCCTTACATGTAAATAATTCGCTAGACATGAGTATTTTACATATACAGGGTTTGCGCGTGCGCGAAAATGTAACAAAATTCATTAAAAAAGTTAAACAATTTAACTATTTACTATAAAATAAGTGATTTGGGATTTTCAATGATATTATGACTTTGTTTGATAACATTTGCATGCGCAAACTATTTATAGGTATTATGAGTGATTGGTATGCACTACCAGGGCAAACTGGTATACATCGTAGTTCATCTCATTACTCTCAAAGGCAAAGCTCTGGTAGAGCTATTCAAGTAAGTGTAAAATCTATGATGCCACTGTTTAAAAAAAAGCCCATTCACTTGCAATGATCAGGTATTCGATGAATAAGACGGAAAATGCAGTTAATACGAGAGAAACATCAATAGTAACGGCAGATCAGCCACTTTTGGTATTGAATATTCAGTGGGAATTGCCTTATTTGTACTTAGAAGATAATTTTATCGTCATGTAAGGTAAATTGCACATTGAAATGACTTATTATAAATTCTGGGTGATATATTACGTGATAGTAGATGGACATATGTCCTCACCAAAATCAATATTGCAACACCTAGAACGGCATATTCTTTGTATGTATGTTCAAATGTCCCTAAGACTAGACACGCGCATCATATAACTCAATGTGTTTTAGCTTGAATGGTATATATCGGCTTAAAAAAGCTAAACACAGAAATTATAATCATGTCATGAATCTGTGACATTCAATGGTTTGATAGGCTGGTGTAGGAAAATATAGTCATCTCGACACCAGTTTAATTCCTGGCGTTCAATTATAAAATAAAAACTTCATGTCAATTTGGTAGTATGCTCATTTCATGCGTCAGATTTTGTACATACAGTCCATATAAAGCATAATACCGTATTCAAAATGTCTTGATCGTCTAACACATTCTCGATCGCTACCGACCTTCTCCGATATATCGATTCCCTTCTCTTACATCACCCACAGGTGGCAATTGATTTTGAAAATGATAATTTCACTGTTATTGAGACCAGAAAATATTTTTGTTATAGCACAATTGATCAGGTAAAAAAACCCAAAATAATGCAATTGTAAAGGGCGATGTGTTGTCATAGGTTTAACCGGAGACCCTATTTAGACGTATTGATGGTAGCTGGACCAGAAGTCAGTAGACTATCAGATAAATTGCAAGATCTAGTGGTTTGAGACATTCTATAACAGATGAACGCATTAATGAACACAAAAGGACTTCTTTAAAAAGAGCAAAGCCAAATTATACGAAGATCGTTTGAAGCAAATGCAAAACGAAGGAGAACCTGTTTCTTATTACCAAATCAAAAAGAACAACTTCCTATTATGTCGGTTAAAATAAAACTGTAAACGTTTTGTCAAAAAACAAAGCTAGAGAACCTTGCAAGTGATTGCGACATCTTTTCTATACTTTTATTTCTTGTCGCATATGACAAATTGATTTGGAATATTTCTTAATCCATAAAGACAAACTGCTCCTCCGTTTTTGTCTTAGGATGTCATTTTAAAGAGTGGTATTAAACTGTTGCAAATGGATAAACTTGAAACAATTTGCAATTTGCAGATCCAAATTCTGACGCATTTATCGTTGATGGGGCAGCAATGGTTAATTCCAGGCCACCTTGTTGGCCAACAATATTGGATGATTTTGCAAATGTGTCATACTGCCTTAAATGAAATCTTGCATCGATAAGTATTCAAGAATCGACATTGTGTTATATGTTTACTAAATGAATAATTTAAAGGCTAGATGTGAGAGGACAAAAATTGGTTATGGAGGAGTTTTCTCTATGAAGATGACAACGAAACGAAAATTTTTCAGGTGTCTTGCCGACAGAAATGCTTTAAGAGACTAATAAGGATACTTTCCAGCTAACCGTTGTAAGTATGGAGAAGCAGATATACAAATGTTTGTCCAAGTTCGCCATGATTACGAAAATTGTTGTAAGACGGTAGTTTTAGGTAGCACAGACACAGATGTAGCAGTATTAAAATTTGCAGCACTCCAAAAAATTGGTGCAACAAACTGTGGATAGATTTTTAGCAGGAATGAAGACTTTTGATGGCTTCCTGTACGTGATATATCAAATGCGTTTGGTCCTCGTGTACCTACTCTTCCTTTCGTTCATTCATTCAGTGGATGTGACACTTTGTCAGATTTTCGTGGTAAAGGGATTAGGTCAGTTTGGATGATATGAAAAAGTATTTCAACATGTAAGGGACGCATTTTTTTTCTTTGCTGAATTATAAAGACACATACATGGACATAATGGAAGCAGTTGTTTGCATCATGTATGACAGAACAACATCACCATTTGCTGTTAACGATGCACGATGTAAATTTTTACACAGGAAGCAGCGGCATTGTGATTTAGTTCCGCCTAAAAGAGTCTTTTTCCGGAGCACATCCAAAGAGCAGCGTATCAAGGAGGACAAGTTTGGGTTCAGTCTGATTTATGTACCAATTCATGAAAGAAAAAAATCGATGACAGTTGGAAACAAAAAAAGATTTATTTGGCTGCCGTTAAAGTTACATCCTCCTGTCGAGAACTTTTGAAATGAGGAGGCGAAAAATCCAGCTGTGTTGGTGACTGTAAATGCTACCGTTCTGTCCTTCCTTATACAGGTTTTTTTTTATTGGCTACTGTCAGATAGTTATAAGATAACCAACCTGTCTTTCTAACAAAACTTGACATTTAATCTTAACAAAGAATGTGATACCACTTGTTAACTTGATGGACATTATAAAAAAAAAAAACATTTTTCAAAAATTTTCCGCCATTTTGGAACCGGGAGTCATTCTTTTTTGTCATTTATGTGTTGTTTTTTGGTACTTTAGGAACTGTAATTTACGCTTAATAAAAACTTACATTGGATTATACATATAACACAGCTTTCAAGGATTTACGAAATGCAACCAACTGGATATGACGCAATTTGCAAAATGGTCGGTGGCCATCTTGAAAAAAATGGAAATTTCTGATGGCCAGCACCGAATTTCTTTTAATTATCATTTAGTCCACCCTTGTACCAAATTTCATGCTTGTATTACAATTTGCACAATTTGTCCATAATATCTCCCACTATTATTATTTCAACAGGAGATGAAGCACTGGATCTTCAATCACTGCATTTATACATAAACTACACACGTGTCTCAACAAACAACGGTATTTTGCTTAGTCTACCAAGAGCTCCACGAACCTTTTTACTAATTTATTAACTTAAGTTTTACCAGCAACCGAAGCCGGGCTTAAGAGTTATTGTGAAACTGTGTATTTTATAGGTGGCGTGAGTTAATCGTTGATACTAAAACATTTCAAGGATTTTAGAGTAGGTACAATCTAAGACTCTTTCATCTTGCAGTAGTATTAAACTATGACTTTGTTATGGTTCTCAAACGTTTTTCATCAGAGCGTCACTTGTTATGCCGGCGTCACACATTGGCATATAGACCGGCGTGCACATGACGTTCAGAGAAAATTGACAAAGTCGGAGTACGTTAGTTGCAATCATTAAACGCGCGTTGCATCAGTTTGAAGTACGTCTAAACGCAAAGTTATACGCTTGGTGAACGCTATAATTCTATGAAATGTGTGTGCAGCATAAACATTCTCACTCATCTCAAGCGTTTATTCAGCTTTTACCTGTATGCTACACTCACGTAATACATACGCTACAAGCACGTTGTGCACGCTACAGATAAGTTTGAGACACATTTAGGGCACATTGTAGACGATTCATGATCGTTTGGCTTTGACTAAAACGCATGCGGGTGTGTTTGTAACAAACATTCCATTATTACTCTTCTCAGACACACCGAAAGCACGGATTGTCGTCCAAGGTTCGACCGGGACGCGTCTTAAATACGTCCAAGAGACTTTTTTTAAACTTCGTAGCGTGAATTCCATCTACGTTAGACAAACGCCAGGCATACGCCAATATACGTTACTAGTTTAACTTTGGTACAAATTTCATGTGGTTACTCTTTGTCTTCATTGTAAACAATATAGTGTGCACTCAATAATGCTTTCAAGCAACCGTTACGAGTAACCGATGGTACGAATGGTTTATAGTTATGAGTAATTTCACCCTAAAACGTCATAGATAAAAAAAAAAAAAGCCAAATTGCAATACAAAGGAGTAGGTCCGGTGAGGGCTGATTTTTGCATCAAATTTCAGGTTCATCTGACGGAAGATTCTAGACACTTTTTAAACACTTAAGTGTCTACTTCAATTAATTTGATTAGTTTTTGTGAAAGATTTTAACTGATTTAGTTAAAACACTCCGATTCAAGCTTGAATATGAAAAATCTAGCAAATATGCCAAAAGAAACGTCACTTTACTGATGGTTTTGGTCAAAACTGAAAGTGGCCGCATTCGTGTTCATCCTCAACCTTTTTATATGTTATTTATTATCATCAAATACAACATACATTTCAATACTATGAATGAACACGAATATGGCCACTTTCATTTCAGACGGAAACCATCTACAATTTAACTAAAACGCTAAAATTGTAAAGATTTCAGTAATTTAGCATGACTTAATGATGCAAGTACCCGATATATGTACAGTGTGTTGTAAAAGACAGCCTATATTTATGTAGCAGAAGCATTCTACTTTCCCATAAATAGCTATAAGATAACAATTTCATAGTTTTGTGAAACTGCTATAATTTGGGGCCAAAAAGGGGTCTTACTGAACCTACTTCCTTTAAACCTTAATGAGTTTTGTTCTTAATAACTTTTTCTCAATATACAATATTTAAGTTTTGAATATTTTGGTAGTTTTTTAGTTAATTGAACAAAATAAATTGACCTCATTAAGATTTCAAGCCAAATATATATAAAATTTGTTTGACTAAAATAAATGATAAAAAATGTGTCAGAACGACACGTAGTTTCGGCACAAATTAGCAGAGCAGGACGAAACTTACACGTGATCTGTAAATTATCATGGTTCACTCACATATCAAATATTAGCCCAAAATCTAAAGGCGTTTAGAAAAGCAAGCCAATACAACTTTTTGTTACGATTTATTTCATCAAGTGTTATTTAAAAATATTTTGTGAATAAACTTTCTCTACATTAAAATTTAGCCTACAAATTGGCCTCTATAAGCAGTACCTCAACTTAAGCAATAGACAAAAAGACAGTACAGATGAAGGTAAACAACATGTATTGCTACATGAAGATTACAACATATGGTATGCGTGTCATGATTTTTGCATGCGAACCAACCGTGCCTGATACATAGCATATCTGCAAATCTCTGATAAACGCTTAGGCACGCTTCTCCTTCATCCAATACTCGCTTAAAGCTCGTTGTGCACACGATACAGATATGATTGACAGGTTAGATGCATCCCACATTACTAGCGTATTGGCAGCGTACATAATGTTTACTACGCCCGGCGAACGTTGAAGCTATACGTCAGCAAACAGAGACACAGCATATTTAATGACAACTGTCACATGCCTAACTTGATAAAGGACATTTGAAGAAAAATGGGGGTTAAAACATTGTTTTAAACCAGAGTTCAAATGCAACGTTTCATGAAATCATCATTTCGAAAATTTTATGGACGCTACTACAGCTTGGTGGACAGTTATGGAAAATGAGATTCGCTAGATGACGACATATAAGTGCCAATTGACGTAACAAAATACCTTTATCTCTACATTGAGTGACACCTATCGAATAAGGCTTATCAACTGGTAAGTAATTGCATGGGTCACAAGACCTGTGTCACCATGGGACAGAATCAGTTACCATTTGAATTTAACCCAAATATTTTTAGGGGGGTTGTGTTACGCAATCTGTAATTTTATATGCTGTGCTTTGAATACTGTTGCTTGTTTTTGTTTTAAGTCCCGGCTTTGTCACTTCTTTTTCAAATGATGGGTTTGAATGTCCCTTTCAGTTTTTTCGTCTCTCTTAATGTAATATAAGATTACAAATTGTGGTTAAATGTATCCATATTAAAATTTGCTTAAATATATAAAATGAAGAATAACTGTTTAGGTAGTCAAAGATTAATTTTACAGGGCGATGGATCATGTAATGATACTGTACACTACAAAATATAATATACAACCAGTCAATAGGGGTACAACATCGCCGTATAATAACCATAAAACTAAGTTCAAACCTATAATTGCGTTGTATAAAAACCGCAATTTTTATACGTGTGCATGTAAAAAAATAATTGTATATATATACAACTTGTCTTAACGCCAACCCAACAATGTTAGATATGTAAATTTGCTTTCGCAAAGGAGTAGGTTCAGTAAGACCCCTTTTTGGTCCAAAAATATAGCACTTTTACAAAATTGTGATAATGCAATCATGAAGCTATTTATTGGAAAGTAGATAAATTCTGCAACATAAATATGGCCTGTTTTTGACTAGAGAATGCACATATATCGGGTACTAGCATCATAAAGTCATGCTAAATTACTGAAATCTTCAGAAAATTAGCATTTTAGTTAAATTTTAGACGGCTTCTGTCTAAAATGAAAGTGTTCGCATTCGTGTTCATTCATAATATTGAAATGCAAGTTGTATTTGACGATAATACACAATATATATAAAGATTGAGGATGAACACGGATGCGCCCACTTTCATTTTTGACAAAAACCATATGAAAAGTGACGATTTTTGGCAAATTTGATAGATTTTTCATATTAAAGCTTGAATCGGAGTGTTTTAAATGACTTAATCAGTTAAAATCTGTCACGAAAACTAAATAAATCAATTGAAATAAACACTCAAGTGTTTAAAAAGTGTCAAAAATATTTCGTCAGATGAACTTGAAAATTGAGGCCAAAATCGGCCCTTACCAGACCTACCCCTTTTTTGTTCTTCCCTTGCCGGGATTCGAACCCTGAGATTCCGTGACACAAAATCGCCTGTACTGTATCCGACAACTTGACCACCTAGGCTTCAACGTGAGCAAAATGACTTACTTTCGCAGATATCTATCTTATTGCGTTTTATTTACTTCACCGAACTGTAAGACGACTTATTGTCTTTAAAGTAATATGATAACAAATAGACATTCAATATCATACCATGAATCAAAGAAACTTTAATAAACCATGAACAAAATATGATTAAAGTACATGAGACGATCAACAGTCCACAAAACAAAGCACAGCATGAAAACCATCACAATCGATAGAGAAAAAACAAATCGGGTACAAACTAAAACTGAGGGAAACGTATCAAAAATAAGAGAACTACGACACAACAGAGACACAACACCGAAATGTAAAACACGCAGAAACGAATAACAATGTAGCAAAAAATGTCAAAACAGTGAATGGTCTTCTGAGGAAAGGAAATAAATTTAAAAAAAATGAACTCCGAGGAAAATTTAAATCGGAAATTCCCTAACAAAATAGCAAAATCAAATAATAAAATACATCAAACGAATTGACAACAACTCTCATATATTTCTGGAGGATATTCAACCTTTTCATTCATTTAATAACACAACTGTTAATAATGTTTTACATACTCAATGCCCTGCATAAGAATTTCAAAAGCTTATTTTGAAAACACTCAAAGCATCTTTCATTAGAATAATAAAAGAGATTAAACATTTACAAACATTAAATATGTCTAAAACCTTTTTAAACAAAATAAAAATAAACAGTTACATATCTAGTTCGTTCCCATCCCCTTTCAGACAACCAAGAGTTTTAAATGATGGTTTATTATTTCAATGTTGACTACGATTTAGGTCATGTTTGCATTTGAACATGATTACATAAGGTAAATAAGTTTGACTTCGAAAAAAACAATATTTTCCCCCAATAAGCTCGTATAAATCTTTTAGAACTTTAAATACACCTTCTTTTGTATGAAAAATCACTCTCCTTCCTGATATTGACAATTAGGGATGACAAAATGATCGCTATTTGCAGATTGTAGTTTTTTTTTGGCAACTGCAAACACTTCAATAGAAAGCTGTTCTATGAACAATAGTTAATTTTTGGTCTTTAAAATCGTAAAACAAATATTCCTTGACCTTTAAATGTACATTTATCTATTTTTTTGGCATATCAATATCGATCCCCCAAGAAATATTTTGCTTTCGAAACAATCATTCTTTTATTGCTTAGGATTTGTTATGAATTTTTAGGCAACATTGCGCAAAAAACCTCGTATTTTTGTTTGATTTTGAAATAATTTATCTTGTGATATAAAGTTCATATGATCCTTTGGAAAATTAAATGGTACATACACTAGAAAATGGCTTTTTGTTTAATAACCGCCAATAAATAGAAGGTTTATTAATGACCTTAAACCTTGTTTTAACAGAAAATGCACCGTACGATTATTTCAGTACCGGGCAACGCAGAAAGTACAGATACTAAACTTTCGAATGATATGTGTAAGGAACCTTGGGTAGGCTTTAATATAATTATATCATTTGGGTAAGTTTCCGTAAAGGTTGCAGCAATAACCAATTTAAACGTGTATGGATGGTCAGCCATTATGGACCAATTGTGCCTGCCTGTAACACAAAAATATCTGCCCAGCCACAGGACAACTGCCAAAAACGTATATTCTTACTCTTATGAAGTTAAGTGCACCAGTACTAAAATGATTAGTGAACAGAAGGATCCATTTCTAGTCAGGAAACAAGTCTTTGCTCATTTTGGAAATTGTTGGTTGATTTACCATTTACTGGAGATTTCGATTTCACTAACAATAATGCATAATCAACAGGACTAAAAATTGGTTAGCGCATAAATATGATAATATGGTAAAATGCAGGAATGATATATTCTTCTAATATTGTTTACATAACTGAGTCACCCTTGACTAAGCCCTGTGATGAAGCATGGATAAATTAGGGTAAGAAAAAAAATCTATATTTAAGATTATGATGGCACATCCAAATGGCGACTGGAACATCCAAATACCAATAATTGGCACATCCATGTAACTAATTATGTCAGGCTGAAAATAACAATTTATCCTTAATTAGTGGAATCCTAACAAATGGTCCCTTGTTAATTATCCATGGTTAAAAAGGTCGATGTGATGTGGAATAACTGCAGGATTACATTATTAACACACTGGGGTAGCTGGACAAGGTAGGAACTGACAGACGGTTTTTATCCTTTTTTTCCCATTTAAACTCTTTGGGTTCATGTGATGAGTAAAAAATGGTGTTTAAATTAAAATATATATTTTTACCTCTACTGTGTTGTTATTTCTTTAGAAAAATTATTATTGTAGTATTTTTGGAAATTTGTATTTACCCGCCTCGGCATCAATTCGACATATTATGAAAGCGGCGTTCCTTATATAGTAAATTTATATGTCACGTGACCTGTTTTAGCAAAAAATAACAATGCAAACCCAAATTGTGGGACAAGTTGAGCCGGGCAATTGCCTGAATTTTCATGAATTTGGAGTTAATTAAGAGTTGACAGCTTGCCCGAGTGTGGCGCTTTAGTTGCTATGACTTTAAGGAAAGTGGGACTATAGGTTAGAACGTCGTTAATTATGTAAATTTTAATCGGGCAAGCAAAACATGGTTTGGGGTAAAGCGCTTTGACACAAAAATGGCGAAATCACATTGCAAACAGCTTATTGCAAAAATAACCCAAAGGCGACACATTCATATCATTTAGATACATAATTATACAATTGAAAGTCATGATTCCACGTTAAAGGATCTTGCAAAAATACTAGAATCTAAAGGAAATACAAAGCAGACGAACTCCTAGAAGTCTAGACGGTCATGTGAATTTGTTAACATGGTGATCGATTTCGATCAGCTGAGAATCAGTAAAAATTCTATTTACTTTTTATTTAAAACATGTTCCCGTCCAGCGGATTGTTTCCCTCCCTGCGGTATGGCCAGCAGTCTCCTTGTCAATGCAGATAATATTTGACATCTGTTAGCAATGTATCTACAATGGCAAATCTGTAGGTTTCTCTCTTAAAGATAGCTACCACAATGATACCTTGGGGCACCTTACTTTTTACAAGACCTGATGCCTGGCGCATAACTTATGTTGCTTGGTTTATAAGTTATGCGCCAGGCATCAGGTCTTGTAAAAAGTAGAAACACAATAATACTGAACTCGGAAGAAAATTCAAAAAGAAATATCCAAAATCAAAATGCAAAATCAAAAGTCCAAACACATCAAACGAATATGGAACGACTGTCATATTCCTGACTTGGTACAGGTATTTTCTAATGTAGACAATGGTGGATTGAACCTGGTTTTATAGCTAGCTAAACATCTCACTTGTATGACAGTTGCATTAAATTCCATTACATTGTCAACGATGCGTGAACAAAACAAACATACTCAAAGAGTAAAAATGTCAAAAATAGGGGTACAGCAGTCAACATTTTGTTATCATCTTAATTACTATAAAAACATCAAATGTAACGAAGAAGCACAAAAAAAGCATACATCAAATTTAACATCCTCATGTTGCTTATTCTACGATTTAATTTATCGATGTAAAGTCTACCCGTAAAGGATGGAAGGTTTTCAGTATTGGTGTAAATGCAATTGGGTACCAAATTTACAAAATAATTCATTAACACATATCTTGGCCACTGTAGCTGCTTCTTGGTCTGGAATTTCGTAAGCGTTTGTCCCTTTAGAAAAACAATTTGTCAGAACCAGACAATATCTGTTACCTAACCGTGTCTTTGGTAAGGGTCCCAAAATGTCAATTGCAATTCTTTTCATTGGGGCACCACCATTATAATTCCCCAGTGGAGCTCTAAAACTTTGTTTCAACACGGGTTTTCTTGATGCACAACTATCACACTTCCTAATATAATCTTGTATGCAGACTTTCATTCGAGCCAGTAAAAGTGCTGTTTAATCTTCTCCCGGGTTTTCTCTACAACTAGGTGTCCAGCAGAGGGCATATATTTTAAAACTGTTACAGTATCTTTGTAAGACTCAGGTACTACAAGTCTCCAGTGAGTTTGTTCCAAATTATCAATCCAATATTCATATAAAACTCCATTGCATATTTCAAATCTGTCCCAAATGTTCCATAAGGTTTTTAAGTCTGTTGACTCCTCAGATAGTGAGTTCGATTCTGGTTTGGTCTCTTTGTCTTCAAATTTTATGAATAACTGAACAATAATGCTGTCTTGTAACTGATGTTGTCTTAAAGAATTTACATCCCCACCCTAAAAGCACAAGATGGTTCCTTGTTGGACTGGTATCTGCTGGACAATGTGTTACTTTTCTAATTATAACTGATAATTGTTCTTTTTCTTCAGAGTCTTTGTCAAAACTGTTGTGGGCATTGTAAACATTCTCTTGTCATGAACATGAGGTACAAGGATTTCTGAAAAGTGAAAATTTTTGAACAGATCTTCTATAGTAGGAACATAGTCCTAGGAAACTGCGCATCTGTGTCTGGTTCTTAGGCCTGGGCCATTTTTGAACAGCTTCTGTTTTCTCTGGATCTGTCTGAGTACCATTTTCAGAAACATTGTGACCTAAAAGTTTGACCTTTTTCTAAAAAAGATATACATTTTGAGGATTTCAGCTTCAATCTCGGTCCAATAATCGTTGGAACACATGTTCAGGTCTATCGATTGATTCTTGTACTGTAGAGGCCAGGACACTAATATCATCTAGATATAATTAACATTCCTCCCACTGTAATCCTCGTTATATACTATCCATTAATTTGTAAAAAACTGTTGGAGGCATTTGCCTACCCATAGGGCATTACAATAAATTGGTATAATCCTTGGCTAGTTGCAAAGGCTGTCTTTTCTCTAACAGATGATTCTTTCATCTACAGCTACCAAAATCCACTATTTAAAATTCATACTCCGTAGAGCATTCCGTGGCTGTGGAAAGAGCATCCGGGAAGTCATCTATTCTTAGAGTTGGGTAGGCTATTTTTTTCGTCTTTGGTCTGTTTACGCCACGAAAATCTACACAAAATCGAGTTCCGCCTTGGCCTTCTTCCTTGGCAATTAAAACAACAGGTGAATACCAGCTACTGGTGGAGGATTATATTACTCTTCACTTCAGCATTCTTTAGATCTCATCTTTTTCAAACTGGCTCTTGGGAAATGAAGTATTCTTGGTGGCTGTCTAATTGGAACTGCATTTCCAGTATTTGTTTCATGTTTGAATACATTTGTCCATCCTATGTCATATGAAAATTTTGAGAATATATTTTTGTATCTTTTAAGCAAAATCTGTACTTTCTTTTTCATTCAAATGCATGCAACTTCTTTCCCAAATTTCCGTTAAATATTCTGGTAAATTAGATTCTCCTGGATTTTCATCTGCAGAAACCTCTGTACAATGCACTAGATTTATATATGGTATGGGGGTAGCTGTAGGGGTGTTATAACTGTTTGTTCAAACTTTGCCATTCTGGCATTTAGCTGGTCAAAATTGTAGTCCTGATCATCGTCTGTAGAAATTTGTTTTACAGCTGTTTTCCTCTTCTTTGTAACTGGTGATTTTCATAAAATAGCCTCATATCTTTCTATCACTTAGACTGCATCACATGTAGTTGCACATTCTTTGTCAATACATCTATATTTTATTTCTAGTGACCCGACCCTGATTTTTACAGTTGGTTAAGGGCAAGAACTTCATGGGCATGGGGGTCAAGGTCGGTATAAACTTTAAGAGAAAGTTGTCCCAATTCATCTCCTAGCATAGCAATGGATTCACATGGCAAACGTTTTCTAGATTCAAACCCTGATAGCCATCTACTCTGTTGTTTGGTTCGACAAAATATCTGCTGCAATTTTGATACAAGTATATCATAATTTTTCTCTCTGCAATAGTCAGGCTAATGTAAAAAGTACGGGCTAGACCACGTAAACTAGCTTCCAAAGTTAAACATTTGTCTTTCTCAAACAATCCGCCTAACTCAACAAAGTCTTCAAAATCACAATCACTACTTCCACGATACGAATCTAATTTGATATAAAAACTCCAATTATTTCCATTAGACCTGTTTTCCATTTAAATTCTGTGGGTTCATGTGCTGAGTATTCGCCATATTATGAATGCTGTGCTCCTTATATGACAAATATGTCACGTGACATGTATAAGCCATCCGTATCAATGAAAACCAAAATGGTTGGAAAAGTTGAGCCGGGCAATTGCCTGAACTTTCCTGAATTTGGAGTTACTTAAGAATTAACAGCTCGCCAGGGTGTGGTGCTTTAGTTGCTATGACTTTAAGGAAAGCGGGACTATAAGTAAGAACGTCGTAATACAAATAACGGTACCAATTTTCTTGCACCAGATGCGCATTTTGACAGTCTCTTCAGTGATGCTCGTGGCCAAAATAATTGAAATTCACAGCTTATATAAAATATGATGAGCTATAATCCAAAAGGTCCAAAAAGTATAGCCAAATCCGTGAAAGGAATCAGAGCTTTGCATGAGGGAGATACATTCCTTAATTTATAATTATTTCTATCATTTTGTAACAGAAAATTTTAATAACACAAACAATCTGTATATTCATGCCAGTACCGAAGTACTGGCTACTGGGCTGGTGATACCCTCGAGGACTTATAGTCCACCAGCAGAGGCATTGGTAGTAAAAAAATTAACGGCTCGTTAATTATGTAAATTTTAATCGGGTAAGCAAAACATGGTTGGGACAAAGCGCTTTGATACAAAAATGGCGTAATAACATTGTAAACAGAATTAGTGCAAAAATAACTCAAGGGCGACACATTCATATCATTTAGATACATATTTATAATAGGAAAATGTTTATTGAATTTCATGTTTCCACGTTTACTGATCTGGCAAAAATACTAAAATCTCAAGAAAATACATAGCAGACGAATTCCTAGAAGTCTAGACGGTCATATGACGTTGTTTACATGGTGATCGATTTCGATCAGCTGAGAATCAGAAATAAAAATCTATTTACTTCTTATTTAAAACATGTAATGATAATTTCACAAAAATAAAGCATTAGTTAAACGTGGAATGTCTACGGCTTTTGTTTTTATAGGATTTTAAGCTCTGTGAAATATGAAAAAAACCCAACGAACATAACTTACTTTGAACTTCTAAAAAAGTTAACAAATTATGAAATATTTCCATTGAAAGTATGTCTTGGCTTGCATCCAAATAAAAATCATCAAAGATTACAAAATGTCAAAAGGGGGGGGGGGGTACACCCTGCACATGTACAATATTATACAGCCGTGTGTTATATGGGTACATTAAAGTCGTTATCTAAGCGTCATTTGGAAACATCCAATCGCCAACTAGAGATTTTAGGGGGTTAGTGTTGCTTAGTCTTTTTTTCCATGTTGTGTTTGGTGTATTCTGGTTTGTCCTTTTTCTTTAGCCATGACATTGTCAGTTTTATTTTCTATTGATAAGTTTGAATAATTTTCTGGCATCTTTCGCTCAATTTTGTCTACCAATGTATGTTAAGTCACCTTTTTTATAACTAGTGGGATGAATTTGACCATAAAATAAAATTGAGAAAGCATGTTTTGCTAATGTATACGTGTTGACCAGATACTATTTAATATCATTTCTGATGTTTTTATTGTCCTTGTGTGTAGGAGTTCATAATTTCTGGTGTGAAAGTTCTGTTTAAACGGTTCATATATAAGTGTTTGCACTTAAACAGAATAAAGAACATTCTATAAATCGTGAAAAATGGAGCAACGGACAAACAGGCAAATAAAAGTAATGAAGACACAACAAAAAAAAACCAAAAAACTAAAGACTATAAGAAATATGAATCCACCAAAAACTGGGGGTGATATAAGGTTCTCCAGAAAGGTAATCATAGTGTGTTCTAAATGTGGCACCCATCGTGATACCCTTATTAGTACTCCGTTAATGGCCTTATTTGGTTGGTTAAATTCGTGAAAAAGGAATGGAATTGTCGTTTTACGTTTTACATAAGGCACATTTTTTACTTAGCAAATTATTGGTAAACATTTCTGACAACCTTGTGTAACCTTCACCAAGATTTGATTGAATACATCCCTTTGTGTGATATATATTGGCATATATTTTTAGTATGTTTTCAAAGCTATATAAAGATAGTTACTAGACTTATGATTGAAGACCGTATGATGACTTTTAATTGCTTAATTCTGTGTTATTTGGTTTACTGTGAATGATTGTCCGATTAATAATTATTATTTTACTATAACTTTTGAAAACGAAAAATTGGCGTAATAAATTTTAATTTAAGACCTTGTCTAATTGTGGAAAGTTCTTTTAAATATAAAATATAATGATTGTACATGCACATTATACTTTATTGTAGTAACGTTAACCAGAAAATGTTTATATTTATAATTTTCACAAACATTAACCCATTTCTCTGACGTCAGTCTATTGTTCTAGCAATGGATTATTTTTCAAGAATCCACTGACCACTATGTTAATTTGAGATAAATTATATCATAACTTTTAACTTACGATCTTTTATCCTCTCATAAACGAATGACTAATGAAAGGTTCGAACGCGTATTTTCGACCGTAAAATCTGTAGTCAATAAATGATACCACTAGACCACGAGTGCTGAGATAAACTATTTTGTAAATATCACTCTTATAGCGTATATCTGTCAGTGCATGTCAAAAAACTGTATTTCTGTCTTGTTGTTATTTAATAAAATATATAAACACTATAAAATCATTGAATTGTAAATATTACTTATTAGTACAATTCCTTGATCAAATAAACATCTATGTACACATTACACTTATCACTTTTAAGGTACAAGGCCCTTCCCTTTTCATCATAGCAAATGCTTACTTTTGTTTTTATGATTATAATGCTATCATTCTATGATCACTTAGTTTTTCTTTGAATGATTATAAATGGTCAAAATATGAATCAACATTTAACTGACTCTTATGTGAATAAAGTGTGATTAGCTACGATTGTAAAATGACCTCTTTGACGGTGAAACCGGAAACAAAATCGTCAACTTCATAGTAAGAATGAAAAATTGATACCTCTAAGATAAAAACAATATTTTGGTAGGGAAAAACATTACAAAAAATCATCCCGGGTACTAGGCTTGAACTTGGCACTGTTAATATCACAGTTTTTTCTTTCGGCAGCAACGACTAGACGATCACGACTATCAACAGCTTACATCATACTTTTCAAAATTGACATAATTATATATTGTACATTTGAAGCAAAAGCAATTCTGCTTGGGTTTCAGAATGCGTACAACAAATAATAATAGTTCATTAACTGATTGACGATGGCTGCCAAATGAAATAACGTTAATAAAATCAAAACAAAATGAAAGGGAATTAGTTTAAACAAAATATATACATTTGTTTTTAATTAAGACAAATCGTTGTATCTATTTGATCCTCAACTGGTGTCTAGTGAAGTGGTGTTATTGTGAATTTCAGACTTCACTTAGTTTTTTAGTCATTTTGTATATATGTTGTAAATTAAATAGAATGGGAGATATAACTGCCATTCATTTGCTCATTAAGTTGCTAAATACTAAATATGTAAATATTAAAGGTTTCTTAATGTTGTTAATTATTTTTTTTAACTTTCCAAAAAAGATTTAAAAAAATCCATATCTTTATTATACATGTTATATGTCTTTTTACCATTATAAAAACTTAAATATTAATTGTTTGTAATGATTCAACATTGAATGTAATAATTATTTACAATTACAAAATCTGGTAATAAAAAGGGAAGATAACAACACATTTAAGTTAGATTGAACTTACATTAAGTTAAATATAAATGTGAACCGTGTGGATCTAGTCAGTTTCAGGTATTAGACAATAAAAAAGACAAAATACGAAATTATTTTCATGAAAATCAGTTGATTCATTTTCAGATCATAAAACAGATAGTCGTCTACTAGAAATGGGTTAATGTAGATTCATGGTATACCGCCATCTTGGATTGTACAATCACAGTACAAAATTGGTCTAGTTATTTGCCTAAATCTTCAAATTTGGAGAGATATTTGCAATTCAATGGTTAGACTATTTTTTGATTTGATGACAACTTGTTTATCAATCGTATTATACAAAATATTTGAACAAAAACCATTTATTTGGGATTGAAAATCATTTTTTTCAAATGGCCCATTTAAGGGGAGATAACTCTATTAGTACAAAATTTATACTTGGCTAATAGGGAAAATTTTTATTTTTACTTGTAGCGAGAAAACAAGTTCGGTGACACTATGTTTTCTTTTTATTTTCTTAAACATTTTATGAAACCTTTCTTCTCACAATTTATTTCATAGAATTTATTTTTATGCATACTAATGTGTTTTTTTCATGAACAAACTAACTAAATTTGGGCAAATTTCAAAGACTCATAGCTTGAAAAATAGCACGGTGACCCATACTTTTTATTAAATTATTGAAAAGAGCATAGTAAAATCTTCATTTTGGCAATTTATAAAAAAAATCTGTCTAAAAAAATGTATACTAGTGATCTACCTTAAGCTAGATAATTGACAAGAAGTAGTGGATTCGAAAACGATAATCTAACTGCGACTAAAGTCGCTCGTTGATTATCGTTTACGAATCCACTACTTCTTATCAATTATCTCCTACGTCATCATGAAGTGTAAATTTGCGTTTATTTTCAAGTGCACCTAAATTAAAGAAGCTGAATATGTGGTTATTGCACGTTAAACACTGACAAAACGTAACCCATCAGATGGATACTAATAAAAATACTGCACATAGTATACGGGTTCATAAAATGTATATATCCCGACAACAAATTAAAACAGTCAAAGGAAAACATGACTTTGTGCAATGCGAATATATAGTTAGAGAAAGATTGTAAATCCATGAATGTGTATAGGTATATAACAATAATATTCAGTTTGCTTTTAACTTACTGATAATAAAATCAAAATTCAAAACAAAATAAAACAATATTCAATGATCTAATTACAGTGTTGACTTGGTTACCTGTATGTGCTATCTCGTTTAAAATGATTTTTCTACAGGTATAACCAAACTTTAAAACCAAATCTTTATATCTATGGAAGAATTAAGTAAAGTTATTTGTGATAACGAAAAAGGGAAAGTTAACAATATACGTTTTTTTAGTACACGGAAACATTGATAGACAATGCTTAATTATCTATCAGATATGTAGTGAAGAGTAAAAACAGAAGCAACAAGAGTAGAGGTCCTTCTAATATACATTTTAATGCCTCTACAAGACTTGTATTGCTCAATTGAATAGCACGGACATTATTAATTGTTTTTACTGATCTGCATTTTTCTTATTCATTTATATCACTTTTCAATAGGGACCTTAAAGTAATCAACCTATCACATCTGTTAGTCAGGAGTAAGGTTAATGTTATTGAGACATCTGTAATTTGAGTTTTAGGCGAAGTTCATGATGTAGGTAAATCCAGAGATAGCGTCGGAATCATGGCATTATTAACCGTATTATTTTTAATTTTTAATATCACTGGGTCGATACCTCTGCTGGTGGACTATTAGTCTTCGAGGGCATCATCATCTAAGTAGCCAGTACTGACATGATTTAACAAACTTTTCTAGTTGTCGTTTATAAATTTTCAAATAATTTAGAAACTAAGGTTTCAACTGCCTCAAGCAAAATTGGCTTAAGATATATTTCGCCATTTATTTTAGGTATATTTCTCATATAGCTCTTCAACAGTTTCGGTACTCATTCCTACTCGAATTTCAAATGTTCCTGGTGAAGGTAAATTCAGAAAAGCGATTTTAGCACATGGAATAATTTTACCTCACTGGGTCGATACCTCTCCTGGTGGACTATCAGTCCCCGAGGGTATCATCAACTCAGAAGTCAGTATTTGGTACTTACAAAATTTAACAAACTTTTCTCAAATCGTCCGTTTATAATTTTTTAAATAATAAAGAAACTAAGGTTTCAACTCCCTCAAGCAAAGTTGCATTTAGATGAATTTGGCTATTTATTTTAGGTAATTTTTCATATAGCTCTTCAACGGTTTCGGTACTTGTACATCCTCGGATTTTAAATGTTTGGCTTTGAGCGTACCTGATAAAGGTAAATCTAGAAAAGCGCTTCGAACGGATTGAATTATTAAACTTATTGTTTTCATTTTTTTTCTTAATATTTAAGGTTTCCGAAATGAACATATTCTTAGATTGACAGTTTTTCTTAATTATTCAATATTTTAATAAATTGAGCTTACAATGTTTCTAAAACATCTTTGGAATGAGTAAAATAAAATCATAAATTGTTTTGAAGTAAATCATCTATAAATGGAGATTTTTGTTTATCTAAAAGCTGAAATGTGACATTGTTGCACTGTAACCGTTATGTCCGTGATTTTCTATTAGTGACTTTTTGTTTTAATGGCCATGTGCATAGCCTATCCCAATATGATTACATTAAAAGTATTGATTAAATTGTTTTTCTGTTGGCCTTTTCCTTTTTAGCCATGGCTATGTTAGTTTGTTTTCGATTTGTGAGTTTAAACGAGGGACGAAAGATACCAAAGGGACAGTCAAACTCATAAATCTGAAACAAACTGGCAACGCCATGGCTAAAGATGAAAAAGACAAACAGAAAAACAATAGTACACATGACAAAACATAGAAAACTAAAGAATAAACAACACGAACCCCACCAAAAACTAGGGTTCTACGGAAGGGTAAGCAGATCCTGCTCCACATGTGGCACCCGTCGTGTTGCTTATGTGATTACAAATCCGGTAAATAGTCTAATTCAGTAGGTCACATTCATAAAAGAGAAGGGATTGTAGTTACGACGTAAGGAACATATCCGATATCATTTGTGAAACGGTTTTTCCATAACGGTTAACCAACTCGGGATGGCGTCCGTAAAATTTACGAAAGGATGATTTCAACTTCACCATTTGAAAATTTTGGTTTAATAGCTTCCTTGCGAGCAGTAACCCTTTATCAAGAAAATCATGATAGGAAATGCAAGCACGGGAATATCGCATCAATTGGGAGATATATCCCCCCTATGCAGGTGCTGCTGGAATGTTGCTACTTAGAAATGGAAAGTTCACAATTGGAAAGCTGAAATCATCTCTTTTGTCGCAAAGTTTTGTTTTCAACCGAGTCTCATTGTCAATATCTAGATGTAAGTTAAGATATAAAGCCGACTTAACTGTATCTGTAGTATCCATTATTTCCAGTTCGATGGAATAGATGCGTTGTACATAGTCACCAAATTTTGAATTGTTTAGTGAAAGAACATCATCTATATAGCTGAAAGTAGAGTTGAAGGATATTGCTTACTTCTTATCCTTCTTCCTAAGAAGTTCCTGCATAAAGTCAGCCTTATAATAACAAAGAAACAAGTCGGCGAGTAGAGGGCACAGTTTGTTCCCATTCGAATGCCGACAGTCTGTTGAAATACACGCCCTCCGAACGTAACAAATATGTTGTCAATCAAGAAATCAAGCATCTTCATAATATCAGTTTCAGAGAATTTTTTGTTTGAATCAGAGTGGTTCTTTACAAAGTAGGATTTATCCCTCCCTAAGACAAGATACTTTTATCTACGTTGGCCATTCTTTTTTATGAAGCAAAGTAATACCAACTCTTTCAGTTCGTCTTTTAGTTTGGAATGTGGAATACTTGTGTAAAGAGTAGAAAAGTCAAATGATTTAATACTGCTACAAGATGAAAGAGAGCTAGATTGTATGTACTCTAAAAGGTCTTTGTAATTTTTAAGTATCCACATCTGATTCACGCCACCTCTAGAATAAGCAGTTTCACGATAACTTTGAACATGTTGAAGCCCGTTTTTTATTGCTGATAAAATGGATTTTAATAATTTAGAAAGATGTGTCGTGGAGCACTTGGAAGACACAGCAATATACCGTTGTTTGTAAGGACACCTATGTAGTTTAGGTATCCAATACAGTGATGGAAGATCTAGTTCTTCGTCTTTGGTTGAAATTCCAAAGGAACAAAAAACGGACCTAAGATTAACCAGGATTTCCTCTTTGGTATGTGTCGTGAGGGTATATGTTGAGTTTCCAAGTGAATTGTCAATACCTAATTCGTTTATCAAACAGTTAATGTAATGACTTCTACACACAACAACGATGTTATTTGGGGCTTTGCCTGCGGGGACAACAACATATTTATCATGGAGGTCAGATAGGTGTTTAGAAACATTTGTTTTTTTTAAGATTGAGATGGACCCATTCAGTTTCTTAATTCTGATTTGTATCAACGACCTTTAAATGTCCCTCTGGTATCCTTCGCCTATCTAACATCACGGTTACCTTTGATATATGTGTTCCTTCAGGATTCCGATTTTTTATCACCGCTACTTGTGACTGTCTCAAAATTGCAATGTCTAATGACGTTTCTAATTTACCAACATGTTCTTGTGTTTTGTGTTCCGGTTCCTCTAGTTTATAAACAGTTTCTCGTGGCTCATTTACTGATTTTTCTGATTCGTGGACCATGTCTTGTATATTGGTCCTTTGTACTTGGTCTTCTAATTGATGGACATTTGCTAGTGTCTTATTTATTGATACGTCTGATTGATGGATAGTTTGTCGAATTTGGTTTACTGGTTCTTCTGATTTATAAAACACATCTGATTTACTAGTAGGTCCTTTTGTCTTTATCAAGGATTTTTCAGCATCACTTTCCAACTGAAAATTATCCAAATAAAACTAATATTATGTTATTTAGTAGCAAAAATTGAAAAAAATAACTTGATTTTTGATTTTTGCGGAGTTCAGGTAGATACAGTTACTAGACATAAATATTTAGGCATTTTTTTTAGCAGTGACTGTAAGTGGACCCAGCATGTTGATTTTTAAATAGAAAAAATATCAAAACAATTCAATGTTCTGAGACGTTTGAAATTTCGACTGAAAAGGGAATATTTAGAAAAAAGTATATTTAACTTTTATAAGGCCTGTTCCAGAATATTCTTCGCAAGTTTGGGATAATTGCGGACAGTTGAATTCTGAAAGATTAGAAAAATTATAACTGGAAGCAGCACGTGTTGTTAGTGGTCTAACAAACTATGCTAACTCTCAATTACTTTATTCAGAGACGGGATGGGGAAAATTAAAGATTGGACGTGAAGTTAAGAAATTAACTTTATTTTACAAAATTATGAATGAGGACGCCCCAGAATACTTATTATATTTAATACCCCATGCAGTTGCAGAAACAAACAATTACAATCTACGAAGCAATCTAATAAATATATACCAAACGTCTAGCAGACTGTCTCTTTATCAGGAATCATTTATTCTATCTAGTATCAAACTGTAGAATTCACTGGATTTAAGTTTTAGAAATGAACTTCTTTTAAATATGTTTAAATTTAAAATTAAACAGAAATATTATAAAAAAACAATCACCCCCAACATATGTCAATATTGGCGATAGATATTTAAATGTTTTACACGCAAGATTAAGAAACACATGCAGTGCCCTTAACATGGATTTGTATCACACAAATATTAAACCTAATGCACTGTGTCATTAATGTGGTTATTTATACGAAAATGCTCAACATTATTTCCGCGCGTGTAAAAATTAAACAGTTCAAAGGAAAATATCTTATTTTTTTAACTTAGAAAACAAAAACATACCTAATAACTTTGAATATTTAATGTACGGCAATGCTATGTTTAATATGAACATAAACACGCCTTATTTTTACAAAATTGCAGAATTATATTAAAGAGACCAATCGCTGTTCATAGTTTATAGACATTATAGTTAAATATATATCAATAATAATGTGAATACTTTGTGTTGACTTCGAATGTAATTGTTCATTTTTTCCAAACACATGGATCATCAATTTGAGTTGAGTATAAAATCCTATCAGTTGACAACAACAACATAATTTGATTGTTTAAAATACCATCATAACGTACCTTTTTAGAGAATATTTATTCCAAGATTAAAGCAACCTATAAGTTAGGTCTATCATACAAATTTACGGTCAACTCGACTTTAAGAATCGATGAGCCATGTCATGTAAATTCTTGTTGGTTTCATGTCTTCATAATAATAATGTTTATGATTTTATTATTATTTATTTTATTTATGTTCGGTTATTTATTATTTGTATGTTATGGAAAAGACGATCTTAGTTGCAAAACTTGTTGTAGCGGCCAGATTGTATCTGTAGTGGTGCGTGTAGAGGAATCCTGTTTAGGCTTTTATACATGGCGAAGAAGAGCGCGGTTGTGATGGGCGGTGTTCTTGAAGAGCGGTCTAAATGCCTCTACAGAACCTGCATGCACAGCTTTGTCTGGTAGTTGGGTCCAGTGAATAGTTGTTTCCACAAAAATGAATGTTTGTACTGTGGTTTGTTGCTATTTGGTACTTTAAGTCCTGTGGTGTTATTGATAACTTGACGTTCGATGATATTGTCAGTTTCACAGTTTGAATAAGTTTTGGCTTTTATTGTTCGTTTAGGTCCAGACCCTCAACCACCTTGTAAATCAGGATAAGACAGAGGCTGTGTCTTTTTTCCTCTAGTGTCTTCATTTCAAGCTGGCGTCTCATGGTACTAATGGACCCTGTTTCTCGACTCCTGTAGTTTTTCTTGATGAATCGTAAGCCTCTGTTTTGGATACGTTCTAGTTTGTCAATATCCCCTCTCATATATGGGTTCCAGATTGTTGAGACATACTCCATTGTTGATCTTACTAGAAATATATATGCTACTTTCCTACATTCCTCTGGAACGTTTCTCAAGTTCCCCTTAAGAAAGCCCAATGTGGCGTTGGCTTTCTTGCTGATGTTATTTATGTGGAAGCTCCATTTCAGATCGTTTGCGATTTGGAGTCCTAAGTACGGGATCACTTGTACTTCTTATAGGATGTGTTTACTTAGCGTGTAGAATTTGTTTGCTCTTTGTTTATGGATAGAACTTTTTGACGTTGAAACGCATTCCCCATTTGTCGTCCCAGATTTCTAGTTTTTCCAAATCTGTTTGTAGCTTTTGTTGGACTTGTCTTTTTTTAATCGTTCCCTTTACTTTAATACACCCCTTTCATGAAAGGGAAGGGGATTGTAGTAACGACGTAAGGAACATATCCGATATCAATTTGGAAACGGTTATTCAATAACGATCAACCAACTCGTGATGGCGTCCGTAAAATTTACGAAGGGTTTATTTCAAAATTGTACCTTCAAGGTTCATTACCACAAAAGAAAGACTGGGATTTTGCTTGATGGTTACTGGTCCTAGAAGGATTTAAAAAAAAAACAACTCTCAGTTGTACAGTAATGCGCATACAATTTGTAAAATCTTCGACCACATTTACCTTGTGTCAGAAACCTATATATAACGTTATAAAGATCACAAAACAAATTCGGATATTTTCAAGCTTTAATATTGTGTCCAAATTTGCCCTCACTGTTGAGGTTGGTGAAAATCTTTGACTATTATGACAATAAGGAATACCAGAGTCAAACAATATGATATGTTTCTTTTATTAATAACAGATAAATTATCTTGCATGTTTAAAGTTAGAAATTTTGAGTTTAATTGATGTAAAACTGATAAAACTTAACCTTGATAATTTGGCAATTATTTACCGTACATTTTCATGATATTACTTTTTTGAAGGAGAACAAGTGTATGTTACTACCGTAAATGTTATGATAGATGCACATTTGTATTGTATTATAGTCAGGGATGGGGTCGATTACTTTAAAATGTAATCGATTAAATTACAATTACTTTGCTTATAAAATGTAATCAATTACATTATGATACACCCTATTTCATATGTAATCGATTACATTAGATTACTTTTCTATAAAAGAATCATGATTACTTAAGATTACTTATGATTACATTGTATATTGCAATATAAAAGTGTTTGTTTTTACTTTTTATCCTCACAAAGAGGCTAAGTTTGATGATTTTTTTAAAAGCCTTAATTTATTCATCTTATTTAAAAGAAATTATAGACAAGTACAGTGTAAGATGTGCAATTTGATAAAATAGACAAGTGTCTTATCTTTGTAAATGACAAAATTACACATTCTTTTTCTACAAATTTACTGCCTGATTTACAAAAAACTTGAACAAATAAGTAAAAATAAATTAAGTATATAGTTTTATTTTCTGTTGGGACATAATTGACACATCCATTAATGTTTTTACAGGTGTCAATCACTACTTTCAATATTTTGAACGAACAGTAGGTAAGCTTGGGTATTAAAATTTTATTGTCTTTTGAAATAACAATATCAATAAAGTTAAAAGTAGCTGATTGTTATCATTATTTGAAAGTTTTTAATATTTCATCTAATCAATAATTAATAGGATTATTTGTCAGGTGAAACCACAAAACATCTCTTGTAACTTAGGAAAGTATATTCATTTCTCTTTAAATCAAGAAACAGCTTATTGCAATAAAAGATATTTTGTATTGATGAAACTTCTGGCGTCACCTATTGTTTACTATGCATATTGTTTGTAATATCAAGCCATATGTAAACACTGTACATGAACTTGTTTATACTGATGAGTTGTAAGGCTCAAAGTTGATAAAGAATAAGAATTAGTAAGCACATATTATACATGAATATTTGGAAAACAAAATTATTCAATTTGTCAAAAATTGAAATCTGGTTTTAACTTCCATTTTGAATTAAGTGGGCTCATATATTTATGTCGACCATCAAAGTCAAATTGGAACTAAATGTTTTAACATATGAATTTTGAAAGTTATGTAAAAATATTTGGTACATTTGGTTTCATCAAGGAAAAAATGCTTTAAGGCATATTATTGTATCATAAGAGCTCAATCTCCCGAACAAATATTGTAGAGGCAATTTCCCTTAGGAAACTGTTAACAAAATAAAACACTTGGTGTGAAAAATTTGATGTATAGATAATACAGTTTGACACATAGTCATTAAACAAGGTCCCATCATTGTGAATACTAGTTTTATGATTTTTCATTCAAGCTTAACATCTTCTTATTTTCACATTGTCTATCAAACACTATTTTTATATATATACAAGATTTGTAATCAGCAACTTATCATATGAATGTAATCTTAAATTAATCTTAAAGTAATCATGATTACACCTGTTTTTTGTAATGTAATCAATTACATTACGATCACTTGTAATCAGAATTGACATGATTACTGATTACATACGATTACACTGAAAAAAGTAATCGATTACAGCTGATTACGATTACTGATTACGAATAACCCATGTCTGACACAAATGTAAATGAAGAAAGTGCAAATATAATAGACCCAAATGAAAAGGAAGAAACGACCAGTACGACTACATGTAGTTCGGAATCAGAACATGGAGATGGTGCCAGAGCAAGAACATTATCAGAAAAAGGACAACAATATGAATTTGATAAACTTGCCCATAGTTACGGTGGCTTAAATCGTCTTTCTGAAAACATTATTGATTTAATAGCAGACAAAGCACCATATGATACCACAAAGGGAAGAATATGGATTGACAAATATGAGATGTTCATTGATCAACACCAAAACATTTTGCCTTAGATAAGTCATGAAGAAGACAAAGAATCATATACATGTATGATGGTTTTCCAAAAAAGAGATGAATCTTTACGCGAGATCAAGAGATCAATAGCAAATTATTTCAACGCTATTCGCGAAGAAAACAAACAAACACTGAGGTTAAAAAGTGTAATTAGTAAACGATCATCACTTTCAAGATCAAGTTATCATAGCAAAAGTTAAAAGAAGAACAAAAACGAGTTGAATTAGAGACAAAATTGGAAGCACTTAAAACAAAGAAGGACATTAATATAGCAAAGCTAAAATTAAAATTAGAAGAAGAAGAATTACAACTTGACACCGATATAGCTATAGCAGACGCAAAAACAAAAAAACATAAAAGTATGGAAAACTTGAAGTTGAATCAAATAGTACATGTAGTACTCACGTTTTCAAAGTACAATCTAAAACTAAGAAATCTGACATTGCACCAAAAAACAGCTGTGAATTATAACGTAATGGCAAAACCGTTTGTACCAAACAGTACACATTTGCAGGAACCTAAAAATGAACATAATATGACTGTGATATTCAACATTAAACATGATGAAAATACGAACAATATTCAGTCTAATACAGGGAAAAATAGCAATATAGTGGAAAATAGTATGTCTGCAATGGTGAAATACTTACGAAAACATACACCTGATATTAAGAAATTTGGAGGAAACCCTTTAGAATACAGAAAGTTGTATAGACAATTTCAAGATAAAAAAGTTGCAAATACAGATAACGAGGAGGAGAAAATGATTATTTGGAACAATTTACATATGGCGAAGCGAGCAAAGTAGTAAGTGGATTCAGCCATTCAAAAGTCGAACATGCATATAGTGCAGCAATCACACAATTAGAAGAAAGATACGGAGATACAGAAGTTATTGCAAATGTATTCATTAAAAGAGCACTAGAGTGGCCTACCATACAAGCTGGAGATTCAAAGTCACTTGATGATTTCTCTTTATTTTTGATTGAATGTGAAACTGCAGCTGTAAGCATGGAAGCTATGCGTATTCTGGACTACTCCGAGAACAGTAAACGACTTATGATTAAATTACCATTTCACTTTCTTCATGATCGATGGAGAAATGTAGTTATGCGAACAAAGGAAAAGAAAGAGTCCGTAACAATTACACACTTTGTGCAGTTTGTAAAACAGGAAGAAAAAAAGGCCAATGACCCAACTTATGGTAATATAGCGGTTTTTGCAAAACAGAATAATACAAGAGACCAGAAGACTAATACTGTGACTGATAAGAAATCAAAACAGACTTAAAGGATGAGCTTTGCCACAGATGTTAAAGACTAACATGAGAAGCATGTAAATGAACTGAAATGTAACTACTGTGGAAACTTTCATAGACTAGAAGATTGCAAAAGCATACTATCTTTGAGTATTCGAAACCGTTATGAACATTTAAAGAGCAAAGGTCATTGTTTTTGGTTGTCTCAAAATAGGACACAGGACAGTTAACTGTAAAATGCGATCCACATGCCTTATTTGTACCAAAAGACATCCAGCTTTACTTCACGACAAAGACAAAGTACCAAGAGAAATTACACCATTGAAACAGAGTGAAAGTTCGACAGAGGTGGAAAACAAGACTAGCGCATGCACACGCTATTTATCAGATAATAACAGCCACGTAGGGTTTGAAGACATGTCATGTACAATGGCTATAATACAAGTAAAGGTAAAACTGAAGAATAAAGCACCCTGTATAGAGATATACGCATTCATTGATTCAGAAAGTAGCGGCGTGTCATTCTGTACGGAAAATCTGTTGCACAAGCTAGGTGGAAATGGTTTAAGAATGCAAATTACACTTAATACCATGGGTGAACCGTATAAGATGACAACTTATGCAGTTTCTGGATTACAAGTATTGGACCTATGATTAAATGATGCTGTGGAATTCCCAAGATTCTATACAAAGAATGAGATGTCAGTTTCAGTGGATTACATTCCAAAACAAGACGAAATCTCGAAATGGAGACACTTGTCTGGAATTAAATGTCCTAACCTTGATGCTAGTATTGGACTTATGATAGTCAATAATGTCCCAGATGCCTACACACCATTTGAGGTAGCAACAGAACCAAGTGGATCCCCACATGCCACACGCACGAGATAAGGATGGATTATATGGAACATGATACGAGAATGTACAGGAACAAATAAAGTCGTTAATCGAGTAGAGATGTCTGCGATTCATGAAGAAGAGCATTGAAGGCTTAACGAGTTAGTTGAAAAATCTATGAATTTAGATTTTTCTGAGTGCATTATAAATGAAAAGGGAGAAAACTCAGTAGACGACAATTTTTTCTTAGATTTTGTGAATAAGAATATTCATTTTGAGAAGGGACAGTACTACATTCCGCTACCTTTCCGTGACAGTAATGTGAAACTGCCGAATAATGCTTCCCAGGGCCAGCAGCGATTGAGATGTCTTAAGAACAAGTTTATTAGTTTGGTGGGGTTCGTGTTGTTTATTCTTTATTTTTCTATGTTGTGTCATGTGTCATTGTTTTTCTGTTTGTCTTTTTCATTTTTAGCCATGGCTTTGTCAGTTTGTTTTAGATTTATGAGTTTGACTGTCCCTTTGGTATCTTTCGTCCCTCTTTTATTAAGAATCCTAAATTCAAACAGGACTATACTGATTTTATGGACAAACTGTTAGAAAGAGGTTACATGGAACACGTCCCAAAGGAACAGTTCAACAGAAACGTTGGACGAGTATGGTATATCTCGCTTCATGGTGTTTACCAGAGTCAAAACCAGACAAAATTAGAATTGTGTTTGACTGTTCAGCTACATATATGGTTTTGTCTCTTAATAAACAACTCTTACAGGGACCAAATCGCACTCATAACCTTCTAGGTGTTCTCCTAAGATTCCGTGAAGAGAAAAGTGCAATATTAGGAGATATAAAGTAATATAAGAGGAGTTGAAATGCAGCATAGACAAAACATTATTTTGGACAGACAGTATGTCAGTATTACGCTATATCAGCAATCAGAAAATACGTTTCCACACTTTCGTTGCAAACCGCTCAGAAGTCATTCATGAAGCTACAATTGTCGATCAGTGGAAGTATATCAATATAAAGCTTAAACCTGCCGATTATGCATCTAGTGGTATGTACTTTTCAAAGTTTGAATCAAACCCATACTGGTTCAGTGGACCAGAGTATCTTTGGAAACCAGAAATAGAATGGCTAGAAGGGCACATATACAAGACTATTATTGATGAAGATAAAGAAGCGAAACGAGTCGTTAACACTACAATATTGTCAAGCTAACATCACGGGTTCGATAGAATGTTCTCTCTATTCTCGGAGATGAAGAAACTGAAGAAAATAACTGGTTGGCTATTCATTGCGTTGGACAACTTTAGGAAACTAGTTAAGGAAAGAAAACATATGAGAAACAGACGTCAGTCAGAAGGTGAGAACTTAGTGGATAATCAGAATGAACGAACAGTTAAAAAATCATTGAACGGAGTAACGAAAGATGTTCAGATCACGTTACCGACAACTGAAACTCTTAATAGATAAAAAATGACTGACTTTTTCTGGAAGAGATGGACTCATGAGTATTTGCCTTTATTACAAAGTCGGCAAAAGTGGAACTCTGAAAAGCGAAACTAGAAATAGAAGACATTGTATTGATACAGGATAATACAACGAGGAATCTTTGGAACTTAGGAAGAATTATTGAAGTACTAAAGGACAAGTCGGACAATGTTCGTATAGTGAGGCTAAAAACATACTCAACAACATTATTACGACCAATCGCAAAGTTGTGTTTGGTATTAGAAGCTGACATTTAGAGTCATAGTTTGGACTAGTCATGTTAGAGCAGTAACTTGTGTTTGAAAATACATTGTTGTATAAATGGACAAAATATATAAGTTTAGTTAATAGATTGTCACATAAAATTGAAAATTTGTTTGGCTTCCATATTGTTTTTGATAGTTGAGTTCTTTAAAACCACAATTAAGGGGCTGGAATGTAGCGGCCAAATTTGATAACAAAAACATATTGTTGCCTACTGTTGTATTGTTTGGTAATGAGTGATATTCTATTTTGAGATAAGTTGCTTTCCCTTTACTTTAATAAACCCCTTTAGGGAATTTGCACGAAACGTGCTTGGTGAAAATTTTTGATTATGATGAAATTAGGAATACCAGAGTCAACCAATATGTCATGTTTCCTTGATTTATTACAGATAAATTATCTTTTGTGTTAAAAGTTAGAAATTTTGAGTTCTATTGATGTAAAACTGATAAAACTTGACCTTGATAATTTGGCAATTACTTACCGTAAATGTTCATGATATTACTTTTTTGAAAGAGAACAAGTGTATGTTACTACCGTAAATGTTATGATAGATGCACTTTTGTATTGTATTATAGTTCACAAAATGTTAGTTTTGATAGTAGAATTTAGTGTGTTTTATCTTTTGTTTTGTAGTTAATCTTTTCGTACCTGAATAAAGAGAATTGAACGAAGGAATTAGTTTTTTATTTGGTATAGGCATCATACCTGTGTTTAATCCCATTGTCAATGTTTTGGGACAATAAACTATGTTTGAAGTAGCTGAAAAATATGTAAAGAAATTTCACGATCATATAGATACAATGTAATCTGTGTAATCTGACACACTAACCGTCCAGAAACAAGGATAAGATTAAGCATGGTGTTGGAATACTCAGGTTTTGTCTGCTAGGATAAGCATATTTTTGGGGACCATAAAAATGTATTGGTTAAAGCAGATTGTTGGAATATTTATGTGTCGGATTAGGAAGGTTACACTGTGCATTTTTTTCTATTCAAAGAAGAACATTTGTCAGTATTTTGCATTTGAGTAGTATACAGTAAAGTTGTTTGCAAAATGTTGCATGATAATTTATTCCATTTAAGGTGGAAGACCTTGGTTCAGGGAGATAACTCTTTAAATCAGTTATGTGTTTGTAAAAGTCACGTTTCATCAATGTATATTAAGCATTTACCTGAAAAAGATTATAAATAATCTATGTAAATTAGAAGCTTAAAATATATTTATGAAAATGGTTGACACAAACGTACTGATGATTTTAAGAGTTATTTCCCTTCACCTAGGTCTACTTCCTTAAATACAAGAAATAAACTGTCAAATTCACCAAACAATATTTCATTCATCGTTTAACTTTAAGAGGACAGTTAGTACGAATGGAATTGATCTATTCTAATATATTGTTTTGTTTTATTTATGTCACCTCATATATTCTAAATGTGTCATCGTTAAAAACAAATAACAATCTGTATTGTATTGGTTGAACCAAGTGCAAAATTTCATTTTTAAAAGACTGAAGGGTAAAAGAAAATTCAACATAACAAAACTGAACCTCCACTTTGTCGTCATTAATATCATGAATAAAGTATTTAGATAAAAAAATGATTGACTGATTCATTGGCCTTGGATAGAAACTTTTGTTAATCTGCCTCTGTACTTTAATATTTCGGGAAAACATTTTTAACCTTTACTTGAAAAAAATAATTAAGAAATAATTAAAAAAAACAACATTGTCTAATATTCAAGAAAACAAGGATCTTAATCAAGGCAGTAAAGTACCATGATTGCTATAAAAAAGACCGTCTTTTACTTTAGGGGTCTCAACCCATACAAAAATATACTAAACTATCCCTAACCCCAAATCTTACCCTGACCTATACCTAAATCTAACACTAACCCTAACCCTAAAACCTAACCCAAATCTAGAAAATCTCTCAACCTAACTATAACCATGTATCAACCCCTAACTAAAGTAAAGGGACCCTCATAGTAAAAGAAGCCCCATCCCCTTCCAAAAGGTACCCAAGCGGTCTTTAAAACAAATCAACAAACAAATTAGACTTATTTTTGGGAAAAAACAAATCGTGTTTCAAAATGAGTTACCGTGGTTTGATAGTTGAAAAATTGACAAGTCAGATAACTCTTTAAATAAACCCCGTGCAAATCAAAATGATCATCTATTATGGTCAAATCACATAATGGCGCTATAAAGTAACAATCATAAACGCTTTCTATAAAAAGGTACCAAAGAAGTTGTGTCCACAATTATAATAATAAGTTGCATTGCTCACGTACATATGTTTAGATGAAATTTTTTTAAAATATGGTCTTATACACACGATGAAAAATAATCCGACCAATTCTGAAGTTTTTGTCTCGGAGCATTGATACGTTTAAGTGGATAATTCAAAGCACAAAAGGAAGAACCATAACCCTATACAAATTATGCACCACGTGCGTAAGACATTACTTTCTGAAACTAACCTCATATGCATTCCTCATTCCACGCGAGTATATTTCTGTACACCTTTTAAAGTCTTCGCTTGATATTGTATCCTCGTGTTGAATACCTGTATTTAAAATAATGTTCTTACGATATTGTCTAATTATTGTAATACTAACTTAAACCTTTGTATTATTTTAACAAGTTCATGTAGTGTAAGACTACTATCATTTAACAACAGATTTGACATTGAAAACTGTAAGTGTCTGTTTTGTCATTTTAAATTTACATAAGTATTTCTTTAAAACTAGAAGATGAAAATACCTTTACATAAGAACAACTGGATTTTAAAAGCTAGCTGTCCGTTGTTATTCTGCAGTTTACAAGTTGTTATGCCATGTAATATTTTATTTATTTAAGTATCTATCTGCCCTGAGTATCCCAGTGTTTATTTGTACCGTACTCATGTCAAGTATTGTTGCCCTTGTAGCCATATTCTAAAATATTGTCATTTGAGCAGGAGGTTTGGATAGCCATAAAACCAGGTTCAACCAACCATTGTTTTCAAGAATGTCCTATACAGAGTAAGGAGTTTGGCATTTGTTATCAAATAGTTCGTTTCTATATATATATAATTCCATTTGCTTTTGTTGCGGTGAGTGTTTCTGTTGTTCCGTCGTTTTCTCCTCTTATTGTTGATATGTTCCAAATGTACTTAGTTTGTATCCCGTATTTGTTTCTTTTAATCGATTAATGCCTATTCAACAGTTAATGTTGTTGTCTTTTTTTGATAGATTTTTTAAAGACAGTGTTTTTGGTCTTACATCGAACCCTTCATAATTAATTGTTTCATATCTTCTTTCAATTATAAGATGGTTCCGACGAGCGGCAAATCATGCCGATAAAGGGACGGTGATATTACTTAGCAAACAGATGTTCGAAACTTAGCTTAAAACCTGTAGAGATGATTTTGTTCAGATTAAAATGACAAGTTATACATCTAACTGTGTAAATTTTCCAGACCATATGAGCATTTGACCTGTACGAGTACGGTCCGGACCGTATGCATACTTTTTCCAAAAGACGCATAGGGTCGGACTTTACGCGTATGGTCTGTCTGATTATAAGAATTTGGTCAGGTTTTTAGAACAAATGCATATTACAGATCAACATAACTAATATCTAGAATTAATATAAAAAGTCAAATTGTTATTGGAATATGTTTTAACTGTTTTAAAGTTAATCCCCTGTATATCACGACAGAATACGGAAGAGACAGGACATACATTATAAAAATGTGTTCAAAATACAATGAGAAAATACATATAATAAAAAAGGTGTCGAATGCAAAGATTAGAATAAAGTTGCTTTATTTATTAGAGAACAGCATCGTGGGAGAGGGTAGGGTTGATGAAATTATTGGTAAGAATACGAGGAACTAAGAAGTGAATTTATTAATAATATTGAACTCTTGTAAGGTAATGGATGATAAAGAACTTTTGACATGCAAAATTTGAAACTGCCCATTGGAAAACAGAAGGAATTGCATTGCTTGATGTCGCCAAAATGCAAGCAAGCTTGTCTTTTGCAAGCAAGCGATGCAAATACAAAGGAACGATGCACGAACAAAACATGTCAATGTAAGAAATCTGATGTTGCTTCTGGCAGGAATTGTCAACCGGGGTGAATGTGCCAAAATAGGATTTAATTAGACAATAAAAATGACCATATTATTGATGTATTATTAAAACTTTTACTTTCCTAGATACATAGATTTGTTTAGTGAATTAAGCTGTACCTTACTACAAACTTATTACAATTAGTGTTTCACATTTTTTGACTTGTTGGCACATGGGTACTGCATTATTGTTATTTACTGTCTTCTTATGTTGTGTTATGTCTCGTATCACTATTTTTAATATACATGATTTCATTTGGTGTGATGATAAATTCTCACTTTTGTTCTTCTACCACGAACCAGTTATTTATTTATTTTGTAAAAAAATATATTTTCTGACTTCATATACTCCTTTGTGCACAACTATTCTAATTGCATGCGAAGTTATATATTGAACGGCAATTTGTCCAAGGTAATGGGTGTCTTTCTAAATTTTTTTTTACATCTCATGCCCCAATTTTTATATTTATTTTGTATTTACATTGTTTCATAGATCTAATTGATTAGTTCATAATATGTTAACTTTTTTTGTTAATATGTCTTTTGATTGAGTAATGCCATTTCAATTGTATTTTATAGTGTGTTTTCCTATAACTTGATGTTACACTATAACTTCAGGTTGACCAATGGTTTTTCTGCTTGAATATTGTTTTTCACTAGTCACTTTTAGGCCCCTTATTGGCTGGCTGTGTGTTATGGACAATGCTCCCTGTTGAAGGCATTACTTTGAATTATAATAAATCACTTTTACAATTTGTGACTTTCATAGAGAGTGGTCTCATGAGCACTCAAACACCATCTTCTTATATCCAATTAAGGTGCTCAAGACGTCGTGATATGTTTGACTTTTTTTTTTTTTTACAATATTTCTTTTCTTTCCATTTTCATCAACTTACAAATACATAGTTTATAATATATCTTCATAATATACAACATGGTAATTACCAAGAGTTGCAGATGATACTGTGTCTTTGGAGTTTTTATGCCTACAGAAAGCTAAAAGATGTATTTGATCAACAAAGAAAGTTTGCCTCTTTGTCATCTTTGAGTTTATCCCATTTTTGAAAAATCGTGTTTGATGTCTTGTTCCGTAGAAATACAAAGGGGGCGACTGTTCTGCAGATGCGGGTTAAAGCAATAATATGTAATTTCGTTATTTTACGGTCACTTCCTATATAACAGTTTTAATTTTGTTCTCTTTATATCGCATTTTATCATGTCATTTTACAAAGATACTGAACTCTAAGGAAAAATGAAAAAGGAAAGGTCCCTTATCAAATGGCAATATCAAAAGCTCTAATACATCAAACGAACAGATAACAATTGTCATATCCCTGACTTGGGACTAGCATTTTCTTGGTGAATTAAACCTTGTTTTGTAGCTTGCTAATCCTCTTGTATGCCAGTCGCGTTAAATACCATTATCTTGAAAACGTTGGATGAACAAACAAAAAGAAAAAAATGTAAAAAAGTAGGGGTACAGTAATCAACATTGTGTGATCTTACTCATAATGAAAACAAACAACTATGCAACAAAGAATCACAAAGAGGCATACAGAAAAAACATATTAGCAAAAATTAAATACAAGAATACAATAATGTACCAAAGAACTATAACACAATGACGAGATATATGAGTACATAGACACGCCGTATGTATCAACGAAACATATAAAATCATATATACACAACATATTAGCAAAAAAGACAGACAAGAGTACAAATTATTATATACTATATATAACACAATAACACAGTGACGGGATGTGCATGTATAAGTACAGAGTCACGTCATATGTATCAAAGATTGCAATAGAGTACCAGACACTGCTATTGATAGAAAATCGTGTTTTTTGTTAATATATTAGTGTTCTTTGTCTTCTTGAACTCATTGTTTAACAACTTTGATGCACATTGAACCCTTATGAATTTATATTGTTTATATTAATATTAGCAGTGATTAGGTTCGAGCAAAAGCGCTGAAACATACATTAAATGGAGTGAGTAAACAATATAATTTTCTTCAGAAAGAATGATATTGAAACAATTGTATTTAAGGTCGAGCTTTTTTTTAAGGAAAAATTGAAGGAAATTCAAATATCATACTTTACACATTTTTTTACAGCTGAACATAATAAGCGCTGCTATACGAAGAACAGTATTAACACTATTTTACCTCTCTTCTTGCTTTCCTCTAAAATAAACGACTGAAGTGGAGATTTTACATCTACAAAAACAAATTGATTAGATATAAATTTATGATATAGTTACTATAGAATGATCAGATCAAAGACAATAGACGAGCCAAAAAGGCAAAATAGTACTCATTAAACTAATGGCTACGATGTAGAACATGCAGTCATGTCTCTCTATGTTGTGATGTTACACTATTGTTTCAGATTAGGGTGAAGATGTTGGTACTATTTAAACATTTAACCCCGCTGCAATAGACCACTTTCGAGTTCATCCGTCACCGGCAAAAACTCGTCAATTATTCACGCCTTTATGACGTCATTTACCAGATAGAGGGGCTCGCCTGTATCCCTGCACTCTTTACGTTCATCAAGCGTCTTAGTGATCGTCTTTGTGCAGGATAAACTAGAAATAATGGTTGCTCTGTAGGTACTTACTGACATTTCCCTAATGACAGCAGTGTTGATTGTCAATTTTGAGAATTCAATTTGCCCAATAATTCGTACAATATAGAATTATAGTTTTCCAACCACTCGCTCAACATTGGAAGGAAGTGACGACGCCCCTAAACGCACAAATGACGATGATAAAGGCGCGTATAATTGACGAGTTTTTTCCGGTGACGGATGAACTCGAAAGTGGTCTATTGATTGCACCTGTACTAAGATAGAAATCTGATGTTCAATAGTTAAGATTTGTTGATGTGGTTTATGAGTGTTTCTTGTTTCTCGTTATTTCATATAGATAAGACAGTTGTTTTTCACGTTTGAATGGTTTTATACAAGAATTATTTTTGGACCCTTTATACCGTGCTGATTAGTGTCAGTCAAGGCTCCGTGTTGAAGAGTTGTCTCATAGGCACTCATACAACATCGTCCTATATCTATAAACTGCATTGTTTTGAGGAATAAGTGTTATGTTTTTACTGGCAAAAGACTTAACTAACAAAACTGCTATAGTAGCTTGATCTATAAATATTTATGATAATGTTTCTTTCCGGTAATAATTGTATCTTTTGAACAACACTTTGCACTTAGTAAGCACAGAAAAAAAACAATACTTCTTTAAGGGAGATATTTAATATTCTTAAACATTTTGTTTTGTTTTTCTACTGGTTCCAGTATATGATCTTCATTTTTCATCTAATATAGACATCACCTGCCACCTTTTTCCTTAAAACTACAGTTGCAAAGTGAGAAAATTGAATTCTTAGAAAAACTCCACGGAGAGGTAGTAAATAGTGTCAGTGTAAGTTCCAACTCGTCAAATTTCTAGACATTTAAATGTTAAAACATGCCGCACAAATCTATCTTCTGATCTTTGAAAAATATAGGAGGGCATAGCAGCTTTCCATTTCGGAATATAAAAGGTTAATGTTAGCTATTGTTTGTGTGTTTCTCTGTTCTATATTTTCTCCAATTTATTTCTAATGTAGTCATGTTTGGAATTTTGTCATTCTAATGTTGTATTAAACATTGCAATTAAAGCGAGAGGTTTTGCATGCCACAAAAATAGGTTTAAGCCACCATTTTGTCTTTTGGCCTATACAAAGTCAGGAAAATGGCCATTATTATATTAAAGTGCGTTTCGGTGTGCGTTACATTTTAATGTTTTGTTGTTGTTGTGTCGTAGTTGATGCGTTTCCAACAGTTTTAGTTTGTAAACCGGATTTATTTTTTTTCTCAATCGATTAAAGAATTTCGTGGTATACTACTTTATTTAATGAACTTTTATTGTAAATATGGCACTGTTTAAGCCGTAAAATGAATTCCTATAGAAAAATGTATTGTACTTCTTTATAAAAGTGCAAGCTATACATGATATAAGAGAACATTTAATCTTTTATCATTTTGTATATGAAGTACCGATTCGGGAGCTTTCTAATCTGCAGAAACATTTTGTAATTGAGAAATGTACGATTGCTTCATTGCTTCGCTATAAAAATTAAAGTCTTTTGTTTCAAAAGATATTCAATAAACCCACCAAGTTACTTATGTCTTATAAAAGAGAGACAGAAGACACGAAAGGAAAGTAAAAGTCATAAGTTATGTAAGTCGAAGATGTTTAAAAAATGCCTCGATAAAAGATGAAACGTTCTCATCATAACAAATCAACAGTCTCCAAAACCACAAAACAGAAAACAGACTTATCTATACAATAAATTGTGTCTAATAGAAAACATAAAACTGACGTTTGTCTTTACGAAATAGCACCATGAATAACATTATGAAAATCTGTTGAGGTCGATTTGATCTTCATTTGTAATACCATGTTGAAATGATGGTAAATGGAAAGACGGATGACAAATACGGTATTATTACAAATGGGCTTCATAGCAAAGACAATAACAATCAAAACCAAGGAGTAAACAAAGACTCACAAAACCAAAGGACATTTACATCAACAGTTATAAATAGTAATTAAGAAACAACACCAACTCCACTAAAATCCGGGAGTGAAATCAGGTGCACCGGAATGGTAAGCATTTCCTGCACCGTATAAGGCACCCGTCGTGTTATTTTTTTGATCAGTCCTATATTGATGGAAGATTATTATGACTGAGAAAGAATATCAGATATGATTTCTGTCACACTCTTTGGCATAATGTCCAATCAGCTCATGATGGCGACCGTAAAATTTCTTGATTGATTCATAGCCATGTCTTAGCAACTTTCGAGAAAGCAGTATTCCTCGTTCAACAAAATCAACGTACGTTGAGCTAGTTCTAGAGTAACGTATCAACTGAGACACATACACTCCATATGCTGGTGCCTCTGGGTTAAAAAGGAAAGTTGACTATAAGAACATTAAAATTATCGCGTTTGTCATAAATTTTGGTATTTAACTTAACATCAGTAGTCATTTCGAGAAAAAGGTCTAGATATGACGGAGATTTATCTGTGTCGGCATTATCTTTAACTATTAGTTCACTTGGATATATTAAATGTAAGTGATCACTGAATCTATTATTATTGAAATACAGTACATCATTAATGTACCGAAAGGTGAAATTAAAAGACTGGGCTAATTTCTTTTCTCCTTTCTGTTTCTGCTTCATATTAATATAAAATCAAATCGGCAAGTAGTGGAGCGCAATTGGTACCCATTGGGATTCCAATAGTCTGTTGGAAGACCAAACCTCCAAATTCAAGAAATATGTTTTCAGTTAAAAAGTCCAGCATGGCAGTTATATCCTCTTCGAATGATTAAAGATGTTAAAGAAAAAATCTATAATGTAACAGTATATACGAAAACACTTTTTTTCTGTGAAGTGTACATTAACATTTTGTATTATTCTCACCTTCAACGGTCTTCCAAACTTCATACTTCCCTTCGAAAATTAGGCCTTCATGTGAACTTGAATTGTAGTGTTGTTCTTAAAAGAGACATTTGCACATATACTATTAATTTACATAGTAGTTATACAGCTATTAAAAAAGATCGCAGTGGTCGAAATAACTAAATAACTTCTTTTAATATATAGTCATCTTTGAAAAGTACAAAAAAAGCAAAACAATTCAAATAAGATTGAATCGTCTCTTTGTCATTTTTTTTTCTCCAAAATAACATTATGTGTCGTCTTGATGGCTTTTCGATATGCATTGTTCTTGTACCTGTGTCTTGTATTTAGTTTTTCCATTTAAAAAAGTTCAAAACATCACTGCAATTATTTTTGTTTTACCTTTTTTAGTTATAGATATGATTCTAATGTTATAAATATATGGATTTATTACTGCAAAGTTGCCGCTTCTCCATATATGCTCACATGACGATCATATAGGATTTTCAACTTCGTCATATGTAACCATACACACTAAATATTGTTTTAAGTAAATAATTTATAATTAAATATGTCTTCTTGTGTTGAAAATAAAGATTTTAAAATATTCAATTGTAACAGATTTTGACCGTATGTTTCACACTTATGCGGCCATGAATAATGCACATTTGACTTGCTTGATGTAAGCTAATCAACCAATACATGTAATGCTCTGCAAAAATATTTTTTATATATATAATTAAGCATATGATAAACACGTTTTGAAGCACTGTGAATGCTTAGTATAAAACACGGGAGACTCAAATGTTTCATCTCATCAATATAAAAATAAGGAGATTTGGTAAGATTGCCAATGAGAAAACTATCCACCGAGGATCATTGAAGAGAGTGTAAGCAATTACAGGCAGTCGTTCGGCTTTCACAAATGAGACACACTCATTCCGTGCAGTAAGCTATAAAAGGCCCTAAAATATAATCCGATTATAAATACATCCTTTTTAAGAAGAAAATAGTTATATTCCTCCGTTTTAAATTAGTTTTAAACAAACCAAATTCTCTTAAAAACAAATACATGAAAGTTATTACAAACTTTTCGATAATTTAGATGGGACGAGAAAGAAACTAATTGGAGATTCTGTTGTTCTTGACCCGAACGAATCTTACTGAAACTTGTATACTAATGACAAAGTTAATCCGTATACATGTGTATTGTGCCAATTTGATTTGCAACTGCAACTTACAGTTTTGCACTTAAAATAAGGTGAATGGATTTTTATTTGCCGAAAATTCATTAGGAAATACACTAGGAAATAAGTTTTAAATTGTTTCAAATGACTTTAATGGACACATATTTATATGAAAACGTTTTTACAACCCATTGTTATTCCAATAATTAGGTAATTATAAACAATGAAAGTAACCTGGTGTATTGAAAACTGTTGTATTAATGACGATGACGGTTAGCAGGCTATCAGAACTCGGACAATTTTATAAGTGAGATGATTTTCCAATGATGTTAGAATATACTAGTGTGACACGAAGTTTATTACCCTGTTGTGTTGACCACCAGGAGCGTAACAGCGCATTTGATTTAATTATTTGAATCAATATCAATGAACATTTTATGTCTATATGAAATACTATTCACGTAAATATATAAAAGAACATCGTCAACTAGCATATATACAGAGTCAAAGCGGTTCACGAATGTATTTTTTTCCGGAAAATAATTTCTGTAGTAATCTGTATAATCTGTATACACAATATTGTAACATGTTAATCTAACCATTTATTATTATTATTAATTTACTGAACAATCTCCCTGTTTGTTCAGTAAAACTAACGCTTCAGGGATGCCCTGTCAAATGCAGAAGACATGGTATTAATTATAACAGCAATAGTGCAATAAATCAGATTTTAGATAAAAAAAATAAAATAAAAAAAAAAGAACATCGTTTCAAGGTCAAACGCTGATACATATATTTTAGTGTTTCTCTCGGTATTAGTTTTACCTAAGTTTGTTTTCTCTCAATCAATTTATGACTTTTGAGCAGCGTTATACTACTGTTGCCTTTATTTATCAAGATCTAGATTATTAAACATTTAATTAAAATGTAACAATGTTATTTTAATATGATTTCTAACGCTAAGGAATTTCAATATTGTATATTCGATAGCTGATCATCGCTGATCTTAGAACTCGGCCAAAGCCCTAGTGATTTTTAAGCATATATCCAATTCTTTTATGCTTGCTATACGCAACTATTGGTGCTATATTGAATAATTGTACACAGTCTTCGTCGAACTGTAAAATATGCCAATGTTTCATTAAACGTTTCTTTATTTTACGAATATATGGATTATATTTAGTTATTAAAACTAACGGAATACTTTGCTTCTTTTGAAAGGAGTAGGTCCGGTAAGGACCGATTTAAGCCTAAAATTTCAGGTTCATCTGACGAAAGATTTTGACCATTTGTTAAACACTTAAGTGTCTATTTCATTTGAATCAATTTGTGTATGTGAAAGGTTTTAACTGATTTTAAAAGTCATCAAACACGGTCTGATTCAAGCTCAAATATGAAAAATCTACCAAATATCCCGAAAATTGTCACTTTTCAGATGTTTTTTTTGTCAAAAATGAAGGTGGCCGCATCCGTGTTCATCCTTAACCTTTATATATGTTATGTCTTATCATAAAATACAACTTACATTTCAATATTAAGGATGAACAGTTTCGTTTCACCCGAAAACCGTCTTAAATTTAACTAAAATGATGGAATTGTTAAGATTTCAGTAATTTAGCATGACTTAATTGTGATAGTATCAGATATATGTGCATTGTATTGTCAAAAACAGCCCATTTTTTATGTAGCAGTAGCATTCTACTGTCTAATAAATAACTAAAAAATTACATTAAACAATTTTGTAAAACTGCTTTATTACTGAAAAATTATTACACTAGGGTTTTCGATATCACAAACTAGTCAAAACATTTACTCATCGGTATAAAGACATCATTCGTAAATATAGCTCAACATGCAGACTTCTTATACGTTCAGGTATTTCACATCCAATTTTTTTATGGAAATATTCTTTATAAAGCACAAAGGTGTCAGTATTCACCTCAGAAACTTACAAAACCTGTGAATAGACTTATTAAGAAGGGATATAATTACGATACTGTTGACAGGTCATTAAAGATTGCATATTTTGGTGTTAATATTGAGTCACTTATAAGGTCTTTGCGTCGGAACTAAACACATTTATTCTAAAAACAGTTGTTGGCATGACACGGGTTATGTTCTTCTCATATATGTTATGATGGTATGATACTAAACCCCTAACGGGAAGGATTGTGCCTGATGTTCATATGATGAAATCATAATCTTTCAGTCAGTTTAATTGAAGTCTGGAGCTGACATGTCAGTTAACTGCTAGTAGTCTGTTGTTATTTATGTATTATTGTCATTTTGGTTACATCTTCTGACATCAGACTCGGACTTCTCTTGAACTGAATTTTAATGCGCGTATTGTTATGCGTTTACTTTTCTACATTTATTAGAGGTTTAGGATGAGGGTTGAGATCTCACAAACATGTTTAACCCCGCCTTATTTTTGCGCCTGTCCCAAGTCAGGAGCCTCTGGCCTTTGTTAGTCTTGTATTATTTTAAATTAAGTTTCTTGTGTACAATTTGGAAATTAGTATGGCGTTCATTATCACTGAACTAGTATATATATTTGTTTAGGGGCCAGCTGAAGGACGCCTCAGGGTGCGGGAATTTCTCGCTACATTGAAGACCTGTTGGTGACCTTCTGCTGTTGTTTTTTTATTTGGTCGGGTTGTTGTCTCTTTGACACATTTTCCATTTCAATTCTCAATTTTATATTTTGGGGCCAAATAGATGTCTTACCGGACCTACTCCTTTGTTCTGTTGTAATGAATCAGTACGGTCAATTGAGAAAGCATCAGTAATACTATCATTTATTTCAACGTTATCATAACCCCTATCCAATAATTTCACTTTGAAACTAGTTAGATTGTTTATTAATTTAATATGGTCACTTGTATTTCTAATTTGCCGTATTGCTTCACCTTTAATAAATCTTCTGAATACATACTGTGAGTGACTGCTATTTTTGTGCAGAAACAGATAAAAATTTGTTTCTTTAAAATGTATTTCGAGTTCAAGAATGCCATATGTTGTAAGTTTTTGACCATTAATTACATAAACATCAAATAACGACACTTTCTCGTTTTTGATTTAATAGGTGAACTTTAATGAGGGGTTATAATCATTTGCTAGACGAAAAAAATCTATAATTTCATCTGATGTTCCATCATATATTATGAACCCATCGTCTCTATATCTGCCATGATAGAATATTTTGTCTTGATATTGAAATGCAGATATAATTTTATTCATTAGTTCAAACATAAGTATGTCACAGATTAACGGTTAAGGAACTGCACCACTTACCGTACCTATTATTTGTTTGTCAATTTTCCCATCAAATTCAAATACATTGTTTTCGAAAATGATTCGCAACAAATAAAATCATACATTGACTGGCGGAGCATTGACTTATGAAGTTTGATTTATCAAAACTCATAGGCTCGTTCAACCGCACCCAATAACGCTTCTTGATATCATACGAAACCAATAGGCTGTTTGCCATAGGTTTAAATTTCTCAATTATATTAATGAACGTTTTAGTATTTATTATATATGTAAACTGATTTTGAACTATTGGTATAAGAAAATAGTCAACGTAAAGACCTATAAGTTCAGATACAGAACCACACTGTGATATAATTGGTCTGCCAGGTGGAATTATATTTAATTCATTTAATCCATCATGTTGTATTTGTTTAAACGTCTCTGTTTCAAGACGGTGAACTTTTGGAGAATATAAATACACCCTAATCGTGCATCTCTTCATTTAAAAAAAAATTTGAATGATATTTTGTCGATTATGCCTTGGTCGTATAATGGTTTAATATAATCCATGACCTGGATTTTCTGGTTTGCCATGTTAAATAAATCTATTTTTTGCAGTATGATGAGTATTTAGTTGTCTTGTAACTTCTGTTATGAAGTCTAGTCTGTATAAAATAACACAATTTGAATTTGTATAGATGATTATAACCCCTTATCAAAGTTCCCATATGAAATTAAAAACGATAAATTGTCGTTCTTGGATGTTGATGTAATTAATGGTCGAAGATTTACAACATATGGCATTCTTGATGTTGAAATACATTTTAAAGAAACAAATTATGTCTGCTTTTGCACAGATATAACTGCCACTCACAGCATGTATTCAGAGGATTTATTAAAGGTGAAGCAATACGGCAAATTAGAAATATAAGTCACCATAACAAATTAATAAACAATCTAACTAATTTCAAAATGAAATTATGAGATAGGGGTTATGAGAACGTTGAAATAGATGATAGTATTACTGATGCTTCATCAATTGACCGTACTGATTTATTACAACAAAACAAATCTAAAGAGAATCCAAGTGTTCCGTTAGTTTTAATAACTAAATATAATCCATAAATACGTAAAATAAAGAAACGTTTAATAAAACACTTGCATTTTTTACAGTTCGACTGTATACAAATATTCAATACAGAACCAATAGTTGCGAACAGCAAACATAAAAGTATTGGAGATATCCTTAGTAGATCAAAGTTAAAGACTTTATCATAAAATTGACAGCTAGACCCCCCCAGATGATGGCAGATATGTCATTATAACTAGATATATTGAAGAAGAATTGAAATATAAATATATTCATATTTGATTATATTCAAATAATGCATCTTAAAATTACCAACCCAAGCGTAACTACCGAAACACTAAAGTAGTGTCAGGTCATATCATGCAATATGGGTTGCGTGGTTGCATGGGTGTTTTATTATAACAAGTATGTATTTCAGTTGATTTAATTAGTTCATGTAAAAGATTTTAACTGATTTAATAATTTTAAACACTTTGATTCAAGCTTAAATATGAAAAAGCTTTCAAATATGCCAAAAATTGTCACTTTTCAGATGGTTTTAGTCAAAAGACAATAACAATCAAAACCAAGGAGTAAACAAAGACTCACAAAATCAAAGGACATTTACATCTACAGTTATAAATAATAAATATGAAACAACACGAACTCCACTAAAAACCGGGAGTTAAATCATGTGCTCCGGAAGGGTAAGCATTTCCTGCACCGTATACGACAACCGTCATGATATTTCTTTGTTCAGTTCGGTAATGTTGGAAGGTTATTATGACTGGTGATGAAAATGTCTTTTGGTTATATGTGTCTTTGTTTACCCCTTGGTTTTGATTGTTATTATCTTCTGTATTCTTTCCAACATGTTACACAGGAAAAAATTAATACATTATCACAAAACTAAAAGCCCATGATATATTCGCCAAAAATTAAACACTTTCAGTTCTCAAGTCTCATAGTAAGATATTGATAGAGTTCAACATATTTCCGTTCATCGCTGCATACGGTTTTTCATATCAAAAACAATTCATGCTTAAATCTTTTGGATAAAACAACGTAAAAGTTGCCTATAGTTACTCTTAAAATACGTACTATACTACTCCTTTTATCAATACCTGAAATCAGATCATCTTCCATTTTCTTAATCGAAAAAGGATTAGCAGTATCTTCAATCAATTCCCAAAGCTTATCTGCTTCAATTATGTCTTCTGCAATATTTAAAAATTGCTTAACACGTTTGCGTCGCTCTGGTATTGTGTTGATTTCACGTAATTTCTTCTTGTAGCCTGCAACGTCTTCTAGTGAGAGATTCTTAATACTTTTGTAATTTCCTTGATTTCCATCATAAATAGCTTTCAATAGTGACATTGGATCATATTCTTCCTCTAAAAGTTTTCTGTTGGCCTTGATGATTCTCATTTTGAGTTTATCGTGATCTTTTTTAATATGAAAGAGAATAGAAAAAGAGGCCATCATCAAACATCAGAATAGTTCTTATTAAGTTTGAAAATAAAAATATGACAAAGGAAAATGTAGCGCAAAACACTTTAAGTGCTAAGAAACATGAAAATGTAATAAATGTTCCTAATTACATTTCAAAGTGAATTGATTAATAGTTTAGGAGCAATAGTGTCAAATCTCATCACTAAAAATGTTCTCCATACAAAAAAGGTAAAGTTTTATTGAAGTCTGTGGCTGGCATGTCAGTTAACTGCTAGTAGTCTATTTATGTATTATTGTCATTTTGTTTATTTTCTTTGGTTACATCTTCTGACATCAGACTCGGACTTCTCTTGAACTGAATTTTAATGTGCATATTGTTATGCGTTTACTTTTCTTCATTTGTTAGAGGTATAGGGGGATGGTTGAGATCTCACAAACATGTTTAACCCCGCCGCATTTTTGCGCCTGTCCCAAGTCAGGAGCCTCTCGCCTTTGTTAGTCTTGTATTATTTTAATTTTAGTTTCTTTGACACATTCCCCATTTCCATTTTCAATTTTAAAACATGGATGATAAAACAAGGACTCCGAAATTAGCAAGTCCAAGCCTGTTAACAGGATAAGGTTCTGTACATAATAAGATGTTCAATAAGTGCCAATGAGACAACTCTTCATTCAGGTAAAAATTTGTTAAAGTAAACCTTTATAAATCAAAGTATGGTGTGCAACACGGAGCCTAGCCTCACACCAAACAGCAAGCCATAAAGGGCCTCTAACATGACTAGTATAAAATCATTAAAAATTTTAAAAAATGTGTCCCTAGTACATGGATGCTTCATTCGCACTATCATTTTCTATGTTCAATGGACCGTGAAAATGATGGGAAATCTCTAATTTGGCATTAAATTATAAAGATTTTTTTTATTTTTTTTATTTTTTTTTAAATTCCTTTATTTCCATCAGTTGCTTGTTACATTGTCCAAGCACCTTGTGAAGAATACATATACATTTCAATTCTATTATATATTAATAAATAAAACATCAATCTAATAAATGTTTCTTAACATTAACTAAAAAATTATCTTCTTTTAACTTCTTTGAATAATACATTCGTTTTGTAAATTCTCTAATGAATAGACAAAAAACATCAAGTCTTTTCATTTTCTGATCAGATCCATAGTAGGATTTATAAATTGAAAACCCAATAATAGTTATAAGAAAGTTAAAGCCAAAGTAATTTTTATCAGATATTTTATAGCCAAAAACAATATGTGACATCTTTTTCTATATTTACTTTTTGCAATAAATTATGAATTTTTCTCCAAAAATCGTGCAAAAAAGAACATGACATAAAGTAATGTTGATAATCTTCTTCAGTAAAGCATTTATTACATAAATCATTGTTTGTTACCTTCCATCTAAATAATAACTTTTTGGTTGGTAAAATGCTTTGTAAAAGTTTCCATCGATACATCTTTAATTTATTTTCTTCTTAATAGTAAAAAATAAAGTTGTACAATGGTTTCAAATGAAATTCTGTCTGTAATGGTAATACATTTAACCATACATTTATACCAATAGGTTTGACAATTTTTTTCTTTACTTATCTGATATATAATAACTTATTTGTCAAAAAAGAAATGTCAATATATTTACCATTTATTGACAAACATTGTCTTTTTACATTGACTATACTTCTTGTTGAATTCTCTGATCTAAGACATTGTAGCCAATCTTTTGGAATTGCTTTTTTTAGGGATGTTAACTCAGCTAACCAGTTGGATTTATTTTCATTTTTTTGCAAAATTACATCTTGTGAAATTTCGTCATCTTCATTTAAAATATCATTTATATAAATTAAATTACCTTTTAACCAATTTTTGAAAAAAAGACATTTGTTATTAAATTTAATGTATTTATTCCCCCAAATAATTTGTTTTCTGATTTCGTAAAAGGTTTTTGGTGTATCTGTCTGTCCTCACCCTAATTTCATCCAGCTTTTTAACACATTTTTATAAAATATTGGAATATTAGGTAGATATTGATCAACTTTATTATAATCCATATTCAAATAAACTGCTAGGCAATTTTTTCCTGAGCATTGTAAATAATCTAAAGGTATAAGTTGCCATCTGGCCATATCTGTATGTAAGATTCTACCTATCCATGATGCTTTTAGTGATTCAAAGTGACTGTCAATGTCAATCATATTTAAACCCCCGATTTCATAACTACCTATCATCGTATTTCTTTTAACTTTATCTGGTTTGTCATTCCAGATAAATTTGAAACATTTTCTTTCTATTTCTTTTTTATATTTTTCTGGACATACGCATGAGCTAGCTAAAAAGGTAAATAGTTGAATAATTAATGATTTAATTATTAAGATTTTACCTAAAATAGTCAGATTTCTCTTTTTCCAAAGAATAAATAGTTTATTTATTTTATCTATTTTAGTTTCAAAATTTAATTTCTCACATTCTTCATTATTATGTCCAAAATAAATCCCTAAAGCTTTTACAGGTTTATCTGTCCAGTTAATATTTGCTATTTTGTCTTTACTATTTTTGAGTTTTCCTATCCATATCCCTTCTGTTTTATTTTTATTTATAACTAATCCGGAATAAGATCCGAAGATTTGAATTTCATTCAATGCTAGTTCGATATCATTTTTATCATTAAAAAATAAAGTTGTGTCATCAGCTAATTGGCTTAAATTATAAAGATCATATCATAGGGCACATGTGTACTTAGTTTCGAGTTGATTGGACTTCAACTTCATCAAAAACTACCTCGACCAAAAGCTTTAACCTGGGACGAATGGACATACGGACGAGCAGACGAACGAACGAACAGACGAACGAACGAATGGACGGACGGACGCAAAGACCATAACACATAATGCCCATAAATAGAGGATTAAAAACCACTTATGACTTATGAACCATATCAACAAACGACTGAACATCAGATTCCTGACTTAGGACACGTGCAAAAAATGCAGCGGGTTCAAACGTTTGAATATGTCCCAATACCACCCTTATCTGAAACAATTGTGTGACATCACAACATAAAAAGACACACTATAAACTATCAATTGAAATGGTTTTTTCAATCATAAGACATATTAATACAATCAAGTGAATATAATCTGATCCATGACTAAATATAAAATCAATAAAATAAGAGGTTAAATGTTCAACAATTTCAGAAAAACCACCATAACCTTGAACAAAATGCCGCAAAAAAGAATAATGTACAATGAACACTGATCAATTGAAATAATTTAGTTGTAAGGTGTACTGTCTAAATGAATAACGGAAATATTTTTCCAAAAATATATAATTTTGGTGTTAAAAGAACGAGAACAGAAGTGAACATTTATAGTAATAATAAACACTTATTAAAGGTGGTATATATTAAAGATAGTGAGACGAGATATAACAGTAAATAAGTAAAAATTAAGTAACACACTAACAATACGCATCGTATCAACAGGTCAAATTAACAAGAAAGTACGATTTGAGAGGACTCTCAAAGCTAGTTCAAATCCAAAGACACTTAAAATAATTATAGAATAGCTAATCGAAGAATTCAAATAAAGAAAAAATATTCAACGAGTGACCGAACAACGCATTAATTCACGTATGCGCGTACTGCGCGTAGCGCATGAGTTATTTATCAGTGCTGTTCCGTCACGAGTTGAATATTTTTCGATATTTTTATTCTTTTTATAGTAAGTTATTCTTTTTATTACATTCATTTGGCAAATGGCTTCTTTTAAAAAAATTAAAGTAAAACATGAAAGGAACTATATCTTTTTCTACGCATTTACAATTTGTTTTGATCCGCCGTTATCGACGTCTTGACAACACCTATTGTTGTATGACGCCAGAGAGTGAAATAACCACGTTTATTTCACATGTGAAATAATCGGTTTTTATTTAAGTTGGAATTAAATGTTATTCATTTTAACCAATGTAATAATAATAAAAAAAAACATCAGATACTTAAATCAACTAAAAAGCATCCAAGGGAAAAAGTAAAAACACAAAAATACTAAACTCCGAGGAAAATTCAAAAGGCAAAATCAAAAGTCCAAACACATCAAACGAATGGATAACAACTGTCCTGACTTGGTACAGGCATTTTCTCATGTAGAAAATGGTGGATTGAACCTGGTTTTATAGCTAGTTATACCGCTCACTTTTATGACAGACGCATCAAATTCCATTATATTGTCAACGATGAATGAACAAAACAAACATACTCAAAGAGTAAAAATGTCAAAAATATGGGTACAGCAGTCAATAATGTTTTATCATCTTAATATCACTGTAAAAACAACAAATGAAACAAAGAGGCACAAAAGGGCATACATCAAATTTAACATACTAATTTTGTTTTTCTTAAACAACTCAAATTATGTATGTAAAGTATTCCCGTAAAGGATAGAGGATTGAGTATTTAACGTCATGGACAGCCAAAGAAGAAAATATGTGTGCAATGCCAAAATAAAAGTATTTACAGGCAGAAGTAGAGTTATGAAATAACCCCTACATAGAAAAAATGAACGTGGATGTGAACTGGGGCTATAAATTATGTATTCGGAATAACTGCAATTTCATGACGTAGGTGCAATGTCATTGATTATAATAATTTACACACTTCGCGATAATTTAACATATATGTTTCAGGGTAGATTTTTTGTGAGCATAACAAATATGAGGGAGTTTAGTGTTATTAAAATGGCCAGAAATTTAACAGAATGACCATTGAAAATACTGGCAATATTCAATAAATGGAATAACCATTGAAAATACCAGAAAAATTCTTTTAATAGAATGACCATTGAAAATACTGACCCTTGAAAATACCGGCAATATTCAATTAATGGAATAACCATTGAAAATACCGGCAAAATTCTTTTAATAGAATGACCATTGAAAATACTGACCCTTGAAAATACCGGCAATATTCACATAACAGAATGACCATTGAAAATACCGGAAACATTCACTTAACAGAATGACCATTGAAAATACCGGCATTATTTATTAAAAATCAAAACCTTTATTTAAGAAATAATTCATGGAAGCCATATATTGTTGGAAATTTACACATGGCCTGGGCGTTAGCGAGGGATAACATTAACAAATATCACGGCCCAGTCCAAGTGTAAATAGTAAAATCACAGAAATACTGAACTTAGAGGAAAATCAATTCGGAAAGTCCATAATCACATGGCAAAATCAAATAACAAAACTCATCAAGAACATTTATTGCAAATAAAATACTTTTTGGCTGGAATTTCGATAATATTGATTTTATATATGCAATGTGTGTAAGAAGGCATTTCTTTTTTTTAAGTATATCAACATGTGATCAAGGACTGCATCATGTTCAATACATGACCATCTATTTACATTATCTGATTGGTCAGTTCTTGAGATCGGTAATCAATATCAAATTTCTACATGTGCTTGGACATGCGATCCTTAACCTTTGTTTTGGGAGAGAGAAAGGATCGTTTATGAATTTTATCTGAAAACCCTCCCATTTCCCTCCCTTATCATATATTTATTTTTCTTTAAACATGAATTAATAACAATATTCATGTAGTGTTTATATAATTTGTATATACATATGTTGGTGAGTTAATTTTTCAACTCACTTTTTTTTTGGTCATTTTTATGATGTTTATTTTGTCACGGTGTGGCACTTTTCCAACCCCACCTTTGCTTATTAAAGTCAATGTCATTTATGCAGTACTATTATAATTGTTAAGATGTTAGTTGATTTTAAATTAATTTCCGAATAAATGACATTTTACTCAACTTGTGTTTTATTAACAGAAAACATAGCTCATACTCTTTAATTTAGGTCATGTTTACAAGGCTTTCTCGTTTTTATCTGTGTCTAGGAACATTAGCTGACAAAAAAACGAATGGACAAGAACTGTTATATTCCTGACTTGGTACAGGCATTTTCAAATGTAGAAAATGGTGGATTCAACCTGGTTTTATAGCGTTTACCCTCTCACTTTGATGACAGTCTCATCACATTCCGTTATCATGGTTATATTTACAATGATGCGTTAACTGAACAGACAATGAATAAAATAGTCAAAATATGGTTACAGCAGTCATCATCTTGTAACAATTTTAAAAGGAACAATTTCACAGAACACAAAAACATCTTTCTACAAACACATTCATTGAATTGTGTGTCTGACGTCAGAAATTTTTATACGTCACATATATTTGTCGTTCAATGTACATACAAACAGTTTTAAAATTTACATAGGCAATGTAAGCATACAAGCTTAAACAATCAAAAGTATGTAAGAATAAATTTTAGAAATAGACCGAGATTTTAAATAGTCCAAAAGTTTAGAAGAATCCACAAATAGTTTATTCCACTATGCGATTGAACGATTTTGACGTTTGTTGTTCGCCGTACAATCTATGGCTTCCATTATTTATTTCGATTCTAATAGGACAAATACGGTCATTAAAATATGGAAGGGAGAGTTCGTTTGGTGTGTGTGTGGTTGATCTTTTTTACTCCCAGCTAGATAAAGCTCAAATATCTTGATAAATCCGTAGCCTGCATGTGTTATTTCGTGAATAACCGCTACAAAAAATACAACCTGTTTGATTCTTCTAATTATCAAACCCAACATTTGCCATTTTTAATTTACATGATTTTTTCGTAAGCTTCCGTCAAATGCAAAGTTGACATTTCGTAACTAAGGAGCAGCCATGTTGACTTGTTGAAATTATTGAATATGCAAATAATGCAACAGAATAGAAAATAAAACAAAACCTACCTCAAAAATCAGTTTTAATACAATATCATACGAATTTCAATGTTTCACGTAACTGAAACTTTCAAATTTAGCGGTTTCATGTGTATAACGATATGTTTTGAAATCAGACTTAAATGCGCCAAAAAAAAAATATAGACTTTCGCGGAATTTTATTTTATTTTAATTTTGTTGAATATCTGAGCTCTTGTGCGTTACTGCTTTCTTTAATGCATCCGAATAAGAATAACAGTTATTTTGCCTTTTTTTAATTGCACTTTTTAAATCAATAAAATCGGCAATGGGTCTGCAAATAGGTTCCAATACATGTAGATTTACATGGGAAGTATATTGTAACAGCCATCATTATGTATATCTCTAAGTCTGCGCTATAGTTATTTTGAGACTTTTATCACAGTGTTGTTTACAAAGTGAAAGAAGCAAGTCATATCAGAATTGCATATTTAACTTTAATAAAATGTTGTTGTTTTTTTGTGATATTCAAGGCGATCAATTTTTGGAAACAGTTTAGAATAGAAATATGCAATAATTACATGGACGATTTCATACTTAGGAGTGCAATAGTATTGCATTCCTCTAAAATGTATGAACAGGTAAAGATCAGAGCTTGGTTAATAGATAAAATCTTCCGTTGTTCACTGAAATTGAAATTAAGTCCAAAATGTGAGTATTGTTGGTACAAAATTTTGATTACGATTTATTCTACGCTCATGAATATGTTTTTTTTACGTACTGTTTTAGAAACTTTATCAAAAATGTTAACAAAATCGTGTTTGTGATATATTACCAATTCCTATGATATTATCATTAAGACTGAGAAGATAGACTGTCTGTAATTTTTTAATCCAATTAAATTCAATTAATTTCGTTGGTCGTACAAACTTTGAGTAAGATTCCCCAAGCTGCTTATTAACTACTTCTTAAGGTTGAAGTTTTAAATATTTAACGAATGATTATGTTCATTAAATAGTAGATAAATGATTATTCTTAATTTATGCATCCCGGTTATGTTTCATGCGAGGTAATAAATAATACAGCTAGTTTCTAAATTGATATCAGTTTCAAAATTTAAGGAATATGTGCGACGATTAAACGTGGACCCTACCGTATTGTCGGTGGATAGACGAAGACATGTTAGTAATTTTTTGGCACTTATAGATAGAAGGGTAACTCAAAATGTTAGCGATTGTAGTATCTTTAGATAAACGATTTCGAAGATTGAGACTCAGAGATACCATATTCAAAACATCGACATACTCAATTGTCTGAAAATAAACTGCGAGCAAAACATCGGACTAGTACTTATACTATTATACAATACTGCCTTTTTATGAAATAAATATGTATTTGTAATGAATTTTGAAAAAAACTGATATTCAATGAGGCTAACGGCCGAAGTGATTATCAGTTTTTCAAAAGTCAGTCAAACCACATATTTACCGAAAAAAAAGCAAGTACTAAGTGTTTTATTCCATATTCCGAGAGAAATGTATCAAATGGCAATTTTAACCAAAAAACAATTGTACATCAAACTTATTTTTTACCAATATCAGGCACGTAAAACACGATACGTTTTGCTCTGTGAATATTCTTTTTATGCAGGAGAATATGCTTATTTATTCAAAGTCCTACTCATATAGAAAAACCTACCTACGTGTTATCAATTAATATGGAAAACAAATTATATATCATGAATACCAGCTTGACTTTTTTAACAGTTTTATCATGTATAGAATGTTTCTTGCCAGTTGTGTATATCATGTTTGCATCAGAGTTTCACCTTTAGCTATAAATAAATACAGGGATATGTGGTATGAGTGCCTATGATACAACTTTCCAACCAAGTCACAATTAAAAAAGTAAATCAATATAGGTCAATGTACAGTCTTCAACACGGAGCCCTGGCTCAAACCGAACAGCAATCTATAACTGGCCCCAAAAAGTACTATTGTAAAACAATTCAAACGGGAAAACTAATCTATATAAAAAAAAAACGAAAAACGAGAAACACTTAAGAAGCACATAAGCAAACGAAAACTACTGAAAATAAGATTTCTGACTTAGAACAGATGCACACAATTGCAGTGGGATTAGACATTTTAATGGTACCAAACCTTCTCCCTCATCTGAAACAATAGTTTTATATCACAATATTGAAAGACACACTATATAATATCAATTGGAATGGCTTTACTCATTAAAAAACGTCGTAACACAATTGAACACACAATGAACGAATAAATTGCATCTACTTGTATGATACAATTTTAATACAAAGTTAATAATAAAGGGATGCATATTTAAAGTTAAAGTTATATACCGCTGTGAAATGTTACAGAATTTCAGAAAAAAAACATCAAATTTGAAAGAAATGAGTCATAGTGTACACAGGTTAATGAAAATAAATTTGTTGTTAGGCATATACTTCTTTATCTGTCTGTATAATCGTCCGTTTAAAAATACCAAGAAATTTCTTGTATATCAATAGAAATAATCTAAACATCTAAAAATCTAAAAATTATTACATGTGATTATCACCAATAAAACTTGAAATTTGGTGCTCGAAAAAACTTCGTAATCTTCATGTACAGGTGCCGAAACAATATACAAGGAGAAAGGAAATGAATTTGATGTTCCCGTACGGAGAAGTGAAAATGTGTAGTAATTCCAAACAATCAAAGCTGGTATATAAACCAGATACATGTTTACATTAGATAACAAAAAAGCATTACAAATAGTATCAACAGGTCAAATTATTGAGAAAGTACGATTTGGGAGTACTTGCAGTTGCTGACAGCTAAAAGCCAAAATAATGAATAATAAAACAAAAGCATGCATCAGAGAATAAAATCAACTGAAAAACATCCCAGTGAGTTAGTATTTAACGTGTACTTGTTTGAAGTTGATTGGACTTCAACTTCATTTGAAACTACCTCGACCAAAAACTTTAATCTGAAGCGGGACGAACGGACGAACGCATAGACGGACGGACGCACAGACCAGATAACATAATGCCCATGAATGGGGCATACGCATCAAATTACAACATTGGTAATATAACCTTTACTAATAAGTTTGATGAAAGGTTCGATGAGTTTACACGGATTACATAGTGATTTCAGCGTTTTAAAACACAATATTACCGCAAATTTAGGATGTGAAATACCGTTTTTAATAAGTTTTCTACAAGTACAGCAAAATTTACTAATCAAATATTTGTATCTTTGAAAGAATTACACCGAATTGAAAAAAATCTTCAAGATAAAAGATAAAAAAAAAATTATACTGACAGTAATAAATACCTGAACATAATTGTGTCGTTTGATCTTCTGAGTGTATGCTGACTGAAAGGTTGTATCTTTTGTCTGGGGACATATGCTTCTTGACGTTTTCGTCATTCAAAAGATTCTTGATAAAGCTGGTCAAATTACCATTCATTATTCCTTTTTCAAAAACTAATTTAACATCTCCTCCGTCAGATGATTGTAAATGAAAAATTACTGACGACCTTTCTGTGTCTTTAATTTCCATTTGAAGACCAGAAATTGTTTTGTTTATTTTTTCAGAGTTTGCTCCTTCGAACATACCATTTTCAATTCCGGGATCAGTTTTTATTGTAATGCTCGCCTGAGTCAATGTATCTACAATTATAGTTTTAGCACTTAACCTCATTTGTAATTTCACGGTGAACACTAATAAAAAAAAACGTATATCCTTATGATCATAAGATTATAAACATTTTAATGAAATGTCTTTTATTCTATTGAAAAAAAAATCTTAATACGATTTTCTCAGTAATGTTTCAGCATAAATATAAAATAAAACCGTATACTAGTTAATGCACATCCCAAATGCCTTTAAAAACTTTTAGCAAACTTAAAGTCAACACATTAATATATACCCATCATTGCTATGTACAGCCTGGACATGGACACGTAACTACTATATATATCTAGTGTATGCCAGATTTCCAGCCTCAAACTTCGTACTATTCCACTTGGATGATTAAATTGCAGTAACTGTAGGTGGCACGGTAGTATTTGCATTCCAGAATTTAGGTTGCTCTTTTGTGTACCCTACTTAGGTAAATGTATCTCAACAGTGTGATTGGACAAAAAATACAGTATCAACTGAACATACTTTCCCAAACTGAGGGATGAATCAGGTGTAGAAAAATATAAAATAATTCTACATACAGATGAAAATGATTTTTTGAGAATTTTTTTAAATTTTGTATTCACTGCAACATAAAAGACCTAAAAGGACTAATGGCCTTAGGTTTAAAAAAAACATTTTTTAAATGGCTATACAAATACATGAATACTTAATTCTCATGTATTATAATAAATAAATAAATAAATAATAAATAAATTGTCGATTGGTATCATCATTTTCCGCGAAATAAATTCGCACAGCGTTAAATATATAACACGGTATTTTCTCTGCAATTTGGTCAGATTCTTCCCATCTTCTGCAATGACTTAGCAAATGCGTTTTTTTTTATAATTATACAGTTTTTCCTAATTATTATTTTTTATAAAAACAAAAATGAAGTTGAAACCGTTGTATCGTTACTTTTCTGACCAGTATATAATTAAACAAATAATAACGAGTCTAAATTGAAAACTACGTTCAAACCTATAACTGCGTTGGATAAAAACCGCAATTTTTATACGTGTGCATGTCAAACAAATTTCGTTGTAGAAGGGTCTAAAAACAGCACAAACAACATTTTCCGAAAGACCAAAAGAGTGAAAAAAGTATATTTAAACAAAACGCATTTGACTAACAGGTCGAACAACTGATGTTCTTTAACCCTGCTGACTGCCATTGGCGATTGCCAAATAAAATTGATCACAGGTTGTAACAAAATGGATCTTATAATAAATATTTATACGTCACAAAAAAAAAATTGTTAACTTGTGGACAGGATGTTGTGCCACAAACATTCGGTGTCAATATTTCTTTAGTACACCATATCCGGATTTCGACAATAAATGTCTCTTCAGTGATGTTAGGGATCGAAACGGTATTTGGAAGGCCATATAAAAAGCACCCTCATTTTTAGAGAAAGAACCCTCATTTTTAGATTAACTCTTGAATTTTAAGAGTCAATATATAGGATGAACGGATCATATAAACCGGAGGGAAAATATGATACATGCCCAAACAAAAAATATAAACGAGTCTAAATTGAAAACTACGTTCAAACCTATAACTGCGTTGGATAAAAACCGCAATTTTTATACGTGTGCATGTCAAACAAATTTCGTTGTAGAAGGGTCTAAAAACAGCACAAATAACATTTTCCAAAAGACCAAAAGAGTGAAAAAAGTATATTTAAACAAAACGCATTTGACTAACAGGTCGAACAACTGATGTTCTTTAACCCTGCTGACTGCCATTGGCCATTGCCAAATAAAATTGATCACAGGTTGTAACAAAATGGATCTTATAATAAATTTAATACGTCACAGAAAAAGAAAAAAAAATTGTTAACTTGTGGACAGGATGTTGTGCCACAAACATTCGGTGTCAATATTTCTTTAGTACACCATATCCGGATTTCGACAATAAATGTCTCTTCAGTGATGTTAGGGATCGAAACGGTATTTGGAAGGCCATATAAAAAGCACCCTCATTTTTAGAGAAAGAACCCTCATTTTTAGATTAACTCTTGAATTTTAAGAGTCAATATATAGGATGAACGGATCATATAAACCGGAGGGAAAATATGATACATGCCCAAACAAAAAATATAAACAGTTGGACATATCTCCTTAACATGCGAAAAATATATTTGCCACTGGACGTTAAGCAACCAACAATCAATCAATTATAAACAAAAATATTTAATTTTGTGTTTACGTTTTGCTTTAAATAAAAGGGATTTTTTTCAATACCAGAAACAAACAATTCGAATGATTTTTACAATCGTTCAAGTGTATGAATCGCAACATATTAAATATTTACTGTCGACATTTACTATAGTGCGTTCATTGTTGCTCAGTTATTCCTACAAAGAATTTTGAGAATGATTTAATTATTCACGACACAATGCACGAGCTCATCATACTCACTTTTAACTTACGATTATTATGGCATATCTGTTTCAACGATATGTTCCATATTGCAAAGTCATGGTGCCATCCTTGGATGGTACCTCATTAATGAGTCTTTTCATTGATTTGTTTTTGCAGTGAGCAATGTGAACTACAACACATGCATACGGGAAAGCAGTTTCTGTTAACCATACTGGAACACTTAATTTCAACCCCTAGTTTTCGCGAGATTTGCATTGCTACTTTTTCCACAGTTTTCTATATAGTGATTTGCAGACTTGTCTTAATCCTTTTGTTGTTACAAAATTTTTGCCACAATGTTGCAGAATTTGATTTTCATTGTCTTAGGGGAAAATACCGAACTCCGAGGAATCCTCAAAACAGAAAGTCCGAAATTAAATAGCAAAATGAAAAGCTCTAACACATCAAACGAATTATCATAATCCTTGTATAAAATTGTAGATAAAACCCGGTAGTGTAGCTATGTAAACCTATCAATTGTATGACAAGCGCATAAAATTCCTTTAAAATGACAACAATATGTTAAAATAAACAGACATTCTAGTGTCTTTTAGTTATTAGGATGTACAAGTTTCCCGCCATGCACACTGTGTGTGTTGGTTAGATGTATTTCTATTAGTATGCATCTGATGAGTTCAGCCTTTCTCGACTATTTTTTATAGTTTGCCCTTAAAAGACGGACGAAAGATACCAGAGGGAAAGTCAAACTCATAAATCGAAAATAAACTGACAACGCCATGGCTAAAACTGATACAACAATTGTACTGATACACCACTGTCCTAGGTTGGGGCGGGTTTAAGCGCCTGCTAACATGTATATCCCCGCCATATTCTGTATGTATGTGTTTGGAGCTTGTAATTCTGTGTTGTTTGTTGCTATGTTACGCATTTATTGTTTGATTCATTATTTTGTGTACACAAATTAGGCCTTGGTTATCTCGTTTAAGTAGTTTCACATTTGCCATTTCGGGCTTTTTATAGCCGACTATGCGGTTTTGGCTTTAGTCATTGATATAGGCCGTAGGATGACTTATAGCTGTGAATTTCTATAGTTGTGAATTTCTGTGTCATTTGGTCTCTAGTGCCTAGTTGTCTCACTTGTAATCATAAAAAAGGGGTCAAGCAGTCAACATTGTGTTATAATCCTAATCACTAAAAAAACAAACAAATATGTCAACAAAGAAAAAAAAGCATGTAGACAATGAAAGCATACAAGCAAACACGACAGAATACAAACCAGATGTATAGCCCCTTCTTGAAAAGTTCAAAAATCTAAAAATTCAACAGCAGGACACCAATGCTAGTTTGAAATAAAATTACAGGTCAAAATTAAAATCGTCTATTTCATCATATATTCTGGAACTTAGATGACCGTTTATGTCAAAGTCGAGGTATAAGTATAAGGAATTTTGATTAAATTTACGCATTATGGACCTTTTTTTATATATATATATAAGTGAACGATTTAGTTAAACTTACTTGTGTTTGTAGAATACATTATTTCTGTACCAATTTCTATATGAGTCTCTGTTCTTTTTATTTCTATAGATAAAAAAAATCAATTTTATCTTAAAACCAATGGTTACAGTTTTCAAAACTAAAACTATTATTCACTCCTGAAAAAAAGAAGAAAAATCACAAAAAATCTGAACTCCGAGTAATTTTAAAATGGAAAGTCCCTAATTTAATTGCAATACCAAAAAAACTCAAACACATCAATGCCTTTCAACATTAAAATGGTAGCATACGCTATAAATTTATTACTTTGGGATTTCATTAAGCATATTTCGTTAATAGTGACAAACAAAAAGGTAAATCATGCTACACAGAAGAACAAGTAGTCAGTATGCTGGAGTTTCTTATCGACAACATATTTCTTGAGTTTGGAGGTAGACTTTTCCAACAAATTGTCGGCATTCCTATGGGAACAAACTGTGCGCCTCTTCTTGCCGACCTCTTCTTATTTTCATATGAATCGGAGTTCCTCCAGACACTTGTCAAAAACAAGAGGATCAAAGAAGCCAGATTATTTAATTTCACTTTCAGATATATTGATGATGTTCTTTCCTTAAACAATCCGAACTTTTCTGATTGGGTTCCATTAATATATCCTCCAGAGCTCGAGATTAAAGAAACAACAGACACGGCTTCCTCCGCCTCATTTTTAGACTTATATCTCGAATTTGACTTACACAATCATCTCAGTACCAGAATCTATGACAAACGAGACGATTTTAATTTCGGAATTATAAATTTCCCCCACCTTAGTAGCAATATACCAACTTCACCTGCATATGGGATATATATTTCCCAACTTATTCGATATTCAAGAGCTTGCAGCTTCTACTCAGACTTTGTAAAACGTCATCAGTGTCTGAGTAGAAAGTTGCTGAACCAGGGGTATGTCAAAGAACGTCTCGTCCTTTTTCTAAAAAAGTTCATCGGAAGGTACCAAGACCTTGTTGATAAATATTCCGTATCAACTTCTCAAATAATACCCGATGGTCTTAATGTATAGATTCTGCGTTCTGATGTGATGTATCAACTTAACAACATGTTTTATTGTTCTTTTATTTGTTTTTGTTCTATTATTAAGATTACTTTTACTGTTGAATGGTTTTATGTGATATCCGTTTGACGTGGCTCGGTACTTATACATCTCGTCAATGTGTTTGTATTGGCTTTCAATTTTTGGTGTTTTGTTTTGTATATGTGACTCTTTGTATTTTTTTGTGCTTATAACGTGACTCTGTACTTTTAAAGATCCAGTCAGTATGATATTTGTCTATAATATGTCATTATGCTATATTTCTATTATGAATTACTATATACGTTGAACCACAAACGTCAAAATCAATCAATGGCGTAGTGGAATTAACAATTTTTGGATTCTCATAAATTCTATGTATAACTTTTGGACTAGTTTGAATCTCGGTCTATTTCTGTAATTTATTCTTACATACCTGTATGCGTACATTGCCTATGTAAATTTTAAAATTGTTTGTATGCACATTGAACGACAAATTTATGTGACGTATATAATTTTTCTGACGTCAGACACTCAAATCAATCCATGTGTTCGTAGATTCTAGATGTTTTTGTGTATTGTTAAATTGTTCCCTTTAAAAAGTTTTGGATTCTCAAAAATTCTATGTATAACTTTTGGACTAGTTTGAATCTCGGTCTATTTCTGTAATTTTTCTTACATACTTTTGATTTTTTGACCCTGTATGCGTACATTGCCTATGTACATTTTAAAATTGTTTGTATGCACATTGAACGACAAATTTATTTGACGTATATAATTTTTTCTGACGTCAGACACTCAGATCAATCCATGTGTTCGTAGATAGTAGATGTTTTTGTGTCCTGTTCAATTGTTATACGATGATGACTGATGTACCCATATTTTGACTATTTTAACGCATCATGTAAATGTAGCGGAATTTGATGAGACTGTTATTAAAGTGAGAGGGTTAGCGCTATAGAACCAGTTTTAATCCACCATTTTCTACATTTTGGGGCCCTTTATAGCTTGTTGTTCGGTGTGAGCCAAGGCTCCGTGTTGAAGGCCGTACTTTAATCTATAATGGTTTACTTTTTAAATTGTTACTTTGATGGAGAGTTGTCTCATTGGCACTCACACCACATCTTCCTATATCTATTTACAGTTTTGACGTATTTATTGACAATTGTTAAAGTTCTTTGTTTTAACATGTTTTTTAATTTCAATTTTTTTCTATTTATTACGGTTCAAAAAATGATTAAACAAAAACCCCCCTGTTCTATAATTATCCATGTCAGCCATGCTTGTCAAATGGCGGGATGATCTAACACATTTTTTAACTAGATATCATTATGATGATTGTGGCCAAGTTTGATAAAATTGTTAAAAAATTGTCAAAATTTGACAATGAAAAGCAGTAACCCTTAAGGGATCCTTTGACAATTTTGGTCATGTTGACTTTAATGTTGATCTTATATTGAAGAAATGTTTTATTGCTTACAAGTTACAGTTTATTTCTATCTAGTATCATATTCAAGATAATACCAAAAATCTGCAAAAATACCTAAAAATGATCAATTCTGAGGTGGCAACCCATCAGCTGATCATCTGATGCTTCTACAAATTGATATATTTTTAAAACTTGATACCCTAAGTAAGATTAAGGCCAAATTGGGTTCAATATTGCCTATAACATGTAGTAAGGGGGGTACCCAACACTATACCCCAAAAAATTCCTGTCGTTTAATTTTTCTTATTTTTTGTTCATTGATAAACCAGGCCAACTTGAACATCTTGTAAACATTTTAAAAGATTTGAACCATAGGTTTAAAAAATTTGGCAATTCAAATATGGCATCTTTTAAATACTAGTATCGGCCAAATTGGAAGTTTCTGAAATATGGGTATAGGGTTGAATTTGTTAAAAAAAAATAATTTAGTCCTAAATTGACAATAGCATAGCTAATAATGATAGCTGAGGAGAATATTAGTTCATTTGTACCCCCTTCTTGTAAGTTTTTTATTCCGGTTAAAAAAAATTGCCAGAACTTTAATAGGGGGTATCAGAATCAGCCCTGAAAAGTGAATGCTGTGCTTCTAGTAATTGAAGAAGATTTTTTTTTTTTTTTAAAATCTGTCGTTTATTTTTTTCATAAACCTGAGCATTTGTAGTGCTATACTTGTCGGTTGTTCTTGCAAATATTTTTTTTTAATTTAACCGTAAGAATTTTTGGAATTTAAGTTTAAATTAGGCCCCGCCCCAAATTGGTTCATTAAATAAGAGCAAAATATATTCAAAGTACATAATGGCCATAATCTTGTTTGTCTTTTGAACTAGGCCTTATCTATTTGGCATGTGGATGTATCATCACAGGGTTAAGTGTCTTGCATCATGATGACCTTCGAGTGACCTTCAAATATGACCTCAAGGTCAACTTTATGGGTGTTTTTCCGTGAAAAACACAACCATGTAGGCTATAACTTCTTTGCCTTTTGACCTAGGCCTTACATCTTTGGCATGTTGATGTATCACCATGAGGTGGTGTGCCTTCTTAAAATTTTGACCTTCATATGACCTTGAACTTTGACCTCAAGGACGATAATTGTGTTTTTTTTGGTAAGAAACACTTGTACAGGCCATGACTTTCATGGCGTTATGTATTCATATTTATTTTTAAAAAATCATATAAAAAAAGCTTTTATCGACCATTCAACAATATAGACACATTTTATGACATTTCAAGCCATTCAATGCACACGGAATATATAATGGAGATGTAGTCACATACAATTGTTTGAAAAGGGAATCGTTTCTATTGAAGCGCAGTGTACATACTAAAATACTCAACAGACAGCGAGTAGAATACTTTCTAGGAATCAAACAATAGGATGAGTTATGCCAAATAACTATATACCATTAAAGGGACAGAAGGACAAGGGTAACCCCCCCCCCCCCCCCCCCCAAAACCGACAATCAGTTGCAGGGGGAACAAAAGGATGTAATTGATTTTTGATTTGAGATACAAGCTGTTGAAATTAAAAGCATGACACACCAAAAATACACATATAGGCAAAAGCTTTAAAGTTGGCAGATGCTTTACATGATCAAGATTTCGGTCGTTTGGCCAGATTCAAAAATATCCGATTCAAAACATAACGTCAAAACCATTGGTGCAAAGAATTACGGTTTATGAGAGATGAAATAGAGCTGACTGTGCAAAATCCTTATACTATTAAATCAAGTTTGTTAAACATAGACCTTTTTTTGTATTTCTGCAGAGGTTTATAAATATGACAATTAGATACAACTGATTTTTAGTTAAAAGCACGGCAGTAACAAGTTTCACATTATTTTTGGGTCCCTAATTATGATAGAGAATGATTACTCTATTCGATAATAATCTTGAATTGAGACTTGAAAATAAACGTTTTCACTTGTCTCTTGCAATAACACCACACTTTCTTTTTTATATTTATTTCAAAATTGCATTTGATAAAAATAAATCGGAAAGATACACAAACATATGACAATGGAACAACAAAAGAAAATAACAAATTTTGCTATCCCTTCGAAATTGAAATTTGATAAAGCGAAAATAACATGTTCTATTTATATCATACATGTGTAGTTTCAGTTTCAACTATGATTCTAAATATAGACTACTTTCCCTAAAATTGCGGACGGAATAGAAGACACCCGTTAATTTTCTATACATGTCAAGATAAAGGTTGGAAAAAGATAGATATACAATGTAGTTTTTTTTTATTCAGATGAATTAAGAAAACAAAAATATGTGTAGAGTTTTTAGACTGAATGAGATGGTTTTTTTTCTCTACTTTTTGCCTTGTTCTGTGACATGTTAATGATGCACTGATGGTTGAGTATCCCTCTGGGTATCTTCGAACTTTTTACATGAATACTATAAATCATTTAATAAAATATTCAATTGCACTTTAAATAATACAATGTATGACAGCAATTATAAAATCGTGAACTATTCGTAATCTTTTTTTTACAATACTACATGTATTACTACGGTCATAGTGTATTTTATTTAAAAATACTAGTTTCGTTTAACAAAAAAAAAGTATGAGAAGTCAATTCAGTTTTGATTTAATCAATTTGATAAGAAGATCTACGAACATAAGCATTGTGTAATTGTCCAGGGATTCTTATTTATTTGGTTAAAATTTTATAGTCGTAGGGAGCTACCATTTAAGAGGAGGTAGGAGGGGTCCTGATTCCGAAATCCCGGTTTAAAAACACGAAATCCCGAGGTCCCGAATTTAGATAAATCTAAATCCCGATATTCGAAAATAGAATTTCGGATCTCGAAAGGGTCAATCCCTAAACCTTGACATTAGAAACACTCGATCCCGGAGTCCAGCTAAAGGTCTTATCCACCCTCATTTGAGGAGGGGGAGGGGGGCTTGGGTGAAATTTGAAAAAGGCAAGAAGGCTTTGGAACAAACAAAGGCAGGATCAGTAATTTAGCATAACAGGATGACAATTAATGAAAATAATTTCAGTAAACTAATGAAAATTACAGGTCCGTAAAGAATGAAAAATAAAAAATGCAGCACAATATAATGATCAGTTCACCGTCAACTATATAAAAAAATGCAGGACAAAGTTTTATAAATACTAGCCCTCCCCCCTTAAAATCAAATGGTAGCATCCTTAGACTGCATATCCGTAGCCAGGGGGTTCTTGAAAACAAATAAGCACTCTTAAAGTCAATGTTCTGTAAAAATTGTACTGTTAAAGTCGAGTTTGTGAGTCCAACGAACCCCCCTTTGGAAATTCCTGGCTACGGGCCTGGACTGTTTGCACTTTATTTCATTTTATTTAAGACCTACATGTAGGCATTGCCAAGTGAAAAACGAAAACAGTTATGGTCCCTTCTCTTTCTGTTTCCCTCCTTTTCTAACGTCCTTGTTTTCTTTTGGTAAATTTATTTCACTTTGAAATTTCCCTATAATGTCTCATTGAAGGTTCATTTATTGAAAATGATTAACTTTAAATGATTTTTAAGGATTAAATGAATAACAAAGGATGTACAGCTGGTCTTAGCAATAATGTTAACCTTCTCATCAGGATCTTTTAAAAGCTTGCATATTGCACATAATTTTAAAACGCAGCAATGAATCAGACTATGAGTATGAGTTATCTTTTCTTAGGTGTTCTGTTCCCCCTTAAAGAGGAGCAGATGTTTGAAAAAACTAACATAAAAAAATTACGTAAAAAAATGTGAAAAGTGTACTTTAAAGAGCAATTTCTCTTATAGGGGTCGATAGACAAATTTGGGTAGGTTAAATTTATTTGGAGATCACATCTTATTGTACATTGTCCTTTGCTGTTCACGGTCTATCTCTATCTATTAAAATATTCAAGATAATAACTAAAAACTGCAAAATGTCATTGTTACTTCAATTTTAGAGGCAGTAACCCAACAACAGATTCGTCTGAAAATTTCAGGACAGATACACGTTGAGCTAATGAACAGGTTTACCACATTTCCTATTTGATCTAAATGCGTTAGTTTCAGAGCTATTAGGCAAAAACAGCATTTTACCCCAATATCATATTTTTAGCCATGTCGGCCAAGTCATCGGATGCATTTTATTAACTGAATGCCTTATGTATAGTTTATACTAAGTTTGATATCATTTTGCCTAGTAATTTCAGAGGAGAAGATTTTTGTTATAGTTATCGGAGGACGACTACAAGACGACGGTGGCCAAATGATGAGATAAGGTCAATTGGGCTTTTTGGGCCAGGTGTGTTAAACATGTACCATAGCACTTTGATGAAGAGTTGTCTCATTTGCACTCAGAACTCAACTTTAATGGAGAAGATCCTATTGAAAGGGTAGAATAATATCTTTAATATATCAAATATATAATTCTTAGTATAAATATCATAATCAGTAACAGTGTAGCATATATACTGGTTACCTTGTACTGGCATCTCGTCTGATGTCAATAACCCTGCCAGGATTTTTTTTATGACTGGGCTGTCTTCACTATTTTCCAAACAGTATGCTAAGCATTTAATTGATCCTTTTTTAATGTATTCAATGTCTGAAATCTTTTCGTAAAAACACTTTCCACGCTCTCCAGATCCAGCTTCCCAAATATTTTCATGGTCATCAATATTAAATACGTTATTTTCCAAAAAGGTGTCAATGTAGTTTGAATCAAATTGTGATTCTAAATCATTCTCCAATGTTTGAAGACGACTTTTAAATTTTTCAACATCTGAATAAAAACAATATGTTTAATTTTTTTTTTTATAAAATAATAGTCAACAGTTATTAGATATATAAGAACATGATTATATATTCAAATTTCTCGAAAGGCATAGTTTCAGCTGTACTTTCGGAGTTTAAACATTAATTTTTTGCGAAAAAAATATGAATATAATACAATCCTAGACGAGAAAATATTTATAAGTCAAAATTGAAAAAAAACGTTCAAACCTATGCTGTCGTTGGATAACATACTGCAATTTTTATCCTTGTGCATGTAACATATTTTTTTTCATAAGTGGTCTACATACAGCACAAACAACATTTCCCAAAAGACCAAAAAAGGTAAAAAGGTATATTTCAACAAAAGCATTTGATATGCAGGTCGATCAACAGATGTTCTTAAACACTGATAACTGTAATCGGTGCTTGCCAAATAAACGGATCACACGATGTCACAAAATTAATCTTTATTTATTTATCGATTTAATATCAAACAGAAAACATTGTTTTCTATTATGTTTTATAATTGTGAAATAAGTATTGCATAAGAATTGAAAACAAAAAAGACAGAGTTTAGAAACAAAAAAACAACTCAACTTTTCTGTTTTTATCTACAACTAGTTTGACAATATATCATTGGAACTTTTATGCTTATATACTTTTTTTAGTTGATAGATAATATTTTAATCCTGTTTTTGTCTCTCAGATTCTGTTCAAATATTCAATTAAAACTTCCTTTAATATACTGTTCACATATCTTATTTACATGAGAATCATCATCACTTATAAAAACCAGCTAAATTGATTACTTTAAACACTGTAAATACATCTTTTGTGGTTTTTGTAATTAATCTTACAGCAAACCACTAAACAAATTCAAATGAACATTGATGGAGAAAACTGGTATATGCCAAATTTGTATGTCGACAACATCGCGCAATCCCCCCCAAAAAAACCAAACTTGTTTGGTACGTTAGAGCTTAAGAATATCAGCTGTATGTAAAACATCTTATGAAATATGACATAAACATCTTTATTGACATGTAAGAAATATTTTACTTTATTTGTTTCAAATTTATGGTTAGCGAAGGACATTTTTTCTCACCGCAATTATTTTCCTCTCCAAATCTATTTCGTTCAGCAATGTCCTGTTGTTCATCAGTTAAGGAAAGGTTTACCTCCTTCAATATGTCTTTCAGTTTTGAGAGCATGATTTGTCCATCAATCCTTCTAACAATATTCCGAAGAGTTAAATCAACCATTTCGCGTCTAGACTTCCGCATCATAATCTCTGCTCTATCCTCATCGACCAATCCACATCTGTATAGGTTGACAATTATGTCATGAGGATCGAAGTTTTCTTTCAAATATGTCCATTTACAAATAATAGAATGTCGACAGAAATTTCTTGTTTCCATGATTTTTTTAAGGGTGTTGTCACCTATTTGAATTTATATGAATATTAAAGCATTGCATTATATCGTTTAATCTTACATATGCTGATCTAATATTAAAATATCTTCTTTCAGGGTGGACAAATAAAACTTAATAACATGTTGTATTATAACATGAATATGCATTTACCTCTATATATTATTATCTTGATGCCTGAATTTTTTAATCGATTATATGTACCTTATGTTTGGTGGATATATTTCTTTAAATAATGTATACATCATTGTGGTGGAAATAAATTGTTGGCTTTCAAAAAGTGAGAAAAAAAAATGTGGTTCTGACGGAAATGAATCTATAATGGACTTCATTTAGATAAAAATAATATTATGTTTTTTTCGTAGATTCGATTTATGAGTTTGTCAATTTTTATGATATGATATAAGTATAATCCTCAAAGTTTACATTTCACAAAAAAAAGTGTACGGCTTTGATTGAAGACAAGACAATCATTTTGTTTGTATATTATTCCGTTTAGATTTTTCAAATTAAAGCAGCATTAACCGATGTGAACCAGAACACGCAGTTCATATATATATGTTAATGATAAGACAAAGACAAAATGATTTTATACATACATATGAGTAATGTGACTGTTTGAAAAAGATAATTGCTGCAGATGTAAAAAAAAAGTAAAACGAACATCCAACATTTCTGTAGCATTGACTTAAACGGTGATCTTATATTTATAGTATTGCACTATTGTTAATTTAAATATTGACTGTACTATGTCAACCATTATATTTTTTCTATGATCATTTCTTTATTTGTTTCTTTTAACCACTTGTACTTTCCTGCTGTGTGATATCTTTGTATTATTATGAATATATACTGCTTGTTTGATAGGAAAGATTTTATTACAGAACCAAGAGGCACTTGAAAGCCTGATTAAACCTTCAAAGGTATGTTTAAACTGCTGATCATTTTAGCTTTTGCAGTGTTACCTTAGTCTACATTTGTACTTCCATTTTTTGAAACAATTGTCCAGAGTAGTAAATTAGTTAACAATCATCATATAATGATATAAGGGCAATAAATCATAAAATAATTCACTCGATGGTTAAAATACTATAAGTATGTTTGTAAAGTTTGTTTAGCATAATCATGTTTGCTGTTTACTGCTCCTATCTTGGTATGAGCGTTTTACATGTAAAACGAATAAAATTTATCAAAATGCGCCAAACATCTTCATAAAAGGAATATTTAAACTTATTTGGCTATTGTTTAAAAGACATTTTTTTATAAAGATAACAAGGGGACAGTTAGTCATGACAACAGCGGAGATGATCCAAAGACCATGTTAGATAATAATATATGTCAAAAATTTACCAGTAAAGTTTGAAGAGCCATTTGATAAAGCACTATCCATTAGCTCTGATATCCGATTTAATACTTTGTTATCATCTCGTCTAAAGCAATCAAGCAAACAATGCATCGATCCTTTCTTTATATAATTTGGTAACTGAATTTTTGTTAAAAAGGAATTCGCCATTTTTTCTCTGACATTTTCCATGTTTCGTAGCTCTTCGTGTTCTATAAGTGAAAATATGAGCCACTCCAAAAAGCTGTCAATATGATCTTTTGGATACAATTCGTTTTCAATCAGTTCTGTGTTTGCTGGTAACAGTTGGTTTGCAATCACTGCTGTGAAAGGAAAATCATCAAATATACTGGATGACAAAAAAGATTAAAACAAGTAGATTTATATCAATAGAATATAAATCATCGACATACAAATCTGAAAATATATTTACAAAATACTACAAGATTTAATTAAAAAATATTATCTTCACCTATATTACAATCGGTCATTATATTTCCATTAAACGTGGTAAAATGATCAATCGATCGATAAATAGATAGATAGATAAATAGATAGTTATGATAGATAGATAGATAGATAGATAGATAGATAGATAGATAGATAGATAGATAGATAGATAGATAGATAGATAGATAGATAGATAGATAGATAGATAGATAGATAGATAGATAGATAGATAGATAGATAGATAGATAGATAGATAGATAGATAGATAGATAGATAGATAGATAGATAGATAGATAGATAGATAGATAGATAGATAGATAGATAGATAGATAGATAGATAGATAGATAGATAGATAGATAGATAGATAGATAGATAGATAGATAGATAGATAGATAGATAGATAGATAGATAGATAGATAGATAGATAGATAGATAGATAGATAGATAGATAGATGAATATATGGGAAGTTCTCTTTTGGTTTCAATTTTCCTACGCCTTACATACCCGTTATGCATAAACACATTTGTAATATATTTTACAACTTAAAATCATAGAATAGAAAGTTTTGAAGTCTTGAAACGGAAATATTTCACAGCCTTTTCGAGGAAGACTTTCGATTACTGACATTGTTTCATTTCCGTTGATTAATTACCAGAACGCAGACGATCCAACAATACGGATGGTAAAAATGTCTGATTTATTCTTACTAGCTACTTTATATTTACTAGATAAAATATATTGTTAAAGTAAAAATATTGAAAACTTGTACGACAACTCATATATTACATCTAACAATGTCGACAAACATCCATAGACGTTTAATATGCAAACAGACAAGTTCTACCATGTTCAGATAAAGAAATTCTGTATTTTTTCACGGTTAGTTTCTTCAAAATAATCCAAGTAAAAAATTTCTGAACTGTCTGTTTCTGCATTGGCCCTGTTATAGATTCTCGATTAGCTGTATTAGCCCTCAGCTCTTCGTGTCTCGGTTACAATACAGAAACCGCCAGTGAATAACACTATATAAGAAGACAAATAACTGGCAGTTTGTATTTGTAGATAATATTCAACATAATCAGGATCTTAACCAAATAAAATAATAAACGTTCAATATAGTTGTTCGATATAAATGATTTAAATGAGCATATATAAATAGATATAATCTTACTATCGACTGGAAATAAATTATTATTTGGTGTCAGCAATCTGAAGTTACAGTTAAAATGAAAAACTTTCTTTACAAATATGTCATAGTCAGCAGATGTTTCGATTTTTTTTATTGCAACGGTCAGTATTGAGTCCATTTGATATCTTCGTGAGTTGTGTTTAATACTATCCCACAAATCTTTTCCTCCTATTTGTTTCGAAACATCTTCAATGTTAACGGATGCTAGGATCTTTTTCAACAACTTCCAATTAAACAATGCCTTTGACTGGGAAGATTCACTTGCTTGCAATGCCTCTTCAAGCTTTGTCCTACCTACAAATACAAAGCAGTCGTATGAATATAATTTCAAAAAAGTTAGTTGCCGGAAATACCTTGCAAAGTGGCTGCAATGTACAGCACGTGTTCTGTGAAATAGAATCGGATCAGCATGTAGAGTTTTTCAAACAAAAATAAAAACAATTAACAAGTCAGTTGAACCAATCCTTTTTTTTTTGCGTTATAAGCTGGTAGAGAAATCAGCATGATTCTATAAGTATGTTGATGTTGTCTTAAAAACCAATTTATACAGAGTAATAAAAGAAAACTACATTGTTACTGAAAGAGAATTTTTTTTTTCATATTGAAATATGATTAAATAACCTATAAAATGAAAAGGTTGTAAGTTGACTTGAACAAAAGGCTGTCAAAGTAATGTCAAATTAGGTCTTTACTACATTAATTAGTAAAATGGTTAAGGCAATCAAGAGACGTGACTCTCGAATGAAAAACGTGCAATTTGTCAATGTCAGCATAACATAAACAGCATGATTTTTGTCTGCACTAGATACGAATTTCGACAATCAGTTTCTCTTCAGTAATGCTCGAGGTCAAAATATTTAGTAACTTTACTTAGCGATTATCTTTAATGTGGCATCATTAACATTATATCTAAAGTTAAACAAAATTTCGTTGAAAGATTCTCAATTAAGCACATAAATCAATCAATAAAGAAAATTTTCGGAAGAAGTGAAAAACATGAATTACATTTTTGCCAATATTAATCCAGGTGTAAATTTGATACACAGATATATAGCGTGTAAGACTTTTAAAAGTAGCAGTAAGTTTCAATTGTAGAAAAAATGTACCTTTTAACATGATTAATAATGTACATTGTAGTATAACTTAAAACAGGTTTTGTTGTTCAGCTTGGTGATATTGAATCAAATTACACTATGTTGTTTAATGATGCGATTCAAGTTTACTGTTGAATAATGATACCAAACGTTCATTTTCACTTTAGAGCGATTCATTACTCTTGTATATACGATGCATTTTCTCAGAAGGATTTTGATTAATTTTCATCATATATTGTCGTAATTTAGCCAACTCTCTAACAGAATTTATGAAGTCAGAAGGATTGATTATATATGCATACTTTGTGAGTGAGAGTCTTAGGTAACATATCAATACATTCCGTAAAGATGGCATTTATTGCCTATATTGTCAATTCTATTTTCTATGACATTTTTGTCAGACCTAGAACTATATGTAGGATGAAATATATCCTTTCCTATGACACGCTTGGACAGCTAAGGCAGCAACCATTTGATTTTCTGGAGGGGATTATTTTTGGAGACAAACCTTTTTTTTAAACTTTAGCCAAGGTAATTTAGTGATATTGTCCAGGCAAGGTAACTTGTAATTTTTCCCAGGGCCAATCAAAAAAACAAATATGTTTGCTCACACATATTAAAAATTAAATTATAGCTTTTTTTACAATAAAACATTTAAAGCATCACTGAAGAGACATGTATTGTCGAAATGCGCATCTGGTGCAAGAAAATTGGTACCGTTAATTTTATTAATATAGTTTTGTTCAAAAAAAAAATCTGTTGTTATATAAAGTTATGTGCCATTTCAAGTAAAAGAAATTTCTTAGCACTAAGTAAATTATAACTCAATAAGGAATTGTTAACTTTTTGGAGGGAAAATCATGTATTTCACATTTACCAGAAACAAACGTTTCTTATCACCTCCTCCCTCTCCCTCTAAATAAACAGCACATACTTATGGCTTGCTTGCTTTGTTTGTATTTATGTTTGCTTTGACATTGTAATTTAGATTGAGCACACATTTATACCTAAAAAGCAATCAAGCCAACCAAACCGTTAAACTACAAGCATTATGAAAATAGCTCTGATAAATGCATCTTAGAACCAAAGAGCTGTCACAACACGATCTTTATTTCATGATTGATTGAGTGATAACGTTTTAGTCTCGCACAAACCATTGCTTTACATTTGACGCCTGGATGGCTGGATAATTAATTTGTGTACTGCCATTTTATATACATCTTATACAGGAAAGAAAGTTCGAGCAACAATCGAGTCACCTTGATATATGTGTTAATTTCTCATAAATCGTTTACTATGTTCTCGATATTTTACTTACGAACGGTTCAGATCTATGACAAAAAAAACCCACATAAAGTACAGAAAGTACAGAAAAATATCAACGAACAGTACACAATGTCCGAAATCAACCATAAGGTGTTTATACCCGTGTATATACAAGTGAGAATCTACGACCAGCTTGCATTGTAAATGTCATCAGTGTAAGAGTCATTTTTTCCCGTCATCCTTTATTCTACAATGGACATACTCGCATATAACAGTGAAATAGAACAAACTGGATTCGCACTTTTCATTTTATCTATGGCGTTGTCAGTTTATTTTAGATTTATGAGTTTGACTGTCCTTCTGGTATCTCTCGTCCCTCTTTTATATACACTGATGATGTAAAACTGAATGCAAATTTTTGGACAACTTTTCGAGCAGTTAGGGAACGACCATTTGACTTAAAAAAAGGGGGGGATGGATTTTTCCTTGAAATATATTCTGACCCCCAATTTGATAAAAGAAAAAAATAATACTCTGGTCATACAGATGAAAATAATTATTCTGAATCCAGAGTTTCCCCATTCATTATAGTGTTCTATGAGGTCCTTCAAATTCATATTGAAATTTTTTTTTTTCGTAACCATGCATTTCCAGCTAATTGGTCATTATACATTACAAATAATTGCTTTTAAATATTGAAAAAAGATATGATTGCTAGGATCGATAAAAACTGAATAAAAACGTTCACGCGAAAATAATTCTGACTCAGAAATACCCCCCCCCCCCAATTGTTTTCAACTTAAGTGGTTGCTCCTTTATGAAAGCAATGTTGATGATTCGCAGAGTAGTTTAAAGATACTATAGGTGTCTCGATTACGAATCAGAAAACGTAGGCTGCAGCAGCGTGCTTACAGACGAAGAAACAGAATTGAGGTACTAAGGATCACTACATTTCTATTTTTTCCTTTTTGGTTCGAATGGTATTTCTTCTTTAAGGATTATTTAGAAAAAAAGAGGGGTAATGTTTTTTTTTTTTTTTTATTTCTAAGCATATTTTTTAATGGATCTGAGATACAAGACAATCAATACATTTTACCTCACACGTTTTAGAAATGCATTTATGAGTGAACCGTTGTTTGAGTAAAGACCAGTGGCAACTATTTCCGTGTACGTCCAGTCGATTGGGGAAGACTTTTTTAAATGAATTATATGTTCGGCTATGATGATACTTTGTGTCTTAATAAGGGGTTAATAAAGCTACATAAAGGTTTTTTTATAATGAATTAATATATCAAGTTTAGACAAAAATTTCTGTAAAGAACTGTATCAATATAATTGTTATAAATATCAATTTATTCAAAAATCGTTTCTTCATTAAATATACATGGTAAAACTAATGTTCTAAATGTCCAGTTTTGTGTACACTTAACCTACACCAGGCCTATATTGACTATCGACTGCATGTAGACAAAAAATGATTTACACTGCATGTAAACATTGATATTTATCAATGGGAACGCAATTGTGTTTTGTTGACGTGTGAGTTACACTAACACAACCCCGAGTTTAGGTCAATGTGAACACGGCCATATCCACACACTTTATTTACTTAATTGATCCCTGACATTTCTTTTAAGTGTACTGTTGTATCTCACGAATCATGCTATTGAAGAAAATATCAGTCGTGGGGAATTTACAAAAAAACTGTCAAAAATTCAAATGTATGGGAAGCAGTTCGTTTCATATTTTCCATGATTGTATTTTGTTATTCATGTTATTACAATGTCAAAGAGATATTTTTATATTGTAATGTCATGTTTTCTATCTTTCAGTTTTTTACAACGTGGTAAAACACAATTGAATGATTTCACTTTTTTTTATAGGATAAAACATAAACTATATATCTTATATCTGCAATATTTAAAAAAAAAGTCAGAAGGACTTTTCCTTTTAACACAGCCTCTTGGAATCAATGCTCAAGGTGTCTTTTGCATATTAATTCAAAAGATGTTTGATTATTCAAATGAATTCAGAGAATAAAATATGACAAAGATTTAAAGAAAATTTATGAATAAATGATGCACATATCTAGTAGTACTGAAATTAGTCCCTAGATGTACCTTTATAATTCGAATCGAGTAGTGGTATTAACCATTTAAGGATTCTTAGAAATCCTACTTCAACAGAACTTCTGGACAATTTTAAATCTCGTTCTATTTCTATAATTAGTTTTAACATACTTATTGTGTTTAACCCTGTATGCCAAAATTTCCCATGTGAAATTATAAACTTGTTTTGTGTAACATTGAACGACAAAAATTCTTTCTTTTTGACGTATATTTTTTTCTGACATCAGACACTAGAAGCAACACATGTGTTTTTAATTTGATAGATGCTTTTTTGTAAAATTGTATGTTTTAAGATTGTAACACAATGATTACTGCTAAAACCATATTTTGACAACTGTATTTATTATGTCTGTTTTGTTCACACATCGTTGTAAATATAACGGAATTTGATGACACTGTTGAAAAACGTGAGAGGTTTAGCGAAATAAAACCACATTTGAAATTGATTTTACCAAGTCAGGAGCATGACAGTTGTTGTCCATACGTTTGATGGGTTTTGTCATTTGATTTTGCCATTTGATTAGGGATTTTCCGATTGAATATTTCTGTGAGTTAAGTATTTTGTGATTTTACTTTTTCATCCCTATCATCCTAAAAATACAGGATCACATAAGTACTGTTCCTTTTTTGAAATTGGATGAGAAAATTACTCAGTAAATGCTTTTCAGGGCTTGTTAAAAAATGTATCGATCGTCTTGGAAAAAGTATTTTGTGTTGCTGGTCATTTTGTTTTGTTTTTTAAAAGTAACTTCATATCTATGATATATTTTGATGAATTGTGTATAAGTAAGAAATATCTTGAAAATCTCAATTAAAGGTCAGTAAATCTTAAAAGGGGTCATTTAATATTTATATATAATTAAGACATATTAAAGCTTTTGTGTACTAGGGTACTGCTGAATACATTTGCATTAAACAATTCAGTCCATCTTTTACTGTTTGCGAGATAAAAGACAAAACACTTGCAAAAAAGGGACGAAAGATACCTAAGGGACAGTCACACTCATAAATCTGAAACAAACTGACAACGCCATGGCTAAAAATGAAAAAGACAAGCAAACATCAGCGCACATGACACAACATAGACAACTAAAGAATAAATAACACGAACTCCACCAAAAACAATAGGGGTGATCTCTAGCAACTTGTGCGTTGGATAAAAACTGAGATTTTTATACGTGTGCATGTGAAACAAATTTCGTTGTAGAGAGGTCTTTATTCAGCACAAACAATTTTTGCCAATGGACCAAACAAGTGAAAAAGTATATTTTAACAATCGCATTTGACTAACAACTGATGTTCTTAAACCTTGCTGACTGCCATTAACGATTATCAAATAGATTGATCACAAGATTGAATAAGGAATATTTATCCTAATTTTATACCTAACAGAAATCTATAAACTTGCGGCAAAGATGGTCAACCACAAACATGAGTTGCTTTGTTTTAGTTTACACCATATTCGGATTTCGATAATAAATGTCTCTTCAGTGATGTTAGGGATCGCAACAGTATTTGGAAGGCCATATAATACACCTCAATTAAAGATAGACTCCTGAATTTTAAAGAGTAGAAATAGGATGAACGGATTAATAAACCTAGTGAAAATATAATTCAAGCCCAAACGAAATAAATATAAACAAGTCTGAATTGATAACAACTTTTACACCTAAGATTACCTTGTTAAACAAATGTCCTTGTATTTCATATGCCAATGGGCAAGTACAAATGCTAAATAATATTCTTTTAAGTTTTCCATAAGGAAATCATTATCTTAATTTAATACCAAACAGAAATCAATAATTTTGCGGCAAAGATGGTCAACCACTAACATGAGGTGCTAATGTTTTTTACAACATATTCGAATTTCGACAATTAATGTCTCTTAAGTGATGTTCGTGATCGAAAAAGTATTTGGAAGCCCATATACTATACTAGACCTCAATTTAGGATAGACTCTTGAATCTTGAGAAGTCGAAATAGGATGAACGGATTAATAAACCGCAAGGAAAATATAAAGCAACCCCAAACGAAATAAATATAAACAAGTCGAAATTGAAAACAACGTTCAAATCTATGATTGCGCTGGATTAAAACCGCAATATTTATATGTGTACATGTAAAGCAAATTTCCTTGTATTTCATATGTCAATGAGCAAGTGAAAATGCTGAATAATATTAATTTTAGTTTTCCATAAAACTAATTAAAAATTTAACACCCAGTTTTATTATCATCTGTAAAGTGACCATTAATTTGACAACACCATCACGCCGCAGGTAACAAACAATATATCGTGCACAAGAAATGTATAATTTTTCAATATAGGAGTAGATTATATGGAGATCTCTTATTTCCTGTTTAATTTAATTTGACAATGACATTTCTCAATAAACTTGATCATGCAAATTCATTTTAGGTCTGAGACTATGAATCATCTTCATGAAATTTCATAAAAAGTTTCATTTTTGTTAAGAAGTTGAAATGATAAAAATATGTAGAGAAAACCTTCACAAAGTTTTCGGAATAAAAAGATCGAAGTTATCCTTAAACTTCTCCATGAAATTAATATATATTATTATTTTCGACAAAGGAAAACAATATGCTTCTGTTCCTGTCATAAACAAAAGAATATGATAACGGGTTAATGTCTCCTTAGAGTCCAATTGGTCAAATTGAAGAAAAATATCGTGTACTGCTCATTATTTCTGTTACGTAACATTCTTCATAAAGAATTATGTTTATAATTGGTAAAACTAAGAATATGGTAAAAAATATTCTCCATCAAAATGACAAAACTATTTAAAGGAGTAATCTATTATCTAAAGTAAATTAATTGTTTTGTTAATCGTGTGTCATGTTATGTTTTTGCTTAAAAAAGGAACATTAATTTGTAACAGTTTTTGAAATAAAAGTTTGAAACTCGCATGATGGTAAAAAAAAGACCACATTATGACATTTAAAAAAACCCCCAAATTCTGATTTTGAAGATGAGAAAATCAATCTTTAATTTTTTACTGTTACCTTGAACATTTACTGTCACTTGTTTTCGTACGTTTCCTGCAACTATATCATACTGACCATCATCACTCAATTTAGCCTGTTGAATTGTCATACAGTGATGCATTCCGTCACTCTTGATTAAGACATTCTCATTCTCGTTTATTCTCACATCGCCTTTAAACCATTTCACAGAAACCTCTTCCAAATTAACTGAACATTTCAACTGTAGCTTGTCCCCTTCTATGCATCTGATTGGGTTCAATTCCGATGTAAACATTGCTAAAAATAAATATTTGAAAAAATATATCGATAAAAACCCATATTAAATATTAATAGGTAAATGAAGATTTAGACATACATGATAACATATCATATTCTAATATTAACACAAATAATATTTATACAATGAATATTTTTTCAGGTATGTTATGGATCGAAACGGTATTTGGAAGGACATATGCGTTACGTCAATTTAGGATAGACTCTTGAATTTTAAAGAGTCGAAATAGTATGAACAGTTTATTTCAACCGTAGGTAAAATATAATATAAGCCTGAAATAAATAAATATAAACAAGTCTAAATTGAAAACAACGTTCAAACATATGATTGCGTTAAATTGAAACCGCAATTTTTATACGTGTGCATGTAAAACACATTTCGTTGTAGAGGGGTCTAACAGCACAAACAATATTTTTCAATAGACCAAACAAGTGAAAAAGTAAATTTTAACAAAACACATTTGACTTACAACTAATGTTCTTAAATAAAGGCAACATTAGTATACAGATGTTAAAACTCAAAAATCGATAGAAAAAACCCAAATCCGGGTCACAATCCAAAACCGAGGGAAACGCAATAAATATAAGAGAGTGACGACACAACATTAAAATGTAACAAACACAGAAACGAACTAAGCATTAGACAAAATCCGATGAGAATAAATAATATAACATCGAAACTAAAAACATGAATTTGGGATATGAAAGTACCCTGACACGTCTGGTAATAATGTGAATTCACACTCAAATATAAGAGGAAACAAACGACACAAAAGGAACACAACGTTAAAATGTAACACGCACAGAAACGAACTATATTATAACAATGACCATTTCCTGACTTGGTACAGGACATTTGTTAAAGAAAAAATGGTGGGTTGAATCTGGTTTTGTGGCATGCCAAACCTCCCCTTTTATGGCCATGCTAAATATAACATTAAAATGACAAAAAACACATTACAGGACTACAATACAAACAAAAATAAGAACACAATTTACAAAGAAACACACGAATAATAGCTAACAAAAGGCACCAGGTTTAAACTTGATACGCCAGAAGTGCGTTTTGTCCACACACGACTTACTAGTGACGCCCAGATACAAAAGTTTGAAAGCCAAAACAAGTACAAAGTTGAACAGCATCGAGGATTAAAAGTTGAAAAAAGTTGTGCCAAAAACGGCAGGGTTTTCTGTTAGGTACAAGAACATCCCTTTTATTTAGAATAATTTATACTTTTGCAAACAATAAATTTTATAAAATGACTATATAAAAGATATACATGATAAAACGGAAGTATGAACTAATTACTGAAAACAACCGGATACATTACATAACCCGACAAATCCAACACAATCCAACACAAAAAATACCCGAATAGTCAAGGTCTCAACGCAAAGTGACGTCTCAATTGAAATTGTGAAAAAGGACCAAAAAAAAAAATGACGTCACATTTGAATTTGTAAAACAGCACACCAAATATAAAAAATTACGTCACATTTGAATGAATAAAACTATCTGTCAAAAATAAGATAGAACTAGGATTTATTTAATATTACATCTGTACTAAATACTGATGTTATATTTAATAATAATGAACATTGCAATACTGTAGTAGCAATAAGACAATTACCTATATTCTATGTCCGGTTAATTCAGAATCAAACTGCAATCGTAATACATCGTACAAATTACGTTGAACCAAATTGAATCCAATAAATGAAGGCGGTGTGATTATTTTCTTAACATAACACATGAATAGAACTGAAAAGACGTCAAGACATTTGACAAAAGTACCGTTACACGTCTATAGCAATGCGAATTCACACTCAGCAAAACAGTAACAATTGGAAACAAGTCACGTTTGGTAATTAAAAAATAAGACGTCATAATGACAAACAACAATCTAACAGGTGATAAAATGTCCTTAGCTAGTTTGGTTAAAGAAACATCGGATTGATCAACCAATTCGTGATTGTGTCCGTAAAATTTACGGTGTGTCAATTTAAATCTGTCCTCTTCATAACTTTGGTGGAGCAGTTTCTGTGTAAGGAGCACACTCCTGTATATGAAGTCCGTATAGTATGAACAAGCACGAGAATAACGTATGAATTGAGATATGCAAACACTTTACGAAAGGGCAGAGGGTATGTTACTGCTGAGAAATGGGAAATTGATAATTGGGAAGTTGAAATCGTCCCGTATATCATAGATTTTCGTGTTAAGTCGTCCATCTGCGTCAATATTGAGGAAAAGATCAAGGTATGAAACAGTCCTTCTAGTGTCAGTAGTATCCTTGATTTCAAGTTCACTGGGATATATGAGATGTAAGTATTTGCTATATTATGGGTTATTCAATGATATAACATCATCAATATATCGGAAAGTAAAATTAAAGAAGTTCGCAAGGTGCTTTTTTTTTTGTCTTCTAGAAGTTTTCGAATAAATTCTGCTAAATACGAGTACAAAAACAAATCGGCCAGTAGGGGTGCACATTTAGTACCCATTGGAATACCGACTGTCTGTTGAAAAATAAATCCTCCAAACTCAACAAATATATTGTCGATCAAAAAGTCCAGCATTTTGATAATATCATCTTCAGTATATTTTCTGTTAGATTAAGTGTGATTCTTCACAAAATATGAATTATTGTAACCCAAAACAAGAAATCTGTATCTACGATTCCCATTTTTGTTTAGAAAAAGCTCTGTTTAATTAGATGGTGAAGTCGATCTTTCAACTGAGCATGGGGAATAGGAGTATTAAGCGTAGTAAAATCAAAAGTCTTTATGTTGATGCAAAATTGCAAAGATTGTGATCAAAGATTAAGCAGTAAATCTTTCGAATTTGAGGATCCACATCTGGTTAACACCACTGGTAGAATAAATCTCATTACAATATTTTTGAAACCCAACTTTAACTGTAGAAAGAATAGTAGTCAGTTCTTAAGAAAGACGTTCAGTCGAACATTTTGAAGACCCAGCTATGTATCGTTCTTTATATAGAGTTTTGTGTAATTTAGGAATCCAGTATAATGATGGTAAATTTTCTTCGCTTTCTCTGATGTTGCTACCAAAAGAAAGAAGGACAGATTTATGATTCGGTAAAAGTTCGTCCATGGCAAATGATGTTAAAGAATATGTAGGGTTACCAGTAGTTTTATTTATTCCGAGCTCTGTTTTTAGATATTGCAAATAATGGTTTTTACATATGAAGACAATATCATTTGAGGCTTCATCTGCTGGAACAACGACATATTTGTCATACAAAGAGGATAAAGCATCCACAACATCCGGATTCTTGAAAGGGTTAGTAACTCTTGTAATCATATTGCATCGTAGTTTTCCAATGCGCTTCCAAATGCATGATCGAATAGCTTTGATCCATTCAGACACAGTGTCCAGTTCTGGTTCGTCTGGTTCGTACTTTGCCTATTGTCTTGCATAGTCCTCAACTGCATCCCTCAGTAACTTGAAGTTCTTTTTCCAGTTGATGGGCTGGGGGATTCTATATTTTGGTCCCTTGGTTAACAACTTCCTTAGTTATTCATTGGTAACGATGCCAAAGTCACATGAAATAACATGACAAGCTGGACTATAATTGTATTGTGACGATGAACATGAGCAATCCGGAGTCTTGGATTTCACATCTCTGAGGTTAAAGGCCTCTAAAACTCTCTTGTGGTTAAAAATCTTGGATGCAATAGAATTGATGTGAGTATAAGAAATAGCAGGTGTAGTTTTCTTTTTTTTTTTTTTTTTTTTTTTTTTTTTTTTTTAAAGTAATCGGGTATCGTTTTTTGTACAGATTTTTTATGGAAAAAAAAATATTGCTAATATTAATAGCATCTAAACTTTTATTAGCGAATTCTACCTTAAAAAAATAACGTTTTTCCTCATTCATGACATTATTGGATTTAGTCGATACGGGTTTGAATAGGCTATGGCTAGCTATGTCCATGATTATTGCAACTAACCTATATAAAACAGACCGAGAATAAGTAACGAAAGTATTTTGGGCCTCTTGAAATAGTAAATAAAGTTTTGACAATGGAATGGAGTATTATTTAGTTCTGCTATGATGATTTCTTAAAGGTTTTTGAACGGACGTTAATAGCCAATCAATTGTCACGGTTTGTACAGCAGGTGGTATATATTTTCTGTGACCATGACTTCTATTTCGTCGAGCAAAAGTATCAAATAATTTTAATGTATTGACAGTACTACACCTGGGACTAGACAAAATACCTACACCATCAATTTTGTCATTGCATCCATGGGAAATGACTGTTCCCAATTATCTTATCTAAAAGTCTTTTCTTTGTAAACATTATGGTGTTCTCAATATGGGGTCATTTGTTGACTGATATATTTTTCCTATTATCCGGACTTTCATTGAAACAATAGAATGGTCAGGCTGATTGAAATGTTTATAGAGAAATTTGTTTTTGTTAGGATCATTTACATTAGAACGATGATCATTCATTCTGAAATTGAGTCTTTGTCGAGTTTGCCCGACGTATTCAATACCATACCCAAAATTGGAAGCGGTGCAATTCTAATCCCCATGACTGTTTGTATTGTAATTTTTGGTGGTTAAATTACTTTGAAAGTGGGTATCACTTATTAGTATATTACAGGTTTTACAATTGTTACGGTTATATTTGGAAATAGAGCAATATTGGTGGTTGTCATTGAAATCTAAAAGACCTGAAAGTTAAAACCTGATGACGGCCACGGGCTATTGTCAAATAGATTGATCACAAGATGTAACAAAGAGATCTTTATATTAATTCAATACCAAACAGAAAACAATAAACTTGCGGCAAAGATGGTAAACCACAAACAAGAGATGCTTATTGTTTTTTACACCATATTCTGTTTTGATATAGTGTAAGGGATCGAAACAGTACTATTATTTTGAAGGCCACATAAAATACCTCAATTTAGGATAGACTCTTGAATTTTAAAGAGTCGAAATAGAATGAACGGATTAATAAAACGGATAATATAAACAAGTCTAAATTGAAAACAACGTTCAAACCTATTATTACGCTGGATTAAAATACTTGTACATGTAAAACAAATTTCCTTGTATTTCATATGCAAATCGGCAAGTGAAAATGCTGAATAATATTAATTTATGTTTCCTATAAAACTAAATAAAAACTAAGCATCCCGTTTTATTATTATTGTAAAGCAATCATTAGTTTGACAACATCATCAAGCCGCAGGTAACAAACAATATATCGTGCGCAAGAAATGTATAATTTGTCAATATAGCTGTAGATTATATTGAGATCTCTTATCTGTTATTTATTTTGATTTGACAAGGATATTTCTCTATGACATTTCATCAGATGTTTCGGAATGTATCTCCCTCGTGCAAAGCTCTGATTTCTTTCACGGATTTGGCTATACTTTTTGGAACTTTTGGATTATAGCTCTTCATCTTTTATATAAGCTTTGGATTTCAAATATTTTGGCCACGAGCATCACTGAAGAGACATGTATTGTCGAAATGCGCATCTGGTGCAAGAAAATTAGTACCGTTAATTTTATTTACTACCATTGGGTCGATGCCTCTGCTGGTGGACTATTAGTCCCCGAGGGTATCACCAGCCCAGTAGCCAGTACTTCGGTACTGGCATGAAAATACGGATTTTTTGTGTTATTAAAATTTGCTGTTACAAAATGATAGAAATTATTATAAATTAAGGAATGTATCTCCCTCGTGCAAAGCTCTGATTTCTTTCACGGATTTGGCTATACTTTTTGGACCTTTTGGATTATAGCTCTTCATCTTTTATATAAGCTTTGGATTTCAAATATTTTGGCAACGAGCATCACTGAAGAGACATATATTGTCGAAATGCGCATCTGGTGCAAGAAAATTAGTACCGTTAATTTTATTTACTACCACTGGGTCGATGCCTCTGCTGGTGGACTATTAGTCCCCGAGGGTATCACCAGCCCAGTAGCCAGTACTTCGGTACTGGCATGAAAATACGGATTTTTTGTGTTATTAAAATTTGCTGTTACAAAATGATAGAAATTATTATAAATTAAGGAATGTATCTCCCTCGTGCAAAGCTCTGATTTCTTTCACGGATTTGGCTATACTTTTTGGACCTTTTGGATTATAGCTCTTCATCTTTTATATAAGCTTTGGATTTCAAATATTTTCGCCACGAGCATCACTGAAGAGACATGTATTGTCGGATTGCGCATCTGGTGCAAGAAAATTAGTACCGTTAATTTTATTTACTACCACTGGGTCGATGCCTCTGCTGGTGGACTATTAGTCCCCGAGGGTATCACCAGCCCAGTAGCCAGTATTTCGGTACTGGCATGAAAATACGGATTTTTTGTGTTATTAAAATTTGCTGTTACAAAATGATAGAAATTATTATAAATTAAGGAATGTATCTCCCTCGTGCAAAGCTCTGATTTCTTTCACGGATTTGGCTATACTTTTTGGACCTTTTGGATTATAGCTCTTCATCTTTTATATAAGCTTTGGATTTCAAATATTTTGGCCACGAGCATCACTGAAGAGACATGTATTGTCGAAATGCGCATCTGGTGCAAGAAAATTAGTTCCGTTAATTTTATTTACTACCACTGGGTCGATGCCTCTGCTGGTGGACTATTAGTCCCCGAGGGTATCACCAGCCCAGTAGCCAGTACTTCGGTACTGGCATGAAAATACGGATTTTTTGTGTTATTAAAATTTGCTGTTACAAAATGATAGAAATTATTATAAATTAAGGAATGTATCTCCCTCGTGCAAAGCTCTGATTTCTTTCACGGATTTGGCTATACTTTTTGGACCTTTTGGATTATAGCTCTTCATCTTTTATATAAGCTTTGGATTTCAAATATTTTGGCCACGAGCATCACTGAAGAGACATGTATTGTCGAAATGCGCATCTGGTGCAAGAAAATTAGTTCCGTTAATTTTATTTACTACCACTGGGTCGATGCCTCTGCTGGTGGACTATTAGTCCCCGAGGGTATCACCAGCCCAGTAGCCAGTACTTCGGTACTGGCATGAAAATACGGATTTTTTGTGTTATTAAAATTTGCTGTTACAAAATGATAGAAATTATTATAAATTAAGGAATGTATCTCCCTCGTGCAAAGCTCTGATTTCTTTCACGGATTTGGCTATACTTTTTGGACCTTTTGGATTATAGCTCTTCATCTTTTATATAAGCTTTGGATTTCAAATATTTTGGCCACGAGCATCACTGAAGAGACATGTATTGTCGAAATGCGCATCTGGTGCAAGAAAATTAGTTCCGTTAATTTTATTTACTACCACTGGGTCAATGCCTCTGCTGGTGGACTATTAGTCCCCGAGGGTATCACCAGCCCAGTAGCCAGTACTTCGGTACTGGCATGAAAATACGGATTTTTTGTGTTATTAAAATTTGCTGTTACAAAATGATAGAAATTATTATAAATTAAGGAATGTATCTCCCTCGTGCAAAGCTCTGATTTCTTTCACGGATTTGGCTATACTTTTTGGACCTTTTGGATTATAGCTCTTCATCTTTTATATAAGCTTTGGATATCAAATATTTTGGCCACGAGCATCACTGAAGAGACATGTATTGTCGAAATGCGCATCTGGTGCAAGAAAATTAGTTCCGTTAATTTTATTTACTACCACTGGGTCGATGCCTCTGCTGGTGGACTATTAGTCCCCGAGGGTATCAACAGCCCAGTAGCCAGTACTTCGGTACTGGCATGAAAATACGGATTTTTTTGTGTTATTAAAATTTGCTGTTACAAAATGATAGAAATTATTATAAATTAAGGAATGTATCTCCCTCGTGAAAAGCTCTGATTTCTTTCACGGATTTGGCTATACTTTTTGCACCTTTTGGATTATAGCTCTTCATCTTTTATATAAGCTTTGGATTTCAAATATTTTGGCCACGAGCATCACTGAAGAGACATGTATTGTCGAAATGCGCATCTGGTGCAAGAAAATTAGTTCCGTTAATTTTATTTACTACCACTGGGTCGATGCCTCTGCTGGTGGACTATTAGTCCCCGAGGGTATCACCAGCCCAGTAGCCAGTACTTCGGTACTGGCATGAAAATACGGATTTTTTGTGTTATTAAAATTTGCTGTTACAAAATGATAGAAATTATTATAAATTAAGGAATGTATCTCCCTCGTGCAAAGCTCTGATTTCTTTCACGGATTTGGCTATACTTTTTGGACCTTTTGGATTATAGCTCTTCATCTTTTATATAAGCTTTGGATTTCAAATATTTTGGCCACGAGCATCACTGAAGAGACATGTATTGTCGAAATGCGCATCTGGTGCAAGAAAATTAGTTCCGTTAATTTTATTTACTACCACTGGGTCGATGCCTCTGCTGGTGGACTATTAGTCCCCGAGGGTATCACCAGCCCAGTAGCCAGTACTTCGGTACTGGCATGAAAATACGGATTTTTTGTGTTATTAAAATTTGCTGTTACAAAATGATAGAAATTATTATAAATTAAGGAATGTATCTCCCTCGTGCAAAGCTCTGATTTCTTTCACGGATTTGGCTATACTTTTTGGACCTTTTGGATTATAGCTCTTCATCTTTTATATAAGCTTTGGATTTCAAATATTTTGGCCACGAGCATCACTGAAGAGACATGTATTGTCGAAATGCGCATCTGGTGCAAGAAAATTAGTTCCGTTAATTTTATTTACTACCACTGGGTCAATGCCTCTGCTGGTGGACTATTAGTCCCCGAGGGTATCACCAGCCCAGTAGCCAGTACTTCGGTACTGGCATGAAAATACGGATTTTTTGTGTTATTAAAATTTGCTGTTACAAAATGATAGAAATTATTATAAATTAAGGAATGTATCTCCCTCGTGCAAAGCTCTGATTTCTTTCACGGATTTGGCTATACTTTTTGGACCTTTTGGATTATAGCTCTTCATCTTTTATATAAGCTTTGGATATCAAATATTTTGGCCACGAGCATCACTGAAGAGACATGTATTGTCGAAATGCGCATCTGGTGCAAGAAAATTAGTTCCGTTAATTTTATTTACTACCACTGGGTCGATGCCTCTGCTGGTGGACTATTAGTCCCCGAGGGTATCAACAGCCCAGTAGCCAGTACTTCGGTACTGGCATGAAAATACGGATTTTTTTGTGTTATTAAAATTTGCTGTTACAAAATGATAGAAATTATTATAAATTAAGGAATGTATCTCCCTCGTGAAAAGCTCTGATTTCTTTCACGGATTTGGCTATACTTTTTGCACCTTTTGGATTATAGCTCTTCATCTTTTATATAAGCTTTGGATTTCAAATATTTTGGCCACGAGCATCACTGAAGAGACATGTATTGTCGAAATGCGCATCTGGTGCAAGAAAATTAGTTCCGTTAATTTTATTTACTACCACTGGGTCGATGCCTCTGCTGGTGGACTATTAGTCCCCGAGGGTATCACCAGCCCAGTAGCCAGTACTTCGGTACTGGCATGAAAATACGGATGTTTTGTGTTATTAAAATTTGCTGTTACAAAATGATAGAAATTATTATAAATTAAGGAATGTATCTCCCTCGTGCAAAGCTCTGATTTCTTTCACGGATTTGGCTATACTTTTTGGACCTTTTGGATTATAGCTCTTCATCTTTTATATAAGCTTTGGATTTCAAATATTTTGGCCACGAGCATCACTGAAGAGACATGTATTGTCGAAATGCGCATCTGGTGCAAGAAAATTAGTTCCGTTAATTTTATTTACTACCACTGGGTCGATGCCTCTGCTGGTGGACTATTAGTCCCCGAGGGTATCACCAGCCCAGTAGCCAGTACTTCGGTACTGGCATGAAAATACGGATTTTTTGTGTTATTAAAATTTGCTGTTACAAAATGATAGAAATTATTATAAATTAAGGAATGTATCTCATTCGTGCAAAGCTCTGATTTCTTTCACGGATTTGGCTATACTTTTTGGACCTTTTGGATTATAGCTCTTCATCTTTTATATAAGCTTTGGATTTCAAATATTTTGGCCACGAGCATCACTGAAGAGACATGTATTGTCGAAATGCGCATCTGGTGCAAGAAAATTAGTTCCGTTAATTTTATTTACTACCACTGGGTCGATGCCTCTGCTGGTGGACTATTAGTCCCCGAGGGTATCACCAGCCCAGTAGCCAGTACTTCGGTACTGGCATGAAAATACGAATTTTTTGTGTTATTAAAATTTGCTGTTACAAAATGATAGAAATTATTATAAATTAAGGAATGTATCTCCCTCGTGCAAAGCTCTGATTTCTTTCACGGATTTGGCTATACTTTTTGGACCTTTTGGATTATAGCTCTTCATCTTTTATATAAGCTTTGGATTTCAAATATTTTGGCCACGAGCATCACTGAAGAGACATGTATTGTCGAAATGCGCATCTGGTGCAAGAAAATTAGTTCCGTTAATTTTATTTACTACCACTGGGTCGATGCCTCTGCTGGTGGACTATTAGTCCCCGAGGGTATCACCAGCCCAGTAGCCAGTACTTCGGTACTGGCATGAAAATACGGATTTTTTGTGTTATTAAAATTTGCTGTTACAAAATGATAGAAATTATTATAAATTAAGGAATGTATCTCCCTCGTGCAAAGCTCTGATTTCTTTCACGGATTTGGCTATACTTTTTGGACCTTATGGATTATAGCTCTTCATCTTTTATATAAGCTTTGGATATCAAATATTTTGGCCACGAGCATCACTGAAGAGACATGTATTGTCGAAATGCGCATCTGGTGCAAGAAAATTAGTTCCGTTAATTTTATTTACTACCACTGGGTCGATGCCTCTGCTGGTGGACTATTAGTCCCCGAGGGTATCAACAGCCCAGTAGCCAGTATTTCGGTACTGGCATGAAAATACGGATTTTTTGTGTTATTAAAATTTGCTGTTACAAAATGATAGAAATTATTATAAATTAAGGAATGTATCTCCCTCGTGCAAAGCTCTGATTTCTTTCACGGATTTGGCTATACTTTTTGGACCTTTTGGATTATAGCTCTTCATCTTTTATATAAGCTTTGGATTTCAAATATTTTGGCCACGAGCATCACTGAAGAGACATGTATTGTCGAAATGCGCATCTGGTGCAAGAAAATTAGTTCCGTTAATTTTATTTACTACCACTGGGTCGATGCCTCTGCTGGTGGACTATTAGTCCCCGAGGGTATCACCAGCCCAGTAGCCAGTACTTCGGTACTGGCATGAAAATACGGATTTTTTGTGTTATTAAAATTTGCTGTTACAAAATGATAGAAATTATTATAAATTAAGGAATGTATCTCCCTCGTACAAATCTCTGATTTCTTTCACGGATTTGGCTATACTTTTTGGACCTTTTGGATTATAGCTCTTCATCTTTTATATAAGCTTTGGATTTCAAATATTTTGGCCACGAGTATCACTGAAGAGACATGTATTGTCGAAATGCGCATCTGGTGCAAGAAAATTAGTACTGTTAATTTTATTTACTACCACTGGGTCGATGCCTCTGCTGGTGGACTATTAGTCCCCGAGGGTATCACCAGCCCAGTAGCCAGTACTTCGGTACTGGCATGAAAATACGGATTTTTTGTGTTATTAAAATTTGCTGTTACAAAATGATAGAAATTATTATAAATTAAGGAATGTATCTCCCTCGTGCAAAGCTCTGATTTCTTTCACGGATTTGGCTATACTTTTTGGACCTTTTGGATTATAGCTCTTCATCTTTTATATAAGCTTTGGATTTCAAATATTTTGGCCACGAGCATCACTGAAGAGACATGTATTGTCGAAATGCGCATCTGGTGCAAGAAAATTAGTACCGTTAATTTTATTTACTACCACTGGGTCGATGCCTCTGCTGGTGGACTATTAGTCCCCGAGGGTATCACCAGCCCAGTAGCCAGTACTTCGGTACTGGCATGAAAATACGGATGTTTTGTGTTATTAAAATTTGCTGTTACAAAATGATAGAAATTATTATAAATTAAGGAATGTATCTCCCTCGTGCAAAGCTCTGATTTCTTTCACGGATTTGGCTATACTTTTTGGACCTTTTGGATTATAGCTCTTCATCTTTTATATAAGCTTTGGATTTCAAATATTTTGGCCACGAGCATCACTGAAGAGACATGTATTGTCGAAATGCGCATCTGGTGCAAGAAAATTAGTTCCGTTAATTTTATTTCATTTGTGTTAAGAAGTTGAAATAATAAAAATATGAAGAGAAAACCTTCAAAAAGTTTTCGAAATAAAAATATAGAAGTTATCCTTTAACCGCTACAGGAAATAATTAATATTATTATTTTCGACAAAGGAAAACAATGCTTCTGTTCCTGTCATAAATTAAAAAAGATTAAAATGGATTAATGTCTCCTTAGAATCCAATCGGTCAGATTAAAGAAAAAGATCGTGTATTGCTCATTATTTCTGTTACTAAACCTTCTACTTAATAATTATGTTTATAATTGGTAAAACTAAGAAATTATGGTAAAAAATATTCTCCATCAAAATGGCAAAACTATTTGAAGGAGTTATCTATTATCTAAAGAAATTAACTGTTTTGTTAATTGTGTGTCAAGTTATGACTTTGCTAAATAAAATGAAATTTAATCTGTGACAGATTTTGAAATAAAAGGCTGAAACTCTCGAATGGTGCATTTAAAAAAAAAGACCACATTATAACATTTGAAAAAAGAGCAAAATTCTGATATTAATCTTTGACTTTTAATTGTTACCTTGAATATTTACTGTCACTTGTTTTTGTACGTTTCCGGCACTTATATTATATTGTCCATCATCACTCAATTTAGCCTGTTGTATTGTCATACAGTGATGCATTCCGTCATTCTCAATTAATATATTTTCATTCTCGTTGATTCTCACATCGCCTTTAAACCATTCCACAGAAACATCTTCCAAATAAACTGAACATTTCAACTGTAACTTTTCCCCTTCTATGCATTTGATTGGGTTCAATGCCGATGTAAACATTGCTAAAATAAAATGATTTTTTGAAAACATTTAAACATAATGATATTGAAATAGCACATGAAACCTTTATAGCTAGGACAGACTGAGAGTATAACGACGACACAACAATACAATAATACACTTTAATATAATATATAATGGGCAAGTGAAAATAATAAGTAATTTTCATTTACGTGATAACTATTGAATGGCTACCCAGAGCCCAATCGGTCATAATATATAAAGATATCGTGTATTGTTTATCAATTGTGTTGCTATACGTTTCTACATAACTGTTAATATTTATCATGATAAAATAATCTCTGTTGAAGGAAAATGTCTCTTTGAAGAATTTATCTAATATTTTCTTTGATTTAAGTTGGTAGGTTAATCTTGAATCATGCTTTTTTATTTTACGTTATAAAGTTTCTATCTTCCTACCAGTATATTAGTTTATAAAATCCTAGAAAGACACTTTCAAATTGTGTTTTTTTTTTAAAGTTCACATCATTTCATCAATGAAAGAGCTGATAGATATAGGAAGATGTGGTGTGAGTGCCAATGAGACAGCTCTCCATCCAAATAACAATTTATACAAGTAAACCATTATAGGTCAATATACGGCCTTTAACACGGAACATGAGTTAGATGTTAAGTGTATGAAAACTAAGTTTCTTTCAAAAAGTAAAACAACAAAAGTACTTAAGGAAAATTCAAAAACTCTGTCATGTCAAGGTAAAATAGAAAACAAAAGTATCAAATGAAAAGAAAACATATTCGTGTTGTTTATTCGTTAGTTTTCTATGTTGTGTCATGTGTACTATTGTTTTTCTGTTTGTCTTTTTCTTTTTTATCCTGTTTTAGATTTATGAGTTTGACTGTCCCTTTGGTATCTTTCGTCCCTCTTATATTCCTTATTTGGTATAGGTATTGTCTTATATAGGAATATGGTAGAAAAAATGTTACCTTTAATAGCTACTATTTGTTGTTTTTCTACGTTTCCAGCGATCATAAAATATTGACCAGAATCACTCAATTTAGCCTGCTGAACTATCAGAAAGTGATCCTTTCCGTCACTATATATTGATAAATTCTCACTCTGTTCAATTTCCATATCGTCTTTCATCCATTTCACAAAAATATCTTTTGAATACACTGAACATTTCAGTTGTAACCGTTCTCCTTCTATACAACTTATTGGAATAAGTTCAGATGTAAATATTTCTGAAACGAATCAGAGTTTAATAGTAAGAAACACATCATATATATGTCTTCGTGCTGGGTCACATTATGTACAACTCGCAATATCTGAACCTTGTAATGATTGTATCAATATTGACCATATAAATTTGGAAAACATATGGTTTTGTTTTAGTCGTACTTGATAGGCATAAACATCATGAACACGTATATAAAAATATGTTTGATTTTCTATAAATGTATTTGAATTTCCCCCCAGAAGTCATAAATAAAATGATTACATGTCTAAAACAGTGTTCGATTATGTCTTGCAAACAATAACTATTTTTGTTTGAAAACTGAGGATGGGATTGTCAAGTTGTGAGCTATCTTTTTTATATGACGAATCTTCTGTTATAGGAATCCTTTTCGACCTAATAAAATTGAGAATGCAAGTTGGGAATATGTGACACTAATATAAACCCAACTTAAATGCAGACAACATCCAAAAGCCCCCAAATGGACCTTCAACATGTTCAACACAGCAAGATTATCCCGCATCGGGAAATTGGATTTAGCTGGTCCCTAAACAAAATAAGTAATAGTTCAGTGAAAATAGATTTCACACTAAACTCCAAAACAAGTAAATGAACTAAAATGTAAAAAAAAGACTAGTTAAGCTTGGGTGCATACCTAGCAATTCCAATATACCACAAATAGTTATTGCTTACTCAATCGTCTTTGTGCAGTTTTTGCGCAATTTTTGTGGATTAAATGTGTTACTGTCACATATATTAAACCCTTATTTTGGATATTTTGTTTTTGACTGCACTCTTTTTTCAAGCTTTATCACTATCAACACATTTACAATTATACAGATAACTTATTTTGATCTACCTCTAATACAGTGTCCCCGTAATCTTTTTACACATAAAAGAATAAACATCACCATTGCACAACCTGAATAAAATAGAGCACATAAAACAATTATAATTAACACCGATAGTTGTGCAACAAACTAAACCAAATTTGGATTAGTTATATATTTTGAAACGAAATATAAATGAATTTAACATGTATAACATTTGTATAATAACTGTTCAAATACATATTATTCAAGTATTTTTTTTGTATCACTACGTCAACCTTTTTACTTAATATTGATGAAGAGCACATTTTCTTCAAATTGCAAGCAATTACATATATCTATCTATTTTCTTTAATGAAATACAGTTGTGTATGAGCAACATGCATTCCTTTACTTTTACTTTTGTACGTTTATTATATGTTCTGTTTATATAATATATTTTCACGAATATATAATTTTTCCATCACTTAAAACTGCTTAGAGTCTGAAAAAAGTAAAATCACAAAAATACTGAACTTAGAGGAAAATCAATTCGGAAAATCCATACTCACATGACAAAATCAAATAAAAAAATCGCATCAAAAACCAATGGACAAGAACTGTCATATTCCTGACTTGGTACAGGCATTTTTAAATGTAGAAAATGGTGGATTAACCCTGGTTCTAGTTTTTGTGCTTGACCAGTAAAGTTGAGCACACATTTTACTCGGCTAGTCTCGACATTGTCTGGACAGTATTTGATTGTACTTAATTGTATTCGACTAAGTCTTCACTTTACTAAATTAGTCTGAATCAGTACTTGATGATCTTGGTGTAGTCTGAAATGTCTCGACCAAGGATCAACCAGTCTTGACTCAGTCTCAACCAGTCTCTACTATCCTAAAAGATCTTACAAAATACCAGTCTATTTGTTAGTTTGATTTATTGCTGTGAAATGAAAGAATTTAAGTAATAGGTAAAAACAATGATTAAATTAAAATAAGCATCTTTAATTGGAAAAAAATAAAGAAAAATGCCTTTCTGAATTTAATTCTTTTTTTTGCACCTATCAATTAAATTCTTCATTTGACAGCAATGAATCAAAAGGTAAACGGACAGAAAGTCAAACGACAAAACGTAACAGGACATAGAATCACAAATTCGATAGGAAAAGTTTGACGGAATTTTTTAGAATTATTTGAATATATTAGAGAACGATCTTGAAATATTTTCTTTTTATGATAGCTATTCGTTTTTAAGTTGAGAATACTGTTCATGAGGCTTGATCGTCAAATGTGTACTTGTTTGGCTTTATACATATTTTGATATGAGTGTCACTGATGAGTCTTATGTAGACGAATCGCGCGTCTGGCGTACTAAACTATAATCCTGGTACTTTTGATTACTATTGATAATACATTTTTTTTTAGATTCAATTATTCAATTTTCTTGACAGAATGAAGCCATTGAAGTACCATGTCACTTTGACATTTTGTTTTCATAACAAGTATTTGACCATTATTGATATTTATTTAATATGTATTAATAAAAAACTTTCTGCATCTAAATTGTTCTAGAAAAAAAATAATTTAAAAATGAGTGTTTTCTTGTTCAGTGAACAATAATCGCAATAAACTGAATTGTGACTACTTTTATTGTTAATTTTTGTCAACGGACAGTAAAATAAACAGCTGTTCCATGAGAGCATGATACGCCCGACGTCTTGTGTGGAAGTTTTATGCAATAATCATCAATAGTTTCTGAGAAAGTTTAAGCAATAACCACAATGAACCATATATTGTTTTTGAGACACGGCGGGATATGTGAAACCCCCACCCTGTGTTTTTTTTTTACAAAAAACTAAATATCACTAAAATAAAATTTTTAATCAAAACCAAAAAGTATACTGATCTTTAGATTTATATAACAAAGAAGTGTGTAAAGTTTAAAGCAATAATCATAATTTGTTTTTGAGATACGGCGCTACATGTAAAAAAAAACTCCCCTGTTTAACAAAATACTCAATAACTCAAAAATAAAATTTACAATCATCACCAAAAAGTATACATATCCTTAGATTAATATAAAAAAAGAAGTGTGTATAGTTTAAAGCAATAATCATTAATTGTTTTTGAGATACGGCACAACATGTAAAAAACCCTCCCCCTTTTTTACAAAATACTCAATAACTCAAAAATGAAAGTTTGAATCATCACCAAAAGTATACAGATCTTAAGATTAATATAACAAATACATGTGTAAAGTTTTAAGCAATAATCATAAATCGTTTTTGAGATATGGCGCGACATGTAAACCCCATTTTTTTTTAAATACTCAATAACTCAAAAATGAAATTGTGAATTATCACCAAAAAGTATACAGATATCAAGATTTATATAACTAAGAAGTTTAAACCCATAATCAAGAATACGGTGCGACATGTGAAAAAAACACACCCCTATTTTAGTTACAAAGTGCCGTAACTCAAAAAGTTTGAATCTAATTTTCACCAAAAAGTATACAGATCATTTGACTATCATAAGAAACAACTATATTAAGTTTCATGAAATTTGGATAAGTCGTTCTCAAGTTACGTTGCGACATGTTTACGCCGGACGGATGGACGGACAGACGGACAGAAGGACAGACGGACGGGCAAAGGACATTTATATACCATAATACGTCGTGTCAAAATTTTGATGGGCGTATAAAAGTGAATAGTTTGTCCTGTCACTTTCTGTCCTACATTCGAATCAAACTACAAAAAAAAAATGTGGAAATTTGTAAGATCTATATTAAATTTTTCTAGATGGACTGATTCACACTAGTCAAGACTAAATTTGAAGGTGCAGACTACTCGAGACAGATCGAGTCTTGGTCGAGACCATTTCAGACTAAACCAAGATCATCAAGTAGTGAATCAGACTAATTAAGTAAAGTCGAGACCTAGTCGAATACAATTCAGTACAGTTAAGTACTGTCGAGACAATATCTAGACTAGTCGAGTAAAATGTGTTTTTTTCAGACTCTTTGCAGTTTGAAGTGCATGGAGCCTGTTGTGCCCTAAAGCACACAGTATATACATACATTTGTAATGATTGGACACTGGCGTGTCTCGGTATTTATACATCCGACATTCATGTATCTAGTTATGTTTCTATAGTGGGTTAGGTTTGATATTGTGTTAGGCCTTGTCGTTTGTGTTTTGAATTCTGTATTTCTGAAAATTTCACATATGTCTTGTTTGTCATTAAAGTCGAGTTGATTTCCATTTTTGGGGATAAAGAATTGGGTTAGTCAAAATAATTATGAAGTTGTCACAGCATAAATTTAAGATAGCCTTGCGAAAATTTGAATATGGTGAAAATGAATTTAAATGGTTGGATCTCGCGTCCGACCTTTTAATTTATAAGCCTGGTACATTTGAATATTTACACCGCTGGGTCGTTTCCACTGCTGGTGGGCGTTTCGTCCCCGAGTGTATCACCAGTCCAGTAGTCAGCACTTCGGTGTTGACATGGATATCATTTAGATAATCATTTTTATAAATTTCTTGCCTGCAAAAGTATGAATTATTCAAAATACTAAAGATTTTCTTATCCCAGGCGTAAATAATGTTAGCCATATTTGGCACAACTTTTTGGAATTTTGGGTCATCAATGTTCATCGGCTTGGTACCTGTTTGGCTCTTTTACTATTTTGATCTGATTTCCTCAAATGCATTTATATTATTCATATATGCGTTTCTCTGCACCATTTTGTCTTTAAATGTCCAGTACTAAGTCAGGGATATGGTAGTTGTTATGAAATAGTCCGTTTCTATATATGTTGTCCTGTGTTTTAGTTGCACTTTAGTGTTTCTCGTACAGGTTCCGTTGTCTTCTTCTTAAACGTGATTGGTTTCCCTCGATTTTACCTTAAAACCTCGATAATTTCAATCAGTTTAAGACTATTGAACAACTGTTTAGTACTGTTAACTTTATTGGTCAATAACGATAATTTTTGCTGAACCAAATGTTTATTTGAATATACGTGGATTTTCTATAAAATAATGTTTAGGCGTAAAAGATAGACGAATGGTACCAACGCATAAAACGAGATTAAACTGTCAACGTCATGGCTAAGCAAGAAGAGACAAACAGACAAACAACAGTTCATTACATACAACATCTAAAGAAATCTAAAGACTGAGAAACACGAACCCCAACTAAAATAGGGGTAGTAACAGTTGCTCCGGAAGATGCTTCTAAAAGAATTAAAATAACAATTAAATTCTTATGACTGATGTTTTCATTTGCATTTATAATTGTGGCTACTTTAAATTCCTTCGATCTGTTATTCATGTTGTAGTGTTCGAGGTATAAGATAAAACTAGACAAATATGATACCCGACTGCATGAAGAAATATATATTTTCACAAACAGTGGATTTTGTAGTACATGTATGATCTGAATGTTTATGACTGATGAAATCGTATTTGGAGCATAACAATTATCATTTGATAAAAAACACTCTCATAACGAGTCATTTTCGTAGCAATAGGAAAAGAATGTATCATTTCTGTGTCATTTTTTCTGTAAATAAGAAAAAAAAGGCTGATTTTCCTTCTCTTGTTTTTGCTATTGTCACCATGTTATTTGGAAAAAAAGTAACATCACAAAACAACTGACCTCCGCGGAAATTCAAAAAGTAAGTTACTAATCAAATGGATAAAGGAAGAAGTTGTATGGGTGCCAACGAGACAACTCTCCATTCAAATAACAATTTAAAAAAGTAAATCATTATAGGTCAATGTACGGCCTTCAACACGGAGCCTTGGCTCACACCAAACAACAAGCTATAAAGGGACCCAAAATTACTAGTGTAAAACCGTTCAAACGGGTATAAAAAATGAGAAACGAGAAACACCTATACATTACATAAACAAACGACAACTACATTAATCAGGTTCCTGACTTAGGCCAGGTGCAAACATTTGCAGCAGGATTTGAAAAAAACCCCAAATTCTATACTATATACCCTTCAACAAACTCTGTTAAACATAATCCTGTTGGCATCAGATCTAGAGGAGAATATTGATTTCATAAGTTTACATCACGACAAACGTTAAGTAATAGGAAGCTAAATTAATTGTTACACAAAAAACTAAAAAATCAAATATGTTTTATATCATTGTTTTTCATTCAATTGAGATACTATCACATTTTTTCGACATTAATTCACATGCTGGACATGCAACGGGTCTGGGTAATGATTTAATATATGCAATTCACTTTGACTTGTAAAACAATATCATAGATCATTAAAGTTAGGTAGAAATTAAATACCTAATTTAGGCTGCAGTGGCAGAATTTAAATTCATACCTCTTACATTCTGTGAGTTTCGTGAAATGCTAAATAAAACGGAAATAAATTACATCCTTTCATTATCAAGCATATTACGCCATCAAGATTTTGTTGACCGTTATAGAATAACCGTTTTACAAAAAAATATCGGATACGTTTCGTACGTCGTAACTACATTTCCCTTCCCCTTTTATGAATGTGACCTACCGAATTATACTTTTATCGGGTTTGTTATAACATGAGCACGTGGAGCAGAATCTACTTACCATTCTGGAGCAACTGATATCACTCCAAGTTTTTGGTTGAGTTTGTTTTGCTCAGTCTTGAGTTTTCTATGTTGTTTCTTATATACTATCATTTGTCTGTTTGTCTTTTTCATTTTTGTCAGTTTATTTCAATATATGAGTTTGACTTTCTCTCTGGTATCTTTCGCCCCTCTTATTTTACCAATTCATTTAGGTCGCTTCAATTAATACATGTTTGCTTTTGCTTATAACCAATCAAATGTAAAGTATAGATGTGGTTTTTCAGATCGCAGATGACCAATAACCCTAATTATACATGTTATATGGTCATTTTTATAAATTTCCTGTTAAAAACATTGAATTTGTCGAAAAAATAAAGATTTTCTTTTCCAAGGCATAAATACCTTAGCCATATTTGGCACACCTTTTTGGTATCTGAATGGTCTTTAACTTTTTACTTGTTTGGCTTTATAACTATTTTGATCTGAGCGTCACTGTTGAGTCTTATGTAGACGAAACGCGCGTCTGGCGTATTAGATTAAAATACCTTTAATAACTGTTTAACCATGAACATTGTAATCCATAAACGTCCCAAGCTGTACATAGTACAGAGGTAAATTGTATGTTATGAATGTTCTTTTGACTGATGTAGGTGGAATACCACCCTCTTTTAACAGTAAAGGCCACAACTTTTTGATGAACCAAAAAGTTGATTCGATAAATTGCAAAATTCTGCCCCTTACTAGGGTGTTCTAATTTTCTTGACAGTCCAAATTCCCCGACCTTCATTCAAGCAATATGGTATCAATTGTATCAACGAATATCATGGCAATATAAATATTCCGGCTATAGAAGATACCGAGATTCAAATTGAACATTATTACATTTAAACTAAGGTGGTGTAGACTATTTTTGCTAATAGAAAAAAATTACAACTTACCAAACATAGAACTTACAGCTATTGCTGAACGTTTTCTCCATGGTACTGAAAAGACATTTACAAATAGTATACCAATTGTTTTACGGAAAAACGTCAGTTTTACATTATATAATTAATTCCCTTTATAATAATGGAGACTATGCGCTGCTTGTATATATACTTTAAACATAAACACAAAGACGAATCATATATTTCATTTATGATCATATAGCTTATAATTTTAATGTGTTAATTATTTCAAAATGACTAGTGGTGCAAAAAAAGATTGCTTTGGCTAAAGACTGGTTATTTTTTTCAACTGCTCCATAATTGTTTCAAAAATGCCCTGGATACCAGATGTTTTTTGAAGTATGAAAATCCGCTATCAACCATTAACGTCAGCAGAGGTATTAATGAGTACAAACCTTTAATCACACACTGTATATAATTTCTAAAACAAACTGGAACTAAGTTTTTTTTTCTCAGAAAAATACAGGAAAACAATTGTTATATTGTTATGTTTTTAGAATGCTGTTCTGAATACCGTCAAGTGTCCTACATTTCCCTGACGGTTTGACGGATTTGAAACATGAATCACAGCCTAAACATAAATAAATATGAGATAAAATTGAGAATGGAAATGGGGAATGTGTCAAAAAGAGACAACAAACCTGCCATAGAACAGACAATAGCAGAAGATCACCAACAGGTCTTAGAACAGAACATAGTGTAGGATTGTTGTGCTAAAAACCTTCAATACAGTCGGTACTGATGATAGTACAATTTTGACCATCAACGCAATATATTTATCCTAAATCATCATTTTCCGACGCTGAATCCACATGATTTGTCCTGGTAAAAGAATGTGACCTTATTTTAGTTTGTATTATGTGCGAAAATTGTGCAACTGTTATAATTTTGTATCTCATGCCTTGTTAGACGTTGTTTGTAAAAAAAGGAGGACTGTGTAGTAGAATCAACAAAATTTTCGCAAATTCGCGTATACCTGTAACATAGTTAGTAAAAAACGAAAAGTTGTCTTCTTTGGGAATAGTTTCTGTGATGTCAGGTCTTCTACCATTGTTGTCACTGCAATAAAACATTGTTATAACTGTGAGAAATACAATATTTACAATAGCTAGAAAAGAAAAACAACTATATAGCAGTTAACTATGCTCATTTTGATCTCAAAGAATTTTCCAATTAAGACTTTGTTTGGCCATAATTTGGCAATTTGGTTTTTACTTTTTTATTAGAGGGTCATAAACGATTTTTTTAACGAAAGAAGCGTAAGCTGGCGCACAAAATTTTAAAACTGGTATATATGGTGATACTATTTGTATTTTAAAACCTACAAATAACGTTTGTTGTAGTTAAATCAGAATATTGGATTTTTTTTGATTTTTTATATTTTAACGCTACTTTTAAGCACCGCATTTAGGCTATTTTGTGGCGTTCAGTTTTTATTGGTGTAGGAAGCCAGAATGACCTGACAAAACCAACAACATTCGATAAGAAAACTAACAATCCTAGTCAATTAGGATTGGAGTCAAGTGCATCCGCACGAGCGGGGTTCGAAGTCACAACCTCCGTGTTGACTGGCTAGTGATTACAGTAGTAACTACTCAGACCACTCGACCACCGAGACTGTTTAAAAAATTAGAATATTATAGAAACCAATTTAAAACGTAATAAATAAAGGTTCTAAAGACAATGAGTTATCGGGTAAAAAATCCGGATTTTAAATGTCAATTTAATCCCACTGATTTCATCATCATATCTACCTCTTCTTTGTCATTATTCAAAATATCTATGACCAATAATTTGATAACCATTATTTATCTGTTTATCTATGTATTTTGCTACTCAGAATATCTCCATAATGGTGACTGTTTTAATTAGAATACAAACAAGAATGCACAAATATTCAAATCCTCTGTAAACGAAATCACTCCAATAAAAAAAAAAAAATTGGGTAGATATAATCACCGTGTCTGTTATGTTTCACATCGGGTGACAATGTCGAAGAGAAGAAAAACTTTCAAAGTAAGTTCAGTATCAAAATTTCTTTTTTTTAAAGTTCGTAGTACCATATAACGTATTGCACGGAAGGAACTGAAACATAATCTATTTCCTGCAAGAAGAAGCAGTCGTTTTCAATGCTCTGTTTTTTCAAACATCTCTCTATAGTTTTTCGTGATGCAGATTTTGATGCTTCATATTTTAATTTTTGGATAAAAAATTCTTAAGACGACTTCCTACCGTAATATTTATATAGAATTGAATTCCTATCAACAAATTTAACAACATACCAGCTTCTTATTTAAAATTAATTGGTTTTAAAACTTTTTTTTCATCAAAACATCAAGTGTCGATCGGGGCGGCAGATTTTGCGTCTTTAGTGGTAGAGGCTTTTGAAAAAAAATAGAATAGATTTGCATTTAAAAAATATTTAATTTCTCATTCTTGCCTACATAACAAGATTTTAAGACGATTAAGCATGATCTGGAGTATTTATATATATATTCTGATACAAACGTCTGTAGCTAATGTCTTTATCTCAATGGAGACTTGACCTATGAAGAATAGTCTAGGGGTGGTTGCTATGGTTGCTTTCTCTTTTTTTTTATTTCAAAATTTAATTCAGGCTAATTTGTAATATAAAACAAAACGTAGAATGATTTTTATATAAAAAAAACCTCTTATATTTCTATCTAAATTTTCGTTGAATGTACCCCAAGTAAATTATGTTATTCTGTGTTGAAAATTTATCAGGGTTGTGACCATTACAATTTGGTCTAAGGTAGCAATTATGGTCAATTGTGCGTAAAGGATTTATCATAAAAGGGAAAACATACATACAGTTTACATTTTGGTATCTTGTGGAGCGTTATCTCATTGGCAATCATATCACACCTTTTTTTTCATAATTAGTTGATAATGTATGCACACGTTGATTCAAAATCACTAGAAACTTGTTTCATTGGACTTAGATTATTACAGTATTTTGGGCTACATCCGTGTGGATTATTCAAATTGTACTCTGTAATTATGAACCTTAATACAAAGACTTACTTATCATCTGTAATTGCCCTACAATTAGAGACAGGAGGAAGGTCCGAATCGATAGTGCATTTATAATCTACAATATACCAGAAAGTTTAGTTACACTCATTTTCAGATCGTTAATACAATTGAAAAATGTCAAACTATAATTTACTAAGCGTTTACATATTAAGGGTTGTTGCATGAAAACATATACGGTATAAATTTACGTATTTTGATTGAATAAAGCCTGCCAATTGATATTTTATCGTGTGTTTTTCTATGTTGTGATGTTATGCTATTGTTACAGAAAAAAATAGAAGGTTTGGTACAATTAAAATGTTTAATCCCGCTGCAAATGTTTGCACCTGTCCTAAGTCAAATATCTGATGTGCAGTAGTTGTCATTTGTTTATGTAATTTATATGTGTTTCTCGTTTCTCGTTTTTTTTTATACAGATTAGACCGTTAGTTTTCCCGTTTGAATGGTTTTACACTAGTAATTTTGGGGCCCTTTATAGCTTGTTGTTTGGTGTGAGCCAAGGCTCCCTGTTGAAGGCCGTACATTGACCTATAATGGTTTACTTGTTTAAATTGTTATTTGGATGGAGAGTTGTCTCATTGGCACTCACACCACATCTTCCTATATCTATTGAAAAAAACTAATCATATACATAGCGCAACAACACTTTCACGGAATTTTAAAGACCTGTAATTGCACTTTCCTTTAGAGAAAATTTAAATTGACTTTGTCTGGGTTCCCTGTATTTTTTTTGAAAGCCCCTAATTATTATATATATCATCCTCTGCAATGGTATCACCTGATTGACATTAAGTATATTCTTTTAGGAAATAACAATAACCAACCATTGAATTTAAATGGTCTTTATGATGAGTTTATTTACAACCACTTGGTCGATGCAACTGCTGGTGGAGATTTATGACTCCGAGGGTATCACAAGCCCAGTAGTCAGCACTTGTTGTGCTGACACGAATTTTCATTGATTTGGTTATATTTAAAGATTTACTGTTTACCAATTTTTGATTTTTTTAAATACTAAGACTTTTCTACCTCAGGCATAGATTACCTTAGCTGTAATTGGCAAAACTTTTCGGAATTTTGGTCCTCAATGCTCTTCAACTTCGTACTTTATTTGGCATTTTTAACTTTTTGGGATTCGAGCGTCACTGATGAGTCTTTTGCAGACGAAACGCGCGTCTAACGTATATACTAAATTTAGTCATGGTATCTATGATGAGTTTATTTCTAACATAATCACATGCACAAGACATGGAATAATAAAGATTATTTGCATGAATTTGAAAAGTACGATGAATAACAGTACCAAATGTACACACAATGAGTACACATGATGGCGTGTTGAAAGTCAAAAACCAAAATATGAATGGAGTTAGTACAAGTATCAAAATAAAGTTTACATTATCAAAGGTCAATGTAAAATAAGTTACTATAAGATGCATTCTGCAAGAAAGACATTCACAGCTTCAACACAAAATATACTTAGTAAATAACTTTGAATGTCCATAAAGGTGAAGTTACCCGATCCTAGCGACTTGATGACCTTATTTTGGCACCAACGTTATGTACCACAGTTCGTTTAACATCATAACTAAAAGATAATTGGACCAAATGTTTTATTGTAATGGTCATAATGTCTTAACTTGAATTTCTCATACGTTTTAGTGATATAAATCAAAACACAGCTTTCTATTTTAAATTCTGTAATTACAAAAATTGAGAATAGAAATGGGGAATTTTCAAAGAGACAACAAACCCGACGGAAGTGCAACTAACAGCTTTCTTTCCTATTTTTCCTTAATAAAATGATAGTTATCTTATGTCAAAAATGTACCATTAGTAAAATAAGGAGATGCATGTGGTATGCTTGCCAACGAGATAACTTTTCATAAAAGTGATTATAAGCAACCATCAGGCCTTCAACAATTGGCTGTATTGTTGGCTGTATATGGTCTTCACATGAAAAATTTGAAACATTTCTTACGGGAATAGCAACAGATTAATTCATACCAAACATGGACTAACGACTCTATTATAGGGTTTTGAATTTGAACAGGCAATAACAAATGTGCCGGGAACAAACATGCTTATTCGTGGTCAACACTCATCAACTCTGTTACAGTGGTACTTCAGCACAACATTAGCAAAACAGAAACAAAATTAGTAGTAAGTGTACTTGCAGTTACTGGAAGTGAGTTCAAAGCAAATTATAGAAAATAAAGTAACTAAGATATCGTTAAAAAATGGCCCGTAATTAAATTGCAAAATCAAAAGCTTAAACATATCAACTGTCATATTCCTGACTTGGTACAATAATTTCATTTGTAGAAAATAGTGAGTTTCATAGCTAGATAAACATTTGATCTGTATAAAAGTCGCATACAATTTAGTTGTATTGACAACGGTGTGTGTACAAAACCATCATATGTAATAGATAAAAGTGTAAAAAAATAGGATTTATCTTACAAAAAACATGTCAATAAAGAAAAACAAATAGGCATTTAGACAAATCATATAAGCGAAACCGAGAGACAAGAATACAAAAAACTTACCTGTGACGTCACATTTGTGCGTCGATCTAGTCGGGTGACATACAATGCGTGGTTCGATGTTACATGTATATCAATAATATGGTATTTTTGTTCTATATATTTACGTATATACAAAATGTATATACTGTTTGCAAAAGTATGAATTATTCTAAGAAGAAAGGAATATCTTATCCCAGACAGTCAACCTTACAGTATTTAGCACAACCTTTTCAATTTTACGGTAATCAAAGCTCTCCATCTCTGTTCGGATTTCTTTACTATTCTGATGAGAGCGTCGCTGATGATTCTTATGCGTCGTGCGTATTAAATTATAAGTCTTGTAACAACTGTTGGCATGTCGTAATGCTCTATTGTATTGTAAATTTGTGTATTTCTCTGTCCTGAATGTTCTTTCATTTATTTTTATTGTAGTTCTGTCATGTAATGTTGTCATTTTTGTGTTGTATTTAACATTGCCATTAACGCAGGAGGTATGGCTTGCCACATAACCAGATCCAACCCACCATTTTGCAATTGTAATCTTATAGTTTGTTTCTGTGTTTGTTTCATTGTCGTTTTGTTTTTTGTTGCACTTCAGTGTTTCTTTTGTTTCGTTGTTTTCCTCATATATTTAATATGAGTTTGTAACCCAGATTTCTTTTCTCTCAATTTATATATGACTTACTAATAGCGGTATACTACAGTTGCCTTTATTTACGATAGAACATTAACAGAACAGCGGGATGTATAAGTAGCGAGCGATAACTTTAACATACCCCTGGTTTAGTTACTTTCTGCTAAGACACGGATAAAGTATTATAAAGTATGAGTAGATTAATAGATAAATGATGTTTTCTCAGACTCAAGTATCAATCAGTAAACATCCAACAGAACTAGTGTAAACACGTAAAAAGTTGTTTTCGAAACCAAAAAAATAAGCAAAACGTTTCGACAATACATGTATGTAGTATTATAATTAATATTAGTATACATATCAGGCCTTATGTATTTAGTTGTGTATTAGTTTTTAAAAAAAATCAATGTAAGTACCAACAAAAAAATACTCGAAGATTTGTTAAAATGAGAACCATTGGGAATGAGTTTATTCAAAGGATTGATTGTGCAAAGTATCGTTTCTAGGTTTACGGTCTTTATAAACAACACCACCGGAAAACAAGAATGTGGTGTTTAATTTAAAATAACAGCTTTACTGTTTAGCCGATTTTTTTTCTTATCAAATCTTTATGATAATTATGGCATTATTCAATGATTTTAATAAATGCGTGGCAAGGAAATTCATGACTTAATAAATTTTGGTAATACAATCACATGTACAAGAACTTCTAATTTATACAACATACACAATTTGATTTCTTATATTTAAAAACTTAATATAAACTTCAAGCAAGGAGTACGCAGTGATCAAAAGTCCTTTATGTTACACTTATATCAACATTACTAAATATCTAGCTTATTTACAAAGTAACAGTATGCCTAAAATATATACTATGATCTTATAAAAAAGATGAGTATGATTGTCAATGAGACAACTCTTACAAGAGACCAAGATGACACCTAAATTATAACTATAGGTCACCGTTTGGCCTTTAACAATGAGCAAATCCCATACAACATAGTCAGCTATAAAAGGCCCCGAAATGACAATGTAAAACAATTCAAGCGAGAAAACTAACGGCTTTATTTATATAAAACAAATGAACGAAAAACAAATATGTAACAAATAAACAAACGACAACCACTGAATTACAGGATTTGGGACAGGCACATACATACATACAAATATGCATAATGTGGTGAGGTTGAAATGCTAGCGGGATCCCAACCCTCCTGGTAACCTGGGAAAGTGGTATAACAGTAAAACGTCAGAAAGAAATATAAAAATCAGTTCAAAGGGGATTAACTCATCAGATGGATAAATATACAAGTGGACCTGGCAGATCAGAGAGTACTCGCAGTTAATTGAGAGCTAGTTCAAAGCCACAAACAAGTAATAAACAAATCATGCATCTAAGACTAAATATTATATCCAACAATATTATGTTTATTTAAAATTAGTGGTTCTATCCCTAAACGGGTAAACTATAATCCATCAATATCAGGCTTGATTACAAGTTAATAATCATGTACTAATATTTAAATCTGAAATCATTGTTTTAACGGTTCATTACTTACTGCATTTTAACTGTTGGCAGCTGCAGTATTGGTTCGTCTTTTCGAGAACCATATATTTTTTTCTAAGACGGACCTTTACCTTCTAATCATTTAATCATTGCCAATTTTCTACAGTTTTATTTTCTTAGTAGCAAGCCAAACACACCGATATCACATAAAACTGGATATTTCAGGTGAAATATACAGTACTAAATATGATGTATGATTTTATTGAAGAAATTAAACCTTGACAACTGGACTCTTTTACAGACTTTTGTCAGAAAAGAACTTTGAGATATTAGCAAATATCTGCAAGTCCTACATGTATTTGTGGCATAAAGGACCCTGCTTACTGATGGATATGATACCTGCGTGCAACTTTAAAACTAGATTCTCGATGAGCTATATTCAGAAAGTTTGTTTTAAAGATTTTAGTAGTATCTGAGAGTAGAAGAAATATGTATAAAAAAATCGGAGAACAGACAATTGAATGACAATAACAGACACAAAGTTATATATTTTAAATGAGGTAGATAGGAATTCTTTAAATGACAGATGTTCACGGGTTGGATTAATCTACATTAGGGGCATACGATACAGTTTTGATCCCATATTGAAATTGTGAAAATTTGCATGTAGGCTATTGCGTACCTGATATAATAAAATATGTAAATACACTTTAGATTTATTTTATACTTGTGGACCTATTTTTGCTTTCGACAGATAAACATAATTTTTTAGTCCTAAAAGATAAACACAAGATGTTATTTTGTTAAATTATTTGTAATTTCTGTTTTATGTAAATGTTCTATAAATTTGTGCATTTTATTTTTACAAATAACTCATACATTTGTATTTATCAAATTAAAAAAACAATATGCTCTATTGACGTTTTCATGAAAATTGGTACACATAACCTTTTTGTTGTCATCAAATCAAATGTTACTTTAAAAAAGGGGGTCCATGTACTCGTTTTCAAGTTAAATCTAATTGAATAAATTAGTCGAAAACTGCATCTTTTCTCGATAAGTTGCAGTTTGACGTCGCGAAAATAACAATTTACGTTTGCAACGTCATTACCTCCCCTGTAACTGTATCGTATGCCCTTAATTAGAAGTTTATATCGAAACACCTCAGACATATTCTTGAACATGTTGCGCTCAACTAGCAAATTATCCTATAATAAAGTTAAAATCGTTTTGTACTGTGACCATGACTAAATCAAGAGGCAAACATAGAAGGGGGATTGATTGGTAAACAGTATCCTTTTGCAAAAAAGCATAATGAAATATAAAAAAATAAGATGTGGTACATGTATGAGCTGTTGAGACAACTCTCCAAAAGAGACTAAATGACATAGATGTTTACAGCTTTAGGTCACCCTACGGTCTTCAACAATGATCAAACATATACCGCATATTTAGCTATATTTGACCTCAGAAAGATGAGTGTTTAGGGGAAGACATTGAAAGCATTTCCTACCTGGTGAAAGTATATGACTACTATTGGGGCAAATATTCAAAAAGCAGGAACAGTCTTCTTGTGATGGTTTACAAAAGCACGGGTTGTTTGGTTTGATCAGAAAAGCAAAACCTCGTCTGTAATTACATATACAGGTAGCATCAGTGGTACGATTTCCAGGGTCATATACAACTTGACCCTCCTCATTGCAGAATGACTTTAACAAGATACAGTTTGTACTGGCATTGGTGTATAAAGTGTATCCAGATGGCTGAAATCTTTTCTTTGAACAGAATACTGCGTCTATTCCTCCACGAAGAACTGATTTTCTACCTGTAAAGAATAACAGTGAATAATTTCACAATGTGTTCAATCAAATCTCAAAAACAAATCTAAGAAAATAACGTTTTTTCTCTCATCTTTGGTCGTGCAAGTTTGTGTTTTTTACTAATTCAATGTATTTTTATGTGGTTTCTGCTTGCTAGAATTACCACTGAACAAACAATGTGAAAGCATCATTTTTAAGGGAACTTTATTGTATTTGTTTTGAGATTTCTTTCTGTCAAATACCAATTTGCACCATTTAATTAAAAATGCATATAGGATAACAGAAATAACATAATTAACATGCTTAAGTAAAATGTAATGCTATTAATTATCTTGCATGTATATTAGTTTTTACAAACAACAAATGATAAAGGTGTTTTGGACTAGTAAAAAATCAAATATATATTGATAACAAATAATAATTGCTGGAAATTCATGTATTCAAGTATGTTCTTTTATGTTTGATATTCTTTTCGAAAATTATGAACAAAAATAATAATAAAATGACTGATGCGGTTGACAAATGCATTTACCTGCTTGCTGAAAGTCAGACCTTGTACAATTTTCAGAATATCCGTTAATGATATCATTCCGTAGACAAAAATATTTTGATGGGTTAACACAATGGCCATTCGCACGGAGTCTCCATTGCGCTGGTTCAGGACATTTCAATGGAAATGCTGCACATAAATGTACCTAAAAAAAAATGGTACCAGCTTTCTTCCTAATTTGTTTTTAAACCGGTTCAAATAATAATGTATGTTTTATGAAAGCTAGATACATTAGCTTAGTGTAGAAATGTAGACTGAGACATTAGTTAATTGAAAATCATACAATGAAACCCAGGTTACCATAATCTCATCATTGAATCAAATGTGTACTATAGCACTGAATTTATAAATCTGAGATAATAACCAAACAAGTTGTACAGTTGCCAGTTTTTGCAAGTTAGATATTTACACTAGCTCCTATACCTTTTAAGATAACATCGAAAATAGAAAATAGTAATAAAACAACATTTCAGGACAATAACTTAAAAACAGGATGAACGATTTTAGGGTTTATTGATGGATCGTGAGAAAATAACACATACACATATGCAAAAATTAAAAAAATATTTATTTCAGGGGAACTTAAAAAGGACTGACAAATAAACTGACATTTTATTGCTTACTAGATCTTGTCGTGATAAGCATTTTTGAAATAGATATTTTTGACCGAACTCTTATGTTAGGATTGTTAGTTACATAGTGCAATGGTATGTGTTTGTGACCTAATACGATATATATGGGGTCAGTAATATCTATATGGAATTTATTTACCCTATATAAACCGTTTTAAGTCACTAGCACAATCTGATCAATTGATCTTATCTAGTATCTTAACATTTGATATTTAGACTAGTAGCCTAAGGAAGTGATGAAGTCTTTAATGCTATATATAAGTATTAAGAACCGCTTCCATTTGTCTTTACAAAACAACGTGGTACAATGAAATATGTTTTACGAATCAATTTCAATTGTTCATTATCAATTTCTTCTTCTGTCAAAACCATTTATATTTCCCCCACCAAAAGGTTTCAAGTTGATCTGTTATTACAAATAATGATACTTAGTCGACTTACCAAACTCATGAGTTTGAACAACATTGTAGATGATTTAGATTCTTCTTTAACTTAACTCTGACGGTGCAGCTCCATTTAGAAATCTACAAAACATGATTAAAGCAATAATACGCAATCAATTTCAAACTGAAACGGTTATTTTTTGCCAAAATAATTATCTTATTTATGTCTCCTTTCTTATGTTTATGAAAGGCGATTACAAATAAATTCCGATATGACTTCTATTGAGAAAAAAAGTAAAATAAATTGTGAAGCTATACGTATGTAAATATTTAAATGCTCAATGGTCAGTTACGTTCCATTAAAGGAATAAAACGAAGTCACATAACAAACTATAAAAAATCATAACTGTTTTCAGCTGGTTAGGGTCTTCAAATATAATCCGAATCTTATCCAAACATATATTCTATCCCGTTTTTAGATTATTTAGTTTAACGGTGTAACAATACACGAACGAGGTAGTCATTTGAGAATCATAATGAAATTTTAACCTGAAAAAAATTACTTTTAATTTATTTCGATTTTGATTCATTTAATGACATAAACTCACACATTTAATGTTCAAGTGCAAAATCAGCAGAAAAGAATTGAGTTATACTTTTATATCAATAAATAACACATTAAAAAGAAATCTTCCGTTTTTATTTAGAATAACGAATACTTGTTGGTGCCATAACAAAGATATATCTAGGAAGAGAGTAATAATGAATGTCATCCATCCACTTTTTTCGAATAGTGGTACATGTATCAATGAGCTTAGATAGTTTAATTGTACATTATTTTTGAATTCTTGCATAATTAACTGTCATGTAAGTTTCGTAATAATCCGTATTTTCGATTTACTGATAAAAAACTGTAGTTTCAAATTCTAATTGTATTATTCTCTTAACCGAAACCTTAATGACTTTACGTGCTGCACACAACAACGTTCTGACAAATCACCAGAAAACAAACGTTGAATAATTTGTTTATTTTAAATCATTTAAACATTTCAAATATTTCTCAGTTTTATTTGATCTTTATGTTTATTTGAATTTTTACCTTTTCTGTAATTTTACAACATAGATCAATAACTCTTTTCCGTCGTGTAATTATTCTAGTGGTCGAATAGGTCAGACATTTAAAATTATCCACTGATGAATCAAAAAGTTAATCTACTATATGCCAACCATTTTGTTTAATATAAGTTATCATCACCATATTAAATAAATTTCAAAAAAATATACAGTGTATTGAATGAAAAAAAAAAAGCTTTTTGCTTTTGATAACAGCAGAGAAAACTGTGCAATTCTAGTATAGTAGATAGTAACCGAAAGAAATCTATTTTAGAATTTTTCATTACCTAGGCAAATTTTTCATCTTGCAAATACAGTTCCAATGCCTCTGCTGGTGGACTATTAGTCCCCGAGGGTATCACCAGCCCAGTAGCCAGTACTTTGGTACTGGCATGAAAATACGGATTTTTTGTGTTATTAAAATTTGCTGTTACAAAATATTAGAAATTATTATAAATTAAGGAATGTATCTTCCTCATTCAAAGCTCTGATTCCTTTCACGGATTTGGCTATACTTTTTGAACCTTTTTTATTATAGCTCTTCATCTTTTATATAAGTTTTGGATTTCAAATATTTTGGCCACGAGCATCACTGAAGAGACATGTATTGTCGAAATGCGCATCTGGAGCAAGAAAATTGGTACCGTTAATTTTATTCCAAAGGATAAATGACATTGTTTACTGCTATCTTCTAATTGTGACCAACCTGAAATGATGTATTTTTCTTAAACTATAAAATAAAGCATTATTTTGAGATAAAAATCCTTTCCTTTACCAACTCTGTCCTGTTACTGTTGTCCTGTTACTCAAGATTCTTTCATGCTACCGACATATCTGACTATATTTTAGTATATTCCTTAACCTTTTGTATTGCAAATGCTAAAATCAATAATTGGCATTTGATTAACTATTGCAGGATATACTAGTAAACCCCAAATAGTGTCTTAAACTTATTCCTTTTTCCCATAAGAATTTTCTTAAATTGATTCACTTTGGTAACAGAAAAGAACTGAATTGTTTTTGTACCATTTTTAAAATTGCCATTGTTCCCACATTATTTTTTTTTGGAATTACAGACAACAGTTCCTAGATCCTCAATTGTGCTATTTAAATACCGAGTCTAAAGACTTTTTTTTTGTTTTTTCTTATTGTAAAAAAGAACATTTTTCAGATATTGTCTCATATGTAAATCAGATGTAATCGTCTCATACATCTTGGGCTAACATCCCTCAGATATGAGTAACAAACATCCTACCTAATAAAGTTTTTAAATTCTTCTATTTTTTTTATTATTTATTAAAGTGACTTAAAATATTCTTTGTATTTTTTTTTCTTCATTTTATGTTTGCTTATTTAGGTGATATTCAAATCGTTATGGACCTGATGGCCGATACTACTCGTGTTTATAAGTTGCAATACATATTTTTTCCTGTGTATAAGAAAAGGTGTATTTTGATAATGAATACTTTGTCTGTGTATTTTATCTGAGGTATTTCAAACACTATTTAACTACACACTTCTTTATCTGAATTTTGCTATTTCCAATATGAAATAACTATCCTGGTATTAATCATTGGTTATTGAAGAGACTTTAAATTGTTTATGTGGTATGTTCTGGCCAATCAATATCTAAATTGTTTACCTGTTTAAGGTCTTTATCTAAAACTTAAATTCGGTATTTGAATGAAGACAACAGTAATTTAACGGCGTTAAACGTTGATTTTTGTATACATTGATAGTGAAGTCAATGTAAATGTATATCAAATATGTATATACATATATGTTCTAGTACCGAAACAATGACTACTGACGAAACATTGAAAAACACAAATTTTTTTCCAGATGCTTTCAAAGTTAAAAAACACAAACAACTTGTATAAAATTGTCCTTAAAGGGCAATAACTCCTTAAGGGGTCAATTGAAAATTTTGTTCAGCACACTTCATTTGTGTTGTTCACAGTTTATTCCAGTAGTCAACAATTCGGTGTTGACATGAATATCAATATGTGGTAATTTTTGTAAATTTCCGGTTTACAAAACTTTGAATTTTTCGAAAAACTAAGGATTTTCTTATCCCAGGCATCGATTACCTTAGCCGTATTTGGCACAACCTTTTGGAGTTTTTGAACCTCAATGCTCTTCAACTTTTGTACTTGTTTGGCTTTATAAATATTTTGATATGAGCGTCACTGATGAGTCTTATGTAGACGAAACGCGCGTCTGGCGTACTAAATTATAATCCTGGTACCTTTGATTATTATTTATCTTTATCTTCAATATTATTCAAGATAATAACCAAAAACTGCAAAATTTCCTTAAAATAACCAATTTAGTGACAGCAACCTACCGGTTTTCTGAAAATTTCAGAGCTGATAGATCTTTACATTTTGAAAATTTGTACTTCATGTCAGATTTGCTCTAAATGCTTTAGTTTCTGAGATATACACCAAAAACTGCATTATACACCTATGTTCTTCTATTAGCCATGGCAGCCATATTTGTTGCTCGATCAAAAATTCTGACCCAATTCATAAACTAAATTCATAAAGGAACATTCTTTTAAAGTAAAGAAGTATTTGGCACAAAACTATCAAACGAGAATATTTTTAAATGTAAGCAAACTTGATTTACAATTTGTGTAAAATTTTCTACACGTCAAATGTAAGAGAAACACGTTTGTTATTCTCTCACTCCAACTGTTTTGTCATTCGAGGTATTTCCCTTTGGTCAACTGGCGAGATATTCGAGGAGTACCACATGAATCATTCAAAAAACATGCTAAGGGAATATGAACATTGTATCATTTCAAACAAAATATATTTCAGTTGAAATGTCTCTACCGCGGCAAAGGTATCTTTGCAATTTTGCACAAAATTCCTATGAAAATAACGTTTTGACAGTTTGAAACCTACTCTTTAGTATAATTATCATTTGAAAAAAATCATATATCCTGAGTATATTCGTGGTTGTCATTGTCGTTTATATTCTTTTTCATTTACAATCGATATTTCATGACCTGTTCTAAAAATGAAGTTTTCTTTTCACCCGTTGCATTGCATGAATCATAATTCTAAGCAGTTCAATATTTGCCTGCTATAAACTTACTTACCACGAGAACAAGGGGCAAATCTTAACAATGGTTAACGATTTCCGCATTTATGTTTTCTGTAAAAAAAAACCAACACCATATGCATGCTTATCCCTTGTGCATATGCAAGTGTAATGTGGGACCTTTCAGTGAAAATGCGAAACTAATTGTTCTATTGGCGTACAGAATCACGTGTTCGATATATCTGGTATTGAAATCCCATATCATTTCTGATTGACAACTCGTACCTTAATCAATTCGTACTAAACCAACGCATTATCTTTCTTTTCCAACTCGTTTCTGCGAAGCGAGTTGTAATTTAAACATTATATTCAAATGATAATATCTTTTTAAATGTGATTTGTGTATATATTGTATAATTATAAAACGCAGGTGTTACCTGTGAAAAAGGACGATGTTCGTTTATATATATATATCGATTTCATACTATTGTTAGCCATGCTACAACATGTACAACTACATTATTAACTGGAGAATTAATTTTTAAATGATTTATTACAAAGGCATTAATATTTTTTACAATTATCAAATCAAGACATAAATTTAAAGAAACATATCAATACATGTATAATATAAAACAATCTTAAAAAGTCATTCTTGGGATGTTTAGATTTCTTTGGATTGGCGGTTATCTGTATAAGATAGCAGCTATGCTGGAGATGTGCAAAGTGCATATATAGCAAACAAACGATATACATTTAAATACCCTATCCATATTTAAATACCGACATACTGATAACACGAATATTTTTTAATTGGTGGGAAAATTGAATCATAAACTCGTAATTTGAAGGAAGCACACAATTGATGGAATATCAGTCCTATTTTCGAATGAATGCATTTGTAAATATTTTGTCGGGGATATGAGTTATGTTTTGCGGTATCCTATTTAGGAAAAACATGGGCTGTAAAAGACAAACTTTTTCTGATCAAGATGAATTACTTTTGTACGGATACAAAATAAACGATACAAGTTATTACAGTATTAAAAAAAATTATGAACAATTATAATTTTTATTGTAGACAAAGGATACTATATATCCGAACAAAAATCTAAACAAATTAATCTGTTTTGAAATTTTTGAAAAGGTATTTCTTCAATATTAGACTTTTATTCAGTTTATGAGTTAATCGGTTTACATATCAATAACCTCTAAAAAAAAATGTGTTTAATCCTTATAATTCTTTAGCCAAACATTTGTGGTATTTAATAAACATTTTTTTGTTGATGGCTTCTAAAAATATTTATCAAAAACACAAAGGCAAGTCGTAACTAAGGAGTACGCCGCTATCTTGACTTTCTAAAAACCATAAATGTCCGATAAATACAACGGAATCTTAAATGAAATAGCACCTACCTCTAAAACTTCATTTTAATTAAATATTATCCGAATTTGAAGCGTCCACGTAACGAAATAATCTTTCCCTTGAAAATTTCTATTCGTATGACGTCGTGTTTTGTCATGACGTAAATTAGCCAAATCCTTCATGAAATTTCGCGGAATTTTATTAAATTCTATTTTTATACATTTTGGAAGCTTTTATAGTGCATTACATTTATTTGTTTGTTTGTTATATATGCATTAGAATAGTCACAACTGTTATGCAATTGTTTTTAAATCTCAATTTGCTGAAAGTCCCGGGATCACTGCAAGCTTGTGTATCGCGCTTGAATAGATTACAAAAGTAGTTTCGGGAACATGGTTTATCGAAGTGTAAATTGAGAGAAAATTTCTAATTGACCAATCCAATTCAAGTATTTATAGATAATCAAATCATATAAGAATTATCATGAAATATCGATAAATAAAGAAGGCAAATATGAAAAATTCCATAATCTGGTTGCAGCAAAAAAAAAAAATATTTCATGAATTTATAATATATCATGTTATCTTATTTCTATTCAGTTGCATGTACATGTATGTCATAATTAGTATATAAAGTGTGCACTGACAGATACTAATCTTATAACTGAAATGCTATATACTAACGTTTACGAGGCCGGGATATGGTACCGGTACTTTACGAATCTCTTACAAATGTAAAATTCAAATAAAAATAATATAACATGGAAAAAAAAAGAAGAATTACATACAGAGTTAAGTTGAAGGAACAACAGAAAAAAAGACAGAGAATAACATCCCGATTTAAGTTTGTTATCAAATTTTTCATATCTTGTTTCCCCGTTGGACGTACGCCAAACTTTTAAAAGAGCACTTTAATTGACAAGCTAGTAAATTCGAAAATGCGACGTAGAATGAAATAACTCCGACCAAACACTTTGAATTATACCATGAGTTTAACCGTCAAGTTATGTACCTACAGTTAAGCCGAAAATGAAGCTAGAGAGAGACGAGGTTATATGCGACTGCAACAATAACTGTTAACGAGGGACTTCGCATCATAGTTTCAAACCGTGGATAAAATTCCATGTACTCTTATGATGAAGTGGCATATTTATAACTTTAGGGAAAAACGGATCCTACACGTAAAAATGTACTTAAAACAGGAAATACTTTATAGAAAAGGAACATACCACATTTTTGAATTGCAATGAACAGATCAAGATCCACCAAGAAATATTAAAACTAATAAGAAAAAAAATTTGAATCAAGGGGATTTGTTGGTTATAAATTAGGAAAAAGTTAACTTTATCAAACTTTCATATATTTTGCTTTAAAGGGTGTTTCGTTAATACATTTTATTCTACAGGTATAACAATTGCAATAGTCATGATTCTATGCACATATCTTTCTTCACTCTCACAGATTTGTATTGATGTTTATTTTCTTTGTGTTATTTGAATGATCTGCTCATGTGATAAATATTATGTTCTTAATCTCTCTTAAAACTATTGGTGAATTGTTGAAAAAGGGTGGCATATGACATGTACCAACTTCAACTATAAAATATGTTTTAATTTAAGGCTTTCTTTAATGTTGATTTATGTTCAAAGAAAGAGCTAAAACTTCTAATAGGACAAAGTTCGAATTAAAGATACGACGTCATTGATAATTATATATAATAAAATTGAGAATGGAAATGGGGAATGTGTCAAAGAGACAACAACCCGACCAAATAAAAAACAACACCAGAAGGTCACCAACAGGTCTTCAATGTAGCGAGATATTCCCGCACCCGGAGGCGTCCTTCAGCTGGCCCCTAAACAAATATATACTAGTCCAGTGATAATGAACGCCATACTAATTTCCAAATTGTACACAAGAAACTAAAATTAAAATAATACAAGACTTACAAAGGCCAGAGGCTCCTGACTTGGGACAGGCGCAAAATTGCGGCGGGGTTAGACATGTTTGTGAGATCTCAACTTAAATATTTTAAGGAAAACCAACGATTAAACAATCAACCAATTTTAAATTTGTCTTGAATATATATGTACAAGAATAATATGAAATTCAACCTACACTGGTGACATGAGTGATACATATGTACCTCTAACCAATGTAGAAAAGTAAACGAATAACAATACGCACATTAAAATTCAGTTCAAGAGAAGTCCGAGTCTGATGTCAGAAGATGTAACCAAAAAAATTAAACAAAATGACAATAATACATAATTAACAACAGACTACTAGCAGTTAACTGACAGGCCAGCTCCAGACTTCAATCCGTTAGGGGTTTAGTATCATACCATCATAACATATATGAGAAGAACATAACCCGTGTCATGCCAACAACTGTTTTTAGAATAAATGTGTTTAGTTCCGATGCAAAGACCTTATTAGTGACTCAATATTAACGCCAAAATATGCAATCTTTAATGACTTGACAACAGTATCGTAATTATATCCCTTCTTAATAAGTCTATTCAAAGGTTTTGTAAGTTTCTGAGGGGAATACTGACACCTTTGTGCTTTATAAAAAATATTTCCTTAAAAAATTGGATGTGAAATACCTGAACGTATTAGAAGTCTGCAGGTTGAGCTATATTTAGGAATGAATGATAAAAATACAACACATTTATTATTACATCCACAGCCAATAATATTCAAATATTGAAATGATTAAAATATAGTGTGCTTTTGATGATAATCATGACAGAAAAGAAAACCTTATAAAGTTTTAAGAACGGGAAACACGATTTTAAAAGCAGAAGAGCACAAAGCCTACTTAAATATTTTAAGGAAAACCAACAATTAAACAATCAACCAATTTTAAATTAGTCTTGAATATATGTGTGCAAGAATAATATGAAATTCAACCTACACTGATGACATGAGTGATACATATGTAGTAATAATGATTTGATTGAAAATCGAGGTCTTTCAAATAAAATTAAAACATAAAAAACTGTTACAATATATTTAAGGAATGACTCTAATCGTGTGTGTCTAGGAAGAAATAACGTATATAATTTGGTGCATAATGAATAACCTGCATAGCGTATTATTTTAAAGTTAGAACCACATTTGTTTATGTTATTTTGTATAGAAAGAAAAAAACTATTATTATTATTATATTATAATCATGCCATATAATTAGGTCTTTCCACCTTTCCGTGGAAAGACCTATTGAATTTGTTCTGATTATTATTATTATTAGGTCTTTCACCTTTCGGATGAAAGACCTATTGTTTTTGTTCTGATTATTATTATTAGGTCTTTCCACCTTTCCGTGGAAAGACCTATTGAATTTGTTCTGATTATTATTATTATTATTCTTATTTTTTTTTTCTTCCGCCTAATTTTTTTACTTGCAACAGAGAGCAGAATAAAAAAGGAAAAAACCAATTTTCCTCTTTTTTCACTCTAATTTCTGACAAGTGCAATTAGAGGCCAAAATAAGACCAGAACGTAATAAATTTATTCTATAACGGGTTTTTTTTTCAAATTACCCATGTATTTGAGAAAAAACCATGAAAAACAAAGACAATTATGTTTTATTAGTATTTATTTGATACATTTCAAAATAAATTTATACTGAATTCTACACTTTACTGTCCATTTTCATTCAACTCTCCGTAAATGATGCAACTTAGAATAAATTTATTCTAAATGCATGGTGCTTTCTGTATATAATCATTTATAAAATAAATTTATTATAAAGAGCCTTGATATCTATTATCAGTTCGAGAAAATCCTAGAATAAATTTATTCTACATTTAATGTCATTTATGATTATAACAATATTTAAAATAAATTTATTTTGAAAGTCCAGTAATCTGTATGCTGAGGCTGTGATACAGAATAAATTTATTCTACATTTAATGTCATTTATGATTATAATAATATATAAAATAAATTTATTTTGAAAGTAAAGTAATCTGTATGGTGAGGTTGAGACACAGAATAAATTTATTCTATGTTCAATGTGATTTTTGTCTTGTATAATAATATATAAAATAAATTTATTCTGAAAGTACAGTAATCATATTAAGGAGGCGACACAAAATAAATTTATTCTACATTCAATGTGGATTAAAAGTATTTTGATATATAAAATAAATCTATTTTGATAGTACAGTAGTTGTGTTAACTTAAAAGGTTGAGACACAGAATAAATTTATTCTGGTTATAAAAATATGTAAAAAATTTTTAAGAAAAAATACACTGATCTGTATGAATACATTAGGCTACATAGAATAATTTTATTTTAAACCAGCAGTATTTTTTATAATATTTGATATGTTCACATAATAAATTTACCTTGACAATACATTTAGGTCATAAAAAATGTGTTCCTATATAATTTTCCATCTTTCCTGTCTATTTAATGACATATAACATTCATAAAAATGTATTTTATTTGAAGTTGCGATCTGACTATTTTTGTTATATGGGACTGAATAGAAAAACTGTGCAGCAATTTAAAAAAAAATATCAACATATAAATGTAAAATAAACAGATAAGAAATAGTAAAAGTTCAACAGGTTTTTCTAAAATTGAAAACAAATCTGTTTTTTTAAACATGTCTTTCTCTGTAGATGAACGTGCTATGAATTGTTCTTTTTCTTGCCTCTGGATAGGCCTGATCTGAAAGAAGTAACGACAAATTCAAAACAATTTCAAACATTTTTAGTTATCATACCAAAATTTATTATATTTGATGAAGAAACTGTCTGTCTGTCTTTCTTTTATTTATGGTGTCTATTTGTTTATATAATATTATTCACTCTTTTAATTGTCATTAATAACAGTCTTGCTCAGTGTTGAAGTCCGTACTTTGACCTTTGATGATTTACTTTTATAAATTGTGACTTGGATGAAGAGTTGTCTCATTGGCACCCATACCACATCTTCTTATATATATATATATATATATTGCCTCTGGATACAGCAAGATAAAGATGGCTATGCTATGCACTTGAACTAACCCGAATAATTCAGTTATATTCCGCTGATCTACGAAGGCTACATTAACCTCGTGTTGGAGAAAATCGGACACAGAAAGGGCTTGAATTATTCGAGCTACACTTGAGCAGCAGTTGTTGAATTTTTATACAATAAAGGGATTAACGTACAGTAACTCATTAAACTTCTACAATTTAAAAGTCAACACTCTATCAAATTAAAAACTCATTATTACATACCTAATCTCCATCTTCAGAAACACTGTATAAGTCAGGACTGAATAACAATCCAATCTTTTTTGCTGGTGTTGCATAACATTTTTCTCACTCTACAAGAAATATTTGAAGTTAAAATGCAGGAACACTTACTCTGTTATTAATTTTCTTCAGGCATATTTCTTTATTTTTTATCAGGATTGGCATGAATCGTTCCCAACTTCCTGAATATGCATGTAATATTTGCCATTGGACATTCAGCCAGTCATGATCAATCAATCAATCATAGAGTCTGAAAACAGATGAATGGTTCATGCCTAGGAGACAGCGAACTGAAGACACACATTACAATTAAAAAACAGGGTTCATTAAGTTTTAAACAACACACAGGACTTGTGTTGACAATACTTTTACCTACCCCATTCAACATACCAGAAAACAAGTAAGACATGTTTCAAAAAGAACAGCAGCTTCCTCAGGCAAAAGTATGAGTAATGTACCCAACACATTCCCCCATTCAACAAAATATCCATTTTCCTGTCAAAATGTTAAAGATGCTCCTTCGGCACTCTGATACAAAAATATATTGAAATTTAGGTACATGTACTTTTGTCAACATTTTACACATTTTATTACCCACATATGAGTGCAAATGTCTCGCCTTTTTCTTACTTATCATTCAAATCATGTTGAAAGTCTTTAGTATGGAGGTTTTACTACAAATATCACGTATACTTAACATTAGCAATGCACAACTGCAATGTATGATTGTTGTCATGTATACTATTAAACGAGAAGACCTCATTTTGTGTGTCGCTTCTCTTCCTTCCACCGCGATAAATAATTCATCATGCCTCGACCAAAAACCTTAACCTGCAGCGGGACAGACGGAAGGACGAACAAACGAACGCATGCATAGATTCGCAGACTAGAAAACACAATGCCAAAAGATGGGGCATAAAACTTATTGTTGAAATTGAAAGTAGTGAGTTGGCAAAAAAGAAAGTAGGGAAGGGATTAGAGGGAATCAGTACTTTTTCGGAACCTCGGGATTTTGGGATTGACCCTTACGGGATCCGGGAATATATTTTTCGATTTCGGGATATGAATTTCTTTAAATTCTGCATCTCTGGATTTCGTGTTTTTAAGTCGGGGATTTCGGGATCAGGACCCCTCCGACCACCCCTAAAATTAGCTTTAGTCGGTCAGTCATATATACAAGATTCATATCCTACCATTGGCATGTTAATAATGCCCTCATAAGAAAAAGCACTAATGGATTGTCCTAGAAGCATATTTTATTAGACTATATAATATGGTCTATATATAAGCAGTTACAATTAAAACATGTTTGGAGCGGTGCAAATTTTACCAAAAGATGCATTGTAGCAAAGGAGAAGAGTAATTGTGGTCTGAGACCAGAGACACAAAAAATAAATATCAGACTTTGAAAAAAGGGAGAGGGCTTTTAATACTTTTATGAAATTCTCCATACATAATATCTTTTTAATACAAAAAATCATCCCACTTCACAAGCTGTATATGACCGCGATTTTGTTGGTGTGTTCTGGTGTTGCTAATAGTTCCTGAGAATCAGATCTTAATACAACATCTTATCATCAAACAATTAGGTTAAGGTCATGTTACCCCGACAAATAGACATGACACCACAGTTGTCATGGTTGTTCCATACACTACATATTATTGACCTATTGCTTATAATGCCCGAAAAATTGACCCAACCACACAACTAAAAATTGTCCAATGAACCATAAAAATGAGGTCGAAGTCAATTGAGACCTGTCAGGCGGACATTTCCAGCTGACAATGATTCCATACATGATACACATTATATTGGTACCCTACTGCTTAAGGCATCTGAGAAATAGACCAAACCACAACACCATACATCGGCCAATGAACTATGAAATTGAGGCCAAGGTCAGACGGAACCTATCGGGTGGATATGTACAGCTTACAATCATTTCAATAATCAATACAGCAAATATAGATGACTGACTAGTTATAGTATCTAGATACAGTCTTGCTTAAGTTACTTTATCTTTGATAAATGATCCATGGAATAAGGTCCAGGTCAGGTTCACCCTACATGTACCTAGCTGACGAACATGTAAATGTTGCTAGGAACCCATATACCAAACATAATTATCATATTACTCATAATAAGTGAGTTTTTTATTTAACAAAACAAAATGTATCAAGCAGTTACTGAACCATGAAAATGAGGTTGCCGGGACATTGATATATGACAGACGGAAATTTCGTAACATATCGTATGAAACATTTAGATTGTCTAACCTATGAAATATAATGCTTCAAACAAAGAGAGTACACCATCGTCGCCGGTGCCGCTGGGTTGCAATACCTACTATGTCTCGCATACAGGCGTCGGAGAAAGAAAAAAACATCACTGCACAACAGACATGAACGTTTCATATAAACCTCTGAAGAAAGAGATACCTTTCTGAGAAAATTTATTTTTTCCAAATAGGAACCATTAATTTGTATTCATGCTTGACTATATTTCTTCCAGAGTTTAATCGTTAGTACACATGATATATATCATGTGTATGCTACACTTTTACCATTATAAAATATTTATGAAAAATTCACTGTTGTCTAAGTGTGTACATTTCCCTCGAGATACAATGTATATTATTTACCATTTAAAATTCCTTAATTTTGCAGTCAGAATTAATACATTTTTTTAAAAATTATTCGAAAATGCCTGCCCATAACAAGTATAAATTTGATGACCATTCAGGTATTCATTTGAGAAGAAAGATTCGACTGAGGTGTGTCTTTTCAAAGAGGTTCTTTTAGTTCAAAAAGGACATCGGTGGTCTACTAAAATAGTGCATAGTTAAGAAAATTTGTCAACAGAAGGCATGAAAGGCTTATAAGGTTTGGATCCATTAAAACGTTTAATCCCGCTGCAAATGTTTGCACCTGTCCTAAGTCAGGAATCTGATGTACAGTAGTTGTCGTTTGTTTATGTAATATATACGTGGTTCTCATTTTGTTTATATAGATTAGACCGTTGGTTTTCCCGTTTGAATGGTTTTACACTAGTAATTTTGGGGCCCTTTATAGCTTGTTGTTCGGTGTGAGCCAAGGCTCCGTGTTGAAGGCCGTACTTCAACCTATAATGGTTTACTTGTTAAATTGTTATTTGGATGGAGAGTTGTCTCATTGGCACTCACACCACATCTTCCTATATCTATTATAATATCTATGTTAATATTTATAAAGACATAAACTAGATACTTACAGACTTTTGTTGTCTATACTGATATGTTCCTGGTGCCGTTTCAACCACGACAAATACAATACACAAATGGAAATAGAATCGTCGCTCCTAATCTTTGAATATCTTTCCTCCATGTACTAAATCGAATAATTCAGAGCCCCTATCCACTACTTCTCTCGATGAAATGGTTAATGGAGTGATCGAAGTGATCGTAATATAACGACTGGATTATTCGGGTTATCCATGTACTGACAAATATATTAAGATACACGCTGTGGATTTATTATGTAATTTCCGTCGTTTGTTTGTCATTATCTATCGTGCGAAATTTTACATTCGAATGTTTATAATTTATTAGGGTTTATATGATCAAGATGGCCACAGTATGTGGTCATTAAAATATGATATGGGTAATTAGCATATGATAACAGATCTTGTTCGAAGAAACTTTAGAATCGTAAGATTTTATATTACAATTCTCTTTTTCGTTTAGTTAGGTTAGAATATCTCATAATAACCTCCTTGTTAAAATTAAAAATCATTTACATTATTAAAAAAAAATCGAAGTTTGGAATTTACCAATAATTTTTTTTTGTAAAGGAACATTTTTTCCATAGAAAAACAAAAGAATATTGGGTATTAATCCGTGACAGAAAATGAATATATAACCACATTAAAAAAAACACATTAAAAAATTAAGCAAAGGAACAGCGCTGTAATTGCTGTAAGTCACATTAAACCTTCAACGTGGAACGAAAAGTATCTCACAACACTGCACGTGTAAGACGACCACTAGCAACAGCCAGAGCGAAATAGTTTGCCCAAAAAATTGAATAGACTTCGTAAGATGTTACACCAACCATTTTGGGCGCGTTCAAAAAGGAAAGAAGTACGTATTTAAAAAAATTAGTAGTTCTTACGTATCTAAATCAAACTATATTATATGCAGAATAATTTTTGGTAAGTTATATAAATACATGTATCAAATGAAAGGGTAAGGACTGCTGAAACTTGCAGAACACACACATTTGACAGATGAATACAAATGAAACAAATAGTTATGAATTAGTTCTATAAAATAGAGGGCGTACATTGCCTGTTACTCATATATAAAGTACCTTGTTTGGTGTATCCAAAGTTATGATATAACTAGTACAGTCTGATGTGTAAAAAATGGTATACTTATCCCCCATATATATATTTGCATGCTGTTTTTTTTTTGTGTTGACGTCCGGAATATAACACTGTTGACTTAGCTTCTTGTTCCAGCTTTCCGTAAAAAACAATGTTTTTTTCCATGATATTACATGTAACATTGCTCTTATCAAACAAATAATGAAGGTTAAGAAAACATTCGTTTATAAGTAATGAAAGCATTTGAATACTGGTACGATTGAAGTTAGAATAATGCGTCTTGGCACGTCTTAAGCTTCTTACAAAGTTATTTGTATCTGCTGAAAAATGCGTCAAAACATCTGACTCAGTTTGTCTAGTACAAAACGTGTTAATAACATAAATCATGTTGTTATTCTGGGTGTATGTATGTTGTAATAGTTACCACTGGACATCAGACATCGTTTTTATCGTCATTCTCATCATTCTTTATATAAATAATGACGCGAATATCTTATGATAAAAAGGGACATAAAAAAGTGGTTGAAACTTTGCTCCATCATGGATATCAATCTAAATAAATATAATTCTCTAATTTTGTTATCCTCTTATAAAATGTAAGCACTATCATATTTCTGGAATGATTTATCCGGGTTATTGTTTCATATGTAAATTATAAAATAATAAATGGCGAATTAAGTAAAAAAAATTATATAAACTACAAAAGTACCAAAGCACTTACTTTAAAGTTGATTAAACCCGCTGGGATTTCAAGAGAGCTTTTTACACAAGACAAAGTCAATAAAGACATTCCATTACGAACCTATATCTACTGTATTTATTGTTATTTTGTTCAAGTCCTGAATATGCACATAATTTTAGCCACAACATGTTTAGCAAACTTAAAAATCGTCTTTTTTTTTTTTTATCTGAAAACTGTCATAGGGTGAAACTTGCACATTTATTTCTTATCTAAGATCGGTATTTAATTGCCTAGATTGATTTGCTTTGGCCTAGCGTGTTAAGTATTTGTAGATTTATTGTTTTCGTAAACTTTAGCAGACTGTCTGATTGACCGTTAACTTTAATGTATGATGCAGCTGTGTTTGAACTGTAATCATTTCTAATTAGAGCCGTACAATTTATGTTCCTGTTTGTTTATATTCTGTTCCAATACTTCCGATACTATTCTTTCTATTTTTTGTTCATTATTCTCTATTCTGTAAACCCCCATCCACAGCCTCAGGTATAGATGAAGTGTCATATACATGTGGCCTGGTCTAGTAATGTCAGCAGTGTGATCTGCACATATATCATTTTGTAGAAAAAGATGAACGGGTGGCGTTATACCATGTTTTGATGTAAGATATGATATTTCTATAAAATCAATTTGATTGACAGATTGGTGGTTGCAGAACGTGCAGTGTCAAATAGTTCATGCATACATGCACGGAACGAAAAGCTATTTTAAAACAATACATACCATGGGGAAAACCTGTAATAAAGGGTAGACCAGGATCTCGAGACCAGGATGAAGTTCGGTAAACTTTTTATACGGGTTTTACATTTTTTCCAATTTTGAGGATGAAGACAATTCTATTCCCAAGTCACCCTTAAGTGTCCATAAAATCAGCAGCACCCATACATATATACCTTCTTTCCAATCTTTTAAAACAAATAAAAGAAAGGATAAGACAAAATGATACACATTCTCAAACGACTATTTTATCGGTAATAATACTTGAGGGTCTTTTTGGAGTTGACAGAATATCAAATAACGCGATTGGGAAACGAAGAATAAAGGGACAAAAAATATAGCATATACAAAAAAAATATAAAGAATAGAAAATAAAAGGATGATCAAATAGAGAATAATGAGCAAAATTATAATATTAGAATAGAAAAAATGTTTCAAAAATTAAAAGAATACAAAATCGATGGACCATCCATCCAGACCATTATAATTTTGTAGTTGTTCATTTTTAACATATTATTTTATTTGAAAGATATAAAATGACCATACATTAATAACCTCTATGAAATGACACAGATTCAAATAATTTGCAACCTTCGATTTGTTTAATTTATGTTAGCAAACAAGTGCCGCATATCTATCAGAAGTTGTAAAATAATTATTACTAATTACAACAAACGCGGCTTAAAAGCCTTATCAATTTTATGTAATGCACGCGTACGTTGACTGTAGGCACCCTAGTGTTACCACATGCCGAGAAGTCTTCAAATGGAAACACAAGATAATTAATGACAAGACGTAGGACACTTAAACTGGACCCCTGTTGTGTTCACTTATCGCTATACTGACGGTGCGAAGCTATAGATGGAACGGCGGACCAGTTTATATGACACTGATCTGTAATTTTGTATAATATGATCACTTGGTATTTCTCTCTATGAACGTGCAACGAAGATGACAGACAGTGGACATCAACAGGAGGAAAGACAAGCTAAACATAGACGGGATAGTTTTCCAGTTTCGTTTATGAAACATTCATCACAGTTCAAGAAATTGGAGGTTAGTTTTGTTCAGTTTACTAGAGGTGGGGTGAGGGGTGGGGTCAAGGATACTAGGGTCCCGTCATGGATACCCGACATATATGCTCAATGCATACTAGACAATATAAACAAGTACAATTTAGAATAAAACATTTATGGAACTCCAAAACTGATTATGATAACGATAATCATATCATTAAAGGAAAAGGTGTATCATGAAGCAAAGCTTAATGCTATAACTAAATTTGACTATATTACTCTGACAATTTGTTTTATCACAAAGATAAATTTATATACTACAAGTGTGGACACAGATCAGTGTGGATAGTATGTTTGGGTTTTTGACAGTGTTTTGTATGACAAAAGAAATTCTTTGTTATCTCCATTGGTTTCTATATTATTAAGTATGTTGCATAATATTACAACTAACCTGAGCATAAGCAGAGTTGTTTATTTTATATTTAGTTTTTTTTTATTTTCAAGACGGGCATAAAAGAGCTGGAGACACTAATTGCATCAGTTACCAAATGATTATGTCAGATAGAGTATGTTCCACATTCTTGATTTTGGATACATTTTGAAGCTAGTAGAAGAGGAACACATTACAAGTTAATTTTTTCATGATGTGTTTTTTTTTATATTGGAGATGGTATCTGAAAACATGCGAACATAAGTTTGAACGTAAAATTATTAGATAAATATTATTTATTATCTTAAGTTTAATTATTATGATATTAGTAATGTTTCTAATTGGTAATCTCATTATTATTTCCTACTGGTGAAAGTTGAAGTAATCTTTAAACATTCAAAAAATAAAAAAGTTAACTTTCTTTACGCTTAGTCTTAGAACAGCTGTTTGGACACACTAGCTATGAAATTGTTGCATAGAAAGATGGAAAATGTACCTATTATTTTAGCAAAACGTGAAAGATACCCATTGGCGGGACCAATCATTTTTAAAAGAGGGTTCTAAACATTTGTTCCAATTTAAAACCAATGATCGTAAAAAAAAGGTGTTCAAAGCACAGAACCCTAACTGGATCCGCCACTGAATCCAAAGGATATTTATACTCATAAGTCTATGAAAAAAATAACACACCATTGCGAAAAACGAATAAACGAACAAGAGATTATTTTATGTAAAAAAACCAGTTTTGAACATTTTCATAAGTACCTAAAGAACTGTACTCACACTCTTATGGAATCTGTTTGGCACACAGAATAATTGACAAAAAGTCTGCATCTTCATGGATAACATGACCATTTCAGTCAAAATATAATACGCTGTTCTTTATAAGTCACCAGACACTTCTATCAAAATGAATTTGTTTAAAGAAACACAAAAGTTTAAAAGGCAGATAAAATTGCAGAAGTTACTACAACCACAGAGAACATTAGGGACGGATATATTTTGAGGAAAATATTTAGAGGTAATTTAAAAGATTAAACTTTTAAGTGGCTAGAAAGAAGTATCTCAGAATGCTGAAATTAAGAATCATAATTGTTTTTGAAAAGTGTTCTTTCTTATCTCATTGCAAAAGGGTTTGAAAGTGCTGTTTTAAATATAATTCTTATTATGACAATTGAAGTTCGGTCGGAATAGTTATTAGTGAATTAAAAGTCATTATTTTAAGAATGCGTGCAAAGAATCGGTTACTCTATGAAAAGGAATATATTATGAATTTTAGAGCGAGGGCCTGATATGTGATGTGCAGTTGTACACTCATTTGCACATCTTATTTATACGGCGATGAGATCTGGCTGCTCCTTCAGTCCTTGTACGTCTCTCTGGAACATTTGCTTACTTTACAAGTTACAGTTTGTTTTTGATAAGGTTAGTGTAAGATGTTGCAAGACTTTAACCATCCTGAGTTATGCCAATTTATAAACATAAAAATAGCTGGATGTTTCGCTTCTGTTCTGTAACTGAAGTTTGCCTCAAGCAAATGTAAAAAATCGTATATACAATGCATATTACCATAAAACACAGATCAAGATTTAAATAGAGTGGCCTAACTTCTACCGTTCTTGAGTTAAGGCCATTTATAAACATACAAAATGCTGAATTTTTCGTTTCCGTCCATTAACTTTTAATTAGTTTGCCTCAACCGAATGTTAAAATCACAAAACAGTCTTAATTACTTGAATCCTGTACATGTATCTCAATGTGGAAGTTGACACGTGCATATTTACGAGCAGGATCATTTGTAGCCCAAAGACACATTTTCCATTTTGTTTTGTATGAACTGCATTTTTTTATTTGATCTTTCAGATAGCTTTGGTTGAACAGAATAATGGAAACATGTATTTGGGAATTTAACATTTACAAAGATGATTGTTCGAAAAGTTCAGAAGAGTTTGAAGATGAATAATTCCAACTACAGATCTGTATGTCACTAAAAGATCAGATTACTTAACGATTAGTACCAGCTGAATTATAACGAAGCTTCAAGTTGTCTCTCGTGTGAAAAGAAAACAACCCCAAATTATTCTAACAGATGACCAGTGACAAAACATTGAACAAAAATGTTCAGGATTATATTATAAGCAAACAAAAACGACTTAGATGTATTTTTGAACTGTTTGTATGCCATCACATGATAACAAAAGAAGGTTTCCTGGTTAATGGACAATTACAAGGTTCGGATTTCCATCGTACACTGTTTTTACAGTATGTATAAAGAAATGCTGTGGTGATTGGCTGTCAATTTATTTTTTGAAGTTACTATGATTAAGGAATATTGATGTTAGCCGTGATTATGTATGTCATTTTCTATTTTAAGACTTTTATATTGTTTTTAAATGGGTAGTGATGGTTGCAAATTCAATAGGTCATTTAAATTGAGATTATGACCATTATGATATCTTAAAGGATTTTTTTTAAAAAGAGGGGGTAGGTGAAAAGATTATTTTTGAGGGGGGGGGGGTATTTTTCACTCATTACAGATTTCAGAAATTGAAAATGGAATTTCAAAAATCATTTTGCCAAAAAAAAGAGGGGCAAGGGTATATTTTTTTCTGGAGTGAGGGTTCAAATAGCAACAGCATAGTGTTCTGCACAAATGCATAAAAAAGGGGTAAATTTATTTATTTTAATTTTTTTTTTTGGGGGGGGGGGCAATTCGCAACAGCATAGTGTTTTGCACAAAAGCCAAAAATTAAATATTATTCAAATGATATAAAAGATTCTAAGTTCTTTGGCTACCGTTAATCTGTGTCAGAAACCTATATTGCATCAAATAATTAATTACAATCAAAATTCAGACCTGTATCATGCACGAAAATTGTGTTCATTTTTGTCCCAACTGCTTAGACGACGTGCAAAAAGCTGAGTCCACAAACGCAGTATAATGGAAATAATTAGCTACGATGTCGTGGATCCTTTTCAGAAATGGATGTCGTGGATCCCTTTTAGATTGTAACATAATAGCTGGACATTTAAAAAAATCAGGTGTTCAGTCTGGACCATCCAATCATTCAAATGTTGCAGATTTTATTAAACCTCTGGTTTTCTACATTTCTAATACCAAGTTATTTTGAAAATCAAAAGATAGCAATTACATATTTTTCTTACCGATTCTTCCATTTTGATTATTCGTCCTTTCAAATTACTACTTCTTACAAATCATTCCAAGCATATCTACTATGGTCGTTTTTGATTTTTTTGCGGTAAATTTCATATAATGTCAGTCTGAATCTATACAATTCTATTTTACGAAAATGTGGGATACAATGTTAAATTTGTATAAGTTTTAGGTCAAAAACTCTATTTTATGCTAATTTAATGTTACAAGTTATACCGATTTTTTGACGTTTTCTATACCGTTTCATGCTTTATAGATTAAATATTAATTTGCCTTACTAGTAATGTGGATTCTTATGACATGCATTCATCATTTAATCATGAAAAACAAATCTTCTTAAAAAAATATTAAAATTACATATACATATAATATGCTTAAAGCTTTTAAAAAAGCGCATTTTACAGTTGCCATCAACTTTGTGCACACCGTCTTTAAAGGAGTTGACCTCTGCAGTCGTATCCAGTTTCGTTTAGCAAAGCAATTTATTGTATCAGTTTGTCTGTAATAAATAAGACCGTTGGAATTTTTTTTTAAATTATTTTAATTTTGTATCATGTAATACTTTTAAGATTATTTTTATATAGAACAAAATTCATATGGATGTAGAATAAATTTATTCTGTGTCTCAGCCTCACCATACAGATAACTTTACTTCGAAATAGATTTATTTTATATATTATTATACAAGACAAAAATCACATTGAACATAGAATAAATTTATTCTGTGTCACAGCCTCACCATACAGATTACTTTATTTCAAAACAATTTTATTTTATGTATTATTATACAAGACAAAAATCACATTGAACATAGAATAAATTTATTCTGTGTCTCAACCTCACCTTACAGATTACTTTCTTACTTTACTTTCAGAATAAATTTATTTTATATATTATTATACAAGACAAAAATCACATTGAACATAGAATAAATTTATTCTGTGTCTCAACCTCACCATACAGATTACTTTACTTTTAAAATAAATTTATTTTATATATTATTATAATCATAAATGACATTAAATGTAGAATAAATTTATTCTGTATCACAGCCTCACTATACAGATTACTGGACTTTTAAAATAAATCTATTTTAAATATTGTTATAATCATAAATGACATTAAATGTAGAATAAATTTATTCTATGATTTTCTCGAACTGATAATAGATATCAAGGCTCTTTATAATAAATTTATTTTATAAATGATTATATACAGAAAGCATCATGCATTTAGAATAAATTTATTCTAAGTTGCATCATTTACGGAGAGTTGAATGAAAATGGACAGTAAAGTGTAGAATACAGTATAAATTTATTTTGAAATGTATCAAATAAATACTAATTTTACAAAATTGTCTTTGTTTTTCATGATTTTTTCTCAAATACAAGGGTTATAGAATAAATTTATTACGTTCTGATCCTATTTTGGCCTCTAATTGCACTTGTCAGAAATTAGAGTGAAAAAAGAGGAAAATTGGTTTTTTCCTTTTTTATTCTGCTCTCTGTTTTGCGTAGTATTGATGTTTCAAAAGATGTCGCTTAGATATTTGGAATATGGTGTCGTATAGTTTATACGCTTTAAAATTTACAACTGCGTAACAAAATACTTTACGTTGTAAGAGTTATCTCCCCAAACACTGTTTTTCTTGTGGCCACTACTCCTTCGCAACTGTTAAAGATAACGACAAATTTAGTTTACCAAATTGCTCGTTACAAATTCAGGATTAGGATATTCATTCATTTACCGAAGCTTTACGGAGACTCCATATGAGAGTTATTCCCCCTTTTCCATTTAATTAAGTGATATGCATTTCTAAATGGTAAACCATAAGTGATAAAGACAAAGGGTCTTTAGATTCGAGGTCCCTGGTCCAAAAAAATAAAAATGAGGTCTAGGTCAAAGGTCAAGGTCATATTCTAAATTTTTATTTTTTTTATTTTTGCTTATTTTCATTTATTTTCAAATACCTTATGACATATCGACAAACAATTTTTCATAAATTGTTAGTTGCGACATGTCCTTACTTGTATATTTTGGTTGAAAGGGTGCGCAGACAATAAATGGGAGTTTTTGCCCATCTGACATTTAGAATTACGCGTAAAGTGATATTACTAATAAACCAAACATATTTAAGACCTACGGTCTTTTGATTTAAGGTCCTTGGTTTGTGACCTTGAAATTGAGGTCAAAGCCATAGGTTTATAGGACGTTCTAGATTTTGACCTTTGCTTTAAATTCATATAAATACATCATAAAACCATAGGAACTAACATTTTAAACTGATTTTTTATATTTCAATATCAAATTATTAGTGGAAAGACCTACAATTGTTCTCTGAACCTATGGTTTTTAATTAGGTCTTTCCACCTTTCCGTGGAAAGACCTATTGTATTTGTTCTGATTATTATTATTATTATTATTAGGTCTTTCCACCTTTCCGTGGAAAGACCTATTGTATTTGTTCTGATTATTATTATTAGGTCTTTCCACCTTTCCGTGGAAAGACCTATTGTATTTGTTCTGATTATTAGGTCTTTCCACCTTTCCGTGGAAAGACCTATTGTATTTGTTCTGATTATTATTTTTTTTTTTTTTCTTCCGCCTAATTTTTTTTCTTGCGTAGTATTGAGGTTTCAAAAGATGTCGCTAAGATATTTGAAATATGATATCATATAGTTTATACGCTTTAAAAATTTACAACGACAAAAAAAAACCACTTTACGTTGTAAGAGTTATCTACCCTAACACTGTTTTTCTTGTGGCCACTACTCCTTCCAACCGTAAAAGATTACGACAAATTTATTTTACCAAATTGCTCATTACATCTTCAGGATTAGGATATTCATTTGGACCGAAGCTTTACGGAGACTCCATATGAGAGTTATTCCCCTTTTTTCATTTGATTCAAGTCATATGCATTTCTAACTAGTAAACCATACGTGATAGAGACCTAGGGTCTTCAGATTTTAGGTCCTTGGTCCGAAAAAATGAAAATGAGGTCAAGGTCAAAGGTCAAGGTCATATTCTAAATTTTGATTTTGGCTTATTTTCACTTATTTTCAAATACCTTATGACACATCGACAAATATTTTTTCTTAAATTGTTAGTTGCGACATGTCCTTACTTTTATATTTTGGTTGAAAGGGTGCGCAGACAATAAATGGGAATTTTTGCCCATCTTACATTTAGAATAACGCGTCAAGTAATATTACTCATTAACCAAACATATTAAAGACCTATGGTCTTTTGATTTAAGGTCCTGGGTTTGTGACCTTGAAATTGAGGTCAAGGTCATAGGTTAATAGGACGTTCTAGATTTTGACCTTTGCTTTGAATTCATATTAATACATCATTAATCCATAGGAAATAACATTTTAAACTGATTTTTCATATTTCAATATCAAAATAGAACTTTACTAGTGGAAAGACCTTCAATTGTTCTCTGAACAATTGGTTTTTAATTATTATTTTTTTTTTTTTTTTTCTTCCGCCTAAATTTTTTTCTTGCGTAGTATTGATGTTTCAAAAGATGTCGCTTAGATATTTGGAATATGATGTCGTATAGTTTATACGCTTTAAAAATTTACAACTGCGAAACAAAATACTTTACATTGTAAGAGTTATCTCCCCAAACACTGTTATTCTTGTGGCCACTACTCCTTCGCAACCGTAAAAGATTACGACAAATTTATTTTACCAAATTGCTCGTTACGTCTTCAGGATTAGAATATTCATTTGGATCGAAGCTATCCGGAGACTCCATATGAGAGTTATTTCCCCTTATGCATTTGATATAAGTGATATGTGTTTCTTACTGGTAAAGCATCAGTGATATAGGCCTAGGGTCTTTAGATTTGAGGTCCTTGGTCCAAAAAAATGAAAATAAGGTCAAGGTCAAAGGTCAAGGTCATATTCTAAATTTTGATTTTGGCTTATTTTCTCTTATTTTCAACAACCGTGAAAGATATCGACAAATTCTTTTTAATAAATTGTGAGTTGCGACATGTTGTAACTTATAAATTTTGGTTGGAAGGGTGCGTAAACAATAAATGAGAGTTTTCGCCCATCTTATATTTAAAATCATGCCTATAGTGATATAACTCATTTACCATACATATTACAGACCTAGGGTCTTTTTGTTTGAGGTCCTTGGTTGATGACCTTGAAATTGAGGTCAAGGTCAAAGGTTAATAGGACGTTCTAGATTTTGACCTTTGCTTTAAATTCATATTTATACATTATAAAGTTATAGGAACTGACATTTTAGATTGATTTTTAATATTTTGATAATAAACTAGATCTTTACTTGTGGAAAGACCTTCAATTGTTCTTTGAACAATTGGTTTTTAATTATTATTAGGTCTTTCCACCTTTCCGTGGATATGCATTTCTAACTATTAAACCATAAGTGATAAAGACCTAGGGTCCTCAGATTTGAGGTCCTTGGTCCAAAAAAATGAAAATAAGGTCAAGGTCAAAGGTCAAGGTCATATTCTAAATTTTGATTTTGGCTTATTTTTACTTATTTTCAAATAACTTCTGACATATCGACAAATAATTTTTCATAAATTGTTAGTTGCGACATGTCCTTACTTGTATATTTTGGTTGAAAGGGTTCGCAGACAATAAATGGGAATTTTTGCCCATCTTACATTTATAATAATGCGTCAAGTGATATTACTCATTAACCAAACATATTAAAGACCTAGGGTCTTTTGATTGAAGGTCCTGGGTTTGTGACCTTGAAATTGAGGTCAAGGTCATAGGTTAATAGGATGTTCTAGTTTTTGACCTTTGCTTTAAATTCATATTAATTCATCATTAAGCCATAGGAACTAACATTTTAAACTGATTTTTCATATTTCAATATCAAAATAGAACTTTACTAGTGGAAAGACCTTCAATTGTTCTCTGAACAATTGGTTTTTAATTTTTTTTTTTTTTCTTCCGCCTAATTTTTTTCTTGCGTAGTATTGAGGTTTCAAAAGATGTCGCTTAGATATTTGAAATATGATATCATATTGTTTATACGCTTTAAAAATTTACAACGACAAAATAAAATACTTTACGTTGTAAGAGTTATCTTCCCTAACACTGTTTTTCTTGTGGCCACTACTCCTTCGCAACCGTAAAAGATTACGACAAATTTATTTTACCAAATTGCTCGTTACGTCTTCAGGATAAGGATATTCATTTGGACCGAAGCTTTACGGAGACTCCATATGAGAGTTATTCCCCCTTTTTCATTTGATTCAAGTGATATGCATTTCTAACTAGTAAACCATAAGTTATAGAGACATAGGGTATTCGGATTTGAGGTCATTGGTCCAAAAAAAATGAAAATCAGGTCAAGGTCAAAGGTCAAGGTCATATTCTAAATTTTGTTTTTGGCTTATTTTCACTTATTTTCAATTACCGTTTGACATATAGACAAATAATTTTTCATAAATTGTTAGTTGCGACATGTCCTTACTTGTATATTTTGATGAAAAGGGTGCACAGACTATAAATGGGACTTTTTGCCCATCTTCCCTTTTAAAATAACGCGTAAAGTGATATTACTCATTAACCAAACATATTAAAGACCTAGGGTCTTTTGATATAATGACCTTGGTTTGTGACCTTGAAATTGAGGTCAAGGTCATAGGTTTATAGGACGTTCTAGATTTTGACCTTTGCTTTAAATTCATATTAATACATCATAAAGCCATAGGAACTATCATTTTAAACTGATTTTTCATATTTCAATATCAAAATAGATCTATAGTTGTGGAAAGACCTTCAATTGTTCTCTGAACAATTGGTTTTTAATTATTATTAGGTCTTTCCACCTTTCCGTGGAAAGACCTATTGAATTTGTTCTGATTATTATTTTTTTTTTTTTTCTTCCGCCTAAATTTTTTTCTTGCGTAGTATTGATGTTTCAAAAGATGTCGCTCAGATATTTGGAATATGATGTCGAATAGTTTATACGCTTTAAAAATTTACAACTGCGTAACAAAATACTCTTAGTTGTAAGAGTTATCTCCCCAAACACTGTTTTTATTGTGGCCACTACTCCTTCGCAACCGTAAAAGATTACAACAAATTTATTTTACCAAATTGCTCGTTACTTCTTCAGGATTAGGATATTCAATTGGACCGAAGTTATCCGGAGACTCCATATGAGAGTTATTTCCCCTTATGTATTTGATATAAGTGATATGCGTTTCTAACTGGTAAACCATCAGTGATATATCCCTAGGGTCTTTAGATTTGAGGTCCTTGGTCCAAAAAAATGAAAATAAGGTCAAGGTCAAAGGTCAAGGTCATATTCAAAATTTTGATTTTGGCTTATTTTCTCTTATTTTCAACAACCGTGAAAGATATTGACAAATTATGTTTACTAAATTGTGAGTTGCAACATGTGGTAACTTACAAATTTTGGTTGGAAGGGTGCGTAAACAATAAATGAGAGTTTTCGCCCATCTTATATTTGAAATCATGCCTAAAGTGATATAACTCATTAACCATACATATAACAGACCTAGGTTCTTTTTATTTGAGGTCCTTGGTTGGTGACCTTAAAATTAAGGTCAAGGTCAAAGGTTAATAGGACGTTCTAGATTTTGACCTTTGCTTTAAATTCATATTTATACATTATTAAGTCATAGGAACTGACATTTTAGATTTTTTTTTTATATTTTGATAAAAAAATAGATCTTTACTTGTGGAAAGACCTTCAATTGTTCTTTGAACAATTGGTTTTTAATTATTATTAGGTCTTTCCACCTTTCCGTGGAAAGACCTATTGTATTTGTTCTGATTATTATTATTATTATTATTATTAGGTCTTTCCACTTTTCCGTGGAAAGACCTATTGAATTTGTTCTGATTATTATTATTTTTTTTTTTTTTTTTCTTCCGCCTAAATTTTTTTCTTGCGTAGTATTGATGTTTCAAAAGATGTCGCTTAGATATTTGGAATATGATGTCGTATAGTTTATACGCTTTAAAAATTTACAACTGCGTAACAAAATACTTTACGTTGTAAGAGTTATCTCCCCAAACACTGTTATTCTTGTGGCCACTACTCTTTCGCAACCATAAAAGATTACGACAAATTTATTTTACCAAATTGCTCGTTACGTCTTCAGGATTAGAATATGTATTCGGACCGAAGCTATCCGGAGACTCCATATGAGAGTTATTTCCCCTTATGCATTTGATATAAGTGATATGCGTTTCTTACTGGTAAACCATCAGTGATATAGGCCTAGGGTCTTTAGATTTGAGGTCCTTGGTCCAAAAAAATGAAAATAAGGTCAAGGTCAAAGGTCAAGGTCATATTCTAAATTTTGATTTTGGCTTATTTTCTCTTATTTTCAACAACCGTTAAAGATATTGACAAATTCTTTTTACTAAATTGTGAGTTGCGACATGTTGTAACTTGTAAATTTTGGTTGGAAGGGTGCGTAAACAATAAATGAGAGTTTTCGCCCATCTTATATTTAAAATCATGCCTATAGTGATATAACTCATTAACCATACATATAACAGACCTAGGGTCTTTTTGTTTGAGGTCCTTGGTTGGTGACCTTGAAATTAAGGTCAAGGTCAAAGGTTAATGGGACGTTCTAGATTTTGACCTTTGCTTTAAATATATTTTTACATTATAAAGTCATAGGAACTGACATTTTAGATTGATTTTTAATATTTTGATAATAAAATAGATCTTTACTTGTGGAAAGACCTTCAATTGTTCTTTGAACAATTGGTTTTTAATTATTTTTTTTTTTTTTTTTCTTCCGCCTAAATTTTATTCTTGCGTAGTATTGATGTTTCAAAAGATGTCGCTTAGATATTTGGAATATGATGTCCTATAGTTTATACGCTTTCAAAATTTACAACTGCGTCACAAAATATTTTACGTTGTAAGAGTTATCTTCCCAAACACTGTTTTTCTTGTGGCCACTACTCCTTCGCAACCGTAAAAGATTACGACAAATTTATTTTACCAAATTGCTCGTTACTACTTCAGGATAAGGATATTCATTTGGACCGAAGTTATCCGGAGACTCCATATGAGAGTTATTTCCCCTTATGCATTTGATATAAGTGCTATGCGTTTCCAATTGGTAAACCATCAGTGATATAGGCCTAGGGTCTTTGGATTAAAGTTCCTTGTTTCAAAAAAATGAAAATAAGTTCAAGGTCAAAGGTCAAGGTCATATTCTAAATTTTGATTTTGGCTTATTTTCTCTATTTTCAACAACCGTGAAAGATATTGACAAATTATTTTAACGAAATTGTGAGTTGCGACATGTTGTAACTTATAAATTTTGGTTGGAAGGGTGTGTAAACAATAAATGAGAGTTTTCGCCCATCTTATATTTAAAATCATGCCTAAAGTGATATAACTCATTAACCATACATATTACAGACCTAGGATCTTTTTATTTGAGGTCCTTGGTTGGTGACCTTGAAATTGAGGTCAAGGTCAAAGGTTACTAGGACGTTCTAGATTTTGACCTTTGCTTTAAATTCATATTTATACATTATAAAGTCATAGGAACTGACATTTTAGATTGATTTTTAATATTTTGAAAAAAAATACATCTTGACTTGTGGAAAGACCTTTAATTATTTTATTTTTTTTTTTTCTTCCGCCTAAATTTTTTTCTTGTGTAGTATTGATGTTTCAAAAGATGTCGCTTAGATATTTGGAATATGATATCGTATAGTTTATACGCTTTGAAAAATTTACAACGACATAACAAAATACTTTACGTTGTAAGAGTTATCTCCCCAAACACTGTTTTTTCTTGTGGCCACTACTCCTTCACAACCGTAAAGGATTACGATAAATTTATTTTACCAAATTGCTCATTACGTCTTAAAGATAAGGGTATTCATTTGGACCGAAGTTTTACGGAGACTCCATATGAGAGTTATTCCCCCTTTTTCATTTGATTCAAGTGATATGCATTTCTAACTATTAAACCATAAGTGATAGAGACCTAGGGTCCTCAGATTTGAGGTCCCTGGTCCAAAAAAATGAAAATGAGGTCAAGGTCAAAGGTCAAGGTCATATTATCAATTTTGATTTTGGCTTATTTTCACTTATTTTCAAATAACTTCTGACATATCGACAAATAATTTTTCATAAATTGTTAGTTGCGACATGTCCTTACTTGTATATTTTGGCTGAAAGGGTGCGCAGACAATAAATGGGAATTTTTGCCCATCTTACATTTATAATAATGCGTCAAGTGATATTACTCTTTAACCAAACATATTAAAGACCTAGGGTCTTTTGATTTAAGGTCATGGGTTTGTGACCTTGAAATTGAGGTCAAGGATAAGGTTAATAGGACGTTCTAGATTTTGACCTTTGCTTTAAATTCATATTAATACATCATTAAGCCATAGGAACTAACATTTTAAACTGATTTTTCATATTTCAATATCAAAATAGAACTTTACTAGTGGAAAGACCTTCAATTGTTCTCTGAACAATTGGTTTTTAATTATTATTTTTTTTCTTCTTCCGCCTAATTTTTTTCTTGCGTAGTTTTGATGTTTCAAAAGATGTCGCTTAGATATTTGGAATATGATATCGTATAGTTTATACGCTTTAAAAATTTACAACTGCGTAACAAAATACTTTGCGGTGTAAGAGTTATCTCCCCAAACACTGTTTTTCTTGTGGCCACTACTCCTTCGCAACCGTTAAAGATTACAACAAATTTATTTTACAAAATTGCTCGTTACATCTTCAGAATTAAGATATTCATTTGGACCGAAGCTTTATAGAGACTCCATATGAGAGTTATTCCCCCTTTTCCATTTAATTAAGTGATATGCATTTCTAAATGGTAAACCATAAGTGATAAAGACATAGGGTCTTTAGATTTGAGGTCCTTGGTCCCAAAAAATGAAAATGAGGTCAAGGTCAAAGGTCAAGGTCATATTCTAAATTTTGATTTTGGCTTATTTTCATTTATTTTCAAATACTTTATGACATATCGACAAATAATTTTTCATAAATTGTTAGTCGCGACATGTCCTTACTTGTATATTTTGGTTGAAAGGGTGCGCAGACAATAAATGGGAGTTTTTGCCAATCTTACATTTAGAATTACGCGTAAAGTGATATTACTAATAAACCAAACATATTAAAGACCTAGGGTCTTTTGATTTAAGGTCCTTGGTTTATGAACTTGAAATTGAGGTCAAGGTCATAGGTTAATATGACGTTCTAGATTTTGACCTTTGCTTTAAATTCATATAAATACATCATAAAACCATAGGAACTAACATTTTAAACTGATTTTTCATATTTCAATATCAAAATAGACCTTTACTAGTGGAAAGACCTACAATTGTTCTCTGAACAATTGGTTTTTAATTATTATTATTTTTTTTTTTCTTCCGCCTAATTTTTTTTCTTGCGTAGTATTGAGGTTTCAAAAGATGTCGCTTAGATATTTGAAATATGATATCATATAGTTTATACGCTTTAAAAATTTACAACGACAAAATAAAATACTTTACGTTGTAAGAGCTATCTCCCCTGAAACTGTTTTTCTTGTGGCCACTACTCCTTCGCAACCGTAAAAGATTACGACAAATTTATTTTACATAATTGCTCGTTACATCTTCAGGATTAGGATATTCATTTGGACCGAACCTTTACGGAGACTCCATATGAGAGTTATTCCCCCTTTTTCATTTGATTCAAGTGATATGCATTTCTAACTAGTAAACCATAAGTGATAGAGACCTATGGTATTCAGATTTGAGGTCGTTGGTCCAAAAAAATGAAAATGAGGTCAAGGTCAAAGGTCAAGGTCATATTCTAAATTTTGATTTTGGCTTATTTTCACTTATTTTCAAATACCGTATGACATATAGACAAATAATTTTTCATAAATTGTTAGTTGCGACATGTCCTTACTTGTATATTTTGGTTGAAAGGGTGCGCAGACAATAAATGGGAGTTTTTGCCAATCTTACATTTAGAATTACGCGTAAAGTGATATTACTCCTTAACCAAACATATTAAAGACCTAGGGTCTTTTGATTTAAGGACCTTGGTTTGTGACCTTGAAATTGATGTCAAGGTCATAGGTTTATAGGACGTTCTAGATTTTGACCTTTGCTTTAAATTCATATAAAATACATCATAAAGCCATAGGAACTAACATTTTCAACTGATTTTTCATATTTCAATATCAAAATAGATCTTTACTTGTGGAAAGACCTTCAATTGTTCTCTGAACAATTGGTTTTTAATTATTATTATTTTTTTATTTTTTTTTCTTCCGCCTTAATTTTTTTCTTGCGTAGTATTGATATTTCAAAAGATGTTGCTTAGATATTTGGAATATGATGTCGTATAGTTTATACGCTTTAAAAATTTACAACTGCGTAACAAAATACTTTACGTTGTAAGAGTTATGTCCCCAAACACTGTTATTCTTGTGGCCACTACTCCTTCGCAACCATAAAAGATTACGACAAATTTATTTTACCAAATTGCTCGTTACGTCTTCAGGATTAGAATATTCATTTGGACCAAAGCTATCCGGAGACTCCATATGAGAGTTATTTCCCCTTATGCATTTGATATAAGTGATATGTGTTTCTTACTGGTAAACCATCAGTGATATAGGCCTAGGGTCTTTAGATTTGAGGTCCTTGGTCCAAAAAAATGAAAATAAGGTCAAGGTCAAAGGTCAAGGTCATATTCTAGATTTTGATTTTGGCTTATTTTCTATTATTTTCAACAACCGTGAAAGATATCGACAAATTCTCTTTACTAAATTGTGAGTTGCGACATGTTGTAACTTATAAATTTTGGTTGGAAGGGTGCGTAAACAATAAATGAGAGTTTTCGCCCATCTTATATTTAAAATCATGCCTATAGTGATATAACTCATTAACCATACATATTACAGACCTAGGGTCTTTTTGTTTGAGGTCCTTGGTTGGTGACCTTGAAATTGAGGTCAAGGTCAAAGGTTAATAGGACGTTCTATATTTTGACCTTTGCTTTAAATTCATATTTATACATTATAAAGTCATATGAACTGACATTTTCGATTGATTTTTAGTATTTTGATAAAAAAATAGATCTTTACCTGTGGAAAGACCTTCAATTGTTCTTTGAACAATTGGTTTTTAATTAGGTCTTTCCACTTTTCCGTGGAAAGACCTATTGAATTTGTTCTGATTATTATTATTTTTTTTTTTTTTTTTCTTCCGCCTAAATTTTTTTCTTGCGTAGTATTGATGTTTCAAAAGATGTCGCTTAGATATTTGGAATATGATGTCGTATAGTTTATACGCTTTCAAAATTTACAACTGCGTAACAAAATACTTTACGTTGTAAGAGTTATCTCCCCAAACACTGTTATTCTTGTGGCCACTACTCCTTCGCAACCGTAAAAGATTACGACAAATTTATTTTACCAAATTGCTCGTTACGTCTTCAGGATTAGAATATTCATTTGGACCGAAGCTATGCGGAGACTCCATATGAGAGTTATTTCCCCTTATGCATTTGATATAAGTGATATGCGTTTCTTACTGGTAAACCATCAGTGATATAGGCCTAGGGTCTTTAGATTTGAGGTCCTTGGTCCAAAAAAATGAAAATAAGGTCAAGGTCAAAGGTCAAGGTAATATTCTAAATTTTGATTTTGGCTTATTTTCTCTTATTTTCAATAACTTTATTAGATTTCGACAATTTTTTTTACTAAATTGTTGGTTGCGACATGTCATAACTTATGAATTTTGATTGGAAGGGTGCGTAGACAATAAATGGGAGTTTTTGCCCATCATATATTTAGAATTATGCGTTAAGTGATATTACTCATGAACCATACATAATACAGACCTAGGGTCTTTTGATTTGGGATCCTTGGTTTATGACCTTGAAATTGAGGTCAAGGTCATAGGTTAATTGGACGTTCTAGATTTTGACATTTGCTCATATTTTTATATCATAAAGCCATAGCAACTGACATTTTCAACTGAATCTTAATATTTTCATATCAAAATAGATCCTTATTGGTTGAAAGACCTTCAATTGTTCTTTGAACAATTGGTTTTTAATTATTATTATTATTATTATTTTTTTTTTTTTTCTTCCGCCTAATTTTTTTCCTTGCATAGTATTGATGTTTCAAAAGATGTCGCTTAGATATTTGGAATATGGTATCGTATAGTTTATACGCTTTAAAATTTACAACTGCATAACAAAATACTTTACGTTGTAAGAGTTATCTCCCCAAACACTGTTTTTCTTGTGGCCACTACTCCTTCGCAACCGTTAAAGATAACGACAAATTTAGTTTACCAAATTGCTCGTTACAACTTCAGGATTAGGATATTCATTTGGACCGAAGCTTTACGGAGACTCCATATGAGAGTTATTCCCCCTTTTCCATTTAATTAAGTGATATGCATTTCTAAATGGTAAACCATAAGTGATAAAGACATAGGGTCTTTAGATTCGAGGTCCTTGGTCCAAAAAAATAAAAAAGAGGTCAAGGTCAAAGGTAAAGGTCATATTCTAAATTTTGATTTTTTTTGATTTTTGCTTATTTTCATTTATTTTCAAATACCTTATGACATATCGACAAATAATTTTTCATAAATTGTTAGTTGCGACATGTCCTTACTTGTATATTTTGGTTGAAAGGGTGCGCAGACAATCAATGGGAGTTTTTGCCCATCTGACATTTAGAATTACGCGTAAAGTGATATTACTAATAAACCAAACATATTTAAGACCTAGGGTCTCTTGATTTAAGGTCCTTGGTTTGTGAACTTGAAATTGAGGTCAAGGTCATAGGTTGATATGACCTTCTAGATTTTGACCTTTTCTTTAAATTCATATAAATACATCATAAAACCATAGGAACTAACATTTTAAACTGATTTTTCATATTTCAATATCAAAATAGATCTTTACTAGTGGAAAGACCTACAATTGTTCTCTGAACAATTGGTTTTTAATTATTATTATTTTTTTTTTTTTTTTCTTCCGCCTAAATTTTTTTCTTGCGTATTATTGATGTTTCAAAAGATGTCGCTTAGATATTTGGAATATGATGTCGTATAGTTTATACGCTTTAAAAATTTACAAATGCGTAAAAAATACTTTACGTCGTTAGAGTTATCTCCCCAAACACTGTTATTCTTGTGGCCACTACTCCTTCACAACCGTAAAAGATTACGACAAATTTATTTTACCAAATTGCTCGTTACGTCTTCAGGATTAGAATATTCATTTGGACCGAAGCTATCCGGAGACTCCATATGAGAGTTATTTCCCCTTATGCATTTGATATAAGTGATATGCGTTTCTTACTGGTAAACCATCAGTGATATAGGCCTAGGGTCTTTAGATTTGAGGTCCTTGGTCCAAAAAAAATGAAAATAAGGTCAAGGTCAAAGGTCAAGGTCATATTCTCAATTTTGATTTTGGCTTATTTTCATTTATTTTCAAAAACCGTATGACATATCGACAAATAATTATTCATAAATTATTAGTTGCTACATGTCCTTACTTGTATATTTTGGTTGAAAGGGTGCGCAGACAATAAATGGGAATTTTTGCCCATCTTACATTTAGAATTACTCGTAAAGTCATATTACTCATTAACCAAACATATTAAAGACCTAGGGTCTTTTGATCTAAGGTCCTAAGTTTGTGACCTTGAAATTGAGGTCAAGGTCATAAGTTAATATGACGTTCTAGATTTTGACCTTTGCTTTAAATTCATATCAATACATCATAAAGCCATAAGGAACTAACATTTTAAACTGATTTTTCATATTTCAATATCAAAATAGATCTTTACTAGTGGAAAGACCTACAATTGTTCTCTGAACAATTGGTTTTTAATTAGGTCTTTCCACCTTTCCGTGGAAAGACCTATTGAATTTGTTCTGATTATTAGGTCTTTCACCTTTCGGATGAAAGACCTATTGTTTTTGTTCTGATTATTATTATTATTATTTTTTTTTTTTTTTTTCTTCTGCCTAAATTTTTTTCTTGCGTAATATTGATGTTTCAAAAAATGTCGCTTAGAAATTTGGAATATGATGTCGTATAGTTTATACGCTTTAAAATTTTACAACTGCGTAACAAAATACTTTACGTTGTAAGAGTTATCTCCCCAAACACTGTTTTTCTTGTGGCCACTACTCCTTCGCAACCGTAAAAAAGTACGACAAATTTATTTTACCAAATTGCTCGTTACTTCTTCAGGATTAGGATATTTATTTGGACCGAAGCCGTAAAGAGATTCCATATGAGAGTTATTCCCCCTTTTGTATTTGAAATTTTGAAAAGTATTTTAAACTGGAAAACCATAAGTGATAGGGACCAAGGGTCTTTGATTTGAGATCCTTGGTCCCAAAAAATGAAATTTAGGTCAAGGTCAAAGGTCAAGGTCGTATTTTAAATTTTTATTTGTCTTTGATTTCCCTATAACTTTAGAATTGTTATAGATACAGAAAATTTAGATAGTGAAAAATGCTTGGTACTCCAAGGGGCAACTTTGTTACATTATGACTGTATTGATTTTACCATTGTGTAAGGGACATAATCCCCATTAATGGTTTATATAAAGCCATTTTTTAGGCAAAACTTTTAACCAAATGTCCTTGACCCATAAGATCTTTTGCAATGACATTGTGAAGCAATGACCTTGACAAAGGTCACAATGTCAAAGGTCAAGGTCATGTACATATGTGATTTGGGGCACTACTTGAAGAGTTTTATGTGTTTGCCAACCAACCAACCAACCAACCAACCAACCAAACAACCAACCAATCAATCAATCAATCAATCATGATCATGATCAATCAACCAATCATGTTCATGATCAATCAACCAATCATGATCATGATCAATCAATCATGTTTCCGTCTCATGTGTTTATTATAGGGTTCAAGATCTTCTTTGTTTCTTTTTCGCTGTTTCAATTGACCCTATCCAACGTGTTTAACTAACCAACCAACCAACCAACCAACTTATCAATCAATCAATCAATCAATCAATCAAACAATCAATCAATCAATCAATCATGATCAAGCAATCATGTTTCATGAAAAATTGAAATTTAATATTGTTCTTGCGTCACTTCTGAAAAAAAATCCACATGTACTCTGAAACTACGAGTACAATCGACCTCAAAATTTGCAGTCAGCAGGGCATACACGTACTAAAAGTTTATAAAAAAACTTGATGCAGATATCTTTTAAAGCTTTTCCTGGAGAAAAGAAATGGCAATGCCGTAAAAATCGCTTGCTAGGTCCGTAAATCTGAGGAAAAACCTACAATAAAATGTCCGCTCCGAGATTGAAATACTAATCTGTGTTACAAACAGGTGCTGAAAAATGTACAACACAGAAAAAAATCAATAAATGTGTTTTAAAGTTACACCGGATCAATTAAATCCAAAAACATGCACTGTCATCAAGATGTCAATTTCCTACAATGACAAAAGAAATTACATTGTGTACATTCCATCTCTATACATGTTGTCTGTTCAACGTCCCGACCTAAAAAGAAATAAAAAGACTAAGTTTTCGTTATTATAAACCCGTGTCACGTGATGTCTCGTCAATCTGGCGCGCGCGCTGTACCTAAAATAAAATAAAAACTTTCCAAACTAAACATGAAACTTCTCCGGTAACACAATAATATAGACCCCATACCGAAACAAACAAACAAACGAACAAACAAATAAACAACCCCCCCCCCCCTTAAATCAATTTCAAAGGGGGAAAGACCATGCACAATTGCTTTTCAAAAGCAATTGATTTATATTTATTATTATTAGGTCTTTCCACCTTTCCGTGGAAAGACCTATTGTATTTGTTCTGATTATTATTATTATTATTATTATTATTTTTTTTTTTTTTTTTCTTCCGCCTAAATTTTATTCTTGCGTAGTATTGATGTTTCAAAAGATGTCGCTTAGATATTTGGAATATGATGTCGTATAGTTTATACGCTTTAAAAATTTACAACTGTGTCACAAAATACTTTACATTGTAAGAGTTATCTCCCCAAACACTGATTTTCTTGTGGCCACTACTCCTTCGCAACCGTTAAAGATTACGACAAATTTATTTGACCAAATTGCTCGTTACATCTTCAGGATTAGGATATTCATTTGGACCGAAGCTTTACGGAGACTCCATATGAGAGTTATTCCCCCTTTTCCCTTAAATTAAGTGATATGCATTTCTAAATGGTAAACCATAAGTGATAAAGACATGGGGTCTTTAGATTTTGGGTCCTTGGTCGAAAATAATAAAAATGAGGTCAAGGTCAAAGGTCAAGGTCATATTCTAAATTTTTGATTTTGGCTTAATTTCATTTATTTTCAAATACCTTATGACATATCGACAAATAATTTTTCATAAATTGTTAGTTGCGACATGTCCTTACTTGTATATTTTGATTGAAAGGGTGCGCAGACAATAAATAGGAGTTTTTGCCCATCTTACATTTAGAATTACGCGTAAAGTGAAATTACGAATAAACCAAAGATATTAAAGACCTTGGGTCTTTTGATTTAAGGTCCTTGGTTTGTGAACTTGAAATTGAGGTCAAGGTCATAGGTTAATATGACGTTCTAGATTTTGACCTTTGCTTTAAATTCATATAAATACATCATACAGCCATAGGAACTAACATTTTAAACTGATTTTTAATATTTCAATATCAAAATAGATCTTTTCTAGTGGAAAGACCTACAATTGTTCTATGAACAATTGGTTTTTAATTATTATTTTTTTTTTTTTTCTTCCGCCTAAATTTTTTTCTTGCGTAGTATTGATGTTTCAAAAGATGTCGCTTAGATATTTGGAATATGGTATTGTATAGTTTATACGCTTTAAAATTTACAACTGCGTAACAAAATACTTTACGTTGTAAGAGTTATCTCCCCAAACACTGTTTTTCTTGTGGCCACTACTCCTTCGCAACCGTTAAAGATAACGACAAATTTAGTTTACCAAATTGCTCGTTACAACTTCAGGATTAGGATATTCATTTGGACCGAAGCTTTACGGAGACTCCATATGAGAGTTATTCCCCCTTTTCCATTTAATTAAGTGATATGCATTTCTAAATTGTAAACCATAAGTGATAAAGACATAGGGTCTTTAGATTCGAGGTCCTTGGTCCAAAAAAATAAAAATGAGGTCAAGGTCAAAGGTCAAGGTCATATTCTAAATTTTTTTTTTTTTTTATTTTTGCTTATTTTCACTTATTTTCAAATACCTTATGACATATCGACAAATAATTTTTCGTAAATTGTTAGTTGCGACATGTTCTTACTTGTATATTTTGGTTGAAAGGGTGCGCAGACAATAAAAGGGAGTTTTTGCCCATCTGACATTTAGAATTACGCGTAAAGTGATATTACTAATAAACCAAACATATTTAAGACCTAGGGTCTTTTGATTTAAGGTCCTTGGTTTGTGAACTTGAAATTGAGGTCAAGGTTATAGGTTAATATGACGTTCTAGATTTTGACCTTTGCTTTAAATTCATATAAATACATCATAAAACCATAGGAACTAACATTTTAAACTGATTTTTCATATTTCAATATCAAAATAGATCTTTACTAGTGGAAAGACCTACAATTGTTCTCTGAACAATTGGTTTTTAATTAGGTCTTTCAACCTTTCAGGTGAAAGACCTATTGTATTTGTTCTGATTATTATTTTTTTTTTTTTTTTTTTTCTTCCGCCTAAATTTTTTTCTTGCGTAGTAATGATGTTTCAAAAGATGTCGCTTACATATTTGAAATATGATGTTGTATAGTTTATACGCTTTAAAAATTTACAACTGCATAACAAAATACTTTACGTTGTAAGAGTTATCTCCCAAAACACTGTTTTTCTTGTGGCCACTACTCCTTCGCAACCGTAAAAGATTACTACAAATTTATTTTACCAAATTGCTCGTTACATCTTAAGGATTAGGATATTCATTTGGACCGAAGCTTTACGGAGACTCCATATGAGAGTTATTCCCCTTTTTCATTTAAATTAAGTGATCTGCATTTCTAAATGGTAAACCATAAGTGATAGAGACCAAGGGTCTTTAGATTTGAGGTCCTTAGTAAAAAACAATGAAAATTAGGTCAAGGTCAAAGGTCAAGGTCAAATTCTAAATTTTGATTTTGGCTTATTTTCACTTATTTTCATTAACTTTATAAGATTTCGACAATTTTTTTTACTAAATTGTTAGTTGCGACATGTCGTAACTTATGAATTTTGATTGGAAGGGTGCGTAGACAATAAATGAGAGTTTTTGCCCCTCATATATCTAGAATGATGCATAAAGTGATATTACTCATGAACCATACATAATACAGACCTAGGGTCTTTTGATTTGGGATCCTTGGTTTATGACCTTGAAATTGAGGTCAAGGTCATAGGTTAATTGGACGTTCTAGATTTTGATCTTTGCACGAAATTCATATTTTTATATCATAAAGCCATAGCAACTGACATTTTCAACTGAATCTTAATATTTTCATATCAAAATAGATCCTTATTGGTTGAAAGACCTTCAATTGTTCTTTGAACAATTGGTTTTTAATTATTAGGTCTTTCCACCTTTCCGTGGAAAGACCTATTGAATTTGTTCTGATTATTAGGTCTTTCCACTTTTCCGTGGAAAGACCTATTGAATTTGTTCTGATTATTATTTTTTTTTTTTTTCTTCCGCCTAAATTTTTTTCTTGCGTAGTATTGATGTTTCAAAAGATGTTGCTCAGATATTTGGAATATGATGTTGTATAGTTTATACGCTTTAAAAATTTACAACTGCGTAACAAAATACTTTACGTTGTAAGAGTTATCTCCCCAAACACTGTTTTTCTTGTGGCCACTACTCCTTCGCAACCGTAAAAGATTACGACAAATTTATTTTAACAAATTGCTCGTTACATCTTCAGGATTAGGATACTTCTTTGAACCGAAGCTATCCGGAGACTCCATATGAGAGTTATTTCCCCTTATGCATTTGATATAAGTGATATGCGTTTCTTACTGGTAAACCATCAGTGATATAGGCCTAGGGTCTTTATATTTGAGGTCTTTGGTCCAAAAAAATGAAAATAAGGTCAAGGTCAAAGGTCAAGGTCATATTCTAAATGTTGATTTTGGCTTATTTTCTCTTTTTTCAACAACCGTGAAAGATATTGACAAATTATTTTTACTAAATTGTGAGTTGCGACATGTTGTAACTTATAAATTTTGGTTGGAAGGGTGCGTAAACAATAAATGAGAGTTTTCGCCCATCTTATATTTAAAATCATGCCTAAAGTGATATAACTCATTAACCATACATATTACAGACCTAGAGTCTTTTTATTTGAGGTCCTTGGTTGGTGACCTTGAAATTGAGGTCAAGGTCAAAGGTAAATAGGACGTTGTAGATTTTGACCTTTGCTTTAAATTCATATTTATACATTATAAAGTCATAGGAACTGACATTTTAGATTGATTTTTAATATTTTGAAAAAAAAATAGATCTTGACTTGTGGAAAGACCTTCAATTGTTCTCTGAACAATTGGTTTTTAATTATTATTATTATTATTTTTTTTTTTTTTCTTCCGCCTAATTTTTTTTCTTGCGTATTATTGATGTTTCAAAAGATGTCGCTTAGATATTTGGAATATGGTATCGTATAGTTTATACGCTTTTAAAATTTACAACTGTGTAACAAAATACTTTACGTTGTAAGAGTTATCTCCCCAAACACTGTTTTTCTTGTGGCCACTACTCCTTCGCAACCGTTAAAGATTACGACAAATTTATTTTACCAAATTGCTCGTTACATCTTCAGGATTAGGATATTCATTTGGACCGAAGCTTTACGGAGACTCCATATGAGAGTTATTCCCCCTTTTCCCTTAAATTAAGTGATATGCATTTCTAAATGGTAAACCATAAGTGATAAAGACATAGGGTCTTTAGATTTGGGGTCCTTGGTCGAAAATAATAAAAATGAGGTCAAGGTCAAAGGTCAAGGTCATATTCTAAATTTTGATTTTGGCTTATTTTCATTTATTTTCAATACCTTATGACATATCGACAAATAATTTTTCATAAATTGTTAGTTGCGACATGTCCTTACTTGTATATTTTGATTGAAAGGGTGCGCAGACAATAAATAGGAGTTTTTGCCCATCTTACATTTAGAATTACGCGTAAAGTGATATTACTAATAAACCAAACATATTAAAGACCTTGGGTCTTTTGATTTAAGGTCCTTGGTTTGTGAACTTGAAATTGAGGTCAAGGTCATAGGTTAATTTGACGTTCTAGATTTTGACCTTTGCTTTAAATTCATATAAATACATCATACAGCCATAGGAACTAACATTTTAAACTGATTTTTAATATTTCAATATCGAAATAGATCTTTTCTAGTGGAAAGACCTACAATTGTTCTCTGAACAATTGGTTTTTAATTATTATTTTTTTTTTTTTTTTTCTTCCGCCTAAATTTTATTCTTGCGTAGTATTGATGTTTCAAAAGATGTCGCTTAGATATTTGGAATATGATGTCGTATAGTTTATACGCTTTAAAGTTTTACAACTGCGTAACAAAATACTTTACGTTGTAAGAGTTATCTTCCCAAACACTGTTTTTCTTGTGGCCACTACTCCTTCGCAACCGTAAAAGATTACGGCAAATTTATTTTACCAAATTGCTCGTTACTACTTCAGGATTAGGATATTCATTTGGACCGAAGTTATCCGGAGACTCCATATGAGAGTTATTTCCCCTTATGCATTTGATATAAGTGATATGCGTTTCTAACTGGAAAACCATCAGTGATATAGGCCTAGGGTCTTTGGATTAAAGTTCCTTGTTTCAAAAAAATGAAAATAAGGTCAAGGTCAAAGGTCAAGGTCATATTCTAAATTTTGATTTTGGCTTATTTCTCTATTTTCAACAACCGTGAAAGATATTGACAAATTATTTTAACTAAATTGTGAGTTGCGACATGTTGTAACTTATAAATTTTGGTTGGAAGGGTGCGTAAACAATAAATGAGAGTTTTCGCCCATCTTATATTTAAAATCATGCCTAAAGTGATATAACTCATTAACCATACATATTACAGACCTAGGATCTTTTTATTTGAGGTCCTTGGTTGGTGACCTTGAAATTGAGGTCAAGGTCAAAGGTTAATAGGACGTTCTAGATTTTGACCTTTGCTTTAAATTCATATTTATACATTATAAAGTCATAGGAACTGACATTTTAGATTGATTTTTAATATTTTGAAAAAAAAATAGATCTTGACTTGTGGAAAGACCTTCAATTGTTCTCTGAACAATTGGTTTTTAATTATTATTTTTTTTTTTTTTTTTTTTCTTCCGCCTAAATTTTTTCTTGCGTAGTATTGATGTTTCAAAAGATGTCGCTTAGATATTTGGAATATGATGTCGTATAGTTTATACGCTTTAAAAATTCACAACTGCGTAACAAAATACTTTACGTTGTAAGAGTTATCTCCCCAAACACTGTTATTCTTGTGGCCACTACTCCTTCGCAACCGTAAAAGATTACGACAAATTTATTTTACCAAATTGCTCGTTACGTCTTCAGGATTAGAATATTCATTTGGACCGAAGCTATCCGGAGACTCCATATGAGAGTTATTTCCCCTTATGCATTTGATTTAAGTGATATGCGTTTCTTACTGGTAAACCATCAGTGATATAGGCCTAGGGTCTTTAGATTTGAGGTCCTTGGTCCAAAAAAATGAAAATTAGGTCACGGTCAAAGGTCAAGGTCATATTCTAAATTTTGATTTTTGCTTATTTTCTCCTATTTTCAACAACCGTGAAAGATATTGACAAATTCTTTTTACCAAATTGTGAGTTGCGACATGTTGTTACTTATAAATTTTGGTTGGAATGGTGCGTAAACAATAAATGAGAGTTTTCGCCCATCTTATATTTAAAATTATGCCTATAGTGATATAACTCATTTACCATACATATTACAGACCTAGGGTCTTTTTGTTTGAGGTCCTTGGTTGGTGACCTTGAAATTGAGGTCAAGGTCAAAGGTTAATAGGACGTTCTAGATTTTAACCTTTGCTTTAAATTCATATTTATACATTATAAAGTCATAGGAACAGACATTTTAGATTGATTTTGAATATTTTGATAATAAAATAGATCTTTACTCATGGAAAGACCTTCAATTGTTCTTTGAACAAATGGTTTTTATACGACCGCAAATTTTGAAAAAATTTTCGTCGTAAATTTATTTTTATTAGGTCTTTCCACCTTTCCGTGGAAAGACCTATTGAATTTGTTCTGATTATTAGGTCTTTCCACCTTTCCGTGGAAAGACCTATTGAATTTGTTCTGATTATTATTATTTTTTTTTTTTTTTTTTTCTTCCGCCTAATTTTTTTCTTGCGTAGTATTGATGTTTCAAAAGATGTCGCTTAGATATTTGGAATATGATATTGTAAAAAGTATGCGCTTTTAAAACTGACAACTGCGTTACCAAATACTTTGCGTTGTAAGAGTTATCTCCCCAAACACTGTTTTTCTTATGGCCACTACTCCTTCGCAACCGTAAAAGATTACGACAAATTTATTTTACCAAATTGCTCGTAACATCTTCAGGATAAGGCAATTCATTTGGACCGAAGCTTTCCAGAGACTCCATATGAGAGTTATTTCCCCTTATGTAAATGATATAAGTAATATGCATTTCTAACTGGTTAACCATAAGTGATAGAGACCTAGGGTCTTCAGATTTGAGGTCCTTGGTCCTAAAAATGAAAATGAGGTCAAGGTCAAAGGTCAAGGTCATGTTCTAAATTTTGATTTTTGCTTATTTTCACTGATTTTCAAATACCGTATGACATATCGACAAATAATTTTTCATAAATTGTTAGTTGCGACATGTCCTTACTTGTATATTTTGGTTGAAAGGGTGCGCAGATAATAAATGGGAGTTTTTTGCCCATCTTATATTTAGGTTTACCCGTAAAGCGATATTACTCTTTAACCAAACATATTAAAGACCTAGGGTCTTTTGATTTAAGATCCTTGGTTTGTGACCTTGAAATTGAGGTCAAGGTCATAGGTTAATAGGACGTTCTAGATTTTGACCTTTGCTTTAAATTGATATTAATACATCATAAAGCCATAGGAACTAACATTTTAAACTGATTTTTCATATTTCCATATCAAAATAGATCTTTACTAGTGGAAAGACCTTCAATTGTTCTCTGAACAATTGGTTTTTAATTATTATTAGGTCTTTCCACCTTTCCGTGGAAAGACCTATTGAATTTGTTCTGATTATTATTATTTTTTTTTTTTTTTTTCTTCCGCCTAAATTTTTTTCTTGCGTAGTATTGATGTTTCAAAAGATGTCGCTTAGATATTTGGAATATGATGTCGTATAGTTTATACGCTTTAAAAATTTACAACTGCGTAACAAAATACTTTACGTTGTAAGAGTTATCTCCCCAAACACTGTTTTTCTTGTGGCCACTACTCCTTCGCAACCGTTAAAGATTACGACAAATTTATTTTACAAAATTGCTCGTTACTTCTTCAGGATTAGGATATTCATTTGGACCGAAGTTATCTGGAGACTCCATATGAGAGTTATTTCCCCTTATGCATTTGATATAAGTGATATGCATTTCTAACTGGTAAACCATCAGTGATATAGGCCTAGGGTCTTTGGATTAAAGTTCCTTGGTTCAAAAAAATGAAAATAAGGTCAAGGTCATATTCTTAATTTTGATTTTGGCTTATTTTCTCTATTTTCAACAACCTTGAAAGATATTTACAAATTATTTTTACTAAATTGTGAGTTGCGACATGTTGTAACTTATAAATTTTGGTTGGAAGGGTGCGTAAACAATAAATGAGAGTTTTCGCCCATCTTATATTTAAAATCATGCCTATAGTGATATAACTCATTAACCATACATATTACAGACCTAGGGTCTTTTTGTTTGAGGTCCTTGGTTGGTGACCTTGAAATTGAGGTCAAGTTCAAAGGTTAATAGGACGTTCTATATTTTGACCTTTGCTTTAAATTCATATTTATACATTAGAAAGTCATATGAACTGACATTTTCGATTGATTTTTAGTATTTTGATAAAAAAATAGATCTTTACCTGTGGAAAGACCTTCAATTGTTCTTTGAACAATTGGTTTTTAATTATTTTTATTATTTTTTTTTTTTTTCTTCCGCCTAATTTTTTTTCTTGCGTAGTATTGATGTTTCAAAAGATGTCGCTTAAATATTTGGAATATGGTATCGAATAGTTTATACGCTTTACAATTTACAACTGCGTAACAAAATACTTTACGTTGTAAGAGTTATATCCCCAAACACTGTTTTTCTTGTGGCCACTACTCCTTCGCAACCGTTAAAGATAACGACAAATTTAGTTTACCAAATTTCTCTTTACATCTTCAGGATTAGGATATTCATTTGGATCGAAGCTTTACGGAGACTCCATATGAGAGTTATTCCCCCTTTTTCATTTAATTAAGTGATATGCATTTCTAAATGTTAAACCATAAGTGATGAAGACATAGGGTCTTTAGATTCGAGGTCCTTGGTCCAAAAAAATAAAAATGAGGTCAAGGTCAAAGGTCAAGGTCATATTCTAAATTTTGATTTTGGCTTATTTTCATTTTTTTTCAAATACCTTATGACATATCGACAAATAATTTTTCATAAATTGTTAGTTGCGACATGTCCTTACTTGTATATTTTGGTTGAAAGGGTGCGCAGACAATAAATGGGAGTTTTTGCCCATCTTACATTTAGAATTACGCGTAAAGTGATATTACTAATTAACCAAACATATTAAAGACCTAGGGTCTTTTGATTTAAGGTCCCTGGTTTGTGAACTTGAAATTGAGGTCAAGGTCATAGGTTCAGATGACGTTCTAGATTTTGACCTTTGCTTTAAATTCATATAAATACATCATAAAGCCATAGGAACTAACATTTCTAAACTGATTTTTCATATTTCAATATCAAAATAGATCTTTACTAGTGGAAAGACCTACAATTGTTCTCTGAACAATTGGTTTTTAATTATTATTTTTTTTTTTTTTTTCTTCCGCCTAAATTTTTTTCTTGCGTAGTATTGATGTTTCAAAAGATGTCGCTTAGATATTTGGAATATGATGTCGTATATTTTATACCCTTTAAAAATTTACAACTGTGTAACAAAATACTTTACGTTGTAAGAGTTATCTCCCCAAACACTGTTTTTCTTGTGGCCACTACTCCTTCGCAACCGTAAAAGATTACGACAAATTTTTTTTACCAAATTGCTCGTTACTTCTTCAGGATTAGGATATTCATTTGAACCGAAGCTTTCCGGAGACTCCATATGAGAGTTATTTCCCCTTATGCATTTGATATAAGTGATATACGTTTCTAACTGGTAAACCATCAGTGATATAGGCCTAGGGTCTTTGGATTTAAGTTATTTGGTCCAAAAAAATGAAAATAAGGTCAAGGTCAAAGGTCAAGGTCATATTCTTAATTTTGATTTTGGCTTATTTTCTCTTATTTTCAACAACCATGAAAGATATTGACAAATTATTTTTACTAAATTGTGAGTTGCGACATGTTGTAACTCATAAATTTTGGTTGGAAGGATGCGTAAACAATAAATGAGAGTTTTCGCCCATCTTATATTTAAAATTATGCCTAAAGTGATATAACTCATTAACCATACATATAACAGACCTAGGGTCTTTTTATTTGAGGTCCTTGGTTAGTGACCTTGAAATTGAGGTCAAGTTCAAAGGTTAATAGGACGTTCTAGATTTTGACCTTTGCATTAAATTCATATTTATACATTATAAAGTCATAGGAACTGACATTTTAGATTGATTTTTAATATTTTTATAATAAAATAGAACTTTACTTGTGGAAAGACCTTCAATTGTTCTTTGAACAATTGGTTTTTAATTATTATTATTTTTTTTTTCTTCCGCCTATTTTTTTCTTTGCGTAGTATTGAGGTTTCAAAAGATGTCGCTTAGATATTTGAAATATGATATCATATAGTTTATACGCTTTAAAAATTTACAATGACAAAATAAAATACTTTGCGTTGTAAGAGTTATCTCCCCAAACACTGTTTTTCTTGTGGCCACTACTCCTTCGCAACCGTTAAAGATTACGACAAATTTATTTTACCAAATTGCTTGTTACATCTTAAGGATAAGAATATTCATTTGGACCGAAGCTTTACGGAGACTCCATATGAGAGTTATTCCCCCTTTTCCATTTACTTAAGTGATATGCATTTCTAAATGGAAAACCATAAGTGATAAAGACATAGGGTCTTTAGATTTGAAGTCCTTGGTCCAAAAAATTAAAAATGAGGTCAAGGTCAAAGGTCAAGGTCATATTCTAAATATTGATTTTGGCTTATTTTCATTTATTTTCAAATACCTTATGACATATCGACAAATATTTTTTCATAAATTGTTAGTTGCGACAAGTCCTTACTTGTATATTTTGGTTGAAAGACAATAAATGGGAGTTTTTGCCCATCTATATTTGGAATTACGGGTAAAGTGATATTACTAATAAACCAAACATATTTAAGACCTTGAGTCTTTTGATTTAAGGTCCTTGGTTTGTGAACTTGAAATTGAGGTCAAGGTCATAGGTTAATATGACGTTCTAGATTTTGACCTTTGCTTTAAATTCATATAAATACATCATAAAACCATAGGAACTAACATTTTAAAAAGATTTGTCATATTTCAATATCAAAATAGATCTTTACAAGTGGAAAGACCTACAATTGTTCTCTGAACAATTGGTTTTTAATTTTTTTTAATTTTTTTTTTCTTCCACCTAATTTTTTTCTTGCGTAGTATTGCTGTTTCAAAAGATGTCGCTTATATATTTAAAATATGATATCGTATAGTTTATACGCTTTAAAAATTTACAACGACATAACAAAATACTTAACGTGGTAAGAGTTATCTCCCCAAACACTGTTTTTCTTGTGGCCACTACTCCTTGGCAACCGTAAAAGATTACGACAAATTTATTTTACCAAATTGCTCGTTACATCTTAAAGATAAGGATATTCATTTGGACCGAAGCTTTATGAAGACTCCATATGAGATTTATTCCCCCTTTTTCATTTGATTCAAGTACAAGCATTTCTAACTAGTAAACCATAAGTGATAGAGACCTAGGGTCTTTAGATTTGAGGTCCTTGGTCCAAAAAAATGAAAATGAGGTGAAGGTCAAAGGTCAAGGTCATATTCTAAATTTTGAATTTGGCTTATTTTCACTTATTTTCAAATACTGTATGACATATCGACAAATAATTTTTCACAAATTGTTAGTTGCGACATGTCCTTACTTGTATATTTTGGTTGAAAGGGTGCGCAGACAATAAAATGGAAGACTTTCCCCATCTTACATTTAGAATTACGCCTAAAGTTATATAACTCATTAACCAAACTTATTAAAGACATAGGATCCTTTGATTTAAGGTCCTTGGTTTGTGACCTTGAAATTGAGGTCAAGGTCATAGGTTAATAGGTCGTTCTAGATTTTGACCTTTGCTTTAAATTCATTTAAATACATCATTAAGCCATAGGAACTAACATTTTAAACTGATTTTTCATATTTCAATATCAAAATAGATCTTTACTAGTGGAAAGACCTTCAATTGTTCTCTGAACAATTGGTTTTTAATTATTATTAGGTCTTTCCACCTTTCCGTGGAAAGACCTATTGAATTTGTTCTGATTATTAGGTCTTTCCACCTTTCCGTGGAAAGACCTATTGAATTTGTTCTGATTATTATTATTATTATTTTTTTTTTTTTTCTTCCGCCTAATTTTTTTTCTTGCGTATTATTGATGTTTCAAAAGATGTCGCTAAGATATTTGGAATATGGTATCGCATAGTTTATACGCTTTAAAAATTTACAACTGCGTAACAAAATACTTTACGTTGTAAGAGTTATCTCCCCAAACACTGTTATTCTTGTGGCCACTACTCCTTCGCAACCGTAAAAGATTACAACAAATTTATTTTACCAAATTGCTCGTTACGTCTTTAGGATTAGAATATTGATTTGGACCGAAGCTATCCGGAGACTCCATATGAGAGTTATTTCCACTTATGCATTTGATATACGTGATATGTGTTTCTTAATGGTAAACCATCAGTGATATAGGCCTTCGGTCTTTAGATTTGAGGTCCTTGGTCCAAAAAAATGAAAATAAGGTCAAGGTCAAAGGTCAAGGTCATATTCTAAATTTTGATTTTGGCTTATTTTCTCTTATTTTCAACAACCGTGAAAGATATCGACAAATTCTTTTTACTAAATTGTGAGTTGCGACATGTTGTAACTTATAAGTTTTGGTTGGAAGGGTGCGTAAACAATAAATGAGAGTTTTCGCCCATCTTATATTTAAAATCATGCCTATATTGATATATCTCATTAACCATACATATTACAGACCTAGGGTCTTTTTGTTTGAGGTCCTTGGTTGGTGACCTTGAAATTGAGGTCAAGGTCAAAGGTTAATAGGACGTTCTAGATTTTGACCTTTGCTTTAAATTCATATTTATACATTATAAAGTTATAGGAACTGACATTTTAGATTGATTTTTAATATTTTGATAATAAAATAGATCTTTACTTGTGGAAAGACCTTCAATTGTTCTTTGAACAATTGGTTTTTAATTATTTTATTTTTTTTTTTTCTTCCGCCTAAATTTTTTTCTTGGGTAGTATTGATGTTTCAAAAGATGTCGCTCAGATATTTGGAATATGATGTCGTATAGTTTATACGCTTTAAAAATTCACAACTGCGTAACAAAATACTTTACGTTGTAAGAGTTATTTCCCTAAACACTGTTTTTCTTGTGGCCACTACTCCTTCGCAACCGTAAAAGATTACGACAAATTTATTTTACCAAATTGCTCGTTACTTCTTCAGGATTAGGATATTCATTTGGACCGAAGTTATCCGGAGACTCCATATGAGAGTTATTTCCCCTTATGCATTTGATATAAGTGATATGCGTTTCTAACTGGTAAACTATCAGTGATATAGCCCTAGGGTCTTTGGATTAAAGTTCCTTGGTTCAAAAAAATGAAAATAAGGTCAAGGTCAAAGCTAGGTCAAGGTCATATTCTAAATTTTTATTTTGGCTTATTTTCTCTTATTTTCAACAACCGTGAAAGATATTGACAAATTATGTTTACTAAATTGTGAGTTGCGACATGTGGTAACTTATAAATTTTGGTTGGAAGGGTGCGTAAACAATAAATGAGAGTTTTCGCCCATCTTATATTTAAAATCATGCCTAAAGTGATATAACTCATTAACCATACATATAACAGACCTAGGGTCTTTTTATTTGAGGTCCTTGGTTGATGACCTTGAAATTGAGGTCAAGGTCAAAGGTTAATAGGACGTTCTAGATTTTGACCTTTGCTTTAAATTCATATTTATACATTATAAAGTCATAGGAACTGACATTTTAGATTGATTTTTAATATTTTGATAAAAAAATAGATCTTAACTTGTGGAAAGACCTTCAATTGTTCTTTGAACAATTGGTTTTTAATTATTATTATTATTATTATTTTTTTTTTTTTTCTTCCGCCTAATTTTTTTTCTTGCGTAGTATTGATGTTTCAAAAGATGTCGCTTAGATATTTGGAATATGGTATCGTATAGTTTATACGCTTTAAAATTTACAACAGCGTAACAAAATACTTAACGTTGTAAGAGTTATCTCCCCAAACACTGTTTTTCTTGTGGCCACTACTCCTTCGCAACCGTTAAAGATAACGACAAATTTAATTTACCAAATTGCTCGTTACAACTTCAGGATTAGGATATTCATTTGGACCGAAGCTTTACGGAGACTCCATATGAGAGTTATTCCCTCTTTTCCATTTAATTAAGTGATATGCATTTCTAAATGGTTAACCATAAGTGATAAAGACATAGGGTCTTTAGATTCGAGGTCCTTGGTCCAAAAAAATAAAAATGAGGTCAAGGTCAAAGGTCAAGTTCATATTCTAAATTTTGATTTTTTTTTGGATTTTTGCTTATTTTCATTTATTTTCAAATACCTTATGACATATCGACAAATAATTTTTCGTAAATTGTTAGTTGCAACATGTCCTTACTTGTATATTTTGGTTGAAAGGGTGCGCAGACAATAAATGGGAGTTTTTGCCCATCTGACATTTAGAATTACGCGTAAAGTGATATTACTCATTAACCAAACATATTAAAGACCTAGGGTCTTTTGATCTAAGGTCCTAAGTTTGTGACCTTGAAATTGAGGTCAAGGTCATAAGTTAATATGACGTTCTAGATTTTGACCTTTGCTTTAAATTCATATAAATACATCATAAAGCCATAGGAACTAACATTTTAAACTGATTTTTCATATTTCAATATCAAAATAGATCTTCACTAGTGGAAAGACCTACAATTGTTCTCTGAACAATTGGTTTTTAATTATTATTATTTTTTTTTTTTTTTTTCTTCCGCCTAAATTTTATTCTTGCGCAGTATTGATGTTTCAAAAGATGTCGCTTAGATATTTGAAATATGATGTCGTATAGTTTATACGCTTTTAAAAATTACAACTTCGTCACAAAATACTTTACGTTGTAAGAGTTATCTTCCCAAATACTGTTTTTCTTGTGGCCACTACTCCTTCGCAACCGTAAAAGATTACGACAAATTTATTTTACCAAATTGCTCGTTACTACTTCAGGATTAGGATATTCATTTGGACCGAAGTTATCCGGAGACTCCATATGAGAGTTATTTCCCCTTATGCATTTTATATAAGTGATATGCGTTTCTAACTGGTAAACCATCAGTGATATAGGCCTAGGGTCTTTGGATTAAAGTTCCTTGTTTCAAAAAAATGAAAATAAGGTCAAGGTCAAAGGTCAAGGTCATATTCTAGATTTTGATTTTGGCTTATTTTCTCTATTTTCAACAACCGTGAAAGATATTGACAAATAATTTTAACTTAATTGTGAGTTGCGACATGTTGTAACTTATAAATTTTGGTTGGAAGGGTGCGTAAACAATAAATGAGAGTTTTCGCCCATCTTATATTTAAAATCATGCCTAAAGTGATATAACTCATTAACCATACATATTACAGACCTAGGATCTTTTTATTTGAGGTCCTTGGTTGGTGACCTTGAAATTGAGGTCAAGGTCAAAGGTTAATAGGACGTTCTGGATTTTGACCTTTGCTTTAAATTCATATTTATACATTATAAAGTCATAGGAACTGACATTTTAGATTGATTTTTAATATTTTGAAAAAAAAAAAAATCTTGACTTGTGGAAAGACCTTCAATTGTTCTCTGAACAATTGGTTTTTAATTATTAGGTCTTTCCACTTTTCCGTGGAAAGACCTATTGTATTTGTTCTGATTATTATTTTTAGGTCTTTCCACCTTTCCGTGGAAAGACCTATTGAATTTGTTCTGATTATTAGGTCTTTCCACCTTTCCGTGGAAAGACCTATTGAATTTGTTCTGATTATTATTATTATTATTATTATTATTTTTTTTTTTTTTTTTCTTCCGCCTAAATTTTTTTCTTGCGTAGTATTGATATTTCAAAAGATGTCGCTTAGATATTTGGAATATGATGTCGTATAGTTTATACGCTTTAAAAATTTACAACTGCGTAACAAAATACTTTACGTTGTAAGAGTTATCTCCCCAAACACTGTTATTCTTGTGGCCACTACTCCTTCGCAACCGTAAAAGATTACGACAAATTTATTTTACCAAATTGCTCGTTACGTCTTCAGGATTAGAATATTCATTTGGACCGAAGCTATCCGGAGACTCCACATGAGAGTTATTTCCCCTTATGCATTTGATATAAGTGATATGTGTTTCTTACTGGTAAACCATCAGTGATATAGGCCTAGGGTCTTTAGATTTGAGGTCCTTGGTCCAAAATAAAATGAAAATAAGGTCAAGGTCAAAGGTCAAGGTCATATTCTAAATTTTGATTTTGGCTTATTTTCTCTTATTTTCAACAACCGTGAAAGATATCGACAAATTCTTTTCACTAAATTGTGAGTTGCGACATGTTGTAACTTATAAATTTGGGTTGGAAGGGTGCGTAAACAATAAATGAGAGTTTTCACCCATCTTATATTTAAAATCATGCCTATAGTGATATAACTCATTAACCATACATATTACAGACCTAGGGTCTTTTTGTTTGAGGTCCTTGGTTGGTGACCTTGAAATTGAGGTCAAGGTCAAAGGTTAATAGGACGTTCTAGATTTTGACCTTTGCTTTAAATTCATATTTTATACATTATAAAGTTATAGGAACTGACATTTTAGATTGATTTTTAATATTTTGATAATAAAATAGATCTTTACTTGTGGAAAGACCTTCAATTGTTCTTTGAACAATTGGTTTTTAATTATTATTATTATTATTATTTTTTTTTTTTTTCTTCCGCCTAATTTTTTTTCTTGCGTAGTATTGATGTTTCAAAAGATGTCGCTTAGATATTTGGAATATGGTATTGTATAGTTTATACACTTTAAAATGTACAAATGCGTAACAAAATACTTTACGTTGTAATAGTTATCTCCCCAAACACTGTTTTTCTTGTGGCCACTACTCCTTCGCAACCGTTAAAGATAACGACAAATTTAGTTTACCAAATTGCTCGTTACAACTTCAGGATTAGGATATTCATTTGGACCGAAGCTTTAAGGAGACTCCATATGAGAGTTATTCCCCCTTTTCCATTTAATTAAGTGATATGCGTTTCTTACTGGTAAACCATCAGTGATATAGGCCTAGGGTCTTTAGATTTGAAGTCCTTGGTCCAAAAAAATGAAAATAAGGTCAAGAGTAAAAACACAAAAATACCGAACTCCGAGGAAAAAGGTCAAAGGTCAATGTCATATTCTAAATTTTGATTTTGGCTTATTTTCTCTTATTTTCAACAACCGTGAAAGATATTGACAAATTCTTTTTACTAAATTGTGAGTTGCAACATGTTGCAACTTATAAATTTTGGTTGGAAGGGTGCGTAATCAATAAATGAGAGTTTTCGCCCATCTTATATTTAAAATCATGCCTAAAGTGATATAACTCATTAACCATACATATTACAGACCTAGGGTCTTTTTGTTTGAGGTCCTTGGTTGGTGACCTTGAAATTGAGGTCAAGGTGAAAGGTTAATAGGACGTTCTAGATTTTGACCTTTGCTTTAAATTCATATTTATACATTATAAAGACACTGACATTTTAGATTGATTTTTAATATTTTGATAATAAAATAGATCTTTACTTGTGGAAAGACCTTCAATTGTTCTTTGAACAATTGGTTTTTAATTTATTTTAAAATTTCGTTTAAAGCTTCAATAATTCATGAAAAACCTTCATAACGTCACGTTCACATGACAAAATAATGTCCATGAGCTGATAAACAAAACACTGTCAACTAATAAGTTAAGAATCAAATATTTTAATTTTGAGAAAAAAAAATCAAAAATTGCAATTTTGCTGGTATTTTTACTAGCAGATTTCAAGTGTGTCCAACGATCTTTTCCCTCTCCTTCGCTTATTAAAATTTCTGAAACGTTAGTCAACGAACATATGTTTTACGCATAAAAAGTAAATCATACGTTAGAAAAATAGAATCCGAGATCAGATAATCATTTACACATTATATTGTCATATTGTTATATACTGTAGGCATTCTATCGATCTTGTCATACACATTTTTATCATCTGTGGTTCCATGTGTCCCAAGTTCTATGTTAGCTGATACATTGTTAATTCCTACTTCCTCGTATTGGCCTCCACTCCAATGTAAGAAATAGTTTAAAAACATATTGGTTAAGCAATGTATTTGGTTTGTTTTTTTTACTCATACCCGCTTATATATCTCATCTAAATTAAATATTGTTCCTGTCATCGTATCTTAATCACAAATCTTTAGTCATTCGGACAAATACTAAGAATGGCTTATCCTAGGTGTTGATGATATCTGTTCTGTTTTTTCACTTTCAGGCACTCATAAGAACTCTCAGATGTTTATTTCGAGCGATACAATTTATGTCAAAGAAATGTGCATTATACAATTGAGAATGAAAATGGGGAATGTATCAAAGAGGCAATACCCGACCACAAAGCAGATAACAACCGAAGGCCACCAATGTGTCTTCAATGCAGCGAGACATTCCAGCACCCGGAGATGTGCTTCAGCTGGCCACGCAACCAAAAATGTACACTAGTTTAGTGATAATGCACGTCATACTAAATTCGAAAGACGAATTATATAGAAAGAAACTAACATTGAATATCATACAAGACTAACAAAGGCCAGAGGCTTGTGACATGGTACAGCCACAAAAATGCTGCTGGGTTAAAAGTGATAATTTAGATCTCAATTCTCCCCTATACCTCTAGACAATGAAGAAAATCAAACGCACCGTCAAACTCAGTTCAAAAGAAGTCAGAGTCCGATGCTAGAATAGGTAACAACAGCAACTAATCAAAATGACAATTTCATAAACTAACAAAGAACTACTAGCAGTTACTGACATTCCACCTCCAGACCTCAATTGAACTGATGGAAAGATTTTGCACAATACCTTCCGATAGGGATTTAATATCATACAACCATAAAATTGTTAAAAGTAACAAAAGTGTTCGTTCATGTGGTAAAGAAGAACGATCACAAGGGCTTCATTATTCAGTTATTTGACCTTAAAAACATGTTTGTATTTGGGAGCATATTAGTTTGGATCAGGATTGGGGTTTTTGATGATGTTCGTGTTGACGATTTTTCATTTCTTAGTAGTGATTGTTATCTTTTTAAATTTGACCGATGGATTGCCAGATAATAACAATAACTTATTAGTTTCCCCTTGGTAAATGTATTTGTTATTCTTGATGAAACACGATCGTAAACAAAACCGATAATAGTTGTTCATCTGAAAGATCTTAAACGGGAATTTCTGTCTTTTTAATCGGTATAATTGCATAATATTGAAATTGGTGAGTGTACATATTGTTATATTGGTATTATAAAACAAGAGGCTCTAAAGAATCTGTGTCGCTCACCTTTTTTTTAATTATGCTTTTGAAATCACGTGAAATAAGGTTAAAATTATAAAGTATAGTATAAGATATCAATAAATACTATAATAATATCTAAGATAATTGCAAAAAAATGCATAATTTCCATAAAAGTACCTACTCAGGGGCAACAACCCAACAACTGGTTGTCGGATTTTTCTGACAATTTCAGGGCATATATATTTAAATCTGATGAACACTTTGGCACCAGTCCGATTTGCACATGCTCTAAATGCTTCAGTTTCAGAGGTATAAACCAAAACTGCATTTAACTTATGTACTTTTTTTAGCCATATCTTGGTTCGCGGGTCGGGTCATCGGACACATGTTTTAAACTAGATACTCGGAAGATGATTGCTGACAAATTTGGTTACATTTTGTCTTAGAAGTTTCAGAGGAGATTTTTGTAAAAGATTACAAAAATTTACGAAAAATTGTTAAATTGACTATACAGGGCAATAACTGAAGGGGTCAACTGACAATTGTGCTATTTTTGATAAATTAAAAATATACAATTGGCCACTGGAAATAAAACAAATAGACTTTATACTATTCGAATTATTTCGGTTATTTACATTTAGCTAATGATACAACTTGTTATGAATTTTATAACATAACAATGCATTTTGATTGTTTCCTTTATATACTTGTGATTTTAAGAATTTAAAGTTTTTCATTCTGCCGTCGATAGCCGAAAACTAACCCTCCCATTATTTATCCCACCCAATATTTATAATCAGTAGTTTCGGTCTCATTTTCAAGGTACAGACCTTTCCTTACATTTCCGTATGTAGAAAATTGTGGATTTAAACTTGTTTTATAACGAGCTTTACCTGCAACCCATACAAAGAAGTAAATTAAATATAAATTCTACTTACATCTTTGACGCTTCTTGGGTATGGTTTGATTCTGTAAAAACAACAAAATCAACGCAATAAAGAAGTATAACTACTGTACAATATGCTATCGTTAGAATATTTGTATGCACAAGTCAGATAAAAAAATACTTTGAAAGGAAATACAAAATGGTGAGAAATTCTTATTACAATTTCTATTCAAACTAAAACTTGTTGCTGATGAATGTAGAAAATTTTCAAGATTCATTAGGTAAGCATATCAACGGGTACATTTCGACATCTATTAATGATAAACATGATTATTCTTATATTCTATGATAATACAATTACTTAATGATGCACAAAAGGCTAGGTGATATTTCCGACCAACTTCCTATGTACCATTGCAAAATATCGCAGAAAACCGGAACGAAACTCGAATTTCAAATGTAGTTTATAGTAAAATAAGGCGAGTAAGAAGGAACGTATGTATTACAGGTTGACAACGACGTGAAAGAGTTGATCATGAGCTTCTGTAAAGGTCTAGAATAAAATAAACATTTCATGACGCCGAATATAATCTGTTAAAACTGTTTATGGCTATGCATATACATTCTAGTTGTTGTTCTAGATTTTGCGTTCCGGTTTTATCATTGATATTGGTCTTTTTTTGTGCATCAATTGGTATCCCTCACTTTGTATGTTTTTTTCTTTTAAAACTTTAAATGTTCACGTAATACAAAATTTTACCAACCATATACATTTGGTCAAAAAGAAAAAATGAATACTTATTGATTTGATAAACATTCTTGATAAACAAGGTTGTTATTACTGTGTTACCATACCAATGTTTACTAGTATACAATATTACAATATCACAGCAACCACTGAAACTCACTTGATTGCTTTGAATTGGTATGTCTTCTTCGCCTTTTGATTAAACAAAACACAAGACCCACGATGAGACCACCGAGTATGACACAACCAACTGCAGCTTCTACAACTGTTTCGATTGTAAATCTGTTAGGTGGCATTTGTGATTGTGCTAAAATATACAAATTTTCATCGTTACATGTTTGTTGAAAACATTATTTTGAAAAATATGTATCTGTATAAATGTGTACAAATCTGAATAGACGACGTCATTTGTAATTATGTAACAGTTCATGTAGAATTTTTCCAAATATAGAATCATTATAAGATGTAATAAAAATGAAGTAGTAGACCCTACATAATATTTCATAGTCAAAATTGAAAACCAGATTAACACACTAGATTAAATAATAATAAAAAAAGATATTTTACTTATATCAAAGGATCAATATAATCAAAAAACCGCACGACAGGTAAATAAACAAATTACCAAGATTTATACGTATAGTAATCATGGTAATATTGTTTATCAACCGCACGACAGGTAAATAAACAAAGTACCAAGATTTATACGTATAGTAATATTGTTTATCAAAATACATACCAAGCACACATCAAATGACTATACATTTTATGTCATAAGGAGTATTCTACCGGAAAGGTTTTAACGTATTAAATATGTCGAAATTCAACCTTATTTCGTGCTTACTATGAAATCTACATTGCAAGAGGAACAGGATATATTTTAGTTTAATAGAGTACAATTACACCACTTGTCTCGACTTATTTGATGTGTTTTGCTTTCTTTGTAATTGGATCCGGAGCGACAGAGACGTCACTTTTTATACAAAGAATTTTACTATGCAATTCCTTTTTTACGCATAAAACATATTGCTATACTAGTCAGCTTTTCAAATTTGAAATCATTTCACTGGTAGTTGCAACGGACAAAACAGTTACATTCCATTTGTGATGAAGCAGTTTTACGCCAGCTTGGTTGAGTGAATTCATGGCATCAATAATCCATTAAAAAAAAGTCCAGTCAAAACAACCATGCCAGACAGTTATGACAAATAATGTACACCTTACAGTTCTTCCATACCCCAAATTTATGGTTAACCGTTTGCAGTAACCATGGTAACAGAGAAACAGACTAAACATAAAAAACATGAAAATGGTGTCATTGTCAGATGAAATCATGTAATCAAAAATGTCAAACATGTTCACCTTACATTCGTTCCATTTATATGCCAAAAATAGTGATCCTATACATGTACAATGTAGCTTATAGCTTCTGAGAAACAGTTCAAACATTGATGACCTTCTGCTGTTGTCTGCTCTGAAGTCGGGTTGTTGTCTTGTTGGCACATGAATTCCCCATTTCCAGTCTGTAATTTTATTACAACATGTACAAAGTATATGAGAAACAAACCTTATCCCGCTATTATGTTTAACCCCACCACATTATTTATGTATGTGCCTGTCCCAAGTCAGGAGCCTGTAATTCAGTGGTTGTCCTTTGTTTTTGTGTTACATATTTGTTTTCGTTCATTTTTTTACATAAATAAGGCCGTTAGTTTTCTCGTTTGAATTGTTTTACATTGTCTTATCGGGGCCTTTTATAGCTGACTATGCAGTATGGGCTTTGCTAATTGCTGAAGGCCGTACGGTTATCTATAGTTGTTAATGTTTGTGTCATTTTGGTCTCTTGTGGATAGTTGTCTCATTTGCAACAATACCACATCTTCTTTTTTATATACTAACCATGTTAACATTGTATTAAACTGAAATAACCTTAATCACTTAAATTATCCATGAAATAAAGTCAAGGTCAGGTCAACCTAACCTGATAGACAAGTAGACCTTGCAAGATACTCATATACAATAAAATATATCCAATTACAAATAATAAAATGTACAGTATAAGAGATCACTTCACTGATTAAATAACAGTATATTTTACATGCAGTCACTGAATCATGAAAATGAGGTCAGGTGCAATGGACTGGATGATATAACGACAGACTGAAACATCATAACATATTAGCTACTAGTATCTGAATACAAGACAAGAAACATCCAGCTCTTTTAGCTTTTAAAATGTAAAGCTCTATAAAAATAGCTTACATCATCACCCCAAGACTGTAATGCATATTTCTTGCATACAACCAACTTTCATGACTTTCGTGTAAAGCGAGACAAAATAAAATGATACTTTGAAGTACATGTATTGTTTAATATATTCGACTACTACATGTACTAGTATAAAATGCCAGTTTAAGAATGAACAGTAATTTAGAAGATTATCAAAATACATGTAGATACATTCAGACTATTATAACTACAAATGTATACAGCAAGCTGTCATTGACTCTAACCAACAAACGTTCCAGGGCTGTAAAGCTTGTCTAGGTTGGCGAAACTTCCATCATCATGCATATCATATGACACTAACCAATAGTGACGGACCGTGACAGACCCTCATGGAAGGTCAAGAAGGTTTAACACACATACATGTAGCCAACAGTAGCAATGCCAGCATAGAAATTCTTATTATATCCAAATTCTTATTTAAAATGAATAATTATCCAAGGTGAATTCAGATAAATATGATCATGATGATGCACTTTTAGACTTTTAGTATTGACAATGATTGCAAGATAATCACTGAAGCTATGCATTTCCATTTTTTTCCTATAAATTGTAAGTTTGCTATTTGTTCAATTCACAATTTCCTTTTTGTCCAATCAGAACATCCCATCAACATCATGGCATAATGCTGTTAGCTTTATCAACGTTATTTCCAAACGCAATAAGTAACTAAAAATTATGAATGAATCCACTGTTTCACAATTTACAGCTACAGGTACAAATGAGGTACCGTATGAGAGTAATCTAGTGACACTATATATTTCCTATGTATACATGATATATGCCCCTTCATAATCTGGCTGGGAATCATGCTCAAACCAATGTGATATCTTATCTACAAATGAAATATACATTAAGAATTAAGTATTTATTACATGTATATAGAATTAAATAAGTCAATAGCATTAATACTATTTTATATATAACTACATGTATTTGATTTGTCACAATTGTAGTAATAATAATTCAAGAAATTCTTTTAATAATACTTTTTTATTTTAAAATAGAATTTGTTGAATAATACTACAAACATGACAAAGCAAAAAGTATGTATAGATTATAACATGCCCTTTTCCATATTGGCCCTGGCATCATCCCGAGACTCTCATATTGGCCTCGAGGCTTTAGCCGAGGGCCGATATGGGTCGAGGAATGATACCCGGGCCAATATGGAAAAGACATGTGATAATCTTTTTATCACATATTTCAGTTCTGCAGAAAAGAGAAAAAAAGGTCAATTATAACAATTTAATGAAACATAAAAGGTAAAATCTTATACATTTTATCACAAATGTGGCATTAATAAGGAGGCAATGACGTCACGTCATTTGGAATCAGGGCACAATATCAATATACTCTTTTTTTGCCCCGGGCAATTTTGAGGTTATTGCATATGCAAAACGTAAGGTATTCATGACAAAAACATGAAATATGTGATAAATTATAATTATTGTACATCACCCACCAGTTGCTATATACATAGGTACATCATCATCGTAACATGTGAAGATTGGTTGGTTATGGGTTATAAAAAATCCAGTGACAAATATTTCATGCAAATTTTAGGACGTGACAGTTATCAATACATTATTAATCAAACAATCCAAAGAATTCCAAATTTTTCTATACTTGATATTAAATCATGCAGCAAAAATTTATTTATTTATTAAACTGTGAAGACAATCAGGTCCTTAATGCTGTTGGTAAATTTATTAAAGTGAATAGGAGTTAGTATTTGTATTGTATCTGTATGTAATTTTTTTTTTGTATCTATGCAAATCAATATTCTTTTTCCTTATTCATGTATGCTCTGCATGCCCCTTGTAGGCCCTTAATTGGTAATAAAATATTTTCTGTTCTATAAATATGTAGGGTTACTCGATCAGGGGGTTAGGTCTTGTAATACATCCCGCACAACCAAACCATTGTGAATACCCCATATGTTAGGCCATAAACAGGTGTGGATCCAGCCCTTTTTAAAAGGGGGGATTTAAACCATAGTTTATATGTACCCAAGTCCTTTTCAAATCATGCATTGATCTTCCAAAAAAAGGGGGGGGGTCCAATCACAGGAACAATTTTTTAACAAGCCCAAATTCTTACTTTGCCTTCGAACAAGTTACTGTGCAAGAATGTGGTGTATTAGAACGTCGATTCATACCTGTATGCACAAATGTAACAAATGTAAACATTTTTCCTTCAACTGTTTAAACTCTTGGCCGGATCAATGATCTCATGTCTGATAGGCATGTTTTAAAATATAATTCATTTCAACTCACCAATTGTAGTTTCCAGTTCAGCTTATATTGCACTGCAGTGTCCATCTACCATGTCAACAATTTTGTGTAAAATAAGTTTGCCATTTGATTGAAGCGCTTACACTGCCGACATGCGACAAGTAAAGGGTAGGGTACGGTAACGTTAAATCGTTTACGGGCGTAGAATTATTTTCCGTTTTTAATAAAACTTGTCAGATTTTATTAATTATCGTCGGATAATTTCCCTAATGGATAGTAAATAAATTAAACCAGCTTTATTATGCTGTATTCATGTAATATATATAACCTGGTCTTTAAATGTTCTTCAGGTACACTGACGTATAAACATTTTTTTGATAATTTATCAAACCTATTTCAAATATGTTGAATGATTTCATAAGCTTTTTTCTGCTATATAAATATTCAAATTTTATTTTTTAACGCAGTCTTCTGGTATGTAATATTTTTTATAAAGGCTCTCGAATTATAGACACATTAAGAAATAAAGATGGAAAGTCAAACGCATGAGTCTGGCAAAAATGAACGGACAATAAACGGAAAACGATAAAAGATATATTATATATTTTTTCCCTGTCTCAAATTTTATACTCAAATGCAATTTATATAGCTAACATTAAAAGTTAAATGAGAATGGATTCATTTACAATATTAAAAAATGTTACATCTTAAATTTAATTAAACATATTAAGATTACGTTTTCAGGTGTGCACGGCCGACATACGTAATTATTTAATAAGGGTGTAAAAATGATCTGATGCGTCAAGATGACACATTTTCACCACTTACGACAGTCTGTAATTGCATAAACATGTATTGCAATCACTTGTCAACCATAAAATATAAAGGTTCAGGTGTTTATATTCAATAAATAAATGTAATTTCGGCAAGCTGTTGATTTTTTTTAGTCAATTCGCGGCGGTTTGTGCTGCAGTATGTCTTTGAGCTACTTTTTAAAATATATAAAAAATGTTAAATAATTAAATAGGAAGAAGTAAGAATTCAAATTGAATATTTTTTTTATTTAATTAATATGATTAAAGGGACGTGATAGACTTTCAGTTAACATAAACCGTCTTCTATCTATTTTTTTAAATTTTATTCTTAAAAGGGGATCAACCCCTGATAAACAATGGGAAAGTTTAACTCGTTTTGTGTCCAAATTATTTAAATCTGAACACGACTGGACACGGTCTGACAACATCTTGACGTAACTTTGTATCCATGGTCTGTTTTGGTCTGACACGGTCGTTACGGATCTAAACAGCTCGCTAGAAGATTCAGTCTGATTTATCTTGACATGCCTTAACGGACTGATTTACCTAACGGTCATCGATCGGAACGGGTAACTTAACGATCTTACAAGTCTTGACGTTTTCCTCTAGCGGTAAATCCAGTCAATTAAGATATGATCAGACCAAATGACCGTTTCAGACTGAAATCGTGCTACTAGTGACTGGGTTTAAGGCTTTTTTATTTGGCTATGTTTGAAACACCACTTAATGACAACACTACGTTCTAGATATGAATGCTAGCATCTGTACCTTTTTTATAAGATCACATCCAAAAAATTAACATCATAGTAAAACAAACACAAAAATTCAGGTTCAATAACTAAAAAACATGTTGAACGATTTCAGGGTTATTAGATGAATCTTGACAAAATAACACATACAAAAATGAAAAATGGGATAAAATGTTAATTTCAAGGGAATAACTCAAAACGGACTAACACACATCTCTGACAATATATTGGTTTATCCAATCTAGTCGCGAAAAGCATTTTTGACCCAACTCTAACTTCAATATAATTATTTATACAGTGGGCTAGTGACGTAATACGATATATATGGGGTCAGTTATATTCATATGTATTTACAAACCAAATATATATCGTTTTAGGTCACTAGCACACTATGATGAATTTATTCTACCGAGTAGGCTAATGGCCGATGAAAGGGATCAACTATTCAATAACGTTAGTATTGAGAACCTTCTTCCATTGGTCTATACAAAAACAAATGCCAACAACAACAACTTGTTTCAATGAATAATTTATTTCAATCGTTTATCGATCAATTTCTAAGTCTGTCGAAACGTTTCAGATTTTCCCTCAAAATCGTGTTGATTTGATAATAGATCATACCACTACTTACCTAGTAATAATATATACCGCGCCTACTAATCCTATATGTAATAAAGTTGGGCTCAACGCGGTTGTTTTAAAACAATTATATTCATAGAATTGTGAAGGAGGTACCATCAAACAACTTACAACTGTATAATATAGATAATGTATTGGCAATAACTCTAAAGTAGGACTAAATTTTGTTGATCAATTTTTCAGGGTAGATACGTTTGGGTGTACAAATCATTGTTTTGCATTTCACATCTTCAAAATGAATCATAAAATCGTTTGCTAATTAATGGGATTGATACGTCTTGTCCACAGTTTTGAAGCATGCCGAAACATTAGAAAACAATAGAAAAATAAACATTTCAAGGCAATAATACAAAATCAACTGATTTCTCATTCTTTTTATGGAAGAACGATTTTGTTATGATTAAAATTTGTATCTCGTCAGTTTTTTTTCTAATTGCTATAATTTAAGGATATCAGCTAACACTTTTACACAAGTTTTATCCTATTGCAACGTAAATTGGTTTCCGTGTGTAAACGTATTTTTCTTTCATAAATTGTCTCATGACGTTATACCCCGCTAGCTCAGCCGTTCACGTTACTGGTAGAGAGGGTTCGGCCTCTGCTTTCGCGCCTAGACATCTGACAACATACTGACAATAATAGGAAACAATAAATTCAATAAATAACATGTATAAGAAACCTAAAAATAACCAGTGATGACGATTTACCAAGCAATGTATTTGCTCATATAACAAATGCCCAAGATTCATAAAACAGTTTCATATTTAATAGACAAACACAATAAAAATATATGAATATTGCGGTATCTCCATGTGCACATATAAATTCAGAATCCCGATTTTCCAGTTCTCAATCCGATTCTTATCCGATTCATATCTTCCGCACGGTAAAAACAGCCCGATTCTGCCCAGACATCATCCCGATGTTGCCGATTGCGATGCGACAGAGACAGGACAGTGACCAGATAGTAACTCAACTCCATTTGAAACTATCCGTTAGAAACCGTTCCACGTGACAGTCCCGTCCTATAGAAAAATCATGCGACGGCAGATAAACACTTCAGCCTCAACACTTCTACAAACAGCTATAAACATATTGTCTCCATTTAAAATATATAAATTCGTTTTATTAAGGATCAATTAAATTAAATTTAATTTCTAAGATGAAGCCTTTGCCTGCTATTAAGAAAACCACAAGACGAACAAGGAGAGGGAAGACCATTTCTATTTCTTCCATGCATTCATCTGCTGAAGAGTAAAATTGTATTGACGACCCAGTTGAAGAACTCCAGCAAGTTCACAGTAGTGAGACCGAGTCCGTTGCAATTACTGCAATGATCATCACAGGTGGGACTACTGGTCCTACTTCTACAGCAACTACTACACCCAATGCTTATATCCCAAACTGGATCTTCCATCACTGTATTGGATACCTAAACTACATAAGTGTCCTTACATACAACGGTATATTGCTGGGTCTCCACGAAACCTCTTTCTAAATTATTAACATCTATTTTATCAGCAATCAAAGTTATTGTGAAACTGCCTATTCTAGAGGTGGCGTGAATCAGATGTGGATACTTAAAAATTCCAAAGATCTTTTAGAGTACATACAATCTAACTCTCTTTCATCTTGTAACAGTATTAAAACATTTGACTTTTCTACTCTTTACACAAGTATTCCACATTCCAAACTAAAAGACAAATTGAAAGATTTGGTATTACTTTGCTTCATAAAAAAAAATGGCCAACGTAGATACAAGTATCTTGTTATAGGGAGGGATAAATCCTACTTTGTAAAGAATCACTCTGATTCAAACAAAAAATTGTCTGAACCCGATATTATCAAGATGCTTGATTTCTTGATTGACAACATAATTGTTACGTTCGGAGGACGTGTTTTTCAACAGACTGTCGGCATCCCAATGGGAACAAACTGTGCCCCTCTACTTGCCGACTTGTTTTTTTTATTATTATGAGGCTGACTTCATGCAGGAACTTCTTAGGAAAAAAGATAAGAAGTTAGCAATATCCTTTAACTCTACTTTCCGCTATATAGATGACGTTCTTTCACTAAACAATTCAAAATTTGGTGACTATGTGGATCGCATCTATCCCATCGAATTGGAGATAAAGGATACTACAGATACAGTTAAGTCGGCTTCATATCTTGACTTACATCTAGAAATTGACAATGAGGGTCGGTTGAAAACAAAACTTTACGACAAAAGAGATGATTTCAATTGTGAACTTTCCATTTCTAAGTAGCAACATTCCAGCAGCACCTGCACACGGGGTATATATCTTCCAATTGATACGATATTCCCGTGCTTGCATTTCCTATCATGATTTTTTTGATAGAGGGTTTCTGCTCACAAGAAAGCTATTAAACCAAGAGTTCCAAATGGTGAAGTTGAAATCATCCCTTCGTAAATTTTACGGACGCCATCACGAGTTGGTTGACCGTTATGAAATAACCGTTTCACAAATGATATCGAATATGTTACTTACGTCGTAACTACAGTCCCCTTCCCTTTCATGAATGTGACCTACCGAATTAGACTATTTACCGGATTTGTAATCACATGAGCAACACGACGGGTGCCACATGTGGAGCAGGATCTGCTTACCCTTCCGGAGCACCTGAGATCACCCCTAGTTTTTGGTTGGGTTCGTGTTGTTTATTCTTTAGTTTTCTATATTGTGTCATGTGTACTATTGTTTTTCTGTTTGTCGTTTTCATTTTTAGCCATGGCGTTGTCAGTTTGTTTTAGATTTATGAGTTTGACTATCCCTTTGGTATCTTTCGTCCCTCCTTTCTTCTACTTCTGCCTCTGCTTCTCGGCCAGTGAAACCTCGGTCCCGTGTTTTCCTGAAGATGAAGATAAGATGATCAAATGTCTCTAGGAGAACTGATTTATCTACGATATGAAGTCAAAGATTTAAAAAGATAAATCATCAAAAACCACAGCTTGGCAGGATTTGAAGGAAAACTGAACTTATTTTTGAATTGCTTGTTTTTAATGTTCATTCCATTACCAGAGACGGTAAGGTATTATGGAATCTAGTTATGATAATGTGTTTAATGTTAAATGTTAAGATTAATGTAAAATGTAACATGTGAAGATAGTATTGAGATTTTTTGGGGTGTAAATGTGTAGATAGGTATGAGATTTAGTTACAAGATTTAGTTATGAGATTAAGTCACAAGATTTTGTAATGCGGTTTAATTATGTGATTTATGAGCATTTATATGTCTTTAAAATAACATTGCTTTTCTTTTCTGTTTTTTTTTCAGTTAGATTTTGTTGACCTGGTACGACCTGTTTTTAAGCAGTATGGTAAACTAGCTGCCCGACCTCCAGGATCAGGAGCTGAACTTACTGATACTGGATAACCTTAAATTTCTCAAGCCATAAATCCACCGTTTGAAGAAGAAGAATCCTGTTAGTGTGAGTATTATGCAAATAGCTGAATGTATATATTTATGAAAGTATTATGCAAATAGATAAATGTATTTATTCATGCAAGTAGTATGCAAAACTAGAGGCTCTAAAGAACCTGTGTCGCTCACCTTGGTCTATGTGAATATTAAAAAAAGGACGCAGATGGATTCATGACAAAATTGTGTTTTGTTGATGGTGATGTGTTTGTACACCTAATTCACTGAACATTCTAGCTGCTTACAATTATCTCTATCTATAATTAACTTGGCCCAGTAGTTTCAGAGGAGAAGATTTTTGTAAAAGATTTCTAAGATTTACGAAAAAATGGTTAAAACATGACTATAAAGGGCAATAACTCCTAAAGGGGTCAATTGACAATTTCGGTCATGTTGACTTATTTGTAGATCTGACTTTGCCAACATTTATTGTTTTTTACAGTTTATCTCTATCTATAATAATATTCAAGATAATAACCAAAAACAGCAAAATTTCCTTAAAATTACCAGTTCAGAGGCAGCAACCCATCAAAGGGTTGTTCGATTCATCTGGAAATTTCAGGGCAGATAGAGTTTGACCTGATAAACAATTTTACTTCTTGTCAGATTTGCTTTAAATGCTTTGGTTTTTGAGTAATAAGCCAAACACTGAATTTTACCCCTATGTTCTATTTTTAGCCGAGGCAGCCATCTTTGTTGGTTGACCGGGTCACATCACACATTTTTTAAACTAGATACCCAAATGATGATTTTGGCCAAGTTTGGTTAAATTTGGCCCCGTATTATCAGAGGAGAAGATTTTTGTAAAAGATTACTAAGATTTACGATAAATGGTTAAACATTGACTATTAAGGGCAATAACTCCTAAAGGGTTCAACTGACCATTTCGGTCATGTTGACTTATTTGTAAATCTTACTTTGCTGAACATTATTGCTGTTTTCAGTTTATCTCTATCTATAATAATATTCAATAGGATAATAACCAAAAACAGCAAAATTTCCTTAAAATTGCCAATTCAGGGGCAGCAACCCAACAACGGGTTGTCCGATTCATCTGAAAATTTCAGGGCAGATAGATCTTGACCTGATGAACAATTTTACCCCCATGTCAGATTTGCTCTAAATGCTTTGGTTTTTGAGTTATAAGCCAAAAACTGAATTTTACCCCTATGTTCTATTCTTAGCCGTGGCGGCCATCTTGGTTGGTTGACCGGGTTACGCCACACATTTTTAAACTAGATACCCCAATGATGATTGTGGCCAAGTTTAGTTTGATTTGTCCCAGTAGTTTCAGAGGAGAAGATTTTTGTAAAAGTTAACGACGACGGACGACGACAGACGACAGACGACAGACGACGGGCGACGGACGACGGACGCAAAGTGATGGGAAAAGCTCACTTGGCCCTTCGGGCCAGGTGGGCTTAAAATGAATGTATTTATTCAATTTTGATCAAACCTTAAAATGTAGAAATATTTATAAGTTTGGATAAATTTTAAATACTATTTGAAATTTCATTTTTGACATATACATAGGTATACTTAAAACATTTCATTATTTTCAGTATCATTGCGTTCAATAATTCAATTATTAACTATGTTTGTTTCTGTCCTTTCATCAGCTTAATGGAAAAACTACTGCTGCTACTGAAGATAATGCTTCATCGTCAATTGCAGATGAGGACGCAGATCATGCAGCAGACGCATGACGAGGACATTGCCGACATCAATATGGTACCTGATGGACGTGAAGATCATGTAAATCCTGTAGCAACTCATACGTCCATTTCCCTAGGATAGATGCTTCCTTCCTCGATGTGCGGCAAGCAGAAGACACATGCACAGAAAATGAAGGAGCAGGATTCTACCTTCTTATTAAAGTCACATGAATGAAAGTGCCGACGCAATAGTCAAGTTTCGAACTGATATCATGGCTACTGCTGATACTCCTATTATATCATCCCCCAAGAAGTTAGACTCGGTTAGATCTGGATTTTGCAATTGGTTCGAGTCTGTAGCTGAGATTCTGCACCAAAGCCTGTGGCCTAGGTGTATATGAGATTCTAAATATTTGCATTAAAGGGCAAGGTGGGGAAAGTGATTTGTTTGTCCTCCTTAAATGACAAAGATATAATTTGCACAAAATGATATAAAAATGCATTTTTTATAGACTTTATAATGATTTTCTTAGTTTCGATAAAAACGTTATTTGTTCTGATATATAGTATTGTTGACGTCATGTGCAAGTATTTGAGGGATAACATAGTTTCGAGTAAAATCTGGAGAAAGTGAAGAGGTGCGCATCCGTGTAAAATTTAATTTTCTTATCAAACCTAGCTAGTGGTATGAGAATCATCGGTGCAAAAATCTCGATGGTTCATGGATGCGCCTATGCATTATTTGTAACTATTCCACCTGTAACATGCATGAATTTCGGGTATTTGTTTTTATGAAATTGAACATTATTTACATGGATATGGCCTCATTACAATCCTTCAAATATTGTGAAATCTTTTTCCTAGTTGTCGTATGGTTTTATGTGTCTCGAGATAGGATAATAGATTTAAATCATTCAAAATTTGTAGTTCACTTTTTGACGAACAAAACGACAAATTGCAGATTTACTCAACATTGTCTACACCAACTACCCAACTGCATACTCAGTCACACACATCAGTACATAGACAGCAGCCTGTGTCAAGTATTCATAAGTTCCAACAACTTACTTTGGCAGCATGATGAGTTACAGTGGTGCTGAGTGATATCATTTTACACTCAACCCTGAAAACCGCTGGCAGCTGTTTTCCAGGGAGCAGCGACCGAGAAGTTTGTCAAAAATTAGGCAAATATAATATGACAGAAAAACAAAGGATACCGGCTGTCAATCCATGACACAAAATCAGTACATGCACTGTATAAAACACTCACAAAAAGCAAAGGAACAGCGCTGGTATTGCTGTTCTTCATCTCAAAGTCAGAGTTAGAACTTTAACACGAAGACAAAATCTCTTACTTCACTACAAGTTAAAGACGGGCCTAGTACCGGCTTCAGAGAAATTCTTTGCAAAATTAATTTGGATATATTTTGTAAGATGTAACAACACTTCGGGCACAATAAAGAAAAGTAGTAGATATTTAAAACAAGATAGTTCCTATGCATAGGTGTACATTTTTAACTATGTAGCATATATTTTAATAATCCAGATATCAGAATAGTAACAGTTGAAGGAATGGTGATTCTTGTAGAACTCACAACCTTAGTAACAAACTGACCTTAAATTGAGAGAACGATTTGGCACACATAAAAGAAGTTACCTAAAAAATAGATACACCATGAATCTTAAATATGCAGAAGAGCATCTGTATATATAAAAAAAATATTTATTGCATTTATTAAACTTTGTCTATATATCTATTTTTGTCATTAATAGCTCACTACAGCAAAAGGATGAAGCGCGCTTTTGGCGTCCGTAGTCCGTCTGTTAACTTTTCATTTTTTATCTTCTGTTCAAGACCCACTGGACCCTATTGGTCCACGCTGAGCTTATTTTTTCTGTTATTTCAACAGCATGCAGTCGCAGCAGTTTGTTGGTTATGGTGACGCATATCACGGAGGTTACTCTGAATCTCACGCTGGATCTCAAACAGGAACCTGGGCCACGAAGGACTTAAGACCACCTACGCTTAGCGTATACATGGCTCCTCGTCTGGTCAGAGTAGTGAGTCTCGGGTGAACAGGATGAAAGTTTTCTGGATATTAGCTTGACCGATACTCTGAACCGTCCTCCTACTACATGAGTTAGTAGAAATTTGTTCCGGTGTGAAACCTGTGTCTGCTGATTGACATTATAAGGACCAAACCTCATTTTTACCTTTGAATTTCAAAATTGTTTTATTAAAATATTTCTTATGGGTTATTTGATTATGTAATTATTATGAACATCTTGAGTTTAAACTTGGTTCGCATTTTGATTATAACTTTGATTTTAAACTGCTTGCTGATATGCTGTAGATATAATAAAGCAAATTTGTATGAGCAAGAAAAATAGATAAAATTGAGAAAAACACATTTTTTCACATTTTAGTATTAAAACAGCGCTTTGATTGCTGTTCCATTAAGGTTCAGTATTCGACAATCGCTTGGTTCGACAAGAGTTGAATTTTCCTTCAGGTTTCAAATCACTTCAATTAAAAAGAATGACTTGAATAGACACATTAAGGATGGATTATTCAACAAATCTTTAACGATGGATACAACCGATAACAATTTAACATTGTTTGTCGATGCAATTAACCCAATTCACATGTGTGATGACGAATACTCGATCGTATATACAAAAATTAGTCCTGGTATCTATGATGAGTTTATTTACTACCAATGGGTCGATGCCACTACTGGTGGAGATTTATTTCCCAGAGGGTATCAACAGCCCAGTAGTCAGCACTTTTTGTGCTGACATTAATTATCTATGAGATGGTTATATTGATGAATTACCGGTTTACAAAATTTAGAATGTTTGAAAAACTAAGGTTTTTCTACCTCAGGCATAGATTACCTTAGCTGGATTTGGCAAAACTTTTAGGAACTGTTGTCCTCAATGCTCTTCAACTTAAAACTTTATTTGGCCTTTTTAAATTTTTTGGATTCGGGTGTCACTGATGAGTCTTTTGTAGACGAAACGCGCGTCTAGCGTATATAAAAAAATTAGTCCTTGTATCTATGATGAGTTTATTTACTACCACTGGGTCGATGCCACTGCTGATGAAGATTTATTTCCACCAGCCCAGTAGTCAGCACTTTTTGTGCTCACATGAATTATCACTGATATGGTTATATTTATAAATCAACTGTTTACAAAATTTAGAATTTTAATATACTAAGGCTTTTCTACCTTAGGCATAGATTACCTTAGCTGGATTTGGCAAAACTTTTAAGAATTTTGGTCCTCAATGCTCGTCAACTTCGTACTTTATTTGGCCTTTTTAACCTTTTTGGATTCGAGCATCACTGGTGAGTCTTTTGTTGACGTAACGCGCGCCTGGCCTATATACAAAGTTTAGTCCTGGTATCTGTGATGAGTTTATTTTTTTTTATTACTTGTTGTGCTGACATGAATTATCATTGATATGGTTATATTTATAAAGCAACTGTTTACAAAATTTAGAATTTTTGAAATACTTATAGGTGATCTTGAAATTATACAGAAACTGGTATCTATGATGATATTTAAAGAAAAATGTGGTTTGATTGCCAATGAGACAACTCGTCACAAGAGACTAAATTACACAAACATTAACAACTTCAGGTCACCGTACGGTCTTAAACAATGATCAGCAAAGCCCAAACTACGAGTCAGCTATTAAAGCACCGGAAGGATAAATGTGAAAGAATTCGAACGAGAATATAAACAGCCTTATCTATTTACAATAAATGAACGAAAAACTAATATGTAACACATCAGCAAACGATAACCACTGAATTACGGGCTCCTGAATTGGGTCAGGCACATACACACAGCATGTGTCTTAGGGAGAGATACTACCTACTTTGTAAAATTTATCTCTGATTTAGACAATAAATCTTGAAAGCTTGATTTTTTTAATAACAACATATTTGTAAAGTTTGGAGAACGTGATTTTGAAGTAACTATCGGTACTCCCATTGACACAAATTGTGCCCCTCTTGGATGCCGATTAGAGAGAAACCTATTAAAGTAAGCAATATCCTTTAACTTTACTTTCAGCTTTATAAATGTTTTTGTTTTTAACTAATTAATTTAACATTTGGTAAATATGTTGAACGCATCTATCCAATTGAACTTGAGATAAAGGATATAACTGATACACAGTTGATATGAAAAAGAAGATGTGTTGATTGCCAATGAGACAACTATCCACAAGAGACCAAAATGCCACAAACATTAACAAATTTAGGTCACTGTACGGCCTTCAACAATGAGCAAAGCCCATACCGCATAGTCAGCTATAAAAGGCCCTGATAAGACAATGTAAAACATTTCAAACGAGAAAACTAACAGACTTATTTATGTAAAAAAATGAACGAAAAACAAATATGTAACACATAAACAAACGACAACCACTTAAGTCTCCCTCATTTCTGGAAATTCATCTAGAAATTGTTACCAATTTTAACAAAAGATGAGGGTTGGTCGAAAACCAAACATTTCGACAAAAGAGATAATTTCAGTTTCCCAATTATGAAATTTCCCTTTCTATGTAGCAACATTCCAACAGCGCCTGCATGCGGAGTATATATCTCTCAATTGATACGATATTCCCTGGATTGTATATCCTATCATGATGTCTTTGATAGAGGGTTTGCTGCTAACAATGACGCAATTACACCAAGAGTTCCAAATGGTAAAGTTAAAATCATCTCTTCGGTAATTTTATGGACGCCATCAAAAGTTTGGTTGACCTTAAAGGAAAATCCACAGATGATATCGGATATGTTCCTTATGTCGATACAACTATTCTGTTCCTTTTTTTACGAATTTGACCTACCAAATTGAAAATTTACCAGGTTTGTAATAACATGAGCAACACGGCGGTTTCACATGTTGATCAGTATAAGCCTAAACTTCCGAAGCACGTTAGATACTATCCAGTTTTAGGTGGCGATCGCGGGTTGCTTAATAGTTTTAGTTTTTCATGTTGTGTCTTGTGTACTATTATTTGTCTGTTTTTCCTTAAGACATGGCGTTAAAAGTCTATTTCGATCTATGAGTATCTTTCGTTCCTGTTTTAGTATGTTATCAATCAACACATAATAATTTTGTCAAATAGATGAACATGAATTAGACTGATAATGCCTCTTTATAATTGAAATTTTTGGATATTATAGTGTTACCAAATATGATAAAACATTCCTTGTTTAATCGGAATGCTATGCTCAAATGAAAAGGATATAGCGTCATACAAGACAGATGTTGCCATTAATGCAAAAAAATGTATTAAAAGATAAGTTTCAATGAGAATGTGACCTAGTGCCCTCTGCAAGCATGTTTGCTGCTTTCTTTTATTTTTTATTTCTATCTTAAGCTTAGAAGAAAGAACATTTATTGTTCAAGATTATTTGATATGCATGTGTATGAATATTGTTTTTACATATTTTGATAAAGATATTTACTAATTCCTAATCATAATTTTTTACGTATTTTTTAACAAAAATACTCCAACATAATAATAATAATAATAATAAACGAACAACTGGTGCATAATACAATTCAAATGACGAGGTTTGCCGAGCCTTTTAATGTTTTCAATTTAACTGTTACGTGTGAATAATTATCGTACATGACATTTTTGGAGGTGGAATATTTTTTTCCTATGTAATATGCAGGCAAACTTATTTTAAGATGATCTGAAAAAAGATGTGTTGATGTGTTCTTTCTATATGAAGTCTTCAGACATGGTCGCCTTTTTCAAGTCGTCTCAATAATAAAAAAATCATAGGAAAGCAAGACAATTTGATAACAGAAAACGAAGTTTACACACAACACTTGTTTTTAATGGTTTCCAACTTATTGCCATCTTTGTTGCATTTGATTGTTCTGATCTATTGCGTCTTTTTTTTAAAAAACATGATCTCCCTCCTCTTTTGAAACAACTTGGAATACAACAGCTAGTTGATAGCATTGTTTATATCTTCATTTTAAAAAAAATCATAATAATTCCTTCTAAATTAATAGTGGGAGATATTATGGACATAATTGTGCAAATCGTGATACAAGCATGAAATTTGGTATAAAGGTTAACTAAATGATACTTATGAAAAATCCGCTGCTGGCCAGAAAAAATAATCATTTTTTTCAAGATGGCCACCACACATTTTGAAAATGGCGTCATAACAAATTAGCCAATATTTGTTAATCCTTTGAAAGGCGTGTTATATGTAAAATCCATTGTTAGATTTGATAAAAAGAAAACGACAGTTCATAAATAACGACTAGACAATACATTAATGAAACTTAAGGTGACTTCCGGTTTCAAAATGTCGGCTAACGAGTCAAAAAAATTCGATTTTTTTACTTTCAAGCAATTTTACAAGCGATTTTAATCCTTGAAATATGTGTTTTGTATCATTCAATGTAACATATGATAAAACGTTAAAAACAGCTCCTAAGTACGACAAAACAACACATAACTGAAGAAAAATAGTGTTTTTCGGTTCCAAATCAGATGTAAATACGTAAACAATATTTCAATAACTTTCATCAACTTAACAAGTAATAACACAAGCATGAAATACAAGCATGAAATACAAGCATGAAGTTTGGTATACAGGTGGACTATACGATAATTAAAAGAAATCAGGTGCTGCCCATCAAAAATTTCCATTTTTTCAAGATGGCCACCGATCATTTTGCAAATGGCGTCATATCCAGTTGTAAATCTTTGAAAGTTGTGTTATAGGTATTATCCAATGTAAGGTTTTATTAAGCGTAAATAACAGTTCATAAAGTACGGAAAAACAACACATAAATGACAAAAAAGAGTGATTTCCGGTTTCAAAATGGCGGCAAAATTTTTGAAAATGTATTTTTTTTTTTTTTATTTTCATCAACTTAACAAGTGATATCACATTCTTTGTTAAGATTTAATGCCTAGTTTTGTTAGAAAGACAGGTTCGTTATCTTAAAATTATCGGACAGTAGCCAATAACAAAGCTTGTACAAGGAAGGACAGAACGGTAGCATTTCCAGTCACCAACACAACTGGATTTTTCGCCTCCTCATTTCAAAGGTTCCCGACAAGAGGATGCAATTTTAACGGTAGCCGAAGAAGTCCTCGATTTTTTTCTTTCATCCATCCCTAGTGTTCATGAATTGGTAAATAAATCAGGCTGAGCCCAAACTTGATACGCTGCTCTTTGGACATGTTGGATGTGCTCCGAAAAAAATATTCTTGTAGGCGGAACTACATCACAATGCCGCTGCTTCCTGGGTCAAAATTTACATCGTGCCTCGTTAACAGCAAATAGTGATGTTGTTCTGTCATACATGATGCAAACAAATGCTTCTTTTATGTCATTGTATGTGTCTTTATACTTCAGCAAAGAAATAAGTACGTCCCTAACATGTTGAAATACTTCCTATGTCATCCAAACTGACCTATTCCCTTAGCGTCACATGCACTGAATGTATGAATGAAAGGAAGAGTAGCTACACGAGGACCAAACGCATTTGATATATCACGTACAGGAAGCCATCAAAAGTCTTCGTTACTGCCAAAACCTATTCACAGTTTGTTCCACCATATTTTTGGAGTGCTGCAATTCTTAATACTACTACATCTGTGTCGGTGCTACCTTAAATTTCCGTCCTACAACAATTTTCATAATCAGGCCGAACATGGACAAACATTCGTATATCTGCTTCTCCATGCTTACAAGGGGTAGCTGGAAAGTATCCTTATTAGTCTCTACAGAAGCATTTCTGTCGGCAAGACACTTGAAAATTTTCGTTTCGGTGTCATCTTCATAGAGAAAACTTCTCCAGAACCCAACTTTTGTCTTCTCGCATCTAGCCTTTCAATGATTCATTTAGTAAATCTAACACAATATCTACTCTTGAATACTTATCGACGCAAGATTTTATTTACAGCCGTATAACACAATTTCAAAATCATCTAATATTGATTCCCTACAAGGTGGCCTGGAATTAACTATTGCTGCTCTTTCAACGATAAATGCGTCAAGTTTATCCGTTTGCACCGATTTAATACCACTGTTTAATATGACATCCGAAGACAAAAACGGAGGAGCAGTTTGTCTTTATGGATTAAGAAATATTCCAAATCAATTTGTCCACTGCGACAAAAAATAAAAGTCTAGAAAAGATATCTAAGAGCTCTAGCTTTTTTTTTTTAAAACGTTTACAGTTTTTTTTTTACCGACATAATAGGAGTTGTTCTTTTTAATCTGGTTATAAGAAACCGGTTCTCCTTCGTTTTGTATTTGTTTCAAACGATCTTCAAATTATTTGCCTTTGATCTTTTTAAAGAAACCCTTGTGTGTTCATTAAGTCGTTCATCTATTATAGTATGCCTCAAACCACTAGTTCTTGCAAATTTATCTGATAGTCTACTGACTTCTGGTCTAGCTACCATCAATAAGTCTAAATGAGGTCTTCGATTAAACCTATGACAACACATCGCCCTTTACAATTGCATTATTCTGTTTTTGCCTGATCAATTGTGTTATATTTTCTGGTCTTACAGTAAAATTATTATTTTCAAAATCAATTGCCACCTGTGGGTGACTTAAGAGAATGGAAGCCATATCTCGGAGAAGGTCGGTCGCGATCGAGAATATGTTACACGATCAAGACCTAAATGAATACAGTATCATGCTTTATATGGACTGTTTGTACAAAATCTGACTTATGAAATAAGCATACTACCAAATTCACAAGAAGTTCTTATTTTATAATTGAACGCCAGGAATTGAACTGTGGTAGAGATGACTATATTTTCTTATGCCAGTCTATCAAATCATTGAACGTCACAGAGTCATGACATGATTATAATTTCTGTGTTTAGCTTTCTTTAGTCGATATATACCTTTCAAGCTAAAACACATACAATGTATAGTTATCTGATGCGCGTGTCTAGTCCTAGGTACATTTGAACATACATACAAGAATATGCCGTTCTAGGTGTTGCATTAATGGTTTTAGTTAGGACACTACCTTCACGTAATGTATCACCCAGAATTTTATAACAAGTCATTTCAATGTGACAATAAACTTATCTTCTCTGTACAAATAAGGCAATTCCTACTGAATATCCTTTACCAAAAGTGGCTGATCTGTCGTTACTATTAATGTTTTTTTCTCGTTTTAAACACATTTTTCGTCTTATCCATCAAATACCTGATCATTGCAACTGAATTGGCTTGTTTTTTAAACAGTGGCATCATAGATTTTACACTTACTTGCTTTTTGGAGTAATGAGATGAACTACGATTTATACCAGTTTGCCCTGGTAGTGCATACAAATCACTCATTATGTCTATAAATAGTTTGCGCATGCGCAAAATTGTTAAATCATGTGTGTCATAACCTTGAAAAATGTAATCAAACCAAATCATAATATTATTGAAAATCCCATATCACTTATCTTATAGTAAATAGTTAAAATATTTTTTAATGAATTTTGTTACATTTTCGCGCATGCGCAAACCCTGTTTGTGTCAAATACTCATGTCTAGTGAATTATTCACATGTAAAGCAGGTAGCTACCAAATCTGACAGCTGTTTTTCACTAAAAGAAGGTAAACGAAAAGTTTTCCAGAAAAAATCAGTATTTTCAAACTGAAAAAACAGCCATTTTAGAAAACGGCGGTGGCCATCTTGAAAAAAATATTTTTTTTAATGGCCAGCAGTTGTTTCTTTAAAAGTATATAATAATGATGCTTTGTGGTAATTTTCATGCTTGTATCATCATTTGCACAATTCCCTCGATTTTGCCTGCTAATATCTTCCACTATAAAGCATCTCTAGAAGAGCATTTAATTATGAATCCGTCTGGAATTCTTATTATGGGTACTACTTGATTTGGTTTAATGATTTAATGAAGGAAAAAAACATATTTTTAGTTTTGGTCTTGCTTTGTGTGTTTGTTTTTTGCATTCGTAAAACCTGGAACCTATCATCGCATAGGACCCTATCTAAAACACACACTCATAATCACTGTATGAATCCAAATGACTAATATTTCGTTAATAAGTACAACTGTAAGATATCTTATAAAAAATATGCAATAACAACAATATCAAGTTAAGAAATACATTCGAAAATCGATGTGTAAATTAAAAATTAATGATACTTTGTGGACTTACCAGTGTCATCAGTTTGAACAACATTACTGTTGAGTTAGAATCCTCTATAGTATAACACTCTCTAGTGGCGTCTACTTTTAAAAATCTACAAAGTATGATTTAAGAAGAAAAATTTACCGATTTTCTATGACGAAATTGAAACTTTGAATTTGTTATAGCTTTAACAAATTTATAAACTCAAATATGTCAAATAAATCAAATATTACAAATTAAGACGAAACTAAAATTATACCAGAAAGGTTTTAGCTATAAAAATGATTAAATATGTTAATGATCCAAATCATCCGTTACCTTCCATTTACCAACAAAAACTCGCTGTTACACCACTAACATAGGTTGCAAAATAAAAAAAAATAAAAATTGAAAAGTTTTTTTGAAACAATGAACCAGAAAAAATAAACAAAATATAATAAGCAGAAATAAAAAATAAATGTTCAGGTATTACCACTTTTTAGGTCTTATTTTGATAAACAAATATTAAGATTCGGTTTGAAATGTCATTCCAATGTCAAACGATAGGTAATTTTTAGCTGATTCCAAAAATATCGATGTTCTTTACACGATTTTGTACGAAATAAAGCAAAAATGAAGCTACTTCCGGTTTACACAAGATCATTTCCGGTTTACTTTTTTATAATTCATATGGCTTGTAAACTAAAACACAGAGTCATGTGGCTTTATGATGTATGAAAATGAATTTGAAGCAAAGGTCAAAATAGAGAACGTCCAATTGAACTATGACTTTGACCTCAATGTCAAGGTCATAAACGAAGGACCGGTAAATAAGTTATATCACTTTACGCCTAATTCTAAATAAAAGAGGGGCAAAATCTCCCATTTATTGTCATCGCAACCTTTCTACCAAAATGTATGAGTTACGGCATGTCACAACTTTGACGTTCATTTTCTTTGTACGATGAGTGCAGCACAATTCTTACATTTCTTACAAATCAACATTATCTAGCTGTAAATTAAAAACTTAAACTGTTTCACTTCTTTGCGGCAAAGATAGCAATGATGGAAATTGTCTACCTCTAACAGAATGACAAAAGACGTCATGCTTGTAAAATAATTATCAAAGAAATATTATTACCTATTAAAACCAAATGTTCAGAGAACAATTACAGTTTTCCACATCACTTCTTCCAGTTTATTAAAAGTTACTACGGGCATCCAATAATATTTTTTTTGATACTGAAATAAATTGTTTTGTATATTCATTTGTACTTTGTATAATGGAGAAATCTGTCACTTCTGGTATCATTTGACAACTTCTCTCACACTGATTCCAAACATATATTATGATTTCTATATATTTTTGCCTGTAACATGTGTAATAAAGGAGATGAATGGCCACTTACGGGTTTATTGAAGGTCACTTTAGTTCCTTTATAATGTGTGTGTATTACAAAATATGTTATTTCCGAGTACTGTTCGATGACCAAAGTTTAAAAATGGCTATTCCTGGATTCCTAAAGGTCATTTCCAGTTTACGTTTTTGAAAGTCATATGTTGCCGATAATTTGCAAAGACCATATGTGGTTTTTATGAACCAAGTTACGGCAATAATGAATTAACCTTAATTCAAAACATTAAAAGAGCAAAAACTCCTGTAAGATGTCTGTTGGTTGTCTTAGATGAAATGTATAATATCTTCATTACTACGAAGCTAACAAATTGCACAGGTTCTTTTTTTATATATATATATTTGTAAAAGTGTCAGAAAAAATTAAGAACATGACCTTGTCATTTGACCTTGATTTTTGACCGTGATCTCATTTCAAAGTAAGAACCCGGGGCCTCAAACAAACACTTTCTATGGTAATACGGCCAATGGTTTATGAATTACAAAAACATACAGACACAGTCTTTTTTGGGAAAGGTAAACGACTCCTATAAAATTGCACTTATTCGCTTCGATTAAAATTAGCCAAACATATCTGAGGAAGAAACAAACAATTCAGAAAAATAATTTGTGATATCTTTTTTTATGAAGAGGAGAAACACACGAGGGTGAAATGTGAAAGCGAATATACTGTACATTACTTTAACAGAAATATCGAAGCGAAATGTTGTGAAACAGAAACACATTCCAAGAACAAAATTGGGTGGAATTTAGATTCTTGTTTTTCTTCAATCAAAATATGACGAATGTTCCAAATTATTTTAATCTATTTAATGTGTTCTTGGTTTTTTTTCTTATACGATCTTTCATTAACACAAAAGTCGTATGAATTACAATTATAAGATTTGCGATCTACAAATTGCACTATGTATCCAACCAAAAAAATATCTACTCATGTATTCATTCTCTTTAAATCTGGATTCGACGAATGCGTACGATCCTACAATCTTGAAAAAGTTATCAAAGGTACCAGGATTATAATTTAGTGTTAAGCGTTTTGTCTGCACAAGACTCATCAAAGAATATCAAAGACTTGACAAAGAATATTATGCAGTCCGGGTGTTTCACAGAACAGAAATTTGTTTTTCCAAACAAAACAAAACACTTGTATGACATTTTGAAGGAAACTGATAACTTAACTATATAAATATATAAATTACTCATCTTATAAATTCAAAATCCAAATACAAAGAAATCAAATCGGCAAATTCCACAATAACTATCCATTTGAAAGATTTTCGTCACTTTTATCTAGGTAAACCAATCGATTCAGAAAATCTATATTTCTCAAACTTTTTATCAACGAGATGAACGAACAGTATATAATCAATTCCTGATAAGTTGTATTTAAATGAAAAAAAAGTAGATAAATAATTTCGGATTCGTGTATTACATTATTATTGAACACTGCATTTAATTGTACTATTCTAATATGAAATATAAGAAAATAATACTTTGTTTTTATAGATATTAACACTATCAGGGTACCTTACAGTTAAAGCTGTAACGGTGCTATCATTGTAAACAGCTTTAGTGCAAAAAATCAAGTGTTAAAAAAATTCGTATAAATATGAGAAGGAACACAATCATTAAATAATTTGAAAAAAAGAAGAAAATGTGTTTGTGAAAAAATAATTGAGGACTGAGAAAAAATCTTTAAAAAAAATCACTTCCCCCCAAAAAAACACCCTTGGTTTCACGTGCCCTTGCGAGCAAAAATTTCGACAAGATACAACTCTCTGAGTTAATGCTAGCACAGGGAAGATGCATCGATTCAGACAATGTGCAACATTATGAGTTTTTGTTATAAGGAAATGAATACTTTTTTTAAACCATTCAGGTGCCCTAATTTACAGTTTTAGGATAAGGAGAATTCCACGACAATATATATGTTTTTGGGATGTTATGTCTTGGATACACGATGACTTTGCAGATTATAAGAAGAAGTCGTTTTTAGTTGCAACCCAGGCATTCGAGTTATCTCTTTTTGGTCAGACGTCATTGTCGTGCCTGAACATGTAATTTTGAACTGCAAATCATACGTCTGTGCAGAGTATTTTGATTACTTCCCAATGTTACCTTCGTATAAGGCATTTTCCTAATAAGTTCATAATTTTTCATACTTTTAAAAAAATCTTATAACTTACCATGAGATCAAGAGACAATCATTACATATTGTTAAAACAATGCACCATTCGTTTGATTATTATCTCCAATAGTGATTATCATTGTGAACATGCCAGTGTTACTTGGGACTTATTAGTTTTAAAACGAAACTATCGTTTTCATTGGTATACAAGATCACATGTTTGCTTTATTTTTTTGCTTGTGATAACATTCCTCTTGTGCATGACAATCCGTACCAGTATCAATATAAATAAACTCTAAAGAAAATATAAAGAATAAAGAAGTTTTGTAAGAACGAAAAAATGTTCTACAAAAGAAGATATATAAATAATCGTTGAGGCTGAATTGATGAATTGAGTGGGATTTTTGTCATTTGAAACTAAAGAAGGAATAAACGAAATACCCCAAAGACAGGTGATGTATTCTGGATTTTTCATATTATGGTGTTCCTGACACAGACAACGGCTAATTGAATCGCTACGTTTTGAATATTAAAGATGTTTAAAATCAAAGAAAAAGGCTTATAGCACTGATTATATATGATTTACACAAAAACGTCGCACGCTACTGGTGTTACTTTGGTGAAATCACGGACAAGACACATTCATCTTGGTAATTTTTAAACATAAACAATGATATTATAAAGTGTTGTATATCATTTTAAAGCTTTTAAACTCTTCTTTCAGATTATTGCAATTTTGTATATGTAATAGACCATTTTCATTAGTTAAAACTCAATAAAACCTTTATTTTGCAATATGATTTCCTTGTCCCGCGTTACACTTTTAGGTGGGACTTGTTTCTAGCAAACGGCTTACGCCGTTAGCCGTCGGCAAACCGGCATGACACTTGTTTGTAAAAATATTTTGCACTGCGCATGCCCGGCTTACGCCGCTCGAGCCGGTTTGATTTGACCGGCTAAGCGGCGAAAAACATGGCCGACTGTTGTTAGAACCAAATTTGTGCATTTAAAACTATTATAAATCATCGCGAAGTAGCCAAAATGCGCTAAAACGGCATAAAACCTAACTAAACAAACTAACATGTGTATTTTTATACTGTACTAGAATTGCCGAGGTTTCAGGGAAGATAAATATTTGTTCATAATTGAGATTACTTTAATAAAATATTTCGTTTTTCGTAACTCATTGTAGTCACACTTTATAAATAAATTATTTATTGTTATTATTATTATCATATTTATCCTGTTGTTAATTGTTAATAATTTATCAACGTATATCAATGCTTTCTCGCTCTTGAGAACGTTTTTGTTAAAAGAAGGACGAAAGATACCAAATGGACAGTCAAACCCATAAATCTAAAACAAACTGACAACGCCATGGTTAAAATGAAACAGACAAACAGAAAAACAATAGTACACATGACACAACATAGAAAACTAAAGAAAAAACAACACGAACCCCACCAAAAACTAGGGTTAAGTTGCGAACGTTTAATACAAATATCACAATTCAGTCTGTGAGATATATAGTTGCAATTTTCCTTCTTCGTCGTCATCAAACAGCTGGAATAGGCCATTACCTATTATAGCTGGTAGTAATTGTCCTTGAGCAGCCATGTTAGATTTGCCGGTATATAAGCCGTTCCACTTGTTTCTCGCACAAATAGGCGTACGCCGTTCACATGACCGGCGCATGACCGGCTTACTAGAAACAAGTGCACCCTTAGTTTTATGAAATTCTGAATACCGTAAAAAATATATAATCTTTTTTACCAAACGGTATAAAAGTTTGTCTAGAACAAGCAATTTATAAGTGGGCGATGACGTTATGTCGATTTATTTTCTCTCGAAAAGACGGAAATATAAGAAAAAGGGATCAAGATGATACAAATTATGTGTCCCATGCACGAAAGGTTGCCGTAATTTTTAAAAAATTGTCCCAAAAAGGGAATTCCAGAGCAATCCCCATGCCGAAAGTAAATAATTCTTATACTAGTATTTTGTACAAAGATCACACTTTCGACTCATGCAATAATCAGGAAATTTTCAAACAAATTCTCTTTATTCGAGTTGATTAGAAATGTCCGACATTTTGTCCCCTTCCAACCAAATTAAACGTAGGGTTACTTTTTCTGTGTTTTCATGATGATATTTTAATACAGTGCCATACGCTACATAATTTTTTTTATAATGGATAAAAGTCCAAAAATTTATCTCTATTTTGATATTAATTTCCCATAAATTAAATCTAATATACAAAATATCAAATAAAACTAAAATGTCCGATACAATGTCCCCACATACGATTTTGACGTTATTTCATAAAATATGCTTCTAACGTTCCGTCTAATTGTCATGATTGCGGTTTTCACAGACGATTTGGAATACGGCTATTTTATTTTGTTACTTAATAAGGAAACTTTAAAATGAATGTTTTATTTTGAAGCTCTACCGATTCACAAAGAAGGGGTGGGGAGAGAGATTTCCTCGCGGAACTGCAGTGTTTTCCGGACTTTAGTCGGATTTGCTATAATACAAATTAATAGAATAAAACAGCTATAATAATTGTTCTCGATAATTCCTTTGCATATATTTGTGTAGAACTGCCATGCTAGATATGCCGTAGTCCTTTTGCCTTGACATTCTGGAGTGCAAAAATGAATGCATTTGCAGTGCATATATTTTAGCCATAAAAAAAATTCGATTGCCCTTATAATTAAAATGTATATAATTAAATGGTTTCAATTCATGTTACTGTTTTTATTTTTAATTTGTTTATAAAACTAAAGCTAAAACATCTTTTATCTAAGAAAAAAATTCCTTCCTTTGGAAAAAAAATCAATGCTTTAAAATTTATTGTAAAAAGCCATCTGAACAACATGCATTCCAACGTTTTTATTTTGTTTTACGTCTTTGAGTGTGTAACGTTAGGTGACACCAGTATCGTGCGACGTTTCATAGTCATCTTGATTCTAGATAAACGGCGAAAGTTGCACAAGGAAGTCCTGACAAAACTAATTTGACTTTTATTTGATCTTTTTTTACCAGAGTGTAAACGTCAGGTATACTACCTTTTCATCCCAAACAGTCATAAGATTAAAAAGATTGGTACACTGCATTGAAAATTATATTTATTAAATCATCATGCTTCAAAATCAGATCCCAAATTTTGACACATATCTTTTATAATTGTAAATCTAAATCATGAAGCCTTTAAATTCAAATCTTCACATTCGATAATTCTATTTAATATATGAATTTTGGCAATTGGATCTATTTCATTATTAGTTTCTCAAACATAATTATTCATTTCAATTGTGTGTGCGTAGTGAAGAGTGAACACATAAATAATGTAATTATACGTTTTTATCATGGATATGAATTTTGACACAAAAGCGCCTTATGCATTTTACACTATTCAAAGTTCAGGAAAATAGCGTTTTGGTGTTCTTCCTTTTATAATCCTAATAACGCTATCTCTCATCGTTTGGATAATAAACATAGTATTTGGTAATACGATATACCAATCAATAAATTATCACTCTTTGATAAAGAATGTGAATTTTAATTTTGGTAGCCTGTTCTTAAAATTAAAATTCACATTCTTTATCAAAGAGCTATGTCATATCAGTTTAATCAACTGGCAAATTCAAGAAAAAATACGACTGAAACCACTTAATTAACGTTGAACTAAACTTAAATTATTGTTAGAAGATTGGCAGTTGCAGAAACTCTAATTACTCAAAAGGACAAGTAATGCATAAGAAACTTACTAAAAAAGATCAAAGTGTTGATATGCTTTCAAATCGGACGATTCATTTATCTGAATAATGACGTATTCTCGTTTTATTACTGTTTTTAAAATTCTTATTATCCAAATTCAGGCGAATTCAGAAAAAAATAAATAAACAAAAATCTAAAAGGTAAGTTCTTATGTTGTACTGTTATACCACTGTTCCAGGTTGGGGGAGGGTTTGGATCCCGCTGACATGTTTAACCCCGCCACATTATGTATGTCTGTGTCTTCCAAAGTCAGGAGCCTGTAGTTCAGTACTAGTGATTGTCGTTTGTTTATGTGTTACATATTTGTTTCTCGTTCATTTTTTTTTACATAAATAAGGCCTTTAGTTTTCTTGTTTGAATTGTTTTACATTGTCTTATCGGGGCCCTTTATAGCTGACTATGCGATGTGGGCTTTGCTCATTGTTGAAGGCCGTACGGTGACCTATAGTTGTTAATGTCTGTGTAATTTTGGTCTTTTGTGGATTGTTGTCTCATTGCCAATCATACCACATTTTTTTTTTTATATATGTGACTCGACCCAGTTACATACTTGAAATTCGATTATTTCTGGAGAAACAGTTTGTACGATGGAGTAAGACGTTTTACATTACCACCTACATATCTCGAATCGCGAATAAAACTTCTACATATTTATCATGTTTATTTAAAGCATATTTATAAATCTTGTATATATAAAGTAATTCAATCTAATTTGTTCATTTTAGTGAATCATGATTAAATTTTAATCTCTGAAAGTTTCAATCGATTGTCATTTGTAGACGCTTATTCATCTTTTCCCTGGTAAATGTTATTATTGTATTGTTTTCTCATAGTTTTATTTACGTTCTTTGTTGATCCAACCCAGCTCATCATAGATACCAGGATTTTTTTTTATTTGCGCCAATTGTACGTTTCGTCTATTCAGGAGTAATCCCTGACAAATATTGCTTATATGAAATGACTGTAAATTTATTAATAGTTGAACAAATTGTTACTGAGATGCAACTTTAACAGAAATAAATTCTGCTTTTGACATGTCACAACTTCAACAGTTTACTGTAAAATATAGTTTAATGGAGTAACTTTCTTCATGTTTATTTGAAGGACCTCAAACTTCAAAATTAATAAAGTTAAAAGTAAAAAAAAACACCTACACATTCAAACGTGTACACAAGCACAGCATTCCCTATCTATGTAATGTGTTTTCATAATTATGTGATATAGGGCAAAAAAAAGGTAGCATTTTTTGGTTTCTTGTTGTTAAGCATTTCCAGGGGAGATACTGTTATTTTTCACGGTGTGCTTGATAGGTTTGTTACATTGTAACATTATATAAAACACACTCATCAAGTGAATTAAAATAGCCTCCCACACTCAATTAACTGGATTTCGATTATTCTATTTACCGTAGTGCTAGTATATAAGACTTCGGAGGTTCATATCACTTATATTCAACGTTTTTATATCGGATTTGTTTACTATTGATGTTGACCGGTTCATAGTAGAAAAAAAAATCCGATAAAACCGTTGAATATAAATGATATGAACCTCAGAAGTCTTATGTATTGTCCTTTAATATAAGACCAGAGGTTCATATCATTTGCATTCAACATGTTTTATCGAATTTGTATACTTTCAATGTTGAACAGTTCAACGGTTCAACATTGGTAGTTAAAAAAAATCCAATAAAAATTAATGGTTCAACATGGATATCAAAAAAAATCAGATAAACATCTTACATGTAATTAAGTACGTATACCCATCCCCTATTTTTCAATTCATTAGTTCAAGATACACCTCTGAAGAATATGCAATAACCTAACATTGATAAATTACATATTAAGCTAACAATAAATTCAGTACATTTTTCTAACAAGTGAAGACCAATGAAAACATTTAATTTGAAAACATGGTCAATTAAGTAGGATTTTGTGGTTTCGTAGACATAAATGATAAATCAACATTTTCGATTTATATTTTTCTTTATTTCATATTCTAGTATGTTTCATAACATGGTTATTTTGTGACGCATCTCATGTATAAATCCAGTGCCAGATCTGGGAAAGAGCTCTTAGTTCCTATCCGTTTGTACGGGGAACATGTGGTTGCAACCACTCATTAATTGCCCGTTCGATTTTTTGTTTGCAGTGTCGAAAAGGGAGAAAGACAGCAGTCTTATCAAGAAGTTATGTGAAAGTTCTGGTATACATCTGGCAGTCAGGAAATATTCTGAAGTTCACATGTCGACCAGAGGCATTGAACAGAGAGGACAGGGTTTAAAGTTCCAGATGCTTATCTGAGATTCCAATTTGAACTAAAGAAAGCAATATATAAAGATTTGTAGGAGTTTTTTTTATATACAGAATTTGTCAAACGTATCCATAACATAAGAGATGTGCATAAATGCATCCTTCATAGTCTTGTAATACTGATGGTAATGATTTATATAATTTCTGAGATGATAAAGCAGTGTCGGTAATTTCCCTAACATCATAATAGTTCCATTTATTATTAAAAATAAACAAAGGACTAAATCTTGTTCAAAACTGTAACAGATTATCAAAGACTGCCTAGTTAGTACAATTTTAACCCAAGCACCTGCTCTTTTAAGCACCGACTTAGCAACGGCTTGATTGATTGTAAGTGTCCGGTGCAGAGACTGGAGACTTGAGACAATAACATGGAGGTAAGTATGTATAATAACAACGTTTAAAAAGAATATAGGCAGATTCGAGCCAGAGAGGGGAGAAATATGATAAATATTGACATGTTAAAAGAATATGTTATTTCTATTTTTAGAAATAGTAAAATTTATCCAAATTTATTTATTTACCAAAAAGATAATTAAATATTATTTAATTATTTGTAGACCATTTGTTATTGAACTAATATTTTATTGTTATGTTTTAATTTTTGAATTAATATTTATTCAAACTGTACATTTTGATATTTATTTGATTTTCCATTTTATTAGTATTTTTTATGCAATAAGTTGCTGTGATATTTTTTTTAACCATAAATGAAATATTTTCCAATCTGTTTTTTTCTGTAATGCTGCTTGTCTTCTGTCCTTGCCTTTTTTAGCCATGGGGTTGTCAGTATATTTTCAACTTGTGAGTTTGAATGTCCTTTTAGTATCTATGTTTTCTCTGTTAATGGTGTCCAAAGATTTAAATCAAAGATATTTGAAAAAGCAATCAATATTTAGTGTTTAGCGAAATTTGAAATGTTGCAGAATGTGATACATAGGGAGTACAATGGTAAACGGCAGTGGTAGCAGTGGATATAGTGTTAACTTTTTGTATTTTTTTTTTAGGTACGTATCCTAGATACTGTTCGCAATAGATACAAAAGTGTTTTTCCCACTGGCAGGTTTCGTCTGATCTTGAACTAATTTCTTGGTTTATTTGGTTAATATCTTTTGATTTGTTCTATTTGTCAGATACTATAAGCAATATGGTCTCTAATTTGTAATCTGATTATAAGAAAAAAACATTGATTATTGATTTGGGGATGTACGGTGGGCTGGCGCCTGCCAAAAATATAAAAAAACATGAAAGAGCTTTGACTAAAGCTTTACAAATTCTTTTTGCATGGAATGATTGTAAGGTGTACATGTCTATTTGGAAGGTTTCATCTGAAATTGAATCTAGCTGGGTTCATGGGCAACATTACAGGAATATGACAGTTGTTATCAATTCGTTTGATATGTTAGAGCTTTTGATTTTGCCATTTGATAAGGGAATTTCTGGTTAGAATTTGTTTCAGAGTTCAGTACTTTTTGGATTCTGCTTTATGGCTGATTAGAAGTAGCAGTTTTATACACAATAAAAATGATTAGAATGAAAGTAATGAAATAGTAGTTCAACTGTAATTTTTTTCTTTTATGCCAACTAAAATCAACAAGTAGATTTGCACTGACATTGGTGAAAGAATTCCAGATGCTTATCTTTATTGTTTCTACTTATTTTTCTGATATCATTATAGGATTAAACGCTAAAGGACTTTTATGATATGTTTGTGAGTGACTTGGTCCAGTTTATACACCAATAAATTCCTTTAAAAAGGCGTTAAATCCTTATGATTCTTTCCAATCAGAGATAGGGAATATATTTTTCCACACTAGCTACCTTTATCACACTTAAATTGTATATTTATGGCACTGAATAGGCCTGGCGCAAAAATATGTACTAAAATAAAATTTGCTATGTGAAAAAAGTAAACTGCAAAAACTCTTTTTATCATTCAAAGAATGTTTTTGTGTATTATTTTATTAAACGAATGGATAACTAGCAACTGTCATTTTCTTGACAAAGTACAGGCAGTTTTCTATTCATCATTCCAAACTAAAAGACAAATTGAAAGATGTGGTATTGCTTTGTTTCATAAAAAGATGGCCAATATAGATACAAGTATCTTGTTTTAGAGAGGGATTAATCCTGCTTTTTAAAGAATCCCTCTGATTCAAACCAAAATATTATCTGAAGCTGACATTATCAAGATGCTTGGTTTCGTGATTCACAACATATTTGTTACGTTTGGGGGACGTGTTTTTCCGTAGACTGTCGGCATTCAAATGGGAACCAATTATGCACATTTTTTCCAACTTGTTCCGTTATTATTAAGAGGCTAAATTCATATAGGAACTTCTTATGAAGAGAGATAAGAAGAAAGCAATATCCTTTAACTTTCCTTTCCGCTAGATGGATTGTGTTCTCTTACCAAGTAACTCAACATTTGGTGAATATTTTTAACGGATCTATCCAATCAAAGAAGGGATAAGGATATAGCAGATAAAGTAAATTCTGCCTCATATCTTAACTTCCATCTAGAAATAAGGGTCGGTTGAAAACGAAAAAAGAGATGATTTCAGCTTCCCGAGGGTAATTGTCCATGTTTGACAAAATCAAAGTTACTGTGGATTCATTATTATTCGTTGGGTACCAATTGTCATGGCTTTCTTTGGGTAAGGTGAACCACGAATCCAAATGTTCAACGAAGAACATATTGTCAATGAATTTTACATACAGATATTGACAAAACCACAATATCAAATATCCACGGAAATGCAAGTTTTCAGCAATCCACGACAACTGATACCCAAAAAATAAATGAACCCACAGTACTTTATTCGTATGATTTGCACTACGTTACTTTTGTCTTTTTGATTAAATTACTTTCCTTAGTTTAAGATTGAAAATGCAAATTATAACAAATTTGTGGATAGTCCAGTCCTTTTCCGTCATGGATATTAAACTAATTTGTCTTTGAAAACTTCCTTTGTCGGATATTTATAAAAAAAAAATGTTGTGTAATTCTAAGGGAAAAGGAGTTAAACAATTAACTTTTAACAAAATAGGAAGGTTGAAATCATCATGCATTTGAAAGAATTAAAAGCAGAATGTTAATAAAAAATTCAACTTTAATTAAATACAACCTTCAATGTGTTTCCCTATATGCGGACCACGAACAACAACTTTGAATTTCGTTTTTTTACGATTCCACTGTTACCAGCTGGTTACACTTCCGATTTTTAATTTTAAAAAAGCCAAAAGATTTCAAAGTAGACGCTTTTTATTTGTACACGGACAGAAGCCTAAAACATGTACAATTTATTTATATACAGACAACTTATTGATTCGATACATGCATTGGCATATTGGCAATTTAATTTAAGGGGCATGTATAATCCTACTGTACATGCTGTAATGGCTGCCGTCATGATGAAGCCAAATGGCCGCTATGCAAAATAGCAAAATACCCTAAATTATTCCATACGATTGCTATGATATTCTAGCAGCGCCTACATACAGAGTATATATGTCTCAATTGAAACGATATCCCAGGTCTAGAATTTCCTATCATGATTTCCTTGATAGGGATTTGCTGTTCACAAGAAAGTTATTAAGCTAAGAGTTTTAATTTGTGAAGTCGAGATCATCCCTTCGTAATTTACGGAGCCATCACGAGTTGTTTTACCATTCGTCAGTCCGTCCGTCCAATGACTATTTTTCGTTGCATTTTTTCAGGAACTACAATACAAGGATTTCTGAAATTTGGTTTCAGGGTTTATCTTAGTCAGCTATACCGTGTGATGCGTTTTCAGATTGATCACTTGACAACTTCTTGTTTACTTAACACTTGTATGATTTTACACATGATAGCCAAGTTGAACATTTTCGTCACATTTTTCTCAGGAACTACAATACAAGGATTTCTGAAATTTGGGTTCATGATTTATATAAGTCAAATATACCGTGTGATGCGTTTTCAGATTCATCACTCGACAACTTCTTGTTTATCGAACATTTGTATATTTTTACACTATTAATATTATCCACTTGCGGCGGGGTTATCATCAGTGAGCAGTAGCTCGCAGTTTCACTTGTTGTTATTGTGCCAAATACGGCTTTGATAATCAATCCGAAATTTTCTGATAGGGGTTCCATTGATATATTCTCAAGAACTAGAAATTAAAGAACAAACAGACACGACTTCCACTGCCTCATTTCAGACTTATATCTCGAATTTAATCTACACAGTAATCTCAGTACCAGAATCTATGACACACGAGACGATTTTAGTTTTGAAGTCATAAATTTTCCCCACCTTAGCATCAATAAACCAACTTCACCTGAATTTGGGATATAAATTTCCCAACTTATTCGATATTCAAGAGTTTGCGTCTTCTGATCAGATTTGTAAAACGTCACCAGTGTCTGAGCAGGAAGGTGATGAACCAGGGGTATGTCAAGGAACGTGTCGTCCTTTTTCTAAATAAAAGTTCATCGGAAGGTTCCAAGACCTTTTAGATAAATATTCCGTTTCAACTTCCCAAATAAACCATGATTGTTTTTTTATATAGATTCTGCGTACTGACGTTGCTTATCATCTTAACTACGTATTATATTGTTCTTTCATTTGTTTCTGTTTCTTTTATTAATATTACTATTATTGTTTGGGTGGTTAGTTTTTCTATGATATTCATTTGACGTGGCTCGGTACTTATACAACCCGTTCATGTGTTTTTATTGTCTTTAATGTTGTTAATGTGTTTTGTATGTGCTACTTTTTGTGTTTATGTGGTTCATATGATGTGACTCTGTACTTTTAAAGATCCCGCCAATGTGTTATTGTTCTATTATATGTCACTATGTTATTGTTCTATTATATGTCATTATGTCATTATGTTATTGTTCTATTATATGTCATTATTTTATTGTTCTTTTATATGACATTATGTTATTGTTCTAATATAAAGTAGAACATAGTTTGAACGACAAAATTATTTTACTCGCGTAGGGGTAATAACCATATGTGGATTCTTAAAATTCTAAAGAACATTTGGATAATTTTAAATCTCGGTCTGTGTCTGAAATAAGTTCTCACATACTTTTGATTTTTAAAACCTGTATACCACCGTTCCCCATGTAAAAGTATAATTTTCTGGAATAAACATTGAACGGCAAAATTATTTCATATTTCTTCTTATGTGACGTTTAAATTTTATGACGTCAAACACGCAAAGCAATGCACGTGGTTTTTAAATTTGATAGATGTTTTTTTGTCCTTTTTTGTTAAATATTTGTTTGTTTAGAGATTGTGCCACAGTGATGACTGATGTACCCATTTTGTGACTATTTACCTATTATGTCTATTTTGTTCACGCATGGTTGTAAATATAATGGAATTTTATGCAACTGTCATACAATTGAGAGCTTTAGCGCTATAAAACCAGGTCCAATCCACCATTATCTACTTTTGAAAATGCCTGTACAAAGTCAGGAATATGACAGTTGCTGCCCATTCCTTTAATCTGTTTTATCATTTGATTTTACAATTGATTAAGGACTTCCCGTTTTGAATTTTCATTGAATTTTGGTGATTTACTTTTTCCGGATCCATTTTAGGTGTTGTTTTTTTTTTGGTTCGCTTCAGTGTTGCAGTGGCTTCGTTGTCGAAATGTACTATATTGTATGAAAGTTCTTGTTTTTGTACTATATTTCTGTCATCTTATGGTGTAGTTTACGCGTTATATTAAGCATTGCCATAAAAGTGCGAGGCTTGACTAGCCACAGAACTAGATTAAATCCACCACTTTTTTTCGTAAAATGTCCTGTACCAAGTCAGGAAAATGGCTATTGTTATATTATAGTTTTTCTGTGTGTTGAATTTTAGTGTTGTTGTTTTCTTCTTACATTTGATGTTTTCCCCTCAGTTTTAGTTTGTAACCCGGATTTGTTTTTTTCTCAATCGATGTATGAATTTCGAACTTGCCTTTATTTACTCTTCCGCACCACCTTAGATCACCCCCAGTAATTAGTGGGGGTCATGTTGGTTATAATTTAGTTTTTCTATGTTGTGTTTTGTGTAATTTTATTTGTCTGTTTTTCTTCTTTTTTTTTATCATGGCGTTGTCAGTTTATTTTCGAACTACGAGCTTGACTGTCTTTCTGGTATCTTTCGCACCTCTTTTTTACATTGAGTTTGTAAACATACCACAACTTAATATGTGTGGTGATGAAATGAAAAATGGTAAATAATGACGTTCTAATACATTCTGGGAAGAGATACTAATCAAAGTACTGGCTTACTGTTTCCTCTATGAACCAAATATAAGACGGCTTGCAAAAAAGGCATACAGATTTCCATTTCCCAGGTAGAGTAGTAGAAGAAACTTGCAATTGATTTTTCTACTCGAACATTGCAGTTACATTTTAGACTACAAAAATAGTATTAAAAATTTAATCAATTTCCTTGGATATTTAGGAACAGAGTTCACAATTGAAAGATATAACTGAGTAAAGTCAAATGTGTTGTGCACTGTATAGAGACTAGATAATGTATTAATGAAGGTTTGCATTTGAAACAGACGTGATTGATTATAAAACAGACACCCGTTGCAAGTACAAGACACTGGAAACTTTAAGTAACTATAACTCTATATACTAATGAATAAAAATAACAATAAGAATAAGAATTTTATTAGTTTGAAATCAAAACAATGAATTGTTACAAAATACACACCAAAAAACCCCAACATATAAATAACAAAACGATCGACAGAACACAATACACACACGTAGCATTGAAAATAGAAATAAAGACCACTACTAAAAGATAACATGCTTCTTATTTTATCATTTCAACATATCTTGATTATATATATTACTTTGAAATGTTAGTCTTCAATCATACACAGTTTATTTATTGACATTAAAGTTGCTTCTCCCATTATACCTTTCACTACTACTGTTATAAACAATGATAATAAATATATCCCATTCTTCACAAGAAAATGTAAAATTAAATTTGTGTTTCGTACCATTACATTTTTTAAAGTTCTGTATATGATACAATAAAGTATCGAATACATCGTATCAACTATGGTGTTTGTACTTCAGATTGAAAAAAAGAACTTCTTTGATCTCGAAGAATGAAATATGTCTGAAACCGATGATTCTTTAATGTTCTCTTGTTGTCTCCGAAAATAATGTTGAGTATTTCAGATTGAAATGATTTAGCCTGTCACTCGTACAATCAAGTATACATTGATAACATTCACTTTGATTTGCATTTCTGAGTTGGTATTTCGTTTAAAGTATGACAAAGCCTTACACGATGGAGGTTGCACAATCAGACGTAGGTCTACACGACATTAAATCAGAAATAAAAATTATGAATTTAATCGTAAAATTAATCGTATTACTGAATTAAAGTTACTGTTGAAAAAATATGTATACTTATTATGTTCTTTAAGACCTTGCCCCGAGATGATAGACATTGTCAGAAGTTCTAATCAATTTTATGTTTTTGTTTTAATTAATATTAGGAATTAATATACCTAACAATTGTTCTGTCAAATTAATTACCGCGAAGATATTTAAATGGAACAAAATTATCAAATGATTTCAATGATTTCAATTATCATTTATATGAAATCCATTGAAATTGAAAAAAAGAGCGGTTAACCGGTTAGCGTTTTTGGTATTCAGTATTCGGTCATTAAGACGTTTTAGACTTATTTTGGCCCAACTTTTAGGAATTTCGGGTCCTCAATGCTTTTCAACTTTGAACTAGGTTGGTTGTTTTATTTAAAATAGATCTGAGCGTCACTGATGAGTCTTATGTAGACGACACGCGCGTCTGGCGTATTAAAATCATAACCCTGTTACCTTTGATAACTATTAACCAGTTGACCGTTGGCAACACAAGTATATGTTAACAAAATGTGTTTGACAAGCTAGTCGAACAACTGGTGTTCACTAACAAATGATGTTCTAAATATCAAATCCAAGTGTTTATAAGAACATAAGTATCACTTTTTAAGTCATCTGATAATAATTGAACATTCATTTTATCAGCCACACCATGAAATTTAAATTTAGAATCAAATAAACATTGCTGTCTCAAGTTTGTTTGCATATTTAAACGATTTAGTACTTGTGATGTCAATAAACCTATTTTTGGTATACATATAAAGAGAGATAACGTCTGTTATAATAGTGAGAACAGTATAAATAAGAAATACAATTATAGTAAAAAGAATTTTATTCTCCAGTAACAACATCATGTAAAAATAAAACAGAGATAAAAATATGAAATCAGAATTCCAATATGACTGCTTGCTGTATTCAGTTAGAATTTTTAATAAAGAAAAAAGAAAAATAACAAAAATACCAAACCAAAAAAAACAACAAAAAAAAACAACAAATGTTGTATTCCCAACTTGTGCAGGCATTCCCTTCAATAGAAAATGGTAAAATAAACCAGATTTTATATCAAGCTGTATAGCATTTTACTTGAATTACAGTAGCACAAAATTCCGTTACACTGACAACACTGTTTGACTAAACTAAACACATAACATGTAAACATATCAAAAAGGGGTTACTATAGTCAACATTGTTTTAAAATTTAAAATTATAAAAAGAAAGAAATATGTCAACGAAGTAGACACAATGGCATATACACAAAGCATATATGTAAATATTTTAAGACAAAAATACAAAAAATAACCACTCCAAAACAACACATTGGTAAGATGCACAACAAAAGGAAATTACAAAAAATTATAAACAACGTCAATACCTAGACCATCTAATATTAATTATGAAGTTGAAACATAATATTTACAGACAAGGCTGTTGGTATCTTCCGGTGGACTTTAAAAAAAAAAAAAATAGACGTTCCATGACATAACCTTTGTTCATTAATTTTCTGCTCAGACACTGGTTACAGAGTAGAAGTTGAAAACTCTTTAATACCGGATTAGTTGTGAACTGTTAATCTAATATGCATGTGAAGTTGGTATATTGCTGTAATAAGGTGGGGGGAATTCAAAATGTGTAAATTACAATCGTCTCATTAGCAATAGATTACGGTACTAAGAATGTCGACTTATGTCAACTTTAATGTTTATGTCTAAAACGAGACAGATAAAGCCGTGTCTGTTTTTTTTTAATTTAATTTCTAGTTCTGAAGGATAGTTATAAAAATGAAACCTTACCGAAAAAAAGGGTGCTTTTGTAAAGAATACCTTCAATATAATGTGAAATTATTGAAGTGGCTTCTTTAGTCTACTTTTCTTTAAAGTCTAAATATACGTTGTTCATTGACATTTTAGAGCTATTGAAATAGTATTGGAAAAGATAATTTGGTGTTGTAGGGCAAAACATCTTAGCCTTGATTGAAGGAAAAACATGTCCCACCATCTGGTACGAATTCCTCAACCTCATCTATTGACTGCCTTGTTTTTCGAGTAATAGTTCGACTACCTCTTTATTATTAGCCACACAAGCCACATCCAAAGGAGATGCCCCATTTAATGCACATTTATTGAAGTCTGCCTTGTTGTAGAGCAATAGTTTGACTATCTCTTTATGATTATTCTGGCATGCCATATACAACGCAGTAGCCCCATTGCCATCCTACCTATCAATGTCTGCCTTGTTTTCCAACAACACCTTTACAATCTGTATATGATTTGCCACACAAGCCACAGTCAAAGGAGATCTTCCATTATTTGTACATTTATAGATGTCTGCCTTGTTCTCCAGTAACACTTTTACTATCTCTATATGATTATTTTGGCATGCCATATACAAAGCAGTAGCCCCATTGTCATCACACTTTTCAATGTCTGCCTTGTTAGCCAATAATATCTTTACTGTCTCTATATGATTATTCTGACAAGCCACATTCAGAGGAGATGCTCCATTATCTCTGCACTTATTAATGTCTGCCTTATTGTCAAGTAAATCTTTCACTAGCTCTGTATGATTGTTCTGACAAGCAATATACAATGGGCCCCCGAGATCATCACACGCATTAATGTCTGCCTTGTTCTCCAGTAATAGTTTGACTATCTCTTTATGATTATTCTGGCATGCCATATACAAAGCAGTAGCCCCATTACCGTCCCATTTATTAATGTCCGCCTTGTTTTCCAATAACACCTTTACAATCTCGATATGATCAGATACACAAGCCACATTCAAAGGGGATCCTCCATTATTTGCACATTTATTGATGTCTGCCTTGTTCTCCAGTAATAGTTTGACTAACTCTTTATGGTTATTCTGGCATGCCATATACAAAGCAGTAGCTCCATTACCGTCCCATTCATTAATGTCCGCCTTGTTTTCCAATAACACCTTTACAATCTCTATATGATCAGACACACAAGCCACAGTCAAAGGGGATCCTCCATTATTTGCACATTTATTGATGTCTGCCGTGTTCTCCAGTAATAGTTTGACTAACTCTTTATGATTATTCTGGCATGCCATATACAAAGCAGTAGCTCCATTACCGTCCCATTCATTAATGTCCGCCTTATTTTCCAATAACACCTTTACAATCTCTATATGATCAGATGCACAAGCCACAGTCAAAGGGGATCCTCCATTATTTGCACATTTATTGATGTCTGCCTTGTTCTCCAGTAATAGTTTGACTAACTCTTTATAATTATTCTGGCATGCCATATACAAAGCAGTAGCTCCATTACCGTCCCATTCATTAATGTCCGCCTTGTTTTCCAATAACACCTTTACAATCTCTATATGATCAGACACACAAGCCACAGTCAAAGGGGATCCTCCATTATTTGCACATTTATTGATGTCTGCCTTGTTCTCCAGTAACACATTCACTAACTCTATATGATTATTCTGACAAGCAATATACAATGGGCCCCCGAGATCATCACACGCATTAATGTCTGCCTTGTTGTCGAGCAATAGTTCCACTATCTCTATATGATTATTCTGACATGCCATATACAAAGCAGTAGCCCCATTGTCATTACACTTATTAATGTCTGCCTTGTTAGCCAATAGTATGTTTACTGTCTCTATATGATTATTCTGACAAGCAACATTCAAAGGAGATGCACCATTATCTCTGCACTTATTAATGTCTGCCTTATTTTCAAGTAAAACTTTCACTAGCTCTGTATGATTGTTCTGACAAGCAATATACAATGGCCCTCCGAGACCATCACACGCATTAGTGTCTGCCTTGTTGTCAAGCAATAGTTTCACTATCTCTATATGATTATTCTGACATGCCATATACAATGCAGTAGCCCCATTGCCATCACACTTTTCAATGTGTGCCTTGTTTTCCAACAACATCTTAACTAGCTCTACATAATCATTCTGACAAGCCACATTCAGAGGAGATGCTCCATTATTTGCACATCTATTGATGTCTGCCTTGTTGTCGAGCAATAGTTTCACTATCTCTTTATAATTATTCTGACAAGAAATATACAAAGCAGTTGCTCCATTACCATCCCACTTATTAATATCTGCCTTATTGTCAAGTAAAAGTTTAACTACCTCTTTATGATTTTTCAGGCAAGCAATAACCAGAGGAGTGGCACCGGTATCATCACACTTATTAATGTCTGCCTTATTATCCAGTAATATCTTTACTATCTCTGTATTATTCAAGAAACAAGCAACATGCAAGCGAGATGTTTCTTTGTCTCTGAACTGATCAATATCTGCCTCGTTATTCAGTAATTTGTTTATCATCTCTTGGCGATTTGTCAGACTTTCCATTATTTTATGCCAAGTTTCAGTTTCGAAAATGGAATGACTTTCAACTGATCCACCAACCTTACCTTCAAACACTTCCTGAAATAGTTTTTCCATGATTTGATTAATTCAATCATAACATTAAAAGTACTGCAATATACCAAACATATACTTTTAAATTGGAAAGAGAGGACGATAAGCTCCTATCCATGTCTGATGAATTTCCAACAAGTTTTGAAAAAGATGACAAAAGATACCAGAAGGACAGTCAAGCTCATAGATCGACTATAAAATGACCACTTCATGTTTAAAAAAAGACAAACAGACAAATTATGAGACACAACATGGAACGGTGATTTCTGGTGCTCTGGAAGGATAAGCAGAATCAGCTCCACTTATGACAACCGATACCTATCATGATGCCCATAATATTACAAACCTGGAAAAAAAGTATATTTCGGTAAGTCACCTTTTTGAAAACGAAATGGGATTAAAGTTACGACTTAAGGAACAGATCTTATGCAATCTATGCAACAGATATTCCATAATCAAACTCGTTATGGCGTCCGTATTAAACATTTACGAATGGATGATTTCAACATAGCCGTTTAGAACTCTAGATTTAAAAGCGTCCTTGTGAGCAGCAAGTCTCTTTTAAGGAAATCAATCATGAAAGGAAATTAAAGCCGGGTATATCGTAGCAATGCGGAGATATATACTCCGTTTGCAGGCGCCACTAATAAATGCATAGAGTATTGACAATTCACTTGGAAACTCAACATATACATTTTTGTACCACCTCGTCACATATTAAAGAGGAAATCCTGGATAATCAAAGACCTGTTTTATGTTCACTTACTAAAGAGGAAATCCTGGACAATTAAAGGTATGTTTTATGGTCCTTTTGAATTTCAACCGAAGATAAAGAAATGGATCTTCCATCACTGTATTACATAAACTAGTTTATTGCTTGGTCCTCCAAGTGCTTCACGGAACCTTTTTCTTATTTATTAACCTCAGTTTTATCAGCGCCCAAAACCGGGTTTTATTTTAAAGTTATTGTGAAACTGTTTTTTTTAAAGGTGTCGTGAATCAAACGTGTAAAATAAAACATTCCGAGGATGTTAGACTAAATACAATCTAAGGCTCTTGAATCTTGCAGTAGTATTAACACATTTGTATTAAACACATAAACCATTCATAACTACAAAAATAAGTGGAAAGGGTTGGTATTTTAAATGGCTAACGATCGTGTCTCAAAGAGGGATAAATCCTATTCTATTAAAAAGAATTAATCTAGTTCCAAAAAAAATATTATCTGAAACTGATATTATTTTAGGGATTTTTGATTTCTTGATTCCAATTGACAACTTATTTGTTACTTATGGAGGATGTGTTTTTAAACAAACTATCGGCATTCCAATGGGAACCAACTGCGACCATCTGCTTGTCGATTTTTTTATTTATTCATATGGGGCTGACTTCATACAGGAAGGTTGCGAGAAGACGGAAAAGAAGTTAGCAATATCCTTTAACCATTTTCATTGCTTATTTCCGCTATATAGATAATGTTTTCTCATTAAATAGTTCAAAATTTGGTGACTATGGTGTAAGCACTTATCCTATTTTGCAAAATATAACTCTGTTCCATATCTTGACTAACACCTTGACTTACATTTAGAAATTGACAATGATGGTCGGTTGAAAACAAAACTTAACGACAAAGGAGATGATATCAGATTGCAAAATTGTAAACTTTTTGTTCTTTGTAACAATATCTCACCAAAGCCTGCATACGGAGTATTATATCTCAATTGATACGATATTCCAGGGCTGGTAATCCTACTATGATTTCTTTGATAGAGGGTTGCTGCCAAAAAGGAAGATATTATACCATGAGTTTCGTTTGGCGATGTTGAAAAATTCCTTCGTAATTTTTATGGGCGCCATCTACAGTTGGTTGACAGTTAGAAAATATTCTACAGATGATATCGGATATGTTCCTTATGTCGTAACTTTATAATCCCATTCCCGTTTCACGAATCTGACCAACCAAATTATATTCATAGCCCAGATTTTACTAACATATTCAACACGACGGTTGCCACATGTCGAGCAGGATCTGCTTTCTTTTCCAGGGCACCCGAGATCAGCCGAAGTGGTGCAGTGACTTTAACCATAGATTTTTAATTTTTTAATGCACTCACCTAACACACGGCTAAATTATATATCATTCAACAGCTACACATTTATACTATCTGTTTTGCCCGGTCGTATGAAAATCGTTCGGTGCAATATCTGTCAAATCATGATCAAATGTAAAGGTCGAAAACGTGCCTATTTCTAAAAATTTAGCTTGTTTGCATATTATAACTTATATAAAATAGATTCATATGTGTAAATAATTTAAACTTTTAGCAGAGAGATTAATAACATTTGTTTAAAGCGTGTTTTTGTAAGACAGTACATGTTTCCTGAAATTCGAATAAAAGTTAAAAGTTTTTATTGAAACCCCATTTTTGTTTTCCTTGTGCATGCTATAGATGACAATGCTTATCAATAGAAACTAGGGTACACCATGTAATAACTATCAAATAAGATTTTGACATCATGAACGTTCTATAATTATGCTTACCTCTAATCAGAAAGCAAATCAAAACAACTCATACAGTTGCCCAAATACCGCCATCTGCAGAAACGCAGCTTTTAAGCACATCTTCCTTTTTAAACATTTTTGGCTTTTATACATATATCACCTTGATCAAATTAACTTATTTTTGCGAATATTTATTTTTATTGTGTGGAATTGTATTTACCTGACTGTGAGACGATTCGTTTAATGTCGTAAAAGTAATATGATACCAAAGGGACAACCAATCTCGTACCATGATTCAAAGAAACTTAAATAAAACCATGATCAATTAAAATTAAAATTAAAGTCCACTAGAAGGACAACAGTCAACAAAACAAAGCACAACGTGAAAACCATCACTGCTAATACTGTTTTACAAATTCAATGTCCTGCATTTGTATTTCAAAAGCTATGTTAAAAACAAAAAAAAAGAATAATTAAAAACCAATTGTTCTCTGAAAGTCTTAGAAGATAGTTTTTTTCATACTGATGCATTAGTAATCGTTTAATTATACTTTTGTGTGAAATAAGGGAGATAATATGCTACTTCCGGTGAAATGAATGTCACTTCAGGTCTCATATGATATCTTATTTTACACTGATTACAAAAATATATAGATTTTATGTACTTTTGTATGGAGAATAGGAGATAATTGGCCACTTCCAGTTTGTTCGAAGTCATTTTAGTCTTCAGTTATCAGTTTATGCATCTATATGACAAAATATATGGATTCTCAATACTTTGAGATGAAAAAGTTGCAAAAAATGCTACTTCCGGTTTCCTAAGGTCACCTCCGGTAGTCCCTTTTCACGGTCATTTGTCACCTAACCTTTTGAACAAGGTCGAATGCCTTTATAATGAACTTAGTTGAAGTTATAATCAAATAACCTCATATCAAGACATTTCAGGGACAAAAACTCCTATAAGATGTCATTAAATTGTATAAGACTAAATGTAGCATATCTTCATTACAATAAATCTGACATTTTGCACTTGTTCTTTAATATGTATCTTTCAAAGTGTCCGAGAAAATGCGATAAACAAGCAAAAGTCAGAATTGAGAACTTGACCTTGACCTTAAACCTTGACCTCATTTTCTAAGTTCTGATGGTAAACTGTGAATAGGGAGATAAATCTTACAAAGAAAATTGGTCGCCTCAGCAGGGATAAAATTTAAAAGCGCATAAACTATACGATACCATATGAGAAATATCTAAGCGACATATTGCGAAACAAACATTTATCGCAAGAACAAAATTTGGCGGCAGAAAAGAAAAATAATAATCAGAAGAAAAACAATAAGTCTTTCCAAAGAAAAGTGGAAAGACTTTATAAAAGAGATTAAACTTCTAAACACATTTTATATGTCTAACACCTTTTTGAACAAAATAAGCAGCATTATATTTAGTTCGTTCACATCCTGTTTCAGACAACCTAGAGTTTTAAACGATCGTTTCTTATTTCAATGTTGCCTACAATTCATGTTTGCATTTGAATATGCTTACATAAGGTAAATAAGTTTTGCTTTGAAAAAACCCATATGTGTCCTCAATAATCTCTGATATGTCTTTTCGAACTTAAAATATCCCTTCTTTTGATATTAACAATAAGGGATGACAAAATGATCGCTTTTTGAAGATGACAAAGTTTTGGGCAAGTGCAAACACTTTAATAGAAGACTGTTCTATAACTTTTGGGCTAGTTTAAATCTCGGTCTATATCTGAAATTCATTCTTACATACTTTTGGTTGTTTAACCCTGTATGCTTACATTGCCTCTGTAAATTTTAAAATTGTTTGTATGCACATTGAACGACAAATTTATGTGACGTATACAAAAAATTCTGACGTCAGACACTCAAATCAATCAATGTGTTTGTCGATAGTACATGTTTTTGTATTCTGTTAATTGTTCCTTTTAAAATTGATATACGATGATGACTGATGTACCCATATTTTGACTATTTATTAATTGTGTCTTTTAATTTAACGCATCAATGTAAAAATAACGGAATTTGATGAGACTGTCATCAAAGTGAGAGGGTTAGCGCTATAGAACCAGGTTTAATCCACCATTTTTTACATTTGAAAATGCCTGTACCAAGTAAGGAATATGACAGTTCTTGTCCATTCGTTTTTGATGCGTTTTGTTATTTGATTTTGCCATATGATTATGGACTTTCCGAATTGATTTTCCTCTAAGTTCAGCAGGATCTGCTTACCCTTCCGGAGCACCTGAGATCACCCCTAGTTTTTGTTGGGGTTCGTGTTGTTTATTCTTTACTTTTTTATGTTGTGTCATATGTACTATTGTTTTTCTGTTTGTCTTTTTCATTTTCAGCCATGGCGTTGTCAGTTTGTTTTAGATTCATGAGTTTGACTGTCTCTTTGGTATCTTTCGTCCCTCTTTCAGCGTTTTTGTGATTTTACTTTTTTCTATGAACAATAGTTAATTTTTGCTCTTTTGAAATCATAAAGCTAATATTCCTTGACCTTCAAAATTTACATTAACCTATTTTGTGACCATACAAATATCGATATCCCAAGATATATTTTGCTTTCATTTTTTAAATTTGTAATTAATTTTATTTTTATAAAGTATTGCGCAAATAACCTCATATATTTTGTTTGACTTTGAAATTGTATATCATGTGATATAAAGTTCATATGATCCATTGGAAAATTTGATGATACATAAACTAGAAAATGCCTTTTTGTTTAATAATCGTCAACAAATAGAATGTTTATTTATGACATTAAACCTTGATTTAACCGAAAATGCACCGTACGATGTTTTTTACTACCGGGCAAAGAAGAAAGTACAGATAATAAGCTTGATACTATTTATTGGTAAACATATCTGAGTATCTGACTGTTACCTAAACCAAGATTTAAGTGAATACACAACTTTTTGCGATATACCGTATAGTGGCATATAATGTTAGAATGTTTTTCAAAGCTATATAGAGATAGTGACTACACTTATGAATGAAGCCTGTACACTTGCTTTAAATTGCAAAATTCGGCGTAATTTGGTTTACTGTGGATAATTGTCTAAATGACAAGTATACCACATATTCTTATTTTTAATAAGAATATATCTTTTGAAAACGAAAATTTGCAGTACAAAATTTAAGACCTTTGGTTTTAAATAATTCTGATTATGGAAAGTTCTTTAAAAAATATAATGATTGTGTATGCAAATAATAATATATTGTTATAACGTTAACCAGAAAATATTTATATTCATAATTTTCACAAACAGTCATCATGAAGCATGTGAAGTGTAAATTCGCGTTTATTTCAGAAAACTAAATTCAGAAAGCTAAATATGTGGTTACTGCATGTTTTAAAACTACTGACGAAACGTAACTCATCAGATGGATACAAAAAGAAATACTACACATAGTGAACGTACATATATATCAACAACAAAAACAGTCAGAGTCTTCTTATTTTTTTTTATCACTTTTTAATTGGAACATGTTGATAAAGTTACCAACCTATCACATCTGTCAGTCAGAGGTACAGTCAATGTAATAGAGACATCTGTAATTTTATTTTAGACGAAGTTACTGATGTAGGTTAATCCAGAAAAGTGTGTTGGCCGTTTATAAATTTTGAAATTATTTAGAAACTTAGGTTTCAACTCCCTCAGGCAAAGTTGACTTAAGACGAATTTTGATATTAATTTTTGTCTTATAGCCCTTTATCGGTTTCGTTACTTATACATCCTGCAAATGATTGGCTTTGAGCGTTCCTAATGAAGGTAAATCAGAAAAGAGCTTCGAACACATGGAATTATCAAACGTGTTGTTTGCAATTTTTTACATCACTGAATCGATACCTCTGATGGTGGACTATCAGTTCCCTAGGGTAATACCAGATCAGTAGTCAGTATTTCGGTACTTACATGATTAAACAAACTTATTGGCTAGAGGAATAGGGGGAGGGTTGAGATCTCATAAACATGTTTAACCCCGCCGCAATTTTGCGCCTGTCCCAAGTCAGGAGCCTCTGGCCTTTGTTAGTCTTGTATGATTTTAAATTTTAGTTTCTTGTGTATTATTCGGAGTTTAGTATGACGTTCATTATCACTGTACTATTATGCATATTTTTAGAAGCCAGCTGAAGTATACCTACGGGTGCGGGAATTCTCGCTACATTGAAGACCCATTGGTTGCCTTCGGCTGTTGTCTGCGCTATGATCGGGTGGTTGTTGCTTTGACATATTCACCATTTCCTTTCTCAATTTTATTTTCTAAAAATGTCCGTTTATAAATTTTTAAATTATTAAGAAACTAAAGGTTCAAGTCACTTACTCAAAGTTGACTTAATATAAATTTGATTATTTATTTTAGGTTTTTTTGACATATAGGTCTTCAACGATTTCGGACGCAATGACTTATTAAACATGTTGTTTTCATTTTTCATCCTGATATGCAAGGATAGAGCCATTGAACATATTTTTAGATTGACGGTTTTTCTTAATTATTCAATTTTCTTTATGAATTCTGCTAACAATGTTTCTTAAACACCTATGTTATAAGTAAAACAATTTTTTTTTTAAATAAATCATCTATAAATGGAGTAAAAATATATCAAAAGCTGCATTGTGATATTTGGTGATTTTCTGTCAAATGGTCTTGTGTGAATAACCTATCCCTCATATGATGAAATTGAATACAGAAATTAAATTGTTTTTCTGTTGGTCTTTTCCTTTTTAGCCATGGCTATGTTAGTTTGAGTTTGATTTGTGAGTTTAAATGTCCCTCTGGTAACTTTTGCCTTTCTTTTATAATTAAATCTAATGTCAAACTTACCTTTCCTAATTTATGTAGACATGTTTCTTCATTAAATTTATCTTGTTGGCTGTTTATTGACTGTTTTCGGTCTCCTGATTTAACTGCATGTTCTTGTGCCTTGTCCATGAATTTATTGTCAGGTTTCTGATTTGTGTTCAACCGTACTTCTGGGTTATGGTCAATTTCTTGTATCTTGCTCACTGTTTCTTCTGATTTATGAGCATTTGCTTGTGTCTCATTCACTGAAGAGACATGTTTTGTCAAAATGTGCATCTGGTGCAGGAAAATTGGTTCCGGTAATGTTATTGTTATTATTACTGGTACATCTGATTGACACACAGTTACTTGTATATTATTTACTGGTACATCTGATTGGTTCGCATCTTTTTGTTTCTTGCTCACTGTTACTTCTGGTTTATTAACAGTTCCATGTGTCTTGTTTACTGTTAAAAGTTTATTTGTCTTGTTCTCTGTTTTTTCTAAATCACTTTCTAGCTGAAAATTATGTAAAGGAATTTCACTATCAATAGTTCCATCACGCCTTCTTTTGAAAACCTCCTGAAATCAATTTCACATGTTTTGTTAATCAAACATCGTTTATAACTGCCAGAACAATGCATTCTAGTCAGGTAATTTGCAGTAACCAAACAAATCAATTTAAATCTTTTAAGTTTTTGTCACCTCTCTGTCATTTTTGAAATGAAGGCGCATCTCTTTTAGCGAACAGAACTCCCGAACAGCAGGAGGAACAATTTAACTCAATTTCTGTATCTGTGACAATATTTTCAAAGAGAAATGTTTTGAAAAGTATCGGCTTTTTAAATCTTTAAAGTACGATAATGCACAAACGGCATTAGCTAATCCTCAATTTAGATATTGGTCTCTCATTTGTCATTGGTAAAATCAAATTACAATGACAAATGTAATAGTTGAACCTAGTGCAAAATATCATCACCCGCGCTGACTATAAAAACATCATATTGTTTCAAAATTAAGTCCGATAAATCTTCAGATAAACCCGTTCAAATTCAAATCATAATCTATTGTGGTCAATTGTACTTCATGTCTATATAGTTAAAACTATCAGAGGATTTATTTTCATAGAATAATAATTAGTCGCAAGGCTCACGTACAAATGTTTGGATCAAAACAATCGTACAATATGGCCAAAGATACACGATCAAAAATAAGTTCACCAAGTATATACGAAAGTTTTTGTCAAACTTTCTCGGGCATTGAAACGTTTAAGGCAAACAGATAAATGAACGAGTAAAAGAATCATTACCCTAAGCGACCCATGCGCCACGTCAGTAAGACATTACTTCTCTGAAACTAACCTCATTTGCATTTCTCAATCCAGGAAAATTTATTTCTGGAGAACTTTTTAAATCTTTGTTTGACACTGTATCGTCATGTTGATTACCTGTATTCAAAATGAAACTTATACGATATTTTTTATATATTATAATAATAACTTAAAGTATGTATCATTTTGATTCAGTGAAAGTAAGCATTTGTTCATAACAGAAGCGACCTTGATATTTTTTTTTGTTTTGTCCTTTTCTATGATATATTTATTTAAAAGATGAAAATACGTGAATAACAAAATTTGTCTTCGGCAACTCAAGATGACGTTGATATATTTGGTTTATAATAAATTGTGTACTTTGAAACTGATGTCCTCCAATTTTAGTTGTAAATGCAATTTTACTGATCATTGTTTTTCTTGACCCCCCCCCCCCCCTAAAACACATATGCAACACTCAACGGTACCACCTAACGATGCAACTTTACCAGTGCATATAGCTTGGACATACAAATAATATGTCAGCTCGTTGATCAATTACTAATTGAGTGCTCGTTGATTTTGCAGAGTGATACTCTGGTTATTGCTAGGGAATACATGTTTAACACAGACGAACAAAAATTCTGTGGTTTTTAGGTCAACGGACTAAAATCATAAACATTTACTAAAAAAAAGGGAAATTCACACAATACCTAGAAGTACTAATAAAGCAAAAAACCTTTAACATGATCTATATGATTTAACGATTTTATTTTTCAAATATAACTTGGGACATTCGGTTCTTACGATCAATAATATATAAAGAAAACATCACTATTCTAACAGGAAAGCTATTTGCCGAGTATTATTTTGAATCCAATACTCGGTACTTCTAAGCAATATTGGAGTAATCGAGTACAAGTTGCCATCTCAAGTTTAACCATAAATGACCTTACACTAAGCCTTTTTAACTGATCATTGTATTATAAAGGCAATGTGTTTGGGTATATAAAGAAAACAAGAACACGTTCGTCACTGTAATTTGTACCAAACTTGTTTGTTAAGCAATTGTTTACGTAGTACAGTATATATTAATATGAATCAAACAGGACTTTCAATGCAAATGTCATAACGAGACCATATCTTAAACAATTTGTGATGACTTCAACCGATTCTTTTCAAAAATTAGTGTGCTCAATGTAAATGAAAAAACTTTATTTAGTTAATGTTGACTGCTTTTGATTTTCCGTAAATAGATATCGAAGTAAAAATAAAACGTTATGAAGCGACTATGCGGTATGGGCTTTGCTCATTGTTAAAGGTCGTACGGTGACCTATAGTTGTTGTTTTCTGTGTCATATTCGGTCTCTTGTAGATGGTTGTCTCATTGTCAATCAAACCACATCTTTTTTTTATAAATCTCTTGCTATCGTCAAATTTACTTCAAAGGCTCGATGAAACTGACCAAATACGAAATCTGTTCAATGATGTACATTGCAAAGCAGCTCATGTATAGCCTGCCATACAGACACACAGAACTTACAATAGTTGCACACACAAAAAAAAAAGTTTCGAGACGGGTCAAAATCAATTAAACCTAACATTAATTAATGAACCAAGAACATGAGGTCAAGGGAAGATGAGTATCGAAAGATAAATACAGACACTTGGAGTTCCTACGTTAATTCCATCGATTTGAGTCACATAATCGAGAGCCGTGGTGAAGTGGTTAGTGCATCGGACTACTAACACAAAGGTTCCTGATTCGATTCCCGTCTGGGATGAAAATTTCAGGGACTGAATTTTCGGTTCTCAATTTACACCATTTACGATTTTGGTCTTGAGGAAACGATGATAGTCCATGGGAAGGGGACGATAAATGGCTGACCCGTGTTAAGAGAGAGTCATATCTCTTGTACGAAAAATACACCCTTGTAGATATTGAAAAAAGCAGGCTAATGCCGCTACAAGGCAGCATTCGAACCCGCAATGTGGAGAGGTGAATATAAGTTGCAAAACATATTCCCAATCCACTATAAATAAATGTGTTTAAACTAATCGATTTGTAAAGTTCTTCTGGTTCGTCTATTGTACCTTTACTTTTAGCCAATTACATGGCTAACTTTTTATTAGAATATTGTTGTTGGCTGACCCTTAGTTTATTTTTTCTCTTTTAACACTGTATCATGGTATTGTCACTTGAGACACTAATCATTCAATACAGGACTTATATTTACCTACCTCTAAAATAGAACAATGATTTTCGAAAGAAAAACACAAAAAGAACAACAATAATTGTACCACCTGAAAAAAAAATATGAATAACATATAATAACATATCAATCATATGAATTTTAAGCAAATCTTGATATATACCGGTATATTGGAATAAGAAAAGTAAATTCAATATATATAACAGCAGGTAAAATTTGTATTGGTATTATTATGTTTCGAAAGGGATGAAGATTACGATTATACATTCGTCTGTCCATACAAGTTGCAGCTTTTAACACAAATATTCGTGTATTTTTATTGTTGGTATATAGATTAATGTTAAGTCAAAGTTATCGCTCTACGAATCTTGTATTAATCAACTAGCATAGTCGTATAACATTAATAAATGAAATATGAACATTTATGCTTACAGAAAACAGTAGGCAAAGATTTTATCATTATGTTTAATTGATGAACACAGTTTGTTTCTATCCGTTTATTTTATGCATGAAATGTTTCAGTATACATATCATGAATTTAAAGATAAAAGTAGAAAAAATATAGTTTAAGAAAATTCTAAATAATAGCCTATATTGTGTTCAATTTTTCAGGCTTTTATCACCAAGATTACCCTCAAAAGGCATATTCCTGGAAAAAGGTATTTCAGATCTTATATATTGTTCTATTTACAATTTTACTCTGTCTTTGACATTCTACACAAATGCAAACAATTGTTAAAGCGTTATTCAATGGAAAAATAAACTCCTCAGTAAGTCAACTGACAATATCTTGCGTGTCCAAAAATTCGTAGTTTGTAAGTTATTGAAAAGACAAGAAAAAAATGATGACAACTTTTTATGTACAACGAAGGTTGTAAATTTTTACTCTGATGACCATTTACAGAATTGTTTCCTTTCATGGATGTATAACAAAATTATTCTGTTAAAGGATTAATGCCTGGAATATTGTAACGAATAGAACTTTTGCCGTCTCTGTTTCTCTGTTGTAGACGTAAATAAAGGTTTCAAATCTATATATAGAATATCATTTACCAAATGCAAAGTTCAAAAACTCAAAACATCAATCGAAAAGAAATCAGTTGTTATATTCTTGACTTGGTACAAAAATTGTCTTATTCCTTATGTAGAACATGGTAGGTGAAACCTTATTTTGTACATGTTATGATTAGCTAAATTTCACTCGCATGAGAGTTGAATAGAATTCCATTATATTTACAAAACTGTGTAAGCAGAACACACAATGCGATTGATTTGCTTGGATTAAGTAATCAACCAAAATCGAAGACGCATATTGGAACCTAGTAACTCGTGTAAGGTGAATATTACGGTCACTCAAAACTATTTTTGATAGCTCTTTTGGTTGTTTGTTGCATTGCAAATTTGCGATCCACTATATTCTAGTGGAAGCGAAAAATCATCCTACGTTCATTTAGGTCAGCATAGTTTTCAAATCATAAATATAACTTTTCTGGTCGTTACGCAAATAATCTTTAAAAAATCAATCGAATGACAATAAAAGAATACACATTATATTTATCAAAACTGTATTGTATTCACACTTATAAGCTGCAAATTTGATTAAACAATAGGAAAAGAGTATTACTTACCGCAAATAGAGAGTACAACTATAACGACACGTTTCCTCCATGGCACTAAAAAGACATGAAAATAGAAATTTGACAAAATTTGAAAATAAATAATCTTCCTTTTGAATTCCCTTTTCGTTCATTGAAATCAATGGAAGCATTTCTGTTTCTATACAATACTTTTCCAATGATCAGATAAACAACAAATATAAGATAACATTATCACTGGTTTTTCTTTTTTTAAATTGAGATGCACAGCCCAGCCAACGCACATGATACATTACATTTTTGTTGTATAAACAAACTGTTCTTTTAATCAATTCAAAAATTGTGTAAGTTTTAAGTTTAGTAAATCTATCCAAACATGGCTCAGTAAGTTAGGGTGACATTTGAAAAGTTAGCTAATATATAACAGTTAATGTCCTTTATCGCTATTTTGTGCATTTTTCGTTTGATCTTTTTTTGTGATAATTTTCATATCATGCTACTCGCTTGAGATGGAATAATTATCACTAGAAACTAAGGAGGCCACGTGGCGTTGCTAACGAAATTGACATGAACATGATGAAATTGACAACGTCGTCATAGGTAAAATAGCGATAAATAGATTATCATTGTTCATCTCAACTCGCTTGCTTTTCTCACTTTCGCTGTACCAGCTCAAGCGAGAAAAATCAATCTCGTTGAGATGATCCACGATAATCTATAAGTAACAGTAAAATGAAAAAGATTTTAAAGAAAGAAACAGAAGTTTTCTTTGATCAGTCCCTTTGAGCGTCACGGATGAGTCTTTTGTAGACGAAACGCGCGTCTGGCGTATATACAAAATTTAGTCCTGGTATCTTTGATGAGTTAATCCCTATGTGAGTGTTAGTAGACTCTTGATCATATGTGAAATTGTGTTATTCTTAATGAATATATTCGTTGAACATAGAATTGCCATTTATTTTTCTTCAAATAGAACTTTACATTTGACAACTTTTAACTTAGTCAATGCAACTGCGGGTGGACGTTTCTCCCCGAGGGTATCATCAGCCCAGAAGTTTGAATGAATTTCAATGATGGTAATTTTTTTAATTAATTTCCTGTTTTTAAACTATGATTTTTCGAAACACTAAGGATTTTCTTATCCCAGGCAAAGATTACCTTAGCCGTATTTGGCACAACTTTTTTGAGTTTTAGGTCCTCAATGCTCTACAACTTTGTACTTATTTGTTTTTAAAACTATTTTCATTTGAACGTCACTAATGAGTCTTATGTAGACCAAACGCGCGTCTGGTGTATAAACATATAATCCTGGTACCGTTACTAACTATTTTCAATATAGATCCTATCAACAGTATTCAAATTTAAGCAAGTTAATCTGATTTCAGAGCAACCGGCAAACTACTCGGGAAAAAGTAATCACACAATGCACGGAATCTTTTTAAAAACACAAAAAACATAAAATGCATTCAATCATTGCAATATGCATAAGCAAAGGCCATCAATTGCATGGTTTGAACAACAGGTAAATTTATAAATATATCTATGAACAAGTTGAAAATAGTTGACTATGCCGATCTTTGAAAATAATTAATCTAGATCTCTGACTTTCATAATTTTGGTTGATCTCAGGTATGATTTGAAGAAACTGCTAACATAAAAAGAAACAGAAAATTAAGTTCTAATAAAAGTCAAAACATAAAATTTCATTTGATGATATACATTTTAAAAAATGAATTGTATTAATTTTCTAATTTCTTTTTTTACACGATTATGATTTTCTTTAAATCTTACATGAAAGTATGCATTGTTTGACGTTTCAGTCTTGTTGAAATCTCGTTCTGGAACTAATTCCAAAACATGTGTCAAGTTGAAAATATCTATGCATTTTTAAAATATTATAATAAAACAAAACTGTATAAAGAATGTGAATTTACAATGAAAAGTTTTTGATTCATATAGTTTTCAATTTTACGACCAATAAAGTCAGTCTTTTTAGCCAATGTTTTGAGTGTAAAAATCGTTGAGAGGTTCAAAATTTGGTTTTTCTAGAAACCTGTACTTCCAATATCATTTTTGTCTTTTCAAATTTCTTAGATATGTATTTTTTCAATCATTTGTCACCCAAAAAGTTGAAAAAAATACATTTTGTTCTTAAAACTAAGAAAAACCAAAATTGATAGCATGGTAAACTTGACACAATAAGCATCAAAATATGATACAACTTTATCAAAGTAACACCTACTGATATTTTTTTTAAGTTGAGTTTATTCAGGTTGGTCAACTTCATCTTCGTTGAAAGTATGAAAACAAGTTTACTTGCGGAACCGTGTTTTTTTTCAAAATAAGAGCCCAGAAATAGGTAAAAAATTGATGAAAAATGGGGAAAATCATCAAAATAAGGTATTTTCGAAGGGTTTGTATCCCAAAAAAAAGTGCACCACTATATGATTTTTTTCACAAGTTTTTTTTTTAGAGTACAAAAAATAAGGTTTACAAAGCAAGTTTAATTCTAGAAATTTTTAGCTCCTCATGAGGTGATTCTTTAAGTGAATTAAGGTAATATGTATGTATTAATTCCAACAGGTTAGTGTTCGTACTGGCTTTTAATAATAATAGATTCAGTGATCACTTACATTTAATATATCCAAGTAAACTTGAAATCAAAGATACTACCGACACAGATAAATCTGCTTCATATTTAGACCTTTGTCTCGACATGAGTACTGATGGTAGGTTGAATACCAAAATTTATGACAAACGTGATGACTTTAATTTTCCTATTTTCAACTTTCCATTTCTGTGTAGCAACATCCCAGCAGCACCAGCATATGGAGTATATGTGTCTCAATTGATAGGTTACTCTAGAGCTAGCTCAAAGTACGTTGATTTTGTCGAACGAGGAAGACTACTTTCTCAAAAGTTGCTATGCCTCTCAAATTATATTTTTGGGTTAACTTTACCTGTTGATACAATTGTTACTTTTTTTGTTATTTAATATAAAAAAGAAGATGTTGAACGATTGCCAGTGAGAAAACTCCCTACAAGAGACAACATGATTTCGAATCCCTGTTTTTTTTTAAATCAAGGCTTTAGGGTAGAGACATATGTCTTGAAGGAAAGTAGTACGTAAAGGATTTTTTTGTATTCACAGTAGATGCTTAATTTGTTTGCGCTATTGAAATTTCCTACAATATTTTTTTTAACACTTGATACAAATTGTAGTGAACATTATCAGTATTTTCTTATGTTCATGCTTTTCTATTCATAATCAATTCCTATTGTTACAAAACACAATGGACTTTGTTTGCGGAATGTAGAAGCAGGTTTTTCAGAAACCCCGCTCGTCACACCTTGTATTCAAAATCCATGTTATTCGTAACAATAGATCTATTCAATTTACACGTGTTTCAGAAATAGAAAGTAGGCAGTATAACAATACAACTGGGGAGTAATTATTATGAATATATACTAGCTTTGTAAGTGTTTAGAATGACTATATATTTTCACTGAAAAAAATGGAGAACTGAAAACAGATTTTTTTCCCGTTAGAGGTAGGTGAAAGACAGGGAGAGAAAATGTAACCCTTTCTCTTTGCCTTATACCTTAATGACTTAGAGGAATATCTTGATGAAAACTCTGTGGATGGTATAAAATTTATGAATTGATAATTTACAGAGAATCTTGATTTGTATATTAAGTTATCTATTCTTCTGTACGCCGATGACACAATTATTTTTGCGGAGTCGGCAGAAGGGTTACAAAAGGCTCTTGATGTTTTTGAGCAATATTGTTTTGAGTGGAAACTCACTGTTAATGTAACAAAAACAAAGATTATATTTTTTTGCAAAAAGAAAGTTAAATAAAAATGTCACTTGTAAACTATGTAATGAAATTATTGAAATAAAAGATTCATATGTTTATCTTGGTCTGCTGTGTAATTACAACGGAAGTTTCTTTCAAGCTCGTAAAAAAATGGTAGGCCGAGCTCAAAAAGCACTTTATGCTCTTTACAAGACGATACAAAATATCTCACTTCCGATTGATATACAGCTTAAATTATTTGATGCGTTGGTGGTTCCTATTCTGACCTATTCCTCGGAAATATGGGGGTTTGAAAATAAAAATAAAACTGAAAAGTTACATCTACAGTTTTTTAAGCGCAGTTTTGGTGTGCGATCATTTACGCCAAATTTTATGGTGTATGGGGAACTTAGAAGATTTCCGCTCGAACTGCAGATCAAGTGAAAAATTGTATGTTTTTGGCAAAAGCTTGCAACAAATGATGAAAAACTATCGGGTAAACTTTATAAGTTACTCTGGTACATGCATGAGCATGAAGGTTGTAATTTCAAGTGGTTTAACTATGTAAAATCTGTGTTTAATAAATGTGGTTTTTGTGAACGATATAATTTTCCGAAGCAAGTTGATTATATTTATATTAAAATTTATGTAAGGAAGCGTCTCCAGGACCAATTTATTCAAAAATGGTTCTCGGATATAAACAACTCACCAAGGGAGAAATTTTATCTACACTGTAAAGAAGAGTTTTGCTTGGCCCCATATCTGTTAAAGTTATGGCGGGATCATAGAGTAAACATATGTAAATTCAGGGTATGTAATACAAAGTTTCCCATCGAAACAAGAAGATGGAGAAATATACCACGAAATGAGAGAATTTGTCCCCTTTATAAAGCTGGTCTTGGGGATGTATAACACTATATGTGTACCAATTGTGACGTTAAGGATTTAAGGGGAAAGTTCATACCTCCATATTATTTAAAATATCACAATGAAAAAAAAAAGTACTTAGCATGCTTAAATAAAGTAATAGTAATGTGCTGTCTAAGCTGTCAATGTTTATTCAAAAGGTAGAAAAGATGTTAGTCTAATTTAAAACTGTAATGAACACAAACTTAATTCTGAAGATGTATAATTTAAAAATGTATTCTGTTTGTATTATGAACTATGTTGTAATTAATGTTTATAATATGCTCCTGTTACGCAGTCTTCTGCGGCTGAGTTTTCTCTAATAAACAATAAACTATAAACTATACACACTTCTGTAATCGTATTATGAACATAAAAAATATTTATTTGATAACAATATTTCCGTTCTCCATCTATACTGAATGCCTTACAATAAAACTATTTTCACTTTATTCGACCTTTCTCAATAAGTACGATTCATGATCAGTACTTAATGATCTTGTTGTAGTCTGAAATAGTCTCGACCAAGTTTCAATGTAAGCTCGACCAGTCTACATCTACTCGACTAGTCTTCACCTTCATATTTAGTCTTGACTGTTTTGAATCTGTTTATCTAACTAAATTTAATATAGATCTAACACAATACAGTTTCATTTCGTAGTTTGGTTTATTGCTGATAAAATTCAGATAGTCATCTTTAATTATGTTTATAACTTTTTCAAATCAAGCTTAGAAATTAACATACGATCTAGGTAGACTTAGCAATTGAGATAAAGTTTTATTTTTATCTATGTGATAGGTTAAGACATTTATAACTGATTTTTATAGTTCTTTCAGATGTTATACTCTGTCCAAGTTTAGAGGAGGCTTCACCGCTCAATAACATGGTTAACCCAGATACTTTCTGTATATGCCTGTCCCAAGTTCGGAGCCTGTAGTTCAGTTTTGGTGGTTCATGTCCGTCATATTTGGTTTTCTTAAACTGTTTTGTTATAAATTAGGCCGTTAGTTTTCCTAATTGAAATATCCGGGCTATTTATAGCTGACCTTGAGTTGTGTAATTGTTGAAGGCCTTGATAGTGTATATGTTTGCTTTAATCAATTGCATTTAAACCTTGGTGAATAGTTGTTTCATTGGCAACCACTCCATTTTTTAAATATTTTATCTTCTAACTTGATTTTTCAAAATGGTTTGTTTTTTTATAAATTTATAAAAAAAAATCTGTAAAAAATGTTTTACCAAAATGCAGTTTGAAGTCAGCTCTTCAAATAGGTATTCTTGTATAGTATTGTAGCCCATTATTAGCAAGAGGTTGTTAGTTTGAAGTAATAACTGCGTAATCATATGAACACATTTAGGAAATCAATTCAGAAATACTCCTTTAAGCATTTAAATTTTAAAAAATATACATAAAGCTTGGTCCAAATTTCTGTCTTGTGCAAGAACAGTCTCTGTGCCATTTACTCTTCTTCCATTGGTTTCACTACAATAAATCAGAATTAAAACTGTAAGTAATACATAATAATTGAAATATTCAGGGAAAACAAAATTTTATCAATAGTACAAAGTATGAGAATATTAAGTAAAGACGTCTCAGAGGAGTAGCGTTCACAATGTTTTATTTCCCCAAAACTCTGATTCCGTAAACACTCCGTCCTTGTTCTCCTCCCTCGGTTTAGATTTTTTTCCCAGATATGATTTTTTCTCAACCGATTTATGAATTTCGAACAGCGGTACACTACTGGTGCCTTTACTTTTAGTTTAAAGCTTGAAACAAAATGGTTAAGCTAAACGGGTGTGAATTTGTAATGAATGGTAAAAATAAAAATGAAAGACTCAGTTAAGATATTTGCATACATTGCTTAATAAAAGTCTTTCGTCCCCGATGGTATCATTAGCATAGTAGTCAGCACTTTGGTGTTGAATAAAGGCAACAGTAGTATACCGCTGTTCAAAACTCATAAATCCATGTACAAAAAACAAAATCGGGGTAACAAACTAAAACCGAGGGAAACGCATTAAAAATAAAAGAAGAACAACGACACAACACCAAAACGCAACACACACAGAAACGGACCAAGCATCAGACAAAATACCACGAGAATAACAAATACAACATCGTTTGGTTATTAAATCAAATTATATTGCAAAATTTGAAATTTTCGAAAAACTAAGGTTTTCTTATCCCAAGAATAGATTACCGTAGCCGTATTTGGCACAACCTTTTTGAAGTTTGGGTCCTCAATCCTGTTCAACTTTGTTCTTGTTTGTTTTTTTTAACTATTTTGATCTGAGCGTCACTGATGAGTCTTGTGTAGGCGACACGCTTGTCTAGCGTATTAAATAATAATCATGGTACCCTTGATAACTAATAAATATTATAATTACCAGAAACTGACTATACTTAATATGATAGCTTTTTATATGACCGCAAAAATTGCAAAAATTTTGGTCGTATATTGGTAAAATGTCATCGTCGTCGTCGTCGTCGTAGTCCGAAGACATTTGGTTTTCGCACTATTTCTTTAGTATAAGTAAATAGAAATCTATGAAATTTAAACACAATGGCCATGACCATAAAAGGAAGGTTGGGATTGATTTTGGGAGTTTTGTCCCAACAGTTTAAGGCCCAAATAAGCATTTTTCATAATTTTCGCACAATAACTTTAGTATAAATAAACAGAAATCTAACATAAGGTCTGTGATTCCTATAGGAAGGTTGTGCCTGATTTTGGAAGTTTTCGTCCCAACAGTTTAGGAATCAGGGGCCACAAAAAGATCCCAAATAAGCATTTTTCTTGTTTTTTGCACAATAACTTTAGTATGAGTAAATACAAATCTATAAAATTTTAACACAAGGTTTATAACCACAAAAGGAAGATTATGATGGATTTTGGGAAATTTAGTCCTAACAGTTTAGGAATTAATTCCATAAAAAGATAAATCATTGGCGTTCTTTGATATGCCAAATATAATCGTGTATTTAGATTCTTAAGTTTTGGTCCTGTTATAAATTGGTCTACATTAAGGTCCAAAGGGTCCAAATTTAAGCTTATTTTGATTGTAACAAAAATTAAATTTTTGGGGTTCTTTGATTTGCTGAATCTAAACACATAATTAGATTTTTAATATTTGGGCCCGGTTATCCAATAGGTCAACATTGAGGTGTAAAGGTTCTAAAATTGAACATTATTTGATTTCATCAAAAATGTTATTCTTGGGGTTATATGATATGCTGAATCTTACCATGTATTTAGATTTTGGATATTGGACCATAATAGGTAAATGTGCAATTTAAAAATTTTAAGTTTTTAAGTTTAAGTTCTTAGACCCCATTCATTCTGTGTCTGAAACCTTTCATCAATGTATAGGATCAAACAATAATCAAAAGAACCTTCATATCGTAACTTACATTTCATGTTTAATACCTGTACATTGCGACTCAGAAGTAAAGCCGTTTTCAAAAATACATACATAATCTGCAATAAAAAAATGATAAAGTTAAATATATCCCTTTTGATTTGTTATGTCATTACATATACCTTTGGATTCATTATTATTCGTTTGAAACTCATTTTCGTTTGTTGGGTTAAACAGGTAAACAACGAATTCAAATATTCAGTAAATGAAAAATTCAATCTTCACAAAAAAGCAAAAAATTTTCAATACACAAAAAATTGATAGCGACAAAAATAAACGATTCTACAGTACAAAGCATTAGAATTAAGATATAAAGGTTGTTCTATTAAAAAATCAATGGCAGACAGGGACGCAAATTGACAAAAGGGTAACCACCTAAAAAAGCAATATAAGAGACCAGACAAGCGTTTCACAAAAAAAATCGTGCGATTTACGTTAAGCGTAAAATTTTACCTACAAGTGTTTTGCAAAGAAAAAATCTAAACGTAACGCAAACAAATGTTAACTAACGAATACAAAAAAAAATATGTGCTTTCTTTGAGCAGCCGGGTACATGTCGTAAAAAAATATCTTCCTTTAAACGAGGATGAAAATTCATATCATCTTATTTTTTTTTCTTATTTGTATGGTAATTTGTTTTTTTGAGGTAAGCATGGCAAGTGTCCCTTCTAGTTTTAAGATATTTTTTCTTTGATTTTTTTAGAATGGCTTGTGGTAACTTTTTCATCGCGTTCCTTTTTGCTATTGTTGAGTAATGAAGTAAAAAAAAGACAAAAAAATTATTTACTTGAAATTATATGCATCTTGAATGTTAATCATGTCTTTATGCATTCTTATAGTTTTTGATGAGTGTCTAAGCTTTTTTTTAAAAGAAGATCCCACTGACAAGACAACACAAAGACTTACTAATTTAAAAAAAGTATGTGTATATTTTTATTTCATATTCTATAATGCTATGCTATGCCTTGCAAAAAATACAGTTGTCATCAGGATCGAGATTAAAACAAATAATAGCCTACATGGTTACGGGTACGAATTTATTTTAAAAAAAAATACCAGCTGTCAGCAATTTGTTTCTAAATATTCACGTTGAATAAATAAATCAATGCTTTAACAACAAAAATATGCAATCTTTAATGACCTGACAACAGTATCGTAACTATATCCCTTCTTAATAAATAAAGGCAACAGTAGTATACCGCTGTTCAAAACTCATAAATCCATGGACAAAAAACAAAATCGGGGTAACAAACCAAAACCGAGAGAAACGCATTAAATATAAGAGGAGAACAACGACACAACACCGAAACGCAACACACACAGAAACGGACCAAGCAACAGACAAAACACCACGAGAATAACAAATATAACATCATAAGTTTGTTTAAAGGTTTTGTAAGCTTTTAGGGCCAATACTGACATTTTTGTGCTTTGAAAAGAATATTACCATAAAAGATACGATGTGTAAAACCTGAACGTATAAGATGTCTGCATGTTGAGTTATATATACGAATTATTTCCTTATACCGATGATAACATTTTGTAAATGTTTTGACTAGTTTGTGATATCGAAAACCCTGGTTTAATAATTTTTCAGTACTACATAAATTTCTCTCGGTAAATAAAGGCAACAGTAGTATACCGCCGTTCAAACTCATAAATCCATGGACAAAAAACAAAATCGGGATAAAAAACTAAAAGCGAGGGAAACGCATTAAATATAAGAGGAGAACAACGACATAACACTAAAATGTAACACACATAGAAACGGACCGAGCATCAGACAAAATCCCCCGAGAATAACAAATATAACATATACATAACATCAAAACCGAATACATGAATTTGGGATAGACAAGTACCGTGTCACGTCATATCTTAATGTGAATTTACACTCATCAATAAGAGAAAACAAACGACACAACGTTAAAATGTAATACACACAGAAACGAACTATAATATAACAATGGCCATATTCCTGACTTGGTACAGGGCATTTTGAAGAAAAAAATGGTGGGTTGAACCAGGTTTTGTGGCATGCCAAACCTCGCACTTTTTAAAATCTAATACGTTGTTACATACACGAGCCAATCGTTCAAGTTTTGATACATAAACACCACACGATGGTTACAAGGGAATGTCATCATCTAAAAATGGACAATTAACGATTATGAAAAACCATCACTTTCATCTTAACATTTTGTATTAAGCTTCCCGTTAATGATATAGATATCAAGATCGAGAAAAGGGTAGTGATCATTGTAAGTATTAGCTTTATTTAAAGTACGTTCAACAGGATACATTTCCTTCGAAATACATAGTGAAGTCGTCATTATTGAGAGCCAATACATCATCCAAATATCTTAAAGTATTGTTAAATGTTTGTATCAAATGTTGTTTTGTTGGCTTATTTTAGTCATAAATTATAACTCATAACAATACAAAAACAGGTCCGCAATAAGTGGTGCACAGTTAATCCCAATTGGAATTCCAATAACTTGACGATATACGGAATCTCCAAAGTGAACAAAGATGTTATCAAGTAAAAATTCAAGCGCATATATAGTATCAAAGCATGTCCATATTGCAACTAAATGACCTAAAATAGTTTGACCATATGTACTCGCATTCTGACTTTTTAGACTGTTGGTTTTTCTGTTTAATTTGTTGTTTTGTTTTGGGGTACGTTGACGCTTGCTTTGTCTGTCGTGAGCCTATTATGATTACACCTAATTTTACGCTAGCTCGACCTCTCACTTGTTTGAAAGTCGTATAAAATTGCATTACATTGGCAATTATTTGAAAAAATAATAATCAAACATTTTAGGTAAAATGTCATAAATAAAAGAACAGCAGTCACCATTGAGTTTTACCCTTATCCCTATACTCTCAAACAAATATCAAAAACGAAAGTCAAAGAGAATCCCGACAATGTATATACAAATAACGGGAGAGTAAAAAGTTCTGTGCCAATCAATTAAGTAACTGAAATATCAAATTCCTGAAATAATCGTTAAATACAACTTCTGCATTTGAGTTTATTCTAATTTTTAAAACTCAACGGAGCACCTTGCTGCAAATGTCTAAATATTTGACCATTAAGACTTAGAAATTGTTGTGTAGATATTTATGTCAAGCTAGCATTGTATATCAGATACCTGTCCTGTAGGTATACATTACAGAGGAAAACGATGCCTTTTATTGAAGATACATTTGTGTATATAGATATAGGAGAGGGTTGAGATCTCATAAACATGTTTAACCCCGCCGCAATTTTGCGCCTGTCCCAAGTCAGGAGCCTCTTGCCTTTGTTGGTCTTGTATGCTTTTTACTTTTAGTTTCTTGTGTATAATTCGGAGCTAAGTATGACGTCCATTATCATTGTACAAGCCGTACTTTAACCTATAATGGTTTAATTTTTAAATTGTTATTTGGATGGAGAGTTGTCTCATTGGCACTCACACCACATCTTCCTATATCTATATATTATTTTAAAGGGCCAGCTGAAGAACACCTACGGTCGTGGGAGTTTCCTGCTACATTGAAGACCCATTGGTGGCCTTCGGCTGGTGTCTGCTCTATGGTCGGGTTGATTTAGCTTTGACACATTCCCAATTTCATTTCTCAATTTTATAATCTATATAATAAAGGAGAAACGTTAAACACCTATGAACCACACCAACAAACGACAACCATTGAACAACCACTGAACAACAGGCTCATTGCGTGGGACTGTTGCATAAAAATGGCGCGGTTTTAAAAGTTTTAACCAATATTCGGCTAAAACTAGTAGTGTTACATTTTAAAAGAAAAGACACACTATGAGATATCAATTTAAATGTCTAAAGTCGCCCAAAAAGATACGTAAACTTGACTTCGTTTACAAAATAATTTTACAAAGCCATGTTGATGAAAAATTTGAAGATTTTTCATTGTTTTGAAAAAAAACCACATGCATGCGTTTCAAAAATTAACGCCTTATTACTTGCAAGACCCTTTCAACATATTATTTTAAGAGGTAACACGACGTTTGGATCATTATAAGTTAACCATTCAGGGGCACCAGGTATCACTTCCTTCTTTTTGTAAGGTTCTAGTTGCTCAGTCTTTAATTTCATGTTTAGCCATTTGCATTGTCATGTTAATATCGACTTATGTCCTTTTGAAATCTTTCTCCTCTCTTAGACTTATTTGAAAACACCAAAGGCCTTTAAAACGCTTTTAGTTGTCGTAATAGTTTCACCCTCTCTCTGACAAACACATCCCAAAATGATGTAAGATTCAATTATAGAATTGACAACAGAATATTGATGACCAATTCAACATGAAAGTAACCAAAATTTGCTGGCTTCAAATACTAGTATGGCTTTCTACATGTATGTTTTGTGTTCAATCTCGAAATTATGATACATGTAGTTATACAATAATACAATATGCTTTATTTTAAAAACACTCCATCACATTGACATGTCAAACAAGAGATACATTAAAAAATACAATCACATACAATTTTAGAAATAAATAAAACAACTTAGAAATGAAACAAAAAGAAAATTACTTTACTTTATATTATAATATTTTGATATTATAATTTTTTAGTTAACTAAATATGTTTTTTCTTAAAAAGTAATAATAATAAATTAAGCATGTTAAGTGATAATTTAAGATTCGTTTTGCTCCTAATAAAGATAGACAAAAAAGTAAAAGCAAATCTCACCTGGCGAAAGTATATGACCACTATTCGAGCAAATATTGATATAGCAAGAACAATCTTCTTGTGATGGCTTACAAAAGCATGGGTTGTTTGGTTTGATTATAAAATCATAGCCTTTTCTGTAATCACATCTGCAGGTAGCATCAGTGATACGATTTCCATAGTCATATGCAACTTGACCCTCTTCATTGCAGAATGACTTAAAAAACATACAGTTTGTACTGGCATTTGTGTAAAAAATGTATCCAGGTGGCTGGTATCTTTCCTTAGAACAGACTTCTGCATCTATTCCTCCACGAAGAACTGATATCCTACCTGGAACGATAAATTCCCAAAGTATCAATCAGTTCTCAAAAACCTATCTAAGAAAATAAAAAGGGTTATGTCATCTTTGATCGCGCACGTATTCGCTTATCACTTATATCATGCATATGTGTATTTTGTTTCTTGTGTCTTAAGTTACCGCATGGTTCACATATATGAAAGCGTGATTTTTAAGAGAACTAGATAACTTGGTTTGGGATTTTTTTTTCTGTCAAATGACTATGTCATCCATCCAATTAAAAGAAATTATGATAGTTTTTTTCACAATTTTATACATATACTAAATGTTTGAGCTTCATATGTTTAATATCGGTATTTTTCTTCAAATGTTTGAGTATAGTATTTTAATTTAATTTCAACTATAAATAACATGTTTTAGTAAAATGAAATTTTATTATACAACTTTTGCGTGTGCAAAACAAATGCATATGGTTTACAAATAACCAAAGTTGAAAATTCATGTATTCAATAAAATTGAGAATGAAAATGGGGAATGTGTCAAAGAGACAACAATCCGACCATAGAGCAGACAACAGACAAAGGCTACCAATAGGTCTTCAATGCAGCGAGAAACTGCAGCACCCAGATGCATCCTTCAGCTGTTCCCAAAACAAATATTTATACTAGTCCAGTGATAATGAACGTCATACTAAACTCCGAATTATACACAAGAAACTAAATTAAAAATGATACCAGTCAAAAAAAGGTCAGAGGCGCAAAAATGCGGCCGGGTTAAACATGTATTTTGAGATCTCAACTCTCCTCTATACCGCTAATTAATGTGAAAAAACAAACGCACACTAGTACGCACAGTAAAACTATGTTTAAAGAAGTCGGAGTCCGACTTCAGAAAAGTTATCAAAAGAAAATTAAAAACCAATTGTTCACAGAACAATTGAAGGTCTTTCAACCAATAAGGATCTATTTTGATATGAAAATATTAAGATTCAGTTGAAAATGTCAGTTGCTATGGCTTTATGATACAAAAATATGAATTTCGAGCAAACGTCAAAATCTAGAACGTCCAATTAAACTATGACCTTGACCTCAATTTCAAGGTCATAAACCAAGGATCTCAAATCAAAAGACCCTAGGTCTGTATTATGTATGGTTCATGAGTAATATCACTTTACACATAATTCTAAATATATGAGGGTCAAAAACTCCCATTTATTGTCTACGCACCCTTCCAATCAAAATTCATAAGTTACTACATGTCGCAACTAACAATTTAGTAAAAATATTGTAGAAATCTTATAAAGTTAATGAAAATAAGTGAAAATAAGCCAAAATCAAAATTTAGAATTTGACTTTGACCTTTGACCTTGACCTAATTTTCATTTTTTTTTAATAAGGACCTCAAATCTAAAGACCCTTGGTCTCTATCACTTATGGTTTACCATTTAGAAATGCATATCACTTAACTTAAATGAAAAAGGGGAATAACTCTCATATGGAGTCTCCGTAAAGCTTCGGTCCAAACGAATATCCTAATCCTTAAGATATAACGAGCAATTTGGTAAAATAAATTTGTCTTAATCTTTTACGGTTGCAAAGGAGTAGTGGCCACAAGAAAAACAGTGTTTGGGGAGATAACTCTTACAATGTAAAGTATTTTGTTACGCAGTTGTAAATTTTAAAGCGTATACACTATACGATACCATATTCCAAATATCTAAGCGACATCTTTTGAAACATCAATACTACGCAAGAAAAAAAATTAGGCGGAAGAAAAAAAAAAAATAATAATAATTAAAAACCAATTGTTCAGAGAACAATTGTAGGTCTTTCCACTAGTAAAGATCTATTTTGATGTTGAAATATGAAAAATCAGTTTGAAATGTCAGTTCCTTTGGTTTATGATGTATTAATATGAATTTAAAGCAAAGTTCAAAATCAAGAACTTCCTATTAACCTATGACCTTGACCTCAATTTTAAGGTCACAAACCAAGGACCTTAATTCAAAAGACCCTAGGTTTTTATTATGTTTGGTTAATGAGTAATATAACTGTACGCGCAATTCTAAATGTAAGATGGGCTAAAACTCCCATTTATTGTCTTCGCACCCTTTCAACCAAAATATACAAGTAAGGAAATGTCGCAACTAACAATTTATGAAAAATTATTTGTCGATATGTCATACGGTATTTGAAAAGAAGTGAAAATAAGCCAAAATCAAAATTTAGAATATGACCTTGACCTTTGACCTTGACCTCATTTTCATTTTTTTGGACCAAGGACCTTAAATCTGAAGACCCTAGGTCTGTATCACTTATGGTTTACCAGTTAAAAATGCATATCACTTGAATCAAATGAAAAGTGGGGAATAACTCTCATATGGAGTCTCCATATAGCTTCGGTCCAAATGAATATCCTTATCCTATAGATGTAACGAGCAATTTGGTAAAATAAATTTGTCGTAATCTTTTTCGGTTGCGAAGGAGTAGTGGCCACAAGAAAAACAGTGTTCAGGGAGATAACTCATACAACGTAAAGTATTTTGTTACACGGTTGTAAATTTTTAAAGCGTATAAACTATACGATATCATATTTCAAATATCTAAGCGACAACTTATTAAACAACAATACTACACAAGAAAAAAATTAGGCGGAAGAAAAAAAAAAATAATTAAAAACCAATTGTTCAAAGAACAATTGAAGGTCTTTCAACCAATAAGGATCTATTTTGATATTAAAATATTAAGATTCAGTTGAAAATGTCAGTTGCTATGGCTTTATGATATAAAAATATGAATTTCGAGCAAAGGTCAAAATCTAGAACGTCCAATTAACCTATGACCTTGACCTCAATTTCAAGGTCATAAACCAAGGATCCCAAATCAAAAGACCCTAGGTCTGTATTATGTATGGTTCATGAGTAATATCACTTAACACATAATTCTAAATATATGATGGGCAAAAACTCCCATTTATTGTCTACGCACCCTTCCAATCAAAATTCATAAGTTACGACATGTCGCAACCAAAAATTTAGTAAAAAAATTTGTCGAAATCTAATAAAGTTAATGAAAATAAGAGAAAATAAGCCAAAATCAAAATTTAGAATATGACCTTGACCTTTGACCTTGACCTTATTTTCATTTTTTTGGACCAAGGACCTCAAATCTAAAGACCCTAGGCCTATATCACTGATGGTTTACCAGTAAGAAACGCATATCACTTATATCAAATGCATAAGGGGAAATAACTCTCATATGGAGTCTCCGCATAGCTTCGGTCCAAATGATTATTCTAATCCTGAAGACGTAACGAGCAATTTGGTAAAATAAATTTGTCGTAATATTTTTCGGTTGCGAAGGAGTAGTGGCCACAAGAATAACAGTGTTTGGGGAGATAACTCTTACAACGTAAAGTATTTTGTTACGCAGTTGTAAATTTTGAAAGCGTATAAACTATACGACATCATATTCCAAATATCTAAGCGACATCTTTTGAAACATCAATACTACGCAAGAAAAAAATTTAGGCGGAAGAAAAAAAAAAAAAAAAAAAATAATAATCAGAACAAATTCAATAGGTCTTTCCACGGAAAAGTGGAAAGACCTAATTAAAAACCAATTGTTCAGAGAACAATTGAAGGTCTTTCCACTAGTAAAGATCTATTTTGATATTGAAATATGAAAAATCAGTTTAAAATGTTAGTTCCTATGGCTTTATGATGTATTTATATGAATTTAAAGCAAAGGTCAAAATCTAGAACGACCTTTTAACCTATGACCTTGACCTCAATTTCAAGGTCACAAACCAAGGACCTTAAATCAAAGGATCCTATGTCTTTAATAAGTTTGGTTAATGAGTTATATAACTTTAGGCGTAATTCTAAATGTAAGATGGGGAAAATCTCCCATTTATTGTCTGTGCACCCTTTCAACCAAAATATACAAGTAAGGTCATGTCGCAACTAACAATTTATGAAAAATTATTTGTCGATATGTCATACGGTATTTGAAAATAAGTGAAAATAAGCCAAAATCAAAAATTTAGAATATGACCTTGACCTTTGACCTTGACCTCATTTTCATTTTTTTGGACCAAGGACCTCAAATCTAAAGACCCTAGGTCTCTATCACTTATGGTTTACTAGTTAGAAATGCATGTTACTTGAATCAAATGAAAAAAGGGGAATAACTCTCATATGGAGTCTTCATAAAGCTTCGGTCCAAATGAATATCCTTATCTTTAAGACGTAACGAGCAATTTGGTAAAATAAATTTGTCGTAATCTTTTACGGTTGCGAAGGAGTAGTGGCCACAAGAAAAACAGTGTTTGGGGAGATAACTCTTACAACGTTAAGTATTTTGTTACGACGTTGTAAATTTTTAAAGCGTATAAACTATACGATATCATATTTCAAATATCTAAGCAACATCTTTTGAAACAGCAATAGCAGAACATTTGAAGGTCTTTCCACATGTAAAGATCTTTTTTGATATTGAAATATGAAAAACTCAGTTAAAAAAGTTAGTTCCTATGGCTTTATGCTGTATTAATAAGAATTTAAAGCAAAGGTCAAAATCTAGAACGTCCCATAAACCTATGACCTTGACCTCAGGTTCAAGGTTACAAACCAAGGTCCTTAAATCAAAAGACCCTAGGTCTTTAATATGTTTGGTTAATGAGTCATATCACTTTATGTGTAATTCTAAATGTAAGATGGGCAAAACTCCCATTTATAGTCTGCACACCCTTTCAATCAAAATATACAAGTAAGGACATGTCGCAACTAACAATTTATGAAAAATTATTTGTCTATATGTCATACGGTATTTGAAAATAAGTGAATATAAGCCAAAATCAAAATTTAGAATATGACCTTGACCTCATTTTCATTTTTTTGGACCAAGGACCTCAAATCTGAAGACCCTAGGTCTCTATCACTTATGGTTTACTAGTTAGAAATGCATATCACTTGAATCAAATGAAAAAGGGGGAATAACACTCATATGGAGTCTCCGTAAAGCTTCGGTCCAAATGAATATCCTAATCCTGAAGATGTAACGAGCAATTTGGTAAAATAAATTTGTCGTAATCTTTTAAGGTTGCGAAGGAGTAGTGGCCACAAGAAAAACAGTGTTAGGGGAGATAACTCTAATAACGTAAAGTATTTTATTTTGTCGTTGTAAATTTTCAAAGCGTATAAACTATATGATATCATATTTCAAATATCTAAGCGACATCTCATTAAACAACAATACTAAGCAAAAAAAAAAATTAGGCGGAAGAAAAAAATAAATAAATTAAAAACCAATTGTTCAAAGAACAATTGAAGGTCTTTCAACCAATAAGGATCTATTTTGATATGAAAATATTAAGATTCAGTTGAAAATGTCAAATGCTATGGCTTTATGATATAAAAATAAGAATTTCGAGCAAAGGTCAAAATCTAGAACGTCCAATTAACTAATGACCTTGACCTCAATTTCAAGGTCATAAACCAAGGATCTCAAATCAAAAGACCCTAGGTCTGTATTATGTATGGTTCATGAGTAATATCACTTTACGCATAATTCTAAATATATGAGGGGCAAAAACTCCAATTTATTGTCTACACACCCTTCCAATCAAAATTCATAAGTTACAACATGTCGCAACTAACAATTTAGTAAAACAATTTGTCGAAATCTTATAAAGTTAATGAAAATAAGTGAAAATAAGCCAAAATCAAAATTTAGAATTTGACCTTGACCTTTGACCTTGACCTTATTTTCATTTTTTTTTACTAAGGACCTCAAATCTAAAGACCCTCGGCCTCTATCACTTATGGTTTACCATTTAGAAATGCATATCACTTAATCTATATGAAAAAGGGGAATAACTTTCATATGGAGTCTCCGTAAAGCTTCGATCCAAATGAATATCCTAATCCTTAAGATGTAAAGAGCAATTTGGTAAAATAAATTTGTCGTAATCTTTTACGGTTACGAAGGAGTAGTGGCCACAAGAAAAACAGTGTTTGGGGAGATAACTCTTACAACGTAAAGTATTTTTTTAAGCAGTTGTAAATTTTTAAAAGCGTATAAACTAAACGACATCATATTCCAAATATGTAAGCCACATCTTTTGAAACATCAATACTACACAAGAAAAAAATTTAGGCGGAAGAAAAAAAAAAAATAATGATAATTAAAAACCAATTGTTCAGAGAACAATTGTAGGTCTTTCCACTAGTAAAGATCTATTTTGATATTGAAATATGAAAAATCAGTTTAAAATGTTAGTTCCTATGGCTTTATGATGTATTTATATGAATTTAAAGCAAAGGTCAAAATCTAGAACGTCATCTTAACCTATGACCTTGACCTCAATGTCAAGTTCACCAACCCAGGACCTTAAATCAAAAGACCCTAGGTCTTAAATATGTTTGGTTTATTAGTAATATCACTTTACGAGTAATTCTAAATGTAAGATGGGCAAAAACTCCCATTTATTGTCTGCGCACCCTTTCAACCAAAATATACAAGTAAGGACATGTCGCAACTAACAATTTATTAAAAATTATTTGTTGATATGTCAAAAGGTATTTGAAAATAATGAAAATAAGCCAAAATCAAAATTTAGAATATGACCTTGACCTTTGACCTTGACCTCATTTTTATTTTTTTGGACCAAGGACCTCGAATCAAAAGACCCTATGTCTTTATCACTTATCGTTTACCATTTAGAAATGCATATCACTTAATTAAATGGAAAAGGGGGAATAACTCTCATATGGAGTCTCCGTAAAGCTTCGGTCCAAATGAATATCCTAATCCTGAAGATGTAACGAGCAATTTGGTAAAATAAATTTGACGTAATCTTTAATGGGTGCGAAGGAGTAGTGGCCACAAGAAAAACAGTGTTTGGGGAGATAACTCTTACAACGTAAAGTATTTTGTTACGCAGTTGTAAATTTTTAAAGGGTATAAACTATATGATACCATATTCCAAATATCTAAGCGACATCTTTTGAAACATCAATAATACGCAAGAAAAAAAATTAGGCGGAAGAAAAAAAAAAAAAATAATAATAATAATAATCAGAACAAATTCAATAGGTCTTTCCACGGAAAGGTGGAAAGACCTAATTAAAAACCAATTGTTCAAAGAAAATTTGAAGGTCTTTCCACAAGTAAAGATCTATTTTATTATCAAAATATTAAAAATCAATCTAAAATGTCAGTTCCTATAACTTTATAATGTATAAATATAAATTTTAAGCAAAGGTCAAAATCTAGAACGTCCTATTAACCTTTGACCTTGACCTCAATTTTAAGGTCACCAACTAAGGACCTCAAATAAAAAGACCCTAGGTCTGTTATATGTATGGTTAATGAGTTATATCACTGTAGGCATGATTTTAAATATAAGATGGGTGAAAACTCTCATTTATTGTTTACGCACCCTTCCAACCAAAATTTATAAGTTACCACATGTCGCAACTCACAATTTAGTAAACATAATTTGTCGATATCTTTCATGGTTGTTGAAAATAAGAGAAAATAAGCCAAAATAAAAATTTAGAATATGACCTTGACCTTTGACCTTGAACTTATTTTCATTTTTTTGAACCAAGGAACTTTAATCCAAAGACTCTAGGGCTATATCACTGATGGTTTACCAGTTAGAAACGCATATCACTTATATCAAATGCATAAGGGGAAATAACTCTCATATGGAGTCTCTGGATAATTGCGGTCCAAATGAATATCCTAGTCCTGAAGAAGTAACCAGCAATTTGGTAAAATAAATTTGTCGTAATCTTTTACAGTTGCGAAGGAGTAGTGGCCACAAGAAAAACAGTGTTTGGGGAGATAACTCTTACAACGTAATGTATTTTGTTACGCAGTTGTAAATTTTTAAAGCGAATAAACTATACGACATCATATTCCAAATATCTAAGGGACATCTTTTGAAAGATCAATACTACGCAAGAAAAAAATTAGGCGGAAGAAAAAAAAAAAAAAAAATAATAATTAAAAACCAATTGTTCAAAGAACAATTGAAGGTCTTTCCACAAGTAAAGATCTATTTTATTATCAAAATATTAAAAATCAATCTAAAATGTCAGTTCCTATAACTTTATAATGTATAAATATGAATTTAAGGCAAAGGTCAAAATCTAGAACGTCCTATTAACCTTTGACCTTGACCTCAATTTCAAGGTCACCAACCAAGAACCTCAAACAAAAAGACCCTAGGTCTGTAATACGTATGGTTAATGAGATATATCACTATAGGCATGATTTTAAATATAAGATGGGCGAAAACTCTCATTTATTGTTTACGCACCCTTCCAACCAAAATTTATAAGTTACAACATGTCGCAACTCACAATTTAGTAAAAAGAATTTGTCGATATCTTTCACGGTTGTTGAAAATAAGAGAAAATAAGCCAAAATCAAAATTTAGAATATGACCTTGACCTTCCGCCCTTGACCTTATTTTCATTTTTTTGGACCAAGGACCTCAAATCTAAAGACCCTAGGCCTATATCACTGATGGTTTACCAGTAAGAAACACATATCACGTAATACTAATGCATAAGGGGAAATAACTCTCATATGGAGTCTCCGGATAGATTCGGTCCAAATGAATATTCTAATCCTAAAGATGTAACGAGCAATTTGGTAAAATAAATTTGTTGTAATCTTTTACGGTTGCGAAGGAGTAGTGGCCACAAGAATAACAGTGTTTGGGGAGATAACTCTTACAACGTTAAGTATTTTGTTACGCAGTTGTAAATTTTTAAAGCGTATAAACTATACGACATCATATTCCAAATATCTAAGCGACATCTTTTGAAATATCAATACTACGCAAGAAAAAAATTTAGGCGGAAGAAAATAAAAAAAAAAAATTAATAATTAAAAACCAATTGTTCAAAGAACAATTGAAGGTCTTTCCACAAGTAAAGATCTATTTTATTATCAAAATATTAGAAATCAATCTAAAATGTCAATTCCTATGACTTTATAATGTATAAATATGAATTTAAAGCAAAGGTCAAAATCTAGAACGTCCTATTAACCTTTGACCTTGACCTCAATTTCAATGTCACCAACCAAGGACCTCAAATAAAAAGACCCTAGGTCTGTAATATGTATGGTTAATGAGTTATATCACTTTAGGCATGATTTTAAATAAAAGATGGGCGACAACTCTCATTTATTGTTTACGCACCCTTCCAACCAAAATTTATAAGTTACAACATGTCGCAACTCACAATTTAGTAAAAATAATTTGTCAATATCTTTCACGGTTGTTGAAAATAGAGAAAATAAGCCAAATCAAAATTTAGAATATGACCTTGACCTTTGACCTTGACCTTGTTTTCATTTTTTTGAACCAAGGAACTTTAATCCAAAGACCCTAGGCCTATATCACTGATGGTTTACCAGTAAGAAACGCATATCACTTATATCAAATGCATAAGGGGAAATAACTCTCATATGGAGTCTCCGGATAGCTTCGGTTCAAAGTAATATCCTAATCCTGAAGATGTAACAAGCATTTTGGTAAAATAAATTTGTCGTAATCTTTTACGGTTGCGAAGGAGTAGTGGCCACAAGAAAAACAGTGTTTGGGTAGATAACTCTTACAACGTAAAATATTTTGTTACGCAGTTGTAAAATTTTGAAGCGTATAAACTATACGACATCATATTCCAAATATCTAAGCAACATCTTTTGAAACATCAATACTACGCAAGAAAAAAATTTAGGCGGAAGAAAAAAAAAAAAAAAAATTAAAAACCAATTGTTCAGAGAACAATTGAAGGTCTTTCCACTAGTAAAGATCTATTTTGATATTGAAATATGAAAAATCAGTTTAAAATGTTAATTCCTATGGCTTTATGATGTATTAATGTGAATTTAAAGCAAAGGTGAAAATTTAGAACGTCCTATTAACCTATGAATTTCAAGGTCACAAACCAAGGACCTTAAATCAAAAGACCCTAGGTCTTTAATATGTTTGGTTAATGAGTAATATCACTTTACGCATAATTCTAAATGTAAGATGGGCAAAAACTCCCATTTATTGTCTGCGCACCCTTTCAACCAAAATATACAAGTAAGGACATGTCGCAACTAACAATTTATGAAAAATTATTTGTCGATATGTCTGACGGTTTTTGGAAATAAGTGAAAATAAGCCAAAATCAAAATTTAGAATATGACCTTGACCTTTGACCTTGACCTCATTTTCATTTTTTTGGACCAAGGACCTCAAATCTGAAGACCCTAGGTCTCTATCACTTATGGTTTACCATTTAGAAATGCATATCACTTAATTCAATGGAAAAGGGGGAATAACTCTCATATGGAGTCTCCGTAAAGCTTCGGTCCAAATGAATATCCTAATCCTTAAGATATAACGAGCAATTTGGTAAAATAAATTTGTCGTAATCTTTGACGGTTGCGAAGGAGTAGTGGCCACAAGAAAAACAGTGTTTGGGGAGATAACTCTTACAATGTTAAATATTTTGTTACGCAGTTGTAAATTTTAAAGCGTATAAACTATACGATACCATATTCCAAATATCTAAGCGACATCTTTTGAAACATCAATACTACGCAAGAAAAAAAATTAGGCGGAAGAAAAAAAAAAAAAATAATAAATATAAATCAATTGCTTTTTTAAAGCAATTGTAGGGGGTCTTTCCCCCTTCAAAATTAAGTGAATTTGGGGGGGGGGGTTTGTTTGTTTGTTTGTTTGTTTGTTTGTTTGTTTGTTCGTTTGTTTGTTTCTGTATGGGGTCTATATTATTCTTACCGGAGAAGTTTCATGTTTAGTTTGGAAAGTTTTTCTTTTATTTTAGGTACAGCGCGCGCGCCACATCACGTGACACGGGTTTATAATAACGAAAAGATAGTCTTTTTATTCCTTTTTAGGTGGGGACTTTGAACAGACAACATGTATTGAGACGGAATGCACACAATGTAATTTCTTTTGTCATTGTAGGAAATTGACATTTCGATGACAGTTCACAAGCAGTGCATGTTTTGGATTTAATTGATCCGGTGTAACTTTAAAACACATTTATTGATTATTTTCTGATAATGTACATTTTTCAGCACCTGTTTGTAACACAGATAAGTATTTCAATCTCGGAGCGGACATTTTATTGTAGGTTTTTACTGAGATTAACGGACCTAGCAAGCGATTTTTACGGCATTGCCATTTCTTTTCTCTAGGAAAAGCTTTGAGAGATATCTGCACCAAGTTTTTTTATAAACTTTTAGTACATGTATGCCCTGCTGACCGCAAATTTTGAGGTCGATTGTACTTGTAGTTTCAGAGTACATGTGGATTTTTTTTCAGAAGTGACGCAAGAACAATATTAAATTTCAACTTTTTATGAAACATGATTGATTGATCATGATCATGATCATGATTGATTGATTGATTGATTGATTGATTGATTGAGTGATTGATTAGTTAGTTGGTGGGTTGGTTGGTTGGTTAAACACGTTGGATAGGGCCAATTGAAACAGCGAAAAAGAAGCAAAGAAGATCTTGGACCCTAATATTAAACACACGAGACGGAAACATGATTGATTGATCATGATTGATTGATCATGATTGATTGATTGATTGATTGATTGATTGATTGATTGATTGATTGATTGATTGATTGGTTGGTTGGTTGGTTGGTTGGTTGGTTAAACACGTTGGATAGGGTCAATTGAAACAGCGAAAAAGAAACAAAGGAGATCTTGAACCCTATATTAAACACATGAGACGGAAACATGATTGATTGATTTATTAATCATCATCATGATTGGTTGATTGATCATGATCATGATTGGTTGATTGATCATGATTGGTTGGTTGGTTGGCAAACACACATAAAATTCATCAAGTCGTGCCCCAAATCACATATGTACATGACCTTGACCTTTGACCTTGTGACCTTTGTCAAGGTCATTGTTTCACAATGTCATTGCAAAAGACCCTATGGGTCAAGAACCTTTTGTTTAAGAGTAATGCCTAATAATGGCTTTTTATAAACCATCAATGGGGGTTATGTCCCTTACATAATGGTAAAACCAATACAGTCATAATGTAACAAAGTTGCCCCTTGAAGTACTCAACATTTTTCACTGCTTAAATTTTCTGTATCTATAACCATTCAAGAATTATAGGGAACTCAAAGACATATGAAAATCTTAAATATGACCTTGACCTTTGACCTTGACCTAATTTTTTAAGTTAGGACCCAGGGGACTCAAATAAAAACATTCCAGGGTTATACGGTTAACGGTTTAAGAGTTAAAAAAACATAACGACAAATTTATTCCGTAAAGGTACATAACTCCTATAAAATTTCATCGAATCGCTTCGATCCAAATTAGCCAAAAATTCCTGAGGATGTAACGAACAATTTGTAAAAAGAATTTTGTCGCTTTCTTATTTTGTTACGAAGGAGATGCACACACATGACAAACAGTGAATAGGGAGATAACTCTTACAAAGAAAATGGTTCGGCTTAGCAGGGTGAAATTTAAAAGCGCATAAACCATACGATACAATATGAAAAAAATCTAAGCGACATATTGCGAAACAAATATTTATCGCAAGAACAAAATTTGGCGGAAGAAAAAAAAAAAAAAAATAATAATAATTAAAAACCAATTGTTCAGAGAACAATTGAAAGTCTTTCCACAACAAAGAAATTTGGATAAGAAGATAGTTTCTTTATACTGATGAGATAAATAATGGTTTAGATGATATGCTACTTCCGGTCTCATATGATAGCTTCTTTCACACTGATTCCAAATATATATAGTTTCTATATACTTTTGCATGTAAAATGGTAGATAATTGGACACTTCCGGTTTGTTGGAAGTCATTTTTAGTCTTCAGTAATCAGTTTATGTATCTATATGTTAAAATATATGGATTCTGAGTACTTTTTTGTGAAAAAAAACTGCAAAAAAAGCTACTTCCGGTTTTCTCAAGGTCACTTCCGGTAGCCATTTTTCAAGGTCATTTGTCACTTAACCTTTTGTTTAAGGTCAAATGTCTTTATAATGAACTTACTTGAAGTTATAATCAAATAACCTCATATCAAGACATTTCAGGGGCAACAACTCCTATAAAATGCAATTTAATTGTATAAGACTAAATGTAGCATATCTTCATTACTATTACGCAGACATTTTTCACTTGTTCTTTTATATGTATCTCTCAAAGTGAGGGAGAAAATGCAAAAACAAGTAAAAGTCACAATTGAGAATTTGACCTTGACCTTTGACCTTGACCTCATTTTCTAAGTTAGGACCCAGGGGACTCAAATAAAAACATTCCAGGGTTATACGGTTAACGGTTTATGTGTTAAAAAAACAAACCGACAAATTTATTCCGTAAAGGTAGATAACTCCTATAAAATTTCATCGAATCGCTTCGATCCAAATACGCCAAAAATTACTGAGGATGTAACGAACAATTTGTTAAAAGAATTTTGTCGCTATCTTGTTTTGTTACGAAGGAGATGCACACAGAGGATAAACAGTGAAAAGGGAGATAACTCTTACGTAGAAAATGGTTCGCCTTAGCAGGGTGAAATTTAAAAGCGCATAAACTATACGATACCATATGAGAAATATCTAAGCGACATATTGCGAAACAAACATTTTGCGCAAGAACAAAATTTGGCGGAAGAAAAAAAAAAAAAAAATAATAATAATTAAAAACCAATTGTTCAGAGAACAATTGAAAGTCTTTCCACACCAAAGAAATTTGGATAGGAAGGTAGTTTTTTCATACTGATGCGATAAATAATGGTTTAATTATCATTTTGAGTGATATAAGGGAGATAATATGCTACTTCCGGTGAAATGAATGTCACATCCGGTCTCATATGATAGCTTCTTTCACACTGATTCCAAAAATATATAGTTTCTATATACTTTTGTATGTAGAATGGGAGATAATTGGCCACTTCCGGTTTGTTGGGAGTCATTTTTAGTCTTCAGTGATCTGTTCATGACAAAATATATGGATTCTGAGTACTTTTATCTTTTTTTATGTTTAAAAATTGCAAAAAAAACTACTTCCGGTTTTCTAAAGATCACTTCCGGTAGCCATTTTTCAAGGTCATTTGTCACTTGACCTTTTGTATAAGGTCAAATGTCTTTATATTGAACTTACTTGAAGTTATAATCAAATAACCTCTTATCAAGACATTTCAGGGGCATCAACTCCTATAAGATGCCATTTAATTGTATAAGACCAAATGTAGCATATCTTCATTGCAATAAAGCTGACATTTTGCACTTGTTCTCTTATATGTATCTCTCAAAGTGTCGGAGAAAATGCAAAGACAAGCAAAAGTCACAATTGAAAACTTGACCTTGACCTTTGACCTTGACCTCATTTTCTAAGTTGGGACCTGGGGACTCAAATAAAAACATTCCAGGGTTATACGGTAAACTGTTTATGAGTTAAATAAACATACCGACAAATTTATGTTGTAAAGGTAGATAACTCCTATAAAATTTCATCGAATCGCTTCGATCCAAGTACGCCAAAACTTCCTGAGGATCTAACGAACAATGTGTAAAAAGAATTTTGTCGCTATCTTTTTTTGTTACGAAGGAGATGCACACAGATGATAAACAGTGAATAGGGAGATAACTCTCACAAAGAAAATGGTTCCGCTTAGCAGGGTGAAATTTAAAAGCGCATAAACTATATGATACCATATGAGAAATATCTAAGCGACATATTGCGAAACAAACATTTATCGCAAGAACAAAATTTGGCGGAAGAAAAAAATAAAAAAAATAATAATAATCAGAAGAAAAACAATAAGTCTTTCCACAGAAAAGTGGAAAGACTTAATAATCAGAACAAAAACAATAAGTCTTTCCACAGAAAAGTGGAAAGACTTAATAATAATAATCAGAACAAATACAATAGGCTTTCCACAGAAAAGTGGAAAGACCTAATAATATGGAAAAAACTGGAGTTGTCGTTCGTTTTACGTTGATAGGATATAACACACACAACCTACATTCAGTTGTAAGTGGAGGGTTAAAAAAAAAAGGGGGGGGGGGCAAAAGGGGGTCTCGGGGAGATTTTTTTTTTTTTATTAACGGAACAGAATGGTTAAAAAGGTTTTTTACAATATAAATCAATTGCTTTAAAAAAGCAATTGTAGGGGGTCTTTCCCCCTTTAAAATTAATTGAATTGGGGGGGGGGGACGGGGGGGGGTTGTTTAATTGTTTGTTTGTTTGTTTGTTTGTTTGTTCGTTTCTGTATGGGGTCTATATTATTGTTACCGGAGAAGTTTCATGTTTAGTTTGGAAAGTTTTTTCTTTTATTTTAGGTACAGCGCGCGCGCCACATCACGTGACACGGGTTTATAATAACGAAAAGATAGTCTTTTTATTTCTTTTTAGGTGGGGACGTTAAACAGACAACATCTATAGAGATGGAATGTACACAATGTAATTTCTTTTGTCATTGTAGGAAATTGACATTTTGATGACAGTTCACAAGTAGTGCATGTTTTGGATTTAATTGATCCGGTGTAACTTTAAAACACATTTATTGATTATTTTCTGATAATGTACATTTTTCAGCACCTGTTTGTAACACAGATTAGTATTTCAAACTCGGAGCGGACATTTTATTGTAGGTTTTTACTGAGATTTACGGACCTAGCAAGCGATTTTTACGGCATTGCCATTCCTTTTCTCTAGGAAAAGCTTTGAGAGATATCTGCACCAAGTTTTTTTATAAACGTTTAGTACATGTATGCCCTGCTGAATGCAAATTTTGAGGTCGATTGTACTTGTAGTTTCAGAGAACATGTGGATTTTTTTTCAGAAGTGACGTAAGAACAATATTAAATTTCAATTTTTCTTGAATAATTGAGAGTTTGTTCCTTCAATAAACTGTCATGATTAAACAGTCATACAGATTGATTGATTGATTGATTGATTGATTGATTGATTGATTAGTTGGTTAGTTGGTTGGTTGGTTGGTTGGTTGGTTGGTTAAACACGTTGGATAGGGTCAATTGAAACACGGAAAAAGAAACAAAGAAGATCTTGGACCCTATATTAAACACATGAGACGGAAACATGATTGATTGATCATGATCATGATTGATTGATTGATTGATTGATTGATTGATTGATTGATTAGTTGGTTGGTTGGTTGGTTGGTTGGTTGGTTAAACACGTTGGATAGGGTCAATTGAAACACGGAAAAAGACACAAAGAAGATCTTGGACCCTTTATTAAACACATGAGACGGAAACATGATTGGTTGATCATGATCATGATTGATTGATTGATTGATTGATTGGTTGGTTGGTTGGTTGGTTGGTTGGTTGAACCCTATAAGAAACACATGAGACGGAAACATGATTGATTGATTGATCATGATCATTATTGGTTGATTGATCATGATCATGATTGATTGATTGATTGGTTGGTTTTTTGGTTGGTATGTTGGTTGGTTGGTTGGTTGAAATTCAAACACACATAAAACTGTTTAAATAGTGCCAAAACCACATAATTTGATGACCTTGACCTTTGACCTTGTAACCTTCGTCAAGGTCATTGCTCCACAAGGTCATTGCAAAAGACCCTATGGGTCAAGGACCTTTTGTTTAAGAGTTTTGCCTAAAAATGGCTTTTTAAAAACCATCGATGGGAGTTATGTCCCTTACATGATGGTAAAATCAATATAGTCATAATGCAAAAAAGTTGCCCCTTGAAGTACCAAGCATTTTTCACTGCTTAATTTTTTTGTATCTATAACCGTTCAAGAGTTATAGGGAAATCAAAGACATATGAAAATCTAAAATATGACCTTGACCTTTGACCTTGACCTAATTTTCTAAGTTAGGAATCAGGGGACTCAAATAAAAACATTCCAGGGTTATACGGTTAACGGTTTATGAGTTAAAAAAACATACCGACAAATTTATTCCGTAAAGATAGATAACTCCTATAAAATTTCTTCGAATCGCTTCGATCCAAATACGCCAAAAGTTACTGAGGATGTAACGAACAATTTGTAAAATGAATTTTGTCGCTATCTTTTTTTGTTACGAAGGAGATGCACACAGATGATAAACAGTGAATAGGGAGATAACTCTTACAAAGAAAATGGTTTGGCTTAGCAGGGTGAAATTTAAAAGCGCATAAACTATACGATACAATATGAGAAATATTTAAGCGACATATTGCGAAACAAACATTTATCGCAAGAACAAAATTTGGCGGAAAAAAAAAATAATAATAATAATAATAATTAAAAACCAATTGTTCAGAGAACAATTGAAAGTCTTTCCACAACAAAGAAATTTGGATAAGAAGGTAGTTTCTTCATACTGATGCGATAAATGATGGTTTAATTATCTTTTTGAGTGATATAAGGGAGATAATATGCTACTTCCGGTAAAATGAATGTCACATCCTGTCTCATATGATAGCTTCTTTCACACTGATTCCAAAAATATATAGTTTCTATATACTTTTGTATGTAGAATGGGAGATAATTGGCCACTTCCGGTTTGTTGGAAGTCATTTTTAGTCTTCAGTTATCTGTTTTATGTATCTATATGACAAAATATATGGATTCTGGGTACTTTTTGGTGAAAAAATTGCAAAAAAAAGCTACTTCCGGTTTTCTAAAGGTCACTTCCGGTAGCCATTTTTCAAGGTCATTTGTCACTTAACCTTTTGTATGAGGTCAAATGTCTTTATAATGAACTTAATTGAAGTTATAATCAAATAACCTCATATCAAGACATTTCAGGGGCAACAACTCCTATAAGATGCCATTTAATTGTATAAGACTAAATGTAGCATATCTTCATTACTTTAAAGCTGACATTTTGAACTTGTTCTTTAATATGTATCTTTCAAAGTGTCAGAAAAAATGCAAAAACAAGCAAAAGTCACAATTGAGAACTTGACCTTGACCTTTGACCTTGACCTCATTTTCTAAGTTAGGACTTAGGGGACTCAAATAAAAACATTCCAGGGTTATACGGTTAACTGTTTATGAGTTAAATAAACATACCGACAAATTTATTTTGTAAAGGTAGATAACTCCTATAAAATTTCATCGAATCGCTTCGATCCAAATACGCCAAAAATTACTGAGGATGTAACGAATAATTTGTAAAAAGAATTTTGACGCTATCTTGTTTTGTTACGAAGGAGATGCACACAGAGGATAAACAGTGAAAAGGGAGATAACTCTTACATAGAAAATGGTTCGCCTTAGCAGGGTGAAATTTAAAAGCGCATAAACTATATGATACCATATGAGAAATATCTAAGCGACATATTGCGAAACAAACATTTTGCGCAAGAACAAAATTTGGCGGAAGAAAAAAATAAAAAAAATAATAATAATCAGAACAAAAACAATAAGTCTTTCCACAGAAAAGTGGAAAGACTTAATAATAATAATCAGAACAAATACAATAGGCTTTCCACAGAAAAGTGGAAAGACCTAATAATATGGAAAAAACTGGAGTTGTCGTTCGTTTTACGTTGATAGGATATAACACACACAACCTACATTCAGTTGTAAGTGGAGGGTTAAAAAAAAAAGGGGGGGGGGGCAAAAGGGGGTCTCGGGGAGATTTTTTTTTTTTTATTAACGGAACAGAATGGTTAAAAAGGTTTTTTACAATATAAATCAATTGCTTTAAAAAAGCAATTGTAGGGGGTCTTTCCCCCTTTAAAATTAATTGAATTGGGGGGGGGACGGGGGGGGGGGTTGTTTAATTGTTTGTTTGTTTGTTTGTTTGTTTGTTCGTTTCTGTATGGGGTCTATATTATTGTTACCGGAGAAGTTTCATGTTTAGTTTGGAAAGTTTTTCTTTTATTTTAGGTACAGCGCGCGCGCCACATCACGTGACACGGGTTTATAATAACGAAAAGATAGTCTTTTTATTTCTTTTTAGGTGGGGACGTTAAACAGACAACATCTATAGAGATGGAATGTACACAATGTAATTTCTTTTGTCATTGTAGGAAATTGACATTTTGATGACAGTTCACAAGTAGTGCATGTTTTGGATTTAATTGATCCGGTGTAACTTTAAAACACATTTATTGATTATTTTCTGATAATGTACATTTTTCAGCACCTGTTTGTAACACAGATTAGTATTTCAAACTCGGAGCGGACATTTTATTGTAGGTTTTTACTGAGATTTACGGACCTAGCAAGCGATTTTTACGGCATTGCCATTCCTTTTCTCTAGGAAAAGCTTTGAGAGATATCTGCACCAAGTTTTTTTATAAACGTTTAGTACATGTATGCCCTGCTGAATGCAAATTTTGAGGTCGATTGTACTTGTAGTTTCAGAGAACATGTGGATTTTTTTTCAGAAGTGACGTAAGAACAATATTAAATTTCAATTTTTCTTGAATAATTGAGAGTTTGTTCCTTCAATAAACTGTCATGATTAAACAGTCATACAGATTGATTGATTGATTGATTGATTGATTGATTGATTGATTAGTTGGTTAGTTGGTTGGTTGGTTGGTTGGTTGGTTGGTTAAACACGTTGGATAGGGTCAATTGAAACACGGAAAAAGAAACAAAGAAGATCTTGGACCCTATATTAAACACATGAGACGGAAACATGATTGATTGATCATGATCATGATTGATTGATTGATTGATTGATTGATTGATTGATTGATTAGTTGGTTGGTTGGTTGGTTGGTTGGTTGGTTAAACACGTTGGATAGGGTCAATTGAAACACGGAAAAAGACACAAAGAAGATCTTGGACCCTTTATTAAACACATGAGACGGAAACATGATTGGTTGATCATGATCATGATTGATTGATTGATTGATTGATTGGTTGGTTGGTTGGTTGGTTGGTTGGTTGAACCCTATAAGAAACACATGAGACGGAAACATGATTGATTGATTGATCATGATCATTATTGGTTGATTGATCATGATCATGATTGATTGATTGATTGGTTGGTTTTTTGGTTGGTATGTTGGTTGGTTGGTTGGTTGAAATTCAAACACACATAAAACTGTTTAAATAGTGCCAAAACCACATAATTTGATGACCTTGACCTTTGACCTTGTAACCTTCGTCAAGGTCATTGCTCCACAAGGTCATTGCAAAAGACCCTATGGGTCAAGGACCTTTTGTTTAAGAGTTTTGCCTAAAAATGGCTTTTTAAAAACCATCGATGGGAGTTATGTCCCTTACATGATGGTAAAATCAATATAGTCATAATGCAAAAAAGTTGCCCCTTGAAGTACCAAGCATTTTTCACTGCTTAATTTTTTTGTATCTATAACCGTTCAAGAGTTATAGGGAAATCAAAGACATATGAAAATCTAAAATATGACCTTGACCTTTGACCTTGACCTAATTTTCTAAGTTAGGAATCAGGGGACTCAAATAAAAACATTCCAGGGTTATACGGTTAACGGTTTATGAGTTAAAAAAACATACCGACAAATTTATTCCGTAAAGATAGATAACTCCTATAAAATTTCTTCGAATCGCTTCGATCCAAATACGCCAAAAGTTACTGAGGATGTAACGAACAATTTGTAAAATGAATTTTGTCGCTATCTTTTTTTGTTACGAAGGAGATGCACACAGATGATAAACAGTGAATAGGGAGATAACTCTTACAAAGAAAATGGTTTGGCTTAGCAGGGTGAAATTTAAAAGCGCATAAACTATACGATACAATATGAGAAATATTTAAGCGACATATTGCGAAACAAACATTTATCGCAAGAACAAAATTTGGCGGAAAAAAAAAATAATAATAATAATAATAATTAAAAACCAATTGTTCAGAGAACAATTGAAAGTCTTTCCACAACAAAGAAATTTGGATAAGAAGGTAGTTTCTTCATACTGATGCGATAAATGATGGTTTAATTATCTTTTTGAGTGATATAAGGGAGATAATATGCTACTTCCGGTAAAATGAATGTCACATCCTGTCTCATATGATAGCTTCTTTCACACTGATTCCAAAAATATATAGTTTCTATATACTTTTGTATGTAGAATGGGAGATAATTGGCCACTTCCGGTTTGTTGGAAGTCATTTTTAGTCTTCAGTTATCTGTTTTATGTATCTATATGACAAAATATATGGATTCTGGGTACTTTTTGGTGAAAAAATTGCAAAAAAAAGCTACTTCCGGTTTTCTAAAGGTCACTTCCGGTAGCCATTTTTCAAGGTCATTTGTCACTTAACCTTTTGTATGAGGTCAAATGTCTTTATAATGAACTTAATTGAAGTTATAATCAAATAACCTCATATCAAGACATTTCAGGGGCAACAACTCCTATAAGATGCCATTTAATTGTATAAGACTAAATGTAGCATATCTTCATTACTTTAAAGCTGACATTTTGAACTTGTTCTTTAATATGTATCTTTCAAAGTGTCAGAAAAAATGCAAAAACAAGCAAAAGTCACAATTGAGAACTTGACCTTGACCTTTGACCTTGACCTCATTTTCTAAGTTAGGACTTAGGGGACTCAAATAAAAACATTCCAGGGTTATACGGTTAACTGTTTATGAGTTAAATAAACATACCGACAAATTTATTTTGTAAAGGTAGATAACTCCTATAAAATTTCATCGAATCGCTTCGATCCAAATACGCCAAAAATTACTGAGGATGTAACGAATAATTTGTAAAAAGAATTTTGACGCTATCTTGTTTTGTTACGAAGGAGATGCACACAGAGGATAAACAGTGAAAAGGGAGATAACTCTTACATAGAAAATGGTTCGCCTTAGCAGGGTGAAATTTAAAAGCGCATAAACTATATGATACCATATGAGAAATATCTAAGCGACATATTGCGAAACAAACATTTTGCGCAAGAACAAAATTTGGCGGAAGAAAAAAATAAAAAAAATAATAATAATCAGAACAAAAACAATAAGTCTTTCCACAGAAAAGTGGAAAGACTTAATAATAATAATCAGAACAAATACAATAGGCTTTCCACAGAAAAGTGGAAAGACCTAATAATATGGAAAAAACTGGAGTTGTCGTTCGTTTTACGTTGATAGGATATAACACACACAACCTACATTCAGTTGTAAGTGGAGGGTTAAAAAAAAAAGGGGGGGGGGGCAAAAGGGGGTCTCGGGGAGATTTTTTTTTTTTTATTAACGGAACAGAATGGTTAAAAAGGTTTTTTACAATATAAATCAATTGCTTTAAAAAAGCAATTGTAGGGGGTCTTTCCCCCTTTAAAATTAATTGAATTGGGGGGGGGGACGGGGGGGGGGGTTGTTTAATTGTTTGTTTGTTTGTTTGTTTGTTTGTTCGTTTCTGTATGGGGTCTATATTATTGTTACCGGAGAAGTTTCATGTTTAGTTTGGAAAGTTTTTCTTTTATTTTAGGTACAGCGCGCGCGCCACATCACGTGACACGGGTTTATAATAACGAAAAGATAGTCTTTTTATTTCTTTTTAGGTGGGGACGTTAAACAGACAACATCTATAGAGATGGAATGTACACAATGTAATTTCTTTTGTCATTGTAGGAAATTGACATTTTGATGACAGTTCACAAGTAGTGCATGTTTTGGATTTAATTGATCCGGTGTAACTTTAAAACACATTTATTGATTATTTTCTGATAATGTACATTTTTCAGCACCTGTTTGTAACACAGATTAGTATTTCAAACTCGGAGCGGACATTTTATTGTAGGTTTTTACTGAGATTTACGGACCTAGCAAGCGATTTTTACGGCATTGCCATTCCTTTTCTCTAGGAAAAGCTTTGAGAGATATCTGCACCAAGTTTTTTTATAAACGTTTAGTACATGTATGCCCTGCTGAATGCAAATTTTGAGGTCGATTGTACTTGTAGTTTCAGAGAACATGTGGATTTTTTTTCAGAAGTGACGTAAGAACAATATTAAATTTCAATTTTTCTTGAATAATTGAGAGTTTGTTCCTTCAATAAACTGTCATGATTAAACAGTCATACAGATTGATTGATTGATTGATTGATTGATTGATTGATTGATTAGTTGGTTAGTTGGTTGGTTGGTTGGTTGGTTGGTTGGTTAAACACGTTGGATAGGGTCAATTGAAACACGGAAAAAGAAACAAAGAAGATCTTGGACCCTATATTAAACACATGAGACGGAAACATGATTGATTGATCATGATCATGATTGATTGATTGATTGATTGATTGATTGATTGATTGATTAGTTGGTTGGTTGGTTGGTTGGTTGGTTGGTTAAACACGTTGGATAGGGTCAATTGAAACACGGAAAAAGACACAAAGAAGATCTTGGACCCTTTATTAAACACATGAGACGGAAACATGATTGGTTGATCATGATCATGATTGATTGATTGATTGATTGATTGGTTGGTTGGTTGGTTGGTTGGTTGGTTGAACCCTATAAGAAACACATGAGACGGAAACATGATTGATTGATTGATCATGATCATTATTGGTTGATTGATCATGATCATGATTGATTGATTGATTGGTTGGTTTTTTGGTTGGTATGTTGGTTGGTTGGTTGGTTGAAATTCAAACACACATAAAACTGTTTAAATAGTGCCAAAACCACATAATTTGATGACCTTGACCTTTGACCTTGTAACCTTCGTCAAGGTCATTGCTCCACAAGGTCATTGCAAAAGACCCTATGGGTCAAGGACCTTTTGTTTAAGAGTTTTGCCTAAAAATGGCTTTTTAAAAACCATCGATGGGAGTTATGTCCCTTACATGATGGTAAAATCAATATAGTCATAATGCAAAAAAGTTGCCCCTTGAAGTACCAAGCATTTTTCACTGCTTAATTTTTTTGTATCTATAACCGTTCAAGAGTTATAGGGAAATCAAAGACATATGAAAATCTAAAATATGACCTTGACCTTTGACCTTGACCTAATTTTCTAAGTTAGGAATCAGGGGACTCAAATAAAAACATTCCAGGGTTATACGGTTAACGGTTTATGAGTTAAAAAAACATACCGACAAATTTATTCCGTAAAGATAGATAACTCCTATAAAATTTCTTCGAATCGCTTCGATCCAAATACGCCAAAAGTTACTGAGGATGTAACGAACAATTTGTAAAATGAATTTTGTCGCTATCTTTTTTTGTTACGAAGGAGATGCACACAGATGATAAACAGTGAATAGGGAGATAACTCTTACAAAGAAAATGGTTTGGCTTAGCAGGGTGAAATTTAAAAGCGCATAAACTATACGATACAATATGAGAAATATTTAAGCGACATATTGCGAAACAAACATTTATCGCAAGAACAAAATTTGGCGGAAAAAAAAAATAATAATAATAATAATAATTAAAAACCAATTGTTCAGAGAACAATTGAAAGTCTTTCCACAACAAAGAAATTTGGATAAGAAGGTAGTTTCTTCATACTGATGCGATAAATGATGGTTTAATTATCTTTTTGAGTGATATAAGGGAGATAATATGCTACTTCCGGTAAAATGAATGTCACATCCTGTCTCATATGATAGCTTCTTTCACACTGATTCCAAAAATATATAGTTTCTATATACTTTTGTATGTAGAATGGGAGATAATTGGCCACTTCCGGTTTGTTGGAAGTCATTTTTAGTCTTCAGTTATCTGTTTTATGTATCTATATGACAAAATATATGGATTCTGGGTACTTTTTGGTGAAAAAATTGCAAAAAAAAGCTACTTCCGGTTTTCTAAAGGTCACTTCCGGTAGCCATTTTTCAAGGTCATTTGTCACTTAACCTTTTGTATGAGGTCAAATGTCTTTATAATGAACTTAATTGAAGTTATAATCAAATAACCTCATATCAAGACATTTCAGGGGCAACAACTCCTATAAGATGCCATTTAATTGTATAAGACTAAATGTAGCATATCTTCATTACTTTAAAGCTGACATTTTGAACTTGTTCTTTAATATGTATCTTTCAAAGTGTCAGAAAAAATGCAAAAACAAGCAAAAGTCACAATTGAGAACTTGACCTTGACCTTTGACCTTGACCTCATTTTCTAAGTTAGGACTTAGGGGACTCAAATAAAAACATTCCAGGGTTATACGGTTAACTGTTTATGAGTTAAATAAACATACCGACAAATTTATTTTGTAAAGGTAGATAACTCCTATAAAATTTCATCGAATCGCTTCGATCCAAATACGCCAAAAATTACTGAGGATGTAACGAATAATTTGTAAAAAGAATTTTGACGCTATCTTGTTTTGTTACGAAGGAGATGCACACAGAGGATAAACAGTGAAAAGGGAGATAACTCTTACATAGAAAATGGTTCGCCTTAGCAGGGTGAAATTTAAAAGCGCATAAACTATATGATACCATATGAGAAATATCTAAGCGACATATTGCGAAACAAACATTTTGCGCAAGAACAAAATTTGGCGGAAGAAAAAAATAAAAAAAATAATAATAATCAGAACAAAAACAATAAGTCTTTCCACAGAAAAGTGGAAAGACTTAATAATAATAATCAGAACAAATACAATAGGCTTTCCACAGAAAAGTGGAAAGACCTAATAATATGGAAAAAACTGGAGTTGTCGTTCGTTTTACGTTGATAGGATATAACACACACAACCTACATTCAGTTGTAAGTGGAGGGTTAAAAAAAAAAGGGGGGGGGGGCAAAAGGGGGTCTCGGGGAGATTTTTTTTTTTTTATTAACGGAACAGAATGGTTAAAAAGGTTTTTTACAATATAAATCAATTGCTTTAAAAAAGCAATTGTAGGGGGTCTTTCCCCCTTTAAAATTAATTGAATTGGGGGGGGGGGGGGACGGGGGGGGGGGGGTTGTTTAATTGTTTGTTTGTTTGTTTGTTTGTTTGTTCGTTTCTGTATGGGGTCTATATTATTGTTACCGGAGAAGTTTCATGTTTAGTTTGGAAAGTTTTTCTTTTATTTTAGGTACAGCGCGCGCGCCACATCACGTGACACGGGTTTATAATAACGAAAAGATAGTCTTTTTATTTCTTTTTAGGTGGGGACGTTAAACAGACAACATCTATAGAGATGGAATGTACACAATGTAATTTCTTTTGTCATTGTAGGAAATTGACATTTTGATGACAGTTCACAAGTAGTGCATGTTTTGGATTTAATTGATCCGGTGTAACTTTAAAACACATTTATTGATTATTTTCTGATAATGTACATTTTTCAGCACCTGTTTGTAACACAGATTAGTATTTCAAACTCGGAGCGGACATTTTATTGTAGGTTTTTACTGAGATTTACGGACCTAGCAAGCGATTTTTACGGCATTGCCATTCCTTTTCTCTAGGAAAAGCTTTGAGAGATATCTGCACCAAGTTTTTTTATAAACGTTTAGTACATGTATGCCCTGCTGAATGCAAATTTTGAGGTCGATTGTACTTGTAGTTTCAGAGAACATGTGGATTTTTTTTCAGAAGTGACGTAAGAACAATATTAAATTTCAATTTTTCTTGAATAATTGAGAGTTTGTTCCTTCAATAAACTGTCATGATTAAACAGTCATACAGATTGATTGATTGATTGATTGATTGATTGATTGATTGATTGATTAGTTGGTTAGTTGGTTGGTTGGTTGGTTGGTTGGTTGGTTAAACACGTTGGATAGGGTCAATTGAAACACGGAAAAAGAAACAAAGAAGATCTTGGACCCTATATTAAACACATGAGACGGAAACATGATTGATTGATCATGATCATGATTGATTGATTGATTGATTGATTGATTGATTGATTGATTAGTTGGTTGGTTGGTTGGTTGGTTGGTTGGTTAAACACGTTGGATAGGGTCAATTGAAACACGGAAAAAGACACAAAGAAGATCTTGGACCCTTTATTAAACACATGAGACGGAAACATGATTGGTTGATCATGATCATGATTGATTGATTGATTGATTGATTGGTTGGTTGGTTGGTTGGTTGGTTGGTTGAACCCTATAAGAAACACATGAGACGGAAACATGATTGATTGATTGATCATGATCATTATTGGTTGATTGATCATGATCATGATTGATTGATTGATTGGTTGGTTTTTTGGTTGGTATGTTGGTTGGTTGGTTGGTTGAAATTCAAACACACATAAAACTGTTTAAATAGTGCCAAAACCACATAATTTGATGACCTTGACCTTTGACCTTGTAACCTTCGTCAAGGTCATTGCTCCACAAGGTCATTGCAAAAGACCCTATGGGTCAAGGACCTTTTGTTTAAGAGTTTTGCCTAAAAATGGCTTTTTAAAAACCATCGATGGGAGTTATGTCCCTTACATGATGGTAAAATCAATATAGTCATAATGCAAAAAAGTTGCCCCTTGAAGTACCAAGCATTTTTCACTGCTTAATTTTTTTGTATCTATAACCGTTCAAGAGTTATAGGGAAATCAAAGACATATGAAAATCTAAAATATGACCTTGACCTTTGACCTTGACCTAATTTTCTAAGTTAGGAATCAGGGGACTCAAATAAAAACATTCCAGGGTTATACGGTTAACGGTTTATGAGTTAAAAAAACATACCGACAAATTTATTCCGTAAAGATAGATAACTCCTATAAAATTTCTTCGAATCGCTTCGATCCAAATACGCCAAAAGTTACTGAGGATGTAACGAACAATTTGTAAAATGAATTTTGTCGCTATCTTTTTTTGTTACGAAGGAGATGCACACAGATGATAAACAGTGAATAGGGAGATAACTCTTACAAAGAAAATGGTTTGGCTTAGCAGGGTGAAATTTAAAAGCGCATAAACTATACGATACAATATGAGAAATATTTAAGCGACATATTGCGAAACAAACATTTATCGCAAGAACAAAATTTGGCGGAAAAAAAAAATAATAATAATAATAATAATAATAATAATCAGAACAAATACAATAGGCTTTCCACAGAAAAGTGGAAAGACCTAATAATAATAATCAGAACAAATTCAATAGGTCTTTCCACGGAAAGGTGGAAAGACCTAATAATAATCAGAACAAATTCAAAAGGTCTTTCCACGGAAAAGTGGAAAGACCTAATAATCAGAACAAATTCAATAGGTCTTTCCACGGAAAGGTGGAAAGACCTAATTAAAAACCAATTGTTCAGAGAACAATTGAAGGTCTTTCCACTAGTAAAGATCTGTTTTGATATTGAAATATGAAAAATCAGTTTAAAATGGTAGTTCCTATGGCTTAATGATGTATTTATATGAATTTAAAACAAAGGTCAAAATCTAGAACGACCTATTAACCTATGACCTTGACCTCAATTTCAAGGTCACAAACCAAGGACCTTAAATCAAAGGATCCTAGGTCTATAATATGTTTGGTTTATGAGTAATATCACTTTACGCGTTATTCTAAATGTAAGATGGGCAAAAACTCCAATTTATTGTCTGCGCACCCTTTCAACCAAAATATACAAATACGGACATGTCGCAACTAACAATTTATGAAGAATTATTTGTCGGTATGTCATAAGGTATTTGAAAATAAGTCAAAATAAGTCAAAATCAAAATTTAGAATATGACCTTGACCTTTGACCTTTACCTCATTTTCATTTTTTTGGACCAAGGTCCTCAAATCTGAAGACCCTACGTGTCTATCACTTATGGTTTACTAGTTAGAAATGCATATCACTTGAATCAAATGAAAAAGGGGGAATAACTCTCATATGGAGTCTCCGTAAAGCTTCGGTCCAAATGAATATCCTTATCCTGAAGATGTAACGAGCAATTTGGTAAAATAAATTTGTCGTAATCTTTCACGGTTGCGAAGGAGTAGTGGCCACAAGAAAAACAGTGTTTGGGGAGATAACTCTTACAACGTAAAGAATTCGGTTACGCAGTTGTCAGTTTTAAAAGCGCATACGCATTACGATATCATATTCCAAATATCTAAGCGACATCTTTTGAAACATCAATACTACGCAAGACAAAATTTAGGCGGAAGAAAAAAAAAAAAAAAAATAATAATCAGAACAAAAACAATAGGTCTTTCCACGGAAAGGTGGAAAGACCTAATTAAAAACCAATTGTTCAAAGAACAATTGAAGGTCTTTCCACAAGTAAATATCTATTCTATTATCAAAATATTAAAAATGAATCTAAAATGTCAGTTCCTATGACTTTATAATGTAAAAATATGAATTTAAAGAAAAGGTCAAAATCTAGAACGTCCTAATAACCTTTGACCTTGACCTCAATTTCAAGGTCACCAAGCAAGCACTTCAAATAAAAAGACCCTAGATCTGTAATATGCATGGTTAATGAGTTATATCACTTTAGGCATGATTTTAAATATAAGATGGGCGAAAACTCTCATTTATTGTTTACGCACCCTTCCAACCAAAATTGATAAGTTACAACATGTTCCTACTGACAATTTAGTAAAAATAATTTGTCGATATCTTTCACGGTTGTTGAAAATAAGACAAAATAAGACAAAATCAAAATTAAGAATATGACCTTGACCTTTGACCTTGACCTTATTTTTATTTTTTTGGACCAAGGAACTTAAATCCAAAGACCCTAGGCCTATATCACTGATGGTTGATCAGTTAGAAACGCATATCACTTATATCAAATGCATAATGGGAAATAACTCTCATATGGAGTCTCCGGATAGCTTCGGTCCAAATGAATATCCTAATCCTGAAGAAGTAACGAGCAATTTGGTAAAATAAATTTGTCGTAATCTTTTACGGTTGCGAAGGAGTAGTGGCCACAAGAAAAACAGTGTTTGGGGAGATAACTCTTACAACGTAAAGTATTTTGTTACGCAGTTGTAAATTTTTAAAGCGTATAAACTATACGACATTATATTCCAAATATCTAAGCAACATCTTTTGAAACATCAATACTACGAAAGAAAAAAATTTAGGCGGAAGAAAAAAAAAAAAATAATTAAAAACCAATTGTTCAAAGAACAATTGAAGGTCTTTCCACAAGTAAAGATCTATTTTATTATCAAAATATTAAAAATCAATCTAAAATGTCAGTTCCTATAACTTTATAATGTATAAATATGAATTTAAAGCAAAGGTCAAAATCTAGAACGTCATATTAACCTTTGACCTTGACCTCAATTTCAAGGTCAACATCCAAGGACCTCAAACAAAAAGACCCTAGGTCTGTAATATGTATGGTTAATGAGTTATATCACTATAGGCATGATTTTAAATATAAGATGGGCGAAAACTCTCATTTATTGTTTACGCACCCTTCCAATCAAAATTTATAAGTTACAACATGTCGCAACTCACAATTTAGTAAAAAGAATTTGTCAATATCTTTCACGGTTGTTGAAAATAAGAGAAAATAAGCCAAAATCAAAATTTAGAATATGACCTTGACCTTTGACATTGACCTTATTTTCATTTTTTTGGACCAAGACCTTAAATCTAAAGACCCTAGGCCTATATCACTGATGGTTTACCAGTAAGAAACACATATCACTTATATCAATTGCATAAGGGGAAATAACTCTCATATGGAGTCTCCGGATAGCTTCGGTCCAAATGAATATTCTAATCCTGAAGACGTAACGAGCAATTTGGTAAAATAAATTTGTCGTATTCTTTTACGGTTGCGAAGAAGTAGTGGCCACAAGAATAACAGTGTTTGGGGAGATAACTCTAACAACGTAAAGTATTTTGTTACGCAGTTGTAAATTTTTAAAGCGTATAAACTATACGACATCATATTCCAAATATCTAAGCGACATCTTTTGAAATATCAATACTACGCAAGAAAAAAATTTAGGCGGAAGAAAAAAAAAAAAAAAAATAATAATCAGAACAAATTCAATAGGTCTTTCCACGGAAAGGTGGAAAGACCTAATAATTAAAAACCAATTGTTCAGAGAACAATTAAAGGTCTTTCCACTTTTGATATTGAAATATGAAAAACTCAGTTAAAAATGTTAGTTCCTATGGCTTTATGATGTATTAATATGAATTTAAAGCAAAGGTCAAAATCTAGAACGTCCCATAAACCTATGACCTTGACCTCAGTTTCAAGGTCACAAACCAAGGTCCTTAAATCAAAAGACCCTAGGTCTTTAATATGTTTAGTTAATGAGTCATATCACTGTATGTGTAATTCTAAATGTAAGATGGGCAAAAACTCCCATTTATAGTCTGCACACCCTTTCAAACAAAATATACAAGTAAGGACATGTCGCAACTAACAATTTATTAAAAATTATTTGTCGATATGTCATAAGGTATTTGAAAATAAGTGAAAATAAGCCAAAATCAAAATTTAGAATGTGACCTTGACCTTTGACCTTGACCTCATTTTCATTTTTTTGGACCAAGGTCCTCAAATCTGAAGACCCTACGTGTCTATCACTTATGGTTTACTAGTTAGAAATGCATATCACTTGAATCAAATGAAAAAGGGGGAATAACTCTCATATGGAGTCTCCGTAAAGCTTCGGTCCAAATGAATATCTTAATCCTGAAGATGTAACGAGCAATTTGGTAAAATAAATTTGTTGTAATCTTTTAAGGTTGCGAAGGAGTAGTGGCCACAAGAAAAACAGTGTTAGGGGAGATAACTCTAATAACGTAAAGTATTTTATTTTGTCGTTGTAAATTTTTAAAGCGTATAAACTATATGATATCATATTTCAAATATCTAAGCGACATCTTTTGAAACCTCAATACTACGCAAGAAAAAAAATTAGGCGGAAGAAAAAAAAAATAATAATAATCAGAACAAATACAATAGGTCTTTCCACGGAAAGGTGGAAAGACCTAATAATAATCAGAACAAATTCAATAGGTCTTTCCACGTTCAGAGAACAATTGTAGGTCTTTCCACTAGTAAAGATCTATTTTGATATTGAAATATGAAAAATCAGTTTAAAATGTTAGTTCCTATGGCTTGATGATGTATTTATATGAATTTAAAGCAAAGGTCAAAATCTAGAACGTCATCTTAACCTATGACCTTGACCTCAATTTCAAGTTCACAAACCAAGGACCTTAAATCAAAAGACCCTTGGTCTTTAATATGTTTGGTTTATTAGTAATATCACTTTACGAGTAGTTCTAAATGTAAGATGGGCAAAAACTCCCATTTATTGTCTGCGCACCCTTTCAACCAAAATATACAAGTAAGGACATGTCGCAACTAACAATTTATGAAAAATTATTTGTCGATATGTCATAAGGTATTTGAAAATAAATGAAAATAAGCCAAAATTAAAATTTAGAATATGACCTTGACCTTTGACCTTGACCTCATTTTTATTTTTTTGTACCAAGGACCTCGAATCAAAAGACCCTATGTCTTTATTACTTATGGTTTACCATTCAGAAATGCATATCACTTAATTAAATGGAAAAGGGGGAATAACTCTTATATGGAGTCTCCGTAAAGCTTCGGTCCAAATGAATATCCTAATCCTGAAGATGTAACGAGCAATTTGGTATTCTAAATTTGTCGTTATCTTTAACGGTGGCGAAGGAGTAGTGGCCACAAGAATAACAGTGTTTGGGGAGATAACTCTTACAACGTAAAGTATTTTGTTACGCATTTGTAAATTTTAAAGCGTATAAACTATACGATACCATATTCCAATAATCTAAGCGACATCTTTTGAAATATCAATACTACGCAAGAAAAAAAATTAGGCGGAAGAAAAAAAAAAAAAAAATAATAATTAAAAACCAATTGTTCAGAGAACAATTGAAGGTCTTTCAACCAATAAGGATCTATTTTGATATGAAAATATTAAAATTCAGTTGAAAATGTCAGTTTCAATGGCTTAATGATGTATAAATATGAATTTCGAGCAAAGGTCAAAATCTAGAACGTCCATTTCACCGATGACCTTGACCTCAATTTCAAGGTCATCAACCAAGGACCCCAAATCAAAAGACCCTAGGTCTGTTATATGTATGGTTCATGAGTAATATCACTTTACGCATAATTCTAAATATAAGAGGGGCAAAAACTCCAATTTATTGTCCACGCACCCTTTCAAACTAAATTTATAAGTTAACACATGTCGTAACTAACAATCTAGTAAAAATAATTTGTCGATATCTTATAAGACTAATGAAATAAGTAAAAATAGGCCAAAATAAAAATTTAGAATTTGACCTTGACCTTTGACCTTGACCTAATTTTCATTTATTTGGACCAAGGACCTTAAATCTAAAGACTCAAGTCTCTATCACTTATGGTTTACCAGTTAGAAATGCATATCACTTATGTCAAAAACAAAAGGGGGATAACTCTCATATGGAGTCTCCAGATAGCTTCGGTTAAAAATAAAATCCTAATCCTGAAGATGTAACGAGCAATTTGGTAAAATAAATTTGTCGTTATCTTTTACGGTTGCAAAGGAGTAGTGGCCACAAGAAAAATAGTGTTTGGGGAGATAACTCTTACAATGTAAAGTTTTTGGTTACGCCTATGTCAATTTTTAAAGCGTATAAACTTTACGATATCATATTCCAAATATCTAAGCGACATCTTTTGAAACATCAATAATACGCAAGAAAAAAGTTAGGCGGAAGAAAAAAAAAAAAAAAATAATAATTAAAAACCAATTGTTCAAAGAACAATTGAAGGTCTTTCCACAAGTAAAGATCTATTTTATTATCAAAATATTAAAAATCAATCTAAAATGTCAGTTCCTATGACTTTATAATGTACAAATATGAATTTAAAGCAAAGGTCAAAATCTAGAACGTCCTATTAACCTTTGACCTTGACCTCAATTTCAAGGTTACCAACGTAGGACCTCAAATAAAAAGACCCTAGGTCTGTAATATGTATGGTTAATGAGTTATATCACTTTAGGCATGATTTTAAATAAAAGATGTGCGAAAACTCTCATTTAATGTTTACGCACCCTTCCAACCAAAAGTTATAAGTTACAACATGTCGCAACTCACAATTTAGTAAAAATAATTTGTCAATACCTTTTATGGTTGTTGAAAATAAGAGAAAATAAGCCAAAATTTAAATTTAGAATATGACCTTGACCTTTGACCTTGACCTTATTTTCATTTTTTTGAACCAAGGAACTTTAATCCAAAGACCCTAGGCCTATATCACTGATGGTTTACCAGTTTATAACTCATATCACTTATATCAAATGCATAAGGGGAAATAACTCTCATATGGAGTCTCCGGATAGCTTCGGTCCAAATGAATATCCTAATCCTGAAGAAGTAACAAGCAATTTGGTAAAATAAATTTGTTGTAATCTTTTACGGTTGCAAAGGAGTAGTGGCCACAAGAAAAACAGTGTTTGGGGAGATAACTCTTACAACGTTAAGTATTTTGTTACACAGTTGTAAATTTTTAAAGCGTATAAACTATACGACATCATATTCCAAATATCTAAGCGACATCTTTTGAAACATCAATACTACGCAAGAACAAAATTTAGGCGGAAGAAAAAAAAAAATAATTAAAAACCAATTGTTCAGAGAACAATTGAAGGTCTTTCCACTATTAAAGATCTATTTTGATATTGAAATATGAAAAATCAGTTTAAAATGTAAGTTCCTCTGGCTTTATGATGTATTTATATGAATTTAAAGCAAAGGTCAAAATCTAGAACGACCTATTAACCTATGACCTTGACCTCAATTTCAAGGTCACAAACCAAGGACCTTAAATCAAAGGATCCTATGTCTTTAATAAGTTTGGTTAATGAATTATTTAACTTTAGGCGTAATTCTAAATGTAAGATGGAGAAAATCTCCCATTTATTGTCTGCACACCCTTTCAACCAAAATATACAAGTAAGGACATGTGGCAACTAACAATTTATGAAAAATTATTTGTCGATATGTCATACGGTATTTGAAAATAAGTGAAATTAAGCCAAAATCAAAAATTTAGAATATGACCTTGACCTTTGACCTTGACCTCATTTTTATCATTTTGGACCAAGGACCTCAAATCTAAAGACCCTAGGTCTCTATCACTTATGGTTTACTAGTTAGAAATGCATGTTATTTGAATCAAATGAAAAAGGGGGAAAAACTCTCATATGGAGTCTTCATAAAGTTTCGGTCCAAATGAATATTCTTATTTTAAAGATGTAACGAGTAATTTGGTAAAATAAATTTGTCGTAATCTTTTACGGTTGCGAAGGAGTAGTGGCCACAAGAAAAACAGTGTTTGGGGAGATAACTCTTACAACGTTAAGTATTTTGTTACGTCGTTGTAAATTTTTAAAGCGTATAAACTATACGATATTATATTTCAAATATCTAAGCGACATCTTTTGAAACAGCAATACTACGCAAGAAAAAAATTAGGCGGAAGAAAAAAAAAAAAAAAAAAAAAAGGTCTTTCCACTAGTAAAGATCTATTTTATTATCAAAATATTAAAAATCAATCTAAAATGTCAGTTCCTATGACTTTATAATGTATAAATATGAATTTAAAGCAAAGGTCAAAATCTAGAACGTCCTATTAACCTTTGACCTTGACCTCAATTTCAAGGTCACCAACCAAGGACCTCAAATAAAAAGACCCTAGGTTTGTAATATGTATGGTTAATGAGTAATATCACTTTAGGCATGATTTTAAATATAAGATGGGCGAAAACTCTCATTTATTGTTTACGCACTCTTGCAACCAAAATTTATAAGTTACAACATGTCGCAACTCACAATTTAGTAAAAATAATTTGTCAATATCTTTCACGATTGTTGAAAATAAGAGAAAATAAGCCAAAATCAAAATTTAGAATATGACCTTGACCTTTGACCTTGACCTTCTTTTCATTTTTTTGGACCAAGGAACTTAAATCCAAAGACTCTAGGCCTATATCACCGATGGTTTACCAATTAGAAACGCATATCACTTATATCAAATGCATAAGGGGAAATAACTCTCATATGGAGTCTCCGGATAGCTTCGGTTCAAAGGAATATCCTAATCCTGAAGAAGTAACGAGCAAATTGGTAAAATAAATTTGTCGTAATCTTTTATAGTTGCGAAGGAGTAGTGGCCACAAGAAAAACAGTGTTTGGGGAGATAACTCTTACAACGTAAAGTATTTTGTTACGCAGTTGTAAATTTTTAAAGCGTATAAACTATACGACATCATATTCCAAATATCTAAGCGACATCTTTTGAAACATCAATACTACGCAAGAACAAAATTTAGGCGGAAGAAAAAAAAAAAAATAATAATAATCAGAACAAATTCAATAGGTCTTTCCACGGAAAAGTGGAAAGACCTAATAATAATAATAATAATTAAAAACCAATTGTTCAGAGAACAATTGAAGGTCTTTCCACAAGTCAAGATCTATTTTTTTTTCAAAATATTAAAAATCAATCTAAAATGTCAGTTCCTTTGACTTTATAATGTATAAATATGAATTTAAACAAAGGTCAAAATCTAGAACGTCCTATTAACCTTTGACCTTGACCTCAATTTCAAGGTCACCAACCAAGGACCTCAAATAAAAAGATCCTAGGTCTGTAATATGTATGGTTAATGAGTTATATCACTTTAGGCATGATTTTAAATATAAGATGGGCGAAAACTCTCATTTATTGTTTACGCACCCTTCCAACCATAATTTATAAGTTACAACATGTCGCAACTCACAATTTAGTTAAAATAATTTGTCAATATCTTTCACGGTTGTTGAAAATAGAGAAAATAGGCCAAAATCAAAATTTAGAATATGACCTTGACCTTTGACCTTGACCTTATTTTCATTTTTTTGAAACAAGGAACTTTAATCCAAAGACCCTAGGCCTATATCACTGATGGTTTACCAATTAGAAACGCATATCACTTATATCAAATGCATAAGGGGAAATAACTCTCATATGGAGTCTCTGGATAACTTCGGTCCAAATGAATATCCTAATCCTGAAGTAGTAAAGAGCAATTTGGTAAAATAAATTTGTCGTAATCTTTTACGGTTGCGAAGGAGTAGTGGCCACAAGAAAAATAGTGTTTGGGAAGATAACTCTTACAACGTAAAGTATTTTGTGACGCAGTTGTAAATTTTTAAAGCGTATAAACTATACGACATCATATTCCAAATATCTAAGCGACATCTTTTGAAACATCAATACTACGCAAGAATAAAATTTAGGCGGAAGAAAAAAAAAAAAAAAAATAATAATAATAATAATAATAATTAAAAACCAATTGTTCAGAGAACAATTGTAGGTCTTTCCACTAGTAAAGATCTAATTTGATATTGAAATATGAAAAATCAGTTTAAAATGTTAGTTCCTATGGTTTTATGATGTATTTATATGAATTTAAAGCAAAGGTCAAAATCTAGAACGTCATATTAACCTATGACCTTGACCTCAATTTCAAGTTCACAAACCAAGGACCTTAAATCAAAAGACCCTAGGTCTTTAATATGTTTGGTTTATTAGTAATATCACTTTACACGTAATTCTAAATGTAAGATGGGCAAAAACTCCCATTTATTGTCTGCGCACCCTTTCAACCAAAATATACAAGTAAGGACATGTCGCAACTAACAATTTATGAAAAATTATTTGTCGATATGTCATAAGGTATTTGAAAATAAATGAAAATAAGCCAAAATCAAAATTTAGAATATGACCTTGACCTTTGACCTTGACCTCATTTTTAATTTCTTGGACCAAGGACCTCAAATCTAAAGACCCTATGTCTTTATCACTTAAGGTTTACCATTTAGAAATGCATATCACTTAATTAAATGGAAAAGGGGGAATAACTCTCATATGGAGTCTCCATAAAGCTTCGTTCCAAATGAATATCCTAATCCTGAAGATGTAACAAGCAATTTGGTAAAATAAATTTGTCGTAATCTTTTACGGTTGTGAAGGAGTAGTGGCCACAAGAAAAACAGTGTTTGGGGAGATAACTCTTACAACGCAAAGTATTTTGTTACGCAGTTGTAAATTTTTAAAGCGTATAAACTATACGACATCATATTCCAAATATCTGAGCGACATCTTTTGAAACATCAATACTACGCAAGAAAAAAATTTAGGCGGAAGAAAAAAAAAAAAAATAATAATCAGAACAAATTCAATAGGTCTTTCCACGGAAAAGTGGAAAGACCTAATAATCAGAACAAATACAATAGGTCTTTCCACGGAAAGGTGGAAAGACCTAATAATCAGAACAAATTCAATAGGTCTTTCCACGGAAAGGTGGAAAGACCTAATAATAATCAGAACAAATTCAATAGGTCTTTCCACGGAAAGGTGGAAAGACCTAATAATTAAAAACCAATTGTTCAGAGAACAATTGAAGGTCTTTCCACTAGTAAAGTTATATTTTGATATTGAAATATGAAAAATGTATTTTGTTATGTCGTTGTAAATTTTTAAAGCGTATAAACTATACGATATCATATTCCAAATATCTAAGCGACATCTTTTGAAACATCAATACTACGCAAGAAAAAAATTTAGGCGGAAGAAAAAAAAAAAAAAAAATAATTAAAAACCAATTGTTCAAAGAACAATTGAAGGTCTTTCAACCAATAAGGATCTATTTTAATATGCAAATATTAAGATTCAGTTGAAAATGTCAGTTCCTATGGCTAATGTCAGTTCATATGACTTTATAATGTATAAATATGAATTTAAAGCAAAGGTCAAAATCTAGAACGTCCTATTAACCTTTGACCTTGACCTCAATTTCAAGGTCACCAACCAAGGACCTCAAACAAAAAGACCCTAGGTCTGTAATATGTATGGTTAATGAGTTATATCACTATAGGCATGATTTTAAATATAAGATGGGCGAAAACTCTCATTTATTGTTTACGCACCCTTCCAACCAAAATTTATAAGTTACAACATGTCGCAACTCACAATTTAGTTAAAAGAATTTGTCAATATCTTTCACGGTTGTTGAAAATAAGAGAAAATAAGCCAAAATCAAAATTTAGAATATGACCTTGACCTTTGACCTTGACATTATTTTCATTTTTTCGGACCAAGGACCTCAAATCTAAAGACCCTAGGCCTATATCACTGATGGTTTACCAGTAAGTAACGCATATCACTTATATCAAATGCATAAGGGGAAATAACTCTCATATGGAGTCTCCAGATAGCTTCGGTCCAAATGAATATTCTAATCCTGAAGATGTAACCAGCAATTTGGTAAAATAAATTTGTCGTAATCTTTTACGGTTGCGAAGGAGTAGTGGCCACAAGAATAACAGTGTTTGGGGAGATAACTCTTACAACGTAAAGTATTTTGTTACGCAGTTGTGAATTTTTAAAGCGTATAAACTATACGACATCATATTCTAAATATCTAAGCGACATCTTTTGAAACATCAATACTACGCAAGAAAAAAATTTAGGCGGAAGAAAAAAAAAAAAAAAAAAAATAATAATCAGAACAAATTCAATAGGTCTTTCCACGGAAAAGTGGAAAGACCTAATAATCAGAACAAATACAATAGGTCTTTCCACTGAAAAGTGGAAAGACCTAATAATTAAAAACCAATTGTTCAGAGAACAATTGAAGGTCTTTCCGCTAGTAAAGATCTATTTTGATATTGAAATATGAAAAATCAGTTTAAAATGTTAATTCCTATGGCTTTATGATGTATTAATGTGAATTCAAAGCAAAGATGAAAATTTAGAACGTCCTATTAACCTATGACCTTGACCTCAATTTCAAGGTCACAAACCAAGGACCTTAAATCAAAAGACCCTAGGTCTTTAATATGTTTGGTTAATGAGTAATATCATTTTATGCATAATTCTAAATGTAAGATGGGCAAAAACTCCCATTTATTGTCTGCTCACCCTTTCAACCAAAATATACAAGTAAGGACATGTCGCAACTAACAATTTATGAAAAATTATTTGTCGATATGTCATACGGTTTTTGGAAATAAGTGAAAATAAGCCAAAATCAAAATTAAGAATATGACCTTGACCTTTGACCTTGACCTCATTTTCATTTTTTTGGACCAAGGACCTCAAATCTGAAGACCCTACGTGTCTATCACTTATGGTTTACTAGGTAGAAATGCATATCACTTGAATCAAATGAAAAAGGGGGAATAACTCTCATATGGAGTCTCCGTAAAGCTTCGGTCCAAATGAATATCCTTATCCTGAAGATGTAACGAGCAATTTGGTAAAATAAATTTGTCGTAATCTTTTACGGTTGCGAAGGAGTAGTGGCCACAAGAAAAACAGTGTTTGGGGAGATAACTCTTACAACGTAAAGAATTTGGTTACACAGTTGTCAGTTTTAAAAGCGCATACGCATTACGATATCATATTCCAAATATCTAAGCGACATCTTTTGAAACATCAATACTACGCAAGACAAAATTTAGGCGGAAGAAAAAAAAAAAAAAATAATTAAAAACCAATTGTTCAAAGAACAATTGAAGGTCTTTCCACAAGTAAAGATCTATTTTATTATCAAAATATTAAAAATCAATCTAAAATGTCAGTTCCTATAACTTTATAATGTATAAATATGAATTTAAGGCAAAGGTCAAAATCTAGAACGTCCTATTAACCTTTGACCTTGACCTCAATTTCAAGGTCACCAACCAGGAACCTCAAACAAAAAGACCCTAGGTCTGTAATACGTATGGTTAATGAGATATATCACTATAGGCATGATTTTAAATATAAGATGGGCGAAAACTCTCATTTATTGTTTACGCACCCTTCCAACCAAAATTTATAAGTTACAACATGTCGCAACTCACAATTTAGTAAAAAGAATTTGTCGATATCTTTCACGGTTGTTGAAAATAAGAGAAAATAAGCCAAAATCAAAATTTAGAATATGACCTTGACCTTCCGCCCTTGACCTTATTTTCATTTTTTTGGACCAAGGACCTCAAATCTAAAGACCCTAGGCCTATATCACTGATGGTTTACCAGTAAGAAACACATATCACGTAATACTAATGCATAAGGGGAAATAACTCTCATATGGAGTCTCCGGATAGATTCGGTCCAAATGAATATTCTAATCCTAAAGATGTAACGAGCAATTTGGTAAAATAAATTTGTTGTAATCTTTTACGGTTGCGAAGGAGTAGTGGCCACAAGAATAACAGTGTTTGGGGAGATAACTCTTACAACGTTAAGTATTTTGTTACGCAGTTGTAAATTTTTAAAGCGTATAAACTATACGACATCATATTCCAAATATCTAAGCGACATCTTTTGAAATATCAATACTACGCAAGAAAAAAATTTAGGCGGAAGAAAATAAAAAAAAAATAATAATAATTAAAAACCAATTGTTCAAAGAACAATTGAAGGTCTTTCCACAAGTAAAGATCTATTTTATTATCAAAATATTAGAAATCAATCTAAAATGTCAATTCCTATGACTTTATAATGTATAAATATGAATTTAAAGCAAAGGTCAAAATCTAGAACGTCCTATTAACCTTTGACCTTGACCTCAATTTCAATGTCACCAACCAAGGACCTCAAATAAAAAGACCCTAGGTCTGTAATATGTATGGTTAATGAGTAATATCACTTTAGGCATGATTTTAAATAAAAGATGGGCGACAACTCTCATTTATTGTTTTACGCACCCTTCCAACCAAAATTTATAAGTTACAACATGTCGCAACTCACAATTTAGTAAAAATAATTTGTCAATATCTTTCACGGTTGTTGAAAATAGAGAAAATAAGCCAAATCAAAATTTAGAATATGACCTTGACCTTTGACCTTGACCTTGTTTTCATTTTTTTGAACCAAGGAACTTTAATCCAAAGACCCTAGGCCTATATCACTGATGGTTTACCAGTAAGAAACGCATATCACTTATATCAAATGCATAAGGGGAAATAACTCTCATATGGAGTCTCCGGATAGCTTCGGTTCAAAGTAATATCCTAATCCTGAAGATGTAACGAGCATTTTGGTAAAATAAATTTGTCGTAATCTTTTACGGTTGCGAAGGAGTAGTGGCCACAAGAAAAACAGTGTTTGGGTAGATAACTCTTACAACGTAAAATATTTTGTTACGCAGTTGTAAAATTTTGAAGCGTATAAACTATACGACATCATATTCCAAATATCTAAGCAACATCTTTTGAAACATCAATACTACGCAAGAAAAAAATTTAGGCGGAAGAAAAAAAAAAAAAAAAATTAAAAACCAATTGTTCAGAGAACAATTGTAGGTCTTTCCACTATTAAAGATCTATTTTGATATTGAAATATGAAAAATCAGTTTAAAATGTTAGTTCCTATGGCTTTATGATGTATTTATATGAATTTAAAGCAAAGGTCAAAATCTAGAACGTCATCTTAACCTATGACCTTGACCTCAATGTCAAGTTCACAAACCAAGGACCTTAAATCAAAAGACCCTAGGTCTTTAATATGTTTGGTTTATTAGTAATATCACTTTACGAGTAATTCTAAATGTAAGATGGGCAAAAACTCCCATTTATTGTCTGCGCACCCTTTCAACCAAAATATACAAGTAAGGACATGTCGCAACTAACAATTTATTAAAAATTATTTGTTGATATGTCAAAAGGTATTTGAAAATAATGAAAATAAGCCAAAATCAAAATTTTAGAATATGACCTTGACCTTTGACCTTGACCTCATTTTTTTTTTTTTGGACCAAGGACCTCGAATCAAAAGACCCTATGTCTTTATCACTTATCGTTTACCATTTAGAAATGCATATCACTTAATTAAATGGAAAAGGGGGAATAACTCTCATATGGAGTCTCCGTAAAGCTTCGGTCCAAATGAATATCCTAATCCTGAAGATGTAACGAGCAATTTGGTAAAATAAATTAGTCGTAATCTTTAACGGTTGCGAAGGAGTAGTGGCCACAAGAAAAACAGTGTTTGGGGAGATAACTCTTACAATGTAAAGTATTTTGTTAAGCCGTTGTCAGTTTTTAAAGCGTATAAACTACATGATATCATATTCTAAATATCTAAGCGACTTCTTATGAAACAACAATACTACGCAAGAAAAAAATTGGGCGGAAGAAAAAAAAAAAAAAAATAATAATAATAATTAAAAACCAATTGTTCAGAGAACAATTGAAGGTCTTTCCACTAGTAAAGATCTATTTTGATATTGAAATATGAAAAATCAGTTTAAAATGTTAATTCCTATGGCTTTATGATGTATTTATGTGAACTTAAAGCAAAGGTGAAAATTTAGAACGTCCTATTAACCTATGACCTTGACCTCAATTTCAAGGTCACAAACAAAGGATCTTAAATCAAAAGACCCTAGGTCTTTAATATGTTTGGTTAATGAGTAATATCACTTTACGCATAATTCTAAATGTAAGATGGGCAAAAACTCCCATTTATTGTCTGCGCACCCTTTCAACCAAAATATACAAGTAAGGACATGTCGCAACTAACAATTTATGAAAAATTATTTGTCGATATGTCATACGGTTTTGGGAAATAAGTGAAAATAAGCCAAAATAAAAAAATTTAGAATATGACCTTGACCTTTGACCTTGACCTCATTTTCATTTTTTTGGACCAAGGACCTCAAATCTGAAGACCCTAGGTCTCTATCACTGATGGTTTACCATTTAGAAATGCATATCACTTAATTCAATGGAAAAGGGGGAATAACTCTCATATGGAGTCTCTGTAAAGCTTCGGTCCAAATGAATATCCTAATCCTTAAGATATAACGAGCAATTTGGTAAAATAAATTTGTCTTAATCTGTTACGGTTGCGAAGGAGTAGTGGCCACAAGAAAAACAGTGTTTGGGGAGATAACTCTTACAATGTTAAGTATTTTGTTTGGCAGTTGTAAATTTTAAAGCGTATAAACTATACGATACCATATTCCAAATATCTAAGCGACATCTTTTGAAACATCAATACTACGCAAGAAAAAAAATTAGGCGGAAAAAAAAAAAAAAAAATTAAAAACCAATTGTTCAAAGAACAATTGAAGGTCTTTCCACAAGTAAAGATCTATTTTATTATCAAAATATTAAAAAAATTATCTAAAATGTCAGTTCCTATGACTTTATAATGTATAAATATGAATTTAAAGCAAAGGTCAAAATCTAGAACGTCCTATTAACCTTTGACCTTGACCTTAATTTCAAGGTCACCAACCAAGGACCTCAAATAAAAAGACCCTAGGTCTGTAATATGTATGGTTAATGAGTTATATCACTTTAGGCATGATTTTAAATATAAGATGAGCGAAAACTCTCATTTATTGTTTATGCACCCTTCCAACCAAAATTTATAAGTAACAACATGTCGCAACTCACAATTTAGTAAAAAAAAATTGTCAATATCTTTCACGGTTGTTGAAAATAAGAGAAAATAAGCCAAAATCAAAATTTAGAATATGACCTTGACCTTTGACCTTGACCTTATTTTCATTTTTTTGGACCAAGGAACTAAAATCCAAAGACCCTAGGCCTATATCACTGATGGTTTACCAGTTAGAAACGCATATCACTTATATCAAATGCATAAGGGGAAATAACTCTCATATGGAGTCTCCTGATAGCTTCGGTCCAAATGAAAATCCTGATCCTGAAAAAGTAACGAGCAATTTGGTAAAATAAATTTGTCGTAATCTTTTATGGTTGCGAAGGAGTAGTGGCCACAAGAATAACAGTGTTTGGGGAGATAACTCTTACAACATAAAGTATTTTGTTACGTAGTTGTAAATTTTTAAAGCGTATAAACTATAAGACATCATATTCCAAATATCTAAGCGACATCTTTTGAAACATCAATACTACGCAAGAAAAAAATTTAGGCGGAAGAAAAAAAAAAAAAATAATAATCAGAACAAATTCAATAGGTCTTTCCACGGAAAAGTGGAAAGACCTAATAATAATAATAATCAGAACAAATTCAATAGGTCTTTCCACGGAAAGGTGGAAAGACCTAATAATAATTAAAAACCAATTGTTCAGAGAACAATTGTAGGTCTTTCCACTAGTAAAGAACTATTTTGATATTGAAATATGAAAAATCAGTTTAAAATGTTAGTTCCTATGGCTTTATGATGTATTTATATGAATTTAAAGCAAAGGTCTATATTTAGAACGTCATATTAACCTATGACCTTGACCTCAATTTCAAGTTCACAAACAAAGGACCTAAAATCAAAAGACCCTAGGTCTTTAATATGTTTGGTTTATGAGTAATACCACTTTATGCGTAATTCTAAATGTAAGATGGGCAAAAACTCCCATTTATTGTCTGTGCACCCTTTCAACCAAAATATATAAGTAAGGACATGTCGCAACTAACAATTTATGAAAAATTATTTGTCGATATGTCATAAGGTATTTGAAAATAAATGAAAATAAGCCAAAATCAAAATTTAGAATATGACCTTGACCTTTGAACTTGACCTTATTTTTATTTTTTTGGACCAAGGACCTCAAATCTAAAGACCCTATGTCTTTATCACTTATGGTTTACCATTTAGAAATGCATATCACTTAATTAAATGGAAAAGGGGGAATAACTCTCATATGGAGTCTCCGTAAAGCTTCGGTCCAAATGCATACCCTAATCCTGAAGATGTAACGAGCAATTTGGTAAAATAAATTTGTCGTAATCTTTTATGGTTGCGAAGGAGTAGTGGCCACAAGAAAAACAGTGTTTGGGGAGATAACTCTTACAACGTAAAGTATTTTGTTACGCAGTTGTAAATTTTAAAAGCGTATAAACTATACGACATCATATTCCAAATATCTAAGCGACATCTTTTGAAACATCAATACTACCCAAGAAAAAAATTTAGGCGGAAGAAAAAAAAAAAAAAAAATAATAATAATCAGAACAAATTCAATAGGTCTTTCCACGGAAAAGTGGAAAGACCTAATAATAATCAGAACAAATACAATAGGTCTTTCCACGGAAAGGTGGAAAGACCTAATTAAAAACCAATTGTTCAAAGAACAATTGAAGGTCTTTCCACAAGTAAAGATCTATTTTATTATCAAAATATTAGAAATCAATCTAAAATGTCAATTCCTATGACTTTATAATGTATAAATATGAATTTAAAGCAAAGGTCAAAATCTAGAACGTCCTATTAACCTTTGACCTTGACCTCAATTTCAATGTCACCAACCAAGGACCTCAAATAAAAAGACCCTAGGTCTGTAATATGTATGGTTAATGAGTAATATCACTTTAGGCATGATTTTAAATAAAAAATGGGCGACAACTCTCATTTATTGTTTACGCACCCTTCCAACCAAAATTTATAAGTTACAACATGTCGCAACTCACAATTTAGTAAAAATAATTTGTCAATATCTTTCACGGTTGTTGAAAATAGAGAAAATAAGCCAAATCAAAATTTAGAATATGACCTTGACCTTTGACCTTGACCTTGTTTTCATTTTTTTGAACCAAGGAACTTTAATCCAAAGACCCTAGGCCTATATCACTGATGGTTTACCAGTAAGAAACGCATATCACTTATATCAAATGCATAAGGGGAAATAACTCTCATATGGAGTCTCCGGATAGCTTCGGTTCAAAGTAATATCCTAATCCTGAAGATGTAATGAGCATTTTGGTAAAATAAATTTGTCGTAATCTTTTACGGTTGCGAAGGAGTAGTGGCCACAAGAAAAACAGTGTTTGGGTAGATAACTCTTACAACGTAAAATATTTTGTTACGCAGTTGTAAAATTTTGAAGCGTATAAACTATACGACATCATATTCCAAATATCTAAGCAACATCTTTTGAAACATCAATACTACGCAAGAAAAAAATTTAGGCGGAAGAAAAAAAAAAAAAAAAATAATAATCAGAACAAATTCAATAGGTCTTTCCACGGAAAAGTGGAAAGACCTAATAATCAGAACAAAAACAATAGGTCTTTCCACGGAAAGGTGGAAAGACCTAATAATAATAATAATCAGAACAAATTCAATAGGTCTTTCCACGGAAAGGTGGTAAGACCTAATAATCAGAACAAATACAATAGGTCTTTCACCTGAAAGGTTGAAAAACCTAATAAGAATAATAATAATAATCAGAACAAATTCAATAGGTCTTTCCACGGAAAGGTGGAAAGACCTAATAATCAGAACAAATTCAATAGGTCTTTCCACGGAAAGGTGGAAAGACCTAATAATAATAATTAAAAACCAATTGTTCAGAGAACAATTGAAGGTCTTTCCACTAGTAAAGATCTATTTTGATATTGAAATATGAAAAATCAGTTTAAAATGTTAATTCCTATGGCTTTATGATGTATTAATGTGAATTTAAAGCAAAGGTGAAAATTTAGAACGTCCTATAAACCTATGACCTTGACCTCAATTTCAAGGTCACAAACCAAGGACCTTAAATCAAAAGACCCTAGGTCTTTAATATGTTTGGTTAATGAGTAATATCACTTTACGCATAATTCTAAATGTAAGATGGGCAAAAACTCCCATTTATTGTCTGCGCACCCTTTCAACCAAAATATACAAGTAAGGACATGTCGCAACTAACAATTTATGAAAAATTATTTGTCGATATGTCATACGGTTTTTGGAAATAAGTGAAAATAAGCCAAAATTTAGAATATGACCTTGACCTTTGACCTTGACCTCATTTTCAATTTTTTTGACCAAGGACCTCAAATCTGAAGACCCTAGGTCTCTATCACTTATGGTTTACCATTTAGAAATGCATATCACTTAATTCAATGGAAAAGGGGGAATAACTCTCATATGGAGTCTCCGTAAAGCTTCGGTCCAAATGAATATCCTAATCCTTAAGATATAACGAGCAATTTGGTAAAATAAATTTGTCGTAAACTGTTAAGGTTGCAAAGGAGTAGTGGCCACAAGAATAACAGTGTTTGAGGAGATAACTCTTATAACGTAAAGTATTTTGTTACGCAGTTGTAAATTTTTAAAGCGTATAAACTATATGACATCATATTCCAAATATCTAAGCGACATCTTTTAAAACATAAATAATACGCAAGAAAAAAATTTAGGCGGAAGAAAAAAAAAAAAATAATAATTAAAAACCAATTGTTCAGAGAACAATTGTAGGTCTTTCCACTAGTAAAGATCTATTTTGATATTGAAATATGAAAAATCAGTTTAAAATGTTAGTTCCTATGGCTTTATGATGTATTTATATGAATTTAAAGCAAAGGTTAAAATCTAGAACGTCATATTAACCTATGACCTTGACCTCAATTTCAAGTTCACAAACCAAGGACCTTAAATCAACAGACCCTAGGTCTTTAATATGTTTGGTTTATTAGTAATATCACTTTACACATAATTCTAAATGTAAGATGGGCAAAAACTCCCATTTATTGTCTGCGCACCCTTTCAACCAAAATATACAAGTAAGGACATGTCGCGACTAACAATTTATGAAAAATTATTTGTCGATATGTCATAAGGTATTTGAAAATAAATGAAAATAAGCCAAAATCAAAATTTAGAATATGACCTTGACCTTTGACCTTGACCTCATTTTTATTTTTTTTGACCAAGGACCTCAAATCTGAAGACCCTATGTCTTTATCACTTATGGTTTACCATTTAGAAATGATATCACTTAATTAAATAGAAAAGGGGGAATAACTCTCATATGGAGTCTCCGGATAGCTTCGGTCCAAAGGAATATTCTAATCCTGAAGATGTAACGAGCAATTTAGTAAAATAAATTTGTCGTAAACTTTTAAGGTTGCGAAGGAGTAGTGGCCACAAGAAAAACAGTGTTTGGGGAGATAACTCTTACAACGTAAAGTATTTTGTTACGCAGTTGTAAATTTTTAAAGGGTATAAACTATACGATACCATATTCCAAATATCTAAGCGACATCTTTTAAAACATCAATAATACGCAAGAAAAAAAATTAGGCGGAAGAAAAAAAAAAAAAATAATAATAATAATTAAAAACCAATTGTTCAGAGAACAATTGAAGGTCTTTCCACTAGTAAAGATCTATTTTGATATTGAAATATAAAAAATCAGTTCAAAATGTTAATTCCTATGGCTTTATGATGTATTAATGTGAATTTCAAGCAAAGGTGAAAATTTAGAACGTCCTATTAACCTATGACCTTGACCTCAATTTCAAGGTCACACACCAAGGACCTTAAATCAAAAGACCCTAGGTCTTTAATATGTTTGGTTAATGAGTATTATCACTTTACGCATAATTCTAAATGTAAGATGGGCAAAAACTCCCATTTATTGTCCGCGCACCCTTTCAACCAAAATATACAAGTAAGGACATGTCGCAACTAACAATTTATGAAAAATTATTTGTCGATATGTCATACGGTTTTTGGAAATAAGTGAAAATAAGCCAAAATCAAAAATTTAGAATATGACCTTGACATTTGACCTTGACCTCATTTTCATTTTTTTGGACCAAGGACCTCAAATCTAAAGACCCTATGTCTTTATCACTTATGGTTTACCATTTAGAAATGCATATCACTTAATTCAATGGAAAAGGGGGAATAACTCTCATATGGAGTCTCTGTTAAGCTTCGGTCCAAATGAATATCCTAATCCTTAAAATATAACGAGCAATTTGGTAAAATAAATTTGTCGTAATCTTTTACGGTTGCGAAGGAGTAGTGGCCAAAAGAAAAACAGTGTTTGGGGAGATAACTCTTACAATGTTAAGTTTTTTGTTACGCAGTTGTAAATTTTAAAGCGTATAAACTATACAATATCATATTCCAAATATCTAAGCGACATCTTTTGAAACATCAATACTACGCAAGAAAAAAAATTAGCGGAAGAAAAAAAAAAAAAATTAAAAACCAATTGTTCAGAGAACAATTGTAGGTCTTTCCACTAGTAAAGATCTATTTTGATATTGAAATATGAAAAATCAGTTTAAAATGTTAGTTCCTATGGCTTTATGATGTATTTATATGAATTTAAAGCAAAGGTCAAAATCTAGAACGTCATATTAACCTATGACCTTGACCTCATTTTCAAGTTCACAAACCAAGGACCTTAAATCAAAAGACCCTAGGTCTTTAATATGTTTGGTTTATTAGTAATATCACTTTATGCGTAATTCTAAATGTAAGATAGGCAAAAACTCCCATTTATTGTCTGCACACCTTTTCAACCAAAATATACAAGAAAGGACATGTCGCAACTAACAATTTATGAAAATTATTTGTCGATATGTCATAAAGTATTTGAAAATAAATGAAAATTAGCCAAAATCTAAATTTAGAATATGACCTTGACCTTTGACCTTGACCTCATTTTTATTATTTTGGACCAAGGACCTCAAATCTAAAGACCCTATGTCTTTATCACTTATGGTTTACCATTTAGAAATGCATATCACTTAATTAAATGGAAAAGGGGGAATAACTATCATATGGAGTCTCCATAAAGCTTCGGTCCAAATGAATATCCTAATCATGAAGATGTAACTAGCAATTTTGTAAAATAAATTTGTCGTAATCTTTAACGGTTGCGAAGGAGTAGTGGCCACAAGAAAAACAGTGTTTGGGGAGCTAACTCTTATAACGTAAAGTATTTTGTTATGCAGTTGTAAATTTTTAAAGAGTTTAAACTATACGATACCATATTCCAAATATCTAAGCGACATCTTTTGAAACATCAATAATACGCAAGTAAAAAAATTAGGCGGAAGAAAAAAAAAAATAAAAATTAAAAACCAATTGTTCAGAGAACAATTGTAGGTCTTTCCACTAGAAAAGATCTATTTCGATATTGAAATATTAAAAATCAGTTTAAAATGTTAGTTCCTATGGCTGTATGATGTATTTATATGAATTTAAAGCAAAGGTCAAAATCTAGAACGTCAAATTAACCTATGACCTTGACCTCAATTTCAAGTTCACAAACCAAGGACCTTAAATCAAAAGACCCAAGGTCTTTAATATGTTTGGTTTATTAGTAATATCACTTTACGCGTAATTCTAAATGTAAGATGGGCAAAAACTCCTATTTATTGTCTGCGCACCCTTTCAATCAAAATATACAAGTAAGGACATGTCGCAACTAACAATTTATGAAAAATTATTTGTCGATATGTCATAAGGTATTGAAAATAAATGAAAATAAGCCAAAATCAAAATTTAGAATATGACCTTGACCTTTGACCTTGACCTCATTTTTATTATTTTCGACCAAGGACCCCAAATCTAAAGACCCTATGTCTTTATCACTTATGGTTTACCATTTAGAAATGCATATCACTTAATTTAAGGGAAAAGGGGGAATAACTCTCATATGGAGTCTCCGTAAAGCTTCGGTCCAAATGAATATCCTAATCCTGAAGATGTAACGAGCAATTTGGTAAAATAAATTTGTCGTAATCTTTAACGGTTGCGAAGGAGTAGTGGCCACAAGAAAAACAGTGTTTGGGGAGATAACTCTTACAACGTAAAGTATTTTGTTACACAGTTGTAAATTTTAAAAGCGTATAAACTATACGATACCATATTCCAAATATCTAAGCGACATCTTTTGAAACATCAATAATACGCAAGAAAAAAAATTAGGCGGAAGAAAAAAAAAAAAAAAAATAATAATAATAATAATCAGAACAAATTCAATAGGTCTTTCCACGGAAAGGTGGAAAGACCTAATAATAATAATAATTAAAAACCAATTGTTCAAAGAACAATTGAAGGTCTTTCCACAAGTAAAGATCTAGTTTATTATCAAAATATTAAAAATCAATCTAAAATGTCAGTTCCTATAACTTTATAATGTATAAATATGAATTTAAAGCAAAGGTCAAAATCTAGAACGTCCTATTAACCTTTGACCTTGACCTCATTTTCAAGGTCATCAACCAAGGACCTCAAACAAAAAGACCCTAGGTCTGTAATATGTATGGTTAATGAGTTATATCACTATAGGCATGATTTTAAATATAAGATGGGCAAAAACTCTCATTTATTGTTTACGCACCCTTCCAACCAAAATTTAAAAGTTACAACATGTCGCAACTCACAATTTAGTAAAAAGAATTTGTCGATATCTTTCACGGTTGTTGAAAATAAGAGAAAATAAGCCAAAATCAAAATTTAGAATATGACCTTGACCTTTGACCTTGACCTTATTTTCATTTTTTTGGACCAAGGACCTCAAATCTAAAGACCCTAGGCCTATATCACTGATGCTTTACCAGTAAGAAACACATATCACTTATATCAAATGCATAAGGGGAAATAACTCTCATATGGAGTCTCCGGATAGCTTCGATCCAAATGAATATTCTAATCCTGAAGACGTAACGAGCAATTTGGTAAAATAAATTTGTCGTAATCTTTTACGGTTGCGAAGGAGTAGTGGCCACAAGAAAAACAGTGTTTGGGGAGATAACTCTTACAACGTAAAGTATTTTGTTACGCAGTTGTAAATTTTTAAAGCGCAAAAACTATACGACATCATATTCCAAATATCTAAGCGACATCTTTTGAAATATCAAAACTACGCAAGAAAAAAATTTAGGCGGAAGAAAAAAAAAAAAAAAAATAATAATTAAAAACCAATTGTTCAAAGAACAATTGAAGGTCTTTCAACCAATAAGGATCTATTTAGATATGAAAATATTAAAATTCAGATGAAAATGTCAGTTCCTATGGTTTAATGATGTATAAATATGAATTTTAAGCAAAGGTAAAAATCTAGAACGTCTAATTGACCTATGACCTTGACCTCAATTTCAAGGTCATAGACTAAACATCTCAAATAAAAAGACACTAGTTCCTTAATATGTATGGTTCATGAGTAAAATCACTTTACGCATAATTCTTAATATAAGAGGGGCGAAAACTCCCTTTTATTGTTTACGCACCCTTGGAACCAAATCTTTAAGTTACAACATGTCGCAACTAACAATTTAGTAAAAAAAAATTGTCGATATCTTATAAGGTTAATGAAAAAAGGTGAAAATAAGCCAAAATCAAAATTTAGAATTTGACCTTGACCTTTGACCTTGACATAATTTTCATTTTTTTGGACCAAGGATCTTAAATCAAAAGACCCTAGGTCTCTATCACTTATAGTTTACCAGTTAGAAATGCATATCACTGATATCATATATAAAAGGGGGGATAACTCTCATATGGAGTCTCTGGATAGCTTCGGTTGAAATGAAACAGAACATCCTAAGGAGATAACGAGCAATTTGGAAAAATAAATTTGTCAGTTTCTTATACGGTTGCGAAGGAGTAGTGGCCACAAGAAAAACAGTGTTTGGGGAGATAACTCTTACAACGTAAAGTATTTTGTTACGCCGTTGTCAGTTTTTAAAGCGTATAAACTACATGATATCATAATCTAAATATTTAAGCGACATCTTATGAAACAACAATACTACGCAAGAAAAAAATTGGGCGGAAGAAAAAAAAAAAAAAAAATAATAATAATAATAATAATAATAATTAAAAACCAATTGTTCAAAGAACAATTGTAGGTCTTTCCACTAGTAAAGATCTATTTTGATATTGAAATATGAAAAATCAGTTTTAAATGTTAGTTTCTATGGCTTTATGATGTATTTATATGTATTTAAAGCCAAGGTCAAAATCTAGAGCGTCATATTAACCTATGACCTTGACCTCAATTTCAAGTTCACAAACCAAGGACCTTAAATCAAAAGACCCTAGGTCTTTAATATGTTTGGTTTATTAGTAATATCACTTTACGCGTAATTCTAAATGTAAGATGGGCAAAAACTCCCATTTATTGTCTGCGCACCCTTTCAACCAAAATATACAAGTAAAGACATGTCGCAACTAACAATTTATGAAAAATTATTTGTCGCGATATGTCATAAGGTATTTGAAAATAAATGAAAATTAGCCAAAATCTAAATTTAGAATATGACCTTGACCTTTGACCTTGACCTCATTTTTATTATTTTGGACCAAGGACCTCAAATCTAAAGACCCTATGTCTTTATCACTTATGGTATACCATTTAGAAATGCATATCACTTAATTAAATGAAAAAGGGGGAATAACTCTCATATGGAGTCTCCATAAAGCTTCGGTCCAATTGAATATCCTAATCCTGAAGATGTAACTAGCAATTTGGTAAAATAAATTTGTCGTAATCTTTAACGGTTGCGAAGAAGTAGTGGCCACAAGAAAAACAGTGTTTGGGGAGATAACTCTTATAACGTAAAGTATTTTGTTACGCAGTTGTAAATTTTTAAAGCGTATAAACTATACGATACCATATTCCAAATATCTAAGCGACATCTTTTGAAACATCAATAATACGCAAGTAAAAAAATTAGGCGGAAGAAAAAAAAAAAAAAAAATAATAATAATAATAATCAGAACAAATTCAATAGGTCTTTCCACGGAAAGGTGGAAAGACCTAATAATCAGAACAAATACAATAGGTCTTTCCACGGAAAGGTGGAAAGACCTAATAATCAGAACAAATTCAATAGGTCTTTCCACGGAAAAGTGGAAAGACCTAATAATTAAAAACCAATTGTTCAGAGAACAATTGAAGGTCTTTCCACAAGAAAAGCTCTTTTTTGATTTTGAAATATGAAAAATCAGTTTAAAATGTTAGTTCCTGTGGCTTAATGATGTATTTATGTAAATTTAAAGCAAAGGTCAAAATCTAGAACGACCTATTAACCTATGACCTTGACCTCAATTTCAAGGTCACAAACCAAGGACCTTAAATCAGAAGACCCTAGGTCTTTAATATGTTTGGTTAATGAGTAATATCACTTTACGCGTAATTCTAAATGTAAGATGGGCCAAAACTCCCATTTATTGTCTGCGCACCCTTTCAACCAAAATATACAAGTAAGGACATGTCGCAACTAACAATTGATGAAAAATTATTTGTCAATATGTCATACGGTATTTGAAAATAAGTGAAACAAGCCAAAATCAAAATTTAGTATATGACCTTGACCTTTGACCTTGACCTCATTTTCATATTTTTGGACCACAGACCTCAAATCTGAAGACCCTAAGTCTTTATCACTTATGGTTTACTAGTTAGAAATGCATATCACTCGAATCAAGTGAAAAAGGGGGAATAACTCTTATATGGAGTCTCCTTAAAGCTTTGATCCAAATGAATATCCTAATGTTTAAGATGTAACGAGCAATTTGGTAAAATAAATTTGTCGTTATCTTTTACGGTTGCGAAGGAGTAGTGGCCACAAGAAAAACAGTGTTTGGGGAGATAACTCTTACAACGTAAAGTATTTTGTTACGCAGTTGTAAATTTTTAAAGCGTATAAACTTTACGACATCATATTCCAAATATCTGAGCGACATCTTTTGAAACATCAATACTACGCAAGAAAAAAATTTAGGCGGAAGAAAAAAAGAAAAAAAAAATAATTAAAAACCAATTGTTCAAAGAACAATTGAAGGTCTTTCCACAGGTAAAGATCTATTTTATTATCAAAATACTAAAAATCAATCTAAAATGTCAGTTCATATGACTTTATAATGTATAAATATGAATTTAAAGCAAAGGTCAAAATATAGAACGTCCTATTAATCTTTGACCTTGACCTCAATTTCAAGGTCACCAACCAAGGACCTCAAACAAAAAGACCCTAGGTCTGTAATATGTATGGTTAATGAGTTATTTCACTATAGGCATGATTTTAAATATAAGATGGGCGAAAACTCTCATTTATTGTTTACGCACCATTCCAACCAAAATTTATAAGTTACAACATGTCGCAACTCACAATTTAGTAAAAAGAATTTGTCAATATCTTTCACGGTTGTTGAAAATAAGAGAAAATAAGCCAAAATCAAAATCTAGAATATGACCTTGACCTTTGACCTTGACCTTATTTTCATTTTTTTGGACCAAGGACCTCAAATCTAAAGACCCTAGGCCTATATCACTGATGGTTTACCAGTAAGAAACGCATATGACTTATATCAAATGCATAAGGGGAAATAACTCTCATATGGAGTCTCCGGATAGCTTCAGTCCAAATGAATATTTTAATCCTGAAGACGTAACGAGCAATTTAGTAAAATAAATTTGTCGTAAACTTTTCAGGTTGCGAAGGAGTAGTGGCCACAAGAATAACAGTGTTTGGGGAGATAACTCTTATAACGTAAAGTATTTTGTGACGCAGTTGTAAATTTTTAAAGCGTATAAACTATATGACATCATATTCCAAATATCTAAGCGACATCTTTTGAAACATCAATTATACGCAAGAAAAAAATTTAGGCGGAAGAAAAAAAAAAAAATAATAATTAAAAACCAATTGTTCAGAGAACAATTGTAGGTCTTTCCACAAGAAAAGATCTATTTTTATATTGAAATATGAAAAATCAGTTTAAAATGTTAGTTCCTATGGCTTTATGATGCATTTAAATGAATTTAAAGCTAAGGTCAAAATCTAGAACGTCATCTTAACCTATGACCTTGACCTCAATTTCAAGTTCACAAACCAAGGACCTTAAATCAAAAGACCCTAGGTCTTTAATATGTTTGGTTTATTAGTAATATCAATTTACGTGTAGTTCTAAATGTAAGATGGGCAAAAACTCTCATTTATTGTCTGCGCACCCTTTCAACCAAAATATATAAGTAAGGACATGTCGCAACTAACAATTTATGAAAAATTATTTGTCAATATGTCATAAGGTATTTGAAAAAAAATGAAAATAAGCCAAAATCAAAAGTTAGAATATGACCTTGACCTTTGACCTTGACCTCATTATTATTTTTTTGGACCAAGGACCTCGAATCTAAAGACCCTATGTCTTTATCACTTATGGTTTACCATTCAGAAATGCATATCACTTAATTAAATGGAAAAGGGGGAATAACTCTCATATGGAGTCTCCGTAAAGCTTCGGTCCCAATGAATATCCTAATCCTGAAGATGTAACGAGCAAAATGGTAAACTAAATTTGTCGTTATCTTTAACGGTTGCGAAGGAGTAGTGGCCACAAGAAAAACAGTGTTTGGGGAGATAACTCTTACAACGTAAAGTATTTTGTTACGTAGTTGTAAATTTTAAAGCGTATAAACTATACGATACTATATTCCAAATATCTAAGCTACATCTTTTGAAACATCAATACTACGCAAGAAAAAGAATTAGGCGGAAGAAAAAAAAAAAAATAATAATAATAATAATCAGAACAAATTCAATAGGTCTTTCCACGGAAAGGTGGAAAGACCTAATAATTAAAAACCAATTGTTCAAAGAACAATTGAAGGTCTTTCCACAGGTAAAGATCTATTTTATTATCAAAATACTAAAATTCAATCTAAAATGTCAGTTCATATGACTTTATAATGTATAAATATGAATTTAAAGCAAAGGTCAAAATATAGAACATCCTATTAACCTTTGACCTTGACCTCAATTTCAAGGTCACCAACCAAGGACCTCAAACAAAAAGACCCTAGGTCTGTAATATGTATGGTTAATGAGTTATATCACTATAGGCATGATTTTAAATATAAGATGGGCGGAAACTCTCATTTATTGTTTACGCACCCTTCCAACCAAAATTTATAAGTCACAACATGTCGCAACTCACAATTTAGTAAAAAGAATTTGTCAATATCTTTCACGGTTGTTGAAAATAAGAGAAAATATGCCAAAATCAAAATCTAGAATATGACCTTGACCTTTGATCTTGACCTTATTTTCATTTTTTTGGACCAAGGACCTCAAATCTAAAGACCCTAGGCCTATATCACTGATGGTTTACCAGTCAGAAACGTATATCACTTATATCAAATGCATAAGGGGAAATAACTCTCATATGGAGTCTCCGGATAGCTTCGGTCCAAATGAATATTCTAATCCTGAAGACGTAACAAGCAATTTAATAAAATAAATTTGTCGTAAACTTTTAAGGTTGCGAAGGAGTAGTGGCCACAAGAATAACAGTGTTTGGGGAGATAACTCTTATAACATAAAGTATTTTGTTACGCAGTTGTAAATTTTTAAAGTGTATAAACTATACGAAATCATATTCCAAATATCTAAGCGACATCTTTTGAAACATCAATAATACGCAAGAAAAAAATTTAGGCGGAAGAAAAAAAAAAAAAATCAAAGAACAATTGAAGGTCTTTCCACTAATAAAGATCTATTTTATTATCAACATATTAAAAATCAATCTAAAATGTCAGTTTCTATGACTTTATAATGTATAAATATGAATTTAAAGCAAAGGTCAAAATCTAGAACGTCCTATTAACCTTTGACCTTGACCTCAATTTCAAGGTCACCAACCAAGGACCTCAAATAAAAAGACCCTAGGTCTGTAATATGTATGGTTAATGAGTTATATCACTTTAGGCATGATTTTAAATATAAGATGGGCGAAAACTCTCATTTATTGGTTACGCACCCTTCCAACCAAAATTAATAAGTTACCACATGTCGCAACTCACAATTTAGTGAAATATTTAGTCAATATCTTTCAAGGTTGTTGAAAATAAGAGAAAAGAAGCCAAAATCAAAATTTAGAATATGACCTTGACCTTTGACCTTGACCTTTTTTTCATTTTTTGGGACCAAGGACCTCAAATCTAAAAACCCTAGGCCTATATCACTGATGATTTATCAGTTAGAAACGCATATCACTTATATCAAATGCATAAGGGGAAATAACTCTCATATGGAGTCTCCGGATAGCTTCGGTCCAAATGAATATCCTAATCCTGAAGAAGTAACGAGCAATTTGGTAAAATGAATTTGTCGTAATCTTTTACGGTTGCGAAGGAGTAGTGGCCACAAGAAAAACAGTGTTTGGAGAGATAACTCTTACAACGTAAAGTATTTTGTTACGCAATTGTAAATTTTTAAAGCGTATAAACTATACGACATCATATTCCAAAAATCTAAGCGACATCTTTAGAAACATCAATACAACGCAAGAAAAAAATTTAGGCGGAAGAAAAAAAAAAAAAATAATAATAATAATAATCAGAACAAATTCAATAGGTCTTTCCACGGAAAGGTGGAAAGACCTAATAATTAAAAACCAATTGTTCAGAGAACAATTGTAGGTCTTTCCACTTGTAAAGATCTATTTTGATATTGAAATATGAAAAATCAGTTTAAAATGTTAGTTCCTATGGTTTTATGATGTATTTATATGAATTTAAAGCAAAGGTCAAAATCTAGAACGTCATATTAACCTATGACCTTGACCTCAATTTCAAGTTCACCAACCAAGGGCCTTAAATCAAAAGACCCTAGGTCTTTAATATGTTTGGTTTATTAGTAATATCACTTTAAGGGTAATTCTAAATGTAAGATGGGCAAAAACTCCCATTTATTGTCTGCCCACCCTTTCAACCAAAATATACAAGTAAGGACATGTCGCGACTAACAATTTATGAAAAATTATTTGTTGATATGTCATAAGCTATTTGAAAATAAATGAAAATAAGCCAAAATCAAAATTTAGAATATGACCTTGACCTTTGACCTTGACCTCATTTTTATTTTTTTGGACCAAGAAACTCAAATCTAAAGACCCTATGTCTTTATCACTTATGGTTTACCATTTATAAATGCATTTCACTTAATTAAATGGAAAAGGGGGAATAACTCTCATATGGAGTCTCCGTAAAGCTTCGGTCCAAATGAATATCCTAATCCTGAAGATGTAATGAGCAATTTGGTAAAATAAATTTGTCGTAATCTTTAACGGTTGCAAAGGAGTAGTGGCCACAAGAAAAACAGTGTTTGGGGAGATAACTCTTACAATGTAAAGTATTTTGTTACGCCGTTGTCCGTTTTTAAAGCGTATAAACTACATGATATCATATTCCAAATATCTAAGCGACATCTTATGAAACAACAATACTACGCAAGAAAAAAATTGGGCGGAAGAAAAAAAAAAAAAAAAATAATAATAATTAAAAACCAATTGTTCAGAGAACAATTGTAGGTCTTTCCACTAGTAAAGATCTATTTTGATATTGAAATATGAAAAATCAGTTTAAAATGTTAGTTCCTATGGCTTTATGATGTATTTATATGAATTTAAAGCAAAGGTCAAAATCTAGAACGTCATATCAACCTATGACCTTGACCTCAATTTCAAGTTCACAAACCAATGACCTTAAATCAAAAGACCCAAGGTCTTTAATATGTTTGGTTTATTAGTAATATCACTTTACGCGTAATTCTAAATGTAAGATGGGCAAAAACTTCCATTTATTGTCTGCGCACCCTTTCAATCAAAATATACAAGTAAGGACATGTCGCAACTAACGATTTATGAAAAATTATTTGTCGATATGTCAAAAGGTATTTGAAAATAAATGAAAATAAGCCAAAATCAAAATTTAGAATATGACCTTGACCTTTGACCTTGACCTCATTTTAATTTTTTTGGACCAAGGACCTCAAATCTAAAGACCCTATGTCTTTATCACTTATGGTTTACCATTTAGAAATGCAGATCACTTAATTAAATGAAAAAGGGGGAATAACTCTCATATGGAGTCTCCGTAAAGCTTCGGTCTAAATGAATATCCTAATCCTGAAGATGTAACGAGCAATTTGGTAAAATAAATTTGTTGTAATCTTTAACGGTTGCGAAGGAGTAGTGGCCACAAGAAAAACAGTGTTTGGGGAGATAACTCTTACAATGTAAAGTATTTTGTTACGCAGTTGTAAATTTTTAAAGCGTATAAACTATACGATACCATATTCCAAATATCTAAGCGACATCTTTTGAAACAACAATACTACGCAAGAAAAAAATTGGGCGGAAGAAAAAAAAAAAAAAAAATAATAATAATAATAATAATAATTAAAAACCAATTGTTCAGAGAACAATTGAAGGTCTTTCCACAAGTCAAGATCTATTTTTTTTTTCAAAATATTAAAAATCAATCTAAAATGTCAGTTCCTATGACTTTATAATGTATAAATATGAATTTAAAGCAAAGGTCAAAATCTAGAACGTCCTATTAACCTTTGACCTTGACCTCAATTTCAAGGTCACCAACCAAGGACCTCAAATAAAAAGATCCTAGGTCTGTAATATGTATGGTTAATGAGTTATATCACTTTAGGCATGATTTTAAATATAAGATGGGCGAAAACTCTCATTTATTGTTTACGCACCCTTCCAACCAAAATTTATAAGTTACAACATGTCGCAACTCACAATTTAGTTAAAATAATTTGTCAATATCTTTCACGGTTGTTGAAAATAGAGAAAATAAGCCAAAATCAAAATTTAGAATATGACCTTGACCTTTGACCTTGACCTTATTTTCATTTTTTTGAAACAAGGAACTTTAATCCAAAGACCCTAGGCCTATATCACTGATGGTTTACCAGTTAGAAACGCATATCACTTATATCAAATGCATAAGGGGAAATAACTCTCATATGAAGTCTCCGGATAACTTCGGTCCAAATGAATATCCTAATCCTGAAGTAGTAACGAGCAATTTGGTAAAATAAATTTGTCGTAATCTTTTACGGTTGCGAAGGAGTAGTGGCCACAAGAAAAACAGTCTTTGGGAAGATAACTCTTACAACGTAAAGTATTTTGTGACGCAGTTGTGAATTTTTAAAGCGTATAAACTATACGACATCATATTCCAAATATCTAAGCGACATCTTTTGAAACATCAATACTACGCAAGAATAAAATTTAGGCGGAAGAAAAAAAAAAAAAAAAATAATAATAATTAAAAACCAATTGTTCAGAGAACAATTGTAGGTCTTTCCACTAGCAAAGATCTATTTTGATATTGAAATATGAAAAATTAGTTTAAAATGTTAGTTCCTATGGTTTTATGATGTATTTATATGAATTTAAAGCAAAGGTCAAAATCTAGAACGTCATATTAACCTATGACCTTGACCTCAATTTCAAGTTCACAAACCAAGGACCTTAAATCAAAAGACACTAGGTCTTTAATATGTTTGATTTATTAGTAATATCACTTTACACGTAATTCTAAATGTAAGATGGGCAAAAACTCCCATTTATTGTCTGCGCACCCTTTCAACCAAAATATACAAGTAAGGACATGTCGCGACTAACAATTTATGAAAAATTATTTGTCGATATGTCATAAGGTATTTGAAAATAAATGAAAATAAGCCAAAATAAAAATTTAGAATATGACCTTGACCTTTGACCTTGACCTCATTTTTATTTTTTTGTACCAAGGACCTCAAATCTAAAGACCCTATGTCTTTATCACTTATGGTTTACCATTTAGAAATGAATATCACTTAATTAAATGGAAAAGGGGGAATAACTCTCATATGGAGTCTCCGTAAAGCTTCAGTCCAAAGGAATATCCTAATCCTGAAGATGTAACGAGCAATTTGGTAAAATAAGTTTGTGGTAATCTTTTACGGTTGCGAAGGAGTAGTGGCCACAAGAAAAACAGTGTTTGGGGAGATAACTCTTACAACGTAAAGTATTTTGTGACGCAGTTGTAAATTTTTAAAGCGTATAAACTATACGACATCATATTCCAACTATGTAAGCGACATCTTTTGAAACATCAATACTACGCAAGAAAAAAATTTAGGCGGAAGAAAAAAAAAAAAATAATAATCAGAACAAATACAATAGGTCTTTCCACGGAAAGGTGGAAAGACCTAATAATAATAATAATAATCAGAACAAATACAATAGGTCTTTCCACGGAAAGGTGGAAAGACCTAATAATCAGAACAAATACAATAGGTCTTTCCACGGAAAGGTGGAAAGACCTAATAATAATAATAATAATCAGAACAAATACAATAGGTCTTTCCACGGAAAGGTGGAAAGACCTAATAATTAAAAACCAATTGTTCAGAGAACAATTGTAGGTCTTTCCACTAGTAAAGATCTATTTTGATATTGAAATATGAAAAATCAGTTTAAAATGTTAGTTCCTATGGTTTTATGATGTATTTATATGAATTTAAAGCAAAGGTCAAACTCTAGAACGTCATATTAACCTATGACCTTGACCTCAATTTCAGGTTCACAAACCAAGGACCTTAAATCAAAAGACCCTAGGTCCATAATATGTTTGGTTAATGAGTAATATAACTTTACGCGTAATTCTAAATGTAAGATGGGCAAAAACTCCCATTTATTGTCTGCGCACCCTTTCAACCAAAATATACAAGTAAGGACATGTCGCAACTAACAATTTGTGAAAAATTATTTGTCGATATATCATAATGTATTTGAAAATAAATGAAAATAAGCCAAAATCAAAATTTAGAATATGACCTTGACCTTTGACCTTGACCTCATTTTAATTTTTTTGGACCAAGGACCTCAAATCTAAAGACCCTATGTCTTTATCACTTATGGTTTACCATTTAGAAATGCATATCACTTAATTAAATGGAAAAGGGGGAATAACTCTCATATGGAGTCTCGGTAAAGCTTCGGTCCAAATGAATATCCTAATCCTGAAGATGTAACGAGCAATTTGGTAAAATAAATTTGTCGTAATCTTTAACGGTTGCGAAGGAGTAGTGGCCACAAGAAAAACAGTGTTTGGGGAGATAACTCTTACAACGCAAAGTATTTTGTTACGCAGTTGTAAATTTTTAAATCGTATAAACTATACGACATCCAATTCCAAATATCTAAGCAAAATCTTTTGAAACATCAATACTACGCAAGAAAAAAATTTAGGCGAAAGAAAAAAAAAAAAAAAAATAATAATAATCAGAAGAAATTCAATAGGTCTTTCCACGGAAAGGTGGAAAGACCTAATAATCAGAACAAATTCAATAGGTCTTTCCACGGAAAGGTGGAAAGACCTAATAATCAGAACAAATACAATAGGTCTTTCCACGGAAAGGTGGAAAGACCTAATAATCAGAACAAATTCAATAGGTCTTTCCACGGAAAGGTGGAAAGACCTAATAATAATAATAATAATTAAAAACCAATTGTTCAAAGAACAATTGAAGGTCTTTCCACTAGTAAAGATCTATTTTATTATCAAAATATTAAACATCAATCTTAAATGTCAGTTCCTATGACTTTATAATGTATAAATATGAATTTAAAGCAAAGGTCAAAATCTAGAACGTCCTATTAACCTTTGAACTTGACCTCAATTTCAGGGTCAACAACCAAGGACCTCAAATAAAAAGACCGTAGGTTTGTAATATGTATGGTTAATGAGTTATATCACTTTAGGCATGATTTTAAATATAAGATGGGCGAAAACTCTCATTTATTGTTTACGCACTCTTGCAACCAAAATTTATAAGTTACAACATGTCGCAACTCACAATTTAGTAAAAATAATTTGTCAATATCTTTCACGGTTGTTGAAAATAAGAGAAAATAAGCCAAAATCAAAATTTAGAATATGACCTTGACCTTTGACCTTGACCTTGTTTTCATTTTTTTGGACCAAGGAACTTAAATCCAAAGACTCTAGGCCTATATCACTGATGGTTTACCAGTTAGAAACGCATATCACTTATATCAAATGCATAAGGGGAAATAACTCTCATATGGAGTCTCCGGATAGCTTCGGTTCAAAGGAATATCCTAATCCTGAAGAAGTAACGAGCAAATTGGTAAAATAAATTTGTCGTAATCTTTTATAGTTGCAAAGGAGTAGTGGCCACAAGAAAAACAGTGTTTGGGGAGATAACTCTTACAACGTAAAGTATTTTGTTACGCAGTTGTAAATTTTTAAAGCGTATAAACTATAAGACATCATATTCCAAATATCTAAGCGACATCTTTTGAAACATCAATACTACGCAAGAACAAAATTTAGGCGGAAGAAAAAAAAAAAAAAAAAATAATAATCAGAACAAATTCAATAGGTCTTTCCACGGAAAAGTGGAAAGACCTTATTATCAGAACAAATTCAATAGGTCTTTCCACGGAAAGGTGGAAAGACCTAATAATCAGAACAAATTCAATAGGTCTTTCCACGGAAAGGTGGAAAGACCTAATAATCAGAACAAATTCAATAGGTCTTTCCACGGAAAGGTGGAAAGACCTAATAATAATAATAATAATCAGAACAAATTCAATAGGTCTTTCCACGGAAAGGTGGAAAGACCTAATAATAATAATTAAAAACCAATTGTTCAGAGAACAATTGAAGGTCTTTCCACTAGTAAAGTTCTATTTTGATATTGAAATATGAAAAATCAGTTTAAAATGTTAGTTCCTATGGCTTTATAATGTATTAATATGAATTTAAAGCAAAGGTCAAAATGTAGAACGTCCTATTAACCTATGACCTTGACCTCAATTTCAAGGTCACAAACCAAGGACCTTAAATCAAAAGACCCTAGGTCTTTAATATGTTTGGTTAATGAGTAATATCACTTGACTCGTTGTTCTAAATGTAAGATGGGCAAACATTCCCATTTATTGTCTGCACACCCTTTTAACCAAAATATACAAGTAAGGAAATGTCGCAACTAACAATTCATGAAAAATTATTTGTCGATATGTCATAAGGTATTTGAAAATCAGTGAAAATAAGCCAAAATCAAAATTTAGAAGATGACCTTGACCTTTGACCTTGACCTCATTTTCATTTTTTTGGACCAAGGACCTCAAATCTGAGGACCCTAGGTCTCTATCACTTATGGTTTACTAGTTAGAAATGCATATCACTTGAATCAAATGAAAAAAGGGGAATAACTCTCATATGGAGTCTCCGTAAAGCTTCGGTCCAAATGAATACCCTAATCTTTAAGACGTAACGAGCAATTTGGTAAAATAAATTTGTCGTAATCCTTTACGGTTTCGAAGGAGTAGTGGCCACAAAAAAAACAGTGTTTGGAAAGATAACTCTTACAACGTTAGGTATTTTGTTATGTCGTTGTAAATTTTTAAAGCGTATAAACTATACGATATCATATTCCAAATATCTAAGCGACATCTTTTAAAACATCAATACTACGCAAGAAAAAAAATTAGGCGGAAGAAAAAAAAAAATAATAATTAAAAACCAATTGTTCAGAGAACAATTGTAGGTCTTTCCACAAGTAAAGATCTAAGTTGTTATTGAAATATGAAAAAATAAGTTGAAAATGTTAGTTCCTATGGCTTTATGATGTATTTATATGAATTTATAGCAAAGGTCAAAATCTAGAACGTCATATTAACCTATGACCTTGACCTCAATTTCAAGTTCACAAACCAAGGACCTTAAATCAAAAGACCCTAGGTCTTTAATATGTTTGGTTTATTAGTAATATCACTTTACGCGTGATTCTAAATGTAAGATTGGCAAAAACTCCCATTTATTGTCTGCGCACCCTATCAACCAAAATATACAAGTAAGGACATGTCGCAACTAACAATTTATGAAAAATTATTTGTCGATATGTCATAAGGTATTTGAAAATAAATGAAAATAAGCCAAAATCAAAAATTTAGAATATAACCTTGACCTTTGACCTTGACCTCATTTTTATCATTTTGGACCAAGGACCTCAAATCTAAAGACCCTATGTCTTTATCACTTATGGTTTACCATTTAGAAATGCATATCACTTAATTAAATGGAAAAGGGGGAATAACTCTCATATGGAGTCTCCGTAAAGCTTCGGTCCAAATGAATATCCTAATCCTGAAGATGTAACGAGCAATTTGGTAAAATAAATTTGTCGTAATCTTAAACGGTTGCGAAGGAGTAGTGGCCACAAGAAAAACAGTGTTTGGGGAGATAACTCTTACAACGTAAAGTATTTTGCTACGCAGTTGTAAATTTTTAAAGCGTATAAACTATACGATACCATATTCCAAATATCTAAGCGACATCTTTTGAAACATCAATACTACGCAAGAAAAAAATTTAGGCGGAAGAAAAAAAAAAAAAAAAATAATAATAATCAGAACAAATTCAATAGGTCTTTCCACGGAAAAGTGGAAAGACCTAATAATCAGAACAAATTCAATAGGTCTTTCCACGGAAAGGTGGAAAGACCTAATAATAATCAGAACAAATTCAATAGGTCTTTCCACGGAAAGGTGGAAAGACCTAATAATCAGAACAAATACAATAGGTCTTTCACCTGAAAGGTTGAAAGACCTAATAATAATAATCAGAACAAAACCTATAGGTCTTTCAACCGAAAAGGTTGAAAGACCTAATAATCAGAACAAATACAATAGGTCTTTCACCTGAAAGGTTGAAAGACCTAATAAACAAAATGACAATACTACATTAACAACAACAGACTACTAGCAGTTACTGACATGCCAGCTCCAGACCTCAATTAAACTGATTAAAAGATTATGTCTTCATAATATGAATATCAGGCACAATTCCTCCTGTTATGGGTTTAGTATTAATCCATCATAAAATATAATATATATAATATGAGAAGAACATAACCCTGTCATGTCAACAACTGGTTTTAGAGCAAATGTGTTAAATTCTGATGTAAAGACCGTATAAATGAATCAGTGTGATAACTATATCTCTTCTTAAAAAATCTGTGTAAAGGTTTTGTTAGCTTTCAAGTATGCTTGTTTACGTTTGATGATCCTTTTGAACATTAATTTGCATAGTCTTTAAATGAAATAAAAAATTATAAAATGACTGATGCGTTACCTGCTTGTTGAAAGTCAAACTTAGTGCAATTTTCAGAATATCCGTTGATGAGATCATTCCGTAGACAAAAATATTTTGATGGATCAGCACAGTGACCATTTGCACGGAGTCTCCATTGCGCTGGTTCAGGACATTTTAGTTGAAATGCTGCACATAAATGTACCTGAAATAGAAAATGATACATGGTTCTCTTATTCTTCTTCATGCCGTTTCAATTGTAATGTCATGTTTTGTGAACGCTAGATAAATTTGCATATTGCAGACTGAGATATGAGTTTTATTGAACACATATAAAACAAAGCTCACTTTAAGTCATCATGAATACAATATACTAGGCTAACCATTGTGTACCCCAGCTGCGCGTACATTTACAAAGGTTTCCAGGCACACCGTAATCTAAAATGTGAACATTGTCAAGTAAAAAAGCGAAGTTGATAAGCTCTGAGGACCAAACATTCAAAAAGGCTTTTGCCAAATAAAACTAAAATACCTAATTCCTTTGCGAGCTACTTAGAATTAAGAAAACAACTCAAGAAACTTGCATTGTTAGGTTTGATGTCGCATTGAAATTTTGTTTCGTCGAGGTAATATATCAGTCAAATTGTTTGTATTTTTTTTCAAAAATAAATGGTTGTATAATAAAAATTTTTACTAAATGATCAATTACATGTCAGAAGTATATTTTCATTCCAAAAAATGAATTTTCCAATTACACTAAATCACAACGCAGATTAAAACTATAAAAGTCTCAGTCAAACAAATTGTTTAATTCTTAATTAAGAAAAGAGATTTGATGTCGAGTGAAAATTTTCTTTATGATATCATCATTAACAAAACCAGTATAGCAGGTATAATAAGCCTTTAAATTGTTTAATATCACATGAATCAAAGTTCAGTGTGTATAAACTACATCCCTTGAGACGTCATAAACAACAGAACTAATAGTGACCCGCAAGCATAGTTTCTACCAATTCATATTTTTTTCTTTTATCAAACGCTTTTATTAATAATCAGTGGAAAGCTAATAATGAATTCAAATAAAATCTTAATGACATAAGAATAAGAATAAAAAAAACGAAATCAGATATTTAGACGACTATAAACACCAATTCCAAAACATACACCTGTAGTTCAAAATTGTTTTAACTTAAGGCCAGAGGCTCCTGACTTGGGTTAGGCGCAAAAATGCGGCGGGGTTTAACATGTTTATGAGATCTCAACCCTCCTCCTTTACCTCTAGCCAATGTAGAAAAGTAAACGCATAACAATACGCACAATAAAATTCAGTTCAAGAGAAGTCTGAGTCTGATGTCAGAAGATGTAACTAAAACAAATAAACAAAAAAACAATAATACATAAATAACAACAGACTACTAGCAGTTAACTGACATGCCAGCAAAATACTTCAATTAAACTGACTGAAAGATTATGATTTCATCATATGAACATCAGGCACAATCCTTTCCGTTAGGGTTTTAGTATCATACCATCATAACATATATGAGAAGAACATAATCCGTGTCATGCCAACAACTGTTTTTTTTAATAAATATGTTTAGTTCCGATGCAAAGACCCTATAAGTGAATCAATATTAACGCCAACATATGCAATTTTTAATGACCTGACAAAAGTATCATAACTATATCCCTTCTTGATAAGTCTATTCAAAGTTTTTTTTTAAATTTCTGAGGTGAATACCGACACCTTTGAGCTTTATAACGAATATTTCCATAAAAAAATGGATGTGAAATACCTGAACGTATAAGAAGTCTGCATGTTGACCTATATTTACGAATGATGTCCTTATACCGATGATAAAATTTAGTACTAGTTGGTGATATCAAAAACTCTGGTGTAATAATTTTTCAGTAATACATAATTTTCTCTCTTTAAAATCTAAAACATTGTTACACACACGACGAAAAGTTGAGATATATAAACACCGTAAGATGGTGACAAGGGAACGTCACCATATAAAAATGGATAATTAACGATAGGAAAGGAAAATCATCTCTTTTATCATAAATTGTAGTAGTCAGCTTTCCTTTAGTGGTATAGATATCAAGATCGAGGAAAGGGCAGTGGTCATTGTTAGTATTATCCCAAAGCGAGCACCAATGTTATCTACTAAAAATTCAAGGGCATTTATAGTATCAAAGCATGTCCAATTGACATAATTTTTATGTTTATTGCTACTAAAAAATGACATAAAAGAGTTTGAACATATATATTCATATTTTGACTTTTTAAATGTCCATTTAATTAGGTGTGTGAATTTTTTCTTAATGAGAATGTGAGGCAATGTGGTATACAGGGTAGAAAAATCTAAACTTTGAACAGATTCAAAATCACCAATATAAGCATGCAATTTATCAAGTACTTCAAACGAGTTCTTGACACTCCAAAAGTAATTAATTCAACTATTTTCGAAAGCCTTATTTGAACAATTTATTATCAGGGTTTTAATTTTACCAAGTGTGCTGGTAAGAAGAATAGACAATCTAGTAGTGGAACAATGGCTTGAAGACGAAATAAATCTATATTTGTAAGGTGTTTTGTGAGGCTTCGGAAGCCAATACATAGACTTTCATTGTATTTGGCTCTGCTTGTAAGCGGTAGCTAAAAGTTTATGCTTGTTACAGTTGTCATTTTCTGAAAATGGAGTCAATTGGAATGTTGGTGAATTGGTGATTTCTTTTTTCAGAACCTCAATGTATAATTTACGTCAAAAAACAATAATATTATTAGCAGCTTTATTGGCCGGGACAAAAGCAAATTCCTTGGCAAGTTCTTTTAGTGTATGTTTGATACGAGAAATAGGTTTATTGTGGTTATTTTTAATACATGTAGTAAAATTTTCTTTAAAATGTTGAATACGTATATTAACTGTTTTCATTACTGAAATAAAAAAAGAGTCCAAAGATTTGTTTTCAGCTTTTCCCCGTTTTATCCATTTGATACAGTGAGTGTGGAGTGAGTCGAGGATGATATTGATAATTGACGGGGGTAATATTTAGGTCCTTTACTGAGGATTGATTTTAACTCTCGGTCTTGAACGATGTTAAGATCTCCTGTTATAACATGGAAAATGGGTCCATAAATATACACATGGAAAAAAGTATTGCAACACCTTGATTTTTAAACCCTTGAAAAATTAACCTCTTTTTTTGGATGAAATATAATAAGATATGTGTATTATATTATTGAAACATTGTGTATGATAACATTGGCATTGAAACGAACAAAACATGTTTGAAAACTAAATAATTTATGTAACCAAAAATTTTATAACAAAATTAAGTGTTTTTTTGTACAAAAAAAAATGCATTTTACAACTTTTACTGTAGTCGAAGTTTACATTTCAAAATTAATCTTCAGATGACTGTTCATATCATTGTTAATCGTTATACGCCAAAGAATTAGTACTTTGTGCGCAGTCTCCATTCAAACGGATAACTGCATCTTAACGTGTTCTGATTCCTGCCATAAATCGACTAATTTGTTGCTAAGGCAGCAGCAGCCATTTCTGATGAAGGGCATTGTTTATTTTATGATGTCTTTGAACTGGGTTGGCCTTTCGTGCACTTTCCGCCCAATCGTGTCCAATATATGCTCGATATGGTTCAGATCCGGGCTACGATCGGGCATGGGAAGATGAACCGAATTCCGTTTGAACATTGGATCATCCTCCACGATAATAATTTCAAACTTTGGCGAGCTCTGCACTACATTGGATACGGAAAACTGTGTGTCAGTTCGTTAGCAAAGGTCTCCGAAATGGTCTTATCGCCCGATAACCAGTAGCGATGCGTTGATCTCGATCAGTTCTTGCTTAAAGGCTTTTGTATGGCCACCACTCTCGTTTTTGGGATTGTCTTGTTTAATTATGCTTAATTTTCTCTAGCAAATGGTATAGGGGGTCTACATTATCTCAGAAGGTTATTAACTGCGTTTATTGCCTGATTTTATTCTCAAAACGCCAAATAATGGAATGGTGATGACTAACAGTATGTGCAGTTGTTTAAGGGGCATTCCTATAGTTTGTATGAAATATAATAAGATATGTGTATTATATTATTGAAACATTGTGTATGATAACATTGGCATTGAAACGAACAAAACATGTTTGAAAACTAAATAATTTATGTAACCAAAAATTTTATAACAAAATTAAGTGTTTTTTTGTACAAAAAAAAATGCATTTTACAACTTTTACTGTAGTCGAAGTTTACATTTCAAAATTAATCTTCAGATGACTGTTCATATCATTGTTAATCGTTATACGCCAAAGAATTAGTACTTTGTGCGCAGTCTCCATTCAAACGGATAACTGCATCTTAACGTGTTCTGATTCCTGCCATAAATCGACTAATTTGTTGCTAAGGCAGCAGCAGCCATTTCTGATGAAGGGCATTGTTTATTTTATGATGTCTTTGAACTGGGTTGGCCTTTCGTGCACTTTCCGCCCAATCGTGTCCAATATATGCTCGATATGGTTCAGATCCGGGCTACGATCGGGCATGGGAAGATGAACCGAATTCCGTTTGAACATTGGATCATCCTCCACGATAATAATTTCAAACTTTGGCGAGCTCTGCACTACATTGGATACGGAAAACTGTGTGTCAGTTCGTTAGCAAAGGTCTCCGAAATGGTCTTATCGCCCGATAACCAGTAGCGATGCGTTGATCTCGATCAGTTCTTGCTTAAAGGCTTTTGTATGGCCACCACTCTCGTTTTTGGGATTGTCTTGTTTAATTATGCTTAATTTTCTCTAGCAAATGGTATAGGGGGTCTACATTATCTCAGAAGGTTATTAACAGCGTTTATTGCCTGATTTTATTCTCAAAACGCCAAATAATGGAATGGTGATGACTAACAGTATGTGCAGTTGTTTAAGGGGCATTCCTGCTTCTCTTATGCTGACAATCTGCCATCTTGCTGCAGTTAAGAGTTGTCAAGGACCCATTAAAGGTGTCAATCACATAACTATAAAAACTTAGTTATTTAAAATGTTGAAATCAATGAGGATAAAAACATCTGTTTTGCTGTTTACGGGTACAGTACCTGCATGTGCAGATAAAAACTTATCGAGTCGATATTTCTTGATTAAACTCAGGTGATACTTAAATTATGTTTAACTAGTTCTAATTTATCAAATTATATCGCAAATTAAGAGTGATTTTTTAATTTCAATTTCAATTTGGTGTTGCAATACATTTTTCCATGTGTATGTATTCGGAATTGATACAATTACATGCAGTAGGTGTATTTTCACTCAGATCAACATCTTTACACAATTGACTATAATTAAACACACATTTCCTGGTAGATTTCTTGTAAATATAACACATGAGAGGGAGCTCAGTATTGTCAAAATATCCAGGAATTTGTTCTTTAACAGAATGGTCGTTAAATATACCGGCAATATTTACAAAATCAAAACTTTTATTGACATACTGTATTTTAATAAAATGTTTTTATAATCTTCAGGCCGATCAATTTTGGGAAATAGTTCAGAATAGCAATATGCTATAATAATTTGAACAATTTCATATTTAAAACTGCTATATGAAATTGTTTTGCAATCCTCTAAAATTTTATTTTACTTATTACCCGGCAACGAACAGAGTTGTGTTAACAGATAATGTCTGCCGTTGTATTATGAAATAGAAATTAGGTCCGAAATTTTCTTTGATTGCGATTTGTTCTACGACCATGAAAACCGTTTTTACGAACAGTTTTAGAAACTATATCCAAAATGTTAATGGAATCGGTTCGAGATACATTACCAATTCAAATGATATTATCGTTAAGACAGAGAGGGTAGACTGTCTGTGATTTTTTAATCCAATTTAATCAATTATTTTCGGTGATCGTACAATCTTTGAATGAGATTCACCAGGCTGCTAACTACATTTTGAATTTATTAGTTCTTTGAAAACGATACAGATGTTCTTGAGTGCGTTTAGATAAATATCGTCGAATGTATCGTCGCCTTTTACATCCTTTTCAATAAATACTTTAACATTTGAAAGCTAAGTTAAGCTATATAACATAAACCAAGTTCTAGTTTTACCATTATCGATCAAAAGGTATGAACCTTTGCTATCTCATACGAAAAATACTGTTAACTGCAAACGAAGATATATGCTGTTATTATACCGTCACACTCAAATATTTATAGCTGTTCAAATGCGCATTTTAAGTTTAGGGTCAACAATATTTTTTCCAAAGTACGCCCATAAATCTTGACATTGAATATGTATTTCTGGGTATATTAAATTCAAATTTTGTCATACAACGATTCTTTTTTAACAAAGACAATAACTGTTTAACGTCTTTAAATATCAGCTGAATTTGTACCAAGCTGGGAAACAAGGTGTATGCGAGCTTTTAGTGAGCTATTACACCTGTTTCGAACCGATTACAAAACCAAATACATTTAAAGACATCAAACAGTTATTGTGATTATCCTGCAATTAGTTTTGTATATTTTTTGTGTTTTGAAAGACACAAAAAAAACATCTTTTGCATTTTTTTCCGATTTGAAATCCATTGAGGCCCGTGTAGTAATACGATACAGTAATCACTTAACATGCATGCTAAAATGCTAAAATTGACGTGGTTGTTTTCGTTACACAATCATACACATTCAAGTTTTGAAATTGATAGTTGTTGATGTGTGTTTATCATCAGAAAATTGTGGGATTCTTATTGCTCTAAATGATTGAAAACAAACAGAACGTATAAACCTAATCGTCAATTCGCAATAAATACATCATTGGAATGCGACTCAATACAAATGCTGAGGTCACGCATGTTCATACCAAACTCAGCACGGCAGTGGGCGGAGCTTTATAACGATATCTGTATAGTATACAGATACAGCATAGCGATATCTGTAGGGCTGTATTTGTATACTAGTAATATAACACTCAATTGCAGGATAAATATATATATAACATATTATCATTACTGTAGTCGATTTTCAAAATTATGATGAGCAATGCCATTCATAAGTTATAGTCATTTCTTTTAGTTAAGACGGAAAACCTGTAACTTATAAATATAGTAGTTTTAACAACACATGTTTTTATCTTTTTTGTCTTGTGTTCAGGCTTGAGTGACCATGTCGCCTCAAGTTTTCATAATACAATCAGATAATTTATTTATCAAATTCATTGTTGTCAAATCTAAACAAGCTTCAGTTTTACACATTGCAATCATTAGTTATGTTCAGGTTAAAATATACAAACAATGTCTACAATTAACACAAGGCATTTAGGTTTCGCGCTTAATGTTAGCACTAGTTTTTTTAATTTTAAATTCAAATAGAGATATAAATACAGTTTCAATGTACCATATTGTTAGTTATTAAAACTCATCAACGAGTTTGGGCGGAAAACCCCTTCCCATTCTTCCCTTCAAACATATTTCCGGTGTTTTTAAGTTTATTTTGCATGTTGGAGTTCTAATATTTTGAACTTTATATCCATGTATATGAAATTGTTATGGCAGAATTTTCATGGATTTAATTAATTCCTAAGATAGCACATTCATCTAAATTTATAAGTTGACCTTATTGGAAACCATTGTTGTACACTGACTTGAACACTGTCAGTGCTTGATAATCAACTTGTTGTAAATTGTTGACAATATATGACAAATATGCAGCCAAAAAATAATCCAGTTGTTATAGTTTTTTTTTTACAATGAAAGATAGGAAATAAAGACAACAACGTACATGTATACCGATGTTCAAAACTCCTACTATTCTTTGAATGATATATTTGCTTAGTTTGATATTCATTGTTAATTCTAAATGAAAAAAAAGGGTTAATCTGTATGTTAACATAAATCGGTCTTTCATGTTTAGGTGCGGAGAACTAATTCTAATTAGATAATGGTTTTAAGTTGATAAAGGGACAACATAGGTTATATTATACTTACCAATGTCATGAGTTTGAAGAACATTACTGTTGATTAAGACTCAGTTTCACGTCAAAATTTAATCTACAAAATTACAAAAAAATAAACCAAAAAACTAAAATTATTTATTTCTGTAGTTTGCACAACATTATCAACACCCTTGTTTCAGATGGCTATTCCTGTTCGCTAAAATATTAAAAGTATTAGAAAACAAATCATGATATGATTGATATTCATTGAAAATAAGAACATCAAAAAATATTGAGCTATACATATCTGTAAAGATACTGGAACCTTCAATAAAAAAAAATGATTAAAATCGTCAGTTGTGTTTCATTTACAAAATAGAAGAAATAGTGAAATACAATGGCAAACGACCAATGATGTAGAATCATTAATAAGTAATGGTGCTGAGCTTCGAAAATGAATGATTAAACCGGAAATTTTGAGAATCAGTTTTCAACTCTATTACAATAGACAGTTTATGTAATAACTTGGCATTTAAGATCAAATGGATTGTAATGAACTCGATAATTTTCATTTTCCCTTTAAATTTCAAATCCGTGAATTAAATAAACCAATGCATTGATACTAATGTAAATTGACAATGTATAGTTTGAATACTTAGTAGTGCAACTTCTGTAACTAATTTTGGTTTTTACCCTACCCTTATACAGTACTGATAAAAAAATCCTTTCATTAAAAAACATATTATTTTCCTCATAAACATGATTAACAAAAACGAATAAGAAACAATTGATTATTCATTCATTTCAAATATGTGTTTAGCAACGGAATCATGTTTCCTAAACTTTTTACACGCAAACCAAATTCAAAGATATTTCTGTTCCATTCAGAAAATTATTTATCCGTGTTGTCTGATATTTCATTATTTACTAACTCAGTTAGGGAGGAAATCATTAAAACATATGTCAAATAAACATGATCGGCATCACATAGTCCGAAAAGACATATATGGACGAATAGTAGCAGCCAGACTTATTTAAAAGAGGGGCGAAAGATACCAAAGGGACAGTCAAACTGATAAATCGTAAACAAACTGACAACGCCAAGTTAAAATGAAAAAGACAAACAGAAAAACAATAGTACACAAGACACAACATAGAAAATTCAAGAATAAACAACTCGAACCCCACCAAAAACTAGGGGTGATCTCAGGTGCTCCGGAAGGGTAAGCAGATCCTGCTCCACATGTGACACCCGTCGTGTTGCTTATGTGAATACAAATCCGGTAAATAGTCTTATTCATTAGGTCACATTCATGAAAGGGAAGGGGATGGTAGTTACGACGTAAGGAACATATCCGATACCATTTGTGAAACGGTTATTCCATAAAATATATAGTTTGTCAACAATTATCTTTCAATTATCAACAATTATCCTTTCACGGATTTGGCTATACTTTTTGGACCTTTTGAATTATAGCTCTTCATCTTTTATATAAGCTTTGGATTTCAAACATTTCGGCCACGAGCATCACTGAGGTACCGTAAATTTTATTATCTGTTTTGCTCTTTCTATTAAACTTTTAAATATGGAATATCATGGCAACATGTAGACTGCAATTTCCAAAAAAATAAGAATGTAATTTTTATATTACGTTCAAGAGATGTACCATCTACAAATATTATTAAACCGTTAAAACTTAATTTATATTTTAACTATCAAATTAAGTCATAAATGTTCAATTACTATTAATAACAGTGTGTACAAGACTAAAGTATAAATTATTAAAGTGACTCACTGTGTCAGTATATACAATTAAGAATATGAAAGAATCAAATGGAACATTCTGTTTGTGATTCAAAATACTTTATCAGTTCCAAATATCTGTTAAACAATGAATATTGTGTTGTATTGTTCCTATCTAACTATTAAACAGTTACAGGTCTTTTATTTTTAACTTTATTATTAAAACATATCTCATCAGTTGGCTATTCAGTTAATAACTTGGGTATTGGTATGAAATATCTTTTAATCAAATATGGTCCCTTGTTATGTGGGGAAAGACAGCACAGGAAAAGATATATATATAAAGAGTAGTTTTAATTGGACAATAGTAATGTCGCAACCTTATTTAAATCTTCATCACCAAGCGTATCTATTAACAATTATTAAAGTTAATATTTATAAAGCATTTGATATTTCTTCAATTCGAAGTAATGTACACGTTTATAAGTGATATATCTCAATACAGCATATGGATAGCCACTCCATGATTAAGACTACAGAACGTGTTAATTGTAAAAATAAAGGCACTCGTTAATAAAGTTCGTTGATAAATTTTTCGAAAAATGATGTTATCAAGTAAAACTGAAAAACATTAACAACCTTTTAAGTTGTCTATTCTGTCAAGAATCTGCCACTTTAAAACGAAAAATTCGCTTAAATATTGTATATGCAATTTTGCCCTGTGTGGAAAGTGTTTAAATGCAGATAGAAGTGAAAATATAAATTGATTCTCCTCTTCAGTTTTTTTAATGTAAATAAAACAAAGTTAACTCTTAATTGAAAACTACGTTCAAGCCTATGATTGTGCTGGATAAAACAGCAATATTATAGAACAAAAAAATAACACGACGGGTGCCGTATACGGTGCAGAAAATGCTTACCCTCTCGGAGCACCTGATGTTACTCCTGGTTTTCAATGGAATTCGTGTTGTTTCTTATTTATTATTTGTAACTGTTGAAGTAAATGTCCTTTAGTTTGATGAGTCTTTGATAATTCCTTGGTTTTGATTGTTATTGTCTTACATGTGTGCATATAAAATAAATTCCGTTGTAGAAGGGTTTGAATACAACACAGACAACATTTTTCAAACACCAAAAACTACATATATATACCAAAGAGTATAAAACAGCATTTCTCACTGATATCTTTAGGATTCGTCCCCAAGGGTATCACCAGCCCAGTTGTCAACACTTCGGTGTTGACATGAATATCAATAATGTTGATAAACAGTATTGCAACACTTCCATTGAAAACAATGTAAAATGACATGATTGTAGAATGTGTATAATTTGGGTTTTACCAATCCGTTTATGGTTTGAATAAAGTCAATAGTAGTATACCGCTGTTTGAAATTCATAAATTGATAGAAAAATAAAACAAATCTGGCTTACAAACTAAAACTGAGGAAAACGAATTAAATATAAGAGAACTACTAGACAACAGACACACAACATTGAAATGTAGCACACAAGAAACGAACTATGCTATAGCAATAACCATTTTCCTGACTTGGTACAGGGCATTTTAAGAAAAAAATCCACACAAGACTAACCAGGGACGATCAGATGAAAAAAGTTTGCAAGTCAAGTTGAAGAACACCGAAGGTCAAAATATCCAAGACGCATCATTAGAGCTGCACTGAAAAAGGTAATTAAGATTGTCTTCTATACCGACACTTTTTTAAAGTAATTGTCACAGCAAACTCAACATCTGATACAGAAAAAATGTGTTAAACATGGCAAATCAAAATAGTTGTGAATGAGTTTAATGCATACAAATTCCGTATTTATTGCAGAAACAATGTTTACTAAAAAAAGAATCTTGCAAAAATTGTTTTTGTTTTTGTTAAATCACTAATATCTATATCAGTGCAGCTGTAATATTCTATCCATGTAGCATAAATATTGAATGAATAGTAAGTTATTACCATGAATTCAAATTTAAAATGTAAATGGATTAAAAGTATTTGGATAAACCTAAATTCTACACATTCTACAATCTTGTCATTTTTCATTGTTTTCAATGGAAGTGTAGCAATTCGTTTAAGTGTGTATATAAAAATAATGAAATAGTTGTACCATTGAAATAGTTGTTGGCATGTGAAAGCCCCCATTTTACCAAAAATTTTAAAACTTCAAAATAACATTTTGAAACATCACTAAGTAGTATTCAGATCTTTAGATTAATATAAGTTAGAATGGTTAAGTAATAATCATATGTCTTTTTTTTAGATAGGGCGCGACATGTGAAAAAAACTGACCTCTGTTTAGGTAACAAAGTCGAGTAACTCAAAACTTTTTATACTTTTTTCACTAAAACGTATACAGATCGTTTGACCATCATAAGAAACAACTATGTTGAGTTTCAGGAAATTTGGTGAGTCGTTCTTAAGTTACAGTGTGCCATGTTTACGACAGGCGGACGACGGACATTTGTATACAGTAATACATCTCTTCATAATTTTGAAGGGCTTATAAAAATAAACAAAACCTTTAAAATGATCATAACTGATGATTTTTTACAACAATGTTAAATGCCATATATAGATGCGCTTGTCTGAAATTTTTAAAACCGCTGCCGTTCATCTGCAATGGGGTGAATGGGGTAAAGGGTGTCATCCGTTTAAACATGGCGCACCGTAAATTTTAATGGACAATAAGTCGCAAATTGTTATATAACACAGACGCATCTGATAAATATTCAAGCAGTTCTTATAAATAAAAGTGCTTTTAAAAAGAAGCAAGAAAAAAGTATAACGTGGCCCATGTGCTTTGTATCAGTAAGCAGCACTCTCCCGTTTAACCATATTTAGGATAAAAACATTGCAAAATCTGTGTCACATGCCATATCGGCCTCTGGCTGATATAAGTCTCTCGGGATGTTATATCATATGATACAAATTTGCCATGTGTTATTCTCTATGTATTACTTATCTTGTATACGTTTTGTAGATGATTTTAATTATTCTTCTAGTTTTTGAAGTGCGAAGCAAATTGTGTCTCACATGTACTGTATATCGTTTTTAAAAGGAAATATGATATATTATCAAACTACACCTACAAAAAATTATGAAAACTTACTAACGTCACTTAACTTATGTTTTCTATTTCTCTTTGTGTATCCGTCAGCAATGAAACTACACTAACATTGTATCTAGCAAATCAAGTCTTAATTTTTTTATCTGACCTATCTATCCTCGGCTACAAGACTAATGGCTAACATAATGGTAAAGCAATTTGCGTTTGTCATACCAATGTTAAGACGGAACTAAAGAACGATATCAAGTCTTTTGTAATTCAAAATACTTTAATACTTTTAATTAGTGATGCATTGTTAGAGATAACACTTGGCATTGTTCTCGTTGAATTATAAACTTGTTAAGGCCAATAACGCAAAACTGTAATTGTAAGAATGTATTTAAAGACGTTAACTATTTATCTCAATTAAACAAATACAGAAAAACTTGGCATAAGTAAAGTTTTATCCTGTTCAGTCCTACAGACAAAAGTTCATATAAAATTTTATGATTAAAATCATCACTGGATGTTTACCAAACAAATATCAATAATTTGTTTCCAGTACACAAGCTTTCGTAACCATGAAATGTCAAGTTTCTAAAATATTCTGTAACACACCCAATATATAACAAAAAGCAATGCTGCTTTGAATCACGGAAGGTATATATGTATATTTAATTTTTTTACTTCATTGAAAAGTAGGTTTAATTTTCCTACAATTTTTAAATTGTTGTTAATGCTTTAAAAAATCATTTCGACTTCTGATAATTGTATATCTATTGAATATTTTTATTACAAAAAGAAAAGAAAAGCTGGTTAAAAAACTGAAAATTGCTTAATCTGTCTACTTATAGATATGGTAGGTCTTATACAAAATAGTTTACCTGTGAGGTCAGTTTATAAGTTACAGGTTACACTTGTATGCCAAGAGCAGAATGCGTGTTTAAAAAGATTTGTCAAATACACAGATCGAATCTTAGTTTATATTACGTTTTGTTTAAACCCACTCTGTTTGACCCTTCCATGTCGACTGAAATGTCTCGCTTAACTACAAATCATTACCGATTTGAAAGCTTTCCCGTTTCTAGTTTGAAAACATGGAATTACTGGCATTTATAATTCAGGAAGAATGGAGACTATTAAATGTCATGCATGACTATTAAATGAATTTTTCGAAAAACTAAGGATTTCTTATCCCAGGCATAGATTACTGAAGAGACATGTATTGTCGAAATGCGCATCTGGTGCAACAAAATTGGTACCGTTGATTTTATTACCTTAGCCATATTTGGCACAACCTTTTGGAATTTTGGATCCTCAATGCTCTTCAACTTTGTATTTGTTTGGTTTATAACTATTTCGATATGAGCGTCACTGATGAGTCTTATGTAGACGAAACGCGCGTCTGGCGTACTAAATTATAATCCTGGTACATTTGATAACTATTAACACCACTGGGTCGATGCCTCTGCTGGTGTACGTTTCGTCCCCGAGGGTATCACCAGCCCAGTAGTCAGCACTTCGGTGTTGACATGTATATCAATTATGTGGTCATTTTTTATAAATTTCCTGTTTACAAAACTTTGAATTTTTCGAAAAACTAAGGATTTCTTATCCCAGGCATAGATTACCTTAGCCGTATTTGGCACAACTTTTTGGAATTTTGGATCCTCAATGCTCTTCAACTTTGTATTTGTTTGGTTTATAACTATTTCGATATGAGCGTCACTGATGAGTCTTATGTAGACGAAACGCGCGTCTGGCGTACTAAATTATAATCCTGGTACCTTTGATAACTATTAACACCACTGGGTCGATGCCTCTGCTGGTGGACGTTTCGTCCCCGAGGGTATCACCAGCCCAGTAGTCAGAACTTCGGTGTTGACATGTATATCAATTATGTGGTCATTTTTATAAATTTCCTGTTTACAAAACTTTGAATTTTTCGAAAAACTAAGGATTTCTTATCCCAGGCATAGATTACCTTAGCCGTATTTGGCACAACTTTTTGGAATTTTGGATCCTCAATGCTCTTCAACTTTGTATTTGTTTGGTTTATAACTATTTCGATATGAGCATCACTGATGAGTCTTATGTAGACGAAACGCGCGTCTGGCGTACTAAATTATAATCCTGGTACCTTTGATAACTATTAACACCACTGCGTCGATGCCTCTGCTGGTGGACGTTTCGTCCCCGAGGGTATCACCAGCCCAGTAGTCAGCACTTCGGTGTTGACATGTATATCAATTATGTGGTCATTTTTTATAAATTTCCTGTTTACAAAACTTTGAATTTTTCGAAAAACTAAGGATTTCTTATCCCAGGCATAGATTACCTTAGCCGTATTTGGCACAACTTTTTGGAATTTTGGATCCTCAATGCTCTTCAACTTTGTATTTGTTTGGTTTATAACTATTTCGATATGAGCGTCACTGATGAGTCTTATGTAGACGAAACGCGCGTCTGGCGTACTAAATTATAATCCTGGTACCTTTGATAACTATTAACACCACTGGGTCGATGCCTCTGCTGGTGTACGTTTCGTCCCCGAGGGTATCACCAGCCCAGTAGTCAGCACTTCGGTGTTGACATGTATATCAATTATGTGGTCATTTTTATAAATTTCCTGTTTACAAAACTTTGAATTTTTCGAAAAACTAAGGATTTCTTATCCCAGGCATAGATTACCTTAGCCGTATTTGGCACAACTTTTTGGAATTTTGGATCCTCAATGCTCTTCAACTTTGTATTTGTTTGGTTTATAACTATTTCGATATGAGCGTCACTGATGAGTCTTATGTAGACGAAACGCGCGTCTGGCGTACTAAATTATAATCCTGGTACCTTTGATAACTATGCCCCTTATCTTCACGAATAACATAATGTATATTTCTAAGAATATTTATATTTATTCGCGAAATTACAGTTTAATTAGGCGATTGAAAATAAAAAATCCTTAACACTTCATCAGGAATTTTTCATTCGGAAACAGTTTATATTGCTACAGATCTTTTGACATACTCAAGTTGCAGATTCTTTTTATCCATCGTTAATAAAAAAAAAAAACGTTCAAAATTAACAATCCATATATGCAAATATTAAACAACACCCAAACTAGCCCCTGTTATCCCATATTTTTTCAATGGGTGAGTTCGAAAGGGAGCTACCTAGCATTATGTCCAATTAAGTTTCGTGTAAACCATCAAAGCGTTCTCTCGATATAGAATGACGCGAAAACAGACATTGCGTGCAGTACGTCGACTGAGCATGCGCGAAAAGATACAATGAAATATTTCTTGTTTCAATTGGTATATGTACCTTAAGAACAAAACGTTATATCTCTTATTGATAAATGAATTAACTTTGTTGACTTACCAATGTCATGAGTGTAAACCACATAGCTGCATATTTTGA